>NC_088683.1:74190028-75612731 GCF_028017835.1 Emys orbicularis | reverse complement strand
CCTGTTCCTTCCACCCTGTCCCAGTCCTGTCTCTTCCCCACACAAAGTTCCTTGGCCCAGTCCTATTTTCCTTGCTCACCAAGTCCCTGTCTCCAGTCCCCAGATGTCTCACACCAGTCCCAGTTTCCTTACCCAGCTATCTCTCGTTTCCTTCTTCAAGTCCCAATCTCTCCCCTCCCCCTGATGCTCAGGCCCAGATCCACAAATGGATTTAAGTGCCTGAATCCCAGATTTAGAGTGGGAGAAAGAGGCCTCCTTTATAGTCTTTAGCCCAGCACCATAACTACTGGTTTAAAGTTTATAAGGGAGGTCTCCTCCTCCTCCCCACCCCCTGGATGTTATGTAGAGTTAGACAGATGCCTAAGCCATTCTCACAGGAAACACCTTAGACACTTGACTCCAGGTGAGGGGTTCCCCTTCATGGATCCCAAGACCAGATAAGTAACTCCCTCCACCACAGACTTAGGCACTTCACTCCATGAGAGGGTTGGAGCTTAGGATACACTCCTCTCACCAGCATCTCCCACTGGCTGACATAGCCAGCTCCCCACCTAGCATGCTGGCATTTATGGATCCCATTCATTGAATAGGGACCCTAGGCACCTAACCTCCAGTTTGTGGATTCCAGTGATTTTCTAGGCACTTACAAGATAAAGACTGTGGATCCAGGCCCCAGTCTCACCTCCTCCCTACAAATAGTACTAATCTCTTTACCCAGCCAGTCTCAGCCCTCCCCTGCTCCTCATCTGGTTTGTCCCTCCCCACCCTGATGCCCAGTCTCCTTCCCCAGGGTCCTCATCCAATCTCCAGTCCCCACCACACCCCCTCCATGGAACAAGAACCCAGTCTCTTTGCCCAGACAGTCCCATTTCTTCTTCTGAACCACAGCTCCTTGTCAGATCTCTCTTCCGCCCAGCCCTGTCTTCCCCATTACACTGCTCTACAGCCAAAATGCTTCAGAAATAAATGTAGTCAAACTTTACTAATTCTGGGTCACTGAGAACGAAAATGATGCTTAAAATTGTTGATTGGCTCTAGTTTTCAAGATATGCTATTGAGTCAGTATATACGACCCTTGACTTGGGAATGGCGGAGGATAAGTGAGTTATAAAGGGAAGGGATCTCAATTTAAACCTGAAATGACTAAAATACATCTTTGACTGGATCTATGAATAAATCTATGACTGGGTTTGGACAGTACTTGCTTTTTAGGCAAAACAATGTATGATGCAATCTGAAGCTGGTATTGCGTCATACATTATATGAATTGCATCATGTTATTCCTAGATGTCATGGATGATGCAATCATAACGAAGCTTACATCACTCTGCTGAACAAATTGCCCTATATCAGCTCTAGAAATCATACAGTGTCGTGCTCTCTTATTTGTCAGTGTTTGATTTTGCAAAGGGACACATTTCTGTTTAGCCAAAGTGAGCAGAGATGCCTTGTACTTGTGTGAACAGTGCAGATAACTTCTGCTATGTTTGTGGTGAAGTGACTTTTGCATCACAAAAGCGCAGTATAACCACTATGGTTAAGAAAGCCTATCACCTTTATTTTGGCTGCAAAATTGGAGATCAGGACAAGCGGTGGGCCCCACACATATGCTGCAACACTTGTGCAACAAATCTTCGCCAGTGGTTGAACAGGAAAAGGAAATCTATGCCTTTTGCAGTGCCAATGATTTGGAGAGAGCCAACAGATCATACCAGCAATTGTTACTTCTGCATGGTGCCTCCAGTTGGGAAAGGTGTGTCAAAGAAGAAAAAGTGGACTGTGCATTATCCAAACATTCCATCAGCTATACGCCCAGTACCCCACGGAGAAGGACTGCCGGTTCCTGATGCACCAGAATCATTCTCACTTGAGTCAGATGAGGAAGAGGATGAAACTTCTGGTCCTGAAGCATCAATGTCACAGGACCCACATTTTCTCCCATCCTCCTCCTCTGAACCACACCTCATAACACAAGGTGAACTGAATGACCTTGTCAGGGATTTGGAACTATCCAAGAGTAAGGCAGAGCTGTTGGGCTCCAGACTACAGCAGTGGAATCTCCTGGCAGGTGATGTTAGGGTTTCCATGTTCCGTGACCGTCAAAAGGATCTTGTCCCATTCTTCTTCATGGAAGGTGATCTTGTAGCCTGCAACAACATCGATGGTGTGATGGCAGCCCTCAACATCGTTCATGATCCAGATGAGTGGAGACTGTTCATTGATTCATCGAAGCCGAGTCTTAAAGCTGTTTTACTGCATAATGGCAATGTTTTGCCATCAATTCCAGTTGGTCATGCAGTCCATATGAAGGAAACCTAGGACAACATGAAACAACTTTTGAGGTGCATAAACTATGACCAACATCAGTGGCAGCTTTGTGGCGATTTGAAGGTTGTTGCTCTCTTGCTTGGTCTGCAGACTGGATACACAAAGTACTGCTGTTTTCTCTGCAAATGGGATAGTCGTGCAAGAGATTCCCACTACATCAAGAAAGATTGGCCACTCCGACAGTCATTGGAGCCTGGGAGGAAAAGTGTTCAGCATCCACCACTTGTTGAATCAAGGAAGATTTTGTTACCACCCTTACACATCAAGCTGGGTCTGATGAAGAACTTTGTCAAGGCCATTGAGAAAACACAAGCAGCTTTCAAGTACCTCCGTGGAAAATTTCCAAGGTTAAGTGAAGCTAAGATAAAGGAAGGTGTCTTTGTTGGTCCTCAGATTCGTGAACTTCTTCGAGATGATGCATTTGACCATGCACTGCGTGGCAAGGAAAAGACGGCATGGAAAGCCTTCCAGTTAGTGGCAATAAATTTTCTCAGAAACAACAAGGCAGACAACTACAGGTTGTTGGTGGAAAACCTCCTCAAGGCATACAAAAGCCTTGGTTGCAACATGTCACTAAAGATACATTTTTTGCACTCTCATCTAGATTTTTTTCCACCGAACTGCGGAGCAGTGAGCGACGAGCATGGCAAGCGATTTCACCAGGACATTGCAACAATGGAGAAACGCTGTCAGGGCAAATGGAGCCCATCAATGCTTGCAGACTATTGCTGGACAGTGACAAGAGATGCTCCATTTAATGAATACAAGAGACAAGCCAAGAAGCGCCGAGTAGACACCGAATAGGACTAAACTATGTGCATAATAGTTTTTTGCCTTTTGTTTCATAATAAATTTTATTTATCTAACCCTTTTGCTGATTTTTAAAGTGTTACATAAACAGGACAGGTGAAATATTATCATGTAAAGCAACCATAAACACATGAAAAGACCTAGGTTTACAATTTATGATTAAAACTCTACTATCTACACAATATACATAGACATAAAATGTAAAAACTTAAATATCTTAGAAACAGTAGCCAATCAGTTGTTTTAATTGTCATATTTGAATTCAGCACATCAAAGTACATAATAAATAGCACATTTTATCTCTGAAGCAGACGACTTCTCAAAAATTGTAGACCAGTGTTATCTGCTGCTCTCCTTGTCCAAACCATCACAGTCTTCCCCCTCCAACTCCCAGTTTCTCCCCTCCTCTCCCACTTTCCCCGCCCCAAGCTCCTTGTCCCAACTTACTTCTTTGCTTCTCCCCCACCCCCAAGTCTCACTTTTCTCTCTTCTGCATTCAAATTAGACACCTCCCTCTTCCCACTACCCGGGTGCCAACAAGTTGTGGTGGAGGCAGTGAACACAGAAGAGACAGACTCCCTGCTCTCACCTCTAGTGCCCTGTCCTACTCCAGCCCAGATCATCTGGCAACAGCCATTACAGGGAAAGCCTTCGTAGCCCTGGGCTGGAGCACGTTCAGTTGCTCTGTGGGGATGGAGCATGCAGTCCTGTTGTGTGTAGGATCTCTGGGGGGATATATCATGCTCAGTTGCTCCGTGGGGTCAATGCTAGGAGCCGTGAGAGACTCGAGCATGCTTCCTTGGACAAAATCTTCAGAGATTTTAGCTATTAAGCTCTAGCAAGTCTCTACTGAGCATGCGCACACTGCAATTTTTACAATATATCTTGGCCAAATTTGGGTGGATTTTTACAGGGATGTCAAAGAACAACCCTCTTGACTCAAAGGCCACCCCTCTTCCAAATTTCAAGTCCCTGCTAATTTTCCCTAATCTCATTCTTGGAAACAGCTGCACCATTTTGTCTGAAATAATTAATAATAATAATTAATAAATGTTGACCTGAATTTGATAGGTTAGTTGTTATGGCTCGCCACTGATCGCATCCGACTAGAAGATGTATAGGTTCTTGTCCAATTCAGACTACAGGGTTCAAGAACTCAGAGAGTTCTATATCGGGAGAGGACTCTCGAGGTGCTTGGCAAAAACACTTACACTGAGGACAACACCAAACCAATAAAAACTTTATTGAGATTAACAAAAGAATAATAAATGCTATGAAACTTATAACTGCAAAATAGTAAAAGAATTCCAAAACCTCTGATGGTAACATTCTTATTATAAGCCCTGGTCTACACTGGGTGGGGATGGGGGATTGATCTAAATTACGCAACTTCAGCTATGTGAATAACGTAGCTGAAGTCGACGTACTTAGATCTACTTACCACGGTGTCTTCACTGTGGTAAGTTGACTGCTGCTGCTGCTCCCCCGTCGACTCCGCCTGCACCTCTCGCCGAGCTGGAGTACAGGAGTCGACGGGAGAGCACTCGGAGATCGATTTATAGCATCTACACTAGACGCGATAAATCGACCCCCGCTGGATCAATCACTGCCCGCCGATCCAGCGGGTAGTATAGACATACCCTAAGTTCCTTAATTTAACATACTCACACCCTTCCTTGAAGACCCGGTAATAGGAGGTGAAGTTCTGGCGATGGTTCTGGCTTCCCCCAATAGTTAGAAATGTTGAGTAGTAATACTATACCACACAAGCTGAGCTGATAGCGTGATAGAAGACAGAATGATAGGTAGATAAAAAGGTAGTCTATAGAATATAGGAGAACTAAAGAAAGAGCTAAAGACTAGAAGAATCGCTCAAAGAAGGCTAAAAGAGCGAGTTCCAAGACACTTCCTTACAAGGTATTTTATAGGATCCTGACACTATGTAATTCAGGCCCAACCTACTATACCCGAATTTTATTTCCGTACCCTAAGAAATTTATGGGTACCCTTATCCTATAGGTTAGTGGATTATGACACTTACTCTCTATATATTAATAAGGATTATCTCACGCCAAAAACTGCCAATCTAGGCTCTCTTGGTGACTTTCAAGTTGTGGTGTACCCTGCAGTTACCAACTGGTTGTAGACACCAGATAAACCTGTTTAGTGATGTGTATAGTTCTTCCCTTTGGTTCCCCAAAGTTCAGGGACCATTCTTATCTGTGCCAAAGGTTACCAGCTTTTATGCTGACATACTCTTAACTGATTATACTTTTTGCTATATAGCAGATCTTACTGGATTTTACAGACCGATAGGCTTCTTGCATTTCAGCAAAACTTATGTATAATTATGAGGAAACACATATCATATGCCTCAACACATCCTAAATTCAAAGGAATTAATACTGATAAAATACAAGAATGAAATGGATTAATTCAGAAAGAGAAACATATTATTTGATACGGCTGGCTGGATTAGTAGGATATAATAGCTAGCAAAATAATTCTATGGGCTACATAAATAATAAATTCAGCCTAAGGCAGACATCCAGAATGGAAAATTTCATCCCAACGGTTAAACTTGGTGAAGTTATAAGCAACTGAAAACAGGGTCTTATAATGGAAAGTGGTGGGCAAACCTTAGGTGGTGAGTACTATTTGTTTAAGAGTCTTCCTTGTGTGAAAACTCTATTTACAGCAATATTTTGATACCAACAGGAGTTAGTTTTTGGGAGTCAGGAAGAAATAGATAACTTAGTCAACAATGTACATTTTAGATTATTAATAGAAGTGATAGTGAAACATGATCCATGTTTTAACAAGTATTTGTAAGTATAAAGAGATGTTTTAGATCGCCAAGAACAAGTCCCTTGGGTTACAAAATGAACGCCTCACTTATTGGACGAACAATGCATAATACTCTGCATAATGAAATAAAGAAGCCTAAATATATGCAAACTTGGCTATTGAGACAAAATGCAGCAGGAAAATCAAGCAGATGTTTTTGGTATCCTACTACATTATGAAACACAGCAGTGTTAGCAGATTTTATATGCTTTGTTCTCATAATACTTCTCACTCTCAGTTCTCAGTTATTTGCATGATGCATATAGAACACCTGAATATAGTCCTTAAATTTCTATACAATACTGCATCTATCAGCACTTTGATGGGCTATGTAGCAAACTGGCAGTTTTTGCCGAATACCAACGGTTCTTTATGGAAAAAGTTCTGACATATCTTTTGTATAAAGACAAATCACATGCAGAAATCTTTTCCATTTGCATTTTGTATCCAAATTTTCAGATTCATTAATACCTGTTCAAGTTAGTGGCTTAGGCAGCCCATTTAAAAAAAAAAATGAACTAGCCTTTCTTCATTGAGATCCTGGTCCTCAGACAGCCTCCTAGCACAATTAGTGTCTTTTTTCAAGGGCAGGGGAAGAAGGAGAGAGAAGTCATCATGAATGGGCAGGAAAAGGCTCTCTTATCTAGAAAGGTCTGTGATCAACTAGTACAGGATAGTAATAGCAGCACTGGAAGATGTAGGTAAAAATCAAACATTAAGTCTAAACTTTGTCTAGAAAAAAATTCAGTCCAAACAAACAAACAAAAAACGTTGACTGGCCATTTTCACAGTTTGAAACAAAATGTTTGTTACCAGTTGATTACAGTAGACTTCATTATCCAGACCCAAGAAGGGCAGTTCAGTACTTACTCCCTCTTAGAAGGATACAGAGGTCAGTGCATTCCCTTGTTTTGCTTGCATATGAAGACTGCAGTGTTTATTTAAATCTGAAGATGTTTGAGAATTTTTTAAAGGCCATCATAGTTTCAGTTGCATTGTAAAGAGAGGAAGGGTGTAAGCAGCAGGTGTGTCTTCATTGCACACCTGGAATCTGAGAGGAATTTTCTTGCTCAGAATAAGAATTCTTTCTCTGCATCACCCTCTATTGTGGGTGTGTGCAGTTAACACAATCTAGCCCAGTGCAAGGAGCTTATGAATTGACCCAATATTCACACCTCCTTTAAACTTTTCAATCCTTTCTCAAATCAGATTTTAATACAATACGATGTGTTGCACTGTTCCTTTTTTAGTTTAAGATGTTAGAGCCATAAAAAATACAGAATAGTTTCAGGAAGCATCATTAATCTACAAGTAAAATTCAAATATTATTATAATTCTAAAATATACTAAATCATCTCAACTTTTATCTGATTGCCTAATGTACGTTTATCTCCTGCATCATAATAGCATTTATTTTAGTGTGAGCAGGTTAAAACTTATCTCTGTTCAGCAATGGGGACAAGAATCTCTAAGAAGTCTGGCATCTGTTCCTATACAGTAAGATCTTTCAGTCAGCCTTGACCTAAATGCATGAGGTGACACATGCAGCTATTTGGATCACATTATATTTTGTTATGATTCAGTTACACTACAATCTTTAAGATACACCACACTAAATTGGGGAAAATATAAAAAGTTTATTGCATGATTCTCCTGTCTAAATGAAAATCACAAAACATATAAATAATAAGGGCTTCGTTTGTATATAACAGATCCTCCTTGCCCTTCTATTTGATACTTTGGATAACTGCCCAGCTTTCAACAAAATCCGGCTTATGTCACCGTACGCTTTTTCCATAGCTTCCGTACACAGCTTGTACAATAATAGCTAGGATATTAACAAACATTTAGATGCTACAAAACTTGATATGCACTCTATAACCAAACGTTGAGTCTCCACATTAATTTTTTTGCAATTAACTCTACTAACAATGTTAATGGGCTGTTGTGTAGCATTAATAGAGACCACGTTCACAATGGACCCCACAAATAATGCAGTGGGGAAACATTTGTCAGTATTGTTATTTCTGCCCTAGAACTGCGCAGTGATAAATTATATTCTCTCGATGTAAAAACTATCATGGGAAGATTTCTGGTATAGTCTTTGTATTCCAGAGACTAAGTGTTTTGCAATATTTTGTATTGAAACAAATGGCCAATCCTGTATTTTTATAAAATTTGAAGGCTTAGTAGAGTACTGTACATATGAAAAATCCCATCCAGAGTGGCAAGGCTTGAGCTTATACCACATTTTATATCTGAACAAAGGCAGATATGTAAATTGATGCCTGATCAATCAAGGGATTAGGCAAGGCTGTGCAAGCATGGGGAGAAGAATGCATTCTGCATTTTGCCCCAATCCTGAATCATGAACTGAAATTAAGGGAGAAACGTGCACATTCATTTGTGCCAAATTATTTTTTATGGCTTTAACTTGGGATGCTTCCTTTCCATTACTTGGCAAAAATTATTGCAGGATACCATAGTGCCAATACCAGGTGTACTGAGTCCCCCTGCCAAAATATAAGACCAGAAAGAACTGCATAAGCACATATAGTCCTATTTGGGAGATGAAATAACTCTGGGCCAGCCAAGTAACTTTGCAACAACCATCTTGGGATTACATTCTGCAGGATATTTTCTCCAACCCACTCTCTTTTCCTGCAACTAAGGATGTAGCAGATAAGGGATGAGAGACAATAAATAATCTTTTTTCTATACAGATGTTGTATCTGTTTATATAGAGACAACTTTAGCACAGATCCTGCCAGCTTGGTGGCATGGCTAACTCTTAGTAAAGCCAGTGCTGCACATGAATGGCTGTCATGCAATAGGACTGTTCCTGTTCTGCTTAGCAGCCACTACAGAGTATGTGTTATTCATATAAATTGTATTCGGTATTGTTTATAAGAACGTCTATAAAAATAATGACCTGCAAGTTCTCTTGCCAACATCTGTGCGTTACCTTTCAGCATTACCCAGCTGATGCTCACACGTTGTTCTAGGCCAATTGTCTTTTCTGTGACTCATATTCTCTGCTCAATAGAATACTTGTACAATACCTTGTGTGTTAAGGCCATGGAAGAGAATCAGCCATCCTTGTTTCCAAGAAAATATTTACCTTCTTCTTAACTTCCAGTATATCTACCAGGACTACATGTAAAGGAGTCTGTGCAAAATTCTTAATTCACTTGAATGCTATTACTTTAACTGATTACTTTTCAGGATGTACACATAACAGAGTTTGGCCCTCTTTCTCTATTTCCTTCTCAAGAGTCATAGGACAATAAAGTGTATATAGTTTTTTAGAAAAGTGTCAGTGTTGTGCAAGAGAGATTATAAAATTGTGTCAGCATGGGTTCCCCAAATTATATAGCTTTTCAATATTGTCACAGATTATAACACTTCTAGAAAATCTGCTAGTGTCCCTTCTGCATTTGCCATCAAATTCTGAAGAGACCTGTTGGCTATAACAGACACACAAACTATTTGTCAGCAATTAACCAGAATCAGATGGAATCCCCTAATTGGGATCTCTCCTACCCCTTAGAATATTTTTGGTTTTAAACTATAATTCAAGTTATTAACTTTGATTTTCTTCTATAGCTAGGTTAGAATATACAGAGAGCTTCTTGCTTAGATGTTCCATAAGCTTTATCCCTATGCACAAATGCTGGAATATACAGTAATAAATAAATAAATCCGTAGGTCACTACACAATAAGCACATGAATTTTACACCATTTCTTTATAATGCAGCAGGTCCTGTCCGTAAGTCTACATTCTGACCTCCCTTGCCAACCCAATTCCATACCGATCAACTCATTTACTTGCTGCTAAAGCACAATATCTCAAGCTTAAACTATGAGTGTGACCTTCAATTTATGAAAGACTTCAAAAAACATGATCAATCTGCTGGTATAAGACCCTTGTGCAGATGGGGAAAAAAAACTTGTTTTTTAATGCTACAAGGGAAAAAAACCTGCACACATAAAACTAACAAGCTGTCAGAAAAAGGGCAATTTTTTTGAGGTTCTCTCTTCTTGATTTGTGTAAGTGCTCATTTAGAAAATATTAAAGTCAACTGATGTGATCAGCTGACAGCCTATAACCCCAACATAAGAGTTTAGTGCTCTTTACTGATGTCCAACTGATACAGAATATCACTCTGTATCTAAAGACCTCTGTGTGACTTTTTTAAGCTGATAAAACAATACTTTTTTCAGAGCTTTGACTATTGATCTTACAAGTTACCAAGGTATCACACTGAGCACTATACACTGTACCCTCTGTTGGACAGAATTTAAGACAACAACTCATTAACTAGTAAGGAGGGAGATGATGTGTCTCTCTCCCCCTACCCCGTCAGCCATGATGAACTAAAATAAACATTATTTACACACACCTCTTTCATTTTTAAATGGTTGTTTCTTAGCAACAGCATTTAGAGGAGAGGTTACTGTTTGCTCCAACAAATGTCTATGATAATTTTTTTTTTAAAAAACCACCTCTAGTCATGACAACTCAAAATCATACAATAAAAAAAAAAAATCCCAAAGGCTATGAACTTATCACGTGCATCCAGGCAGAGCTTTCTCATAGTTAAGGATCAGATAAAGATTTTAATTAGCTCCCTTGAAAATTAGTGTTCACACTAAAAGGGAAAAAAAAAGTTCACTACCACTTCATTTTCACATGATGTAGTCATTTATTGTTGTGTTATAGCTTAGTTGCAACCAGTAGACTGTTTACTGTAATGTGAGTTGTTTCCTTTTAAACTAGATGTATGAGATTCTGTTGTCTAAAAGACAACAATTCAGCTAGGTCAATATAGTTTTTACATTTTCATTTGTTTTCTTATTATTTTTGGGTGGATGGGTGGGGGAAAACGAGGTGATGGAGAAGATCTGCCTATATAGGGGAACATCAAAGATCACATCCCCAAGAGCAAAATTAACCCCCAAAAGATACAGTGGAAGAAAATATTTGAGATATTTGAAACTAATTTTTGCAAATACAACAAAGTACACTGTAGGGTACAATCCTGCCTTGGCAGAGGGAATACTACACAACCTACTGAGTCTTTTCTATCAATACCTTCCTTCTATTAATATATATTAGATATACGGTATACCCACCCAACATCCATTTTATCATACTAGAACATCCAGTATAATGATGGAAATACCATTTTCAGTTACTTTTATTTACCCTGGAAGCCATGGCTCTCTTATACCATGAAAGAATTCTTGTACAGCACTTAATGGGGAAGGAAAATAGCACATGTCGCCTCTGAGTGGGTGGCAATGGCATGCAATTTTATACATCTAATTATACACTTCACCTTAACTAGACATTTTGAGAGATGAAATGATCTAATTGCAGATTAATGCTTTTATTTTTCCAAGGCCTCAAAATGAAATGTGCAGAAAATAACCAGATACAAATGCTTGATAGTTCGTGAGTAGCACGAGTAAGCTCTTACTTATAACATGTCCCTAACTGACTAGCAAAGCAGTAGGATACAGCACCACCAATAGGAGCCAACTTCCCCTCTTTCCCCTGGGTGCTCGACCCCGCCTCTAACCACAGCCCTGCCCCCACTCCACCCCTTTCATGATGCCCCACCCCGCCGTGCCCCTTCCCACTCATGCCCCGCCCCATTCCAACCCCTTCCCCAAAGTCCCCACCCCAACTCCACCCCCTCCCTGCCCCATTCCAACTCCTTCCCCAAATCCCCGCCCCAGCCCCGCCTCTTCCCTGCCTCCTCCCCTGAGCGCACCATGTTCCCACTCCTCCCCTTCCCTCCCGGAGCATGCCAACGCTGCCAAACAGCTGTTTGGCGGCGGCCGCAGAGCACCCCAGAGTCGGCGCCTATGGCACCACCTGGATCCATTAGCTCCTCACAGATATATCACTCACAAAAAAACCTGCCTCACAGTAAAAAAGGAGAGATTACTTACCTTACAGTAACTTGAGTTTTTAGATTTTTTGTCCTTATGGATGCTCCACCATAGGATGAGCACACACCAGTGCGTTCTCAACTGGAGAATGAAAAGCAGTGCTGCAGGCCCACACCTGTGCAGAGCAACACCTCATGACTCCAAATTAGGGCATATAAGTAGGCGTGGACCCACCACCACTCAGTTCCTTCTCAAAGGTAAAGCAAAGCCTCCACACCCAAAGGGAAGGAGGGGAGGAGGTGGAGAACCCATAGTGACAAAACACTTCAAAGAACTCAAGTAACTTTTCCTTCTTCTTCAAGTAAATGAAGAAAAAAGCACCCATACTTCTTCAAGTATGGGTGCTCCACCATAGGAGATTTTCAAGCAGTAACTCAATGAGGAGGTCGGTGCTAAGGAGGGAAGTCCGAGATGGTTCAGAGGACTGTTGCCAAAGTTATCCCTGGAAGCAGGTAGGATGCTTGGCCAAAGGTATGAATGGAAGACCAAATTGCAGGCCTATACACTTCTCTTATATGAATCTACTTGAGTAGAGCCATAGATGTGGACTGAGCTCTAGAGGAATGTGCTGTCACTATGAGGGGCTTCCATCCCAGTGGATTCATAGCAGATTAAGATGCAACCTGAAACCCACTTTGACAGTCTTTGAATGGAAATACGTTGACACTTCATCCTCTCTGCAAGTGATACAAATAGCTTAGGAGAAGCCTGGAAGGTCTTAATCTTGTCAAGATAGAAGGCGAGAGCCCTTCTGACATCTAGTGTACATAGGCTGGTCTTCTCTCTGGAAGCATGAGGTTTTGGGTAGAACACTGGCAGGTGTATCTCTTAATTAATGTGGTATTCTGAAGAGATCTTTGGGGAAAAGCAAGGATGGGGATGCAGTGAAACCTGTATTTATTAACACAAGTTCAAATGGAGGTTTCCTCAGGAAATTGAGAACTAAACTGAGTTCCCACTGAAAAGCCAGATTCTGTATGGATGGCGGGGGAGAAACAAGTTGTATAAGCCCTTGAGGAATCTAGCTGTGGTAAGGTGGGCAAACACTGTGAAGCCTTCAATTTGTGAGTGGAAGGCTGTTATAGTGGCCAAACGTACCCTCACTCAAATAAATAAATAAATAAATAAATAAATAAATAAATGGAGATATCCTATCTCCTAGAACTGGAAGGGACCTTGAAAGGTCATCGAGTCCAGCCCCCTGCCTTCACTAGCAGGACCAAGTACTGATTTTGCCCGAGATCCCTAAGTGGCCCCCTCAAGGATTGAACTCACAACCCTGTGTTTAGCAGGCCAATGCTCAAACCACTGAGCTATCCCTCCCCCCCAAATGTCAGCTCATTGACAGACCTTGCTTTTTTTAAATCCAAGAGGTTGCCCAGGATTTTGGAGAGTGGAACATCTGAGGTTTGGGAAGAGTGACAGGAACACCAGGAGTGGAACTGTTTCCACTTTTGAAGGTAAGTTTTGCAAGGTCTAGGTTTTCTGCTAGATAGGAGAACTGACTGGACCTCATAAAAAGAGATGAGTTCCATGCCTGAGAATCATTTAAGAACCATGTTCTTAGGTTCAAGGAGAAGTGCTTGGGATGGATCTGGGCCCCCGAGTTCTGTGACGAGAGATCCTTCCTGAGAGATATTCAAAGAAGCATTGCCACAGAGAGGTAAAGGAAGTTCAAGTACTACATTTGTCTTGGGGGGGATGGTGCTATGAGGATAACCTTTGCTCTTTCTTGGTACGGTTTGAGTAATTTCTTGAGGATTAGAGGTAGAGGTCTGTAAACATACAGTAGGGTAAGGGGCCACAGTGTCATGAGGACATCTCCCTATGAGTTGCAGCTGTATCCTCCCTGGGAGCAGAAAATATGGTATTTTGCATTGTTCAGGTTGACAAACGAGGTCCGCTCCTTGGGAGCCTCATGTCTGGCAGATGCTGTGGAAGACAGAATCACTGATCTCCCATTTGTGGTCCTGAAGGAAGTGTCTGCTCAGGGAGTCTGCCATTGTATTCTGGAGGCCTGGAAGATAGATTGTTGAGATTTCTATCTGATGGGAAATGCACCAGTTACACAATTTGTGCACAAGATCTTGCTCTTCCCTGTTGGTTGATATAATACATTGCTGCTCTTTTGTCAAGCATTACCCTGATGGTGTGAAGGAAGTGTTGGCAAGCACAACAAACTTTGTTCAGCTCCAGAATGTTCACCTGGAGCATTACCTCTTGTATGGACCACTTGCCCTGGGCGATGGCCCCTTAGAGGTGAGCCCCTCACATCCCAGAAGAGAAGCATCTGTTGTGAGAATCCTTGAGGGTGGGGGAATGTGAAAATGGGGATCCCATGCAGACCTTCATTGGGTCTTTCCACCACCTGAGAAAGTCCAGAACTTTCTGAGGTTCTGTGTTGTGTTTGGAGAGACCGTGTCTGTTTGGGTTGCACATCAACCTTAGCCAAATTGAAGGCACTTGAGGTGCAGTCTTGCATGAAAGGTGATGAACGTGGAGGCTGACATGTGCCTACGAGTTGTAGGCAGGTGCTTGCCGTTGTTTGTGGGCTGTGTTGTATTGTCGAGACTAAACTGGACAGAATGGAGAATCTTTCTGTGAGGAGATTAGACTCTGTAATTGCCAGAGCTTGAGTGGCTAAAATGAAGTCTAATCTTTGGAATAGGGTCAATGTAGACTTCTTTTGATTGATGCAAAAGCCTAGAGACTGAAATAGGGCTAGAGTCCTGGATGTTGCTCACCGAGTGGACCTGTAGAGCTGATTGACCCCTCGGGAGCCAATCATCCAGGTAAGGGAATATTGCTATTCTCCTCTGACATAGATGGGCCACCAGTGTTGTGAGAAGTTTGTAAAGACTGTGTGGGCTGCAAAGTGCCCAAAGGAAAGGACTCGGTACTGGTAGTGTTCTGAGCCTTAGTTGATGGAGATCAGTTTTCCTCAATCTAGGGCAGGGGCGGGCAAACTTTTTGGCCTGAGGGCTGCATCGGGTTTCGGAAATTGTATGGAGGGCTGGTTAGGGGAGGCGGTCACTGCTAGTGCCAGATGATGTTTGGATTTTAATAAAAATTAATTTAATTAAAATATTTGCTGTTTTTTGACCACCTTACAGAGTGGTCAATTTTTTTTTCTTTGAAAACATGACACTGATAAAAATTCTTAATTAAAATTTTCCTTTTTTTCCCCCCAGCCAGCTCTAGTCACTACCAGTGTCCCTTGGGGGATCCATTTTTGACTCTCCAACTCTATCTTTACACACAATCCCTAACTTTGCCACTCTATCTAAGTTTAAACTACTGTCACGGACTCCCAGAGGACCTCTCCCACTCCACCTAGGTCTCTCATCTCTAGCCTCAACCACTAATTCAATGTCAATATAAAAAATACTCATCTCTCTCAAGTCCTGTACCCATCACTACCAATGGCAATTTCACCTTCTCCTGTCTCTCAGCCTCACAATTATATTGACATTTTTGATGCCTCACAGAGAAACTACCAGAAAATCCTGCTTCCCCACCCTTTCTACAGCTGCTTCAACGATGTCTTTTCATCTCTATTCCAGCTGCCAAAAGTCTTGTGCAGCTCTTGATCAGTTCATACTTCGACTTCTACAATTTCCCTCTGACCGCCCTGACATTCCCCATACTCCATGCAATCCAACCAAAAAGCAGCTATGAAAGCTCCTTATTTTGCTTTACTCTGACCATCAGGGAACTACTCTGGAGAAGCAGGTAAAATGTGACTAACAGTTTGGAATTTAAATGCATTGCTGATATTGGGATCACAGAGACTGCACCTAAATAACAGCCCATATTGGCAAAGGCACAATTTTCAATAGAATTCGATACTGCAGCATGTGTAAGAGGCAGGGAAAACATGAGGAAAAGAATAAATGTTACATTTCTGATTTGCCTAAATTTCTAGTATTTCTTCGAGCCCACAAAAGAATAGTCTAAGAATATTCCAATGTCACCAAGAAATTATTGGTGGCAAAGCTTGATTTTCTGTATAGCTATTGCAGAGCATTCATAGACACAGAAGGATGAGTCACTGCAATGCTGACAGTCTATACTGAATCTGAAACAAATTGGAGCTGTAATTTACAGTACAATAGCATTCATGGCAGTGGCACATGCAGTCCAGGCTGTTTAAATATTCTGTGAATAATAGCTTAGAAAGACAACTGACAATGAACAAGGACTGGATGATGAATCATCAGGTAGTTTAAGTAAAATTTTGCCTGATTAAATGCTTTGTTTTTAAGCCACCTGCACTGTGCTGTCTGATGTACCAGGACAGATCAAATTGTTCTCAGTCTTTCTAAAAACCAGACAAGCTTACAAATGATAAGTTTTATTATATTATGAAATTGATGCCAAACCAAAGTGCTGTGTATTGTGTGATTCCAATTATCTATCTTCTGGCCAGGGATTTAATATCAGCTATTGTTAAAGATGCAACTAATCCAGATTTATCAAGCTTCTAATGTCTTTGTGTCACATGGATGTAATTTTATTTTTTGTCTTCCTGTCTTCAGAATGCATTTTTCTGCATCTTTTTTGTTGTTGTTTTCTCTGCCTACTGGTAACCAGAGACATTGGGCCCAATTCTGAACTCACTCTGGTTTTAACTAGTGTAACTCAATTGGCTTCTATAGGAGTTACCCCTAATTTACATCAATGTATGATTAGTATGAGGTCCTGTCTAGAGTAGGGGCCAGATTTACAAAGGTAGTTAGACTCCTACTGCGATTAACAAATGCTCCTAAGCGAGTTAAGCCCCTTTGATAGTCAATGGGAGTTAGGAACCTAATGGGATTTACAAAATCTTCTAAGCAGGTTACATGTCTATCTCCCATTTACTTTCAATGGGAGTTAGGTATTTAACTCACCTAGGCATCTGGTGGGATTTACAAATGCACCTATCCACATCTTTAGGCATCTAAAAACCTTTAAATCTGGCCCTAGGTCAACTAGCAGAGACTCTTCTCCCATGATTTAGTTACCAGAGCATAATGTTCAAAGCAGCAGAACAAACCTTAAACTGGAGGATACCTGACCTGCAGGCAGTGGCTAAAGGGAATCAAACTCTAATGTGGCTGAGTGAAGTAGATAACCCAACCCCAGTCTCCATCTCTAATTTCTGTGATTGCATGATTCTCCACCATCCAGCCCAAGAAGAAGGTTACGTTTTGCTCAGTTTGATGTTTCTTTCACATGCCATATTTAACATTTTCACACAGAGCCAACATTTTAAATAAAGATGTCCAGTTTTGAGAGAGTATTTTAGCAGTCATTATTACATTATTACTCAATTTATTTAATTGCTAATGCTAATCTGATCATATTGTTTGCTAATAACCTGGTTTGCAGGTACAATCAATAAGTTAGATGTCTAAATACTATTTATGCATACAATTAATTGTGCTTGCAATTTAATACCACAGTTTATTATGGACACAAAAATGTACGTGCAAAATATGAAAGACCTTGTTTTAGGGTCATTACAAAGTTGGTTATCTTCACCCATTTCTTGTGTGGGTGAAAGACAATATAGAACAAATTTAAGTGTATGATCCTCATTAGGAGAGCACTCAGTTGTTCAACAAGCCGTAGCAGCTGCTGGCTTCCTTGTAGTCAAGTTCCACAATGCTCCTATTAAGAAATGACTTACAGTGGTGTTTAGAAAAGAAAACTTGCTAATAATATGGCTTTCTGCAGATGGGCAATTCAGAGTTTTTCCAATCACAGATGTGCATCCAGAACACCTATTTGGTCATGTTGGAAAACTATATCAAAATGAATATACTAATGCATTTTACTGAACAGGGCTTTATGTGTAGCATGATGGATCCATGGTAATTCCAAAGAGCATCCAGTTCCTTGTTTAATCTATTCAAAATAAGAAAAGTTGTTTTATCATTCTTTAAGGTGTCATGGTGTTTGTATGTCCAAGTGTTATAATGAATGTTTTTTTTCCTTAGAATTCTTATTTATTCCTATTGCAGCAGCACCCAGATATCCCAATTAGTAACGCACTGTGCTAGGAGTTGTGCAGATATAAGATTATATTTATCTAATTACAATATTGTTGTTAAGGTGAAAGCACAATATAGCAAGTAAGTTTCATAAACTGTCATGGGTAACAAGAACTATTATTTGTACTGAAAATTAGACTCACATCTATGATAGCTCATATTGACCAGTGACAGATCAGGCACAAGATCTCACAGAAACTGAAATTTATTTCCATTCAGATTATTATTATTCATCAATATGCTTATTATGATAGATCCTCAGGGCCAAACACGGGTGGAGCCCCATTGTGCTAGACACTGTACAAACCTATAGTTAATATATTACAACTGATACTTTATTAAGAAAGAAATGTTTAAAAAAAATCAAAATCTAATTGATATCTGGCAAAAAGTTATTTACAGCGATGCACTGATTTATTTAATTGAAGGTTTGGGGATTTAAAAAAAAAGAAAAAGAAAAAAAAGAAGAGACATTACCAATGTTACTAAAAACAGCAAAACGTGTTGAGGTCCTTTAGGAAACTGCTTATTTCTTGAGTGGCACTACTCAAGAAATCCTTACTTCATTTTTTTACATTTTAACTAACAGGGTTGTCAGCCAGAAATAGTCATGTGAAGGCTACAATTACAATTTTGGCAGTTTAACAGAATAATTTAAATATTTTAATTAACATTTAAGTTTGTATTTTGTACTCTAAAAACACCAGTACTGAACCAAAGCAAGTATTGTTTTTATTTAAATACCTTTTAGATATTAAGAATAGTTACAAGGGAACTAACTATGTCAACACTAAAAATCAAGACTGTATGCAGAGCTATAGAGCAAATGACATATCTGAACTACCTCTCTCAAAGCGTATTTTAAATACATACATTCTAGCATTACAAATGTATGAACATTCTAGAAGAAATATACTTTTTTTGTTTTAGTCCTATTTCAGCTAGTCTCTTGTGGAGAGTTCAGATGTCAGGTATGAAGATCATATAAATGCTTTATGCTTTGTAAGATCACAAATGATTAATTACAGCCTACATTAGTATTCGAGAAGAAACTCAGAAGTAAGACCCTATAAGGCCTCTGGACAGCAATTCATTTCAGGTGAAATACTGGAATGATTTTATAGAATATGATTAAATAAAGAGATCAGCTCCCACCACCACCATCATTCTAGCACAGAAAAATAGAGCAGTAACATTTTAACCCATTCACGGTGCTCTATTAGTGTAGAGCATATTGTTAGGTACATGAAATCTGGAAAGATTGATCCTTTCTTTCATGTACATTTGCATATGAGATATATGGGAAATGTATATTTAACTCACCCTAAATAAGTATTAATCAACAAGGTCACTCAGGGTCTCCACCTGGAGTGGATAAAGAAGGAGACAAGCCAGAGTGGGGTTAGAGCTGGGGAGTGGCTACTTCATAGCGCATGCTACATTGAAAAGAAAGCTGAAAGTCTGTATTAAATTGTAGTGGACTTGATATTGGTTGGACAGGCATCACACCTACAGAAGGGACAGCAACGTGCAGCCACAGAAGCATCTGGCCACATGTAAAATTGGCTCCTTTCCAACAAACAGAACTATGACTAGAGACTACGTGAACATTCACTTTCAGTGCCAAACTCAGTATTACACAAGATAATGGCCAGTAATTAAAAATGTTGTATGCAAGCATAGTTGTAGCTACGTTGGTCCCAGGATGTTAGAGACACAAGGTGGCTGAGGTAATAGCTTGTATTGAACCAACTTTTGTTGAAACAAGCTTTCAAGCCACACAGAGCTGATCTTCGGGTCTGGGAAAGGTACTCTGAGTGACACAGCTAAAACCAAGGTGGAACATATGGTTTAGCATAAATGGTCAACACATATTCTAAGGGACCATTCAAAGTCGAGTGGCCTGTTAACACCTCTACAGTCATAAGACAAAAAGAAGGGGTTAGTGGGTTATAGATTGTTGTAATAAGCCATAAATCCAGTGTCTCTGTTCAGTCCATGATTTTTAGTGTCCAGCAGAATTATGAATTTAAGCTCCCAGGCTTGTCTTTCAAAGGCATTGTGCAAATTTCCTTTGAGGATGAAGACTGATAGGTCAGCCATAGAGTGATTGGTTTGTGAAAAGTGTTCACTGACAGATGATAGGATGCTTTTATCTTTTATCCATCATTTCCCTGTGTGAGTTCATTAGAGAGCATAGTGATTGTCTGGCTTCACCCACATAGTTGTTATGCGGGCATTCAGTGCACTGGATGAGGTACACCACAGATTGTGATAGGCATGTAGAGGACCCATGGATCTTGAAAGGTGTGGTGTGTTGTTCATTGTAGCAGTGGAGATATGTCTGCAGGTTTTGCATCTGTTGTTCTGGCAGGGTCTGGTGCCACTTTGAGTTGGTATGTCCTGGTGTATGAGAGTTTGCTTCTGATGGTGAGCTTGGAGAGGTTGGGGGGTTGTTTGAAGGCCAAATAAAAAGATTTTTTTCAGGATGAGGTCCTCTGGATCAGACCATGCTGGGCTTCTGCCCGGTTCCTGCTGCTTCCATCTCCTCCATCTCCAGCCTTTCCCCTTCCTACTCTCTCTCGTTAACAGCACTGCATCAGACTCTTCTGTCATCTACCGTGCACCTACCTCCTCCCCATCAGACTTTCTCTCCTATTTCAACTCCTATCTCTCTCTTTCTCATCCTGTCCTCACAAGCTTCCCTGATGATTACCCATCCAACTCCTTAGCTGCACATTTTTCATTTGACCTGCAGCTCTAGTTCAACTCTCCCATTCATCAAAAGCACCACCCACTTGACTTGGTCTTCATCAAGCACTGCTCTCTCTTTAATCTCTGTTGCTGAGTTCTCTCTCTCCCATCTCTCTCTACCATCCTCATTTGGTGTCTTTCAGCATTACCTATCAGACCCTCCCCCTCCCATGCCCTGTTACTTGGCCATTCTGTGACTTCCAGTCCATCCAGCACCGGTGGCTTCTCATCTATTCTCAGCCTTCTCCTCCATGCCCTGTGTTCCCTCTTTTCCATTTATATGGTTGTCGATTCTCTCCAGGCTTCTTTCTCTTCCACCCTTAACTCTTTTACCCCCTTTCCTATATCAAAGTCCACCCTGTCAACAACAACCCTGGCTCATCCTTTACACCCATTTCCCCCACTCATGCTTTCACACTGGAGAGTGTGTCTGGTGGAAATCCCATGACCAAGCCAACTTCCTCTATTACAAATTCATTCTCTCCTCTTTAAGTTCTGCCATCTTCCTTGCTAAACAACTCTTTCTCCACCTTACCTGAATTCCATGCCCACAATCCCTTTCACCACCTTTGACTCACTCCTCAAATCTTCCTTTCTTCCTGCTTCCACTTCTTTCTCTCCACAGACGAGCTCACCAATTTCTTCCTCGGTCTCCCCCGCCCAATATTATCATGCATTAATCTCTTCCATATATATTAACAAAAACAAAACCACACACACATCCTTGATCCCACTGCCCATCTCCCTTCCATCTCTAAACCCACTGAGCACACAGTCTACAGTCCCCTTCTCTAGTGCATCAGATATAAGCTGCTTGTATTCATTTTCAAGGCCCTTCATGGCCTATCCCCTCTCTCCCTCCCATTTCTCATTTGCTATCTGGAGGCTGACTCTTGCCTCTGATCAGACCATGATGTTAGCTCCATCACTCACTTGGTAAATGTTCAGACAAGCACCTTTATGCTTTCTTCCATGCTGCCCCTCATGCTTTGGAGGAGCTCCCCATAAATGTCCACAAAACTCACTCATTATCCCCCAAATACCTCCTCAAAATTATGCCTACAAAAAAATTAACAGTTAGACTGCTCATGTGCTGCTGACCAATATTGTCTCATTGTTCCCTTGTACTCCCCCATTTGCCTCTATCCATCTGTTGTCTCTTTTCTTATGATTAGGCTGTAAAGTCTCTGGAATAAGGACTATCTTTTGTTCAGTATTGGTACAGTGCATAGCACAATGGAGTCCTGCTCCAAAACTAGGGCTCCTGAGTGCTATGATAATGCAAATAAAATGATGCTAATGTCTTTAGACTGAAAATGTTTCATAAAGCAAGTCATCGTGTTGTACTTTGACAATACAGAATGTAATTCAAGAAAAATATTATTATTGACGGTCTTCTTAATGAAATGGTTAAAATTAGCTGAAGAGAATTTATTGTCTTGCCTGCAGTTTGTTCATAACTATTCCTTATACTGTATTAATCATTTAAATATTATGCTACTGAGGTAGGTGGTGTTTTCATAAAATATTAGTCCTCTAAATCACTTACAATTCCTTTAGTATAAACTCCACGATGCTGACATTTGTAAGTCGCAATACAGCTAAAAAAAACTGGCCTATAGAGAGTGTTTTCATCCCTTTCACCTAAATCAGCTATCACCATGATTTATTAGAGAACATATTTGCATGCAAGACTTGAATTACCATAAGCCTTTCAATTAGGAACATGAATCAGGTTCAACACCTTTTGTTGTTATCCTTGTGAAACTCCTGTTGCACGAGGTATTTTTTCCACACCAGTGGAAGGCCTTCACCCAAAGAAGATAATGCTATGAAAGGTTTCTCATGTCACTGCATAAGCCATTTTTGCCATAAGGCAAGTACAATGAAACATCACTTGCTATTTTTCATTGAGAATTAAACTGAAGTTTGACAGGCATGGAGTCATGTGGCTGACTCCTTACTGTGGGATAGAGGCCACTAAAATTTGGAAAACAAAAATGTGTAGTTCATAACTGCTAATTTAGGGCCCAAATCTGTTGTCTTTATATGGCATGCTGCTAACTAAATTAATGGCCCCACTCACATGAGTAAACCCTACTCAGTATAAAGGCTGCAGAACTGGGATTTTAATTTAGATGAAAAAGTGGAAAAAATATCACTAAACAAATTGAATTACATAATACAGTAATTATCTAGCCTGTAAAATGCGTCCATTTTGGGATTAGAACCAAGGTTCTCAAACTGTAGCACTGTCACTTGGCTAGGCAATTGGTGTGCTGTGACTGAAGCTGGGCAAAGAACTGGTGTTGGGGTTTGGTGATAGTTCAAAAAAAAAAAAAATCATTTTGGACTAAATGGAATCTGAATTTTTTGCTAAACCGAAAAAGTCCATTTTGGAGTGTGTTAAATGTTACATTCAATCCAAAACAGGTTGTTTCTGAGCC
Organism: Emys orbicularis; assembly: GCF_028017835.1. Lineage (NCBI taxonomy): Eukaryota > Metazoa > Chordata > Testudines > Emydidae > Emys > Emys orbicularis. Next base: position 75,589,545 of record NC_088683.1, on the reverse strand, counting down.
TTTTAAGGGGATAGATTCACAAAATGGCTGGAGGAGAAGGTGGCAGTGCCCCCTTATAACCTTTAGCCCAGTAGTTAGGATATTCACCTAGGATGGGGGGAGACCCAGGTTTGAATACCTGCTCTGGAACAGGAATTTGAAGTCAGGTTCCTGCCCTAACTCCAGGCTATTCAGGGATGGCTCACTCACTCACTCTCCTGTTGAAGCTGTTCCACGGTATATAAATAATTAGTGTTAATTGGAGGGGGAAGACTAGAACCTGGATCTTCTACATCCCAGGTGTGTGCACTAATCACTGGGTTAAAGGTTAGATGGGTTGTGGGGAGGGAAAGGAGGCAGTACTACCACCTCCACTTCCTCCTCTTTTGCAAATGGCTCCTCAGTTCCCCCTTTTTTTTTTGCGCTGAAGCTATTTGGCAAATTTGTGTCAAATTCATGAATAGTTTTGGTTCAACCAAAACTGCATTTTTGGGAGAATTAGCTATTTGCCTGAAAAGTTTCACCCACTTCTAGCTGCAACCTCCATTTATTACACTTAACTTGGTCTCCTCCTTGCTCCATTGCATCCACCTACTGACTCTTGTCTTACATTTGGATTGTAAGCTCTTTGAGGGACTCTCTTTCATGTGTGTGTGTACGTACAGCACCTGACACAATATTCCCCAACTGGGACCTTTTGGCCCAACAACTTGAGCTACATCAATTACATTATTCCACCAAGTACAAGGGATGGGTTTGAGTCTCAAAGTTATTACCTCAGTCCAGTATTCTAAAGCATGTGATGTTCAGAATTGTGGAACTGATTAGGCCATTATAGAGATATATACAAGAAATTTGTCTCATTTTTACCTAAAAAAAATCTGACAAACTTCACGATCTTGGATTAAGATAAGCATTCAAGAATGAGGGGAAAGGAACACCCATCTAGCTATATACCTCGTATTAGTATGCCCATCAAATATAGAGGCACAGCTCCCTAGCCACAGCTGAGGAGAAAACAACGCTGTTCAAGACGAAGTGCAAAGATGGAGTGCTGAGCCTGATGTTCGGCAGACCAATCCCCCAGTGCAATTTTGAGCAGTCTAAACTTTACTGTAAGTTATGCCAGCTGCCAAACAGAGTCAGGAATCAGCAGTGTGTAGTGAAACCTGGGCTACATTTCATGTAAAATAAAGACACATACCCCTCCCAGAAGACATTATTCAAATGGGACTTGGGCAAAAGAAACCCAACAATCTTTGATACTCTTGTTTTTCCTCTCCTGGATATGCAGCAGCAATTAACGAACATTACTCTCCAGCGTTAGGCACAATGTTGTTAGCATCATCAGGACTGTTCTCTCACATGCCAGGGAACAAACAAAATGAAGCCATGCTGATTTCTATACAAGTTAAAACAAACAATGGGGTAGGAGGAAATCCAAATGATAAATAAATAAATGACTAAGAAAAAGTCTTAACAGAAACCCCTGTGAGCTTCCTGGGATATGAAACTTCAGAAGACACTGCTCTGCATCAATATATTAATGTACAGAAGAGATCTAACAGTGAATTATTTACATGGGTATTGATAATAGATAATGCAAAGGAAATTTTCTCAGTATTGGATTCTATCAGCAATTAAACTAGTTTTTTTTAGAGACATGCAGCTAAATTACACAGTGCCCCAGCATTTGGCAGGTAAGAGAAAATTTAATTCACTTCTAATGCACCACATTACAGTGTGCTTGCATTATTCATCAGCATGCAAAATATTTTGTCTGCTCTTTCCAAAGGTCAAAAAATTACATTTCACTAACAGCCATGTTGTGGGTGAATGAGGTCAAGAACGTTGGCATAAGGTTCCAAAATGTTTCTCCATAGCTAAGCAAAAAAGCCATACTAAACTCAGATTAAATCCCAGAGCTTCTATATGGTATTTCCTTTTAACCTCTACCACTTCAGCCCAACATGGCTAGACCCACTTCTCATTTTCCTCCCACAGCCATACATCTGTAACCTTTCTCTATTAACCCTATTACTGCAGACTTCTGTGAGCATCCAACCTATTCATCATCCAGCCTTGACATCATAGTGTCCTCTTTGATAATTCTCTCACCTTTTCTCCTCACAGCTAGTAAATCCTATCACTACTGTATTTATAACATTCAAAATTCAGCCTCTCTCTCTAAGCCATGTATATCATAGGTATGGTAGTTTGCTTTCATCTTCCTTATGTCATATTCCATGTCTTGAACCCAGGCCTGGGAGTCCTCAGGCAGCTAATAGGATTATAGCCTCAGCCAAGGCTCCACCCCCAGAAGCCCTGATTGGAGGATCACCCGACTCCAACAATTGGGCCAACCATGGTATTTAAGCCAAAAGGAAGCACAGGAAGCTGTCTGACCAGTGAGGTGATTTCCTGTTGTGGCTGCATTGGACCCAGCTTGTGCCTGTCTCCTGTACCCAACCCTATTCCTGTTCCACTCCTGCCTCTACTCCTGCTCAGTGCTTGGATCCTTGCCTCTCCTCCAGTTCCTGCCCTTATACCTTGCCTTCAATCACCAGTCCTGGCTCTGATCCTGGCCTCTGACTTCTGACTCTGATTCTGGCTTGACCCTTGGTTCTGGCATTTGGTATCTGACCTCAGCTCTGACCATCAGCTTTGATTAATGGTTCCAACTCTGGCTTGGCCCCTGGCTCTGGTAATTGGCAGTTGACTCTGGTGCTGACCCTTAGTTTCATTCCCCAACCTAGACACCTGCTCTGCCTTCTACATCTGATTCTTGTCATAACTACAAGGCAAGACTGCCTGCCTCTCTGACTTTGTCCTCTCCTATCTCTTTGCTTCAGTCTATACAAAATTCAATGGTGAAGATCATACTCTTGTCCTGACACTCAGACCATATCATCTCTCTTTTAAAATACCTTCACCAGTTTCCCCTTTCTTCTATAAAAACCTTGAGCTTCACCTCCAGAACAAAATTCATAATTCTGATCCTGCTGTCTGTGCTTTGCTCAAGCCTCCTTTCTTGATAGTCCAAATACTGTTTCTCGGTACACAACTAGCAGCCTACTGGCTATTTAGACAGCTTATAAAATGCTAGCTTAAGAATTCTGCTACGATGCTCAGACATTTAACAAAAGAGTATAAAAATACATTTAGAAATATGGGAGTGCCATAAAATCAGAGCATCGCAATAAAACTTAAATTGTTAAACTCACTAAGAGTAAGAATGACATTACAAAATAGGACTTCCTAGCCTTTAGACCAGATCCTCACCAATGGCCAAGGAACACACAGGATTGGTCAGCAATAGAGCTGGGTGAAATGTTCTGTTGAAACTTTTTTGGGGGGGGGAGGGAGGAGAGAATATGCAGATTTGGCAACATGGAAATATTTGAGTGTTCATGTTGATTTCACTGAACTGCTTTGGTCCAAAAATCCTAAAAAAATTCTGAAAAAGGTCAAAAAGTTTTGATTCAAAATGACTATTTCAAGATTTCCTTTAATTTAATTTTTAAAAAATTTGAAATCCTTGAAGTCAAACTGACATGTTTTGTTTCTGCTCAAGCTAAACATTGTTTGATCTGAAATGATATATTTTTTTAATTTTTCAAGCAAACCAAAAAATCTTTTTATTTGCCCAGCTCTACTCAGGAAATGATTTGTGCAAAAGTAGCGCTCCCACATCCCTAAGTAGGCCTGGCTGTGTTCCCACCCCAATCCTGCTTTAAGTTTCAAGAAATAACACTGCAACCTTAATTCTCCAGGGCATAAGGAAGCCTGTAAAACTGCAATAGGGATGAGGCATAGGCGGCACCATGTTGGTGAGGTGATCCTACCATGGCTGGCTATACTAATTTCAGCATTGCTTTATGCCAATGGTCCTGTGCTGCAAAGGACCTGGGACCGTATATTTTGATCTGAAATTGGCATATGGTAGAAGTAAGGAATTTTCAACTTCTATACACAATAAGAAATCCCCCTCATTACCTAGAGGAAGGTGAAATATATGTTTAGTTAAAGGCTTTTCTATGGCTCATCAACATAGTATATGAGACCCTCGGCTGTATATTAATGCAGTACTAGAAACAGAAAATGGATCTCCAAAGTCCCACTTCTGTGCCTTATCCAGTAGGCCATCCTTCCTCTCTCAATATACATACACTTTTGTTTAATATATTGTAACAACATACTTGGAGGCCAATGGTTGATACAACACTGGTATGCTATTTTTTTTTAACTTATATGAACATAGTACAAAATGTGCTTAGTTGAATGAATACAAGAAACCTGGATGGTTATGGTACATATCTGCTGAGCTCTTTCAATTAACCATAGCTTCACATGATAGATATGCATGTGCATTCAGTTCTGACCTCTTTAGAAATAAATGTCTTTGGATTACTATTTTATAAAGGAACAAGCTAATTTAACTAGACACATGACTTTAGGGATTTTGAATTATTCTAGACAGTTACAAAGGGATATTTAGAGAGCATTGCCCTTGTCATCTGTTGAAATAAGAATGACTAAGGATCAGACTAAGGATACGGGTGATGACAGGTTAGTTGCCTCTTCAGTACAGTTACTCCTTTCCCTAGAGCTAAGCACAGGATTCTCTCTGATGCTGAGTGAACAGGCAGGGTCTGGTTAGACTGGGAAAAGCCCACTTTTGGGGATGGTTGAGATCTAATTTCCAAGACATGGTTTCTATGGAGTAATGTAGAGCTGGAGACTGAGTTACTTATCTGGATGTTGTCAGATAGAATTTAGCCTGTGGTCTGTCATTGTGGGGTGGTTTTGTACTTTATTCTTAGGCTTAGAAGGATTAGATTTTAATCAGTGAATGTCAATTCCATCATACAAACACACAAACTGACAAAATATTTCCATCAATAATAATCAAAGTTTATATATAGGCAAAGTAAGGAAAATGCTGCTTGAAAACTTAGAGTTTGATTTAAGGCTATTTACCCATTGGTGGTGATCAGCTCATGATACTGAGTCTTCCTAACACCTGACTCACAACAGCAGACACTGTTCCAAAAATTAGTTTGTGAAGTTCCATACTATTAGAATGACTATAAAGAGAAATGCAATCATTCAGTTCTCAGTTTCAGACCATAGATTTAATTGCCTATTAAAATGACAGCTCCTTTAATAACAACAACAACCCATAATAAAAATCACCTATATCAGAACAAACAGTTACAAAAAGGCAGATGGTAGGAAAGACAAATGCATCATTCCATAAGGAATAGACATAACACCACTTCATTTCTATCCCAGCTTACTGCATGTGATACAAGTAATAAAAATAGATTTCATATACACTTCAACAGAAGAGAGAGAAAAGGAGAAGTACATCCCTGATTGAATTTTGCTGACAATTTTATGACCAGCCACTCATATGTATGGCCCTTCCTCTTACGTCTCACTACAACATATGGCTACTCAACATTACTTCTCTAGATTATTAATAAGATCTGGTAAGTCTTCACTCCACTGAAGTTATTCTGGATTTACTTGGAATTTGGCTCAGTGACTCTACTTCCTTTAATTTAATCTTTCCTGAACAATTTTTGTTCATCTTCTTTTACCCCCCAAAAGCTCACAGAAATGTTTCAATTTACCTTGCTTACAGATTACGTAGGTGCATACAGAGTTGCCCTGGAATGCGTCAGTCAGGGTTAAATTGTGTGCACTATACCTCAGGAAGACACAATGCTGGAGTACCAGCTGGCCTGCAGTTGCTATGCCACCTTCAAAGTAAAGTAAGTGCTGCAGGCACTTCCCACTACATTTGACCGGCTTCACCTACACACCCCAAGGCATGGTCTTTTCCAGGTGCATCCATGCCCCCTTTACACAAGCTCGTGTCAGAGGTGCTGCCAAGTTCTTGCACTGCCAGAGAGCAAGAACTACTATCATGTCCAGCTCCTACCCCCATCCCCTTTTTCCTTTCTGCACCTGCCTAGGCAAAATCTGGCTTTTAATGTCTGTAAACTCATTTGAGTGCATAGTTAAAAAATGCTGTAGAGGTACAAAGTATTATTTATATTATGGAATCTCTCTACTGTTAATTCAGTTTTATTCTGTTTGCTGCAAAAGTTACATAAGAACTCTACCTTCAATGCAATTCATACCCTACCACTAGCCACCTCAAACACTTGGTTTGCAAGTCCAATCAATGACTTTGATCCCAGATCTCTAGAAATATAGGACTATAAAAAGCCATGTCTGCTTTGATAACTGAACCCCAAATTTACATTTAAATGAGATATAGATATTCTTTGAAAAATATCTCTCATGTTACTTTAAAACTATTAACATGTTCAGTTTTGCAGTTTATTTTATGTAGCCCTTGAATATTAGCTTTGATCAGTTCTCTGAGGTTCCATTTTAAAAGCATACTATTTCAGCTGCAGAATGTATACTTGTTTAATGCTGGAATTTCATCAAGATCTCAGTTAAAATAAACAAAATAAAAAAGAGTTGGACAAATATGACCTTTTAAACAATGTATTGCTCAGTGATTTCTCCTACAATCCTTAGATCAACAGTACTTGGCAACACTACTGATGAAATGCATTTTTACTTTTGGTGCTACTTAAGTGCTCTCTCTTTTATTCCTGGCAATTTCTAATCTGTTAATTGGTTTTGTCCTCATTAGGGTCTGCAAAAAACAGCCTATATAGTGAGCAACACAAAGACAGCAGCTGTTTGTTTAATGTTGTCATACACAGCTTCACTGCCTGGACAGACTAGATCTATGTCTCTGGTCCAATCTGTCATTTTATTCTGATTTTTTTCGGGGAGGGGGGAGATTGTGAGAAACTAGCTTGTTTCTTAAATGCATGTATTTGAACAAGAATTACCTCAGGTGATAGGTCAGCAAAAAGCTAAAATGCAATGGAGCCCCTACAATACTAATGAAACACTCCAGAAGCAAATCTGTTACACTGCCACTAATTCAAACTTTATGGTAGGTTTTCTTATCAGTAAAACCACATTTCCCAATTTCTCTTTTCACTACCTGCTTTATCCATATTAAGCCCAGAGGAACAAGCAAGCTTTCAGACATGGCTTACTGAGTACTGGCATGATTAGTACTTACTCCCTGATGGCTGTCTGAAGTGAGGTGTTCCGTCAACGTAAGCAGTCTGTCCTGTTTTCATAGTGTGCCCTGGCTTTTGAAGAGGAATTTTCTATAAGATGGGGGTGAAGATGAATATAAATATAAATTCATCTTCTGCCCTTGTTGTAGCACGTTCACTGGTTTCATGTAGAATTTCAAAGAGTCCCTCCTTTGGCTGTTGACAGTTAAATGAAGTCTCCAGCCATCTAAGAAGAGTGACTGGTGGGAAATATAGCAGAGTTTTAATAATTACCATAATTTCTGATGGCAGAGGTAGCTGGAAAACATATTTTGTTATCATAAGCTGATCCAGGCTTTGCATTTTGGGGTGGGCCTGCAAAACCTTTTTTTACATCCACTGCACTCCACTCCAAATGTAACTGAAAACAGTATGTGCAGGCAAGGCCAGGATTAGGGCATTTAGAAGTCTGGAGTCAGTGAGATCCTCAATTAACAACAAATGTAACTAATTCAATGTATATACAGAGGGAGGAAGCATGGAGCCCAGCTGGTGTGCGTGGTGCCATGCATGGTTGCCAACAATTAAAAGTGTTTCAAGGAAAAAATTCTCTCTAATTAGCTCAGGTGCCTGTAGTCTATTAAGCCTCAGTCACTGAGGGCCTATGTATGCATACAGGTGAGCTTTATTATACAATCATCATAACATCACTGTGACAGAGGCACATATTCCCATTTTACGGGCAGGGAGATTAAGGTAGGAAGGTTAAGCAACATGATTAAGGCCCCAGACTATATATTGAAGCTAGATTAGAAGATAGGAATACTCTGCTGTCAGTTCTATGCTGTGTCCATTAAACCAGGCTGTACCACCTGCTGTTTCTCCATCCTCCTTTGTGGCCAGATTACAGTCTTTAGGTAGCTACATGGGGAACAAATATTAAATAATGGGCTCTTCAATCTAACAGAAAAAGGTATAACATGATCCAATGGCTGGGACAAATTCAGACTGGAAAGAAGGTGTACATTTTTAATGGTGAGAGTAATTAACCATTGGAACAATTTACCAAGAGTTGTGGAGTCTCTATCACTGACAGTTTTTAAATCAAGATCAGCTTTCCTCAAAAAGATATTATTTTGGAGAAATTCTATGGCCTCTGTTATACAGGAAGTGAGACTAGATGATCACAATGGTCCCTTCTGGCCTTGGAATCTATGAAAGACACCTACCTTCTTGTTTTGTGCTGAGCAGCATTTTTTTCTCAATTTCTAATCAGCCAGTTGTTTAAGGGAGTTGTGAAAGTGCACAAAGAAAGCAGCTGTACCCCTGATGTTGCAGTAATATATGCAGCCTGCTCTTCCAGGAATTAACCAAGAGTGCTGAACAGTACAGCCAGCACTCCTAATGCTCCTCCACTCCCTAGTCTAAATGAATCACTTCTAAGGGTATGCCAACGCTGCAGTTAAAAGCCCACAGCTGGCCTTTGCCAGCTGACTCAGCTTGCCAGGCTCAGACTAAGGGGCTGTTTAATTGCAGTGTAGATGTTCAGGCTCTGTGACCCTCCCTCCCTCCCCCCACCATGGGGTCCCAGAGCCCAGGCTTCAGCGTGAGCCTGAATGTCTACACTGCAATTAAACAACCCCTTAGCCCGAACCCCTTAGCCCAAGTCAGCTGGCATGGGCCAGCCATGGGTGTTTAATTGAAGTGTAGACATACCCTTAGATAGCCTTCATCTAATGGGGTGGGGAACCCGAGTCCCAACAGCATTTTTAAAATATGTTAATTAGATGTTTTAAAATCAAATTAAGGCAAAAATTGTTTCATTTTTTTTCCACCATGGGAAAGTCAAGTAAATTGTTTCTAAAATATTACTTTAATCATAGAAAGAGTCAAATGCACAGAGCACATCACAGCACATCTTGAAAACAATCTGTTACTAGGCATCTGAGGTTAGAGGTTGGGCAAAAGTGTACCAATAAATTTGATACTACACTATGAAGCACATCTAGTAGAAGATTAATGAGATGAAAATTAGTATCTAGAGGTAAAATAATCAACAAAACAAAAATACTGTTTTCTAAAACACAGAAGTCACATATCCATGAAATTTAAGGCAAACAGACTAATTAAAATCAATGTGAAATAACCATCAGATTCACAGAAGCAGGAAAATTCAAAGTGGAAAGTCGAGGCTGATATTCTCTTTAATTATTCCCAACATGTCTTTGTATATTAGTTTTAGACGATTCCATGAAGTCACGTCCATGCACTACAGGGGTTCTGAAATGGTAGAGTGTCCACCCTGGGATTGTCTTAAATCTGATTTTCTTACTACTGTATACTAAATTTTGTAAGGATGAGGCAGCAAAGATCAGATTTAAAAGAGAATGTTCAACACACACAGCTTTGTAATATATCCCAAAGGGGAGCAGGGAGGGAACTGACACAATTCTCCCTTTCTGTGTCATATGAGTCTAGAGTAAGACAGGTCTCCAAAACTATCCAATAAACAGTCAAAATAAATAATTATTGTCTATTACATAGTTTTAGTAGCACTCACAATATATTGGGGGCTTGCCAAAAAAAGATAGTGGCATAATCCCTGTCCTAAGGAGATCACAGTCCAAAGTTCCAATCCCACAATTAACTCTGTTTTTGGGAGGAGCTCCACTGACTTCAGGGAAGATGCAGGGGATCTGCCCACATGGAGTAACTTGCAGAATCTGGGTCCAAAACATCAGATGCCTTGTGATTATATATCTATTTTTCAATGTATTAAAAAAGGATCCATTGCAAAATGTCTCCAAGTACCTGTACAACAATTTCATATAAACCAACAAATCCCAAATGTGATTTTTTTTTTAAAACAAACTGTGACAATCAGGGTGCAGACACCCCAAGAGGAGACTAGGGGGTCTGAGCCCCAAAGAATAAGCAATTGAATCAAATGGTTGTATACAATGTTATTGTGTATCAAAATAGGTCAAGGTCTTTTATGAAAGCTTGTAATGTTCTGAACTTGGTCCCTATGAGCTATGTATACAGGTTATAGTTATGAATGTATTATATATGTAGCAAATTCTAATTGTAACGGTGATGCAACTTATCACCTGACAACAGAGCAGTAAAGCAGGCAGGGGCTGCCTCCACAACCAGAGAAGACTAGTTCCAAGCACCTGGCATTGTACAACTCAGGAAAAAGACAAATTAGGCCATTAGGGTTAATGGAAAACCACTGAGAAATCCCAGCTACAAGTTCCCTATCCTAAGTGACCATGAGTCACCATACCAGGAAAAAAAGAAAAAGAAAAGGGAAAAAAGGCCTTTTAAAAAGGGAGCTTGAAACTGAAGTCTTGATCCAGAACCGAGGGACAGTCAGTCTCAAAGGCAGTGGAGTTGTGGGGGCTGTCTGGGAACACTAGATCGCCCCTTAGGGCTGGGACATGCTGGGAAACTGTTCAAAGGCAATAGGTAACTTGTATAAGAAAAGGACATTTATCTAATATAGACACGTAAAGACTGAAGTTGTGTCTTGATGTTTATTTCTGTGCGACTTGTATGGGTTTGGTTGTCCTTATTATTTCATCTTTGAATCTGTGATTTTTCGATTAAACCAACGTTTTGTTTATTTTTACCCCAAGCAGGTCTCTGGTGTGCAAACTGTGTGGCATGTGGGTGCCAAAGTGAACTGATAACTGGGGGAGGTTTTCACACCTTCAGGTGTGATGAACCAGCGGGGAAAAGTCCAAGTGTCTTGTAGTTAAGAATTCGGGGTAGATGGATTTGGGGAGATTCAGGACCAGCAGGGCTATTAGTGTCATCCTGCAAGGAGGAAGTAAGCTGGTGAGAACCATGGTGAAAACTTCATGCTTGTGCACTGGCTATTGGTGCCAGGGCTCTGAGTCATAGTAGCATAGTATTAAAGCACCCGAAGTTACAAGGTAGGTGCTGACAGAACCACTTACTGGTCCAGATGATCCTCAAAACATCAGAGAAACCACCATAAACAAAACAAAAAAACACCTACGCACCAGAAAGAGAATATCAGTACAGATAGCCACTCTCTTGTTAAGGGAATAATTTCCCCTCAGTGGTGTAAGAGCTAACGTGACAGAGTAGCTGAAAGTACATATTTTGTCAAAGAGGAACCAATATCTGTGCAACCATTTTGTTTTTCTGCTTCAACACTTCCACACAGTTTTCAAATAAATGCTAGAATTTTACATTAGTTATGATAGCAAAAAAAGAACATTGCTATACAGTACTTTTTATATTGATGCATCTGTATAACAGGAAGTAGTCATCAGTATTGCCACTCTGAAAACCAACCAAGATATTACCTAATTATGACTTAGTTACAGTATACATCATTATGCAAAACAATGATAGTAGAAACAAGAATAGATGATAAAACTTTCTAATTAGTATCATTAAAGTCTCTTATTTCCATAGTACCTGAAGTTTGTATGTTATCACTACATACCAGAAAATTATTAAAGTGATGATTTCTAGAAATAAACCTGTTCTTATTTTTTTCCAGGTTTAGTTTTCCTGACTGCATTAGATACCTCAAATATACATAAATTATGAGATTCTAAATTAAGTACATATACAAGGAGAAGACTGTAAATATGAAGTCAATGTACTTATTCAACAAGTACATTTGAAATGTCTAACTAGAGCACAATACAAGTCCATTGTGAGATTTGAAGCTGGGTGCATTTTGACTTTTTATTTAATGGAGTAATCCTGTCTCCTGATCTGTGTAATTAAGGATAATGGCAAATGTAGTGAATTATAAATTGAGCTAACCGATGACACTATGAAAATGTAGACTTGACATTGTTAAAAGGAATACTTTGTACCCAACAAATCCATCCAATAAACTGGTGTAATTATGTACCTACAGATATCACAAATTATAACAATTACGTAAATTGCTAGTATGTATAGTTACATGTAACAAACCTGTACTTAAATATCTATTTATAGAGTAATTACTTGGTGAGAACACTGTAATGTAATTGGAAATACTTAATAAGAAGTGGTCAAATGTCACTGATGTTAATCTTATCTTGTATTCTTATCTAATGTTGTTGAGCGAGGAATGGGGCCCAATTCTTCACTCAGGTATACCAGTTCAGCGCTAACTTTCCCTGATATAATGGAGAGGAGAACCTGGCCTGTAATGTAGGTGTTATAATATCACCTTTAGCCAAGAGAAATGGGGTTCAGAGCATATGAAAATTCAGAGGGGTTCAAACATTTTGGGTGGGTGTACAAATAAAGTGGAGGCACTGGTGACAATGTAATCTTACAGTAATTTCCAAGAGGGGGTTTAGTATATGTTATCCCCTCTAGAATAAGGTCAAAGCCGGGGTGAAAAAGTCTAGATGTATTCAGAAAGTGTGGCCAGTTCCAGTTCCTTGTCTTGAGGTTAGTGAGCTTCTATAACATCAGTTCCTGGCACAGTCGGTGGTGCTGAGCCGTAGTTTGGGCTTGCTGTCATTTTTGCTTCATCATCCATTTCAAGCTCTTTTCCATTTTTCCTTTGTATACCTTTCTTGCAGAGGATTTAAAAAAAAAAAAAAAAAAAAAACAACCAACCAACCCCCCTTCATAATTTCCAACACCCTGTTTAAACAGACACCTTCCCCAAACTGCTCTTAGAACCACTGTTCACACTCATTCCCTAGACTTGATTAACAATGACAACAATAAGATAATAAACATTGGCTCAAACGTTCTCTCCAGATCTCAGTGATCCTAGGAGTATCCCCTCAGGACTGCTCAGTCCACATCTTAGAGCCGGTTTCCTCTAAGAGGGCCACACACTCACATGTCCTTTTTATACCAGTAGGTTAATAACTCACCTGACTCTGAATCAGTAGAGCCCTATTAAATCTTCTCTCTAAGCAGGAGCAACACATGCTAACAACAGGAGAGGCAAGTGTTCCAGGCAAACACAGCTAGCTTATTACAGTACCCATGCAAAGTGGGTCAAGTAATTATGATCCTTGAGGAGTTGCAGCAGAATCATTCTACCCTCACATCTCCTATTCCATCCAAGTGAAATAATCACAAAAATTAAATGAAATATTTAAAAGTGCTTTAAACATGTAGGCACTTTCATGATTATTTGATGTGGGAAGTGCCTGGGTTAGGAGGCATGACTTTGAATCTGATGGAATTCATACAGTAAGTTATTAACCATTGATTATTTTTGGTTACTCTGACCTAATCCAAAATATGAACAGAGAGAGAAATTTGTTTTTGTAAAGAGGATTTTACAAATTGAATAGAATGCAATAATAATAATAATAATAATAAATCTAAACCACAAAATACTGTCAACCAACGTTATTCAAGTTTGAAGGTACCATGGACAACTTTAAAATCTGGGAGAAAAGCTGAGGACCTCAATCATTTTATACAATACTATGAATACATACACACTTTTATACTGTTCTGTGTAAGAAACAAAGGCAGCATAACAAATTTTGTTATATTGGTGTTGCAAATTAGCCACCTTTAACCTAGCAGAAACCATTTGGCAGAGTGGTTTGGTTTTCCATTAACTTCCAACTCCAAGTTATGACTGAACATTTAGCATTCATCTCCAATTTTGTTGCAATTTTTTTAGTTGCCTTTTCTCTCCTCCAACCTTTAATCCGCAGTGCACATTCTGTACAAGGGGATGGTCGGGGTATCCCCACCACCCCCAGACATTTCTCATTTCTCTCCCTCATAGTGAACTGGAGATCAATGGATTGATGCTGGACTAGCTCTCCATAAAGCTCTCCATAAAGCTCATCTGCCTAAGAGTAGTGGGAGTCAGTCAAGTACTCATCTTCACTCTCTTTCCTCTAATTTCACCGCCATCCTTAGCTTCCATAGTCCTGTCATTTATCCCAGTCTTATCCTTGGCTATTGACAACATATCCTCTCCCTTCCCTTCTTTTATCCATGATCTCATCTATGCTGACCAATCCCTGGTTGCATCTGAAAACATTCTCCATCATCTCTCCCTTCAGAAAGTTACCCTGTCTCACTAATCTCTCAAGAACATTGTCACACTACATTGTTATGTCCTATCCCTTTAACCAACTCGCCGCTATAAAAATCTGCACTATTGTGTGCATAACAAGTTCCCTTTGGTATGTACATCTTCAAGTGTATAGGTTAGCATTTAAAAACGCAGTAGGGAGAGAGTTGCCAGGCATCTGGTTTTCGACTGGAATGCCCAGGTGAAAAGGGATCCTTGGCGGCTCTGGTCGGCACTGCCAACCGGGCCGTTCAAAGTCTGGTTGGCGGTGCAGGGGGGCCCAGGGCTAAGGCAGGCTCCCTACCTGTCCTAATTCCGCATGGCTCCTGGAAGCAGCCACCAGGTTCCTGCAGCCCCTAGACACATGGGCGACCAGGGAAGCTCCGGGCACTGCCCCCACCCCAAGGGCTGGCTCCACAGCTCCCATTGGCTGGGAACCGCGACCAGTGGGAGCTGCGAGGACAGTGTCTGCAGGTATGAGGGCAGCGTGCGGAGCCTCCCTGGCCGCCCATGTGTTTAGGGGCTGTAGGGACCTGGCAGCTACTTCCTGGGATCCGTGGTAAGCTCCGCAAGTCATGTTTTTCCCTGAATTGGTTCATTATTTTCCAGAGTTTGTCAATTTATTTATACGAACAAATGACAGTCTATAGACAATATGCAAATTCTATATATACTTATTATGATCATTCAGTTTGTAATTGGCCACCTAAATTACATGGTAATGTTCCTGTTTCTTTATCGGCTAACAGAGCTTTATACACTGGAGTCACGACTCAGGGACCCGAAGAGCAGTGCTTAGAGAATTATTAGGCCATTTCAAATATTTTCTTGTCTTCTTTTGCTCTTATAGCCATTTTATTTGGCTGCTTATGTGGACTTTAGATTTTAAAAATACCTGGGTATTTTCCTGACAGACGAAGAAAAATAAATGCAATGACCCTCTAGCAGACTTTACATTCAACTTCCCCTTGTCACACTGACACCAGGCAATTTTCATTGCTGTTGCTTTGCTCCCAAGTATATTTATCTATTGAGGCTTTTTATAAGGTTGCCCTTTCGCTGTGATATCTGAATGGTCCCCTTTACTGCCTGACATTAGCTACTGGTTCCTGGTTCCCTAGATCTTCTTAATGAAGGTAGAGGGAATATGTGATTGTCTTTCTCCCACTCATTCTGTGACATTCCACCAGTCCCCATTCACACATCAATATCATTAATTCACTTCTCAATCCACTCAGTTCACACTTGCCTCCCAGCCTTTTCTCTATCAAGTGAGATAAATTCACTTTTTTCTTTCACTCCAAGAGTGCATTAATCTGGTAGCAGAACTGTCCGTGGGTCAAGAGCAGAGGTAGTTCCACAGAGCAGATGTCCATGGGTGACCAAGGGAATTAACAGAAAATACAGTATAACATTCTCTGGTGTTCCTGCTCCAACACATAATATTAAAGTTAACTTGGGTCAATTCATATTTAAGCAAGCAGCTGCTATCACAATCATAATTAAAGTATTAAATATGTACTTGTCGGTCCATCAGTAGATTAAAACAAATAAACAGCAAGAGGAGTTTCTGATAAAGATAAAGGAACACTGATTGTTTTATTCGGGTGCAGAGAATGCCAGAAAACAGTGGTGGTGTATTAGGAAGAGCAAAGCTAAAAGCTTACATATTTAATCAAACCTTGATGTGTCAAACACAAACCAGAGGTGGGAGAGAATTGGGGTGTGACAAGACCTTGCACTAGTAATACAGCTGATCTTATTAACCTACTGATTAATGAAGACCTGTGAGGAAGGAACTTAGAAATATGTCTAAGTTCCCCTGTTTCACCATTCATATTGGTCAGATAACTGTAAAACCACATTCAAATATGTTTTTGTTTTTGAAAAATTAAAAGCAAATCTTCCTGTTGCTAGAAATAGTTTTTTGTATCTATCATGTTGGTGCAGGTCAGGATGCTTAAGGAGGCCCGAGGGAATGTGTTCTGGAGCACACATTTCTTCTGCTCCCCAAAGGACCAGAATGTGGTTGTATCCACCTTTCCCATGCTGCATACTGCATCATGCATACAGTGGGGTTAATGGCCTCTCCCACTGGTCCTGTAGAACATCAGTGTGCATGTTAGCCAAGCATAGAGCTAGAGCGCCAGAAAAAGTCTAACCTGCTCTACTACTAAATAGATGCCCAGTGGGATGAAGAAGACAAGCGGCTCATTGACCTTCTATCTCTTTCCCACCCACCTTCTCTTCCACCACCCACCCCACAAAGTGCCCTGCAAAAACAAGGACACAATTTTGCCCCAGATATACCAGATTCTTACTGGAAAAAGTTATCCACTTGCTCATTTTTTTCCCCCTAAGAACCTGGCAGGTTCTCAAATTAATCATTTCAACTAAACACCGTTAACCACCAATTGTTTGCATCACAGGACTTTATATTCATGAAGAATCTAGAGAACTAAATCCCCGACAGAGGGTGCCTCAGAGGTTTCCCTGTCTGAAATGTCTAAATCCCAAGATATTAGAATCATTTTGCATCATTACACACTTGCTGTCGCTGAAAGACTACTCAGAGGCTGGATAAGTTAAAGCTGCTTTTTCTGCAGTTCTCAGTCAGGTGAATTTGTTTCCTCAGTTGCTCCATAATGGTGATGTGATAAGTGATCTTTACTTAGCACTGTGAAAAACAGTGGGAATCAGCAAGTCAAGCTTTCGTTTTCTGGATCCTGGTGGCACCTTTTATTCTGACTACAGGACTGGAATAATAGGGAGCTAATGTGTCACCTAACAAACTACAGAGCTTTTTAGTAGTAGTAGATGTTTTTAGCAGCACTGGGGAGGAAGGCCATAGTGTTTATTAGTAAGTCATTGGCTCCACAGAGGAGTTTTCCCTGGAGAAGAAAGAAAGAAAAAAAAAAAACAAGGATGTGAGGGGGTGGGGGAGAGAGAGAGAGAGATTTGGCAGTAGCATGTCAAAGCAGGCAGCTTTAATATGTTGCTGTTATAAAGAAGCTGGCATCAACCTTGCATACAGGTGTATCATGCACGTATTTCTAAGGACAATATGCAGGAGATACCGGTGTAGGGACCAAAAATTATTGAAGAAGGCACAAATAGAAGTTGCACTGGAGGTGCTTCACAAATACACTGAAGTAAAACCTTAAAAGATGTGAAAAGGCAGAGTTTCAAACGAATGACATTCCTTAGGAGAAATGAACTACTAAAGACGCAATTAGAAGCCCCAATTTGAACGAATACTATCAAACATATAATAATGAAAGTAATTAAAAAGCATTTTGATTGCTTCATAATGGGCAGGGCTCATCAGGCTCACTAGTAATCAAAATGCAATTCTGCTGGTTTTAAATGCAACTGTAAAGAAAAGTAAGGAAGCTAAAGAAAACTGAGTATGTTGCTGAATGAAAACTGCAAATTTCGGTAAAATCCACCCAGGTGTACAGGGCTCATACAGGCCTTCAATATAGCAGAGATGTGAAAGAAGCAGCAGGTCCCAACACCTCCTAGATACCATAGAGGTTATTCCATGCTGTTCCGAAGAGGCCAGTATTATTGGGCAGAATGGGGGTAGACTCATGCTTATATAGTTCTAATCTCCTAAATAATTCCGAGCATCCATAGGCTGCAGTAGTGATCATAGAGAGACTATGCTGCAGCCACTAGCCCTGTCAACAGGTTGGTACGTATGTTTCAATAATCCATCCCCTACCCATTAAAGGCCTGATCCAGCTCCCACTGAGGTCATTGGGAATTTTGCCATTGACTTAAATGGAAGCAAATTTGGACACTTGAACCCCCTGCATAATTCTTGGTGACATGCGACATGTGCGGAGAGGGGGTTAATTTAACAGTACATGAGTAAGATATTAAAAAATAAACGCTCGCTTGTTAACGATGGGGGTGTAGAGAGGAAAAACGAAATAGAAGAAACCAGCGGCCTGCCAGTTTCATTATCATTTAGAAGTGTACTGGGTCTGACTTACCACTGATTTCGATGGCATTTTCACTGATTTCTAGGGCATTTTATTGGTGTAACCCTGGAATAACAGTGGTAAATTAAGCCTGAATATTTTTTTAGAAATGACTACACTATAAATTCTATATAGGATGCAGGAATGCAAGCTTTGGCTCATATGCTCTAATATCTCTTATCATAATAAATAACACCTAGCTCTTATATAGTGCTTTTCATCAGGCGGTCAGTATCACTATCTCCATTTTACGATGGGGAAAACCATAGCACAGAGAGGTGAAGTGACTTGTCCAAGGTCACCCAGTAAGGCAGTGACAGATCTGGGAATAGAACCCACGTCTCTTGAATCTCAATCCTGTGCTCTGTCTACTAGATGACATAACTGGAAGTGCACAACATTGTCAGTTTTTGTTTTTTAATTTGAATTCTAATCCTACGCCAAACATATATGAAACATGCATGTTAGATCACTTTCTCGCACCCAAGAAGTGCAAAACAGCAATGGAAATGAGCTACTTGGCATGTTGCTGCTATTATAACCTGGGTTTTAAAAAGTGAATGTATAGTCTTATTTGAAAAATAATTTATAGAAGCATCTGTGGAAAGAGGAATTCTTGAGCATTTAGTTACCGTTCATTGTCTCATCTGATTAGTCTTATTGTAACAAAGAAAAAGGAAAATAAACCATGGGTGGGGAAAGTATCCACTGCAACAAATATGGTTCTGATTACTTAAAAAAAACCAGAGTTATATATTCAGCGTATTGCCATGCATGTTTTGTGAAATTCAAACAAACATCTTTTAAAATTGTTAGGGCAAGGGATGGAAGTAAACTTAAAGTTAGTAAAATAAATAGATTTAGTTATTTACAACAAAATTCTTAGTTTAAGTGCAACATTAATATTAGCTTTTTAAAAGCTTCCTTGATTTACCACTTACTGCATATCCCTCATCCCACAGGGACAGCTACAGGATTTAAGAGCACTTCAGCTATGGGCAAAACTCCACTTTTTATTCAAAAGGATATGTCAAGAGATATTTGTTTCTCCCATTCCAGAGTTTTAAATAGTAAACTCATAATTTGCTAAGCAGCTCCAATTACACTTGGAATAAGAGGAAAAATAAAATGTGTTTTGTTTTTTCCTGCTCTTTGCCTTTATCTTTGACTAGCCTCACAAAAGGTGAAATCCTGACCCATCCCATCACTGTGGAAAGTTCAAAAGACAAAGAGACTTATAATGGTCCTGCAAGAAACAAGATCACGTGGTGAGAGGAGGCAGGTGGAAGAGCAGACATGTAGCAGAACTCCATAAAGGTACACAGGAGAATCTGTAGGTAGATTGAGCTTACAGTAGGGATATGGCTGGCCAGCCAGTCTGTGAACAGTGAGGCCTTTCTACCTGCAAGATCAGCTGTGAAGGTGTTTTGCATCCTTCCCCCACCTGTGCAAAATCCATTTACTCAGAGTTTGCACTGGAGCTAAGAATTTCACCTTAGGGAAATAAAATAGTGAAGCGGATGATCCTCTGCATTAAACATGAAATGTAATAACATTAGTGGTAAGTATCTTGCTAGCTGGAAAAAAATCCCCCATCTTTCTTCACATTTAAAAAAAAATAAAGCTTGCTTTTTTTAAATGGATCTGCCAGCCATAGAACTCCATAGCAGCTATCATCAGTGACAGCTGCTTTTAACCAGCAGCCTTAATTTAAGGGAAATGAAGTTTCAGGATTTTAGTAATTTCATCACTCACTCTTCCATTTTCTCCCTGTGTTCTATAATGTCAAACTCCCCAACTCATCAACTTTTGTATTTAATATTTCCTTCTTATTGAGTTGTCTATCACTTAGTTTTGTGTTTGTTTATATGGATGCACCAACATCACCCGAATGCACCTTCTTTTCATTTAAAATCACATTGACAAAGAATTACCACATACTGAGTTTATCTGAGTTTACCATAGTTCTCACTTATACTTACTACAGGAGGTATCTGTGGTGACAGTGTGGAGACTATAAACAGTAGTGGCCAACTCTGTAATGGTGCCTTTTGTAAAAGATTGCCAGGTGCATCTTAGTAAAGCATACAGGTAGCAAACAAGAATTTTGCCAAGTGTTCTGAAAAAGGAGTTCTGGGAGAGTTCTGAAATATTCCTTTCATGAGAATATTCTTATTAAGAATTTAGTCATTAAACTTTAGGTCCATTTAGATTTAAAAAATCTAAATAAGTCTATTTTGTAAATACCTTAGACTTCTCACTATGACATACTGTTTTTGTTATATTGTGTTCCATTTGAATTCAAGCTAGACTCAACTGCATCCTACATAATAACTATCCCAGAATAAAAAGGACTTTTTTTTTTTTTAATTCAGACATGAAATGTAGAAATGATAGAAGCAGGCAACATGTCTCTAGTATAGCATTTTGGCTCTATTAGTCAAAGTGTTGTATTCCTTAAGTATATGTTAGAGGATAGATGTGCACATAAAAATACCATATGTCAGTTTCAAAGCTATAATTTACATAGTTATTTAAACTTATGCAAATGAGGACATTAAAGTTGAGATACATACCAATAAAAAGAAATTATAAGTTAAAACTGCCACATCATCTTCAACTCCCTGCAAGTGACTAGGTATAGCAGAACATATGGTTTGTAAGTTCTCCCACTGTTCTTAGAACTCCTGATAGAGCACCATATGTGCTATAATGCCCAGACACAACAGGACAAGTTAACAACACATGGTAGCCTTACCTCCCCACTTAACTCTAAAAAACCTCACGCTAATTGTAAAGATTAGATACAAAGCATTAGCCTTTTCTCCATATAGTTGATCCTGTTCTTATTTACAATGTACAATGGAGTCAAAAATGGTTTTAGCTTTCAATTCATCGGATTACAAAATCTGAACAGTTATATAATTAGGACCCTACAAAATTCACAGTCCATTTCCATCCATTTCCTTCCACTTAGGAAGAAAAAATCAGTTTCACACATACAGAATGGGAAGAGACTGTCTAGGAAGGAGTACGGCAGAAAGGGATCTAGGGGTTATAGTGGACCACAAGCTAAATATGAGTCAACAGTGTGATGCTGTTGCAAAAAAAGCAAACATGATTCTGGGATGTATTAACAGGTGCGTTGTGAGCAAGACACGAGAAGTCATTCTTCCGCTCTACTCTGCGGTGGTTAGGCCTCAAGTGGAGTATTGCGTCCAGTTCTGAGCACCGCATTTCAAGAAAGATGTGGAGAAATTGGAGAGGGTCCAGAGAAGAGCAACAAGAATGATTAAAGGTCTTGAGAACATGACCTATGAAGGAAGGCTGAAAGAATTGGGTTTGTTTAGTTTGGAAAAGAGAAGACTGAGAGGGGACATGATAGCAGTTTTCAGGTATCTAAAAGGGTGTCACAAGGAGGAGGGAGAAAACTTGTTCACCTTAGCCTCTAAGGATAGAACAAGAAGCAATGGGCTTAAACTGCAGCAAGGGAGGTCTAGGTTGGACATTAGGAAAAAGTTCCTAACTGTCAGGGTGGTTAAACACTGGAATAAATTGCCTAGGGAGGTTGTGGAATCTCCATCTCTGGAGATATTTAAGAGTAGGCTAGATAAATGTCTATCAGGGATGGTCTAGACAGTATTTGGTCCTGCCATGCGGGCAGGGGACTGGACTCGATGACCTCTCGAGGTCCCTTCCAGTCCTAGAATCTATCAATCTATGTATTTCATAGTCATAGGATTTTAAAAATAATAAATTTCATGATTTCAGCTATTTAAATCTGAAATTTCACAGTGTTGTAATTCTAGGGACCCTGACCCAAAAAGGAGTTGTGGGGGTAGGGTCACAAGGTTATTGAACGGGGGGTTGCAGTACTGCTACCCATACTTTTGTGCTGCTGCTGGCGGCAGCATTGTCTTCAGAGCTGGGCAGCTGAAGAATGGCAGCTGCTGGCCAGGGGCCCAGCTCTGAAGGCAGAGCCATTGACTGCAGCAGCACAGAAGTAAGGATGGCATGGTAAGGTAAGGTAAAGATGCCACCTTCAGAGCTGGTTGCCTGGTCAACTGCCACTGCTCTCTGTCCATCCAGCTCTGAAGGCCACGCAAAAGTAAGTGTAGCAATACTATGACCCCCCTAAAATAACCTTGCAATCCCTCCTTCAACTCCCTTTTGGGTTAGGACCCCCAATTTGAGAAACACTGGTCTCGCCCCCCCCCCCCCCCAATCTGAATAGTATACGGATGGGTTTTTCATGACCATGAATTTGGTAGGGCCCTAGTTATAATAGGGAAGTGTTGCTTAGTTCTGGGGATAAAAGACTTGGAGGCAACATTCCTAGGATTTTCTACTCTGAACTCTGCCACAGACTCACTGCATGGCCTGGCATAAGTCACAGAGATGTCTCAGCTTCAAGTGTATATGCCTATACTTACTTCAGTGTGACCCCTCGCAAACACAGCACTTAGCACAGATAGTTAGTTCTCCTCACAGGATTGGCATCTTAATCAATTTGCCATAGTTATCCCATATGTCAAATAAGGTAAATAATGTTTAATCAACTCAAAGGAGTGTTCTGACATTTAATAATGGTTGTAAAGTACTTTGAGATCCTCAGATAAAAGTTGACTGTGGAATCCAAAGAACTAGAGCTGGGGAAAAACATGAGTGGCTTTGAAAATAAAACAAACTTCTTATACTGTGGTTTTGTTTTGCAAAATAGGAGTGGCTCAAATGTTTGTCCAATTTTAGACAAACTTCTGACTTTGGGAGTAGCAGCATGGTTAGGGTATTCCAGTCTGCAGCAAAACTTTGAGTTACTTTGGGTTTTCAAGTTCTCACCAGTCCAGGTTTTATTTTGTTAAATGTAAAAAACAGTGGTGTGGATCTAGATGCCATTTTATAGTTATTATAGCAATAATATACATGTATATAGCAACCACCATTCTGTAATGTCAGAATGCTTTAACAAAAGCTATTACAGGTAAACCTAGATTTTACAAAGTCTCAGGGGACAGCCACTTTTTGTAAAGTCAGAGGAAAATACAAAAGTCCATTATTAGGTTAGGAACGCCCAGGTATTTTTGAATAAATGTCATAAAATTTGGATTTATTTTATCTATACTTTATCTATATTTTATCTATATTTTATCCAGAAGGAGGGAAAAGGCACAAAGAAGTTAAGTGACTTGCTTGAGGTCAAAAAGTGAGACTGTAGCAGAGACAGCATTAGGACACAATTCTCTTGAGTTCCTCTGATCTGCTCTAACCACTGTAATAACTTGTTCCTCAAAGGTTAGGGGGAATTTGTATAACTGGTTAAGAACATAAACATAAGAATGGCTATACTGGGTCAGACCAAGGTCCATCTAGCCCAGTATCCTGACTTCCGACAGTGGCCAATGCCAGGTGCCCCAGAGGGAATGAACAGAACAGATAATCACCCTGTTGCCCATTCCCAGCTTCTGACAAGCAGTGGCTAGGGACACCATCCCTACCCATCCTGGCTAATAGACATTGATGGACCTATCCTCCATGAATTTATCTAATTCTTTTTTGAACCCTGTTATGGTCTTGGAGCTTCACAACATCCTCTGGCAAGGAGTTCCACAGGTTGACTGTGCATTGTGTGAAAAAAATACTTCCTTTTGTTTCTTTTAAGCCTATTAATTTCATTTGGTGACCCCTAGTTCTTGTGTTATGAGAAGGAGTAAATAATACTTCCTTGTTTACTTTTTCCACACCAGTCATGATTTTATAGATCTCTATCATATCCCCCCTTAGCCATCTCTTTTCCAAGCTGAAAAGTCCCAGTCTTATTAATCTCTCCTCATATGGCAGCCGTTCCATGCCCCTAATTTTTGTTGCCCTTTTCTGAACTCTTTCCAATTCCAATATATGTTTTTTGAGATGGGGCTACTACATTTGCATGCAGTATTCAAGATGTGGGCATACCATGGATTTATATAGAGGCAATATGATATTTTCTGTCATATTGTCTATCCCTTTCTTAATGATTCCCAACATTCTGTTCGCTTTTTTGACTGCCACTGCACATTGAGTGGATGTTTTCAGAGAACTATCCACAATGACTCCAAGATCTCTTTCTTGAGTGGTAGCAACCAATTTAGACCCCATCATTTTAGATGTATAGTTGGGATTGTATTTTCCAATGTGCATTACTTTGCATTTATCAACACTGAATTTCATCTGCCATTTTGTTGCCCAGTTTTGAGAGATCCTTTTGTAGCTCTTCACAGTCTGCCTGGGACTTAACTATCCTGAGCAATTTTTTATCATCTGCAAATGTTGCCACCTCACTGTTTACCCATTTTTCCAGATCATTTATGAATATGTTGAATAGGACTGGTCCCAGTACAGACCCCTGGGGGACACCACTATTTACCTCTCTCCATTCTGAAAACTGGCCATTTATTCCTACCCTGTGTTTCCTATCTTTTAACCAGTTACCAATCCATGAGAGGACCTTCTCTCTTATCCCATGACACCTTACTTTGCTTAAGAGCTTTTGATGAGGGACCTTGTGAAAGGCTTTCTGAAAATCTAAAGTACACTATATCCACTGGATCCCCTTTGTCCACATGCTTGTTGACCCCCTCAAAGAATTCTAGTAGATTGGTGAGACATGATTTCCCTTTACAAAAACCATGTTGACTCTTCCCCAACAAATTATGTTCCCCTATGTGTCTGACAATTTTGTTCTATAGTTTCAACCAGTTTGCCCAGTACCGAAGTCAGACTTATCGGCCTGTAATTGCCAGGATCACCTCTGGAGCCCTTTTTAAAAATTGGCATCACATTAGCTATCCTCCAGTCATTTGGTACAGAAGCTGATTTAAATGATAGGTTTCAGACTACAATTAGTAGTTCTGCAATTTCACATTTGAGTTCCTTCAGAACTCTTGGGTGAATACTATCTGGTCCTGGTGACTTATTACTGTTTAGTTTATCAATTTGTTCCAAAGCCTCCTCTAATGACACCTCAATCTGGGACAGTTCCTCAGATTTGTCACCTAAAAAGAATGGCTCAGGTTTGGGTTAGCTTTTAGCCTATCCCTTAATAAAATTGTTCACCTGTCAGTTACTGAAATTGTCTACTAGGTACTCTCAATAGCTAGTTTTCAAAACCTCATTACCTCAAATATTTACAAGAATTGTTAGTTCATATACCAATTGTACTTGGATATCTATGAACTAATTGCATTCCAAATGCTGTTTGTCAAAGTTGAACAGTGTTTGCTATTTTGTCTGTATCATGAGAAAAAATCTGAAACTAGATCTAAATTATTTTCTATCTGTAGAACTTTAAGAAAGCTAAAAAAATGAGAACATTTGTAAAACTGAAAATAAACTGGAATAGCGGAGATAGAAATGGCAACTTATAAATGAAAAGTCGATGTAACCTTTACCACCTGTGTTCTTATTTTATAAGACATTTAAGAACAGCCAGCTGCATGCCATCGTATATTACACTGTACAAATGCTCACAGGTACACATGAATGACAACTGCACACATTGTAACCAACCTTCTGTTCACTTTGCATGGTCAAACATTTTTGGCACTGTTGCCTTTCTAGAAGTAACCTTGCTATGCATCATGTTAAGGTCAGTTAAGAAGCTCAGTGTATGCTAAACAAATCCAAGACTACCATTATTTTAAGCTGATGGGACCTTAGGGATGCCAGAGTTTCATTTGTCATTTTTTTGTGGAACTGTCTAGGAAGATAACTGGGACCTTGCATACAGTCAACTTTTTCATTTTACTTCCTCGTTAGATGTTGTTCTTAACTGACACTTCTTGGTATACAAAATGCAATTACACTAATATCCTGAATATGTAACTACTACAGGGATTCTTCCCCAAGGTTGCACTATTGCTGAGCTCCAAAACAGGCAGGGTTCAATGCACATAATATAGAGTTGATGCAGATTAATCTTGTACACCTCAGAAGATTTTACATGATTGCACTGAACATCTCAAGATAGGCTCCAGATGCCAGAGTGAGCCATTACCCCAATTCAAATAATGGTTCACAGATGCAGTAACTCATCAGAATTCAGAAAACATCTCTCACTAGATCTTGCAAAAGGATTGAAGTTCATTCTTTTACTACTATACCTTGTTCCAGTAGCAGCCTGTCTGAACTGAATATTTCCAGTATATATGGCATCTTGATTACATTTGATGGTGGCCCAAAATGGCCCAATTAGTAACTGGAGAGTATTTCAATGTTAATGTAAATTTAGAGTGGATTAGATTAGAATAATGTACATCATGTCCAGACTATAAATCTCTTTCTCTGAGGATATAGAATAAATTCACTATATTCCACTACTTAAATCTACTAAATACTAGGGAAAACTAGACTGCTAGAAAAAGCACCTAGAAAACTCTGATACCCAAATTTTTCAGCACATGTCAACAGTCAGCATAAAGAGAGCGATAACTGTAGATACATTTTAAGTGTAATATCTGATGCTATTTAAAGAGCATTTAGTGAATTCTTTAAACTCCAAGCTACATTATTGTAAAGACTAAGGAAGACTGAACTATTGGAGTCTTTGGAAAGAATTGGTGACAGGATTGTTTTTAAATAGATGCAACAATTTTTAGCAAAAGAACAACATTTTCTCTCCCTGCCAACTAGTCACCAAGTTCTCTCTTCTTGTTACCTAGCAGTGGCAGCTGGTCCCCAAAATAAGAGCTCTGGCTGAAGGAACCACCTCCTACAGGTTGCCTTTCAAAATGAAGATCTGGGTCACTGGTGAGGGTTGTCACAGGGAAGGGTGCTGGTGGGGGATGGAGTAGGCTGGTGGGAAAGTGGAACCACAGAGAGCCCCTGAAAAACTGGTACACATTACAGAAAAGGGCAGGTAGGAACAACAGTGTTTATCCTTCTGTGACCCTTTTACCATTCTGTCCCTCCCCTCTTGTCAAATTTAGTCACTCAGAAGAAAGAATTATAATTTGTTGGGAAGTGAAAGTTTTCCCTTCTCCCTCAGCTGTGTGACTTTTTAGCTGAGCAATACTTAAATGTCAATACAAATGTGTTCTCCTGCAAGAAAAAAAAGCATTATTATTAGAAATTACATCTGCTATTACATTTCATAGTCAGATGAAATATCAGATCAAGATATAGTTTGTACAACCACTCCTTGAGGCTCCAGCTCTGACAATATGCATCATTAATCAATTTCACCCGCTATATTGATAATTAGCCGTGGTTACGAGGTCTGAATTTCTAATCTGGATCTGAACTTCCTCAAAATTCAGAAGTGTTCGAATCTTGGGTTTTGGTTTGGACTCATTTCCGTTATTAAATGTTGTACAATTTGACATGTCCATTAAAGGCCTAATCCAACACCCACTGAAATAAATGGGAGTTGTCACTGTTATGGGACTGCTTCCTGTGCTGTCCCCTTTCTGATTCTCTGAGTGCAGCCCCTAGGTTGTAGGCCTCATGCCTGTCTTGAGCTGGAATTTTGCATTTCTCCCACTATTAGATGGGATCTGGGCACAACCACTATGCCAACCAATTATTACCCTGCAGGACTGACTGGACACCTGCATCTGTGGCCAGTGATGCAGCCAACAGCCTTCTTAAAAATAAAAGTGTTTTTTATTTATCAGTAAGAACAAAGCTTTAGAGAAAAAAGGATTTTAAAACAACGAACAATCTGCATGCATGTCTATTCTGCCTAAAGTCCTACCATTCTATGATGGCCACCTAGGTAGGCCTGGGTTCTCTAGACACCCTCAGTGGGTTCTTGTGTCTGCATCTCGTTTCAGTTTGCCCCTCCCCCCACTTTTTGATCTCCCTCCCCTGACAGGGCCCTTTTTAAATGCTCAGAGTTGTTTGTTCTTCCGTGTTTTTCAGGTCTTGTCATTTCCTGGACAAACCAGGTTCATAGGCTGGCTGGAGACCAGAGACAAACTCACCAAGGCTAATAGAACTGGCACTTTCCCTTAACAACTCTTAAGTGTTTGCTGATAAGTAGCTATCTTGAACTATTCTTTTCCTTCCTGCCTGTATTTCAGATAGAGAGACAAAGTGGGTGAGATAATATCTTATATATGTTGGTCCAGTAATCCAGATAGACACCTATTGAGTTAAAGCAATAGATACATACAGTAAACCTCATCCCAATAGTTACAACAACATAAAGTATTCATAAATTATTAAAGAGTAGCTCCATATTAACAGGAGTCTTTCCATTTACTTCAGCAGACATTGTAACAGACTCTAAACCTTGTATGTTGGAACTAATTTACTAATATTTGATCAATAATCAGGTTTACTGTTCTCTATCCATGTTATGTATTAAATGGCTTGTAAGGTCACATAAAAACAATTTTCTACAGCTCCCAAAATAATCATAGATGGCATTTGCTTTCTTTTTCCTTTTAAACTATATTAAGTATTGACTTCAATGCAATTATGCCAACTTATACTAGCTGAAGAGCTGTCTCTATTCAATATTGTTCAGACTTTCACTATTAGAACAATGTGTTTATTAACTGGTAGCTAGTTTTTTTGATGTCAGTATTAAAATAATATTAAAAACCTTCTTCATAAATCTATAGGCAGAGCTGGCAGTGTTATCTATAGATAAAATTATCTAATACTTTCCATTATAAAACCACTGTTTTCAGTTGCTTATAACCATGCCAAACTTTAACCATTTGGGCTGAAACTTTCTATGCCTGGTCTCTGCATCAGCCTGAAGTTTGTTTGGAGAGTTGCAGCAAAAGTCTCAGCCATTTCCAAGAACGAACATGGGGAAAAAAACAGGTAGCTTTGCAAGTGTTAAATTCCATGTCCCCCCAATTGCTTCCATTGTCTGAAATAGGAAGATTAAAATTTGACACAGGCATGGTTCAGAATCCAGAAAGATGCCTTGTGCTGTTCCCATGACGACATACCTAGATTTGGGCACCATATAAGCTGCTAAAAGTTGCCACTTGACACGCTCAGAGCTTTTTGGAGGCTTGCTAAAGTCTTTGAACAGCCTGTCTTCATTAAGGATGCGCTCATACCCTACCAAGCTTACATCTACACAGAATGTAGCAGCAGCAGACATTTGGTTTATGAGAAGTGTGGTAGGAGCCAGGAAGAAAACAGGGGTTCTACACCCATCTCTTCCATTTACCAGTATTAATCATTCTGTGGAATTTATAGCTGTTATTATTGAGCAAAGCCCAAGCAAACTTAATTCAACCCCCTTCTGTGTATGCATTATGACAGCATTGAATTATATAATCACATATTATGCTCTGCAGGACCCCTGCTTCATTGACAGTAAAGAAAGCTGAGGATTGCAATAAGAGCAAGGGTCTCTTGACATTAAGGCACAGAATGGGGATGCAGGAGTGCTGGGTACTATTCCTGGCTCTACCATAGACTTCCCGTGGGATGTTGGGAAAGACTACAATAACATGTACACACAAGGTGGACAAATTTAAAATTGTGTGGGCAGCCTTGCTTCTCGCATTTCCTCTTGAGTGTTTACTTAGTATCTTTGATTTTCTGTAGGTAATATTATACGATGCACATGTAACTGGATAGAAAAACAACACGATATAAAGGTTAGATTACAGATTTTGGGCTGCCTTTATTTTGTAAAATGATACCCTAGACTAGCCTCTCTAATGAAGGCTATAAAAATAAAATGGTTTTTGACTGAGGCATTCTGATAATAACATAGGGCCAGGTTCTGCTGAACTTGCACAGAGTAGTATATTACTCTGTGACTAGTCCCAATAAAAATCAATGGGACTCCTTGTAGAGAAAAGCACTGCTTAATTTGAGTAAGGGTAGCTGCACTTGGGTCACAATTAGTATTTGCACAACCTGCATTTTGGAAGAGATATTTTTAAAACTGTTTGATGAATGCCATTAATTACTTTATGCATACAACAAACTCATTCATAATCACTGTGGGAAACTTCCCTATCATGTAAAAAACATCTGGTATTGTACCAAGTATCATAAAGTGGGGTATTGCAAAGTGTCTCTCTTTCTAATATTATATATAAAAACTTATTTCAGTACACATTAAAGATCAGATGATGTCTTGTCAGCAATATATATTACTGTCACTGAAAAGTTCACCATTTGATATTGCTGCCATTGCTGACAAGACATATCTGATCTATAATGTGTACTGAATTAAGATTTTATATTGTGCAATTAAAACAATCAAGTTCAGGCTCCAGATGAAAATAGTAGTCTCACTTTGGCCCCATCCTACAAATGGACCTGAGTGAATGGACCTTTATGCCCACCATGTAGTCCCTGTTAAGTCAGTGAGGCTCTGCATGGGAACAAAAGACTGGTCTCCCCATTGCTGTGAAATCTATTTTTGTTGTTAAATCTATTTATATTATTTTACTAAATACTCTTTCTATATAGTACACGTGACATGCTTTATTCAACTGACTTTTTTTTTCCAGACTGAATTCATTTGGGTTTGCTCCAGTTCCCAGTAAAGCCAGTGGAAAGACTCCCACTGATTTCAGTGAGATTTGGTCAGACAGAGTCCATATGCTTTAAAAGTAACTAGCTTATATATCATTTGTATGTATACCTTTACTTCACTTACTTTAAGTCTAGAATTACAAATGTTCCAATGAAATAAACTCTTCATAAGCAAGTAGCAAGCAATTATGCTGCCCACATTTTGTATATTTTACCTAGTCTCTTCAGAAGTAAATTGGGGATAGGAGGTGTGATAAATGAAGGGGGGAGAGCTACCATTTATGGACACCCAGCCAGCCAGTTAGCTATTAAATTCCAGTTAGTAGCTGTTCTCTATTTGCTTTACCTGTAAAGGGTTAAAACATCTGACTGCATGCACAGTTAAAGGGACGTGAGTGGGCATCTGGCCAAAAGAGCCAATGGGAAGGCTAGAACTTTTTAAAATTGAAACAAGACTCCCCTTTTGTCTGTCCCCTTTTTGTCTTGTTTTCCCGGAGACGAGACACAGAGCAGCAATGCTGTAAGCAGCTTTGAGCCAGGTATGAAAAAATCATGAAATCATACCTAGAAACTACTCACTTGAAACCCCAGATATGTAAGTAGATTAGGAAATGTCAAGGAAGACGCGATTAGGTTTATCTCTTTTATTTCTTTATGGCTTGTGGACTCCTCTGTGCTAACCCCAGGTGCTTTTGTTTTGCTTGTAATCTTTAAGTTGGACCTCAAGGAAGTTATTTTGATGCTTACTCCTTATAAGTGGTTCTTTTTAAAATCTAGCAATAGTCTGAATTTTTAGATGTATTTTTTCTTTTTGTTTTTAATAAAATTTACCTTTTTAAAGAACAAGATTGGATTTTTGTGTCCTAAGATGTTTGTGCACATGTTGTTTAATTAACTGGTGACAACAGCTGATTTTCTTTGTTTTCTTTCTCAGCTCTTCCCCGAAGGGGGGGGGGTGGGTGAAGGGGCTTGAGGGTACCCCACAGGAAGAAATTTCCAAGTGCTCCTTCCTGGGTTCTCAAAGTGTTTTTGGTTTTTTTTTGCACTTGGGTGGTGGCACCATATACCCATCCAAGGTCAAGGAAAAGCTGTAACCTTGGGAATTTAATACCAGCCTGGAGTGGTCAGTATTAATTTTTAGAATCCTTGCGGGCCCCCACCTTCTGCACTCAAAATGCCTGAGTGGGGAATCAGCCTTGACAGGAGGGAAGGACAATTTGGCTAAGTTGATTAATCACAGCTATATTATACTGAACAGTAGCAAAATAACAAGCTTATGGAGGACATTAATTCTTCTCCTTTGATGGAAGGGAAAGTCTGGCCTCCTTCACTTAATCTTCACTTTAGATGTACAAAATCCTCTGGACTAGAGTCAACTGACACTTACCCAAAAGGAGTATATTAGAATAACTGTAGAATCAGGTTAGTTTGCTTCACATTTTATTCATGCTTCGCCATGCAAGAAAACATCACTTGTAAGAAATGGATTCATTTACTAGGCCAAGGATGCCTACTTAATAAAAAACTAATAAACTTACCCTTTGTGGAACTTACAAGCTGTTAACAAAAATCTGCCTTTTTAAAATTTATTACTCATCAAACATAATAAAAAAGAACCTCCTTGCATCACTGCCTGCAAAGAAGAGTAAATAAGATGTGGTAGTCCTTTCTCTCTCTCTCTCTGTCTCATGACAACAATCCTCAGTAGAATACCAGCAAAACAAAAACAAAACAGGAACACAGGAAGTTTCAAGTCGAAAGCAAATCTGGTTAGCTGCTATAATTCACAATAATTATACTTACTAAACTGTCTACACTATTTGTCTTATTGCAGTCCTTAGTTATTTATCCCAGGTACTATTTATTTGCATTGTAAAGAATTATCCTGAAATTATTTTTGGTTTGATATGCAGACTTTTGTTCAGAATTCTGCACAGTATCCCAAATGTGGTTTCACTCATCTCTTTTGTGCAGTGCAAGAATAATATCCTCAGATGCTTGAGACCTTTATGCATTCCCAAACTGTAGGGAAAGGAAGGAGCAGGGGGTTACAATATGCCACGGATTTCAGAGAATTTTATACACTGAAGTCACAGACCCATCTGTTGGAGCTATGTAAGAGTTTGAGCTCTGGAGACATAATCTCTCTTCTCGGTTTTATTTTTTATCCAAACCTGAACATAACAGTATATTTGAGGTATTCGTTATTTCTAATACTTCCCTTCCAATATCTTTCTAAACAATCTGTATCCTTATCGCTCATGGGTTTTCATTTCCCCTCCATCCTTCAGGTAAGCCTAGAATGGGGAAGTTTTCCTCAGTGTGCATACAGTTATATACACACAAGCACCTAGACAGATTAGATTATAGGTAGAGTCTTATATTTCTTTGCCAGCTATTTGAATAGTGCAGGCACCTTCAGCTCACAATGAGTGACTGCACTCAGGTGATTTAACTTCCATTTCCCCTTTGAAAATGTCTTTCCCTTATCTAGATCTGCCCAGTTTATTGCAAAATTATATTTCCCCTCAAGTTATTCATTCTGATATCTGCTATAATGACTAGAACTGTGTGAACATTTTTGACTGAAACATTTTTCAGCCACAAATGCAGATTTGGGTCAACCAAAACATTTTGCAAATTTCTGTCAAATTTGCTGAATTGTTTTGCTTAAAAAACAAAAACAGATACAATTTAAACAAAATGTAAAATGCTTTGTTTTGACATTTTCTAAATGATACATTTCCATTTTGATCCAAAGTGACTTGGTTTTGACATTTCTTCAATTTTCATGTAAAAAACATAAAAAAGCATGAAATCAAATCAGAAATTTTTCTGAACCTCTGATAAACTGACAAACCAGTTATCCTTGAAGCTCTAATAAAAACCTCCTCAGATACCTGCACACTTAAACACCTCTGCATATTGTGGCTCTGTCTATTATCTTAGTAACCGTATCAGTGCCCTTACTGCTCAGATGTTAGGTCACTTACAAAAAAAATACAGGGCATCAAAAGCACCTCTCTTCAGTACCAACTTTTGGAATAAACTCAGGGAAAGCAAAGAAAGACTTTGAACAAAACTCAAGTATACCAGTTTTTTTCCCCAGGGACATGGTTCAAGTGATTCCCAAGCTGTTAAAAGCTGCTGTTATCTATGCATTTCAGTTGGGAGAGGCATGAATGAGCCAAGTGCTAGCCAGTTGTGAAGGAACCAGGGAGCTGTGAGTTCATTGTGACGTGGGGTTCCAGGGATGAGTACGACACATGATCAAGAGTTCTGAGGTGACTTGAAATAACACTGAGTACAAAATGGAGTAGAATTGTGGGAGAAATCTAGTCATGATGAAGACTCAATGGTTTTGAGGCGAGATTGAGATAAAATTTCCTAGAATCCTGGAAGCCATAGCACAGAAGCTTAAGAAAGATTGTGACCACTTGGAGAAAGCTGACAGAAAAGGGGATCAGAAAGAGAAGATTGTAACCTTCTGTTTGTGCATGTAACATTCAAATTTTAGACTCTACTTGCCAGCTGAGCCTTAATCACCATCTGAATAAATCCATCAGAAGACTTCACAAAACAAAATGACTTTTTGACTTGTAAATCAAAACCTGGCACTGCTTTGTGATTATCTCCAACTCAAGCCTTTGCACGAGATTGCAGCAGAGGGGAATGAAAGAAATAAAAGTCCTTAGTGTTCATATTTTTGGAAAATGTCTTGTCTCACTAAATTTGTAGCTAACAAAAGAAAAATAATCACTGCTATATTCATAGTAGATTATTTTGGAAGGACACTGACAGAGGATTTAATTTGTTAGAAATAAAGAAATTTGAACACTAAATAATTTGGAATAGCTATTAATAATTAAAAATTGCAATAATTTTTTTTCTGAAATTCTCTGAGGTTGTTAAATAAAATCCAGTGACAAGGAGGCAATTTACTGAGTGCATAATGTTAAGATTCCAAGAACAGTTTAAAATAACTCTTGCCTACTAAATGTATTCATACTGTGAAAAACAAAAAGGATAAACACTTTCTATATAGTTAATGGAATAAGGCACTTACAAACCATGATTTGTAAAATAAGTGTATGTATTATATAGAGAACTGACAGACTGGTAAGAAATGACTATTTCCGATAACATGCATCATAAACAGTTACATTTGTATGTGATCCAATCCTTTGATTAAATCGTAAGAGAGGATAATCTGCAGTTTAAAATTTAAAAAGGATGGGGGAGGGTGCTAGCTAATGACATTTCAAATTTCCAAATCTTATAGTAACTACACTAGCAACTGTAGTAAGTTTAATAATTACCCTGAAAAATTACCTAACACTTCAGCTGATGACTAATTTTGCTACCTGTGGGTAAATGATCCTGTTCTTTCTTGCTACCCCTGCACATGTAGCCAGTCAAATGTCAGGTAAAATTACTAAAATCTTGTCCTTCAGTTAAATTCATAAGGACTGATTCTCCATTGCCTTACACCATTTACACCTGTGTAAATGAGTGCAAAAGCAGGTGTAAAAACCTACCAATGGAGAATTCTCCACTTCCAGGGGTAGCATTTTACACCCGCTTTTGCAATCTATTTGCACATGTGAAAATGGCGTAAGGCAGCGGAGAATCAGGCCAAAGATTCCTCATAGATGCTCTGCAGGACTTACAGTTTTTCAGGGCATCCCAAAGTTCCATCCCACTCCTTTAACTTCTACTTCTTCCATCTCCCATTTAAAATGTATTATTTACTAACCTTCCAGACTCTCTAGGGTTTTATACTGTGGCAAATTGTCCCTCAAAAGCTCAGCAAATAGGAAACTCATTTAACATATTCAGCCTCTACATGTCTTCCTGCTTGAGGGATTAGAGACCTAAGACATAGATGGTACTCTAGAATTTTTGCAGACACCCAATACAGTCATGCCTGCCTCCCTTCAAAGTATAATTGTAGAAGCACAGTATCCATTTTCAATTCCTGGCATTCTAAACTACACTCAAAAAATGGATAAAAAACTACCAACCCCATATCCTGTTTTTCCTTTTTATCAGAACAGAAAATTCTACTCAAATAAATATATGCACAGCATGTGCATTTTTCCAGAAGTCAAACAAAATGCATGGCACTGAAAAAAAAAAAATCTTCACAAGCAGCATGTTGTGCGTTTATTGTAATATGGCACTGTTATATTAATGTGCTCTGAACCAATAGATTGCAGGAGAAGAGTAAACATATCTTCCTTTCATAGAACAGCGCCTATTCCATTATACGCTTAAATATCTAGATGACTGTTGACTTTGCAGAATTGCATGAACCAATCATAATCAACATTGCCTACTACCTTTTGCTATCTAATTATAGACCCAACAGACTAGTAACACGACATTTTTGTTTAAAGGGATTGTGTTGTTATA
Organism: Emys orbicularis; assembly: GCF_028017835.1. Classification (NCBI taxonomy): domain Eukaryota; kingdom Metazoa; phylum Chordata; order Testudines; family Emydidae; genus Emys; species Emys orbicularis. The sequence continues at coordinate 75,553,516 of NC_088683.1, read as the reverse complement.
TTCTACCTTCAGCGAATTCGATTGCTTCCATGATTAAACTATTGCTTCGACCAAAAAGGGTAAACACAAACCAAAACACTATAGTGCAACAGTGACCAGTAATATCTTAAAAATTTATAACTCTGAGAAGCATTTTGTATGAAAGAATTGTGTTGCAGCAAACAAAGTAAAAGATTGGGAAAAAAGAACCTTTGAGTTCCCAGCCTAGCTCTGACCATGTCTCCCATTGTGTCATTACGCAAGTTTCTGGATGAAATCTGTAAAAATGAGGATTATATTTGCTTTACCTTTTTCACAGGGGTTGTGAGGATTAATTAAGGTAATTTTTGTAATGTGTTTTGAACACGAAAAGCAGTATATACAGTTCTAAGCATAACTATGTTTATATAAGACGACTCTGGGGGAAAGCGGGATCTAGTTACACTTTAAGTGCATCACTTTCAGAAACAAAAGAAAGTCCCTCTTCTTCTCAATGTCCTCTTCACATCATTGTGCACTACCAAAACTATGGAGCTGAGGTTATTTTCCTAATATAAGGTATTGAATCAAAATGTATTTACTAAGAAAATGTTTAATGGGTCTAATTTCTCTGGAACTCCAGTTATTTTCATGTAATTGGATCTTTCATTTACATTTAGGCCTAAACTGCTCTTGGCCTCACTCATCTCTCATTAAAGTTGATGGTCGATGAACACTTTGGAAAATCCCACCCTTAATCCCCCAAAACACAATGTCTAACATTTTATAAGTATCTAGCATAAAGATATTCAGACAATGATATACCTTTGTTAAGAGACAAGAGAATTGTCATGAGCTTTTCTGTAAGTGCTCCAGGTCAGTTTTTGTGATGGAAGTCTGGAAGTTACCACTGGTTCGATCCTGGTCCACACTGAAGTCAATGGTCATTGTGCCATTGACCTCAGTGGGAGAAGAACCAGGCCTTTTATCATGATATTGTACAAATATTGGGAAAACGTGTATGTGAACACAAGGCAAATGGCAGGAAGAGAGATGCTTTCTATCTTAGAGCCATAGATGTGTAGCCAGGTCTCCAGAGTGGTTGATCATTTCAGAAAGAGGAGTTGTGAGTGAAGAATTACTGCTTAGGGGCTTGAGGCTTGTCTATAGTCAAGGATCTGGAAGCTGGTTAAACATACTGTATCACAATTGCACCACAGTACCAGCATATTGCTGTTTTTGAAAAATACATCAAATATAGCAATGACTCAAGCAGTGTTTCAGGGGAAAAGGTCACTTTCTAATGTTGCACAAAACAACTAGCCTCATTCATTTACAATCCTGTAGGTTGCAGCAAAGGAAACCCCAGAGTTTGAATAGAATAAGCTCTGAAAGGTAGGGAAAACTCATTCATGGAGCATACACTTCCTCACATTTAATGCCATGGCTGCCTCACATATACCACCACTGCATTTGTGGGATATTTTATTTAGTAATAGCTGTATGAACATTATGTATGCCCTCCATATGTAAATCCAGGGAACAGCACAACCTTCATGGTACAAATCAACAGTACCAAAGAAATAAGATTTAATGTATGCTTTATGTCACTCTATCCTATGCAGAAAAAAAAAAGCATCAAGTTGTAATGGATTTTTGCTAGGATTCATTAACTAGATGTTACTACGGAGTCATTCACTGTCATAAAAATTATATTAATCAGAGTCCAATTATTTCTGTTCTCAGAGATGTCCTAAGAGGAGAGTAGGTGAACTTGTTTTCAGGTCATGCATTGCAAAGCTAAATTTTTAATCAGACAAATTTAAAACAGACAAGTAACCAATCTACTATATTTTATTTAAATCGGTCTGAAATCCCCTTCATTCGTATGAGCCTTCAGGAACCATGTCAGTAGCATTCACCTAAGAAGGCAAATTACCCTTATATTTCTTTTTAAAGGCAAAAAATACCAAGTGCCAGCAATCAAAGTCTTGTGTGGGAACTTGGAAAACAAAGAACAAGAGAATCACTCTGAGGAAGTTGAAGAAGTAAGGCAGACTGGCTGAGTGAGCCATCCACAACCGCTCAGACAGAAAAGCTGATCTCATCAAGAAAGAATAACTGGAAAGAGTATTACAAGATTATGGCAAAATGAGAAAACTACAAGGGGTCTCCATAATTCAAAACCTCACTCTTCCAACACATCCAGGGAGCAAGACCCTGATGATGACACGACACCACACAGGCACTGCAGTCAGGCTTCATGGGGTGGAGGTGTAGAGATGAAGCATCCAGACTGAAAGGCCTTCTCACCACCTGTGAGACTGCTCCAGATAAATTGCCACAAAAGGAGGCCAGCAGGAGTGGAAAAAGCTCATGGGGGCTTAAAGTTGAGCATCCAAAATAGAGGCACCAAAATTCAGAGACCCCCTTTTGAAAATTTTAGCCAAGATTATAAAGAGACAGAGCCACAATTCCATTCTATTCTGTATAAGTTTTTATACTGCACTCATCACTGTAGTATCTGAGTGTCTTCCAGTAGTGCAGGGCAACGTGACTACACATCCATCATGTGTTGTTTGTTCTCTCAGCTGCTCCCCAGAAGGAGAAGCATGTGGAGTGGAATGTCTTGATTTGGTGGGGGGGGTTGGTTTGCTGTTAAACATACCTGTTGCTATGTATTTATGTTAGAGAAGGCAAGGTAAAAGAAATGTGCCTTGCACTTGAAATGGAAGGTGGTGAAGTTTGTGATAGTCTTTAGTTCCTGGAGAAGTTCATTCCCCAATCTCAGACAACCCCCAGAGAAGGTTCTGTCTCCTGCACAGATGAGCTTTACTCTTACTCTTGAGAATTCCATAGTGCCAGAGGAGCGAAGTTATGGACGACAGTCGTCATCCCGGAGCTTTGAATGGTCTTTTAGGTTTCCTGGGTCCAGACCACAAGTGCTTTGAAAACAAAGACCAAGACCTTGAACTTGATTCAAAATTCTATGGGAAGCCAGTGTAGAGAGCGGAGGACAAGAATGATACGCTCACAGTGGCCTGTGTTCCTGAGGAGACACGCTGCAGTATTTTGTACTAGTTGGAGTTTCGCATGTGCTGAAGGTTTTGTACCCAGGTATATCACATTGCTGTAGTCCAGCTGAGAGGTGATGAAGACATGAATAAATGAGGCCAGGTCTTCATCTGCCAGGATAGGATGGAGTCTCCTAGCTAACTGGAGATGGTAGAAAGCACTACTCATGGCTATTGCAATGTGAGAGCTAAGTGTCAGAGAGGAATCCAAGAGTACTCCAAGACTAAGTACTGAATTGACCAATTGCAGATGTGAACCTTTAATCAAAGGAGACTGCACCATGGCTGCAAATTCCTCAAAATACTTTCCTCTGCCCATCAGTATCACCTCTGGTTTGCACAGGTGCAGCATCAGTCAGCTGTTCTTCATTCAGGAACGAATCTCTTCCAAGCTCTGGGCTATCTTGGCAGTAACGGTGAACTATAGGTAGAGCTGTATGTCATCTGCATATGGATGGCAGGAGAGAGATCACTTGACCATTACCTGTTAGGTTCACTCCCTCTGGGGCACCTGGCATTGGCCACTGTTGGCAGACAGGATACTGGGCTGGATGGACCTTTGGTCTGACCAAAGGCCATTCTTTGGTCAGACCAGTATGGCCATTCTTATGTTCTTATGACCAGCACTTGAGTCCATGTCTGATTATTTCATCTAGTAATTGCACGTAGATGTTGAAAAGCACCAGAGAGAATTGATCCTTGTGGAACCCCACAGATGAGAAGTCTAGGGGTGGAAGTGCAATTTTCCATCACTACTCTTTGGTTGCATCCCTCCCAAGAAGGGCTAAAACCATTTTAGCACATTGCCCTGGACTCCTGCCCCTTCTCTCAGGCAAGACAGCAGTATCTCCTGGTCAACAGCATTGAATGCTGCAGAGAGGTCCAGAAGGATGAGAATGGATGTCAGTCCTCTATCCACTAAAGCAGGTTCAGTTCTATGTCTTGGCCTGAATCTGCATTATGTTGGGTCTAGAATGTTGGCTTCACTTAGATGAGCATGTAGTCAGTCTTTGTCTAGCTTCTCTATGAGATTACTCAGGAATGGAAGGTTTGACACTGGTGATAGTTGGATACAACTGAAGTATCCAGGCTGAGGGTTTTTTTTCAGAATTGGTCTGATTACTGTGTATTTGAAGGAGGAAGGGAAGATTCCTTCTCTGAATGAAGCATTGGCTATTTTGGTCAGGAGAGGCACCAGCTGTTCATGACTCTTTCACAAGCCAGGAAGGGCATGACAATGAGATGACAGGAGTTGCTGGCTCCCAGTATCACATATCCAGACCTCCAGACAAATTTGTATCCCAACCTGGGTGTGATGCCTAACATCTGTAAGTCATTTGGCATCTTTGATCTATTAGTCTAGGCAGTCCTGATACGTATTTATGCAAGGAAAAACAATGTCCACACATGGTGTATGGAGCTCAATTTACTTTTATTTTACAATATATTAGCATTTTCTCCCACCTCTCTCTAATGATTAAAAATTACTAATCAAGCTGATGGAATCAGAGCTGTTGATTAGTGCACTGCATAATTAGAAACAATTCAGTAGCTGGAATGGGTTAAGAAGAGTTGTGTAAAAAGCACTCCTTGATTAGTACCACCACCTGTTTAATATTTTTTGTTCATAAAGAGAAGAAAACTTGTATGTACATATACACATTTTAAAAATTCCCTGAGCTTTGCTTTACTTGCTCTGATACCCTATTAAAAACCAAATAATTAGCATTCTGAACCATAGTGGAAAATAGCAACCAGAATTATCTCTGGTTTAATGTTTTCTCTGGTTGGATAATTCTGTTATGATTTTCAAAGGGTATTCTTCATCTTTAGAACAGATAGATATTACTTGGGGTTATTGATGTTGAAATTGGAACAAGTGGAACTAATCTAGAATCCTGTGTTGCTTAATCTTTTCTACTGTAAATTTTAATTATTCTGCTATTTTATTACGCTTTCAGAAAGAAAATCAGCTTTGGGAAGGAAGATTAGAAAAGATGTTTATATCCCTTAATACATTTTGGACTTGACAGGGGGGTGCACATGTCAAAAGTGGGTTGTTGTTTTTTTCTTGAATGAGCTTTGTAATTCATTCGTTACTTTTCCAAGTTGATAGCTAATCATTTAAGACATTAATATCATGCTGGACTCTGCACTTCTGAAGTTTCTAATAGTTTATTTTACAAGTTGATTGCCATTTCCAAACCCTTTTCCAGAAGTGAAACCAAAATTAATTTATACCATCAAAAGTCATCCGGTTCTGTATTTTTGTCCTTTCCTTTTTTATAGGTACATTTCAAAAATAAAATGAATTACTATGATCAAGGGAGATCAGTCCTAACGCATGTAACCCATCCTCTATATTAGAAAAGATAAAGAAAATATGTAGGTAGAGAAACTGACAAATAAAATAACTCTCCATGTTTTATCCTTCCTCCTAATATATAATAAAAATATACTTTTGCTAGTTTTCTACTGGCCCTGAATCAGCTCTCACTGTGAGCATTTTTGTTGACATCAATGGGAGCTGGAGCAAGCCCATAATGAGGTAAACAGACAATATATTTTGTTTTGGTTAAATACCTCAATCGTGTTTTCTAATTGTTAATTTAATGCATATGCAATGCAACTGAACAATGATTATTAATGTTTAAGTAACTTTAGAAACTGTGCAAGTGGATTTTAGATATATTTTAATAAAATTGGTCATTAAAGTTGTTGCTTTTTACAGCGTCTGGGGAAAAAAGCAATGAGTTTATTATTTCCCCTTTTGCGCGGATAAGCCAATCACCAATACAAAATGTATTTACAAGTTATTCGGACACTTGCATTTTGGAAGCCTCTAAAGTATCAATTCCTCCAGCAAGTCCTTGCAAACTAAATTCTTCATGATACATAGATCCTAGAGCAATGTTTTGTACTTGTGCAGCCCAGTTACAGCTCCATTGCCTTATCCCCGGTAACTTCCCCCGACAAGGTGATCTCTGGCTGCTATTTAGCCACGTCACCATATCTCACCTTTCACATGTGAAATATGAAAGTGCATCCAAACACACTTTAAGGTTATGTTGAATCGCACATGGCCTTAGGTTGAGGTTAAACTGTGTCTAAATTGTTACTTAATACTAAACTCCTTGAAAAATAATGGAAACCATATTCTGGACAGATTCAAACTTCTAAGATCAAGGGTAGGGGCACTGTGGCAACTGGTCCTGGAGCAATGATCAGATTACACTTTGACAATATAACTATTGGGGGGAAAGGGGTTGGGTCTCCCAACCTGGTAGTGATTAGAAGTTGCAGTTAACCCTCTTTCCTGCTAATTAGGCATCAACTCACCATTTTTGATAAAAGGGGGTTGGAACCACAAGGGGGACTTAGGTACCCAGCTGCCACTTTAGGCACCTCAGTCCAATGTTTAAGCACCAGTGGCATTCACAAAACCCGTGCTCAGCTGCTGCTTAACCCTATAGGTACTTAAAGTGCCTAGACCAGGGGTTCTCAAACTTCCCTGCATCGCGACCCCCTTCTGATAACAAAAGTTACTACATGACCCCAGGAGGGGGGACCGAAGCCTGAGCTTGCCCGAGCTCCACTCCGCAGGTGGGGGGGACAAAGCCCAAGGGCTTCAGTCCCAGGCAGGGGGCCTGTAATCGGAGCCCTAATGCCCAGTGATGAAGCCCTGAGGCTTCATCTTCAGCCCCAGGTGGTGGGTTCAGGCTTCGGCTCCAGCCCACAGCAAGTCTAAGCCAGCCCTGGCAACCCCATTAAAACAGGGGCTCGACCCACTTTGGGGTCCCGACCCACAATTTGCAAACTGCTGCCCTAGACAACTAAGTTTCCACCATCAAAGTTCCACAGTCACCTAAATTTCAGTGGCAGGGCATGTGCGTAGCTGTCCAAGTCCTGACACTGCCCAACAGCTCATCACTTAACTCATGCCTAAGCCCCAATGGGATGCACAAACTAGGCTTCCTATGCCTATCTTGCATTGGAACCCAGTCCAGTAGCATGCCTAAATCCACACAAAGGATAGAGGGAGAGGTGATGGTGCCTCCCCTTATAACCTTTAGCCCAGTGGTTAGATCAAATTCCCAATCTGACTGATGTGGAGCAGGGGAACTGGAATCTGAGTCGTCCACATACCTGGCTGAGTGCCCTAACCACTAGACCATAGAGCCATTCTTACTCTCGCTATGGCCCAATGAATGCGTCATTATTAAGATGCAGTGGTTTACTCATCCAGATCTTGGAGAGAACTTGTCAAGACCTTGGTTTTAAGTGGACTGGTTAAGCCAGAGATAGTTAGGTTGCTCATCTACGCACAGAACTCACATTGTCTGTGATGGGATGTTTCACTCCTATGACAGAGTCTTATTTATATAAAAGAGCAACTACAAAGTTATATTGTCAGCATGTGAGTTTCTAAAATAGTTAAGGCTTCAGTTAAGGACATTACATTCACCATCAGTGATCCTAGTTTTCTGTGAAACCCCCCCAAAAGTTCTCAGATAAAAAACCCTCCCATAATCTGCTTTTCTGCAATTAAAATGAAATTCTGAATTTTAGTTTCCTTAGCCACAATATATATAAAAGTATCAGTTGAACACAACGTTTTATTGATATATTTACAATTTTAAGCAAGTTCAAAGCCTACCAGTGCCATCAATCATTATAATAAAATAAAATCTGTAGAATTGAAATGTGTATTTCTTACATATACAAATACTTCTATGTCTGTATTCTATATTTTCAGAATTTTTTTTAAATGAACAAAAAATAAAGCTCCTACTTTATTCGACTGGGTGGCGGGGCTCCCACTGCCAGCTGAAATTTTATTAAAATATGCAGAATCTGTTTGGCCCACACAAGGTTGGGCTTAGGTTTATGTGGCCCTCCTGTGTAATAAGGTTGGGCACCACTGGAAAAAGTGACACTGGTACTTTCAGTAAAATTTAGCTAACAGTTAACATATGTTTTTATTTTTTTTCTCCACAAAAATGTAAAAGCTAAAAGTTCTCTGTAAAAACACAAATTTGGCATTGGAATGGATTTCTAAGATCCCTGCTCATCATTAATATCTAACCTGAACTGCTATTTTACACATCAAACACTAAGGTAGGTATAGATTTTAGAAATTCAAATATCTACAAACATGTCGGTAATTTAAATCATAATATGCCCTGCTAATTATAATCAAATTTTCATAGGGCTACTCTGCTGAAACCAGGTCATGACACAGAAATGTGTGCACTGAAAAGAAACAATGCAGTCTCAAGTGTAGTGTAAGCACAAGGTAATGTACGGTCAAAGGAGAGCATTCATGAACTGCATGAGACACTTTTCCTTTCTTTTCTTCAGGCCCAACAAGCTTGTTGCATTGTATACTTGAGACATGGAACCGACAGTGTGTTGAAGTTAAGAGTGGTATTGGCAATTACTTTGTGAGCTTGTTTACATTTCAAAATGCAACCATTTAACTGTCTTTTATATGGAGTAATTGAAAACAAGTGCCAATACTACAAAGGCTAGCTGCAGCCTTGGGATCAGTGACTACTGTTCCCAAAGGTTCCGAAAGTACCTAACATTTTTTGCCTTTTTCCTTCCCAAAACAAACTTTTCGTAGGATTTTGGGATGACTTGATCTGGTTCCTGCTGCAGGTCTCCTGCTTTTAAATTATTAGTTAGCATGCACAGCTGAGAACCATTTTCTCTATTGTCAAGAAGTGCACATTATTTTTTATAAAATGTGTTTAATTGCTTTTGGAGATAGGTGGTATGTGTATTTATGGGTTTAAAAATAATTATATAACTGTTCAGAAGCTAAGAAGTTCACTGTCTGTATGGTTGTGGGTGAGAGCTAGTATGCAATATGTGATACACCGCTACCTCGATATAACGTGACCCGATATAACACAAATTCGGATATAATGCGGTAAAGCAGCGCTCCGGGGGGGCGGGGCTGCGCACTCAGGTGGATCAAAGCAAGTTCAATATAACGCGGTTTAACCTATAATGGAGTAAGATTTTTTGGCTCTCGAGGACAGCGTTATATCAAGGTAGAGGTGTATTTACCTCAGAGAATCTCTCGGCTGCTACAGAACTGATTCTATAATACCACCCCCGCTGCAGGGTGTGTATTTATAGCACCTATCGCCATGGTCTATGACTTGGACTCCTAGGTACTGCCACAATAAAAATAAAAAACAAGATCACTACGGTAAGCAGGGTTGTGGCCCACTAATTATATTAATTCCTCCCTGAACTGAAACCCAGTATTTGCAAATATATATTGTCTCAATCATATTTCAATCAAGCTTTAAGTATCTAGGCCTATACCTTCTCTTATGTTCTGGCAGGATGAAGCAGCTGGAAAACCAGCTTAACTGGCTACCAACAGTAGGCAGCATTGAGATGCCATGACAATTCTGTGTCCCCTGCTTCTAGTTCCACTCTCACTGGTAGGCCATGTGACTAAGATGCTTCAATCAGAAGCAGCATACTAGTTTTATTGATGGAGAGACAGAAATGAAAAATCACAGAGAGGATTAACATAGACAGGAATTATGTTCTCTACAAATCCCTTATAAACTGCTCACAAATTTTAAAATGTAGTCTATCAGATTGATACTGCTGCGAAGGGAATAAAAAGAAGAGATGGGTTTTTGCCTACTAACAGGATATATAGGGGAAAGGAGGTTTTCATGTTTAATAGTTTTTTCCAAAAATTATAATAATAAAATCCATTCATCATTCATTTGAAACTCACAATCTTGATTAAAGTACTGTATTGGGATGATATTAAACACATGAGTGTTAATTAATAGTGAAATTCACTCTGTACAGAATAGCAGCACAGATCTATGGACAACTTGAGTCCTCAAAACACTTGGAATCTAAATTGTGCATAGGTCTTTTGCTGGCTCTGCACAACAATTTCACCCTAAAGGTGAAAATGAATCAACTACATTGGATGTACAGACAAATAATTCACAGCTACTTTGAATGGTGGGATTTCACATTTCAGAAGTGACCACACCTCTAGCCACCTCATGACTATTCAGGCAACCTTGTTTTGAAACACAGCTTGTGAAAAATGTTATGCCTGTGCAAGTTGTGTTCTCCTTTGGATTTACAATTACTTTTTCTTCCCTTATATGTGTAATCTCAGTACATCTTCCTGAAATTTCAGTTCTGCTTATCAGAACATAAGACAATGTCCCAAGTCTTAAATCGATCACTGCAGCAACTACTATACTGTCCCCACTTCTTCTGTAAGAGCTGCTCTACTAACAGAGCGAGATAAACAGTCAGCACCTTTCATTAAGAACCAGCCTCAGTGCAAGCACTCAGTCAAATGGTCCTAGTAAGTGAAAGGCGCCAGAATATCAGCAAAACAAAGAAAGGAATACAGACAAAACAAAAGCTCAAACTGCAGTCTCAAATGTCTGATGCCCTGTTTTAGGTCATACAATTCCCTCTTAGCTTTGGGGAAACTGAAAATGTTAGTTTTCTTTCTTAGTTATGAATGTTAGTCCCAACTGCGGTTGGGGGGGCGGGGGGGAAAGGGGGTCAAAACCATACAGTGCACGATTTTGAAGGAAATCTGCATCACTGCAAATTACCTCAATAATGTACAATACACTTAACTGCCACCATTAATCAGGACTCCTAAAACAGCCACACACTCAGAAGGATAGCACAGGGTGTATTCCCATTTCACCTGTTCCCATTTCTTCTTAGCATAAGTGAATGCCTTCATCCTTAGTAAAGCAGGGAAGTAAATCAGAGTCTGGTGCATCCAGAGAATCTCTCCCTAAAGCAGGTTCATCAGTTGATCACTAGGAGAGATTCTAGAACTTTTTTGATGAGAAAATTGATTGTATTAGAGCCAGTCTCCGTGATACCAGGAAGCAGCATCAGTGTGAGCTGGCACACATTTAGATGCTCCTCAAGCTGAGGCTGATACTGTGTGTGAAGAGTCTTAGGTTGGGTCTGCACTATAAGTGCTATAGTAGCACATCTCCAGCAGTGCAGCTATGCTACTGTAGTGTAGACACCTGCTACAGCAACTAGAGAGGGTTTCCCATCAATGGAGTAAATCCACCCTCTTGAGAGATGGTAGCTAGGTCAATAGAAAAATTATTTCGCTAATCTAGCAGTGTCTCTACGAGGGTTTAGGGGAGCTTAGCTAAGTCTCTCAGGGTTGTGAATTTCTCTCACCCTTCAGTGACGTAGCTAGGTTGATCTAAATTTTAGGTGTAGAGCAGCCCTTAGACTAGAAGGATTACTTCCACAAACATCTGCGCAAATTCTCTGTCAGAACTTGTGATGGGTACCATTCTCAATGCTTCTGTTGGGGGAGCAGAGAGCATGACTGGACAAAATGTGCCAGTTTCTATGCCCTTCTCCCTGGTCTGGATCTTGTTTTCTCATTATGGTCAAAGCAGGAAGCTTCCTCCTGCATGAAGCCTAGGCCCAGCATGCAGTCATTAAGAGCACAGGAGAGGCAGTCTCCCTACTCTCAGTTCTGGTGCCCAGACCTAGTGTGAGGTGCCAAGCCCAGAGCTGAAATTCCAAAGGTGTGGTAGAGAATGGCCTATTGTCCCAACTCTCTGGTTAAATATTTTTGGGTTTCCTCTAGGTTTATCTGAGCATGAAATATGCAGCTCTGTCAAACCACGTGTGTTGCACACGGGTAAAGGGGAATTGGCAAGTAGCCTACACTGATGTCTGGACCAATAGGTTCACATAGTAGCACATGCAGAGTAAGTTATGGAATGAGAAATTCGGTTCATTGTTACTTTTGGTTTTACATTACTCAAAGATGTCTACAGTGGTCAAAAGTAGGAATTAGGCCTTTAGAATATTGCAATGGAAAGAAATACAATACAAAAAATGTCAGTGTCCTTGATAGATACAATTATATATGGGAAGGTAGTAAATGTTTCTCATTAAGAATTCATTATCATCTGCCAATGTTCAGTTGAACCTCGAGTGGAAGATTTACTGCAAATTACAGAACTTTGCAAATTAATGAATAAAAGTTGGATTTTCAGAAGACACTACATTATTTAGGAGTACCATTGAAAGTCACCTAGGTACTTATAAAAATCTGACCCTAAATGAACAAACAAAAAGGCATTGCTAAATGTATGCATTTATTGTGTCACTTGTAGTTTAATTTTAAGTATTCATGATAATGCTTCCTTGTATAATAGTAAATGCACTGTACTAGCTTTTATCATAGAGCTATTAGCATTCACTATTAAAGCTTTCCTGAGAGATGACGAGACACCACCAATATTTGTGGAGATTATAAACTGTGTGGGTTAGGAAAGTGCAGATTAGGGAGGTTGGCTGCACTGCACCCGAAGCAGAGGGAACATTGTCCGGGCTTGCCAGAGGAAGGTAGCAGTGCTTTATTGGGGGGAGGGCAGGGGGAAGGAGGTCAGAAACTACTGCAAAAAGGTGGGTGGTGGTCAGCTTGGCGATGCTGACTCATCCCCTGGGACCATAAGGGTGGAAGGCTTTGAAAGGTGCAAGCCCTGGCGTTAGAAGCCCTTTTGCCACACAGCAGGCAAGGCAGTACCCACCCTCTCTCCCCTCGATGTGATAAATATGAGGTTGGGTTAGGGCCTGCTGTGGGTATTGAGCGAGTTGCTCCTTTGTAGGGGGCTGGGAAGGAATTTTTCCCTCACCACCATATCGGCTTAGGTGGAATGTTTTTTTTCCCCACCTTCTCCACAGTGGGTGTCAGGGAGGACCTATTATGGTGAGAAGGAAAGGGAGTTAAGCTATGATGTCACACCCTTTATGTAAGTGTGGGATGGATGTCCAGTGCAGGTACTCCATAGGGAAGGCACCCAGTGACCAGATAAATGTACTGCTAAAGGACTTAAAAAGGAGGTGCTTCTTAAAGGAACAAAACAGGGCGGAGGATTCAGGGCTCCTATGATTGGTATGGCAGGGAGCCAACCCCCTTTCTTATAGCCACCTTAACTCTCAGGGGGTGTGGGGGAGTTGGATGGTAAGGTCCCAGCCATGGGTTGGCTGGGGAACCTGGATGGAAAATGAAGCGGGGGCTGGTGGAAGCCCCAGGTAGTTATTTGAATAAACATGGAATTTCCTGCACTGTACACTCTCATTTGCCAGGTAGTCCCAGACATCTAATAAAGTTACGGCCTGATTAAATCTTTATTTCAAGTGTCTCCTATCCTTCTTTTGGTATAGCTGGACAATCCACTGTATCACAGTGGTGGGACAAATTCTGCCATTTAACAAACATGCATAAATTCTCCTGTAGCAGATGGGACCTGTGCGAGTGTTTTTAAGGATAGTACTTGGTGTGTGGCATGGTGCTGTGTTTTAATAGTCAGATCCAGGGACCTCAGATTATAATAATTTTGTAGAATCACTGAGGTTCAGGTAAGAAGAAAGCACTCAGTGTTCAGCCCAATGGAAACCTGAAGGAGATTTCAAAGATGAACATCTGTTATAATTTTATACCAGTTGAAATAATACATTTAAATATTTGCACCCCAAGTTAGAATCAGGCTATGACAGGGGTGGGCAAATTTTTTGGCCTGAGAGCCACATCTGGGTATAAAAATTGTATGGTGGACCATGAATGCTCACGAAATTGGAGGTTGGGGTGTGGCCAGAAAAGAGTTCAGGGTGTGGGAGAGGGCTCCGGGCTGGGGTGCGGGGTATGTGTGTGGGCTCCGGCTAGGGGTGCAGGCACTGGGATGAGGCTGGGGATGAGGGGTTTGGGGTACAGGAGTGTGCTCCGGGCTGGGACCAAGGGGTTTGGAGGGCGGAAGTGGGATCAGGGCTGGCGCAGAAGGTTGCGGCACGGGCGGAGCTCATGGGTGCAGGCTCCAGGCGGCGCTTACCTCAAGCAGCGCCCAGAAGCAGTGGCATGTCCCTCCTCTGGCTACTACATGGAGGCACAGCCAGGAGACTCCGCGTGCTGCCCAGTCCGCAGGTGCCGCCCCTACAGCTCCCACTGGCCACGGTTCACAGACAATGGGGGCTACAGGGGGCGACAGTTGGGGCAGGGGCAACATGCGAAGAGACCCTGCCTACCCCTACGCATAGGAGCTGGAGAGGGGGACATGCTGCTGCTTCCGGGCACCACACGGCAAGCCCCCGACCCCGCTCCCAGGCAGGAGCTCGAGGGTCGGATTAAAAGGGCTGACGGAGCGGACGTGGCCTGTGGGCTGTTGTTTGCCCACCCCTGGGCTATGAGATTACTTCCAATAAATTGGTTATTATTGGAAGTAAAATCACAAAGTCACAATTACTCTGCTAACATCATTATCTTGTTTGGAATATTTGGTCTAATATATGATGATGTAAAATAACTACATACTCTATCCTAAGAAATCAGACATATTTAAAAGAAACAACAACTGCCTCTCCTTTTCTAAATGGTTATTTTTTTCCAATCTAAAAAACAGAAGACAAATTATTAATATTAATATTTTAATTTTTTATTTTAGTAGAATTCTTATCTTTCAAACAGATTCCATGTTGGTCAGTTTTTAATAGATTGGCATATTAAACGTATCTCTCTAGTGCTGTTCTCTTGTGTTCATTGCTCAGCCCTGGTATGTTCTGAACTTTCTTGATGAAAGAGTTAACCCAGCCACTGCAATTTGAGCTTTCTTTAGCTAAAGAAAGATAAAGCAGGATTTAAAGAGCATTTTCAACTATCCTTGTAATACAATAAAAGGCCACTTGCTTGTTCAACTAATTCTGACTTTAAGGCAATTGGCTTATTTTAAAGGCTCAGATCTTCAAACTGCTTTCATTTATAGAACAAAGAAAATAATCCAGATTTTGGAATAAATCCCAGGAAAGATCCTATAAATTTCCAATCTGATGGTGCTCTTCAATTAATGAATAGTAGTCAAGGTAACCTAAAACACATAGATTTTATCGTTTACTTTTATGCAAGAGGCAGTAAAAAAAAAAAACAAGCAAAACAAAGAAACCAAAAAATAAGTAGCCAACAGTTATCCGTATACCATTTCAGACATTTTCTAGCTCAATATTATTCAGAAACAGAGTAATAATGCAACAATATACTGTAATTTATTTTATCTTGCCAGAGGAAGTGGATAACAACTTTGGATAACAAGTTGCAGATAACTTTTTAAATTAAACAGATTCTACAAGTTTCTCTCATATTAATATATAAAAAAAACTATTCTTCTCTTTAGTTGCATTTAACTGTCATCTAAGAAGCAGATCTGCTTTTATAAACTGAACAATCTCTTTTTATTATTATTAAATAGCACACAGGATGAAAATTAGTTTCACAGAAAAGTCAACGTGAATTTGTGTGACTAAGCAATGAACAAAGACCTATTATTGAATGAATTAACTTCATTTTTTGAGCTGGTACACTCTACAGTTTTTAAGATAAGCACATACATTTTCCCAATTTATATCAATTGCTTAATGGAAGCTTATTGTTCCAGTCATGCAACAGGTGATGAGAGAAAAAACCCACTGTGGCCTAGTCTACCCTACAAGCTTAGGTTGACATAAACCGCATTAAGTCGATCTAATAACATGTGTCTACACTACTGAGTCCCTTCCGCCGACCTAAGTGGCTTGTAAAGTTGACTTCTGTACTCCACCTCTGCGAGAGGTGTAGCGCTTGATTCGACATCCATGGGTCAAGATGGGGATAGTGTAGACACTGCGTTGTGTAATTCGAATGAATTGGTCTCCAGGAGGTGTCCCACAGTGCTCCACTGTGACCACTCTGGAGAGCACTTTCAACTCCACTGCACGTCAGCCAGGTACACAGGAAACAGCTGCTCCCCTGTTAAAGCCCTGAGAACTTTTGAATTTTCATTTCCTGTTTGATAAGCGTGGAGAGCTCACCAGAATAGCTGATCATTGAGACTCAAGGCCGCAAACGTGCTCCAGCATAGAGTACACAGGACATGGTGGATCTTATTGCTGTGTGGGGAGAAGAGTCTGTGCAGGCAGAGCTCCTATCCAGCAGAAGAAACGCTGACATCTATGCCAAGATAGTGCAATCCCAACAGACCCCGGTCGTCGGCGAGTGGGATCAAACCTGGGGTCTTTGAAGCTTAAAGCAGGAGTCTCTACCGCATGAGCTAAAAGCCAACTGGTTGTTAATTAAGGATGTAGAGCAAACTCATTAATCTACAAGTGGTCTCGGAGCCACTAGATGGGACAGAACAGCACACACAGGAGGTGTGTGGGTTACAATAGCACGGGGCATGAGGGAGAAGGGCTACACCAGGGACATGCAGCAGTGCCGTGTGAAAATAAAAGAGCTTCAGCAAGCATACCAGAAGACAAGGGAGGTGAACAGTAGTTCTGGTTCTGCCCTACAGACATGCTGCTTTTCTGAGGAGCTGCATGCAATTCTCAGTGGCGACCCCACCACTACCCCAAAATGCTCTGTGGATACCTCCCAGGAGCCCTGGGTGACCTCAAGCAACAATGAGGAGGACATTGTTGACTAGGAAAGAGGAGAAGGAGGAGAACGTGAGGCAGGCAAGCAGAGGATCCATTCTCCCCAATAGCCAAGAACCGTTTTTTACCCCGGAGCCCATCCCTTCACAGGACCAGTTGGCGGCGGAGCGTGATGCTGGGGAACGTCCCTCTGGTGAGTACACATTTCCAGTCAAACTGGAGGGGTTACATGCTATTATTTTTTATGTTTAATCTTAACAAAAAAGTAGGTGTAGTGGGAATCGATGGCCGCGCCAGCTATGCAGAGCGTGCGCTCCGAAAAAGACTGTTTATGTGCACGGGGATGGCCCGGGAATCCTCCATGGAGATCTCTAGGAAACTTTCATGGAGGTACTCTTCAATCCTTTGCAGAAGGTTTCTGGGAAGGGCTGCCTTATTTCATCCACCATGGTATGACACTTTCCCATGCCACTCCAGTATTAACTCTGCTGGCATCATTGCAGAACACAGCATTGCAGCATAAGGACCAGGTCTGTACCCAGACGCTTGCAGCATCTGCTCCTTTGCTGCCTGTGTTACCCTCAGGAGAGTGATATTGCATAGGGTCACCTAGAGGAAATGGGGGAAGTTCTCAGTGCTAGCCCTTAAACTGCAAACAATTCAACAAGGAATCCGCACCGTTTGGTGAAATATGGGTCACACAACCATGCTTTCCTCAACGTGCCATGGTTGGAAGGGATCACCATGTATTGCAATCTGCACTTAAAAATGGGGGGTGGCTTCCCATTTGTCTCCCTTTCCTCCCTTCCCCCTCCCCCCAACCCGGTGCCGCTTCTGTAAAAAACAAACTATTTGGGGGACTTTACACTGGTGCCTGTTCTCAAGCAACATGGAGCAACCTAGGGGAAAGGCGGCTTTTCTGCAGTTCCAACCTGTGATCCCAAGGATGTCTTCACAAAAGCTGCAGCACAAGACCTCTCGCCCCATGCCTCGTGGCCTTACACACCATGGCTGGAGCAGCAGACCGACTCTTGCAGTAGCCAGCAGTCGTGATTACGTTGTGGCGTGCAGTGACCAGGATAGTAATTTAAAAAGAGCTCTGAAAAAAGTAAATTTTTAGTTTTTTTTTTTTAAATGGGTGAGATGAAATGAACTGGATTTCAGGAGGGAGCAAGTTCCACACCGTCAAACCTGCCACAGCAAAGTTTTGATTGCCCACTAATACCTATCAGGTGGTGGCTCAGGGAAAAGGTCTCGAATATAACCAGGGCCATTCTCATTCAGAGCTTTATATAATCCTCCATATCCTTACAGGTATGTCACCCTCTATGTGAGCCAGTTAGAAGGAGAGGGATGGAACGCATGTTTTGCTAGTAGATTTCACCGATATTGGCTAACAACAGAGGAACAGTGACAATTTGGAATCTTGGGTTCTATTCCAGGTTCTGAAAGGCAATATGTCTTGTGGTCACAGATCTTTCTGCTCTGTACTCCCCAAGCCTGATCTCTTTTGTCCTGGTCTTCTCCTCACACTTCCAGTTCCAGTCCCTCCTCCCTCAGCCTTTCCCCTTCCTCACTCCTTGTTCTAGTCTCCTCTCCAAGCCAGTCCCAGCATCCCCCTGCACAGCTCTTCCTCCAATCTGAACCCTCACCCCACTGACTCCCAAGGACTACTACTACCACCACCACCACATCTCCTTTGGCACCCTATTGCAGTTGCCTAGCCCAGCCAGTCCTAGCTTCTGGTTCCAGTCTCCCCTGCCCAGGCTCCTTGTCCCAAACTATTCTCTCTGCCCTCACCCCCAGCCCAGGTCAAGCTCTTGTCCCCTCTGCATTTGAGTCAGGCTGCTTCAATCTTACTGTACATGTTTAGTACAAATAAATTAATGTATTGCTATCATTATACCTCTTTATTTATTTATAGATCAGAAATTCTCACTGTGGTCCAAATGTAATTTTTTAATCTGCCTCAAAGTTCTAAAGTAAATGAAAAGAACAATCAGAGAGCCAAATTCTGTTCTCAGTTAGACCCATGCAATCTCACTACCAGGAAATTGACAGGAAACAAAATTTGACATTAATTTTAACAAATAGATGCCATCAATAATCAATTCTAAGCAAAATTGCATATCAACATTGATATGTGCCTAGATGCAACATTTTGAATTTGCCATGATGTGTCAGTGGCAATCATGTAAGTATGAAGTATTTATTGAACATTAAAATCACAACCAGATTGACATACTACTGTAGCAGTAAACAGTATGAATCCAACTAAGTGAACTCCATTGAACCACAATGGTCAGTCAACCATATTTTTGTTAAGTTCTTTGGGGTATATCCTAACTTTGGATGAGAACAGCAGCTGGCCAGTTTTTTTTTTTTTTTTTTTTTTTTTAATCTATTTGTTTTTATTTTCTAGCATTCAGATTTTAGGACCAACAGAACATAATTAAGTATTCCATTCAAATGATCAGCTCTTTCAATATACCATTCTCATGTTCACAAAAAGCAGTGTAAATCCTGGAATATTTGGTTTTTTAAAGCCTCAAGCTCCTGGAGTCATGCCATGATGTGAAAATATCAGCTTTCATTTAACAAAAAGGTTTCAAGTCCTCATGGTTGCACAAAAAAAGGCTCAAAAATCAGAAGACAAATAAAAAGAACGTACAATTTTTAAAACTTCAAGATTTTAAAGCCATTCTAATATTTTTTTGGGCAGGAAGTTACCCAAGTGTTGAAAAACCATAAGTTATGGTATACTTAAAATGAGGGCTATTAAGTGGCAAGCACTTTTGAAAATCTGCCTCATGATCTCTTCAGCTGCAATCAACATATGCTCTTGTATTCAAATAACTTCTAGAAACAGTGATGCACAGATCGTTAACCATAAAAGCTAAAAAGAAGAAAGAAAGTGTCACAAACAATAATATTTTAACATCCAAAGTGTTACAGCCACTTTATCACATTCACAGTGCAAGTCTCCTAGAAACCCAAAGAGAATTTAGCCCAAAAAGAGACTTTAGAATCTTGAGCCCATCCATCATTTCAGGGGGAAAAAGGCAGCCAAAAATCCCTTCCTGGACAGAATCTTCAGAACTCTGAATTGGATGCAGAATTCTGAATCAGAATGTTTGGCTGAGGATTTAAATTTCCTACCAGTACTCACTGATCACAGTAAAACCCAGCATTATAATGTCTGTCAGAATCATCGTAACTGGGCTCACCTATCCAGGAGGAAAAGAAACCAGAAAAAGTTCCGGCTGTTCCTTCATTATTTTTACCCATATTTTCTGTACAACTAGTATAGTTGGAACTACTAAAATTCTTTAGCATACCATTTTACATCACTCTGGTGATTGGGAACTTTGGAGAATCCTGTACCTTCTGGTGCAAGGCACTACTGACAGTCATATCTGGAAGCAGATCCCCACAAAGTTGCAGAACTTCTGGCAACACCTTGTTCAGAAGTCTCCTCTCCAAGTCTCATTCTCCTGAGCCATCTAATGCCACAATCTCCATCAGTCACCACCAGGACTACACCCTCTAGTTCAGATACCTATACAGAAGACCCCTCTTTCATTTAATGTCCAAGCTACTGGTTCCTTTAAATATCTTTATTAGTAGATAAAGCTATTTCCTTTTTCTTTCCATTTGTTCACTTCTCCCTCTATTGCTGTTTTTCAGTTTCTTTTTCAAGTTCCAATCTAAATTTTTTGATTTCTTTTCTTACTGTGTCATTTGGCTAATATTTCCTAATTAGCCTAACAAACACTACAGGAAACTGACCTTGACTTGTTTGACACTCAGAAGCGCTGCCAGCTTTTCTGCCGCCCTAGGCGGCGGAAGGTCCCGCCCTGAAATGCCGCTCCCCACAAAGGCGGCAGAAGGTCCCGCCTCCGAAATACCACCGCAGTCGCCGCCCCCCAAATTGTAGCGCCCTAGGCGACCACCTAGGTCGCCTAATGGGTTGCGCCGGCCCTGTTGACACTTACTACAAAAGATCACTTTCAGTTGCATATTCTTCCAGTTCTTTTTAGTCAGTTCTTCACTATCTACAGACTAATTTACCTGTTGCACATTTTCAGGCCCCAGAGCCAAATATAGGCATCAATTCCCCCGCCCCCCCCCCAATATTATATGAAGTGCTATTATACTAACAGAGATATACAAGCTTCTAACTCGTATAAAAATGTAACACTATTTCTATTCCCTGTGATGGCTTTTTGTCTCAGAATAATTGATAAAGAAAGGTTTCAGACAACACATTCATGAAATTAGATAGCTAGAAACTAAACTTAAAAAGGTTGAATTTATAACAAACAAACGAACAAAACTTTAAAAAACAGTGGTACTTTAACTTTAAAAAACAGCTAGTAACACAATGGAATCTATGCTGGCTTTGTATAGTGAAATTGGTGAACTTTGGTTCGAACGTGGTAGGTTCCTCGTTTTTAATCACATCACGTAAGTATGCCTCAGGCACATTATAAAAGGGTTTATTCCCAGTGTGTTTTCCAGAGGGATTCACTAAATCTGTAAGGTTCAAGTAGATCATAAAAGACAAGACAGTAAAGCTAGCTAGCTAACATTTCAAATCATGAACAATGTGACAAGAAACAACATATGTCAGAAGAGCTACTGGCTGCTCAGTCATGAAGCTGATATAAGGAAATATATGGTTAAAAATGTCTTTTGTATACTGTTCCACGGTCTGCAACGGAACAAAACTTTCAGTCCTTAATGAGAAAAAATGAATTTGGTTCTAAACTACAAAGGTAGAGCATCACCTTCAGGCATCTTATAAGTCAAGCATGAGACGACTTGCATCTCAGTTCATTTTATTTTTTCCAAAGATACAAAAAGAGAAGAGAAAATATTCTTGAACTTCTAAAAGTTCTCCCTTAAACATAATTCAATTTTACTGCACCTTTCTAGAGAAATTGCTGGCAAACATTCTTGCCTGTTTCTAGAGAGACTGCTAGGACAAACATGCTGAGAATTACTCTTCTCTTGTGGCGCAAAAAACAAAAACAAAAAAAATTCTTGCCTATTTACTATTCCCTACTGAATGCCACTAGTCTTCTAATGAACTAAGGGCTTGTCTTCACAGAGCTGGCAAAGTGGTTTGTGATTTGTAAAGCATTCTAACATGTGCTCTAACTGCCACGTAGATCCTGCTGGCGCACGCATACTAGGTACTTTTTAGAGTTAATTTAGTCCTGTTTCAAACATTCCTATGTTCGTGCAAACTACCTACCTTTTAGAGCTCACCAGAAGGGTCTACTCAGGGAAATTAAAGTGCAGCATGTTAGTGCATTTTACTTATCGCATTGCTCTTGTGTAGACAAGTCAAGTCCTAAGTAACTTTCAGTAAATAAGTTCAATGGTTAATAACTAAACCTACCATTGACTGTTTTATAATTGCTTGTTTAAAAGAGGGTTTTTTTGTTTGTTTGTTTTTTAACCCTAGCATCATCGTCCATTAGGGATTATTTAGGGAAACAAATTCTTGATTTTGTGACATTTTCTTAGAATATTGTTACACAATCACTTATTACATTTTTAAAGACACTTTCAATATGTTCTATTGTTAACTGGAATTACCATTTAAACATTAATAGCATGCATTATGAGATTTGTTTTATATTAGGGATTTAATCATGTATTGTTTGTGGGTTACACAGGAAAGAGAAAATCACAGCAGTATTGTCAATCTCAAGATTTTACTGAATGTCTTACAATATTTGTAATATCTTACAATATCTTAAAGTCTCAGCTCTTAGAGTCACATGATTATGCCAGAATCTCATTTTGCATTAAAAAAAAAAAAAAAAGAGGGGCTCTACCTCTCATGGTTATAGAGAATAGTTTGAAAATGTGACTCCCTCTGCCAGGCTAAAAAACAAGCAAAACCAGAAGGCAAATAAAAGAACCCAATTTAAAAAAAAAAAAAATATATATATATATATATATATATTTTTTATATATATATATTTATATATATATCATGTTTACTCCAAAACTCACTATAGTCATTGAGGATATATCTACATTAGATTTCTTTTATATGGAGTTAACTGATTGCCAATTAACTTGAGGTAGTTAACGTATTTGACCAGTGTGGATAATCTCCAAATGCTTCTTCCAGGCAAAAAAATGTTTGTGCTTTACCTAGGGTTTGTTCCAGAATACAAACATTGGGGGTAACCACACTAGCCTTTACAAATGTACAGTTACAGGTTTAGCTGCATCTGTGTCCCCTTTGAGTGCACCCTTATAGCAGGTGCTAGGCCTTATAGCTTTACCTGTCATGGGCTGGAATTCTGCAATTCTCCCACTCTTAGACTGGGCCCTAGGCTGCAGTACTCCAAATCCACTGTGCTTACCCTGTACAGGGCCGGCTCCAGGCACCAGCGCAGCAAGCCTGTGCTTGGGGCAGCCAACGGAAAGGGGCAGCACGTCCGGCTCTTTGGCGGCAATTCGGTGGCAGGTCCCTCAGTCCCTCTTGGAGGGAAGGACTTGCCGCTGATAGTGGTTTGTTTGTTTTTTTTTCGCCGCTTGGGGCAGCAAAAACGCTGGAGCCGGCCCTGACCCTGACCCTGTAAACCCAACTGAGTTCAGGTACCCATGATTCTTCCCTGTGGGAGCCTGTGACTAGTGCTATGTAGCAACCAGGCAGCCTTCTTAAAAACAGTAGGAAATAAGCAAACAGTAGGACATTTATTTATTTTAACAGTAGGAAATAAACATTGGGGGGGGGGGGACTTTAGGCAAGGTAGACATGCCTGTAGACTGTTTTAGAGAGTCTTACATCCTTTAATGGTGACCTAGGCAGGTCTAACTTTGGCAGACACCCGCAGCGTGCCCGTGTCTCAGTCTGGTTTCTCTGAACAGCTGCTACCTCTCTTGATAGAAAGTACCATTTAAACTTGCCAGAATTCCTTTGATCTTCTGTGTTTGCAGGCCTTTTCCTGTCCTTGCATTATCCCTTAACAGCTATCAAGTGTTTGCTGAGAAGTGGCTATCTTGAACTACAGTAGAACCTCCGAGTTATGAAAACAGGAGTTACAAACTGACTGGTCAACCACACACCTCATTTGGAACAACAAGTATGCAATCAGGCAGCAGCACAGACAAAAAAAAAAAAATACACTACAGTACAGTGTTAAATGTAAACTACTAAAAAAATAAAGGGAAAGTTTAAAAAAGATTTGACAAAGTAAGGAAACCGTTTCTGTGCTTGCTTTATTTAAATTAAGACGATTAAAAGCAGCATTTTTCTGCTGTATAGTAAAGTTTCAAAGCTGTATTAAGTCAATGTTCAGTTGTAAACTTTTGAAACAACCACCATAATGTTTTGCTCAGCGTTATGAACATTCCATTCCCGGGCGGGGGGGGGGGGTTCTTAACTCTTAGGTTCTACTGTACTCTTGTCTTTCCTGCCTGCTTTTCTAAACATCCCTTTATTCAGTTTATCCAATATATTCATCTAGCAAACATCCTCATAATCAAGTC
Source organism: Emys orbicularis (assembly GCF_028017835.1). Classification (NCBI taxonomy): domain Eukaryota; kingdom Metazoa; phylum Chordata; order Testudines; family Emydidae; genus Emys; species Emys orbicularis. The sequence continues at coordinate 75,529,502 of NC_088683.1, read as the reverse complement.
AACATCCAGTATTAATAAATTATTATAGAGCAGTTCCAGATGCATCTCATCAACTACCTTGAGTTAATTAGCAATCAACATGAGGCTAACAAAAAGTCTAGTGTAGACTAACTACAATGGACTTTGGATCAGCAAATCCAGCAAAGCTCTTAAATGCACGTAACTTTAAGATTATATGAGCAGTCCCACTGTGGTGTATGACAAAATCCCTAAATAGAAAACTAATCTCAGGTCATATGGGACTATTCACATGTTTAATAGTAAGAAGTGGTTCCATGTATTACTGTATTGGGGCCTTAGCTAGAATACATTTAAGAATGATCCTATTCATCTACATACATACATACAGTGGATAGTTCTAATAAAAAGAGATCTTGTTTCATGAAATGGTCAGTGATTTTATCTCATGAAGGTGTGAAAAGGGTTGGAGTTTATTTCCATCTAGTACATATTACATTGATTTAAAACAAATATTCCATCTTCTCATAAGTGATGGATTTTGGGGGAGGGGGTTCCCACCCTTGCATATTCCAGGGAAAAATATGGCTTTATAATAAATCTTCCATACAACATGGTTCAGCTAGGAGCTAATTATCAGTATTATAGTCTTACTTCTGACTGGCTGGGGACAATGAGAAAGTAAACTCAGCAGTTGTTAAGAGCACAAGATAGCCAACAGATGGCGCAAAAGAGAAATACTTCAGGGACTGTTAACAGGAAGAAGAGATTTATTTGATGACTCTTCAAAATCATTGGGAATTTTGCCTATATATAAGGCCTGAAGAATTTGGGTTGGATACTTTATCTAAACTCACATTTTTTTATTATTTAGCAAACGTGTATTGTTAATTGGCTTTGTTAATATTTAGATATTCTTATGTATGTTGGCTGCCTCAAAACAAAAAAAAAATTTAAGTAGTCTAGCAAATCTAGAACTGGCCTCAGATTATATTAAGATTGAAATAAGTATGCTAGAATTGTAAATTCTTTGTGGCAAAATTCTTGTTTTGAGTTTGTAGAGCTCCTATAAACACAATGGAACCCTGGTCCATGACTGGGGTTCCTAGATGCTACCATAGTAATCATAATAATAAAAAAATCTAATCTATAGCAATGCTGGACAGGGTTCGCCAATGAGACAAGGAAGAGAGGTACAAGTGCTAGTAACAGTTTACTTGGTAATGTAAGCTTAATATTAAAGAAAGAAAAAAAAACCCATACACCTTAATATCCTCAGTCAAATATATTTTATTTACTTAAGATATGTCTAAAATTCCATACATTTCTATATATAATAAAAAGGTGGTGAAATCAGCCTTTCAGATAGCTTTGCACAACTACATTTTACACCATCTTTTCCAGATTTTGGGCTGAGATATTTGCACATATCTATGGTTTCCAGGGACAGAAAGAAAGTAAAAAATCTTAAATTGCTTTGTTTTCCAATTAAGTGATCATGTAAACATTTGACTGAGTGCTGAAAGGCACTCTACAGAAACCTATTAACGAACATTTCATGTCATATGCAGTTTGTGTTTTAAGAGATGCAGAAATTCATTCAAGTTTGTAAAATCAAAGCATCATGCATGCAAATCAATTGCAGAACACCAAGTGAAATATGTATCAGATACAAATAAGAATAATGACAAAACTATTCACCAGCACACTGTTAGGTAAGAATATTAGATTTTAAAGTATGAATGCATTACTTTAAAGTGCTTTTTCTACCTTACCAGTACAGATTTGTTTGAGTGTAGCTAATAAATACATACTAGCTGGTCAATACCCAGGGAAATCTATTAAATTTATTTCACAGAAAAGTAGAATTTGTGCATCTTTCTAAGCTCCTCTTTATTAGTCAATAATATCTGGCTTCACATTTCCTGCTTGAAGGCGGGGTGAAACAAACATTGACAGCTCCTTGATCTCCACTTGGACATCAGTGTCCTAATACTATGGCAACTGAAGCCTGAAATTGATAATCCAGAATTTCCCCACCTCCTATTCGATATCAGATCTTCAATACTTGTCAAGGCAAAACAGCAAGTTCCATGAAGCAGAGAAAAATATGCCCCAATTGTGCCTCTTAGGTAGCACCGTTACACATTTAAGGCCTGAATCAGTGCCTACAAAGTCAATGGAAATCTTTCCATGTACATCAATGAGTCAGGCCCTTAGTTAGTTATTCTAGCTAACTTTCTCCTGACCTATATCAGGACTGTCGTAATGCTTTTATCCAATTGTACTTCAGCTTCTGCCACACATGAATGAAAATAGCCTTTGGGTGGAGCTTGTGCAGGGCCTGACTTCCAAAGAGTGTGTGCTCAGCACTTGTGGACAAGAAGCCCTTTTTAAAAGTGTTTTAAGTTGGATACTCTAAATCACTAGTCTTATCAAGAACAGTAATTTACTATTCAGTGCTGTCATTTACCAATAAGAAACTGAGGAGATTAATTCATCGGAGCCTTTTTTAGAGGGCACTAGCTCCTATCCTTGCCTGGAATGTGCAGTGAGGTCAAATCATTTATTACATTAAAATTGATTAGTTCTTATCTCACTCAACTTTTCTGAAACTATAGCAGTACAAGCAACAAACTATTCACTGAAGGGGCTTCTTGGATTATTTTACATACTGGTAATTCCTTTTCTGGCAGAAAGAAAGAAAAAACCCCAAAACCAAATAATCCTAGTAGCACACTGACCACATCTTGAGTTTGGAGTATGACCCAAGGATATCTATTGCAAAAGCTATGAAGCACAACCTAAATGAAAAGGCATGATACATCACTACTTCTTATGATGTAGGGAAACTGGAATATAATTTGTCTTCACTTGTTGACAGGAAAATAAACCCCTCGCTCTTCCACTTGTGGAGGGAAACAAATTTAGCATGACATGTATTATGGTGTTGTTTTAAGTGTGGGGAGGGGAATCCAGGGATATATATTTAGTTTTTACAAAAAGCAGAATAGAGAAATCAATTCTGACTACCACAAAAAATAAAATAAAAATTGAACATGTACAGAAGGCTCACTGATGTCACCAAGTGACTTGAATGACTGCTTTTCCTTTCGTTTTATTGCTCATTGTAGTAAGAAGTAGCAATCCTTTAATTCTCTTTCGTTTCTCTCAAACAACCATTAAAGAAACAGGAAATACAAGTCCAAGGGCTCTGTTCTTTGGGCTCTTTAATACTGGATACTGATAAAGTGACCTTCATCATTCTGGGAAATGTTGAGATCATGCGAATAATGACAATATTTTCCACATGGGACTTCTTCATTCTTTTGCAGCTATCTGCCGTGATAGCCGTCTGAACCTATACATTTACAGCTATTATTTTTAGTACTGCTGTAATATGGCAGAGCAAATGTATCTTTGATTCAAGAATGTATGTTTCTAAACACAAACTTCCAGGCAAATAGATTCTAAGACCAAAGAGCCTCAGTCACAGTCTTACGTGCAATAACAAACATAAATCTATGTTTTTTTCAGTTTTAAGAACAAACATATTTCTGAAATGTTTTCTGATAAGAAAACAATGATAGAGTGTTCAATAGGGATTAAGCCAATCGGGGTTTATGCAAATTTAACAGGCATTTGTAACCAACAGAATGTCATAGAGAATGATGTTCTCTCCATAGGCTCTTTGAAATGTCTCATAGAATTCTAGACAAGGATATAATTTTCTATTAATCTCTATAGTATTCTTTCATAAACAAAGATATTGATAATGTGTTACTTGAGATGATCCTTAGCATAGAAAAATGGCTTTGTGTCTCTGACTAAAATGACTAGCAATGGATGAAGGTTTCCATTACAGTATGTGGACTCAATTCCTTAAGCAATCAGTTGATGGCAATATCTTTAGGGTCCAATTCTGCAAGATGTTTTGTGTGGGTGAATCTTTTTGCTTGCACACTAGCCCACTGACTTTAATGGGGATCTGTGTAGGTTAAGGGTCCATATGCGCAGAGCACCTTTCAGGATCAGGGTCTTGAAAGTGTAGGCAAGCATGGAAACTACATTTTAACTTATAACCTCCCAGTGGGAATATAGTAGCAGCACTGAAAAAAATCACCCTCTTTAACGGTCAAATAGCAACTTGAGTGACCCACTGAATCACAATAATGAACACACAGGGTCAACAATGTGGTATATAATCATCTTGTTTACTGTATTATTGACAGTTATTTTTTGATTATGAACATGGCACCTTTTGAGCCTTCCAGTATGGTAAATGTGTTTTGTCTCTTTGGCTTGCAATCAAATTTTATTACTGCACATGTATTCATTTCAAGGGGGGAGGGGCGGGGAGGAAATCAGAGAGGGTGAAGGGGAGGGAGTGGAGAAAACTAAGAAAAAATGACATATTCAATCTGGTTAGACATAATCTAGCCAGAGGCATAAACAATGAGGGACTAAAAATGAAGCTTCCCAAAAATGTAAGATTTGTTTAGATCCTTTGCCAGGATTGACCAGCACTTCTGTGGCCAAGCATGTTGAGTTTTTGTTTTCAGACCAAAATTACTCACCCCTTTGGGTTTTCGGTAGAAGTCCCTTGCCAAATTTACAACCATTTAAACATTCTTTCTGGCATTTCCTCCAATATGATGCTACGTTTTTGAACATTTCAGACATTTTAGCAGCAACACAATGAACAGAAGTTGGCCGCTAAGAAGCAAAGGCCTGGAGCAAACTCAGAATGCTAGGTCACAGTTCTGTGGTGGCATGAACATGTTTGGAAATGATAATTAATTCTCCCTAGACAGGTGGTAGATGTCTCTGGATTTTTGCATTTCTTATCAGCTGAATCCTGTAACAGTATTATTATCATCAACTATGAAAAGAACTACTCCAAAGCCTTTTTAGCTGGAAATAAAAGCATTATAAATGAGAATGTTTGCTAAGAGATGGGCTCTTGAACCACTCTGAAAAGACTAGCATGTCCAGCACCTAGGGCTCCCTTTGATGGCAGAGGCCTGCAGCTGAACAGATTGAGCTATGTGTATTCCAGTCCTTGCACGCATAGGCGCCATCTGGAAGGAAGCAGCTCAATCATGAAAGCATCAAGATAAAGAAGAAAAGCATAAATTTGAGCTCCCCATTAAAAAAAAAAAAAAAAAGAGAGAGAGAGAGAAAAGATACTTGCTTATCTCATTACTCCTGTTTTAAGGCCCAGTGAAGATGCAGTATTTCATTTATCTTCCCATTAGAAAGGTTCTTTTACCTTTAACAGCACCACTTTTTGAAAACAGAACAAGTAATTATGTGAAGTCAGTTCTTAAGCCAATGCTGATTCTGCAATAGGAGACACCATGGGAGAAGCAGGCATATGGTCCAGCAAGATTCACAGATGATTTTTATAAGCTGATTTCCAGAGGTTGATAAGCCCCACTGAATGTTAATGTATAGATTGTGTCAAATTTCAAGCCAGTTCACTCTCCCCCAGAATGAAACCCAAGGGAGAAATCACTGGGGAGGAAATGTCACTACAGATCTATTCATGGAGACTGCTCTCTCCCACCTCCCCAGTAGTCTGTAGCATGGTTCTATTGAAGTAGTGCTATCAAGAACTCCCTCTGACAACAGCAGACACTTGAAGATAGCTACAGATAACCACAGAAAAATAACAGTCCCTGGTTGTATTAATTTTTCCTAGGTACTCTCCATAGGGCCAGAGAAGGACAATTATGTGTCTTCTAGTAAACATTTCTCTCCCAAAATTGACTGAGAATGAAGGTGCATCGTCTTCCACAGGCTCTAGAGAAAATAGGAGGGAAATGTTACAGAGGCAGCACAGGAGGAGGTCAATGCATGGAAGATGCTCTTGAGCGCACAGTTCTCATAGAGGATGATCTGGGATTTCATTATCAAATTTAATACTCAGACCAAGAAAAAAAAAAAAAAAAGACAACATAAGCTAAAATTGTTAAGATTGCGTTTCACTGTATTTTAACAGGTGATAAGGTGATAAAGAGAATGAAAATTATTTCTCTTTTTTAAAAGGTCCCTTTAATCCCCTCCTCAACATTTTAACTTGTGTTTGGTCACAGGTTTTTAAAAATAAATTGTTTCCTCTATTGATGGCAACAACTTTTGTATTATTTATACTATGGTCAAAGTATAATTGGCCTCTTTCACATGAATGCATATTAAAATACAAAGGGGAAAGTAGGAGAGGGAGCGAAACCAGATACATGAGAATTTCCATACTTGTAGAGAAATCAGTTGTAGACCCACTATTTTGCATTTATATATAGTTAAATTAACCTTTATAAGCCAGAAATCAACTAACAAAACATCACATTTAGCTGTTAGTTTGAAGGAAGATGGAAATGAGTGATACATTTTAGTGGCAAATGAGATCAACAAGGACGACCATTTTGCTGTGATCTGATTTTTCACATGCTGTATTGAATCTCTCTTCCTAGACTGTTCTAACTTAACACTCCTCTTTAGAGCGGATGTAAAAATATACTTTCTGCAATATACGATACTGTGAAACAACAGCCAGTCTCAGATTTAAAAAAAAAAAAAAAAAAATCTTTATAAGCCTAAAATATACATCATATCTTATTCTCCACGTTGCCAGCTTCTCTTTTATCTTTATATAGCAGAGTTCTTTTCCCCTGCATATTTTCCAGCACTACACTGAAAACGTGTTTTCACACCCCGAGGCTTTAACATCACACACTGTTCCCATTTAAAGAACTGTGATGCCATGACTTTGAGGGGGTCACAAGATACCCAGATCTTCTGAACAAGTTTCTACAGACAAATAATACAAAATATCTTAAACGTTTTTTTTATAATACAGCTCAAAAACCATAACTGCTTAGTCAACTTAGACCAACATTGCAGACTGCAGAGAGGAGAAGCCCTGGTTCCACCCTCATCATTCTCACCCTCTGATATATTTCTGGCACTACCGTTGGTGCTGAACTCCTTGGTTCCTTCAACGTGACGGGCCTGATCCGAAGCTTAATGAAGATCATGGCAGTTTTCCCATGGACTTCAATGTGCATTGGAGAATGCCTCAGGAATCAAGTTATTGATAAACCTTGTGCAAGAGCAATAAGACAGGGGAAAACTTCTTTTCACCCTCTCCCTATTGAACACTTGTAGACAGGTAGACAAATATCTAGCCTTTTATCTTTAACCATTGCCCCCATCACATTCAGGACATAAAGAAAACTTTTTTTTTCCCCCAAAAGCATTGTGCTAGGTCTTCATTTAAAGTTTTACTGGCTCTTAACTTTACAACTTTCTAAGCAGCCGATAGTAAAGTTTTAATTACCATTCAAAATCTTGCTCAAGGATAGAAAGTTTGTTCTTTCTTGACAGCTCTGCAGGGATTTGGCAAACACACACATCAATTCCTTTATAATAAGGCAAAACTGCGCACACACTCTGAGCTCTGAATAATGTGGTTTATTTTTAACTAGCTATTCCCTTATACTGTCAAGATATTGCAATGAAATCCTCTGCTAGAGGTGGGGGTACGTATGACCTTTAAGGAAATACAATCTTCTAAACTCCAGCAAAGTAAATAAATATAGGATTGCTTTCATTTTAACCAAATTTTTAGCTTGACACCTCCATTATTAAGACACACACAAAACAAAACCCCCTTAATTCTATCGCGCACAGTGGGTTTGAAAGAAAAACCTTTTAGTTTACAATGCTACTGAGCCTTTCATGTGCTAGCTCTACAGCCATGGGCCTTATTCTACTTCTCTCGGTGATGTTGGGGCTAAGACCATGACCTGAGACTCAGGAGATCTGGGTTTAAATCTGCCACACTTCCAGAATGACCTTGGATAAATCACTTCAACCCGCTGTGCCTCTGGTCTCCCCCACCCCATCTGTAAAAAGAGGTTTAAACATCCCTACTTCAACAGGGCATTTATTAATGTGATGTGAAGCTGTCAGATATTGCTTTTATGGGGGCCACCATATATGCAGCTACCAACATAAACAGGTTTGTGGGCAGCACGTACAGTAAGAAGACAAAAAGTGCACTAGCCCCGATAACAACTAGGGACTACTCTAACTTATGCCAGAGCACAGCCTCTAATGGACTCTCCGCCAGTAGAGGATAGGCGCAGAAGAGTCCTGCTATGTCCCTGACATGTCCCCTCCCTTTCCAACACCAGAGGCAGTGGGGGCTGCTGAAGCAGGAGCCACCTCATCAGCTTGCCATTTACAGCCCATTTAAATTCCATGCTGGCCGTTTACAGCCAAAATCCAACCCCTTTGTGTTCTCTATAGTGCAAAGGAGCCAGATCTCAGTTGAGAATCTGGCCCTATGTATATAGTTATCTTAAAATTAGCAAACAATTCACTGGGATTATACTGGAAACTGGCGGATGAACATACTGGGAAACTGGCATAATGGGAAACTTTTGCTGCTTATAAACTAGAAAATGGATTTATTGGCTATACTGGGAAGCTGGTATACTGGGTAACCAAACAGAACTAGTTTCTAATTATAGTTAATAAATCCAGTATCCCAATTTCCTAGTATATCTGTTCCCCATTATAACTTGTATTATTACCAATTCCTGTATATCTAGCAAATAACAAGCAACAGAGGGTCCTGTGGCACCTTTAAGACTAACAGAAGTATTGGGAGCATAAGCTTTCGTGGGTAAGAACCTCACTTCTTCAGATGCCCTGGCAGAAGTGAGGTTCTTACCCACGAAAGCTTATGCTCCCAATACTTCTGTTAGTCTTAAAGGGGCATCTGAAGAAGTGAGGTTCTTACCCACGAAAGCTTATGCTCCCAATACTTCTGTTAGTCTTAAAGGTGCCACAGGACCCTCTGTTGCTTTTTACAGATTCAGACTAACACGGCTACCCCTCTGATACTAGCAAATAACAGTATAACAAATAAAGAAAGTTCACTAGTTTTAAAGCACAATCAGGATCCATAATATAATGATGGAGATGGTTAATATGGTTACAGCGATCTACTGTTCAAAGTGTTCATTGATCTGCAGGTACCATAAATGACCCCACCTTTAGAGCACTTGGGTACATTAATATTTGTATTGCGGCAACAGGTAGAGTTCTCAGTCAGGGATCAGGGTCCCATTGTGCTAGGCACTATATGAACACAACTAAAATGATGGTCCCTGTTCTGAAAGGTTTACAATCAGAGTAAACACTGCCTCTTCCTGATAGGGAATATTTTTTTCTTTCTGAAACTGCTGCCACTGATTGCAACTCACCATTATAAACTCACATAGTTTTAATATGAGGACAAGGACAATTTGAGTACCATCCGCTCCTACTTTTCCTTTTCAGGCAAAAGGGAAGAAACTTGCCAACTATATTTTATGTTTGTCAAACAACTGGGAGTGCATTTTGAAACCGATCTTCTCAATCATTTGTTGAACCCTTGAAAGCAGGACAAGAGATGGGATATAAAGAAAAGTAATATCCGGTTAAGGCTTTTAGACTCGTGTTGTCTAAATTATGATTGACACAGGATGATTTGTTTTGTGCAACTTTCTTCATCATTCACATGGCTTATTCACTGGTGCTTTGAAATCTAAATTAAAATTTAGAAGATGGAATTAAACTTCTCCTATGAAAGGAAATTACATTTTATAGAACTATGCTTTAAAAGAAAGATGTGACTTAAATGCACAAAAGCAAGGACGTTCAGAGCGGAGTGTGCCACAAAGCACCAAGTCCTGCACAAACACAAGGGAATATGGGACAGCAACCGGTTTTGCAACAAGAAACCTTCCATCAGTGCAGTCTTCCATTTCAGGCTGCCCTGTATGTGCTACAGGGCACTTGCTACTTTCCCTGGTCCTCTGAGCAACTCACTTGCTGCGATTGCTGCCAGCTTGCGCTTATTGTGAATGACTATGTACACATTTGCCAGGATTCTGGCTGACCTTGTGGTGAATTTGCTCATTCCATGCTGCTAGCCCTGTTGAAGCAACAGTCTCACTCTGGCAGGTAGTGTTATGATATATATCATATTTACCCCAACATCATGGGCACAGATTTTTGCAGCTACTCTTTAATACTGTACACATTTCCCCCCCTCCTTATACACCCATGCAGGCATGGACTGAACATAGCCCATTATCTTTAACTTCACCAAGCCCTGTTATAATTTCAGATGGTAAAGTGGGCAGTCCGATCATGTGTGCAATAGCCTCATGAGGACGCGAAAGCGTGATCTGACTGACGATGGAACAACAGTTTTAAATTAAAGTGCCCTTGCCTAAATGGCTTAAATCTGACCCTTAAGGATATTTCAATGGAAACATTTGAGTTGTGTTAGAACGTTAAAATTATTGACATCATAGCTGACCCAGAAACTGTACGGAGAATTTGAGCAGCATAATTACCACTAAGCCTGCTTAAAGCAACTTCATTTATGCAGCCCTAGTAGTATCGTGGGTGTAACTAGGGAAGGACTAGACAAACGCCAACATTTTGCATGCCTACTTGTTTCTAGATACTTGATGTGCTCAGATACTACAATGATGGGGCAATACAATTTATCCTCAGAATAACCAGTATGGTAGAAAATGTTTGGCCTAGCAGAGGGAACAAATGTGCACAACCTTTTACACTATCATACAAAAAGCTCTACCTTCAACAAGGCTCACTACTTTCTACATACTCATGTTGAGCCCTTCCTTCTACCCTAGTGCATCAGCAACAGATCCCCCTAACTTTACACTCTTTCATCTTCTTGAGAACCTACAAGGCTAACACACTGCAAATTGTACATACGGAGTTCCTGAGATGAACTAAAGCCATCTCCTCTGAGGAAGGTGTCCATTGTACTGAAACTGCAGTGTGGGAGGGAGAGCACCACATGGTTTGCGAGTAAGTTGAGTCAATTTACAGCAAAGAATTTGCCCTTGTAGCTCTGAATTGAGCCCTTAAGACTGCTGAACTGTTTTATGTCTTTTTAAAAACCAAAAAATTATTTGAATAAAAAAAGCCATTGCTTAGAGCCAAATTTCAACCCAATAAAAATGCAAATTGATTAGTTATACGCTACTCAAAACTCATGTTGATATTAAAAAAAGGGAATTCCAATAGAGGGGCACTGTCGTGTTTCATTATGCTAGCACTGATTATCTTTCATCTCGCCAAGATGTGATACGTGCATTTTAGAATCCAATTGACGGATAAAGAGGTCCACAAGTTAGTCAGAAAAGCAGAAATAAATTTTGGCTTTAGGGATATCTTTGAATCCTTCAAGAATAGTCAGAGTAGAGAGTCTCAATTATTCCTCCAGGAATCTGATTCATCACCTTTAGTAAACACTTAGCTGTTTATTACTTTGGAAGCCAGTTGACATTTGGGTAAACAGTGATCAATTTAAGATTGCAACTTCTTGTAGCTGCCTGATTGCGAGCTAGAAATATTTAGTGCCACTATTTTCTTAGACACTGCTGATTTTCATAGTGGGTTCTATGCCTTATTTACCTTTAAAAGTACAGGATTTCTGTCCACATTTATAAAGAATAAATTAATTTTCATGTGTAACCAGCTAACAGTTATCTTAATTAATGTACAAGTGGTAAATCCAAGCTTTGAAGATCATGTATTAAAATAAATTTAAGTCATTGTCAAGGTCAGTAAAAATGGATATAAATTTTGAAAATAACAAATGCAACAGTGCATAGAGTTAGATTAGATGCCTGCAAACTTATTTTGTCCCAGCTGATTTTTCTTGGAGTGCTTCTGTTTTAGCACTTATCCCAACATGTTTAAATGGTACTAAATACACATTAATATATAAAACCTCATTCCAATCCCATTTTGCAAGTATTTATAAAAATAAAAGCAATACACATCAGATTGCTCATAGCTTTAAGCAATTCTAGTATATCATGAAGATCTATTGACCTCTGCCAAGGTCACTTGAACATGTTCCCCTTGTCTCCCTGCTTTAACCATCAGGTACTCAGAAAGATCAAAGTGAGGAACAAATTCATGATGTGTCCTGATTATTATTAAAGAGGAAACAGCAATGGTAAAATGCAGTGTAGAAGAATAAAAAGGTGATCAATTTGTAGATTTATATCAAAAGCAATAGCTTACCAAATGTATGTTTAGTTAAATACTTGGACCCTTCAAACAGAAACAGCATTTCTTAATTTCAGGCACAAGAAATCTAGAAGATTGATGTTACTCCACCCACCCCAATAAGCATCTTTTTAATTATGCCTGAGCCACCTAATTTCCCATCTTCTACAACTCAGTGACACACCCAGAGGAGAAGAGCCCCTTCCAACCATCCTTTCTTGTCAATTCACCAAGGCAGTTCACTGAAAATGAAAAGGACTCACTTATAAACAGTGGCAACAGTCTATGGCAGGGGTAGGCAACCTATGGCACGTGTGCCAAAGGCGACACGCGAGCTGATTTTCAGTGGCACTCACACTGCCCGGATGCTGGCCACCGGTCCAGGGGGCTCAGCATTTTAATTTAATTTTAAATGAAGCTTCTTAAACATTTTAAAAACCTTATTTACTTCACATACAACAATAGTTTAGTTATATATTATAGACTTATAGAAAGAGACCTTCTAAAACGTTAAAATGTATTACTGGCACATGAAACCTTAAATTAGAGTGAATAAATGAAGACTCGGCACACCACTTCTGAAAGGTTGCCGACCCCTGGTCTATGGCGTGGTGTATGTAAATATCATTTCCTAGCACCTAGGGTCTGGAAGGTGATGCATACAAGATAAAGTTACCCTGGAGCAAGGTAGTACATGCACAATGAAATTCCTTCTGGTTCAGAGGTCCAGGACAATGCCATCCACATAACACAAGACCGCCATTAGGTTTGTTTAGAAGAGGACCCTTGATGTAGCGGCTACTTTGGGATGAGTCTGTATACTAAAGAAGGGGTATCCAAACTGGCCTTTCAAAGCCTGGCATGAGCCACGTTGCTGGATGTAAGCATATTACAGACTTACAAGATCCATCCACTATGTAGATTCAGTGGCCTTAAATCTTGCACAACAATACATGCTAAAGAACCACCTGTAGCTTTACTTGGATTTAAAAAAAAGACTTTGATAAAGTCCATCACTAATGCCGGTAAAGTAATCTTGAGGGGGGGGGGGGAATTCTGTCATGGATTGGAAACAGGCTAAAAGATAGAAAGAGTAAAAATAAATGGTTTATTCATTTAGGATCCAAACTGATTCACCCAGCATTTAATCTAATTATTGCCTGGAAAATTATTGCCTCCCTAGGTAACCCATTCCAGTGCTTCACCACCCTCCTAGAGAAAACGTTTTTCCTAATATCCAACCTAAACCTTCCCCACTGCAACTTGAGACCATTACTCCTTGTTCTGTCATCTGCTACCACTGAGAATAGTCTAGATCCATCCTCTTTGGAACCCTCTTTCAGATAGTTGAAAGCAGCTATCAAACCCCCTCCTCGTTCTTCTCTTCTGCAGACTAAACAATCCCAGTTCCCTCAGCCTCCCCTCATAAGTCATGTGCTCCAGACCCCTAATCATTTTCGTTGCCCTCCGCTGGACTCTTTCCAATTTGTCCACATCCTTCTTGTAGTGTGGGGCCCAAACTGGACACAGTACTCCAGATGAGGCCACACCAATGTCGAATAGAGGGGAATGATCACCTCCCTCGATCTGCTGGCAATGTCCCTACTTATACAGCCCAAATGCAGTTAGCCTTCTTGGCGACAAGGGCACGCTGTCGACTCATATCCAGCTTCTCGTCCACTGTAACCCCTAGGTCCTTTTCTGCAGAACTGCTGCCTAGCCATTCAGTCCCTAGTCTGTAGCAGTGCATGCGATTCTTCTGTCCTAGTGCAGGACTCTGCACTTGTCCTTGTTGAACCTCATCAGATTTCTTTTGGCCCAATCCTCTAATTTGTCTAGGTCCCTCTGTATCCTATCCCTACCCAAGGAAAATACTTTACTCTTTTACACAATGAATTATTCAGTCTGTGGAACTCACTGCCACAAGATATTCAGGCTAAAAGTCTCACAGATTCATATATTTTAAGGCCAGAAAGGACCATTATGGTCATCTAGTTTGAGCTCCTGCATACACAGGCCAAAGAACCTCACCCAGTAATTTCTGCAAGAAGTCCATAACTGCTTTTTGAGCTATAATTTCTCTTTAAAAAAAAAAAAAAAAAAGAGAGATCAAGTCTTGTTTTAAAGACTTCAAGTGACCAAGAATCCCTAGGTAAATTATTCCAATGGTTAATTATTCTCACTATTTAAAAGAAACAACAACTGTGCCTTATTTCTAGTCTGAATTTGTCTAGCTTCAGAATCCAACCATTGCATCTCATTGTGCCTTTTCTGATACATTAAAGAATTTTCTAACTATCAGAAACCTTTTCTCCATGTAGCCCAAGATCAAGGCACCTACTAACCTCTTAGATAAACTAAATAGATTAATCTTCTTTAGTTTCTCGCTAGAAGACGTTTCCTAGACCTGAAATTATTCTCTTGTAGCTTTTTTCTGAGCCATTTCCAATTGGTCACCATCCTTTTTGAAGTTTGGACACTAAAACTGGACACATTTTTCCAACAATAGTCTCACCAATGACATATAAAGTGATAAAACCACCTACTCCTACTGGATATTTCCCTGCTTATACATCCAAGAATTGCATATTTCCCTCTGAGATACACAATCACACTGGTCGTTCACATTCAATTGCTTATCTACCGGACCACCTAAGTCCTTTTCAGAGTCACATCTTTCCAGGATATAAGTAGGCTAACTATAAGTGTCATTGACATTCTTTGTTTCTAGAAGTATGACCTTACAAATATGCATTTGTATATTGCTCAATTCATTCCACTTTACTAACCAATCCAGATCAGTTTGTATAACAGTCTTGCCCCACCACTATTTCCCACTTCAATTTTTGTGGGGATTTGCGAATGTTCTTCCAGATCATTGATAAAGATATTGAACAGTATTGGGCTGAGAAAAGACCTCTGTGACATCCCACTAGAAATACCCCCTCTGAATGATGATTCCCCATTTATAATTATTTTTGTAATCATCACTTAACCAGCTTTTCTTTGATTTAATAGGGGTTGCACTGATGTTGTGTAGTGAGTTTCTGTTTTGTTTTTTTAAATCAGAATGTCATGGGGGCTAAGTATATTATGTCAGCCAAACTTGTGATTTCAACAAAAAACAATATCAAGTTTGACAAAAAACCTATTTTCCATAAAATCATGTTGATTGGCATTAAGTATTGGCATCTTTTAATTCTCTACTGATTGCATTCCCCATCAGCTTTTCCATGTTTTTGTCCAGGCGCCGTGTCAGGCTATCTGTTCTAAAGTTTCTCGGGTTATTCCATTTATCCTTTTAAAATATTGGCACAATTAGCTTTTTCCCAGCCCTCTGGAACTTCCCCAGTGTTCCAAGGCTTGTTAATAGAATTCAAAGAGGAGACAATTGTTAATAATAATACCAGCAGTTTCATTAGATAGGACAAAAATGTATAGGGGATAAAAACCTTCATACCATTCATAAATCAACCACTAAACACCTGGAAATAAGAAGAAAGTAAGCCTATTGGAAGATTATTGCTAGCTGCCCATTATGTGGGTGCATAGGTGCCGACTCCATGGGTATTCCAGGGCTGGAGCACCCACACACACACACACACACAAAAAAAGTGGGTGGTCAGCACCCACTGGCAGCCCCGCCAATCAGCTCTTCCCCATCCCCCCGCAGCGACTCCCGCCTGCCAGTGATCAGCTGTTCAACAGCGTGCAGGAGGTACAGGGGGGAGGAGCAGGAAGAAGCAGGGGAGGGGGCAGAACATGGGGGGCAGGAAGAGGCGGGGTGGGAAGAGGTTGGGCGGGGACAGGGCCTGGGGCAGAGAGGAGATGGAGCATCCCCCCACCCCCAAGAACCTTGGAAGTCAGAGCCTCTGTGTGGGTGTACATCTTACTTTAAGGCATCTGAGAAAAGACCTCTGTGACATCCCACTAGAAATACCCCCTCTGAATGATGATTCCCCATTTATAATTATTTACCCTTAAGACGGTTAAGTAATCATAATTATTTTTAAATCACAGTTAACTAAGAGATTTTATATTAATGTTACAATTAACAACTGCTGAATGTTAAAACACTTATTTTAGGTAATAGCTAATTGGCTGAAAGAGAAAGTGATGTCTTGACTTAGCAAATGTTTGAGAACCTTAAAGAGGGAGGCCCCAGTCCCTCTAGAAAGAAAAGGAGACATTAAATGCATGCAGTTTTGGGGGAGTTCCCAAAGACAAATAAAAACATAGTAAGAAAATACTAAACTCTTTGGTAAGGATTTTTAATAACCCAAAAAACTGAAAATCCATAAAACTGATGATAGCCTAACTCATAAAATCCCTTGAATAAATAAGAGCTTAATATAAAAAACATTTTGATTGCAACAGCTGATAAAAGTATTAGAAAACAGTTTTATCACAGCCGGTCTCATACTTTCAAATCATAAGTCTTGCATACAAAAATATATTCTCCTTTAGAACAAAAAATGTTTAAGTGTAGATTTCCATTTTGTTTGACTGGGCAAGTTTTTCACTCATTGTTTATATAAACAACCTCTCCTCAAATCCACATAAATCCTGAGTAAAGAGAAAGATTTAGACAGACAGCATATTAGCATTGTCTCTAGCTGGTCTTAGTCTTTCATCCAAAGAACCACTAAAAGCCCTATACAGATGTCCTCTTTTTAATGTTGAACTCTCCACTACTCTGTTATTTTTTGTAAAAGATACAATATTATTTCCAACATTTTGTAATCCTCTCTCTTTGATTGGAGTGTATCACGAATGAGTTAAGCCGATTGTAGCAAAGAGGACTTTCATATATAAAGATCCTGAAAATATTTGTTAACATAATGATTTGTTTATTCAGTTTGGCAAATGCTTTTATTTTAACCTGAAGTATCTTTTGTAAATGTCACTGGTAAATACAAATTCATAGTTGGCTAGCAAGCTTCCCTTATGTGTATTTCTAATTAAGCTCTTCCAAGATACAGAATAATGTTTAAAACAAACATATCCTGTAGAGGATCAAAGTAACCCAAAGTGGTCAGATATTTTTCTTTGTAAAATTGAACATGAAGATGTGCTGCATAAGCAGATTTGAGAAGAACATGGAATCTATAAGTAATGATGCTTCCATGTTTTTATTTGAGAACATTGGGAAATCTTAGCTTGCCCTTTACAATATTATTGTGAACTTTGGTGTCTCTCAGCATGTAATGTCATAAGGATGCACTGTCATCTTTACTTTGATCTCATTTACCAGTAACATTCTATATACCAGGATCTCCTAAACGGTAACATACTATATATTGTTGTATAGGCAAGACACAGTATGACAAATAAGAGCTTCTGTTTCATCTGAGGCATCAATTAACTTTGAGTTCCAGAAGGGTGAATGGCTCTAAAAACTTGTGTTAAGACCCTGTGCTATAATATATATATATAAAAATAATATAGCGATAGTGAACCTGTCAAAAGATTATGTGGGGGGAGGGAACCACCTGAGTTTATGCTTATGGTTTCTTTATGGTAATTGGACAAATGCAGATTTTTTCCAGTTCTCTTACATCCTTAAAACTATCAAGCCAATATAAGACAGTGAGTGTTTTCCAGATATTTGGTTTATGTTAAGAATAAGGTGTGATAAAGTTTTGTATTATAAACCAAATATTATTCTGTAGCCATGATTTATTGGCAGGATAAATTGCTAGTCTGATCTCATATGGAGTTTCCTATATTTCATTTACGCTACTATTCTACATTGTAAACAACTATTTTTATACTTATGTGTAGAAAAGCAAACAAGTACTCTTGATCTATGGGCTAATGCTTAAAAGTCCAGTATAAATACTTGAAAATAGATTTAGCATCTTTTGCATCAAACATTAATAAGGCTCACTTAGGCGCTCTTAACGTGAAGGAAAATTGGGTTTGTATGAAATGGCTACACTAGGACATTTCATGCTTTTGCAAGTGCAGTAGTGCGATAATTTCCTACAGTATGTCATTATCCTCTGCTCTGTGGTTCTTTTTAAAATTATCTCTTTTCACTCAGGCTATCTGCACTATGTTTTTAAGCTATATAGTTTCCAAGCTACATACTTTTCATTTTGTGAACAGCATGTATTCAAATTTTGAGCAACTACATCACAAGTCAAGTAACATACCATATTGAGGTATATTCCCTTTAAACACTACTAATAGAACTACAACTGCAAAAACTTGGAGAGAAAAAAAAATGTCTCTCAGACATAAAGCCAGGTCAAGTTTTATTTTTTCCAATAAAGATAAGAAAATACTATTCTGACCATATCAGGAAGGACTATAAGGAATTCCCCTATACTTTTGCTATTTGTCCATTTTACCATGACTAATGCTTATTAATTCCTACATACAGACACCATACTAAAGGCAAATTAATTTATTGCCCATTTGTCATTGTAGCCAAATCTATCATTTCTTAAAAGAGCAGGAAGGTTATAGGTATTGTGTTGTTTTTAAATATTGGTATGAGATCACCCCTAAAATAATTACATTTATGTAATTCTGGATGCCACTCCACAAGGGAGAAGGTCTCCTCTCAGATCTACAACTGCTGGTAGTGTCTGGTTTTGAAGAAGAAATAAACTCTTACAGATGAAAAAGTGCTTTTTAAAATGTATAAGAATGATGAACATGAAACACGGATGGCAAAATAGGATATCTGTTCAGAGGATCAATATGTAGTTGACATAATGAGGGTCTGGTTGCAGGCGACAACACACGAGTGTCTAAAATTACTGTACTGACCTTTGTATAGAAAACACAGCATTTGAAAGATAGGGAAATACTATTGAAACACAGCATTTTACACTAAATGTAAAAGGTCATAGTCATCTAAGCACAGAGATCCCTCTTCTTCATTCACAAATAGATATTAAGTAAGAAAAATAAGACTTGACTTCCCCCCTGACAATCAAAGGAAAAGATTTATTTAGATACTAACATCTGTCTGCAGATTGTGGCCAAGTGCTTTTCTGTGCTCATTTAGGACTCCACTTGGAAAGCTTTCCAGTTACATTTACCTAGAGATTTCTCTCTTCTACTTCCCATCTGACAGAAATCATTCAGCTGGGTCTGATGAATAATGGTAAAAGGCAGCTTGTATCAGTGATGATTGAATTACACATTGTTAAAACTGCCATAAAGGCTCATTCCAATGAGTACATTTAATTTACTTACTCTGCTCAGGGCTAGAAGCTTGTAGTTGTTTGAGGTCTTTATTTTACAAGACTTAAAACAAAAAAGAACCACCCTTTTCTGTGAAAAATTATTAAACATTTGTGCCACTTTTTGTCTATACTCCCTAAACTTTTTGTAATGTGATAGGTGCCTAAGCCAATACACATTTAACTTTTAAACACAGTTTTGAACCCATATTAGCACCCTCTGTGCCCATAATATACACACCGCAAAATATTAGAAAACAAGGCAAAAGGGGAGTATAAAGAGGAGGACAGAGAGAGTAGAAAGATGCAAGTCTAAAGATAGAAAGATGTAGTTATATGAAAAATCTAAAGAAAATTAATTTGTCAGCTTTTTCTAAGAAAGGGAAGCAGGCGTCATGGCATTTAATTAAGGTGTTTTGTTTTTTTTAAACTGCAATACAAAGCGGATTAATTTAGTCCTCTACCATCAGAAAAGCAGATCCTCCAGGGAATAGTGCTTTGAGAACAACACCAGTGTTTCAAACAACAAGTCTTAATATAAGAACACTATCTGTTCAAAGATTGCAAGCAAATCTTGGAAACGAATCCTTCTCTATTTTGTTACCAGAGATTTCAAGTTTTTGATACTGAAACTCTTTTTTCGGTGTCAAACAATCATGCAAGAGGGGGTCAGAGAAGGAATGAGAAGTCAGGTGATTGACGCTTAAAACCAACAATTAAATGTATTTATTTCCAGCTGAACAAGTCAAGTGAAAGGCAGATCCACTTGGAAGACGAGTAAAGTCAAGCAGCTTTCCCTCTCCCACAGCAGGAGTTCGAGGATTTGCTTCCTCGCTTGTAAGCAGTTTGATTGCTTTAGGTTCAGTTTTTTACCTCCAGTTTCCTTTAGCCTGCAGAATCCCACCCCTCCGATCTCCCCCAATTTCGTCCCATGCCACCTTCCCGTGGACTGGAAAGCAGCCTTCTCCGAGACAGGAGAAACACTGGGCGGGTGGGGATTGCCAGAATTGAACCCAGCGTTCAAATCAGGAGACACCGGACAAACTGTTTTCCAGCATCTGTTAACAGGAACATGTGCGCTCTCATCACCGCCCACACAATAGACCACCTGGGTCTCCCTCTCTCTTTCTCTGTACACGTCTCTTAATCCCCCCCACACGGTAACCACAAAATCCAAGTCACTGCAAGACAGCAAACATTGCAGACAGATCCAGCAGCAGCAGAAGCACTAACACCACTGCCTTACCTGGCAACCAGGGCAGGAGGAGTCTGTTTGTCCTTCAGTGCTCTCGCCTCCTTGTCTAGTAGCAATCACACGCTCTCTCTGCCTCTCATGGGAGGAGACTGCAATACAAAAAGGTGTGTGTGTGTGTGTGGCAGACCTCCCACATCCACCAGCAGGTTTCTATAGCCCCCTGCTCTCAGTGGGGTTCGCTTTGTGTTGGGTGTTAAGTTTCAGCTGCTGCTGGCTGGGCGGTGGAGGAGGAGGAGAGATACTGGGGGCTGTGCAGCTCGTAGAGCATCACCACACTGCAGCTTCTCCAGGAATCCCTCCAGTGAGAGGCAGCCCATCATCCCCCAGCCCTGGCTGCCTGATTGGCCGAGAGGCGGGGATGCTGCCTCCGCTATCCAATCAGGCAGCACTAATAATAGGTGGACCTGCTCAGCTGGCATCGCCCATCCCAGGGATCTGTTAGTCTCTGTCCCCCCCAGCGGGCAAGGGGGCTGGGAGGGAGTTCCCTGCGAATGACAATCAAGGACATCAAATCAGTCCTCTGGACCGGCAAAGTGATGACCCCCAAGCAGTGCGCTGGAAATAGAGACGGCTGGGTGACCTGATTCGCCCCACCCCCTGGGACTTCAGGCAATTTATAGTATGGCATTTACCGACCACAAAGAGAGGCACAGTAAGAGAAAAGCAGGAGATGGGGGATGGGGCAGAGAGGTGAGCAGGAACCATAGGCACTAATAAAAGTAAAAGAGCAAGATTCTTAATCAGAAACAGAGCCCAGGAGGCGGCTGCTGCTGCTGCTTCTTTTCAGGTGCAAACGGAGCTGGTGAACTTGTTCATTTCTCTGACCCTTTTTTAATACTCCTTTTTTTTTTTTAATTGCCTTCTGGATGGGCGCTTTCCAACCCTACAGCTGTGAGGAGTTCGTGTGCAGTAACCTCTAATCAATGGCTGCAAATAAAATTCGCCATAATTGAGTTCTTTGGTTTTTACAGAGCAGATTTTATTGACGTTTTCAGGTAAGGAAATATAACAGCTAACTTCATTCCCTAGCTCCGTCCACTCTGAACTGGAGCTTTGATTAACATTGGTCTGCAAAATGTAACTGTACCACAAATTCAATTAACAGAAGCACATTTCTTCAACTTTTAATTAGACCTGTCCTCTTTGTCTAATGTTTAATAGAACATAAAGAGCTACTCGGAGGCTCCAAAGGGAAATGGAGGCAGTTCTAGATGTAAATGTAGCTGTTGCAAATATAAATAATGGATATAAAAAGAATAAGGTTCTTTCCTGCCTAAATTACATTATTACTGCATGTAAATCACAGGGTGTCAAGATTTCTCAGAATTGCCAAATGGAAAACGTTAAATTCTATAAATAATAATGTCACATTAATATCTTTCCTTTTCATTGGCCAAAGGTAACACTCCAGGTGCAAAGGTGAATCGTAATCTACACTTTATACACCATAGTTTGGCCAGTACAGACTATTACAGGATTACAATTCTTGTATTAAGCTTTAATAGATGGCAATAGGTTCCATAACTATGTGCCTGTTTTTATTTAGTATGCTTAGTGAAAGATGCATTAACATATAAGATGTATATTATGGCATCTAGATTTGGGGGGGAGGGGGCGCACATCAGCAGTAGTGGACGAGGGCATGACAACTCTGGAAGTCATAATGCCCCAGCTGCCATTGGAAGCACAGTGAGCAATGAGTCTTACTACACCTTCAGGGGAAAAAAAGTATAGTCTGCTTTTTCATACCCAACACTTCCCTAGTGGTGTTTTCCAGGGGAAAGCTATGGCCCTGCTCCTGCTCAGTTCAGATACACACCCTTTGGTCCTATCAGTGCTAGACAACTTCCCACTTCTAGCAGCCAAAGTGTGACTGCTTCTTGTACAGGTGTGTTAGGCCATGATGGTGGGAAGGGAGGGGGTAAAGGAAGGAGCTATTTGCACCCATCTAATGCACCATGGAGGAACAGCTATAATTTAGCCCAAGAGGTCTAGCTATACTCTTGGGGGAAATGTGGTATTTGACAAATTTCAGAGCCAAAATCACACACCTACTTCCAGTGCGTCCATAAAAACTGCTGTTCTGTCCCCAGATCCAAAGACCCCAGCAGCTGCTTTCTATATGTCGTTTACTTGGTGAGTTAAAAGAAAGCTATTTCAGTGCCAATAATTTTACAGACACAATACTGCATCCCTGGCACACTCACACATGCACAATGAAGTCAATGGGAGTTTTGTGTGCACAAGGAATGCAAGAATCACATCCTACGGGGTTGAGCAGTGTTTTGTTTATATAATTTAAGCCCAATGCACCCCTCCTATAATGCAAGAAGAAAGGAACAGAAATTAGCACATGTGGAGAAGGCAGCATGAGAACTGCATAGCTCCACATCCCTATCTTAGAGGTCCGCCACAGGACGTCTGTCTGGTTTAAGGCAATGACATATTTGGTAGGGGTTGTGTGTGTGTGTATGGGGTTTTGATGGTGGGGGGAATTTGCATCATGCGCCCCTCCTAGCCCAGTCAGAGCACCTATGACTTTTTTACATTATACAAACAAAACATTATTTAGCCTATGTGGTGATGCCTCCCTTACTGTAAAGTATCAGGGGGTAGCCGTGTTAGTCTGTATCTACAAAAACAACAAGGAGTCTGGTGGCACCTTAAAGACTAACAGATTTATTTGGGCATAAGCTTTCGTGGGTAAAAACCTCCGAAGAAGTGAGGTTTTTACCCACGAAAGCTTATGCCCAAATAAATCTGTTAGTCTTTAAGGTGCCACCAGACTCCCTTACTGTAAGCAAACTTCACTCCCCTTCTGAATATCTACCCACCTCTCAGGGGAAAGAGGGTGAGTGTCTAGCCATAAACCAATTGCTACAAAGTTCCTAAGGAATTCTTACAGCCATGAGAAAAGACAAGTCTTGCAACAAGCCTGGAGAGTAAAAACCAGGGACAGGATGTGGGCAATAAACAATAAATCATGGAAACCCAGTCCCCACCATGTGGGGCTGACAGCCCAACTCCTTGCCACCCAGGGCTGACAACCAGAGCCCCTACCACCCAGGGCTCAAGTTGCGGTGGTCACATAAAATCACGGAGTCCGTGACCAACTCGTAGCCTTACTCAGGATCCATGGAGGAATGTCCAATCTGACCAGAAGGGCTAGTTAGCCCTTCCCACTGTGTTCATGAAGCACAATGATCAGCATTGTGGTTACCTCCTGAATAAATGCACTCAGGCAGGGCCAACAATACTTCTAAAACATTAGATTAACCTTTCATTTTTTAAAAGGACATTAAGCGGGGCCCAATCATGTAGTTATTACATGGGAGATCCTACCTCAATAAGCTGCAAGACCAGACCCATATTTAACCCTGTATCTCTTGGTCATAGTCTACTCTAAATGATCACTAAGCAATGAGAACTGTCACAATACAGAGGCTTTGGAATGGAAGAAGCTACAATGGGCATCAGAGAAGAAACTGAAAATCATGGCCTGTCTTAAAAATTAAATAAAAATACAAGAAAGTCACAGTGGTTTTTCTTTCTCATTTTTATGCTTCTGTTCTCTGTAAGTTATGACTTGGAAGAAGGGGGGGGGGGAAGGAAAGTAAATATGGACCATAGAGGTAAAATGGTGGTGGAGAGAGAGAAAAAGGGAGACCAACCAGTTCCACAAAATGGGAGAGAGCCTAAGAGTGCTGGGAGCAAATGAAACCAAAAACACACGCTCAGGCCATGACATGAATAAAGCTCTTACAAGTTTTACAGCAGATAAAGAGCAGATTCAGGAATGACACATCACTGAGCTGACAGCAGATTCAAGAATGACAGAATTTGTAATGTATCAGCCCACAGCACACTCAAACCAGCTATTGGGGCCCTGCCTCTGGGCCTATACTGCCACAGGATTCCCTTTCTAAGTCAGCCCCTGTGTGACTCAGGCCCAGTCTACACTACAGAGTTAGGTCAACCCAAGGCAGCTTATGTTGACCTAACTGTGTAAGCATTTACATTACAATGTTCCTCCCACCGATTTAACTCGCCCGCTACATCGACCTAATAACTCCACCTCCGCAAGAGGCGTAGCGCTTAGTTCAATGTAGTTAGGTCGATGCAGTGTCAGCATATACACTATGTTACTTATGTCAACTTTAGTGGAATCCAGGAGGTGTCCCACAATGCCCCACCATGACTGCTCTGACCATGGTTTTGAACTCTGCTGCCTGGCGGTCAGGTACACAGGAACATGTCCCTCCCCTTTTAAAGCTCTGTGACTTTTAAATTCCATTTCCTGTTTGCTCAGCGTGGAGAGTTCACATAGCAACTGCCCAGCTGACCATGCCGGCTCCATGCAGCAAATGTGCTCCTCCCTGGAGTCCACAGGAGATGGTGGATCTCCTGGCTTTGTGGGAAGACGAGACTGTGCAGTCACAGCTCCAATCCAGCCATAGAAATGTCACAATCTACGGCCAGATTATTTGGGGCAGGGGAGAAGGGCTACAACAAGGACATGCAGCAGTGCCACATGAAAATCAAGGAGTTGCAGCAGGCATACCAGAAGGCAAGGGAGGCAAACAGTTGCTCTGGTGTGGAGCCTCAGACATGCCACTGCTATAAGGAGCAGCATGCCATGCTCTGCGACGACCCAAGTCCCAAGGGCCCCGTGGATAGTTCAGGGGAACTGGAGTCACAGGCCATCGGAATAAACCCTGAGGACTAGGTGTTGGACGAGGAAGAGGAGGAGGAGCAGGATGGGGGACAGGAGACCCGGGGATCCTGTAGAATGGCGAGCCAGGACCTCTTTTTGACTCCTGAACGAGCCACCCCCAGCAGTCCCGCACCTGCAAGCCTGATGTGGGGGAGTATGCAGTTTGCTTCAATATTGCAGGGACTCATCTGTTGTTACTTTTTAAAAAAAAAAATCAGTCTCGAAGAGGTAGTGAAATAACCAATAGAGGTATATTTGCTATCTGCTTATCATTCCCCTGTACAGCTAGGCAGAGGGGACCCTGCGGAACAGTTCGTTTATGTGCACTGGGATGTCCAGTGAATCCTCCATAGAGATCTAGAGGAAACTTTCCTGAAAGTAGCCTGTAATCCTCTGCTGAAGGTTTCTGTGGAGGGCTGCCTTATTTCTTCCAACATGGTAGGATACTTTCCCATGCCAGTCAGCAATTACTTCAGCAGGCACCATTGCAGCACACAGGCTAGCAGCCTATTGACCTGATCTGCAGCCAGACCCGTGCAGGAACTGTTCTGTTTCAGCCGCCATTAGCCTCAGGAGTGAGATATCAGCTAAAATCACCAAACGGTGCCAGCATTCAGTTCAATTGCCCTATTCACATATACTGATGCCCATGGGCTACCCACCACATTGTCCCAACTTGCCCCCTTCCCTCCCTGGGCTGTACTCACCATGGCTGGGACTGCCACTGTGCTTTATGAATCCCAAGGAGAAGTGTGAATGTTGTGCTTCTAACGGGCAGCAAGAGATGATAGCACTCCTCATGGAGCAAAGAGCCATGATTGCGGTCTCTGATTGAACTTCAGGCTGAACAAAACTATGCTTGCCTCCCCCTGTAGCCCATAAAGAACTGCATTCCGGGACCTCCTTATACTTCCTCTCCCCCTGCCCCATTCCACGTATCTTCCAGGGTACCAGCACTTCTCTTACCACTCTACCCCACAGGAGAATACACACAATCACAACCGCACATACACTGACCTATGAGAGAGACAGTTGATGTATGTGTTTGTGAAATGGAAATGACTGTTCTTTCCCTTTCAAAGGTACTTTTATAGAAACTTAATTCACTATTTATGGAAACTTTATTAGTCTACAACATACGGTTGCTGGGACTGACGTCATTCACAGATAATAGCGATAGATGCATTTGCAATGTTCTATTGCCACACACACAGCACTCCTTACAAGGGTCATACCAGGGTGCAAAAAAACCAATGCCAGGCACAGCACACTACAGTAACATATTACTGTGGCACATTGTTAAAATGGTCCTTCAAAGCCTTCCTGAGCTGTATAGCTCCCCGTTGAGCACTTGTTATAGTCCTGATATCTGGCTGCTCAAAATCAGCAGACAGGCGCTCCACCTCTGTGCCCTTCCTCTGCAGAAACTTCTCCTTTGCTTCACAGATATTATGACGCACACAGCAGGCAGCTATGATCATGGGGATATTTTATTCACAGAGGTTTAATCTCATGAGAAGAGAGTGCCAGCAACCCTTCAACAGTGATTCTGCATGTGCTGAGCCTGTTGTTGAAGCGCTCCTTGCTCTGTCGAGGTGGCTGGTGTAAGGCTTCATGAACCAAGGGAGTAAGGAGTAGTCTGGGTCTCCCAGGATCACTACTGACATTTCAACATCCTCAAGGGTAATCCTATGGTCTGGAATAAAAGTGCCTTCTTGCAGTTTTCTGTAAACTCCTGTGTTCTTAAACATTCATGTGTCATGCATTTTCCTTGACCAGCCCACATTGATGTCGGTGAAACGACCCCAGTGATTGATCAACGCTTGCAATACCATAGAAAAGTAGCCCTTTCTGTTGATGTTCCCTGTGGCAAGGTGGTCTGGTGCTAAAATAGGGATATGCATGCCATCTATCGCCCCACCACAGTTTGGGAACCACTTTGCTGCAAAACTATCCACTATTTCCCTCACATTGCCCATAGTCACAGTCCTTTGTAGCAGGACACAATTAATGGCCTTGCACACTTATATCACAGCAACCCCCACAGTGGATTTCCCAACTTCAAATTGATTCCTGACTGATCAGTAGCAATCTGGAATTGCAAGCTTCCACACAGCGATTGTCACTCACTTTTCCACCGTGAATTCAGCTCTTATTTTGGTGTCACTGCGCTGGAGAGCTAGAGTGAGCTCCACACACAGTTCCATGAATGTGGCCTTGTGCATCTGAAAGTTCTGCAGCCACTACTCATCATCCCATACCTACATAATGATGCAATCCCACCAGTCAGTGCTTGTTTCTCAGGCTCATAAATGGCAGTCCATTGTGTTCAGCTGCTCCATGAATGCCAACAACAACCTTGAATTGTTTCTTCCCTTTGCAAACAGCAAGGCAGCCTGCAGTCATATTCCATCTCACAGCTCTGGAAATATTGCATGATCAGGCGCGTTCATGACGCTCATCACAATACTGCAGGTTGTGTTCATAACGCTCATCACAGTACTGCAGAGCAATGCAGGATCCATGCTTCTCGCAGAGATGGTGGATGTGGAGGTTTGCGGGTATTTTGAAAAGAGGTACAAAATGTAATAGGATACCCATGGAATGATGGGATGGAGAAAACTGCATCATTGTACGCTAAACCCATGTTCCCAATCACCTGTGTGACTCATTTGCCCCTCCCCAAAACACCCTGTGCTAGAAGGTGGAGAGCTGCACAGTGGGATAGCTACCCATGGTGCACTGCTCTCTGCATCTATGGAAGCGCTGCTAGTGAGGGCGTGCTCTGCTAACACAAAGAGCATAGTGTAGACGTGCAAAAGTGATTTAATTGCTGCAGCGGCTGTGTGTAGACTTAATTTTGTAGACATGGCATCAGTAATACCACAGCCAGAGTTAGATGCACAAGATGGTGGATCTGCAATGGAAGTGCCCTGAATGCCTCCAAAAGTGAATGATATTGCTCACATTGTTAACTTATTAAGTAGATAATTTAGAATAGTAAGTTAATAAGGATTCATCTGTGACTCAAACAATGTTGTCCAACAGATCTGTGTTACTTAGGGTTACAAGCATGCATTTCTGTTAGTAAGGGTATGTCTACACCCAGCCGCTAGTTCGGCGGCTGGGAATCGAAGTTCTGGGTTCGACTTATCGCGTCTTGTCTGGACGCGATAAGTCGAACCAGGAAGTGATCGCCGTCGACTGCGGTACTCCAGCTAGATGAGAGGAGTACTGCGGCGTCGACGGGGGAGCCTGCCTGCTGCGTGTGGACCGAGGTAAGTTCGAACTAAGGTACGTCGACTTCAGCTACGTTATTCATGTAGCTGAAGTTGCGTACCTTAGTTCGAATTGGGGGGTAAGTGTAGACCAAGCCTAAGTTACATACTTAGTTTATTTCTTTGATTTATTTTGCTTACTGTGACTCTCAGAAATGTTGGTTTGTGGGCAGTCCACATAGCTAGCGATGAAGGAGATGGAAGATGGGTTAGGACTTCCGGAAAAGTTCTGATGGCATGAGTACAAGCCCTTTTTAGCTCTTTCATTTTTTGTGGTTTGAAAACACTCCATTTTATATCCTCCTTTCTTCTCTTAAGTTAAATGCACACCCCAGACTGAATTTATAAGGGATCCAAGGACAGATTCTCACTAAGACATGAAATCACATCCTTAGCTAGTGGAAATTGGTGTCGCTCCACTGACTGCAGTGGAGCTATATAGATTTATACCATCTGAGCATCTGGCCATGGAGCAATTCGGAAGTGTTTTCTTAGAGACAGAAAGTGGAGTTTGTACCAGGAGACTGATGTGAAACAGATGGAAACAACTGATGATGGTAAGCCACAGAAGTGAGAACCATCCTCTGAAAGACAAATGAATACACAAGAAGCTACCCAGCTATACGCAGCTAATGAAATCAAGTATATTCTAGTAGTTCCCCCTGTCCAGAGACCTTCAGTTGAATTTAGGTACAAGAGCGTGTGGGAGAGGGGAAGAAGAGAGACAGATATCCTTACAATTAGTTCAAGGGTGTAGTAAATCAAATTAAATCTGCCCAAGGAACCAGAGTGCATGGAAAAGCTCCAGTGAGGGGAGTTCAGGTATAGTTGCACCAGTTAGCATCTGCTTTGTACAGAAGTCAGCTGCATACTAAGGGGACACATTGCAGTCCAAGTCTGACACCAATTTTTAAAAAAGGACTCCAGAGGTGATTTCGGCAATTGCAGGGCAGTAAGCCGGACTTCAGTACCGGGCAAACTGCTTGAAACTATAGTAAAGAACAAAAATTTCAGACACATAGATGAACATAATTTGTTGGGGAAGAGTCAACATGGTTTTTGTAAAGGGAAATCATGCCTCACCAATCTATTAGACTTCTTTGAGGAGGTCAACAAGCATGTGGACAAGGGGGAACCAGTGGATATAATGTACTTAGATTTTCAGAAAGCCCTTGACAAGGTCCCTCATCAAAGGCTTTTAAAGTAAGCTCTCATGGGTTAAGAGGGAAAGTCCTCTCATGGATTGGTAACTGGTTAAAATATAGGAAACAAAGTATAGGAATAAATGATCAGTTTTTAGAATGGAGAGAGGTAAATAGTGGTGTCCCCCAGGGGTCTGTACTGGGACCAGTCCTATTCAATATATTCATAAATTATTTGGAAAAATGGGTAAACAGTGAGGTGGCAACATTTGCAGATGATACAAAACTACTCAAGGTAGTTAAGTCCCAGGCAGACTACGAAGAGCTACAAAAGTATCTCTCAAAACCGGGTTTCTGGACAACAAAAATGGCAGATGAAATTCAATGTTGATAAATGCAAAGTAATGCACATTGGAAAACATAATCCCAATTATACGTATACATATAAAACGATGGGGTCTAAATTAGCTGTTACCACTCAAGAAAGATCTTGGAGTCATTGTGAATAGTTTTCTGAAAACATCCACTTGATGTGCAGCAGCAGTCAAAAAAGCGAACATAATGTTGGGAATCATTAAGAAAGGGATAGATAATAAGACAGAAAATATCATATTGCCTCTACATAAATCCATGGCACTCCCACATCTTGAATACTGCGTGCAGATGTGGTCGCCCCATCTCAAAAAAGATATATTGGAATTGGAAAAGGTTCAGAAAAGGGGAACAAAAATGATTAGGGGTATGGAATAGCTCCTGTCTGAGGAGAGATTAATAAGACTGGGACTTTTCAGCTTGGAAAAGAGACGACTAAGTGGGGATATGATAGAGGTCTACAAAATCATGACTGGTGTGGAGAAAGTAAATAGGAAGTGTTATTTACTCCTTCTCATAACACAAGAACTTGGAGTCACCAAATTAAATTAATAGGCAGCAGGTTTAAAAAAAAACAAAAGGAAGTATTTCTTCACACAATGCACAGTCAACCTGTGGAACTCTTTGCCAGAGCATGTTGTGAAGGCCAAGACTACAACAGGGTTCAAAAAAGAACTAGATAAATTTATGGAGGATAGGTCCATCAATGTCTATTAGCCAGGATGGGCAGGGATGGTGTCCCTAGCGTCTGTTTGCCAGAAGCTGGGAATGGGTGATAGGGGATGGATCACTTGGTGATTACCTGTTCTGTTCATTCCCTCTGGGGCATCTGGCATTGGCCCTGTCAGAAGACAGGATACTGAACTAGATGGACCTTTGGTCTGACCCAGTATGGCTGTTCTTATGGTGCCCCTTGTTCAGGGATCCTGCTTTGGGCTAACAGCGAAGTTTTTCTGAGCCTTCCTTCTTTGAAAATCAGGTTGTTCTAAAGGTAGCCGGGGGTACTGATATGATTCAAACCAATGCAGGATGATATTTTCATTGCGGTTAGGACAAAATCGCCACTGAACTCCTGTTTTCCTCTCAGTCCTTTAGTCAGACAGTTTTTTATATAAAATGATGAAGTGCTGAACCATAGCTTCCAGTTTTCCCAGATGTTGTTGCTCCCCCTCATAAATTATTGATGTGGATGTTATGGCTTCCCCCTGGTTTATTAATTTCTGATCACTGCTATACACTACACTGATGATAATATATGCCGTACTGCCAATAGAGTGTCACCACACATGGTTTGATTTATTATTTAATGGCTGACCTTCAAAAATCCTACAACTCTCTCATCTGGGAATACCCTCGAGGGCTCTGCTGAATCAATCTTATTCCTAAGTAGAAGTCCAAGACTTACACAAGGCCATCCAAACGATCAAGCCCCCTCTCTCCATAGAAGGACCAATGTTCAACAAAACCAAAATCCTCCACTGTACACCACTTAGCTAGCCAGTGGTTTACATCCAGACGCTTCTGCTTTCTGTTCTCTATGCTGTGTGGGAGAGGAAGGATCTCAGAGAAGATTGCGTGGACATTTTTCTTCATCAGCAGCACACTTCTGATATCTCTGAAGTCAGCTATTATCTATGAGCTATCCTGTGACAGTGTCATAAGTGCCAATATGAACCATCAACACCAGATCTTTGCCAGTCAGCTTCAAAAGCCTATCCAATCTTAGAGTGATGTCTTTTGTCTTGGATCTGTTGTCTGCCTGTCATTTGCAGAATGTTCTTTCGATTCTTCTGAGTGTAGAACGTCCAGCAAAGACTGTTGTCTTCTTTGGCTGATTGGAGAACTCTTTGTGGGCAAACTTGATTCTTGTACAGGTTGGGCTGAGCTACCATCCACAGGTGTGTTCCACACATCTCTCCATTCTCTTGGACCAGCTGGATCTTGAGAGGTATCATCCACAGTTTCCATGCTGGGGACCTGGTATAAATGGAAAACTTCTAGCTGTGTGGAATTCTTCCTGGTCCTCTTCTCTTTGGTGGCCACAGCCTGCCCATGCTCATCTGTCTCCAGCCATGCAGAATACTGCTGTGACCTCCTGCCAGACCTCCTTTTTGACTTCTTCTCTCTACAACTGCCTGTTTTGTGCCACTCCTCCTACATCAACTCTTCACCCCCAGCCACAAATCAATTAATTTTGGACCCTCAACACACCCCATGGTCTCCACTCACAAAGCTGCACAACAATTCTGCATCCCGCTTGCCCCCCAACTTACCTCTGTTCTTCCTGCACCCCTTCTACATTGTGTGGAGGTGGGGAATTCCAGGGGAGGTCCTGTTCTCCCCCTTCTAGGCCTGGTATTGCAGCATTGGAGAGAAGTGAGGGGAGGAAGGAGCAGAAATGAGCCAAACCATTTCCCCCCCACAAGGGTTGTGGGTGTGAAGAGCCACTCTGAGATTCTAGGCTTTTTCTGCTTCTTCCTCCCACACTGTGAGCATAGTATAAGTTGGCTCCTCTCTTCTCCCTCCCCCCCCATCCAAAAACTTCTCTGTATCATGAGGCATACGGGGAATTGCTCAGCATACCTCCTGCAGCAGCTGTGGTGGGTTGTTCTTTGGTAGGAGGTGGGAAAGCAGCCAATCAGAGGGGTTCTCCCCCTGTGCAGTCCAAAATGTTGTGAAGGCTGGAGCTTCTCCATTATCTCTAGACTGGCTCAAGTAGAAGCACAAATTTCATTATTTGCAAGAGGTAAAGCTTTCTCTGGAGCCATGAGAAGCCATAGTATTGGACTCCATTTTAGGTTATCTAAGGGAGTTAATAAGTGCTGCTATTTGTATCTTACATAGCAGCATCTGGTGTTATGAAGGTAGTACTGGAAGGAAGGCAGCACTGCTGCTTCCGACTGAAAGTGGACAAACACTAAGGTCTTATCTTCTCTGCATTATTAGCTCAAGTTCATGCACTCATGTAGCCTCCCTTGAGAAAGAATGATCACACTGCAACACACTGGAACTACACAGAGTGATTTGATAAGCAGCTGATGAGTTGTCGTAATTCAAGCTGTTGAATCCTCACTTCATTGCTAGCTCAACCACGAGCAATAGAGCTGGGCAAAGTTTTCAATAGAAAACATTTTTCAGTGACAAATGCAGATTTGGTGACACTGAAACATTTAATAATAATAAATAAATAAATAAATGGAGATATCCTATCTCCTAGAACTGGAAGGGACCTTGAAAGGTCATTGAGTCCAGCCCCCTGCCTTCACTAGCAGGACCAAGTACTGATTTTGCCCCAGATCCCTAAGTGGCCCCCTTAAGGATTGAACTCACAACCCTAGGTTTAGCAGGCCAATGCTCAAACCACTGAGCTATCCCTCCCCCTGAAATCTGTAATCATTTTGCCAAGTTGTTTAGGTCAAAACAACCTAAAAAAAAATCTGGAAAAAAATGAAATATTTTGTACTGGAATTTTCAAAATGCAGTTTTGATTTTTCGATTCAAAATTAATATGTTCTGAACATTTATTTAATTTTAGGGTTGTCGAATAATTGCAGTTAACTCACTCGATTAACTCAAAAAAATTAATCACAATTAATCACACTTTTAAACAATAGAATACCAACTGAAATTTATTAAATATTTTGTATGTTTTTCTACATTTTCAAATATAGCTATTTCAGTTACAACACAGAATACAAAGTGTACAGTGCTCACTTTATATTATTTTGGATTACAAATATTTGCACTGTAAAAATGATAAACAAAAGAAATAGTATTTTTCAATTAACCTCATACAAATACTGTAGTGCAATCTTTTTATCATGAAAGTGCAACTTACAAATGTAGGTTTTTTGGTTACATAACTGCACTCAAAACCAAAAACAATGTACAACTTTAGAGCCTACAAGTCCACTCAGTCCTATTTCCAGAGGACATGCTTCCATGCTGATAATGCGTGTTAAAAAAATAATGCATTAATTCAATTTGTGATTGAACTCCTTGGGGGAGAATTGTATGTCTCCTGTCCTTTGTTTTACCTGCATTCTGCCATATATTTCATGTTACAGCAGTCTCGGATGATGACCCAGCACATGTTGTTCATTTTACAAACGCTTTCACTGCAAATCTGACAAAATGTAAAAAAGATACCAATGTAAAATTTCTAAATATTGCTACAGCACTCGATCCAAGAGTTAAGAATCTGAAGTGCCTTCCAAAATTTGAGGGGAATGACATGTGGCACATGCATTCAGAAGTCTTAAAAGAGCAACCCTCTGATGCAGAAACTACAGAACACAAACCACCAAAAAAGAAAATCAGCCTTCTGCTGGTGGCATCTGACTCAGATGATGAAAATGAACATGCTTTGGTCTACACTGCTTTGGATGGTTATCAAACAGAACCCGTCATCAGCATGGATGCATGTCCCCTGGAATGGTGGTTGAAGCATTAAGGGACTATGAATCTTTATTGCATCTGGCATGTAAATATCTTGCAACACTAGCTACAACAGTGCCATGCAAACGCCTGTTCTCACTTTCAGGTGACATTGTAAACAAGAAGGAGGCAGCATTATCTTCTGCAAATGTACACAAACTTGTTTTTTCTGAGCAATTGTCTGAACAAGAAGGAGGACTGAGTGGACTTGTAGGCTCTAAAGATTTACATTGAATGCAGGGTTTTTTTGTACATAATTCTACATTTGTAAGTTCAACTTTCATGATAAAGAGATTGCAGTACAGTACTTGTATTAGATGAACTGAAAAACACCTTGTATTCTGTGTTGTAATTGAAATAAATATATTTGAAAATGTAGAAAATGTCCAAAAAATTTAAATAAATGGTATTCTATTATTGTTTAACAGCACGATTAAGCATGCGATTAATCATGATTAATTTTTTTAATCATGTGATTAATCAAGATTAATTTTTTTAATCACTTGACAGCCCTATTTAATTTTATTAAAAATTTAAGTAATTTAAAAGGTGTGAAATCAAACAAAACATTCTGTTTTGGGTCAAGTGAAACATTGTTTGACCTAAAACTACTACTTACTACTTTTTTCTGGAAATGCCAGCAAACCAAAAATTTGTTATTTGCACCTTTATCCTTCATCCCTCCACCCCCCTTTGGCAGGCCAGCTACCTCAAGATTAAAGCACCTATTAACTCAAGTTAGTGATTTGTGTGTATGGACATGAATCAGGTTGGGGCAAAACTAGTTATAGCTCAAGTTAACAATGCAGTGAAGAGAAGCCCTACGTTATTAGGGCTTTGATTCTGGTTTGTTTATTTTAGGTGGTGTGGGGGTGGTCAGAAGTAATAAGTAATGTTTTAATATAGAAAGGGAAAAAAAACATGCACATATCCAAAAAAATAAATAAATAAAGCTGCATGGAGAGGCAGAGGAGGCTGATTGGCTAAACCCCAAAATGGGTGGAGACAAGGGATTATGAAACTGGTCTCCAGTATCAGAAGCTCACTCTAGTCTAGATGTTCAGTCGCTTTAGGAGGTTACTAGCTTAATGAGTTTGATCCGGGTAAAAAACTCAGCTCGAATGATGGTTTAGTGCTGATTAGTTTAAGGATTTTTGCCAGATACCTCCTGGTCCCGCATTTTACAAAGGGGTGACTATTTCATACAGTTATTGATACTGGAATTCTAAATTAAAGTGTTCTTTTTCAGGAGATCTCAGATTAAATTTTGATACTTGTAATGAATTCCTTTCTGTCATAAGAACAGCCATACTGGGTCAGACCAATGGTCCATATAGCCCAATATCCTGTCTTCCGACAGTGGCCAATGCCAGGTGCCCCAGAGGGAATGAACAGAACAGGTAAATATCAAGTGATCCATCCAGTCACCCATTCCCAGCTTCTGGCAAACAGACGCTAGGGACACCATCCCTGCCCAACCTGGCTAATAGTCACTGATGGACCTATCCTCCATCTATTTATCTAGTTCTTTTTTGAACCCTGTTGTAGTCTTGGCCTTCACAACATCCTCTGGCAAAGAGTTCCACAGGTTGACTGTGCGTTGTGTGAAGAAATACTTTCTTGAGTGGTAACATCCAATTTAGACCCCATCATTTTATACATGTAGTTGGGATTATGTTTTCCAATGTGCATTACTTTGTGTTTATCAACATTGAATTTCATCTGCCATTTTGTTACCCAGAAACCCAGTCTTGAGAGATCCTTTTGTAGCTCTTCACAATCTGCCTGGGACTTAACTATCTTGAGCAATTTTTATCATCTGCAAATTTTGCCACCTCAGTATTTACCCCCTTTTCCAAATAATTTATGAATATGTTGAATAGGACTGGTCCCAGTACAGAACCCTGGGGGACACCACTATTTACCTCTCTCCATTCTGAAAACTGACCATGTATTCCGACCCTTTGGTTCCTATCTTTTAACCAGTTACCAATCCAAGAGAGGACCTACACTATTATCCCATGACAGCTTACTTTGCGTAAGAGCCTTTGGTGAGGGACCTTGTCAAAGGCTTTCTGAAAATCTAGAGTAAACTGTATCCACTGGTTCCCCCTTGTCCACATGCTTGTTGACCCCCCTCAAAGAATTCTAGTAGATTGGTGAGGCATGATTTCCTTTTACAAAAACCATTGACTCTTCCACAACAAATTATGTTCATCTATGTGTCTGATAACAGTCTTCTTTACTACAGTTTCAACCAATTTTCCCAGAACTGAAGTCAGTCTTACCGGCCTGTAATTGCTGGGACCACCTCTGGAGCCCTTTTAAAAAATTGGCGTCACATTAGCTATCCTCCAGTCATTTGGTACAGAAGCTAATTTAAATAATAGGTTTCAGACTACAATTAGTAGTTCTGCAATTTCACATTTGAATTCCTTCAGGACTCTTGGGTGAATACCATCTGGTCCTGGTGACTTATTGCTATTTAATTTATCAATTTGTTCCAAAACCTCCTCTAATGACACCTCAATCTGGGACAGTTTCTCAGATTTGTCACCTAAAAAGAATGGCTCAGGTTTGGGAATCTTCCTCACATCCTCAGCCGTGAAGACTGATGCAAAGAATTAATGTAGTTTCTCCACAATGGCCTTATCGTTCTTGAGTGCTCCTTTAGCATCTCGATTGTCCAGTGGCCCCACTGGTTGTTTAGCATGCTTCCTGCTTCTGATGTACCTAATTTTTTTTTTGTTGCTATTACTTTTTGAGTCCTTGGGTTCCCTGTAAATATCTGACCCATACCACAGTTGTAATGTGACACTAATTCGTATTTCCTCATATATATGGTCCTATATGCAGAATAACCTCCATGATTTAAGGAGCAATAAGTCATAACTCTAAAATTTAAAGAGACCTATTCTATTCTAAACATTATTAGTAAGCACCTTTTAACTTTGGCTAAATAACTACCGGTACTTTCTGCCTGCAAATTATTGTGCTTCATCTCAGACCAAACTTGAATGTTTTGTTGTGGGAAATTGGTCAAGCCATTTTTGTATTACAGAGTTCCAAAAAATTACGTTTGACTTTTGCAGAGAGACTAATTTATTTGTCCACTTATACTACAACTCAAATATAGCTTTTCCAAGTTTTGGCTTTCCCTACAGTTAGCTCGCCATAAGAAGTATGGCTTTGCCTAGTCTGGGTAAAGAGGTATATAAAAAGGTTATTTACAGCTTAATTGGCAATGGACTCATGTCTCAGTCAGTGTGACACACTGTAGTCTCCAGGATGAACTGAAACAGATTATAAG
This sequence comes from Emys orbicularis, assembly GCF_028017835.1. Taxonomy (NCBI): domain Eukaryota; kingdom Metazoa; phylum Chordata; order Testudines; family Emydidae; genus Emys; species Emys orbicularis. The sequence goes on along the minus strand of NC_088683.1, from coordinate 75,491,720 downwards.
AGGCACAATGGCAGCAGATTCATGGCCATCTGACCACACTGTTGCCAGGGAGCAGCTCAGAAAAAAATTCTCTGGTCCATGTGTGTCCAGGAGAGGAAGAGTAAACAGTTAATGTTTGTTCAGTGTGTTGAACGTACCAGAGTGTAGATCTGCCACTGGTATTACCTCATACCCATTCACATTCTCCAAGTACAGGATGGAAACTTCAGCGTCTTTGCCCATCTTTCTCTGTACAACTTCCCCATTATAGTTTGGAGCCCTTTACCCCTGTCCAACTTACAGAGTCATTCTAGGAAGAGAAGATACATATAATCATAAAGATATATACTGATATGCACCCTCCGCAAGGAACAGTATTAAAGCTGGTATAGTAATGAAGTCAGAAGGGCATTGCTAAAGGCATGATGAGTGTGTAGTGGGTTTGAAGTATATTTTGGAATAAAAAAGGATGCCCTTGTTTATTGACAGCATTCTCCAGGATGTCCAGATGTAGGAGATACTTTCTCAACATGGTATTTCCTTGATTTAAAGGTTTGGTTGAGTGGGATATACATGCAGTTAAGGCCATTTCAGGATAACAAAGATTGTCTCTCTACAAATAAATTTTTATATCCTGTTTCAATATCACCAACATTTCCTTTTTATATTACTTTTTCCCTTGAGATTCATTGTACATCTATTCCTTCCATTTTATTTTTAAAAAATCAGAATCTTCCACAACAGAAAATATAACAGAATGAAAGTTTGTTTTGACAGTTTTCTAGATGTTTTACAGTCCTCTTTTCCTTTTATTTCAAAGCTGTTAGAGTGCATGTTCTGGAACAGCTTTTACTACACCTCTATCTTCAGATAAAACCACTTCAGTCATGGTTTAGAGTGTGGCAGTTGATGGAAACCATTGTGCTAAAGATATACAGTTCCCTTGATGTGGCTATCTTCATGGTAATGTAATCTCTTCTGCTCTTATTGGAACCATCAGCAGCATTTGATACACTGGATCTTCTGAAACTATTATCTTGATCATTATCACTATTGTCTATCCAGGGGTGGCACTTTTGAGATGACCTTCTCACCAGACATTTTGGGCGATTTGTGCTTCTGATGTATCTTTGCCATACTATTTACAGTTGCTTGTTCCACAGAAGAACTATATTAGACCTACTTCTATCTACCTTCTGCCACCCAGTGCATTGTCATCCCTTATGGCCCTGAACAGAAACACTGTATCTTAACTCCCACCCAAACTATTGGGAAGTTCACATCTGGATCCAGAGCCACACTTTGGCCAGGATCCTGTAATTTGTTGCGCAAGGGTGGAATACTGCACCCACAAAGAGTCCCAATGACTTCAATGGGGCTACATGCAGATGCAAATTACAGGATCTGGGACCTTTGTGACTCAGGCTCCTCCATAAAATGGAGCTCACAGAAAAATTCTGGTCAGCCCTGGAATTTGGAGACGCTCACATTCAATTCCCATTCCAGATGCTGATGACTCAGCCCATTTTTAGTTTTAGGTGGAGTTTGCTTTATATTACTTTTTCAATATTTTCCTGGGTTCCACATCTATGTATTTATCGTAGTCTGAGAGATGTCCCCAACTAGAGGAGTACTGTTATTTATTTTTAAGAACACAGATAAACTTTGTAATGGCTCAAACATTGTATACAATCAATTTAGGATTGAATAAGGACTGGGAATGGCTGAGCCATTACAAACATTGAATCTATCTCCCCTTGTAAGTATTCTCACACTTCTTATCAAACTGTCTGTACTGGGCTATCTTGATTATCACTTCAAAAGTTTTTTTTCACTTACTTAATTGGCCTCTCAGAGTTGGTAAGACAACTCCCACCTGTTCATGCTCTCTGTATGTGTGTATATATATCTCCTCAATATATGTTCCATTCTATATGCATCCGAAGAAGTGGGCTGTAGCCCACGAAAGCTTATGCTCTAATAAATTTGTTAGTCTCTAAGGCCTGGTCTACACTACGACTTTAATTCGGATTTAGCAGTGTTAATTTGAATTAACCCTGCACCCATCCACACAACGGAGCCATTTAGTTCGAAATAAAGGGCGCTTAAAATCGATTTCTGTACTCCACCCCGACGAGCGGAGTAGCGCCAAAATCGATTTTGTCAGTTCGAATTAGGGGTAGTGTGGCCGCAATTCGATGGTATTGGCCTCCGGGAGCTATCCCACAGTGCACCATTGTGACCGCTCTGGACAGCAATCTGACCTCGGATGCACTGGCCAGGTAGACAGGAAAAGCCCCGCGAACATTTGAATTTCATTTCCTGTTTGCCCAGCGTGGAGAGCACAGATGACCACAGATAGCTCATCAGCACAGGTAACCATGCAGGCCGATAATCGAAAAAGAGCACCAGCATGGACCGTACGGGAGGTACTGGATCTGATTGCTATATGGGGAGAGGATTCAGTGCTAGCAGAACTTCGTTCAAAGTCACGAAATGCCAAAACTTTTGAAAAAATCTCCAAGGGCATGATGGAGAGAGGCCACAATAGGGACTCAGATCAGTGCCACGTGAAAGTCAAGGAGCTCAGACAAGCCTATCAAAAAACAAAGGAGGCAAACGGTCGCCCCGGGTCAGAGCCGCGGACATGCCGCTTCTACGCCGAACTGCATGCAATTCTAGGGGGGGCCGCCACCACTACCCCACCTCTGACCGTGGATTCCGAGGCGGGGATAATCTCATCAGCTACACCTGAGGATTCTGCGGAGGGGGAAGAGGAGGAGGACGAGCTTGCGGAGAGCACCCAGCACTCCGTTCTCCCCAACAGCCAGGATCTTTTTCTCAGCCTGACTGAAGTACCCTCCCAACCCTCCCAAGCCAGTATCCAAGACCAGGACCCCATGGAAGGGACCTCAGGTGAGTTTACCTTTTAAAATATAAAACTTGTTTTAAAAGCAAGGGTTTTTAATGATTACTTTGCCCTGAGGACTTGGGATGCATTCGCAGCCAGTACAGCTACTGGAAAAGTCTGTTAACGTGTCTGGGGATGGAGCGGAAATCCTCCAGGGACATCTCCATGAAGCTCTCCTGGAGGTACTCCAAAAGCCTTGCCACAAGGTTTCTGGGCAGTGCAGCCTTATTCCGTCCTCCATGGTAGGACACTTGACCGCGCCATGCTTGCAGCAAGTAATCTGCTATCATTGCGTGACAAAGCCTGGCAGCGTATGGTCCCGGTGTTTGCTGGCATTCAAGCAACATCCGTTCTTTATCTTGCTGTGTAATCCTCAGGAGAGTGATATCGCTCATGGTAACCTGGTTGAAATACGGGAATTTAATTAAGGGGACAGAGGTGGCCGTTCCTACTGGGCTGTTTGCCTGTGGCTGAAAAGAAATCCTTCCCTGCAGTTAGGCGAGCGCGGGGGGGGGGGGGGCGGGGATTGGCCCAGAGCTTTTTGCGTTTGGCTAGCAGGGATCTTCCCTGATACCAGCCACGCGGTGGGGGGAGGGGTAAAGCGATCATCCCAGAGAATTCATGGCGGGGTGGAGGGTGTTAGTTTGGTTCCTGCAGGGATCTTCCCTGATACCAGCCACGCGGTGGGGGGAGGGATAAAGCGATCATCCCAGAGAATTCATGGCGGGGTGCGGGGTGTTAGTTTGGTTCCTGCAGGGATCTTCCCTGATACCAGCCACGCGGTGGGGGGAGGGATAAAGCGATCATCCAGAGAATTGGATGGGGGGGTTAGTTTGTTTTCTGCTGCTGAAGGTTAACAGGAAAACCGCAGCACTCAACGGGCTTTGCTTGGTATGTGGGAAAGGAGGGCACAGAAGCCGAAAGACAATGGCTTACCATGGCTGCATGCAAGCCGAATTCTGTTGCCCGGACCTGCGTCTGTGATCTCTAGCAGCAAAGCCACAGGCACTTAATATTAAGAGGCAAAATGCGACCTTGCACAGAAATCACATGTGCTATGTAATGTGAATAGTGTTGGTCACCGTGAAAGAGTATAAGCATTGTTCTGCAAAATGTATCTTTTTAAAAAATTCTCTCCTTTTTTCCCTCCCTCCAGCAGCTGCAAATTCTTCAAGCCTCCCTCCTCCATCCCGAAGGCTATCACAGATAAGGCGTCGGAAAAAGAAGACGCGAGACGACATGTTCGCAGAAATCATGCAATCCACCCGCAGTGACAGAGCTCATCTGAATGAGTGGAAGGACACGGTTTCAAAGTATAGGAAAGAAGCCAGTGAACGTCAGGACAGGAGGGACCAACGTGAGGACATGAGGGACCAACGTGAGGAGAGGAGAGACGGTCGAGATGAGAGGTGGCGGCAGGAAGATCAGAGGAGGCAGGATGCAACGCTGGGGCTGCTGCGTGAGCAAACAGACATGCTCTGGCGTCTGGTGGAGCTTCTGGAACGGCAGCAGGATAACAGAGTTCTGCTACAGCCCCTGTATAACCCCCCTCCCCCCTCCCCATGTTCCATAGCCTCCTCACCCAGACGTGTAAGAACGCGGGGGGGGGGGGAAGGCTCCGTACACCTTCCCATTCCACCCCAGTGGACAGCCCAAGCAAAAGGCTGTCATTTTTTTAACCATTTTTAATGGCCTTTTCCTTCCCTCCTCCCAAACCCCACCCGGGTTCCCTCCCTCTTTTTATAATCTATGAATAAAGAATAAATGATTTTTAAACGATAGTGACTTTATTTGGTTTGAAAGCAAGCTGGGGGAAGGGGGAGGGTGGGTTCCTTACAGAGAATGAGTCAATAAAGGGGGCGGGTTTTCATGAAGCAGAAACAAACAGAAATTTCACACTGTAGCTTGGCCAGTCATGAAACTGGTTTTCAAAGCTTCTCTGATGCACACTGCTTCCTGGTGTGCTCTTCTAATCGCCCTGGTGTCTGGCTGTGCGTAATCAGCAGCCAGGCGATTTGCCTCAGCCTCCCACCCTGCCATAAAGGTCTCCCCCTTACTTTCACAGAGATTGTGGAGCACACAGCAAGCAGAAATAACAATGGGGAGATTTCTTTGGCTGAGGTCAGAGCGAGTCAGTAGCGATCGCCAGCGACCTTTTAAACGGCCAAATGCACATTCTACCACCATTCTGCACTTGCTCAGCCTGTAGTTAAACAGCTCCTGACTCCTGTCCAGGCTGCCTGTGTATGGCTTCATGAGCCATGGCATTAAGGGGTAGGCTGGGTCCCCAAGAATAACTATTGGCATTTCAACATCCCCAACGGTTATTTTCTGGTCCGGGAAGTAAGTCCCTTGCTGCAGCCCTTTAAACAGAATAGTGTTCCTGAAGACGCGAGCATCATGAACCCTTCCCGGCCAGCCCGCGTTGATGTTGGTGAAACGTCCCTTGTGATCCACAAGTGCTTGCAGCACCATTGAAAAGTACCCCTTGCGGTTTACGTACTGGCTACCCTGGTGCTCCGGTGCCAAGATAGGGATATGGGTTCCATCTATCGCCCCACCACAGTTAGGGAATCCCATTGCAGCAAAGCCATCCACTATGACCTGCACATTTCCCAGAGTCACTACCTTTCGTAGCAGCACCTCAATGATTGCTTTGGCTACTTGCATCACAGCAGCCCCCACAGTAGATTTGCCCACTCCAAATTGATTCCCGACTGACCGGTAGCTGTCTGGCGTTGCAAGCTTCCACAGGGCTATCGCCACTCGCTTCTCAACTGTGAGGGCTGCTCTCATCTTGGTATTCTGGCGTTTCAGGGCAGGGGAAAGCAAGTCACAAAGTTCCATGAAAGTGCCCTTACGCATGCGAAAGTTCCGCAGCCACTGGGAATCATCCCACACCTGCAACACTATGCGGTCCCACCAGTCTGTGCTTGTTTCCCTTGCCCAGAATCGGCGTTCCATGGATAGAACCTGCCCCATTAACAACATGATCTCCAAAGCACCGGGGCCCGCGGTTTGAGAGAATTCTGTGTCCGTTTCCATGTCCATGTCCATGTCCTCATCACGCTTGTCGCTGCGCTCGCGCCGCCGCTGCCTCCTCACCTCGTTTTTCTGGTCCTGGCTCAGCATAAACTCCACGAGAACACGCGAGGTGTTTACAATGTTCATGACTGCTGTCTGGAGCTGAGCGGGCTCCATGCTTGCCGTGGTATGGAGTCTGCAGTGTTCACCCAGGAAAAAAGGCGCGAAATGGTTGTCTGCCGTCCGTTGCTTTCATGCAGGGAGGGAGGGAGGGAGGGAGGGGTGAGGCTGTACCCAGAACCACCTGCGACAATGTTTTTTGTCCCATCAGGCACTGGGATCTCAACCCAGAATTCCAATGGGCAGGGGAGACTGCGGGAACTATGGGATAGCTATGGGATAGCTACCCACAGTGCAACGCTCCAGAAATCGACGCTAGCCCCGGTACATGGACGCACACCACCGAATTAATGTGCTTAGTGTGGCCGCATACAATCGAATTTATACAATCTGTTTCCCAAATTCGAATTATATAAATTCGGATTAATCCCGTAGTGTAGACATACCCTAAGGTGCCACAAGTACTCCTGTTCTTTTTACATATAATCCTGTTACTTATATGCCTCAATTGACTTCCTGCTTTTTATATATATAGTTAATGGTGTTGACCCTGACATTAAAAGCCTTTCACTCTGAAATGCTATTCTACCTGCATAATTTGATCTCTGCATCTATTCCCACTTAGAAACTGTGCTCAATTTAAGTCTCTTTCTAGAAATTCCATTCCTACCATCTCTGTTTTTAGTCTACACAGTCATCTTGCCAGATTTATATTGACTTATTATTCAAATTTTAATCAAAGCTTAAAATGTATTTATTGTTTTGATATATCATGACACTTTCATCTATGCTTTATTAAATCAATTTAATTGTTTTTCCTTCAGGTTCCGGATAAAAAGAAGAAACAGAGAGGTGCATAAAAATGAACTCAAGGGGGGGTAAAAGTTACAAGCTTTTGCAAACTATCTGGTTAATTTTCACATTTCAGACAAAGATTCAAGTTGGTTCTTTTTTTGTCAGAACTAGCTCAGCCAGCCTTATTTAAAATTAAGGAAAAGTGCTAAATTGTGTTTCAAATGCAAAGAAACTATTTTAAAACAGTCAACAACATAAAGTGGGAGTCAGAACAACAAATAAAATATTATGGGGGCCTAGTTTTCAGTTTTATTGAGCAGCAACAAGTCCAAGTGAAGTCAGTGGAGTTGCAGGTGCTCGATAGCAGAGTAACTTGAGAAAAATAGCCCTGCAGTACTCAGATTTCTTATCTGAAAGCACTCAAAATGGATCTTTCACAATGGAGGCAACAGTGCATAATGATTATTAGGTAGGTTCAAAGTGTTTCCACATTGATTTGCATGAAACCTGTCTTAGTATCTGTCAGCAGTTCCTAGTATGGGCTAAAACTGTACGACATCCCTCTCTCATCGTGTGATCCCTCATTAAACATCTTCTCCTGCTTTTAAAAACCTAGTTATATTATAGTAGAACATTTCCAGCTTTAAAATGTAAGTATTAGCTTCCATATAGTTTTGATCTTTGTTTTATGTCTCCCTCTTTCTGACTGGCATGATTTCAGCCTTCTCTTCCTCATTCTCTCTCTCTTGCTTTTTTAAAAGAAATCCTAGGTTTCTCTGTTTGAAAGCTGAAAGGTCCGCTTATCACTTACAAGCAGTGAAATAAGTCTCCAGCCAGGGAGAAAAACTGCTATATCAGTAAGGCATGTGGCTGGGGTTACTCACAGAATTCAAATGCTTCCTCTCTTTCATGAACAAAATTTGAAAGTCATTTTATGCATGATTATCCAAAAAAGATCGGTTGCCAAATAAACATCCTATCAGATTCTGCAAGGAGCGGTTTTGAAAACAAGCGACATGGTATGATGCAATATGACAGGAATCATATGACCTGATTAAAATGATAATCCGGATGAGGACTAATTTATATACCTCATTTCAGTCATCTGTTCTCTGCTGCTTCCAATGCACATTCTTGTAATTCCCAGTTTAGCAAACAAGATAGCAACCATTTTGAAGATATGAAATGGAAAACAAAGTTGGGAAGTCATGGTATTACCAACTCACAATATTTGGTGTTTTTCTTAAAACTCCATTTCTAGAATTTTAGGATTATATGAGAATCTCAGCGTTATTTATTTATTTTAAGTAAGTTTTTAGTCCTGAGGGTTGTAGACAACAGCTTGAAAACATTAAATCTAAAGCCTCAAAAATGCAAATAAAAAGATACCAACATTTATTTTTAAAAATCTCATTTTAAAGTCGATCTTATGATTTTTAAGGCCTAGCTCATGATTTTTGAATGCTTGCAGTTGCCAGTACTGAAGGCACCAAAGTAACGTGCTGCAACCCAGATCGCTTAGCATTTACTAACAATGCATCAGATACAGAAAAACTTCCAGTTGCTGCATTCTTATCTAAGCTTTAGCATAAACAAAAGGCCAGAAGAACAAGAAGTCAGTAGAGCTCAAGGAGAAGCTCCAGACCCAGAATCCCTGTCTATGAAAGGTTCTTCTTGAGGTTGAACCAGTGCTAATACTTTGGGAACCGTGGTATAAAGGCTTCATCAACTGCTGGAGTCTTTACTACAATGTTAATTAAACCTGCTCCTCAGACACAGTTCTTGCAGAAGTAATAGCTATGCTCTCCCAAATTCAGACACAGAAAGCCTAAATTATCTCATCCAGGTAAAGCTATAGATAGCATGTCATCCAAAGGAAGAGCTTCTCCTCAGTTTGAGGCACTGAAATTCTCCTCTTCTTCAATTTGGGACAATCAATGATCTTCACAAAGAAGAGATCCCAAATTTCTACCAAAGAGAGCCCAAAGATCTACCAAAATTAGAAGCTTCCCTTTCACTTGAGATATCCAAGGCACCCCAACATACACACAACATTTGCCAGTAAGTAAAGTCTAAATAAACAGCAATCTCTCTCCACCTACTACCTTCAAACACTGAAACTTCACCTACAAGGAGTCACTCCTTCAGTCTAAACATGAGGTCTTCCAACAGAGAATAATCCCTCCTACCCAGTTTGAGACAGGGAAACCCACACAATGCAGATGCTTAGACACATTCCCAAAGATACATTTTCATTTATTCAGAATCCCTATATTCTCCTTTCCCACATACTCAAAATTAATAGCTCCTCTGTCCTTTTAAAATACTAAAGCCTCATCATATAAAGAACCCCAATTTCAGACAGCAAAGACCCATACAATGAGAAACTTCATCCCAATTTGACATAAGAGCACCTCAAATCAGCTCCCCCAATTAAACATACCAAGCCCCTGTCCCGGCCCAAAAGAAGCTCCCTTCCCCCTTTGAAACACAAAGGTCTCGTCTCCTGTGAAGAGCAGCTATGGCCTGTCATGGACTGGCTACAGAGCTTCCTTCTGGAGAGAGATACACCAGATGTGTTCACTATAAGATCCTTTAATGTATTGCCAGGTATGGCTGAGGTTAGCTTGTTAAGGGATGTTGTACACTGAACCACCTACTGGTGGAATAGTATAATACAGTTTAGCATTCCATTATATCTGCCCCTTTAAGTTTAACGTTCCAACCATTTACAAAATTTACACTATCACCCTATCCTGAAAGTTCAGTATGGATCAGTCTAAGTTTCTCTGAATCTTTTTGTAACTGCATGACCCAAACAGGTAATAACTTGGTCATCTGGCTGGCCATTAGTTACAATGACTGGCTGCAGTTGTTTGGAATCTTTGAGTCTTCTTGTTCTGCCATCTGAAGAGTTTACTGTGTTGATTGTTCTTTCTGAGGAACAAACTGTAGATGTCAATGGTTTCTGTTGAACTCTTCACTGTCAGTCTCGATCTCATATGATCTGGGCACTGAATTCTTTTTATTTATGGACAGCGGGAGTTCTAGACCTGGCAGTTCTCAAACTGAGTGATGTTGGTTTTAAAAGAGTTTGTAAGCTCTTTTTGCCCATTTATATGCATTGGATACTCTCTTCATGTCTGGCCACTTTGGAAATAGGTTATTTTCCAAATTTGGAACAGTAGTTCTGAATTGTCTTCCCATCAGGACTTATGCTGGACTATATCCAGAAGCTGCTAATGGAGTTGATCTGTAACTCAGAAGAGCAAGGAATGAATCTTCCTAATGTAGGATGTTCTTGGTTGTCTTTACTGTTCTCTCAGACCCTCCAATCACTTGTGGGTAATGTGGGCTGCTAGTAATATGATCAAAATTATATTTCATTCAGAATGATTTAAATTCTTCTGCAATGCATTGTGGTTCATTCTCCTTCATATTTGTTCTGGAATACCAAAGTGAGCAAAATGCACTTCAGTTCATTGACAACACTATGACATATTGTGTCTTTCAAGTACATTATTTCTATATACCTGGAAAATCAGTCTACTACAGCCAAGTAATGATGTTCTCTGAATTTGCATAAATCTTCAGCTAGCCTCTTCCAAGGTCTGTCTTGAGGTGTGTGTCAGCATTGTTTCTTGAAGTAATTTGTTCTGGATCTCCTTTCAAAAGTTCAATATCAGCAAATATTCCATTCAGTTCTTCCACCTTTCTCACTAGGCCCATCATGGTTGTCATGCTTCAGCTGAAAGGTTGATGATCTTTGATTCTTTGATCACATGCACTCTGAATTTAAAACATTGTCTTTGTAAGTTGTTTTTGTGGTGACTTGGCCCATGCAGTTCAGAACACCTCCAGATAGTCAAGGCTGTGTCAGGTAATTTCTGCTCTGGGAGGGCTTGAAGGTGATTATAAATCCATTCTGAGATTATGGTCACATCTGCGCCTTAGTCAATTTTAAAGTCAACAGTCTTTCCACAAATATTCCGTTTCACTCTGCAGGTAGACTCTGTTATCACACATGATAGATCCCAGAAGCAATGGCTTGGTATGGAAACTAACTGCAAAATGTCCATATTTTGTGCATCTATTATATCTTGCCCCTTGGCTGAACATACACCATCTCTTGTGCAATGTATTTTTCCACATCTTGTGCATTTAGGCTGGAAGGTTTTGGCATTTGACTAGTATTTGTCCTACTTAGCCTGGAAGTTCTCTCTTCTTGCCTCAGGGATTTTATGATAAATGACTTTTAGCATTCATGCTGTTTACACCTTCTAAGCTAGTTTCTCGTTTTTCAGTTTTTTTCCAAGTTGCTCCTGCCTGGTGTTCTGCTGTTTGACTAGTTCAGATTGTTTTGCTGTCTATATAGCTGAGTCTAGGGTTAGGTCTGTCTTCATTGGTAGCTGCTGTGAAAAGGTTCTTGACTGTTAACCCAATAACCAGCTTGCCTCTGATTTTTTCATGTTTTGTAGTCCCAAAAAAATCACAGTTTTAAGCTCATACATGCAGAACTTTTATAAAACATGCAACATTTTCCCCTAGCCATGAATTCTCTGGAGAAAACATGCTCGTTCATAAGCCACATTTCCATGAGGTATAAAGTATGCATCAGACATAGCCATAATCTTTCATAGTCATCTTTGTGACCATCCTCAGTAAAGTCAAAGGATTTAAAGATATACTATGCCTGCTCCCCCATAGCATAAATTAGAGAGCATATCTGAATGTCTCAATTTCCTTGTGGAGTTTTATAGCAATGGGAAATTTTGCAAAACACTGCTTCCAGTCTGTCCATTCTGAAGGTCTGATCAAAGTTGAAGTTGTCGGATGCATGAAAAGTGGCGTGTTGATTAAATCCTTCAACCTCTCTTGCCTTTGTTTCTTCTGTTTGCAACCTTTGTTGCTGTTCTCCTCTGGCACTATTTTACTTCTGACATCATGTCATGTACACCTTGTACACTGTAGGTTGCAGGACTGCTATTAGTAGGACAGTCTTCTATACCAGGTATGGACTGACTACAGAACTTCCTTCTGGAGCTACACCAGATGTGTTCGCCATAAGTATCTTTAATGTACTGACAGGTATGACTGAGATTAACTTAAGTTAAGGTATGTTGATCTGTCATGGTGTCACTCATCACACTGGTGCCTCCTGCTGGGCATTTTGGGAATTACCTCAGTCCCAGCGGGTGAGCCCTCAGGTGGTGGTGGATCTCCTGTCCTCGCCTCTGCCTGCAGACCTGGTACAGCTCCTTTCTCTCAGCGTCTGCTTCATAGCACAGCCCTCCAGCCATGTCACCTCCAACAAGAGTCCAGCCACTCTTCGCAGCAGCTTGGCAGTCCACAGCTGGGCCACTCCTTCAGTGGCTAGTGGGAGAGGGGGCCCGGCCCAAGGACCCTGCAAACTGCAACTTCCTGCTGCCTCTTTCTTCCTGCTCACTATCTCTATTCCCTGGGCTGCTTCCTCACAGCCTCAGTTCCTTTTGCTCCTGCCTCTGGCTCCAGCTCCTTTGTCCTCTTCCCAGGGTGTTGAGCCTGTAAGTCCTGGTAGCCCATCAGGAGCTCTCCCTAGCTCCCTTGGTCCCTGCTAGCACCTGCCCTTCCCCAGGTACTGGTCTCTCTGTAGCCCCCTAGGAAGCCAGTCTTCTCCCTAGGGCTCCCTGCAGCAGACAAACCCACTCTGGTCTGCAGCTTCCTTTTATATGGGGCAGCTGGGCCCTGATTGGCTGGTCCAGCTACCACCCTAATTGTCTGCAGCCACCACCCTAATGGCTGTTTCCCCTGCAGTCACTCCTTTGGTTGCCTGCTGCTCAGCCTCCCTCTCAGGCGCCCCATCACATGATCCCAGCACCACCTAGTGGTGAACAGTGTAATATTACACTTCACACTAAAATGTCCTTATAGACTTCCAACATTTGCCACTCAACCACTCACCCATTGTACCCTGCTACTCACCTAATACAGAACTAGGGACTTTCATCCTTGTTTTTCTTTGCTGTAGAATAGACCATTCACCCACAATGGTGAGAATAACCATTTTTAGATTGAATAGTTTACATTAAAAATAATTGACCATAAAAATGTTGCCTCTATTCTTGTTTATAGCATTGAAAATACAATAAAGGTAGGAGAATACCATGGATGCTATTTCATTTCTATTGTAAATACCCAACTGACTTCTTGAAAAGACAGAAGAATAACAAAGTAGAAAGAAGTGCTCAGTGTCACAGTTTACAAGTAATTGAGAGTAGAACAACTTTGTCTATTGCACAGCAGATTTAATAACCACTAAAGAAAGTCTCATATCAAAGAAAATCATACGGTCACTTGTTTATGTTATAAGATCAGATCTGAAAGATATACTAGCTGCAAGATATTTTCTTAACACCTCTCCTCAATACAAGGAAGATTTATTACTCTTTTCCGTGAATGAGATGACCTACATCAACACAGTGAAAAAACAAAGTTAATGCTCTAGGACTTAATGACTTTATTATACTCTCCAATAAGGTACCATCTCTGCTGTAAATGTTAACATTACTCCTAATTCTAAAGATGCTTTTTCAGTTTCAGGATCTTTTCTTGTTTTCCTACATTTTTTCTATACTATATAATCATAGATGCACTCTTACCTTTTAGTAGATCCCTGCCTGGATACAAAATTTATATCTGCAGATGCGGATATTGACGGATATAAAGCGGATATCCGCTGAGCTGCAGGGCTCTACCAGCAACCGCAGTGGTGAAAGCAGTGGCGTGTTGGGCTGCCACTCGCAGAAGCCAGTGCCCAGCCTGGGCAGCTCTTCTGGCATGGATGTACTGCCCAGCCCTGCCCACTGGGGCGGATACCAAGCTCATCAGCAGCTGTCCCTGGTAATGCTAGTATATGCAAGTGGCTCGCATGCTGCTGGACAGGAGTCCCCTCCATGCAGCGGGTCTGCGTCTCCTGTCCGGGAGCGTGTGAGCCACTTGCACATACTAGTGCAACCAGGGACAGTTGTTGGTGTGTCTGGTGCCCGCCCCAGTGGGCAGGCTTGGGGCAGTACACAGAGGTATCACGTGGGGGATGGAATATGGGGTCACATGGCCGCCAGATTGCTTGTTCCCATGGTGCGGCTGGACCCGTGCCCTGCAGAGCAGCTGAGCCAGGGAACTGCACTGGGCAGGTGGAGGCAGAGGGCAGAGTGGAAGAACAGCTGGGAGCGGCTTGGAGGTGCCACTGCTTTAACTCTGCCGGGAGAGACAGAGGAACAGCTGGGAGCTGCACAGAGGGACTGCTGCTTTCCCGGGGGCGGGGGAAAGAGGGAGAGCTACTGGGAGGGGGAAGGACATGACTTCAGCTGTTCTGGGGTTGTGCCTCCCCCTGTCATCAGGCAAGGGTCATCTATGGTGGTACAGCCATGTTGGAGGAGCTGCCCGGGCTGAGCGTTGGCTCCTGCGAGCGGCAGCCCAACATGCTGCTGATTTCACTGCTGTGGCCCCTGGTAGAGCCCTGCAGCTCCATGGATATCTGCTTTATATCTGTGGATATCCGCACAGGGCTCTATCTTCTAGATTCTTGTTCTTTTCGGGAGCTTTCTCCTTTGTAAACCCCCAGTACTTCCCAGACTCCAAGATTTTTGTCACTGCCTTCCACTAGGCTGCTCCTAAGTACTCAGCAGCACTAACTCTTTGTGAATGTACACATCTAGGAACATTTAGCCATATTAAAACACATATTGTTCGCTTGTTCCCAGCTTATCAAGTGATCAAGATAATTCTGTATCAGTGATCTGCCCTCTTCATTATTTACCACTCCCATTTATCAATTTTTGTGTCATCTGCAAACTTTACCAGTGATAATTTTATGTTTTCTTCCAGGTCATTGATAAAAGTGTTATATAGCATAGGACCAAGATCCGATCCCTTCAGGACCTCACTAGAAACACACCTGCTTGATGACAATTCCCTGTTTACAGTTACATTTTGAGACCCATCAATTAGCCAGTTTTTAATCCATGTAATGTGTGCCATGTAAATTTTATATTGTTCTAGTTGTGTGGTACCAAGTCAAACACCAGATAGAAGTCTAAGTATATGGCATCAAGACTATTACTTTATCAAGCAAACTTGTAATCTCATCAGCACAGATATCCAGTCAGTTTGATACAATCTATTTTCCAGGGCCGCCCAGAGGATCCGGAGGGCCTGGGGCAAAGCAATTTCGGGAGCCCCTTCCATAAAAAAATAAGTTGCAATACTATAGAATACTATATTCTCGTGGGGGCCCCTGTGGGGCATGGGGCAAATTGCCCCACTTGCCCCCCCCCTCTGGGCGGCTCTGCTATTTTCCATAAACCCATGTTGATGGACATTAATGACATTATCCTCCTTTAATTCTTTATTAATCGAGTCCTGTATCAGGCCCTCTGTTGTCTTGCCCCGGATCAATGTCAGGCTGATAGGTCTATAATTACTTAGGTCATCTCATTTACCCATTTTAAAAATTGGCACAACTGGCACAACCATCTCCCACAGATTTGCTATAAAACCCTATTTCTACTTTTCTCTTTCCAAAAGGGTGTTAATGCTGATTTCTGAGGAATTTACAGTGTATTCTAGCCTACTCAGCCCTGCAGGAGTTCACCTTTTCTTATAACAAAGTTTGCTTTCATGTTTGTTTGCATCCTGCTGCATTGTGGGAACTTTTGAGATCCGGGATTATAATAAAACCGTCTTCTCTTCTTGAAAGAGCCTCCAGGCATGTTCTTTTGACAACTGCTTCTCTGCACAACATAAGAGAATGCAGACAGAGTGAAGTTCAACGTTATGAGAAACATGTCCCTCCAGTCCACTTTTCAAACAGCTTATTTTAGGCACTTTCTTAATATTTATATATGAAAAGGCTGGACTTTTAAAATACAGAAACTTCTCTTCTTGCTGCAAACAATATATGATTCCCCTACCATTTCCACCAAATATGTGTGATCATGCTGCTTGTTTAGTGACTGTGTGTTGCTTCTAAAGCACACACGCTTCAAACTACAAATGACATTTGTTTACTTGGAAACAGGACAAGTCTGGAAGGTCAGGAACCTACCATGATGTTCACAAACTGCAAATTAGATGTGGGCAGGTAACAGAGTGATGTGTGAGAAATGGAGATTTCAGTTCACACAAGTTTTGGCAAGACATTCTGTGAGACGTGAAGGGGTGGATTCACTGCTGGAGCCTCCTTCTGCAGTGACCTGCCTCTTCCTGTGATGTGGCACACCAGGCAGGTCACTTTAAAGTGTCTCCCCTTTGAGGGTAGCCCAGGAACAAAAATGCAAGGGAAATTAACACAAATAAATGGAGTTAATAAGGAACAGAGGGAAATGACTCCCTCTCATAGTGTATCAGGATCTGGCCCTCCCTTCCCTCAGGAAAGGGCCTGCAGGCAGTGGTCACCTGGGAAACCCTTGCATTCAGTCAGCTTTTCTCAGTCTGTTCTCTGGCCTGATCTACTCACAAGTGAGCTGTTCTGTTCTTCTTTTAAACTCCTCCTTCAGGCTGTGCATGCTTTGCAGGTGTGGTGGGCGGAGCTGCCTGAGCCCAGAGCAGCTCCTTAACCCCCTGTTGTCTAGTGTGGCGTTAGCATACCCTGTCACAGAGATGAGAAGGGGTTTGGTTAGTTCTTCCTTTTCATTAAGGTTTGGATTCATATCAATGGCAAATTCATACCAGATCTGCAAATTGTGTGTGTTTACTGAATTAAAACCATTACACAATGAGACAAGCACATTTTGATTTTTGAAACAAACTCCCTAGTGATTAAAGTCACTCGAGTGAGGGAAAATCTTTCACCCAAATTCCCAGAAGTTACAGGTTTGAACACATCTTGGCAGGTGTTTCCAGAGCACCCAAAACTAGGAGAGTTCTTCAAAGTTATGCCCAAATCTAAGAGAGAACAAATTATTCAACATGTCAGGCCACTCGTTATCCTTCTGACAGGGCGTGTAAACTGGAACTGAAGGGGTTAAACAGCAACGCTGCACCCAGATGACCTAACTCAGGCACACCTGAAGAGTATGCTCCAGATGGAGGTGGAGCTTAAAAGGGAAGCCAGGCAGCTCAGAAGGGGGCTGACAAGGCAGGGAGAAGGACCTACCTTGCTCTGCAATCTCCTGAGAAGGGTGGCTGCAGAAGCCCCTCTGGGAAAAAAGGAGCCTACCCCTGGGCCCCAGGTAGATAGATGATGCAGTTAGCACCTTTTGCTACAGACTGCAAAGCTTGGACCAGACAGTGGTGGATAGGAAGTGGCCCAGGGAGGGCAGCCTTAAGGCACCCTTGGGTGCCTGGCCTTTGGTAACCCACACAAGATCCTGGCCTGGAGTCTGGTGGAGGACTGCCCAGTATCCCCTCCACATTAAAAAGGAACTGATCCCCCCCCAACCACTAGGCAATACATCCAACAAGGACCAACCATCACAATCCTGATCCACTTGGCTTATGAAAATGTGGGGTTCAACATCCAAAAATGTTGTCTGGAGCATTAAGTTCTTAAATATGACTGCCATTTGGCACCAATATAACAGCATAAAGAAGAAAAAGAATCAACATAAAAGCAGAACTAAAAACATGTGTCTCAATTGCTGCTGAAAGAATATGGCCTGCAGCTCTTAATTTATGAGAATGAGCACAGTGACTGCAGTGGATGAATATGTATTTTCAGCAATCTGGTTGGCATGTAGAAAATCAATTATAAGAATTTAAATCATAGTGTGTTCACGGAATTCACTGCACATACTCCAGTACTGATTCATAGAGTCTACTAAATAAGTATTCTCCGCCTTCATCTCAATTCAGTTTTTGCCAAGAAGCTACTGTAAAGAGTTGTTCTGCAGATAGATCAGCAGCATTCCTTCTGCCCAGTTTTGGAGTACTTCTTTGTCTGATGCAACATACCTTAATGATTATTAAGTATGCTGTGGTATCTGGCAAAGGCCCCAGTTGGGATTGAGGCCCCCCATTGTGCTGGATGCTGTAAAAACACAGAAGACAGACAATCCTCTGCCTTGAAGGATTTACAATGTAAAGATGAATGGAAGGGGATGAGGATAAGCTAATAAATCTAGTGAAGAAATGGTATAGCTTTCTTAGTTATGTGTATTTTTTTAAAAAAAATTGGAAGAAGGGTCTGACTTAATGTCAGAGACAAATAGAAATGGCTGATGACACTGCATAAAGAGAAGAGTATACCATCCCAGAGAAAAGCAACAGAGAGTCCTGTGGCACCTGTGGATGCATCCGACGAAGTGGGCATTCACCCACGAAAGCTTATGCTCCAATACATCTGTTAGTCTTAAAGGTGCCACAGGACTCTGTTGCTTTTTACAGATCCACACTAACACGGCTACCCCTCTGATACTTGATCCCAGAGAAAGTGGCTCCTTAGTATTGAAAAGAAAACTTCTTTAGGGCTGACTTCTGATGTGTATGATGCTTTGGAGGATTATCTACTGATGTAGAAACTTTCTGCAGTAGCCACAGATACCCCACCCCCCAAAGTTTAGAAATAACCAAAAGTTTCTAAATCTGTTAAATTAGTTTCTCTCTGCCACCAATATTTTAAGAAGATCATTAAGCCACAGAATTGAAGTATCAGATTATTTTTTTAAATCAGCAGCCATTTAATTAGGTAAACATTTGGGGTTTTTTCTCTTCATAAACAGTACATGTTCATGTCCTATTTCTTGCCAAATGTCACAAACTAAATTAATGTATATCTAGTTATTCCTCAGAGACTCAACATCAATGACTGCAAAGACTATTACAACAGGAATTCAAAGTACTCACTGAGTCTGATTTTAATTTTACAATATTCTGGTTAATAATGTCTATTAAAATATCCATTAAAAGACCATCATGCTAATTTAACTGGGAAAACCTAATAGAATGCCATTGGAATGCATCCATTAATTTAATGTTTGAGACATCTAACTGATGTTATTACAAAGAGTAATGTGGCATTAATTAAAAGCAGGCTAGGATTTCATTGTTGAGAAAAAATATCCTTATGTACAAAACATTGAAATATTAGATGGCAGCATATAAAACACTTTTCGACTCTGTTTCAAGGGCCTCCACATTTTATTCCAATTTTTCTTTTACTGTAAATCTTGAATTGTACCATATCTTCATATGAAACTCAGATGAAATGGATATAAAAGTCAGGTTATCACAGGACTGGAATGTTTCCTAGCTCTCTTTATTTTAAACTGACAAATATAAAACTTGCAAGAAACTATACAGATTTATATGTCTGGATGCCCTTTGTTGCTGCTTTTATTGATAAAATGATCTAAATCAACTATCTTCTGAAATTTTTGTTTTTCCAATTTACAGTAATTCATAATAACCCAAGCTATCAAAGGGTAAGAAAAACATTGTTTTCTGTGCTGTTCATTGTGTGACTGATATGTGAGAGACACATAAATGTAAGTCTTGTCATACATCATAGCAATTGAGTTGAAATGATGGCAAGCACCACTTAAGACAATACCTATGGTTCGTTAAAAACAACGTAACATCACTCAGCTTACCAAAAATATTCAGGCCAATTTTATCAAAAATATTTTCCTCCACAAATAGTACAAGCCAAAATATTTTCTTACCAGTTTAGATGCCAGGGTCTGATTACCTGATATGTAGGAGTGA
The DNA here is from genome assembly GCF_028017835.1 of Emys orbicularis. Classification (NCBI taxonomy): domain Eukaryota; kingdom Metazoa; phylum Chordata; order Testudines; family Emydidae; genus Emys; species Emys orbicularis. The sequence goes on along the minus strand of NC_088683.1, from coordinate 75,472,207 downwards.
TCTTATCTTTAACTAAAAAAAATAAATCTATATTCACTCTCACTATGGAACTGGGAAAACAGAGCAGAAAAAATGCATGTGAATGCAATTATCATGAAGGTAACATTCTTAGTCATTTCTCTGATAGGAAACAAGATTTACATCACTTTGTAGGCTCATATTTTCTGACATTTGTCCTATTGTATTATGATCAAAGAACTAAAGTAGTGGATGAGAAATATCTCAGGAAGGATCAAATTAAATGATTATGTAAACGTCCAAGGAAAGACAACTTCCATTATACATCCTGGCTGCTAGAAATCTTTTAGAAAGTGCATATTTCTAAATATAATAGGTTCTCACCTAGAGATCCCATGGAGATTTTAGCTTGTTTTATTAAATACACAGCACAGTAGACCTGTAGTTGCTTCTCCGTTAACTGAATTGACTGCTGAACTAGCAGCTTCAGCTTGTAACATGTCCAATGCCAGCCAACAAAACAGACCCAGATTATTTACTAACAAGTTGATTCTCAGGCTCATGCTACATTGAAATAACGTACGAGTGCTGATGACGTGACAAAACCTGAAAATAAGAACATCACTGAGCTGAAACTAACATCCAGGATCCTATTTTTCCCATGAGGTTAAAGGGCAAGATATGTACAGAAAATACTATTTGATACACCTTATGGTCTGCGTGTGCAATACACAGCAGCAAGAGCTCAATAAGCACTGAATGGATCTGAAAACAGGCGGAAAAACTACTGTACGTACCTATGTAAGATAAGAGCAATCAAATCTTATTCTTATGCCTAAACTGATTACCTTCAAGGTTCAGGAAGAAATCCCAGCATTGCACAAGGGGCAGGGTCTCAGTATGCTGGTTGGTTTTTGTTTTGTTTTTCGAGAGAGAGAGAGGGAGGGGCTTTTGCCTTCCAGTGAGTCATCAGATGCTGACTACTAAAGAAAGAGTGGCAAACGCAAACTAGATGGGCAAAGTTTGGTTCCTTCCCCAAGCAATTAGCTGAGTCTATTCCTTTGTAATAAAATATTTTAACAAGTGAGACATAGGGGCATGTAGCAGCCACTACATAAAATAGCCCCATAGACACAGATATTTTACTCTCTTCTACTATAGCTCATCCTTTTCAGTACCAATAGGCAGCATTAAAGGTGGAGATGGTGAGCATCGAAAGTAATACTGACACCCAAATCAACAAACCTTTGTCTCAAGTTCAAACTAAAGATTATTTGATGTTTGACAAATTTTCTTTAACTTTCTATTTTTCATTTCCCTCTAGCCCACTTTATTCTACAGAATCACAGCCCCTGTAAGCACCTAGCATGTACAATCACACTGTGTGCGTGCATGTGTGTGTATTTGTAACATTGGCACCAAGCTTTCTAAAGAACCCGCTTTCTAAAGAACCATTTGAGCTATTAATTTGTTTTCCCTATGCTTTTTTTCATTTTATATATTTAAATTTCTCCCTATGCACCACAGGCCAAATGCTAAATGACTACACCTTTACAACTGTCCTAAACAGCAATTATATGAAATTGAAGACATTTGGACCCTGTTTCTAGATATACTTGGATAAAAATGTTAAGATGGCTCAAAGAATAGCAGACCTCTATTCCATCAACCCCCTCCTCTTTTCCCCTCCGCTCCTTATTCGTGCATGTCTTTCCCTATTATATTACCCTAATATACTATGTCTATGTAGGTCTGGCTGGTTTTTTATTGGCTGGGCTCGCAGCTTTGACAAGTTGAAAAACTGCATAATTGTATTAGCAATCCCGTGAAGCATGCGGTATTTGGAAAAAAATACAAGCTGTAAATCATTTACCTTTATGTACTTTTCAGTGTCTGCTTTTTTGAAAATCAATTAGAAATTAAACACACAAAAAACAACTGTGCAGAGTGAGTGCACAGTTAATGTAAAATGCTACCATGCTGGTCTTGTAGTGTTTTTACCGCCACTTTGCATAGGTGTATCTACTTGTGTAGTAAATTGCTCCCACTCCCTCCAGATTCAAGTGTATCACCTGTTGTGTAATGCTTCATGTTGGATGGCAGGAGACCTGATGCCATTTCCAAACATGGATTTCCTACGTACACCAGAATGTTGCTAATCCAACTCATCTTTAACCTTTCATTTTAATTTGCATTTCACAAGCCACATGCTAATTTGGCATGGATATTTCCAGTTTGGATGCATTAAGTAGCTTACATGTTCTTTGAGCAGTCTGCCCACAGTCTCCAGATGCTCAAGAATCTGAAATATACTTCTTGTAAGTCTGGCTGGATCCAAGTGCAGGCTTCATAGTGCCCATACCATATGTACTGAGACCCAAATCCTGTATGAAATCTGATTTGACAGCAACAACGACTGGTTTAGATATTGTAACAAGGCAATAAGGGTATTGACACAGCATCTGCCAAAGGGTATTTAATCTCTAAGATGGTGTGACATTTTCCGTCAGACTAGAGGTAAATATACAAAATTTCCCTTTCTCCCAAATTATAAAACTTTTGATATTAAAACATTTTATTAAAGAAATGACCATATTATACATTTCCAAGGTAGCAAGCAGTTCAAATGAAAAGCAGCTATTTTATCTACACAACTGAAATAACATTTTTAATGGTTTCAAGCTATATTCACTGCAACCCAGAGTTTAAACCAACCATATAGGGCTCAATGGTGAGCCCAGTAGCATACCATCTGAGGGGAGTAAAGGGAAGAAAGGATCTTCATTACTAGCTTGTGTAGGCTACCTGCATCATCCAAGCCAATTAGGGGATGAAAACTCAGCCTGTACTGGGCTGATGTTTCCCATCTCACACAGGTGGCTGTGGAGTGGGCAGCGCATTGGTTCTACTCACATGCACCAACCAGCAAAGGGCTAATGCAGATCACTGCTCCCCAACTTGGAGCAATGGGGAAACAGCAACCCAACTGTGGCTGAGGGCTGGTCCTGACTGCTAAAGTAACTAGAGTTGTAAGTCGAGCGCAGGGCCGGCCCTAAGTTTTTTACTGCCCCAAGCAGCAAAAAAAAGCGCCGCCCCACCGAGCCCCCCCCCGCCGAGTGCCGTGCCGCCGGAACCCCCCCCCCCGAGCGCCGCACCCCGCGCTGCCCCCCTGCTGAGCGCCGCGCCGACGGAGCGCCCCCCGCCGAGCACCGTGCCGCGCTGCCCCCCGCCACCCAAGATTGGCCGCCCCTTACCAGGTGCCGCCCCAAGCACGTGCTTGGTTGCCTGGTGCCTGGAGCCGGCCCTGGTCGAGCGTTGCCCCTAATTCAAGTCCCATCCACACACAAAACCCCTTAACTTGAGGGTGCTGGTGCTTTTAACTCAAGTTGTCTGGCCCACCAGGGAGTATAAGCTACATATCAAGTTAGCACTCACTTGAGAGGGGATCATGCAAGTTAATTGCAGTGAAGTCACATCGCAAGGTTCTTATCACCTCAGTAAACTATGCAACAGCTGAGTAAGAGCTTTTGTTAACTCTGCAGTGAAGAGAAGCCCCAAGAGTTACTACTGTCCTACTCCTGGGGCACTGCAGCTATATGCTGGCCCTCTCTCAGGAGAGATTCTAAGATGACAATGAAGTCCGTAGAAAGCAGCCTCTTCCTCCAGGTTTTTATTTCTGCCTCCTGCACAGATTCTCTTATTTACAGCATTTTTTTGGTAAGCAGCTGCCTGTTCCCCTTGCTCTTCCTGATTATACAGTCATACACAACAGTAAGTGCAGAATAAATGATTGCCTTATGAACACAGTGTCCCAGAAAGTAGAGCTGCTACTTGCATAGAACATTTATTCATCGAGGGCCTGCAAGGCCACTGTGTGAGCAGTAATCTGACTGTGTCAGCATATAAGTGAGGGCAGCCATTCCATGGAACCATAGAGCAGCCTTCCTAGAGAGCACCACGTTTACAGCAAGCAATAGCCAGGCAGCAGAGCTTAGTGCAAGTGGCTTCGAGTCATTTGAACAGCCTATGGGGCTTTTAAATGGTTCACATTATTTATTCAGTGTGGTAGTCGCTGGATAACAAGGCTGAGTTTGGAGATTGCTAAATATGAATTTCCACAGTTTTGCATCTATGATAAGGAACAGGTTACAGCTTTACATATAACTACTGGCAGACGCTTCATCCTCATTTTCAAGGCTCTGAGAGGGATCATCCCTGTATACATTGTCTCTGTTCCTATTACATTTCTTTTTAGTGCACAATATTCAGCCAGATTTTCCTACCCCTTGAAGCCCTACATCTCTCCTCTGCCACTCACAATTCTGCTCCTTTATTCATCTCACTCCCTCTTCCAGTTCATCAAGCAACTTCATGCCTACAACTCATGTGATGAACCTGTTAAGCAAAAGACTACGATTCCCATCAACTCCCACCCCACTGCCCATCCCCTTCCTCATGGCCAGGTAGAAGGAAAGACTCTGACCCAGGAAATGACCATGCATTTCTGGAGAAGCAGCAGCTGTTGGGAAGCCAGGAGCAACAGAGAAGTCACGTGCAGAGGAGAACCCCCCAGAACCAGGCACACAACACGCTATGCAGAAACTGGGGAACAATGTGCCCCAGACACAACTGTGCTGAGACTGGGGAAGGAGGCAGTGCAGAGGACCCTCAGTGATTTACATCACCTGGAAACCTGCAACCTCTTAGTTGGTTTGAACAGAAGTCTGCACTGGGGAGGGCAACCCAAAGAGCCCTAACCCTTGATGGGATTGCCCCCTCTCTCCACCAGGGGACCAAATAAGAAACAGTGTTGTCTCACTGAGTTGTAACTGCTTAAGCCACTGGACCTATGGTATCTGCAACCTTTCCCAACATTTCCTTGCCTGGCAGCCTAGTAAAATACCCCTTCATTTTACGCATGAATCTGAGTGGTTATTGGGACCTACTTGTGCTTACAAGACCTAGCCACTAAAATGCCTGCAATGTTTGCCTCTGAGTCACAGTATACCTGGCACACTACTAACACCCCTAGAGGTCTGGTGTACCCCAGCACGGAGCAGCTACAATAATCTCTCACTTCTGTGGCTAGCCGTCCACCTGTTAACCTCCACTACAGTTCTCACATTCCTAAAGCTTTCAATTGTGCTCACTTTATAACAGATGGTTAAAAATAGATCTTTTAAAAATCCCAAACTAACAAGACCTGTGCTAAAAATACTGAGTCCCTTTGCTTTTTGTGTCAATGCTTTCCTGCCTTCTTGATCTGCATTTTGTCTAATTTAGTCCCTGACCCCGCTGACTGATCAAAACAGACAGACCCTTATGTCAATGTGGAGTCCCACTGAAGTCAATGGGGCTCTAAAAAAGTCCATGAGTCTGTCCATAAGGGTCTGATTGCAGGCTCATTTCCCTGTGTTGTAAGCACTCCCGGACAGGAATATTTCCTTCACCCTTGCCTCTAGAATACCTTCTCCAGTAATGGAATACTATAAATATTTACACATTGACTCTTATTTTCAGCACAGCACAATAAATGGACCTAGCGGACCACAAGAAGCAACCAGGTTGAGCCAAATTTTAATGTTTTCATAATATAAGAATTTGTGAGTAGAAGTATAAAAAGTTGGGCTATCGATTAATCGCAGTTAACTCATGCGATTAACGCAAAAAATGAATTGCAATTGAAAACAATTGCGATTGATTGCAGTTTTAATCACATTGTTAAACAATAGAATACCAACTGAAATTTATTAAATATTTGTGAATGTTTTTCTACATTTTAAAATATATTGATTTCAATTACAACACAAAATATAAAGTGAACAGTGCTCACTTTATATTATTTTTGATTATAAATATTTGCATTGTAAAAATGATAAACAAAATAAATAGTATTTTTCAATTCACCTCAAACAAGTTCTGTAGTGCAATATCTTTATCATGAAAGTGCAACTTACAAATGTGGGGTTTTTTTGTTACATAACTGCACTCAAAAACAAAACAATGTAAAACTTTGGAGCTGACAAGTCCACTCAGCCCTAAGTCTTGTAAAGAAACTTGTTTGTCTTAGTGATTGGCTGAACATTTACGGAGATAATGCTGCCCGCTTCTTATTCACTTGAAAGTGAGAACAGGCGTTCATATGCCACTTTTGTAGCTGTAATTGCAAGATATTTACATATCAGATATGGTAAGCATTCATATGCCCCTTCATGGTTTGGCCACCATTCCAGAGGACATGCTTCCATGCTGATGATGCTCACTAAAAAAATAATGCATTAATTAAATTTGTGACTGAACTCCTTGGGGGAGAATTGTATGTCTCCTGTTCTTTGTTTTACCCACATTGTGCCATATATTTCATGTTACAGGAGTCTCGGATGATAACGCAGCACATATTGTTCATTTTAAGAACACTTTCACTGCAGATTTGACAAAACGCAAAGAAGGTACCAATGTGAGATTTCTAAAAATAGTTACAGCACTTGACCCAAGGCTTAAGAATCTGAGAGGGACGAGGTGTGGAGCATACTTTCAGAAGCCTTAAAAGAGCAACACTCTGATGCGGAAACTACAGAACCTGAACCACCAAAAAAAAAAAATCAACCTTCTGCTGGTGGCATCTGACTCAGATGATGAAAATGAACACGGGTCAGTCCGCGCTGGTTTGGATCGTTATCGAGCAGAACCCGTCATCAGCATGGACACATGTCCTCTGGAATGGTGGATAAAGCATGAAGGGGCATATGAATCTTTAGCGTATCTGGCAGGTAAATATCTTGCGACGCTGGCTACAACAGTGCCATGCAAATGCCTGTTCTCACTTTCAGGTGACATTGTAAACAAGAAGCGGGCAGCATTATCTCCTGCAAATGTAAACAAATGTGTTTGTCTGAGCAATGGCTGAACAAGAAGTAGGACTGAGTGGCTCTAAAGTTTTACATTATTTTATTTTTGAATGCAGTTATTTTTTGTACATAATTCTACATTTGTAAGTTCAACTTTCATGATAAAGAGTTTGCACTACAGTACTCGTATTAGGTTAATTTAAAAATATTATTTCTTTTGTTTCTTACAGTGCAAATATTTGTAATAAAAATAAATTTGTATTCTGTGTTGTAATTGAAATCAATATATTTGAAAATGTGGAAAACATCCAAAAATATTTAAAGGGTATTCTACTATTGTTTAACAGCGTGATTAATTGTCATTAATTTTTTTAATCGCTTGACAGCCCTAAAAAAGTTACAAAATGCTTAGCAAGGCAATTCTCTCCTCCCCCTTAACATGTCCCCCTAGGTGTTTTTTAAAGAGCAACTTTCTCCCACAGCTACCACCACTTAAAAATAAACATGTAAACAAGCAGTTGAGGCAAGTGTAACTCACTCACCTTGGAACCTGGTGTAGGGCCTTGAAACTCAACCCAAGCTTGACAGGACCCAGTGACTTCAAGTGTCAGATTCAGGTTGGGTCTGATCTGAAAACAACCCAACCCTCTCAGGGTTGGGTCACGTCATCTATGATCACCCCTGGATGATAATTGCACGCCCCTTTCCTGCTGGCTGCTGCCACCTCGCTGTGCTGTGTGCATTGCCGTGGATGTGTGCGCCAAGGAGTCTCAGTACTTCTAACTCTGCAGCAAGACAGCAGCAGCTGGCAGGAGCAGGCCATGCATTCACTGCACTAACCCCATGGGCAGGAGGTGACCAGAGATGGATCACAGGCATGGAGTGCACTGAGTGGGAAATCCCTACCAAGCCAAGCCCCAAGGATGAGGCAGCAGAGGGAGATTGCAGTTGCCACCTGAGGAGCCCAGAGACTCTGAAGACATCTCGACTTCAACTGCAGGAGTCACAGTAAGAAGTAGCCCAGGGAGGGACTAGCCAGTGTCCTGGCAGCAGTCGGTGTGTTATGGGTGGATTCCCCGCTGACTTAGTGGTGAACCCATTTGCCACTACCAGGGGCCTGGACTGGGACCTGGTGGAGCAGGGAGGACCTGGGTCTCCCTACCTGGCTGCCCCCTTTGGGGGGTGGCCCACCAAACCACCCCCCACTGACTGGCCATTGGACCGTGCTTCCCCGCAGCCAAGGGGAGCCCTACTGACTTTAACTATGGGCCTTCCCCTCCCTTGCCTCGTCTCCAGGGGGATGGAATATACTGGCCCCGTGACAGGGAGACAGATGTCTGGAAGTGAAAATCTGCCTCATACTAACAAACTGGGGCAAGAAACCGGAAGGTAGAAAAGCCAGTAGCCTTCTCCTCCTCCATAGTTTCTTATGGATGGTCAGGCAAACCAAACCTTCCCATTAATTAAAACTCTGAGGTAGCAACACAGTATCAAAGATCCCACTAGTTGCTAGGACCAATAGGAAAGTTGCACAATGTCTTTATTTCCCTTTTTATTTGGGGTAAAAGCTACCTTGCTTTTGGCTGCTCTCTGCACCAGTAGAAACAAAGAATCCAAAATGGAGAAGAGGTTGTTTATAGAAGGACTCCTCCTACAGGGCAGGTTACAATAATCAAGAGGGCAAATATAAGCATAGAGAGAGAGAGACTGAACACATGCTTTGCTCTGACAGCAAGCAGCCTGGTTTCACTCTAGAGAAGGTAGAAGTTGAAGAAAGCCCAGCTATTTTCTACAGACAGTTCTCAGCTTTCGTTTTCATTTTATACGAAGTCCCTGTGTATGTAGCCTTGTTTATTACCTAGTTTATTTTTTATTTGCCTTCAACATGCTGTCATCACTTTTGTACTCAAATTTGTATAAGCACCATGGCCCAGATCCAGCGGTTCATCCTTATTGAACAAAGCACTTAGGCCCAGATCCTCAAAGGTATTTAGGTGTCTCATTCCCATTGATTCCAGCGAGAGTTAGGCGGCTAAATACCTTTGAGGATATGGGCCTAATGCACAAGCTGAATTTCCACTGACTTCAATAGCCACAGTACATCCAGAATGATCTGGAAAACAACCATATTTCTTCTGAGTTCTGTGCTTAAGGTGGTAGTTGTGCTTTTATTATTCTAAAGCTAGCAATGATAATAAAGAAAGTGTGTTTGTTTGAGAGAGAGAGAATGTATTTTTGCCTTGGTAAAACATCACAAGGATTCTTTTTGTGCTCTGTTAAAGCAATGGAACTGCATTTATACTTTGAATTAAAAAAGCAGATGAAAGGAGACAGAAAACTGATGCAACTCAAGAGCAAAGCAGTCAGGTACTTTAAAGGGATTACATTTTTTTTTCCATTTTAAAAAAAAAGCTGTGCACATCACCAGTCTAAAAACAGGAACAGAACACCGATAGAATTCAATGTGTGTCATTTGTTCCAGTGGCAAGCTGTGTTCCATCCTTCCCCCTCTCTCCTCAGTTCCTTCCTTTTCCTCCTACCCTTATTGGGTAGGAGACTAGGTGGTGGCAGAAATGATAGTAAGGTGGATAAGCTTCAAGTCCCCAAGGAGTCAGTACCATTCTTCTGGAAATCTGCTTTAGCTGCCTGGGTTCATTCTGCGCAATGAGCTTAGATACAATTCCTTCATTTACCTATTTTAAGCTTCAGTTGATTATAAACATTAGTGGAATAGTCTTTAGCTTAGGAGCATGTCTCTTTTTATGTTTGTTCTTTAAAGAAGAAGAGTGTAAAATCTTGAAGTTTCCACACACACAACATAAGGATAATGGTGGAGGACATCTTCCTCCTCTGGAGTTAAGGCCAGGAATCTTAAGAGGACAATTAAAAATAATTCTCTCACATGGGAATAATTCCCATTAGAAGTACATGTGACAGCTTTATTCTAATGTCTCAATTCCTACCGTTGAGTACAGCTAAGCTTCCGACTTTACTCAACATACTCCCAAATTTCAGTGGGAGAATAGATGGTGGCAGCAATGAATGAAGGATGGTAAGCTTCCCCTCCTAGCAACCTCAGCACCATTGGCCACATTAATGTCTATAAGGAATTTTGTGCAAGGGCTTGTCTTTTTGTTCCAGATTTGTACAACACCTAGCACAATGGGCAGTAGATCCATGAATGGAGCTCCTACATGCTACCGCAATATATAAAATAAATATTTTCAGCATATAGCTATAGATGTCATATTTGTTGAGCAACGCTACAATGATTTTAAGTGGATTCAGAATGAGCAGAGGTACTAAGGAGCTTCATAACTGCTTTGAAGTAAATTGGGTGACATTCATCATTGACACAAAGTATTTACTGATTCCTGGGTGGGTTTTTTTTTTGTTGCTTTTTTCCTTCAGACATCCTGAACTGAGAGATTCATGAACTGCTTATTGAATTTCAACAGGCCGTTCATGAATCGCTTAGTTGCTGGCTTGATTAAATAATAACGAGACTATTTCCATAGAAATTGGCTCATTATTCTGCTAACTTTCAATATTTTTCTGATGACAGTTATAGAGAAAGCCACCTATATTTTGGGGTGAAGGGCTGGGTTTTGGGGGCACAACCCTCCAGTATTAAAACCCATTGAAAAGATACCTACATTATTTAGTTATAAAAAAATCTCTTATTTTAAGAAGCCCTCCCAGTTGTCTAGAATGAGCATTGTTTATTTGATTGGGTGATGATTGTTAGACTGAATGTAGTTGTTACAACCTAATGTCCTAAATTATATTGTGAGTGATTTATGGAAGTATTCTAGAATGTGATTGTATCACTGCTGTCTCCCCTTGGCATCTTCATGAATATGCATATGGTCATACACGAAAAAAGGGCCTATCCAAGTAAGCATACAAACCACCGGGAACCAAAACCTGAGCAACTCCTGCAAGGTGCTGAACATCCTGGTTGAAGCAGCACTTGGCCTCCCAAATAAATTCTACAGTTATTATTTTTTTCTCCTTGTGCATGATTTCATAACTTTTTTCTAAACTAAAGTAATATTTATACCATAAAATGTGAACACTTTATAGGTGTTTCACCTTTAACAACTTTCCAAACCACTAACAACTTACCAGTTGAAGTCATTTATTGCATCTTTGATATAAGCAGAGCTAAGTGAAAAATCCAAAATTCCAATATTTAAATGTTTGCTTGCATCTCGGATCAGGAGAAAGTTGAAATGTCAACATTTTTCATTGAAGGAAATATTTTGAAATAATTTGAATTGGAAAGGGAAAAACAGGTTATTTTTGACATGTTTTATTAAAACAGAACATTTTGATATTCCTGAATCAAAATGCTTCATTTTGATTTGTTGAACAGACTCAAAACATTTAATTTCAAATCAGTTCAACAATAAACTGCATCTACCAACAGTGATGCATTGCCTCATGGGATTGGTAGTTTCAGAGTTTAGCAGTGTTGCAGGTGAACATGGCTTGAGATGGAGGAAATGGAAATGAAATTAAAACAAAATGTTCTTTTGAACTGTGTGGGGAGAGGGGTGGTTGCTCTATAAAGAGACAGGCACTGCTTTGTGAGGAAGGCTCTGACAGCATAAGGTTTTTTGACAATTGTGGTCTCATCTTATTTATTCAGACACCCCCAACACAACAAAATATAAGCTTTAAAAATATATATTAGTGATGGGTACATGTCAAAGTGTCTGGATGCTGATCATCAGCTTATCTTTTGGTGGTTACTATAGCGAGCTCTCAAACACATTTTATTTAGGCTATCGAGGATATTTCAAAATGTGTAGTAGGCCTGACTTTAACAAAGCGGCTCCCAACAGAGCTACTTCATTCTTCCAGCAGGAGTACTAAAGTGGGATTCATGTCATTGCGGCTTTGAGGATTATCACCCACATACCATAATCAACCTGACACAGTTCATAACATTTGCCAGCTGACAATTGCCAATAAACCAATAAAATAGCAAATCAATGTAGATTTTTATGGGGACTACTTGTGGTTTTATGAGGGACATATTTGTTTATGGTTCTCATTTACTATGCTGATTGGATCTACAAGCTACCAAGATAGACACAGGAGGTGGATTTGTGCACAAACAGGCACTGTTTTTTGTACTGTATTCTAAAATGTACAGTGTTTTTCTATGACAATGCTGTTTTTTGAATAAATGTTAGTTGGATTCAGCTTGTTGTCTAATCTGTGTTAGCAAACCATACATTTAGTCTCAGCCTGAAAGAACAAAATCTTTCTTCACTGGTTTGTAATATTAAGCTTACTGTTGACTGTGTTGGTATTTAATAATGTCCACTTTTGTTTCTGTTTCGTTCCAGTGTTCAAAATCTATACAAATGGATGCTCTGCACAGAACAGTTTGCCAGCCATATCAGTTTGAAAGAAACAGTTTGTTTGCAAATCTGACATTTATGACCTAGTGTGCTTTGTTAAAAGAAATAATCACTTACTGTAGTTCTTTAAAAACCAACCCACTTTTGATACTGACTTTCAGAGAAGGTATGTTGGATTGTGCATCTTTAAATGGACATTGTCAACCTATTTAAATCCAAACCTGGTATACTTTGAAAGAAGAGAAATCTTTTGGGAAATGCCCGTTGGCTTCTAAATGAGAAATTATCACTATTGTAATTGTGGAACTGTAACAAAAAGTGATCACTCTTTATACAGGACCTGAATAAAATTAAATATTATTTTACTGGGTTGCTACAGAATTAGCACATAAATACACCAACAAAACCTATTCCCTATGCACCTGAATCACTGATGGTCACAATATACAAAAAGTGAACAAAATGTACTTATTTGAAGTATTGTTAGAACCACAGAATAAAATAAATTTTTCCTCATTTGTCAAAGGATAAAATTGCTAAGTAGCTACATTTTTAAACAATGGAAACTAAAATTAGAAGAGACAACCAAGTGAAATTACCTGACATTTTCTTTGATTATGTAAAGAATTTCATTTTATGTTTTTAATCTCTGATTGGCCTCCTTTTCTTTTTAAATAATCAATTGTCATGCAGTACTGTCTGTACCACAACATTGTTATGTGTAAGCATGCTTTGTTATGGCAGAGATCCCCCAGTAAGATAACCCATCTCAAAGCAAGAATATACCTTCTAAATGTCCCCTTTCATGCTGCTCTCTTCCATCTGAAAGCTACTTTTTTACCTTCTTGCTTGGAGGAAGATACAGTAATTGTCTACATCTTTGGACAGCATACAAGGGTAATTCGTGGCAGTTAATCCCAACAGGCCACCATAACATCCCCTCTCTCACATGTAGTAACCGCTGCTCACTAGCAACATTTCCCCAGGGAACACTTTCCCTACTGTGAATTGTGGACACTCCCCATAATAGCAACAGCCGCTTAGGAGCAACATAGCAAAAGGGCACCATGATGTTGCTACTAATGAGCGTCTACTGTCCCACAGAGGCAGGACATACCACAAAGACAGTATCAATTACAGAGTATAGCAGTTGGCAAAGGCTGATAATCAAAGCTAAGAGGATTTCTCTTGCTGTGTAACTGTGCTGGTAAAGATGAAGAATAAGAGAAAATACAGCAAAGAGAAAGAAAACAGGGAGCCGATAAAACAATGGAGGAATCAACAGAGAAACGTAGGGGGAAAAACAGGAGAAACTGCCAAAGAGGAAATAGAAAAGGGAAAATGAAAGACAAGAAGGGAAACAGTGGTGAAAGCAATGAAGGGTCTGACTTAAGGGGTAAAGGAGAAATCAGAGTGAAGAGAGGAGCAAAGAGGTTGCATAAAATGGGAGAGATAGAGAACAAGGAAAACGAGAAAGATTGAGGCACCAGAGGAAGTAAAATAAAACCTTGCCAGATCCCATCCTCATTGCAGAAAGGGAGTAGGGGAAGCAGAGTAAAACTTCATTGACGTCACCTGCTGAACTGTCATCCTGTTACCTGCCAACATCCCCTCCAGTGGCCCTGCAGAAGCAAGTTGTGAGAGGAATACAGGAGAGTAGCAATAGGCATAAGTAGACTTTTGACAACCAGCAGCAGTTGTGCTTGTTTGCCAGAGGCATCCCAGGCAGCAGAGGGGGAATGGAATAGAAATCATGGGGAGTGAAGAGAGGAGCTGTGTAAATAACCGATATTTTGGTTTGGTGGCTGAACAACAACAACAAAATCATTTGGGGGTAAACAAAATGTTTTGAGGGTTTTTTTCTTTTGTCTTTTTTTTTACCTTTTTAAAAAACTCTTAATAAAATCAAAGTAAAATTCAAAATAACTTTGTTTTGAATCAAAGTTGAAAAAAGCTTTAAAGTGAAAAAATAATGGCAAATTTTACATGGATTTGTGAAATATTTTGGTTGATCAAATCTGCATTTTTGAGGCAAAAAATGTTTTGTCTTAAGAATTTTGCCCAGCTTTTAGCAAAACACCAAACATTCGAAGGGGCAGAATCACTGATTTGGTTTTGTTTGTTTGAGGGCGGCACGTGTTAGTACAGACATGGCACAGGGTGGCCTGAAAAGCTCAGGGTGCTAGAAGGGGTTGGGAAAAGGAGGCCCATCATAGCTGTTTATGAATTGTTGCTTAGTGGCTCCATCTGAAAATTGTTACAACCCTGATGGAGCCTCTTTTCTAACAATACTTTGTGTCACTAGAGAAGCACTATGGTTGTCCACAGTGCCTTACGCCTGCAATTGCTCATGTGTTTTCAAACACGGTTTTCTGACTACTTACCATCTTTTTTCCCCCCATTGTCTTCCCGCTCCAACTCCGTGGCTGACCAGCATCCATTGGTTATGCAGCTATCTGGCTTAACAGACTCCATTCTTCACTTCTAGCAGCTCAGCATTTGAAAAGACCTCTTTTGAAATCATAATAGTGTGACCTGCTCCACTGGGCTATCTTCCCAGGCTAATATAATTACAAGACAAAAGACTATATATTCTTGTCAGTGTTGTCAGTTGGAAACAAAACATTAATTGCCCAAGTGGATATAGTCTGCATTCGTGTACAAATTAAACACTGGCTGCCTTTTCATCTGGAATTTTATTATTGATCTTTGAATCTTAAATGAATAGTAAGAGAAAACAACAAAGAATTATAAACTAAACATAGTGTGCTTGGGAAATCTTTACTTTATGCACAAAAAACTTTTAATCTGTGCCTTTCTAAACAATTATAATGTTTAGTCATCCAACAGAAATGTACAAGTGACAAAGGGAATGACAAAATTAATGGAGAAAGTTATTAAAATGATTCTATTGCCTAAATTGGTGACAACACATAATTTTCTTCTTTGTAGCCTTCACTGTAATTTGCTTAATTTATTTTGCAAGTTGTATTTTTTCATGCTCACTGTAGCAGGTTCAGAAGAATGAGCTAACCATCAAGTGTTAAACATCTTATAATGCCGACTAAAATGTGTATCTTCAACATCAGAGAGAATCTGAAAGGCTAAACATCCATTACGATCTTTTTTTTTTTTTGCTGACCAACTATTTGCCTGCCTCTTATACACAACCCCCCACAATATATTACCATGAGTACAGTGCATGTTCAATATAAATTCTATGTGGGGGTGAAAGGAAGGACAAATTCAAGCATCACAAAATATCAAACCTAGCCCTAGGCATTTTAAAGGGGAAGGTGAGCTTCTAAGAAGAGTATGGCATCAACAGTGATGCTGCAACATGATGGAATCATTGTAATTCCCCTCCAGATTAGTAATTTAAAATATCTGACATACTTACAGGTCTTCAGATAAAGGAGAGTATCCCACATTCAGTGAATCATATACAATGGAGATGAAAAAGACCTATTATATCAGCGTTTCTCAAACTGGGGTCCGCAGACCCCTGGGGGTCTGTGAGGGTACTCCAGGGGGTCCGCGGGGCCCGCTGATCAACTCAACTCCTCCCCCTCCCTCCCAGAGCCTCCTGCATGCCAGGGAACAGCTGTTAGACCAGGCTTTAGCTACGTGAATGCTAAATGGGCATTACAATTTTCCATTTAGTCTCTTTTCTAACACTAAAGTGACAATATGACTTGCCACCCTAAGCAGTATGGCCGTACTTAAAACTAACAACTTACTAATGGATCGGTTTGGTCCGAAGGCCCTAGAACTGCCAGAGGCCCCAGAACCTTGGAAACGCTTTAGAAACTCCCCAGGCCCATGTCCACTCTGTCTGCCTTACTAATGAAGAGGAATGCCATTGATGTGGAGTGGTTTGTGAAAGCGTGGGAAAGGGAGTTATGACGGCCCTGAACAGATAATGGTAGAGCATATTATGGAATGTTAAAAATGCTTCAGTGGCTCTCAGGCTATGTTACTACAGCAAGAGAGTCTATTCAAAATGTATTGGATGCCACAGAGTTGTGCAAATTGGCAGCCTTGTGCCTTACCATTTGTTGAGCTGTCATAAAGGAAAAAGAACCCTGATGCAGATGCTACAGGATTGTTCCAGAGTCAGGCAGCTGTGGAAAGAGGTGGACACAAGAGTGAAAATAGTGCTTGGCTTCAGCAACCAAACCTCAGCTGAAAATTGTATCTTAGGTTATGTACCTACTGCGCTGGATTCAATTCTACCACAAGGCTGCAGTGATAGCCAAGCAAATGATTTTACAAAGATGGAGGAGTAGGCTTACGCTCAGAATAGAGCGGAGGTATGCGGGCCTGTCTGAGTTAGCAGCGAAAGAAAGAATAGTTTTATCGATGAAAAGAGCAATTATATGAATTTGAAGAAATTTGAACCCTGTTTCTTGAATACCATTTGGATAAAGAATGCTGAGTAGCTCAGATGCCAGACTTTCATTCTACCTCACCTCTCCACTTTTTCCCTCCTTCTCCCACCACTCCCTATTTCCCCTTTTTGCCTATTTATGCATTTTTTAAATATATTGTCACCCCTGCCCTAACATGTTATGTCTATGTAATATTGTCTGATTTTGTACTGTCTGGTCTTGCAGCTTGGGCAAGTTGTACAGTTGCATAATTTTATTGGCTATCCTGTGAAATGTATGACACCTTTTTGTATTTTCTGTTGTTTAATTTGTTTAATTTTCATAAAGAGACAAAATGATTAATATTCTGGTTTGGGCAAGTCAAACAAAAATGAGTGTGCCAGCTTCACTCTAGTAGCCCTATTTTTCTACATATCTCACACGTACACCTCCAATATTGCATGGCAAAATACAGGCCAATGGGCTAGATTTACTCAAGAAAAACCCAGAGCTAACAGTGGTAGGAGTTTTGCAATTCAGGACAGAGGAGCATTGGCAGAATGTCCTAGGACAGCTTGCACACAAATACCTGTTTGCATTATGCTTCACTTTAGGCCCTAGTATTAGTCATTTACTTTCATGGACACTAAATTCACTCATGATATATTTAAAAATTTCCATTTAAATGTATTGTAAATCTCTGTCATTTAACAAGGGAGACAGCTTAGAGTTGCATGAAATTGATACCAAAGAGCAGTGAGATGCCTTGGCAGGCATTAGCCCTTTAGGAATTATGGAAACCATTCTTTAAAAAGTCGAGGCAGTATCTCCTCAGTACTGTGCTCTGAAAGTCTGGTGCTGCAGCCAGCACTAGAAGGTCCAAAGAGGCTCTCAGCAGAGCTGATCTGATGCAGTGGGAGCAAATACTACCTTGTTAAAAGACTGTAGCAGTAGCCACCCCTGTTCTGCCTCAGGTACAAAGTCTTCAGGAACTCCTGTAGATTAAAAGCATCATTACAATTCTAAAGAGCAGGCAGTGAGCTCCAAACCTGTGACTGGCTCCACTCAGGACAGATAGACCCTTTCACCTGCGCGGAGTCCCTTTGAGTCGATAGGGCTCTGCACAGGTGCAAAGGTCCACTTGCATGGAACCACAGCAGGCTCATGCCATGCTTATTTTTGTGCATTTATCATTTTGTTTTGTACAATAGGGGGACCTGTCCCTTTGAAACTGTCAGCAGCCCCAAATGCTTTACTCCACTTTTCACAAATATGAATTCCTTAAAAAAAACCAAAAACTTCCAACATTCCTTTGTTGTTTTGGCTGTCACTCCATCCTACACCTGCTGCACACAAGTGTCAGTGTAGTACTATATTAGGGATTTACATGGCTGTAACAGGGTATGTGAGGAGCTTTATACTGGGTGCACTATGTGGGAGAAGCAGGACATGCAGACATCCTTAGCGGGAGATCCCACCGAGCCTGACAATAGCATGAGATGTTTCTGGCTAACTCCCAGATGGAACTCCAGACAGGTCTTTCTGGGAATACACAGCAGTAGCAGTAATGGGAGAAGCACTAGGTCTCTTATTCACACCTGTGATAATTAGATTCTCCTAAGCTACGCTGGCACTGGACCTGGACTCAGACTCTTTGGCCTGGACTACACTTAAAACTTAGGTTGACATACCTATGGCATTCATGGGTGTGAAAAATCAGTAGCTATTCTGGGGCTGGGGCGGCAGGAGGTGCAGGTGGGGGCCAGATCTGGGGCGGCAGAGGGTGGGGGGGGAAGAGCCCCTGTTGGGACGGCAGGAGGTGCAGGTGGGGGCCAGAGCTGGGGCGGCAGGGGGTGCGGGGTGGGGGGAAAGAGCCCAGAGCTGGGGCGGCAGGGGTGCGGGTGGGGGCTAGAGCTGGGACGGCAGGGGGTGCGGGTGGGGGCCAGAGCTCAGAGCTGGGGCGGCAGGGGGTGTGGGAGGCGGGGAAGAGCCCAGGGCTGGGGCGGCAGGAGGTGCGGGTGCGGGGGGGGGGAGCCCAGGGCTGGGGCGGCAGGAGGTGCGGGTGTGGGAGGGGAGAGGGAGAGCCCAGGGCTGGGGCAGCAGGAGGTGCGGGTGGGGGGAGAGCCCAGGGCTGGGGCGGCAGGGGGTGCAGGTGGGGGCCAGAGTGGGGGCGGCAGGGGGTGTGAGCTGGCTCTGTCCCTACCATTCACAGCAAGCTGCAGCATGAGGTTTCAGTTCCACACTCCTTCCCCCTCCCTTTCCTGTTACTAACGGCCAAGGGAATGCTGGGAAATGTAGTTCTTTCCCTGCTCCAGGGCTGGCTCTATAGGCAGGGAGCTAACCAAGGAACTACAGCTCCCAGGGCTCCCTGTTGGTTCTCAGCTCCCATGCTGGATTCTTGCGCCCCTGCAAATATGCCGCTCCAAGCAACTGCTTGCTTTGCTGGTGCCTAGAGCCGGCCCTGTCTATACCTTCAGTGGAGGGAGGAGCAATCTCAGGCTACGTCTTCACTACAGGGGGGGGGGGGTCGATTTAAGATACGCAAATTCAGCTACGCGAATAGCGTAGCTGAATTCGACGTATCGCAGCCGACTTACCCCGCTGTAAGGACGGTGGCAAAATCGACCTCCGCGGCTTCCCGTCGACGGCGCTTACTCCCACCTCCGCTGGTGGAGTAAGAGCGTTGATTCGGGGATCGATTGTCGCGTCCCGACGAGACGCGATAATTCGATCCCCGAGAGGTCGATTTCTACCCGCCGATTCAGGTGGGTAGTGTAGACCTAGCCTCAGTGTCTGGAAGTCACCAGCTCACCACTCCTCATTGCATTCATGGTGCTACTGTGCCAAAAAGAACTAGATGCTGCCAGCCTCTCTTTGCCTCCCCACTGCTCTCTCCTCTCCATTGTGCAGCTGGAGAGAAGGCAGCGAAAGGAAGAAGAGCATTGGCCACAAACTTTTTTGTTTTGTTTAAAGAAATAATTGATGGGACTTTGTCCCATTAGCCCTCATTGTATAACAGTGTACTTCATTCAGGGCTCAATCTTGACTTCATTGATGTGAATGGCAAACCTCCTGTTGATTTCAATGGGAGCAGGAGCAGGCCTTCAATGAAGCATCCCAGATACATACTGCTGTTTTATTTCTGCTACAATAGCAGCAACGTCAAAACACACTTCCCTTTATTGTTACAGGGTCAGTACATTCATTTACCTGGACCAATCTTAGCAATGATAATCTAATGGATAACAAACAACTAGTAAGAGGACTTTCTTTTGGTTATTCCTTTCATCTTTAACAGTGTTTCATTACAGATCTCAGTACTTCATTAGTACACACAGACCACTACAAAGGTTGTTGTCATTCTGTTTTGCTTTTCATTAAAGTAAATTAATGATGGCTCTTAAAATTTATAAAGGATATTCACTTCCAGCCGTCTAAGCCTATTAAGTTATCTTAATGGAAGGAAACAATAAGACCGCATCAGCCAGGTTGACATTTATTTCAAACTTCTACTCTAAAATCTGTAGTTAACAAGGTCAAAGCGCTTTTGGCGAATTATGGGTCTGGAATTCTTAAAATGATTTGCAGCAAGGATTTATTATAAAGCCAAAATTGTATTGTCAGGAAGTAGCAGATATGTAGTGAATAGGAGCATAACACAGTTCATCTATTTTACATGCTGTCAAGTACCAAAAAGAAGAAATGATTCAAAACGGTGTAAATGGGCAGTTTTGAAATTGTAGGAATTATTTCATCTCATGTCAGCCTTTGGGAGCGAATAGCTTTGCAGATGGCTACAATATGAAAAAATAACTTTTTTTCCTTAAGTGGAAGCCTCTCTCCCTCCATTTAATTAAATGTTGTGATCAATAAATTGATAGAAGTATGCACTTGGTGAAAATGGAACAATGGATGAGATCATACTGCTGAGATCTGTGAACAAAGGGTCCCCTTTCTGGGACTTCCTCAGTTCTATTCAGAAGAGGCAAGGTCAACCACCTTAGGGTCACCATCTCCCCGCATTTAGGCCTGGAGAGTTCTCTGCAGGATAAGGACTGTTGCCCACTTGGAAAATCTTGTCAACACATCTCAAGGGACATACACTGACAGGGAGTCAAGACAGTGCCTGAGGGCAGCATGGAACAACAGGTCTTCAGGACAGTGGCCCTGTACCTCCAGCAAATCCCCTGAGATCTGTGAGGTTGGACCCACTGCAGGGTTGGGTGGGAAGCAAAGCCTGCACTCCCATTGGAAGGAAACACTGAGGAAACTGCAAAATGAACCTGACCCCTCCTCCAGGTTTTCCACAGAAGGGCCTAATCCAGCCAATTGTGAACACAATTTTAATTAATACAGACACTTAAAAGGCAACATTTAACATATTAGTTCCTCATCTATATTTCTACACTAGTTCCAAATAATCAAGTCTCTTATCTAAAATACATATAGCAAGTGGAAAAAAACATCCAACTTCTAAGCACTATTTTCCATCTTCTTAGGCGCTGCCCTCTATAGTAATCCCTGTGCTCTGTCCCCACTGAAAGGGAGATGGAGAGGAGATGGGGTCATACGCTAGCGTAAGGTGACATTCCCCCTTGCAGTCAGAGACTAGTCCTGTGGGGTCAATAAGTATCATTCTCCTATTGTACAGATGGTGAAACTGAGGCAGGGTGGACCAAATCTTGCAGTGGTACACAAGATGCCTTTAACCAGTTAAGCAAGAGTAAATTAGGCAGCAGTGGGGTGTGACTAGACAAGATGCAAGATGTTATCCTGCATCCTGATGTAGAACAGAGCCTAAATTATCATAGTCAACACTCTATATGCATCCGAAGAAGTGGGTTGTAGCCCACGAAAGCTTATGCTCTAATAAATTTGTTAGTCTCTAAGGTGCCACAAGTACTCCTGTTCTTTTTGCGGATACAGACTAACACGGCTGCTACTCTGAAACATAGTCAACAAAGGGGAGTGTAACACAGAAAAGAGGTGCTGTAGCAAAAGTGGGTGTATTGAGGATAAAAGAAAGCTAAGATCATCCTGCAGGGTATAAGTGAGCAAAAGGGGCTTGGTTCTATTCTTAGTTACACTGGTTACCTCTGGAATAACTCCCCTGAACTCAGCGAAATTATTTTGGATGTCAGCCTGTATGACTGAGATCTGAATCTGGCTAAGGGTGTTGAAGCTGCAAGGTGTAAATTAAAATAGATCTTTACTATACTCATCCTAAGATTCACTTGCCATCACAGCTTCCATCAAAGAGGACAGTCAAAGCCATCACTTAGTGCTCAGCTGTGGCTGATTTCAAAATTCACCGTCTGGCACAGAACATTCAAGGCCATGCAATGGATGTGCCAACTACACAGCAAGTCAACAGCAAAGAAGCAGCGTAGTGTAGTGCTCAACACTTCACAGCCCAAAATCCACAAGGTCACAAGGACAGAAAGAGGAGACCATTAGCATGAAGAAAGTCACTGTGCAGCAGACAGCAACAGCTAAAGTATAACGACAAACCCAGAGTCAATGAGATTATAATAACTGGTCCCTGTGGAGATTGAATCCTCAAATGGCATGCGAAGAAGCCATGGTATTGCCCAGCTAAAGTACAACTTTGGAGCCTCCATGCACATGAGTTAAATGAATGAAATGTTCAGACTGATGTATGCTGGAGAATGTGAATCACCACTATTGAATATGAGATTAAACTGCACAGTTACAGAGCTAACAAACCAACAGTTATCGTCCCTGGGTCTCTGGCTACCGAACAATACCTAACCATTTTATTTTAATCCCCAAAAGCTCCTTACTCTACACATTGCTTTCCCTTTATTTTTGCCACTTCAGTAGCTGTAAAGAAAACCAAAGTACTGTACAAAAGGGGTCAGTATAATCTCCATTTTACTGGTGGAGAAACTGAGGCACAGAGAGAGGAAGTGACTTGCCCAAATTCAAGCAGGAGGCCAGCAGCTGAGCTGGGAATAAAACATAGGTCTCCTCAGTCCCCGTCCAGGGCTCTATCTACTAACCCATGCTGCTCTGCTGAAATACCCAAAACAGATTCATTTTACATCCCCCATCACATCACTTATAAAATATCTCCTTAAGTGAAAATGTATTCTCTGAAGACAGAAAGATATATTGCAGAGACATCCTGAAATATTGTTAGGCTATCACCCAATTGTTTTATTTAACTTTTGGTAGCCTGGCACCAGTCCTAGAAGACTCCCTCCAGGACAAAGGTATTTTGTATAGCTCACTTGCTGGTTTGTGATATACAGGAATCAAGGCAGTCAATCCAGATTAGTAATGGATAAACACAGTGCTTAATTTATAATGAAAGAGATGCCGGGGTTCAAGCAAGTTTTTTACACTCATAACTGATGTAGCAAGCCCAAAGGTGCTGGGGCTATAAACTGCCAAGCCTAGAGGTGGTGCACAGAACCCCGTGGGAAACAAAAACCAGAAAGCCCCAAAGATGACAAATGTGAAAGGAATGACATGTTTAGTCCAGCCAAGAGGCCACCAGAACTGCTGTATGCTCATTGACTCTTAAAAGAGAAGGGGCAGCTGTGAGAGTGGGAAAGGAGGTTGCAGATTGGTTTTTAGGGATAAGGGAGGACAGGTTGGAAGTTCTGAGATTCTGTAAAATCTTGGAACCGTGCATGAATTTTTTTGTATCTCCAGTGAACATACAGACATCCCATAAACATATGAGCCACCTAAGCTGCAGTTTGCTCTGTGACTTGACAAGGCTTTTGAGGTTCTTGTCTTTATCATACAGGAGCTGGTTCCTTGCACCTTAAAATACACTACAAGGGCCTGCAAAAAGAATAGCTCTCAAAGTTAAAAGTCATGTAACTCATAAGTGGTCATACTATTTTCAAAACTGTGAAGGAACTGATACAGTGGCTCAATTATATTGAAGAATGGATTAAATGCACATGAAATAGGTCTGAGGGAAATATACAGTGATTTCTACACAAGGTAGGGAAGAAGTCTCCAGGAGAAGCCATTATTCCCATATGTTGTCCAGAGGGTTTAGTAGCACCATTTACCATAAGGAATCTCTTCAATGGTAGTTTCACCTAGCGTTTTCCTGAAGATGGACATCTGCTTCCCCTAGTAATGATATCCTTTTCAGGTAGCAGCTAGAAAGCTTTGCAGGAAAGTAGTCTTTTCAAAATTTTATGGAGAGGGTTTACATCCCTAAATCCTTCATATACCATTTTAATGTAAGCTAACACAGTTTTTACAGTCCATTAAAGATCTAAGCACCCCTTGTCTTTGTCTATGCATGTAGTCCATGCCTTTGCAGTATTTATCTGTTAGAAATGGCTTCTCTGTCTGACTTTACTAAAGTGATCCTCTGATTTAACAGCCCTTTATGCTATTTCGCTAAAAGAAAATACATTCCCCTCCCCCCATCACTTTGCCTTTTAAAAAAATAAAAAAGAACTGAGGCAGGCTTAAATTTAATGTTTTGCCTGTCTTTTGGTAGATAATTGAACCTCTGCATTGTCAGATAACTAAGGATTTATCTTCAAGCAACATACTATTAAGGAAATTTAACAAGGAGCAGTTATTATTACCAATCATATCTGCCTGAGTCCCAGCCCGTTGCACATATTGTATTTGATCAGATAGTTACTTTTTCCAAATCGGGATATTTTCCAATTTGGGAACTGTTGAGTCTTTGCTCTCTACATGCCTATAAGAATAAGGAGACACAACTGAGTTCCAAATAACCATGTTTACTAACTGTATACAAAGCCTGTCTCCCTATGTACACTGCCCTTCTGGCAGGATTCTGGTGGCACCTGCAATAGAAGGCAGGGAGATCCATTAGAAGGCACCCCAAACTATTTAAAGGAATGCTATTCAATTCCTATGCACTACAGGAACAAACTCAGTCCCTGGAGCGACGGTTTCCAAATCCAGTTGTCTAGTGCACTGAGCCAAGGACTGTTAATACCAAAGCATGGATATTTCCTAAAAGAATGATTATAAAAATACTTAAGAGAAAACATAACCTTTACCTCTCAAAAGCATCAGCAGGTGATGCATTTACTTCAATCACCAATGATAAGTAAAGCTAAAGAGCAAAGAGACTAAAGGTTCTATAACCACATGACTTCAGATGATATTTAGGAATGGTAAGAAGTTCAGGATTCACCAATTTCAAAGGTCAAACAGGAATAAATAAAATAGGACAAGGCCATGGAATGGCTTTTAATAAAAAAAAAAAACATTTTGTATTTCAATAGTGCCTGCTGACTGCGTAGTCTATAAACATGAATAAAACATTACAACACTCATACGAGATAGGTATTCTGGTCTCTATTTTGTGGATAGGGAAACTGAGGAATAGAAAGGGTAATGTCTACATTTTTCAAAAGTGGCCACTGATTTTTGGTGCTTCACTTTGTGGTTGCCCAACCTGAGAGAGCCTTTGCCTGATTTTGGCTAACAGCGTAACCAAAATTCCAATGTAGCCCCTCCCCAGAGGTGTGTCTCAAGCCACCTCCCTGGTGTTTGCTACTTGGTGTGGCTTCTCCCCTTTATGGGTTGGGTCCTCGGTTCTTTTTTTGTGACACCCGGTGCCTCCTCACTGTGCCTGGGACACAAGGGGTGCTGTCCCTGGGAAAATGAATAATGCTACCACAGCTGGCAAGGTGTATAAAACCTACTACACAAGAAACCAAGTACATCAACACAAACCCCAGCAAGGAGATGACACACCCCAAAATAACAATATAACAAAGGGGGAATTTCTTAGGAACAGGAAAAAAGGATTTGGGGAAGAAGAGGGTTCATTACTAAGTACTAAACATTAATAAAATCAACAAATTCCCCATCTCACAACACGCAATTTATCCCAAGTTCCCGGCTACCTCCCTGGCACCTTCTCAGGCAGATGAGGAGAAGTCTGGAGATAAGTGCTGCAGTGCTGAGAACATTGGCCAGCTAAAACAAAAAGGGGTCCCCTTATATTGTCTTCACCCCTCCGAGGGGCAAGGTCCTCTTCTGGCTCTCTAGTTTGGAGTCCCGTTGGGGTCTCGGCTGACTCTCAGTAGCCAGTGCTGGGTCCCATCTCCGACACTCTGGATGCTGGTCTCTGCAGGGCTGGAACTGCTCAGTCGGTGAAAACCCCAGCTTGCCCTCGTGTATGCCCCGGGTCAGCAACAAGGCAGCTATGTTTAAAATATGACCATTTATATGTGCACCACCGCAGTACAGCAACTCCTTGCTTAACGTTATAGTTATGTTCCTGAAAAATGCTACTTTAAGCGAAATGATGTTAAGCGAATCCAATTTCCCCATGAGAATTAATGTAAGTGGTGGGGGTTAGGTTCCAGGGAAATTTTTTTTGCCAAATAAAAGACATTATATACATATAGAGTATACGTTTTAAATAATTTTAAACAAACAATTTAATACTGTACTCCCCAGTGATGATTGTGAAGCTTGGTTGAGGCAGGGGCATAGCGGGGTCGGGGCCGGGGGCCTGCCCTGCTCCGCCCACCTAGCATTCCAGCTGGTGAGTGGGGTCGGGAGATGGTGGCTTGCCCCGCTCCGCCCACCCAGCATTCCAGCTGGGGAGTAGAGTCGAGGCGTGGGGGCTTGCCCCATTCCGCCCGCCCGGCGCTCCTGCCGGGGAGCAGGGTCAGGGGCTTGCCCACTCCCCAGCTGGAATGCCGGGCGGGGCGAGCCAAACAACCTTATAATGGAACATTGCGCGACTTTAAACGAGTATGTTCTTGAATAGATCAGCAACCTAATAACGAAACAATGTTAACCAGGACGACTTTAAGTGAGGAGTTACTGAACTGTTACAGTTTAAAAATGGGTTTACTGTATGCTCTTGGCAATCTCCATATCAAAGCTTCTTGTTTCAGTGCTGCTTGTGCCAGGGAGCTTGACCACGCATTGACCCAGCACAAACCAAAAGCCTCAGTGCTTGAGACAACTGATTGAACAGATTAAATAAACTTTCAAAATATAACTCCAGAATCTATGTTTATTTTAAAACTACCTTGAATATATAAACATTTAATAAGATCCGTTTGATTTTCCAGCACTTGGTAAAAACTTTACTTGCTCGTGGTGCCTCCTCCTGGCCATCCTGGGGATTAGCTCTTCCAGGCGTTGCACCCTCCTCAGGTGGTGGCTTCACCCATCCTATCTTCATCTGTGGCCTCTCTCGTTCCAGGAACTGAAGCCTCCTCTTTGTGATTCAGTCCTCTGGCTGGGTCACCACACATATTTCCCTTCTGGGGTGGGGAATGTAACAAAGTCTTTCTCAGACAAACCATCCCAGGCAGTCTGCTGTCCTCTGCCTGGACTTTGCCATATCCCCAGTGGCTGGTAGGGGAACTTGAGCCCATCCTCTACTCCGAGTTCCAGCTCAGGGGCCCTCTGACCAGCAGCAATGGCCTGCACTGTCCAATCTTGCTGCTTTCCCCCTGTCTAGGTTCACCAGCCTCCCAACTCCCTCCTCTCAGGGAAACTGTGGACTAACCTCTAGCCCCTAATGCACCTTCCTTTTCCTAGGGAGTGATTACAGCCTACTTCCCTGCAGCCTCTTCTGATGATAGCTCTTGGACTTTGTATAGCTGAGCCTGCTCCCAATCAATTCCCTGCATCCTGGGTCCTCCTCCAGGTGCAGTCTGTGGAGTTAAATGGCCCACCTGGTCATCTTAACCCCTTCTAGTCATCTGTGGGGGTAGACACCCCATCACAATTCAACAACATTGCTAATTGCTGTACCAGACATCTCAAGGATGGGGAATGAAGAGACAATGGAGTGGATAGTGCTGGTGTAAAATGCACACTGCAGTTTCAGTTCCATGGATAACTCTGGGACAACAGAAATGTGAGTTTCAGCATTCTGATTCTTCAGTAGTTTTTACAGCAGAAATGCCTGAATGAGAAACGATGGTGTAGTGGTTGGGGTGCTAACCTGGGATAGGGTTGCCAGGCATCCGGTTTTCGACCAGAATGCCAAGTCAAAAAGGGACCCCGGTGGCTCTGGTCAGAACTGCTAAAAGTCTGGTTGGCGGTGCAAGAGGAGCAAAGGCAGGCTCCCTGCCTGACCTGGATCCGCGCAGCTCCCGGAAGCGGCCGACATGTCTGGCTCCTAGGCGCAGGGGTGACTGTGGCCAAGATCCTCAATGGTATTTAGGCACCTAACTCCCACTGAAATTAATGGAAGTCAGGCACCTTTGAGTATCTGGACCTTAGTCTCTCTGCATCTCAGTTCCCTATCTGGAAAACAACGCTTCCCCATGTCACAGGGTTGTTGTGAGGATAAATACACTGACGATTGTGAGGTGCTCAGATACAACAGTAGTGAGGGCCATATGAGTATCGAAGAATGATAGATAGATAGATGCATAGATAGAGCAAATTTGGGTAAAGATATCAGCTTCTCAGTCGCATGTTTGTTTCCTTCTTTCCCTTCTGTAGCTGTAGCTCGCCAGGGCACTAGAATCCTTGACCTGCTCATCCTGTCACTGCTTCTTAGAGTGTGCTTGAAGAGTAGCACCCTGGTAAAAAGAGATCTGTGTTGACTTTATGTGAAAAACAGGCACAAGTAGCTCTAAGGCAAATTCAGAATAATTCTGCAGAGGAAAAGAATGCATCTTTGGAGAGATGCTCATGCCCATGCCCAAACCACTAAAGTTCTCCACATCTGCACTAGTTCAATAATCAAGTCTCAGCCTAGAAGTGATTTTTGCCTACTCCTGACAAGGCCTAGCTGGAAAGAAGAGGCTCCACTTTTACCAGCCAATATAACTTTCTGTCATAATCCTATTAATGCTTCCCCTGCTAAACACTCACGAAGCTGCAGTGTTTGGGTCCCTCACGCTAGACTCATGCACCTTTAAGCTTCCCTAGCTCTGGGTACTCTCCAGAACTCTCTCTGGCATACTTCCCGGGTGGAAGCTATCTGTCTGATACCTCTTCTGGAAGTAGGATCCCACTGCCCAGCTGCCCTACGTCCTCAGCACCATGCTGACCCCCACCCCTCCAAGACAACCCAGTTGCCTAAGAACACCCTTTCCCAGAGCTCCCTCCTTGTGGGCATGACAGTTATAGTTTACCCCTTCAGGAACACATGATAATAGTTTGGCAGAAGGATTTCTAAGACAATCACTCTTTACTTTGGATGGCCCAAGATAAACCCAGATTCAGGTAAAACAAGAAACATCTTTACACTATTCCCTCCCCCAGTCTTTTCACCACTCTTGTGCATTCTGTGGGATTTGCGTCAGTGTCTTTTCAGGCAGTCAGAAACATTCCTCCTCGCTCTGGAAACCTGACCCTTTATTCCTCTCTCCCAAATTTCTCAGTCTCTGTGGTTTTAAAAAGGCCTGAACTAACAGTTGGCTTCTTTGTTCTCTTTCTGGGGATTTTCTACCTCTCCATACCCTAGCTCTCAGCAGACAAGCTGGAAAAAGCTGATTTCACCTAGGATGCAGCCATCCTCTTGCTCTGTTCAGGTAAGATCTATTCGGGTATTGATAGTCTTTAATGGCTCAGCTGTTCAGAGAGAGACTCAGATGCTCCTCCCTGTCTCCTTTGCATAAGGAGTCTGAAGCAAGAATGCAGTAAAGATCATCATAAATGCTTAAACATAGAGTTTTCACAATCACAAACAGAATT
The DNA here is from genome assembly GCF_028017835.1 of Emys orbicularis. Taxonomy (NCBI): domain Eukaryota; kingdom Metazoa; phylum Chordata; order Testudines; family Emydidae; genus Emys; species Emys orbicularis. Next base: position 75,442,993 of record NC_088683.1, on the reverse strand, counting down.
AATAAATTGTAGATAGATTCTCTAAATAGTCCCATCCTCTCCACTGCTTTGCTACTTTTTCCTCTCTGGTTTCTCCTGTCTGCACAAGCAGTGAATTTCGGTGAATTTCAAATATTGTGCCCATGCAAATGTGGTCAGTCAGTGAGTGCCTCCATATCAGACAAAAATGCAGTTTCCATGATCCACCTGTCAGACAATAAATATACAAAAGTGGAAGTACAGAATGGATAATCTGAAAAGGGACATGTCTCATCAGACACCTGCCAATTAAACCAGATTTACAGAGGCACCAAGCCAGAGAATAAGGGCAATGTAGATTTTTGCTAATCGCGCCCTTTTTAATGATCACTCCTCAGCTCACAGACAGACAGCTTAACAATAATTGCATCTATTTTGTACAAGAAGAGAATCCAATAATGGTAAACTTTATACCCACTTTATGCAGGTGTAGCTGCTTACAGTGGAGAGTTAAGCCCAGGTGTGCAAATTAATTATCTATATATAAAATGGGACAAATCCTACAGAATTTGGCTTAATAACTCCACACCTAATTTAATATAACACAGAACTTAAGGATTTAGTAGTCCTTAAGTTTGTCTAGTAACTGACATAAAGCTATCTAAATCAGTTATCTATTGGTTTACTTGCTGAATTCAGTGTTCTATATTGCACAATTCTTGATACCAGAATACATTTTCTCAGTTCTCTGACTTCTAGAAAAAATTGCAGAAGTCCTATCACTTGAAGAACCAAGGGCCAAATCATCCTCTCCAACTGTATGCCAGGGCTAAGGGAGAGTACCACTGCTGTGACATTGTTCCCCAACACTGAAGTCCCTCTAGTGGTTCTCTGTAGGGCTTGGGTCATGTGGGTAAGAAAGAGGTGGAGCCAGGCAGATGTATTGTTCTTTGCAGAATTGTCTCCCGTTTCACGGTCGAATTTCCTGCTTATGTTAATGCTGACGTGGCGTTCCCAGTCTGTGCTCTGGGTCTTTTTCGGAGCTGGACTTCCAAGGTAGGAAAACTTAAGGGATAATATTTGTATTAGAAGGCAACATAAAACTTTCACTTTGATCCACTAAAATCCAGAGGTTATATGGGTTAAACTACTGCCAATTACACTGGGGGTGAGAGGCATAGGGGCCCAAATCTTCACCTTCTGCATAGAATCATAGGAAGTAAACCCTATGAAGATGAAGTTCTCTAAGTGAGAATAACCTTTCTGAAGGACACTATGGCCCCCAAACTCTTACTTTTTCAGTAATCTGGAAAAGATGGATTTTTCACTAATGCCAGAATTATTTCTCAGAGATAAAAACAAGTACATAAGATAAGGTTATGAGTGATGTGAGAACAATCTGGGACCTATGGTGCATTCTTCTCAAAGGCACTTCTACTTATTTTCCCTTATTGGATTCAAAGCATGCAAGCAGATGTCCATCTTAATGTTTCTTATTTTTATACTTGTATTAAGAAATACTATGCAGATGGTGGAAATGAGTGAAGATAAGATAGGCTCACCATTAGGAGAAGTATAGAGCCTTATCAGAAGTGCTTAGGTCTATATTACTTTTCCTCTGCCACAGGTGCCCACTTGAGACTGGCTTCACATCTGCAGCAAAGAAAGGCTTTATACTTTCACTGCAGAAACCAGGGTTGGATGCCCATCTGTCATTAAAGTAGGACAATGCGTCAGTTTACATTTAACAACATTAAAGTGTCCCTGCACAAGATATACAAGTGCTGTTTACCTTGGGCTCTGATCAAATTGATTCTGATAACCTGACCTCAGAGTCACTATTAGCACAGATGAAATCATGGAGTACATATTCAAAGTAACCTTTGACACGGTAACTAAATTAAATCTGATTTTCTAATGAGTTTGATACAACATTTCTTACTTAGGCAAAACTCCTGCTTCAAGCCAAAAGTGTGCTATACGTGAGCAGCCAAGGAAATCAAATCATTTATAGGTGATGGCACATAGCGTCACAGTGGAAAAGAACTATATGGAGCCAAGATTATCAATACAAATAAAAATTTATTCTACACCACATATCTTTCTTGCTTCCTTAGTTGTGCCATTGCTAGGCAACTGAGGATGGATTAATAATAGAATGCAAATGTATATCCATACTCTTACATTAGCCTTCATTTGGATGAGCATGGAAAGGATTTGTACAAACGGTCCCTGTGTGGCTGATCAGAGCTCAGTACATCTTTACAATGAAGGAGGACAAGAGCATCAGAGTGCTTCCATTATGCACAACTTTTAGTGACAAACACCAGATTATCAAAAATGCAGCTTTCTTCCCTGTGGACATTTTCTAATCCTCTGTTTAACCATTAGAGCAATTTGCTCATACAACTTCTCATACTCTAGGGGCAATTTTTGCTACGGGTCATGTAGTAATATTACACAAACTGGGCATCCCTAAGGCAAAGAAATCATCACCAACAAGTAATCAGCATTTTCAGTCAGGCCTTTTTTGTTCGGTAATTGCTATTTCAGGTAGTACTACCAGAACGCATTAGATTTTAGGACATGAGTAACTAACCTAATGACTTGTCCGTCATTTGGCATCTACTGCTACTCAACTCCCACTATACTTTGTACATGGTTCAGTCATTATTTTAATTCAAAATTAGAACTACTTTTGTAACTGTAGGGGGAAAAGACAGCTTTGAGAGTGGCTGATAATTCACACTGTCTCCATAGCCTGCTGGTTCTTAAAACAACCAACCAAAACAAAAAACCCCAAACCCTCCAGCCCCTTAATAATTAGCACCTTTTGTCAAAGCTTCAGTTACAGTTTGATGAAAAAATATTCCTAAATGTCAAGAACCATGCAGTCTGATAAATATGGATGACATTTAAAAAGCAAAGTCAGTAGTTTCTACAAAAGCAGGAGAGGCGAAAGGAAACATAATGTGAATTTATGGGGGATTTATTTTTTACTCAATATCCCTCCTTCACATATATCAACTGGTTCGCACTTTTGGTTCTTTCTGTTTTTCAAGCTGACTGTGACCTCTTTGTCTGGTATTAAATGCCTCATCTACATTCAGCAGTACATTTACCAGAACTCTTCAGTGAAAAACCATGCATTTGAATGGGCCAGGTCTTTCCACTTATAACCATTCAGTACAATTGATTCAGAATCATCATATTCAGAGAACTCACCAAATAATTTAGTTCTCCAAGGTCATTTTAATTTAGTAAAAACACCACTCTGGGAAATGAAATACCACATATTCATAAACTGTTTTAAGGTGTGATTTAAATCAATCATTGCCCTCCGTGATCGTTCCTTAAACAATTCTGTCACTCACAAACCGATTTGAAGGAGTCATTGACATTCTAAATGATAGCAAACAGCAGCTGCAGATCTTTCACAGAACAACTTTTAAAATTCCCTTCTTGTGTAAACTGGAAGATGAGTAATTTTAGCAGATCTAAGCACCTATCTACCTGCGGTATATTACTGTGCTGTGTGTGGCAGTACCTCTTGCTAGAGGTCATTATTGTAACAACAGTAATTAATAACACTATAGTTGTTTATTAAATTAGAATATTTTATTCTGCTAATTGGAACCTCATGTGCAATTAAAAAGGAATATACTGGGCAGCTTTTAAATGATAGGATAAGACACTAGTGGCATCATAGCTACAGTGATAGTATTCTTCTCCATTATGGAGGTCATAAGTTAAATTCCCCCACCAGGTTTTAGGTTCCTACCGGTAGATAGTAGAGTTTTAATCATAAATTGTAAACCTAGGTCTTTTCATGTGTTTATGGTTGCTTTACATGATAATATTTCACCTGTCCTGTTTATGTAACACTTTAAAAATCAGCAAAAGGGTTATATAAATAAAATTTATTATGAAACAAAAGGCAAAAAACTATTCTGTACATAGTTTAGTCCTATTCAGTGTCTACTTGGCGCTTCTTGGCTTGTCTCTTGTATTCATTAAATGGAGCATCTCTTGTCACTGTCCAGCAATAGTCTGCAAGCATTGATGGGCTCCATTTGCCCTGATAGCGTTTCTCCATTGTTGTAATGTCCTGGTGAAATCGCTCGCCGTGCTCGTCGCTCACTGCTCCGCAGTTCGGTGGAAAAAAATCTAGATGAGAGTGCAAAAAATGTATCTTTAGTGACATGTTGCAACCAAGGCTTTTGTATGCCTTGAGGAGGTTTTCCACCAACAACCTGTAGTTGTCTGCCTTGTTGTTTCAGAGAAAAATTATTGCCACTAACTGGAAGGCTTTCCATGCCGTCTTTTCCTTGCCACGCAGTGCATGGTCAAATGCATCATCTCGAAGAAGTTCACGAATCTGAGGACCAACAAAGACACCTTCCTTTATCTTAGCTTCACTTAACCTTGGAAATTTTCCACGGAGGTACTTGAAAGCTGCTTGTGTTTTGTCAATGGCCTTGACAAAGTTCTTCATCAGACCCAGCTTGATGTTAAGGGTGGTAACAAAATCTTCCTTGATTCAACAAGTGGTGGATGCTGAACACTTTTCCTCCCAGGCTCCAATGACTGTCAGAGTGGCCAATCTTTCTTGATGTAGTGGGAATCTCTTGCACGACTATCCCATTCGCAGAGAAAACAGCAGTACTTTGTGTATCCAGTCTGCAGACCAAGCAAGAGAGCAACAACCTTCAAATCGCCACAAAGCTGACACTGATGTTGGTCATAGTTTATGCACCTCAAAAGTTGTTTCATGTTGTCATAGGTTTCCTTCATATGGACTGCATGATGACCAACTGGAATTGATGGTAAAACATTGCCATTATGCAGTAAAACAGCTTTAAGACTCGTCTTCGATGAATCAATGAACAGTCTCCACTCATCTGGATCGTGAACGATGTTGAGGGCTGCCATCACACCATCAATGTTGTTGCAGGCTACAAGATCACCTTCCATGAAGAAGAATGGGACAAGATCCTTTTGACGGTCACGGAACATGGAGACCCTAACATCACCTGCCAGGAGATTCCACTGCTGTAGTCTGGAGCCCAACAGCTCTGCCTTACTCTTGGGTAGTTCCAAATCCCTGACAAGGTCATTCAGTTCACCTTGTGTTATGAGGTGTGGTTCAGAGGAGGAGGATGGGAGAAAATGTGGGTCCTGTGACATTGATGGTTCAGGACCAGAAGTTTCATCCTCTTCCTCGTCTGACTCAAGTGAGAATGATTCTGGTGCATCAGGAACCAGCAGTCCTTCTCCGTTGGGTACTGGGCGTATAGCTGATGGAATGTTTGGATAATGCACAGTCCACTTTTTCTTCTTTGACACACCTTTCCCAACTGGAGGCACCATGCAGAAGTAACAATTGCTGGTATGATCTGTTGGCTCTCTCCAAATCATTGGCACTGCAAAAGGCATAGATTTCCTTTTCCTGTTCAACCACTGGCGAAGATTTGTTGCACAAGTGTTGCAGCATATGTGTGGGGCCCACCTCTTGTCCTGAGCTCCAATTTTGCAGCCAAAATAAAGGTGATAGGCTTTCTTAACTACAGTGCTTATACTGCGCTTTTGTGATGCAAAAGTCACTTCACCACAAACATAGCAGAAGTTATCTGCACTGTTCACACAAGTACGAGGCATCTCTGCTCACTTTGGCTAAACAGAAATGTGTCCCTTTGCAAAATCAAACACCGACAAATAAGAGAGCACGACACTGTATGATTTCTAGAGCTGATATAGGGCAATTTGTTCAGCAGAGTGATGTAAGCTTCGTTATGATTGCATCATCCATGACTTCTAGGAATAACATGATGCAATTCATATCATGTATGACGCAATACCAGCTTCAGATTGCATCATTCATTGTTTTGCCTAAAAAGCAAGTACTGTCCAAACCCAGTCATAGATTTATTCATAGATCCAGTCAAAGATGTATTTTAGTCATTTCTGGTTTAAAATGAGATCCCTTCCCTTTATAACTCACTTATCCTCCACCATTCCCAAGTCAAGGGTCGTATATACTGACCCAATAGCATATCTTGAAAATTAGAGCCAATCAACAATTTTAAGCATCATTTTCGTTCTCAGTGACCCAGAATTAGTAAAGTTTGACTACATTTATTTCAGAAGCATTTTGACTGTAGAGCAGTGTAATACAAACATTAGAATATGTACAACAGCGTATACACTAGAAAAGCTAGTAGCCATATCATACTACCAGCAATGATAGTAAGCGGTAGCACAGCCAGGGCTCAGGTGTTATCACCACTACGTAACTGAGACTTGCTCAGAGTAGATTTTCAGGACACAGCAACAGAAACTCACAAATCTTGTCTATGCTAGCAGCTTAGCGCCAGTGCAACTGCACTGGCGATGTCTGTTGTTGTAATAGTTACCCACTAATGTATGGTCCTTTGATTGCAATGCTGAACCAAGACCACTTCTATGGGACTCTGGTGGCGGTGCCAATCAGGGAGTTGGACGAGAACCAATTTAAACTGGTATTTTTACGTGAACCAAAACCAAACCTGAACCATAATTTTGTCCTTCCTACTGAACCAGAAAGGAACTTCAAAAATGTGGGTCACAAGTTAAAATAAAAGTTAAACCTTTTTTAAGCTCAAGATTAAAAAAAAAACCAACCCTACAGTACTATGATCTCATTTTCATTATAAAACAAGACAACAAAATAACAAATAGGCATGTGATTGTTACCAGAAAGACTGGTGCCTGGGTAATGAGAAGAAAATGAGAACATAAGGAGTCCAGCCCATAAGAGTAGGGAGGAAGAGGGGATGCTTAGTAGCTGCCTACACACCACATGAAGAAGCAGGGCCCCCCCCCCAGAAATAGATGAACTCTCTCAGACTCCCCACTAGGAAGAGAAGAGGTGGAATGTTTCCTGGTCCCAGAAGTTAACAATAACTCTTCAAGCCCATAGAAAAAGGTAATGGCTCCCCAACCCTTCTCCCCTTTAGACTGGTCTCCTCCCACCCATCCCCAACCCCTGGGGCAGCTCCTTCCTCCAATTGCCCCACTTGAGGCAGGGCCCATGCCTCAAACTCAAATATATTCTTTCATGGCAAAAGTCCAATATGGCAGAGCAAATATTGATGATTTTGTTTTAGTTCGCTCAAACAAATTGTTCATGAAAAATAATTTGGTTGATTTGACAATGCAAACACATAAGGAAAACCTACGTAAAGTTCAATAAATAAATAAACGGTCAAAATCAAAATAGTTTCAATTTCAAATTTCAACTCTCTTCTTTGAATTTACTTCCACTATGATTGAAATTTGATTTGAACCAGTAACCAAACTATTTTTTTGGTTTTGGTGGCTTGAACCAGAACTGAACCCATACACACTGAATGCAAGTGAACCCAAAACTGAACTGAACCAAAATAAATACCAGTTTGACACTCTGGTCCCAGTATGAGTGAAATGTAGCCTTGTACTTTTAATTGCAAAAAGATTAGGGGGCAATGTGTGTCTTGGTCAATATTTTCCCTGTCATTAAAATGGATTATAGTGTCCAAGACTATGTTTGATATGTTGAAGAGTGTAAAATATATGGCTACACAATTACTGTAACAAGTTTTCGCCCCTTGGTGAAAAGCACTGTTTGTATATCTTTCATATCAAAGGGGAAGTACATAACAAAACCCTCTGAAGTATCCAAATAAATTTCCATTGTCACATGTATGACAATTGGTTGCAGTTACTCTGCAATTCCTTTACCACATGAAAGCTGCTGGCCAGCTCACTAGAATGGCTTCATATATGGACTCCATTATATCTGCACATAAACATAAATGTGTCTCAAACATTAATTAATTTAATCTCAACACCTCTGTGCAATAGTGAAATATTATCCCAATTTGACAGATAAGAATTAGGGTCAGTGCACTTTGGTCATACAGAAATAGGAGAGCTAGTAACTGAACCCAGGTGTTTTAAGGCCAGTGCCTTAACCACAAGACAATCCCATCTTCCTAGTATCGGTGTCCAACTCGAGAGGATTCCCTCTTCCTGCACACCCTGAAGTGACGGCGCTCTAGGGATCTGCACAGATCTCTTTAGCCATGCAGTAGTGGATGAGGAGGAATAATATTTTTAAAAATTTTAATGGTATGTTTAGAGATTATTTGGAGAATAGGAGTTGATTCCCACAGTCTGGGATCCCCCACCTGGTGGTGACCAGTGCCTAATGGGTCAGAGAAAGCAATGAATCTTCTGCCTCTCTCACAGAGAACCTATCCAATTGTGTCATGTTGTTCACATGAAAACATTTCCGTTTTGGTGGTTATCAGTTTACATCCACAAGCATGGTCTGAATACAGAGTACATTATTTCATTCCCCCTGAATTCTTGCTAAAGTAATGACAGACTCACAGTCAGTCTGGGTACCGTTCTGCATCCATTGAAACCAGTGGGAACTTTGCCATTGATTTCAGTGGGAGCAGAAGCAGGCTGTTTGTGATCTATTGATTGCATACTTCAGTTAAATCAAAAGTTGGTGTATTCAGACCATTATATAACTCTTGGTGTGCATGCATGAAATGGCTGTATTACTATTCCCTTAAGTATAGATTAAACATTTTCACTACATCTGTTGAAGGACCAACCAAAACAGACATAGGCTGCTGCAGCTGTCCGGAAGCCACATGATTGCATATTTTACTTCAAGTTGTAACCTTGCTTGTAAAAACCCATTCTGCACTTGTGTAGGCTGATATTTTGGTTGTGGGTGGTTTTGTTTGGTTTTGGTTTGGTTGGGTGTTTCTGCTGCTGATTTCTTAAATGAGCTTCTTCCCTTCTTGGGACTAGTTGGGACTAGTCTTGGGACTTCTTGGGACTGGTACTGCACAGCAGTACCTGTAACCGGAACGATGCTTATATGAAGAGAAACTTCTTCTCTTCTCCCATCCCTCTGGGAATGCACAGCAAAAATTGCCTTTTATGTTAGAATCCAAATGGCAAAACACCAGCCAGGTTATTAAACACACCAACCTAAACGAAACCAAAACAGAAAATAATAAAAAAACCCTATTGCTTAAATATTTCAAATCCTTTCAAAGAAAATAAGTACAACACAGTGCTATATGTTTAAAAAACAACAAAACACTTTTTTGCAGAAGCAACCAAATGGATATTCCAGTACTATCAGGAATAAGGCCCTCAGCCTGGTCAGTACTTCTGATGCCCTAATGAGCCAGGTAGGCTGCCTGATGGGCCACCCTGCCTGATTGGCTGAGGAAACCAGCAGGGTGGTTCTTAAACTTTGCAGCAGCAGTAGCTCACTGGCTGCTCAATACACATGCTGGTGGACTCTCTGCCTCCCTGTGCTTGACTCTCCAAACCCCGCTCCTGCTTTGTTTCTCCACTGCTCTAGCCCAGATCCTGCCGTGCACTCAGCTTTGTTCCCATCCTGTTCCAGCCTTGCTTCTGCCTCAGAGCCAGCCCTACTCCTGCCTTCCCTGACTCCTGGTAATCCGGTTCTGACCTCGGTTCTGCCCCTGCTTTTGCCTCAAACTCTTGGCTCCGGCCTTTAGACTCTGACCACTGGCAGACTGCCTATGACCCAGTCTGATGACATGTCCTTCCTCTTGTAAAAAAAATATTACCCAACTATTTGAGACTATTTTTATAACATTGTCATATGTTAAAGGTAAATGTAAGTATGTTTTTGTCTGCAATACAAGCACTTCTATGTGAACTTTGATTGAATCCCAACCCCCAAGCATTGACTTCTTCCTAGATTAGCTGAGTGCATTGAGTCTATTTAACCATTAGCTTTTATTGAAGGACAGATGAATATCAGTCCCTGAAGAATAGTGAATTAGCTACTCCCTTGTAGTAAAGCATTTTCTATTTTCAGTTGACAATAGGTTTACTATTAGCACAGCTTTTCATAATACAACCGGAGAGTAAAGTGACAGGTCTGCAGAAGAAAATGGAAATCTTTTGAAATAAGAATTTAACGTGCAGGGCTCTTGCTTTCATTTTAGTAACCCTCAATAAAGTGATGTCTCTAGAATAGTCTAGTATGCTAAAGGCATTTGGTTGGATACGTAGCAGGTCTAGAAATATTCCTATGAAAATTAAATAACACACATTATATAGAGTATTGACAACTTATACCATCAATTAAAAAAGCTTGCCAAATTCTTGGAACTAGAGAGGTCAAAAAACCCAAACAGGATTATTTAGTGTCTAAAAACAAAGTGTCTTTTGTTTATTTTTATCCCCCCAATTTTTCTATACTCAGATTTCCTATCTCCCAATCAGAAACTGACAGGCTAAGAAATAAAGCAAAACTGCCAGTAATCATAATCACAATTTTGTATTATCTTATTTTTAAAAATCTGAAAAACACATTTAAAGGGAAATTTAAAAATACAAGATCCTATTGTGATGTTTTGTTCAGTTTTAATTTGCATAGCGATGGTATTATTCCTTTTACACTTGAATGGATATTTTAATTCATGTCTGGGTTATTGTAATTCTAGTTTAAGGGCCGGGTTATGATACCTTTACTCACACTCATTAGTATCTGAAACCATAAATAGTCCCATTCAAATCAAGCAGATTTTGGGAAGACCATCCAGTACCAAATACATTTTTAAACATGTTTTCTTCAATTTAAAAGAAACAGGGGGGGAAATTACAGATGCCACTGCTGCAAAGCCTGATAACCACAGTACTGATAAGCATAGAGGCAGAGGACAGATGCTGTAATGATAGTAGCAGCTGCTGATGCTGAACACAAGAATCTTCTTTTTCCTCCCACTAAGCATCAGGGCCTTTGAAACCTAATCCTATTTTATTTTAATGCGGAGAGGGGTGGAGGAGTCACCCATCATCAGAGAGGTAAAGCTGCAGCAGCAGTAAGGAGTTTGGAGAAGCAGAATGTGAAAAACAACTCTGAATTTCTCAGTCTCAGATTACCATAGGAGTGAATTCTCCTGGACTCTCTCAACGTAACATCCAAGGCAATGGGGGGCACTGCACTTAGTTTTGGGTAATTTTTTTTGTTAATGTGTCCCCACAGTTAGCAAAATATAATTTTCATAAAAGGCATTGGCAAATACACTTACATAAGGGACCAATCTTTGTACAATTTAATGTATGCAGGAGGACAGGGACACTGGCTGGCTCAGGTGATCACCAATGTGTCCAGTGCTGATTTAGTTCAATGATGTGAGGCCATCTCAGGCTGGTAGGAAGAGCCAGTCCCCATCCTGTGAAGGCTATTTAGTGGCCTGCCTTAACTAAATTGCTGATTTCAGTCTATCTTCCACTGCACAGGCATCAACAGTACAGTTTGCTTCTTCCTCAACAGCGAAGGAAAGGACTGAAGAGCCACCACATCACACAATCCATTGTCTACAGCCAAGCTCTAAGATACAACCGCATTTGCTCCGATCTCTCAGACAGAGACAAACACCTACAAGATCTCTATCAAGCATTCTTAAAACTGCAATACCCACCTGGTGAAGTGAAGAAACAGATTGACAGAGCCAGAAGGGTACCGAGAAGTCACCTATTACAAGACAGGCCCAACAAAGAAAGTAACAGAACGCCACTAGCCATCACCTGCAGCCCCCAACTAAAACTTCTCCAGCGCATCATCAAGGATCTACAACCTATCCTGAAGGACGATCCCTCACTCTCACAGACCTTGGGAGACAGGCCAGTCCTCACTTACAGACAGCCCCCCAACCTGAAGCAAATACTCACCAGCAACTACACACCACACAACAAAGACACCAACCCAGGAACCAAACCCTGCTACAAAGCCCGTTGCCAACTCTGTCCACATATCTATTCAAGGGACACCATCATAGGACCTAACCACATCAGCCACACCATCAGGGGCTCGTTCACCTGCACATCTACCAATGTGATATATGCCATCATGTACATTGGCCAAACCGGACAGTCTATATGCAAAAGAATAAATGGACACAAATCTGACATCAGGAATCATAAAATTCAAAAACCAGTAGGAGAACACTTCAATCTCTCTGGTCACTCAATAACAGACCTCAAAATGGCAATTCTTCAACAAAAAAACTTCAAAAACAGACTCCAACGTGGAGCTGCAGAACTGGAATTAATTTGCAAACTAGATACCGTCATTACAAAACCTAAACTTAATTTCCCCAATACTAATTTCTCCCTACTGTTACTCAGACCTTCTTGTCAACTGTCTGTAATGGGCCACTCTTACCACTTCAAAAGTTATTCTTCCTCCCTTGGTATCCTGCTGTTAATTGATTTATCTCATTAGATTGACCTAACACTTGGTAAAGCAACCCCCATCCTTTCATGTATTTATACCTGTTCCTGTATTTTTTACTTCATACATCTGATGAAGTGGGTTCTAGCCCATGAAAGCTTATGCCCAAATAAATTTGTTAGTCTCTAAGGTGCCACAAGGACGCCTCATTTTTTTTGTTAATATAGAAATGTGCGTTTAACCCTAGGGGTGGTCACTCAAGGACAGATATAAGGCACACTGGCAGGCTGGTGCTGGGAAGACCACACAGTGTTATTCAGTGAAAGCGAAAAAATCACCTCTGTACAGAGGACCAACACAAAGCCTATACACCAGTTACAATTAAGCCCTTGCTTGAGAACTCAAATGGGATTTGAGTAGTGCACAGGCCTTTTTCTGGCCCTTTGCACAAAGATGAACTGCCATCTGGATGAACAAAGCACTTCAGTCACTCACACACAGTAACAGTATACTAAAGATATAGGTCATGCCATGTGTCTAAAAATAGAGACAAATCAGAATTTTTCTGCACTGCCACTTGGAGCATTATCTTATTGTATATCTGTACCTTCCCTCCTCTGCAGCATGCAGTAGTCCATATCTGTACTTCCTTAACCATGATTTTCATCATTAATTTTATTCTCAGAGGTGCCACCTTGTTGAAGTCAGGCAGGAAACTGCAAAGAAAAATGTTTGAGTTAACATGCATCAATAATATATAAAGTGACGGTTGGGAACCACAGCAAAGATGGGGACAAACACAACTGATGTTTTGTCCAGAGATGGGCCTGAGCACAAGCTCCAGATGTGAACTCTCCCTATCTTTGGGAAACTTTGAAATGCATCTCATCTGCATGAGAACCCTTCTAACAGACAAAACCAAACCACTGTAACCAAACTAGAAAGTCTTGACCCAAACTCTGCTACTCTAGAGTTACAATTTACTGAAAAGTTTTTAATAAATTAGAAAGACTTTTCATTATACATTATTGTAATGACATTTTCCCCTCCCCCATCCCCAATATTTGCTTTAAATAGCCGCAGTAAGTCCCAGCAGAGTGATAGAAAGGGTGCTGCCCTACAGTAGTGAGATATATTGTCCCATTTCTTCTCTTGTTTGAGGGCAGCCACAGGACCCAGAAGCTAAGTGGTGACAGAAACATTCCTAGTGACATCTGGCGTGTTGGCAGGCTCCCTTGGCAGTTAAGCTAGTAGCTCTGGAATCGCCTCTAGGTTTGTCACATGGTTAGTTTGCTGATGGGCTCCCTTGTAAAAAAAATAATTACAAAATATCTGATGTACATGGAATTTTTGGAGTCATGTCATACTCCTTTGCCCAATTTTAATAATGCTTCTATGAGAGAGTATATATTAGAAGAGCATGTGTGTACAATATGTCCCAGAACTGGGTGAAACATGGGCAATTTTTTAAAAGCACACTTTGGCTGTATGCATCGTTTGCCTCACATATAAATGTTGTGTAGAAGCCAATTCACCAGGTTGACAGAGTGTTACTGTGTAGCCAGTTATAGTATACACAGTATAATCAAATTTCTAAATTTCTAAACCTTTATTTTGATTCCAGATTACTAGATTGTACAGTTAATCTTGGGGAAATGGTTCATAGGATCTGCCTAGCTAACATACCCACCTATTTATTGCCAAAGGTGTTGACTCAGAGCTATGTTGAAAGCAGTGTTGTTGTAGCTGTGTGGTTCTCAAGATATTACCTTACCCATGGTCAGGGACTAGACAAGCTAGGACTAGCTGCTGGCCTGCTCCCTAACTAATTTTGCTGCTGCGCAACCAGTGAGTCCAACTGCACTGACTTGGAACTGACAGAGTGGCCACAGCCCCTGACTGGCTGCTGATTTAGCAGCCCTGCTTATAAGTCTGGCCCCCACAACAGACGAGCAGCTGCTCAACATGTACCATGCCCACAGCTGCACTTGCCCTTGTTCCAGTCCCTGCTCCAGTCTGCTTTCAGACTCTGCTCCCTTTCAGCTTCAGCCCTCTGGCTTTAATCCCTGGTTTATGACTCTGGTTGACCCTCCAGCTCTGGCATTTGGCTTCTGTCCCTCAGCTCATTTCCTGGACTCTCCCCACCCAGGACCCAGTTCTAACCTGTAGGCTGAACTCTCACTTCCAACATTAAGCATGACAGCCCACAGCCCAGTTGGCTACCCCCATTTGTCTCAGTTATATTGAAAGGTAGCTGTCACGGTTATAGGGTGAGTTTTTCTTTAGTCCATCTCCAGTGCATCCCTTTGAGGACAGGTTTCGCTACCTTCACGCCTCTCCAGGTGGCACCATGCAGTCTTAGCACTCCTAGATTGGCTCTCTGATCTGTAGCCCCCTCTTTATACCAACAGTGTTAACATGACATGCCTCACTGTGCTTGGCACCTGTAAGCCCTTTTCCTCCAGGACCATGTGATAGCAGCTGATTCAAGCGACTCAAAAAAAAAAAAAAAGCTTATTAAAAACCAAAGCATTGTTTGTTCATTCATCCAAAAGTAGAGCAAAGGGTAAAAACAACGAGGACCTATATGTATGCTTCCATCACCTAATCTTTCCTGGCAAGCTTTGGTAAGATCTATTCAGCCCAGTTACCTCTATCTGTGGGTTGGAAGAGCCACTCTGTCAGTTACTCATCACTAGCCACTCACTTATTTAGACTTAGAGACACCCGAGCCTAGTGGCACATAAGGCAACCCATTTTTTCCACTACTGTCTGGTCAGAGCAAGATGACTGTCTCTATCAGAAGTTGTCTCCACAATGGAAATGATTCATCCTGCAATAGGTCATTTTTTGTCCTCCACGTGTTCCCTTCCTTCTAAGTGGAATCCAATCTAAGACATATTTTGTGCCTCTACCACAAGGTAGCCTGATGACATAGCTGATCAGCAGTCTCCATTATGGTCTAATTACTGAGTCCACTATCTGCTGACCTGTGTGGTGTAACACTTCCACATTGCATCTGAAGAAGTGAGGTTCTTACCCACGAAAGCTTATGCTCCCAATACTTCTGTTAGTCTTAAAGGTGCCACAGGACCCTCTGTTACTTCCACATTGGTTACACATGGTCTCCAAAAAATTCTTCTTAAACAAAGCTGATTGAATGCATTGAACTTCCTGCTGTGTACTTCCACCATCTGCCGTATTTCCGAAGCATACAGCCATGATGGAAGGACAAGAACATTTTACAAATTTAATTTTAGTATGTAGATATATCTTCTTAGTTTTCCAGATATTTGACAAATGGGAAAATGATCCACTGGCTTTGCCGATTCTTGCCTTCGCTTCTTAAGTGAACTGGCCATTAACAGATACTGTACTTCCAAAATAAGCAAAGTCATCAACTCTTTTGTACTCTGCTCCATCAGTCCCACATCTGACAGCATTCTATCCTATCACCATGATCTTAGGGCTTGTCTACACTACAAAATTAGGTCGGATTTATAGAAGCCGGTTTTATAGAAACCGGTTTTATGCAGCCGACTGTGTGTGTCCCCACATAAAATGCTCTAAGTGCATGAAGTCGGCGGACCGCGTCCACAGTACCGAGGCTAGCGTCGACTTCCGGCGCATTGCACTATGGGTGCCTATGGGTACCTATCCCACAGTTCCCGGAGTCTCCGGCGCCCATTGGAATTATGGGTTGAGATCGCAATGCCCGAATGATGCAAAGCAGTGCCGCGGGGGGTTCTGGGTACATTGCGTCACGCCCCTCCCCCGCCGTCACAGCAACGGCAGACAATAGATTCGCGCCTTTTTACCTGGGTTACCTGTGCAGACAACATACCACGCCAAGCATGGAGCCCGCTCAGCTCAGCTCACCGTCACCATATGTCTTCCGGGTGCCGGCAAACGTGGGACTGCATTGCTAAACAGCAGCAGCAGCTTACTGCCTTTTGGCGGTAGACGGTGCAGCATGAGTAGTAGCCTTCATCGGCGCTCGGGATGCTGGTAGCTGTGGGGCTGGCAGCCGTAGGGCTGCATTGCACCAGCCCCTTGCCTTTTGGCAGTAGATGGTTTATTACGACTGGTAACCGTCCTGTCAGTATTGTCTGCTGAGCATCCAGAAGAGGCCGAGGGCGATCTGGGTGCTCAGCAGATCTGCAAGAAGAGCTTTCCTCAGGTCTGAAAGCAAGTAAATTTACAGGTTGCCTGAAATGCTCATAGATGTCCTCGTTGGACAATGATGGTTACCAGTCGTAGTATACTATTTGCTGCCAAGTATTTGCTGCCAAGCACCCAGAAAATGCCGAGGGCTATCAGTCATGCTGCACTGTCATCTTAAGATGTAAAAAATAGATTTGTTCTGTATTCATTTCCTTCCCCCCTCCCTCCGTCAAATCAACGGCCCGCTAAACCCAGGCTTAGGAGTTCAATCTCTGAGGGGGGGGGCATTCTGTGTGACAGTTGTTTGTATTCCTCCCTGATGCACAGCCACCTTTCTTGATTTTAATTCCCTGTACCTGTACGCCATGTCGTCAGTCGCCCGCCCCTCCCTCCCTCCCTCCCTTCTTCCCCTGGTCTTTAGATACTAGTTTCGCGCCTTTTTTCAGACCAGACGCCATAGCTAGCACTGGGATCATGGAGCCCGCTCAGATCACCGCGGCAATTATGAGCACTATGAACACCATGCGCATTGTCCTGGAGTATATGCAGAGCCTGGACATGCCAAAGCAAAACCAGGAGGACCAGCTGAGGAGGAGGAGGCGATTGCAGCGCGGCGACGATAGTGATGAGGAAATTGACATGGACCTCTCACAAGGCACAGGCCCCAGCAATGTGGAAATCATGGTGTTACTGGGGCAGGTTCATGCCATGGAATGCCGATTCTGGGCCCGGGAAACAAGCACAGACTGGTGGGACCGCATCGTGTTGCAGGTCTGGGACGATTCCCAGTGGCTGCGAAACTTTCGCATGCGAAAGGGCACTTTCATGGAACTTTGTGACTTGCTTTCCCTGCCCTGAAGCGCCAGAATACCAGGATGAGAGCAGCCCTCACAGTTGAGAAGCGAGTGGCGATAGCCCTGTGGAAGCTTGCAACGCCAGACAGCTACCGGTCAGTCGGGAATCAATTTGGAGTGGGCAAATCTACTGTGGGGGCTGCTGTGATCCAAGTTGCCAGGGCAATGAGAGACCTGGTGATATCAAGGGTAGTGACTCTGGGAAACGTGCAGGACATAGTGGATGGCTTTGCTGCAATGGAATTCCCAAACTGTGGTGGGGCGATAGACGGAACCCATATCCCTATCTTGGCACCGGCGCACCAAGCCACCGAGTACATAAACCGCAAGGGGTACTTTTCAATGCTGCTGCAAGCCCTGGTGGATCACAAGGGACGTTTCACCGACATCAACGTGGGCTGGCCGGGAAGGGTACATGATGCTCGCGTCTTCAGGCACTCTCTTCTGTTTCGAAAGCTGGAGGAAGGGACTTTCTTCCCGGACCAGAAAATAACCATTGGGGATGTTGAAATGCCTATCGTGATCCTTGGGGACCCAGCCTACCCCTTAATGCCATGGCTCATGAAGCCATACACAGGCAGCCTGGACAGGAGTCAGGACCTGTTCAACTACAGGCTGAGCAAGTGCCGAATGGTGGTGGAATGTGCATTTGGGCGTTTAAAAGCGCGCTGGCGCAGCTTACTGACTCGCTGTGACCTCAGCGAAAAGAATATCCCCATTGTTATTGCTACTTGCTGTGCGCTCCACAATATCTGTGAGAGTAAGGGGGAGACATTTATGGCGGGGTGGGAGGTAGAGGCAAATCGCCTGGCCGCTGATTACACGCAGCCAGACACCAGGTCGGTTAGAGCAGCACAGCAGGGCGCGGTGCGCATCAGAGAGGCTTTGAAAACTAGTTTTGTGACTGGGCAGGATATGGTGTGAAACTTCTGTTTGTTTCTCCTTGATGAAATCGCAGCCCCCCCCACGCACCCGGTTAACTCTACTACCCTGTAAACCAAGCACCCTAACCTCCCCTCCCCTCCCCTCTTCAAGCACCACTTGCAGAGGCAATAAAGTCATTGTTACTTCACATTCATGCATTCTTTATTAATTGAGCACACAACTAGGGCGATAATTGCAAAGGTAGCCCGGGATGGGTGGGGGAGGAGGGAAGCAGCACACAACTAGGGGGATAATTGCAAAGGTAGCCCGGGATGGGTGGGGGAGGAGGGAAGGAAAAGGACACACTGCACTTTAAAACTTTAAAACTTATTGCTGTGGAAATCATCTAGGGTGGAGTGATTGGGTGGCCGGAGGCCCCCCCACCGTGTTCTTGGGTGTCTGGGTGAGGAGGCAATGGGACTTGGGGAGGAGGGCTGGTGGTTACAGAGGGGCTGTAGCGGCGGTCTCTGCTCCTGCTGTTGATTACAGAGGGGCTGTAGCGGTGGTCTCTGCTCCTGCTGTTGGTTACAGAGGGGCTGCAGCGGCGGTCTCTGCTCCTGCTGTTGGTTACAGAGGGGCTGTAGCGGCGGTCTCTGCTCCTGCTGTTGGTTACAGAGGGGCTGCAGCGGCGGTCTCTGCTCCTGCTGCCTTTCCTGCAGCTCAACCATACGCAGGAGCATATCACTTTGATGCTCCAGCAGCCGGAGCATCGACTCTTGCTTTCTGAGTACAAGTTGACGCCACTTCTCCTCTTCAGCCCGCGTTTCAGCACGCAAACTCTGCTCTTCAGCCCGCCACCTCTCCTCTCGCTCATATTGGGCTTTTTTAAAATCAGTCATTGACTGCCTCCACGCATTCTGCTGTGCTCTGTCAGCGTGGGAGGCAGTCTGTAGTTCAGTGAACATTTCGTCACGCGTCCTTCGCTTCCTTCTTCGAATATTCACTAGCCTCTGTGAAGGTGAAACATTTGCAGCTGGTGGAGGAGAAGGGAGAGTTGTTTAAAAAAGATACATTTTTGAGAACAATGGGTACACTCTTTCACTTTAGATTTTGCCGTGCATCACACAGCACATGTGCTTTCGTTACAAGGTAACATTTTTCCTCTTATATTGAGGGCCTGCCTGTTTGGTGTGAGAGATCACTCACGCAGTTCCAGGCCACAGATTTCAGCTTGCAGGCAGCCATGGTAAGACACAGTCTTTTGGCTTTTTTAACGTTGTTAACAAGTGGTGATGGTTTAAAACAGTACTGCTCTCATTACCCATACCAAGCACCCGCTGGGTTGGCCATTTAAAATGGGTTTGCAATGTAAAAGGAGGGGCTGCGGTTTCAGGTTTAACATGCAGCACAAACCCAACTAACTCCCCTCCCCCACACACCCAATTCTCTGGGATGGTCACTTCACCCCTCCCCCCCACCGCGTGGTTAACAGTGGGGAATATTTCTGTTCAGCAGAGCAGGAAGGGGCACCTCTGAATGTCCCCTTAATAAAATCACCCCATTTCAACCAGGTGACCGTGAATGATATCACTCTCCTGAGGATAACAAAGAGAGATAAGGAATGGATGTTGTCTGCATGCCAGCAAACACCGGGACCATACGCTGCCATGCTTTGTTATGCAATGATTCCAGACTACGTGCTACTGGCCTGGCGTGGTAAAGTGTCCTACCATGGCGGACGGGATAAGGCAGCCCTCCCCAGAAACCTTTTGCAAAGGCTTTGGGAGTACATGAAGGAGAGCTTTCTGGAGATGTCCCTGGAGGATTTCCGCTCCATCCCCATACACGTTAACAGACTTTTCCAGTAGCTGTACTGGCCGCGATTGCCAGGGCAAATTAATCATTAATCATTAAACACGCTTGTTTTTAAACCATGTGTAATATTTACAAAGGTACACTCACCAGAGGTCCCCTGTGTGCCCACAGGGTCTTGGGTGAGTTCGGGGGTTACTGGTTCCAGGTCCAGGGTGACAAACATATCCTGGCTGTTGGGGAAACTGGTTTCTCCGCTTCCTTGCTGCTGTGAGCTATCTATGATGTTCTCTCCATCCTCATCTTCCTCGTCCGCCGAACCCGCTTCCCTGTCTCCAGAGAGGGACTGATAGCACACGCTTGGGCTACTGGTGGCTGCACCCCCTAGAATGGCATGCAGCTCCTCGTAGTAGCGGCATGTTTGCGGCTCAGCCCCGGACCTTCCGTTTGCGTCTCTGGCTTTGTGGTAGGCTTGCCTTAGCTCCTTAATTTTCACGCGGCACTGCTGTGCGTCCCTGTTATGGCCTCTGTCCTTCATGGCCTTGGAGATCTTTTCTAATGTTTTGCCATTTCTTTTACTGTTTCGGAGTTCGGCCAGCACTGCTTCATCTCCCCAGATGGCGATCAGATCCCATACCTCCCGTTCGGTCCAGGCTGGAGCTCTTTTGCGATCCTGGGACTGGGACTCCATCACGGTTACCTGTGCTGATGAGCTCTGCGTGGTCACCTGTGCTCTCCACGCTGAGCAAACAGGAAATGAAATTCAAACGTTCGCGGGGCTTTTCCTGTCTACCTGGCCAGTGCATCTGAGATGAGAGTGCTGTCCAGAGCGGTCACAATGAAGCACTGTGGGATAGCTCCCGGAGGCCACTAATGTCGAATTCCGTCCTCACTACCCAATTCCGACCCCCATAAGGCCGATTTTATCGCTAATCCCCTCGTCGAGGTGGTGTAAAGAAACCGGTTTAAAGGGCCCTTTAAGTCGAAAGAAAGGGCTTCGTCGTGTAAACGTGTCCAGGTTTAAGTCGACTTAACGCAGCTAAAGTCGACCTAAACTCGTAGTGTAGACCAGGCCTTAGTCATTTATCTACTGATACAACATACCGCTTTAGCAGTTTCTGCTTTTATGCTCATAAAAAGTCTTCATTCCATCAAAGTTAGTATCCAGTTGTCAGGGACCGCAGATCTTGAACGCTAGTCCACAGGGATCTTAGGAGGTAGGCAGTCCTGACCTTTCAGCCAGTGACCTGCTAACAGATGCTAGAATAGCAGCTGATCTCTCACAGAGGACTCCAGTCCTGGATCTAATTGGTGGAATTCTAGAGGTTCCTGGTTGGTCCCCAGCTTCTATTTAACCCAGTACAGCAACAGGAAGTTGTCCATGCAACTGGGTTCTCCCTGCTTAGGACTGCTTCCCCCTGTAATACCTGCTCCTACTGATCTTCTGGTAACCTGACCCTGCCTGCCTCCTGACACGTGACTCTTGGTTTTACCCTCTGGTTTGGCTTGGATTCTGCCTGGTATCTGACCCGGCCTGATTCCAGATCCCTGCTCACACCACTAGATCAGACCGCCCATGGCCCAGTCATGAAACCAGCATGACTACGTCATCTGCAAAATTTAGGGCCTGCAACTCAAGTCTTGCTGAAACAATACCAGTGTCCTCCGCAGCAGCCATCACTCTTCTCTTCACAAAGCCTATGACTATGCAGAAGAGAAGTGGGGAGGGTATTCAACCTTGCCATACACCAGTCACAATCTTAAAGCATTCCATGTGTTTACTTTCTGTCCTGATACAGCCTGCGGATTCATCATGCAAAGCTTTGATCAAATTAACTACCTTTGTTGGAATTTCATAGTGTCTCAGGAACTTCCAGGGGGGTTCTCTGTGGACACTATCAAATGCTTTTGTAAAAATCAGTCTTCTGCTGGTATTCTAGGCCTTTCTCAATAAGTCTTCTCAAAGTGAAAATCTGATCTGAATGCTACCCACCAGATCAAAATCCAGCCTTTTCTTCCCTGAGTATTTTGTCAACAGCAGTTTTCATTTTGTTCAAAATGATAATACAAAACACTCCAGTTATCACAAATAAACTGGTCCCCCTTTTTAAGGCATTTTACAGATAACAGCTCTTCTCCAATCTCTAGGACAGACCTTCCCCCAAACTATTGTATACAACATGCAAATGTAATTCAACATCCCTTCCTCTCCAGCTTTTAACATTTCAGCATCTATCTTATAGCCTGGTGCTTTACCACTCTTCAGTTGTTTTATGGCCTTAGTTACTTCTGCAAAGGCAATTACTCCTAGTGATAGAGGTAAGTCCACTATTTCTTCACATCTCTCAATGTATTAGTGGATCTGGCTGCTTAGGCACAGCCTGGAAATATTCATATCAGTGGGGTCTCTGTCCTTCCTCGGTGGTTTAATATCAAAACATCCTAAGCCTTCACAATGCCACATGTTTTAAAACTTGTGATATCAGTTGTTTGGATACTAGAAAAAGCTTTTTAGAATCCTCTTTATTGTTTGCCTCCTTGGCTTTTATTGCTTTGATTTCCATCCATTCTCTGTCTCTACCTTTTAACTTCCTTCTCCACATGTTCTTGATGCAGAATAGCTTTTACTGCTGTCCCAGTCTTGTTGAATTCTCATCCTAAATTCTTTCCTTTCTTCCTACATACCCTCTGCCCAACTAACGGCTGCCCCTCCCCTTTATTCCCCTAAGGAGTCTTATCTTTGTCATTATTTCATTTCCTTTGCTTCCCCCTCCCTCCACACCAAGCAGCCTCCTTTAATTTAACTCCACACAGTCAAGCAGGATAATATAAAACAGTAAGCTTCATCTATGGCATGATATCCTGAAACCCCTGAAGAACATGATTTAAAATAGGAACAGTCATATGACATATCCTGTAGGCAGATGCTACTTTACTACCATTTTTTAAATATTACATTTATTGTATTGGAAAGATGAGCATTTTTCTTCCCTAGAAAAACCACATAATTTGCATTTTGTGGCTACACAAACCCTGTATACTTTTTTTTATAAATAGGCATGGAATTTTGTAATCTTCTGTCCAACATGATTAGCTTAATCCCCCAGCCCAACATAACAACTGAGCAAATTGCAAAAACAAACATTCAATGCAAAACAAACATACTAGATATAATACCTTGTTTGCTAAGGTAAGAATATTGACCTGCTTACAAATTGCTTCTAAGCAACAACATCCTGCATCAATAACTATGATACTCAACGTGATGCCAATATTTAGCTCTACAAGTGTTTTCATTTTCGACTTTTTACTTTTCACAAACAAATTGAACATACTGGACCAAAGTCATCACTGGTGGCACAACGTGGACATGAATAGCCTTGCTAAGTGACACATCTCTGTGTGTGTGTGTGTGTGTGTGTGTGTGTGTGTGTGTGTGTGTGTGTGTGTGTGTGTGTGTGTGTGTGTGTGTGTGGAGGGGGGAAGGTAACCAAATGTAAGCACAAAGGAGATGCAGAAATTAGGATAGCACAAATTTAAAGGGAGGCAACTAGGAGTAATGGACTGAATTTAAAAAGGAAAATTTAGGCTGATTATCAGGACAAGTTTCCTTATGCTGAGATCTATTAGGTTGTGCAATAGCCTTTCAAGTGAAGTGGCGATACAAACACTTAAAATTATATTAGAGAAAGAACTAGTAAATACCCCGAAAAGAATAATCTTGCATTGAGAGGAGAAGAGG
Organism: Emys orbicularis; assembly: GCF_028017835.1. Lineage (NCBI taxonomy): Eukaryota > Metazoa > Chordata > Testudines > Emydidae > Emys > Emys orbicularis. The sequence goes on along the minus strand of NC_088683.1, from coordinate 75,419,337 downwards.
ATGGTCAAGATGACTTTAGGTTTCTTCAATTTCTAACTTCTGTGTCCTATGGTTATACATCTCAGAGAATCATTTCATACAAACAGGCTGCCATTTAATTCAAGGCATGTTCTTTCAATGACATTTGATCCATGGACTGATCTTGCAGGACAGTGCTTTAAAAAATAAACCATGCAAGATATCCCCAATTTATTTCTAAACTTGGATTAAACCCAGTTTTCAATCATATCTCTTACCAATAATAGTTCAGACTTGCTATAAAGGCACCAGGTTTGGGGGTCAAGACTTTGCAAGTAATTGAAATTTGTTGGCAATAAGCACTTTACAAATTCCCATAGATATAACCTTCAGGGTTTTTTTGTTTTTTTTTTTTGTTGCTTTTGTTGATTGTAGCACAAACTTTCTTATATTATTAATGGAGTTAAACACTTGATTTGAGACACAAAACACTATCCTGGTAACAGGAATAGAAAATCATTTTGTGTCTATAAAGGGGGATGTAGCATACAAGGTTTTCCTAATTTATATTCAGCGGGTTATAGTCACATTTATTAATAAAAGCAGTAATTTTAATTAAAATGCAATTCATATTGGCAATTTGTAACAGATACGCAGAAGCAACATAAATCAATCAATCATTTGTAATGGGTCTTGTTCTCAGTTAATTGTTATGTAGCTCCCAGTCATAAACATAAGCAAAATATCACAAAAATGTGGTTGCTCCAGTATATCACGCAGTCAAAATCTAGTGGGAATGGTGAGAATAATCACTCCTGCAAGCATTTATTCACATTAGCAAGCGAAGTGGTATGTGACTGATTCCATTTAAACCAATGTTAATATCTCCTGTGTTTCCAGGAGAAGATGAAGCACTGATACTGAGGGCAATTCCACACTAGAAATGCTACATCGGCGCACTAGCTGTAGTGTGTCTGATGAAGACACTCTATGCCGATGGAGAGCGCTCTCCGGTTGACAAAATTACTCCACAAGAGGCGTAACCTATGTCAGCAGGAGAGCATCTCCTGCCGACATAATGCCCGTGTGGACAGCATTTAGGTTGCTGTAACTTGCGTCTCTCGCGGGGGGTCTTTTTCACACCCCTGAGCGACGCAAGTTACAGTGACTTAAGCGGTAGTGTAGACCTGCCCTGAGATTTTGACAGTAGCTCTGGCTCATATCAAGAGATGTAGGATTTGAAACTTTAACATACTTCACATTTTTCTGCTTATTTTTATTTCTCCTTTGATTGCAGTCTCACTGATTCATGCTGAAGGGGTGGGATAGCCAGGCAATCAAAATGGAGAGCCTTGAAAAGGTCAAAATTAGTTTAGCACATTACAATAATTTCCAAGATTACATTAGACCTTCAATTCCTGATGCCCAGTTTGGTGAACAAGATTATTAATAGGAAATGAAAAATGCGCAACAGGACTCCAATCTCTTGATAAGGATTGTAGGGCACAGAATATTGGGAAATGATCCTACAATTACAGTGTAAAACTTCAAACAAAGTATTATATTAAGAGAACATTCAATTTGGAAAGTTAAGCACTCAAGAAATAAAGTTACAGCTGCCTATGCTACCTTAAATCCTCCCCCTTTTGCATAGGCCTCTAATTACAAGCTCTCACACTATTATTTTCCACAGGAGCCCCCGCCTCATTCAGAGCCTGATCTAAAGACCATTGAAATCCTTGGGAGTCTTTCCAAAGGACTTCAATGGGGTTTAGATAAAAATCTACCAAGGACGATGTACAGTGAATGAGGAAAGAGACTGACATTTTCACTTTGAAATAGTACTTAAAACAGATGCAAAGAGCAAGACGGCACAGAGTACAATTGCCGTCAACAAAAACTAAAATATAATTTCTATTATCAATAGGAAGCACATTATTTTTTTTAAAGAAATCAAATTAATTATTTTTATCCTTACTGCTCAATGAACCAAACTCTGTGTGGATGCCTGAATTCTTGACTTTACACCATCCAACCTGCACTCTTTAAAGGGCCAAATTCTGAGTTACCTCAGTATAAATATGAGCCTCCCTTGTCTTCAGTAGAATTACTCCACATTTATCCTGATGTTAATGCCACAGAATTAGGCCCACAATGAGGCAGGGATCGACTTTACTTCAGCCATTAACATTAGCTGGCATGTGCCCAAGCCAATCCAACTCCATCCAAAAGAAATCCGCCATTAAAATCTCAGGTGTATGAAGGTCATTGGATGGCTTTGCTGATTGACTTTGTAGGTCCTTTGCCAAGGACTCAAAGAGGTAACCAATACCTATTAGTAGTTCTCAATCCTTTTTCAAAGTGGGTAGAGGCATTTCCTCTTAATGCCAATACTGCAAAAGCCACCGCCAAAGTCCTAGTAGAGCAAGTCTTCTCTCGACGGGGGATCCCTGCAAAGGTAGAACTGGACCAGGGATCACATTTCACTGGACAGTTCTTTAGGGACTGTCTTAACTTAATGGGAGTTCCGCAGAGACTACACATCCCATACAGACCACAGTCATCTGGGATGGTGGAACGATCCAATCGTCCTATAAAAGTGATGTTGAGGAAACTGGTTAATACCAATGGACATAACTGGGACACTCTCATGCCTATAATTTTAATGTCATTGAGAGTGACACTGGCTGCATCTACCGATAAAACACACTTTGAAGTGATGACAGGCCGAACGATGTGATTACCAAAACATTTAATTTGGCACATCAGTGGCACTCAATTAGAGGGAATAAAAATGGATACCTAACTGCAGAATTGGCAAAAACATTTAAATCAAATCCACTTGCAGGTATCAGCCAAATTGGGAAAATCCAAAAGAAAGGCAATGGCTTACTCTGACAAAAACCAAAGAGAGAATACTTGAAAGATTAAAGACCAAGTAATGCTGTTCTCGTATAAAACACCAGAACATGGGCTGTGTAATCGATGGATCGGACCCTTCTGAATCATCGATAAACTCAGTTCAGCAGTACATAAAATTAGGATAACAGGAGGCAAGTGTAATAGAAAGAAAATCTATCATACTAATCAGTTAAAGCTGTATCAATCATTCAGGTTGCAGGAGCAATTTCCTCCTCAGCACTTAAGTGAACAGCATCCGACAGAATCGCGACAACGAGTCCAGCAGATTGCAACCATGAAATGGACATTAATATTTCTGATTTACTACACCCTTATCATTGCTCTAAGGGTAAGACTGAGCCAAAATCACAAATTTGGAACTGAACTGTTACAACCCCATAAAACCAGACGACACGGTCATGCTCATTTGCCTGAGCACGTGAAACAGGACATACCAACACAAAAGAAATGGACTATTATACTCAACCCAGGACTTATCCACAGGAAGAGCAATTTACTGTTTATAATATGCATAACATAACCCAACTGTTTAATGAGACCCAACGTAAAATTAATCAGCTAATCCCTTAAAATTGTGAAAGGTTCCTGACTTAACTAAAGATGAGCAACTGTTAAGTTGGTACTGTCCCAAGTATTTTTCAAAAGCTGGAAAAGGAACGATCCACATATTTGAATTCATGCCAGCATTTATCAGTGGGTGCTATAAGAGAAATGAGATCTGTGACACCTCACCCCAACCGAGACAGTTGTTCTCTTTCAAAAGACTATATGATGGCACGATCTTTGTATGTCTCATTTACAGTCTCGTTACCAGTATTTGACCCAAACAAGGATGTGTACAGGCAATTGGTTGCTGTCCATTCTATCGGTCACCTCAAAGTTGACATCTATAGGGAACGCATTAATGCACCTCCCCTGGAGGTCTATCACACTCCAACTCAGACTTGGAAAGTGCCACAAATGGCCTGTTGCTCTAAAAAGGGGCCTCAGTACATGTGTAGGTGTAATGTGTTTGAAACAGACACTGTTCTGTGTGGACTGCAGGGAGAGAAAGTACAGAATTTATCATTGTCATGCCTAGTGAGTCTGACCAAGTGGGAAGACTCCGATGGAGAGGGTGACCTATGCTGGAAATAACCAATTTTGCGTGGTTACCAACCAAAAGCGGTACCAATATGGTCCCTTGGAGTGTCCTGTTACAGAACCAAATGTTTGTTTTACTCCAAAGCAACCCACTTTAATAGGAAATCAAGCTATTTTCCCTATTCCCACTTTTAAGAACATCACCATTATTCCGTTCGACCCAGCCTATCAGGATTTAACTATCCAAAGTACACACTCACTAAATACTTAACCACCTACATGGTACCTATGTGACAGGGTTCATTGGTGCAAACCACCCCATCAAAGGTGAGCATGTAGCCTATAGGATTAACCTGCTTATTTGCATATATTCTTATAGTTTAAGTATTTTGGTTTATTGTAATAGGTTTATATAAATTTATATTAAAGTAAGTTTGGCTGTAATTCAAGGGACCTACAAGCCATATCCTGTATGTTAAGCTAAGGCAAAGTTAGCATATCTATATTAAGACCTTTTACCTAGATAAGCACCCACGCATATGTCTAAGACCTTTTATCTAGACAGATAGATAATGGAAGAATGGTATAGGGGGGTTCCAAGTTTGTACCCACAGACTTAACAGGTACACCACAAGGAAAGAACTGAAATGATTAAAAAGAACAAAAATAACATATGTGCGTATGTACATGTCATCAATACGCACAAACATACTAGCCTATGGAGTAAGCATACACTAACATTTGGTGGGTGATGAAATTGCGCATAGGAGGAAGGATTTCTGGCACTTGTGCCCTATTAAAGAGGTGACCCCACCTTGCTAGAGTACTCTCTCTTTATTTTCTACTCTCTTCCTCTTCTATCTATGCTATCTATCTATGACACTACTAACTATTAGTAGGCCGTACTCATTTTCTTTCAAACTTTAAGTTCCAAGGGGACTTGGCTAAGCTTGGTTTCCCTAAGCTTTTGTTTTTAGTTTATTAGGTTTTGATTTTAAGTTTAAGTTAATTAAGTAAACTCTAAGTTAGCTTTGAGATAGTTCTTAGCATTAGCTTCTTCTAAGCACTGCATCTCTCACTCAAGAATTGAGAAACCTGAACCGCGAGGCTTGTTCTGTGTCCCTCACCACCAGGTTATCGAGGAAAGGTGTGAGTATATTAACCAAAGCTTTGTAGCATATAATACCATATGTATCTTTTGAATAGCAGTAATGCAATTGTAACTTTGTAACTCTGATTATTTTATCATTTACTTACTATTCCATTGATTTTAATAAAAAGTCTTTACGGCTATATCTGTCTTAGTGTGAGCTTCCTGTCGGTCCTTTGTAAAGTCTGTGGAGCCTGATTCGGGACAAGAACTTTTATCTTCTGATCTAACAGACTGGCGAGCCTAAAACCCATACTATCCAAATTAATATTATGAACACCCCAAATCAGGCAACACCTTATGCTGGCCTCACTGAAAACTAAGAAGAAGTCAAAGAGAAAAACCTCCAATGTTTTCCCTTCTCCTAATTATTTTGCTTTTATTATCTCTTCCTCTGACACCCTCATCCGAAACCTTTTCCAAGTTGAAATAAAATTTTGGAAACGAGCCCTCCACCCAGTTGTTGATGTTTTCTGATGTTACAATTTTGTATTGAATCATATTTACACCCACACACAAAGACGAGAATGGGAAGAGAGGAGCTGTTACTGTTTGCATCCCTGCTCAGTATCACCCCAGGAAATTACAGGAGCTGTTATTCAGTCTTGGAGAACTGATTCTCTTTAAGTGGACTTCAGTAGGTTTTCTGATCATGTGGATTAGAGTCCAACTCATTGACTTTTATTCTTTGACCCCCCCATGGATATTTGTGGGTAGAGAGTAGTGGGGAAAGGAGGAGAGGGAGCCTTTTTGTTGTTTTCCTCATCCCCCTTTCCCCCACCATTTGTTTTATCCTGCTCTTCGAGACAAGGATTGCTGTTCTACTTTGTGTTAAATGATGTATAAACACAACAGATCCTCAATCCTGACCCTCGAGGGGCTAATGTAACACAAATAAATAGGTGGAGCTTTTTGTTGAGTGTGAGACATGAAAGTCCAGATTTGATGATGTGTTGGACCAACCACAGAGTTTACAGACTGCTATTACAAAGCTTTCAAGAGACATTACTCAACACACTGTACCAAAAGCATATTATGGACTTGATTAACTGAGACAATTTTGCATGACCACACTGTGAGGATATTGTACAGCTATTTGTTTGAGACCCCCAAAGTATCTTTCTTAGGGAGTGAGGATATACAACACTTTACCATGTACAAGCACTCCATTATAATGTAGCCAGCAGTAATAGAAGATTTAAAGCTAGTGAGATTTTATGTTGGGGGAACAAGTTTTGTTTTTTGCTTGCAGCACATATACTCCAGTGTATGTCATAACTGGGACTTTGCAAAAAGTGGGAACGCTCACTAGTCTATTATGCTTTGGGGCACAGACGGAAGGATGTTGAAATGGAATTCCCTCAGTAACACTACACCAAAATTGTAACACATTTTAGTTTTAATGATATATATTATTTCAGTCGCCTCTTCACCTTATCTTCCTAGTGGAGCAATTGCCTTTGGAAGTCGTATAATGAAAAGCAAGCTCCCTTTCTGTTTAAAGAGAAAGTATTTGAAGCTGGGTTATACAGACTAGAAATGTGTGTATGCAGCAGGAAAGGAGATCTGAGGGACAGTGAAATTCAAATAACTGTTCATTAGACATGGAATGAAACCATTTCTAAAATATACACAGTAAAATAATAGTAATGAATTGTGTTTGTAAATTTAAGTTTATCTGAGAGATTTTACAGAGATGTTATGTGTGTAAGCCTCTTCAAAAGGCTAGTAGGTGATAGAATAGGAAATTATATTAGTATTTACTGAAACATTTCCATTACATAGTAAGATCCACAGAGATGTAATAGTGGTACTTCTCCCTCCTTACAGGTTAGGGTCAAAACCAGATCTGTCATTCAGTGGCAACAGGAGAATGCCCTCCCTCCTGAAGTTCCCTCCTGAAGTTTCCTCCCTCTACAGCTGGAATAATTCAAACCTACTTTCTTAGATTACAGATTGTGGAAAAACAACAATTTCTCCTAATGCAGAGCATGGAATATTCTACCTACTGACAACAAACCCAAATCTTTGGGTGTAAATTTCCATCTCTATTCTGCATAATTAAGGCTGAGATTTTGTCATGGATATTTTTTGTAAAAAAGTCACGGACAGGTCATGGGCAATAATGAAAAATTCACGGAAGCCCGTGACCTGTCCCTGACTTTTACTAAAACTATCCATGACAAAATGGAGAGCCTGGGCAGCTTCTGGTGGGCTGAGAGCCCTGGGGGCTCCCCCTGCCTCCGGCAGCGGCCTGGAGCTTTGGGGGGGCTCCTGCTGCCTGGGGAGGTGGTGGTACCCTGCAGCTCCCTGCCTCCGAAGGCAGCAAGGGACCCTGCAGCTCCCAGGTGGTGCTGGCTGAAGTCATGGAGGTCTTTGGAAGTCACGGATCCCGTAACCTCCGTGACTAAATCGCAGCCTTATGCATAATCCATTTCTCTCTAGAGTAGGCTGGATCGGTGAACCCTATTACTCAAAAGAAAGGAAATTTTCAAGCAAGCACAAATGAATTTTTCTATTCTTCTTCATGCTAAGTTCCACAGATCCATTACAATGTCATTTTCAGAGCTGGGTACCTCCAGGGTGGTAAAGAGAATCATCCTTTAAAGATGGTAATCTAAACCAAGATAGATTATATAATCTCTTTCCTCCATTTTCTCCTGGTCACTAAAGCATGGTGAAGACTTCTGCCAAAAGGAAGGAAATGGCATCAGCTAAAACAGGATAGCCAATATACAAAATGTGGGGAACTAATGGCCTCAATACAGGTGACATGATTACTTTGCCCTGATATTATCAATGCGCCGAAGGACTGGACTGATACTTAATGGAAGGAGGAATATTTCTTGAATTTACTTAAGCAATGAGTACTGTGACAGTTGTGAGGAGTTCCTGTCTGAATGAAAAGTACAATACTGGGTCTCAGAGAAAGTTCCCTGCTTCATATAAAAACATTCATTTGATTGGAGGTAGTAGCTTACTCTAATGGATAGAAAGTACCGTGACACATTCAGCAGGAGTTCATCTTAGACAGTGTGTCAGCAGCAGAATGGGGTTCCAAAGTCATGCTCTACGACCTCACCGGATTGCAATAAGATTGGTGCCCTATGGGAGCATTTAATATAGAGATTTGTACAAAGCTTCACTCTCTTGAACATGCTGAGAATATTATACTACAGAGACTTGACCTTTTTGCTTGGACAGTTTTATAAACCCACAATAAAGCCTGCCTGGGATATGGCTACTCAAGACTATGTTTCACTGGTTTAGCATGGTAGTTATACTGTGAACTTTGAACCAGCCAGTAGAATAAGTTCTATTTTTTGACTTCTCTTTTAGGGTCCATGAGAGCAATAAAATCACTTCATCCAAATAATTATTTTAAACATGTCTGGTCCAGGATGGAGGACTGGTATTGCCATAGCAGCCCTCCTCTGAGAGACAGAAATATCTGATGATCCAGTGCTAGGTTAACCAGGCCTGACAGCCATTGCCTTTTCAGCCAGAATGGCAGAAAATATCCCTGCCACTGTCTTGTTTGTATTCTCCTGTGGAGCAGTGGAAAAGGTGGGAAGACATAGCAGGGACCTTGCCTAGCTTTGCAAGAGGTCATATACCATCTCCACAACCTGAGTCCTGAAAGAGAGAGAGACTGCAGGGCACTTTATTTACCATTTTCAGATGCAAAGAGGTCAGTTTCCAGCCAGCCACACTGACTTGCGATGACGGAGATATTTACGGGTATAGGAACCACTCTTCTAATCCGACTTCTGCTATGTAAGCCTTGGAGTTCATCTTCCCCCTGGGTGAGCAGTGCACATTGAGATAGGAAGCTTTACTACATCCAGGACAGGAGGCTCACTCTTTGGGATAGGGCTGATGGTGTTTTCTTCCCAGTTATTGTTGAAAACCCTCTCTGACACATTGACTATTACAAAAAGAACAGATCTGTTATCCATGGAAGCAGCCATACTCTGAGACCTCAATGAATCATTGTGTTCCAACTGGTAGATGCTGTGCTCTCTTTTTCTTGTGCCCATTTTCTCAGCTGTTGACCTGTGGCTCAGAGCCTGATATTATAGAAGTTATGAGGCAATCTTAACTCATATGTTATGTGCAAAAGTGTTTTATAAGTGATGCTAATATAGCAGAAACAGAAGTAGGGACATATTATTATTGGCAATAGGCTGAGGCCTAAATATGCCCCCATAAAAAGCCTACCTAAGCAGGAGTACTTGACCAAAGATCACAGGATTTAGCAATATACAACTTTTGACAAACAATTAAAGCAAAAACAAGTTTAAAATAGTAGCTTTGGGGGGATTTATACTAAATTTATCCATGACGCCAACAGCACATGTCAAAAGTATTGGGAAAGGAGTTGATGCAAATAATGTAGGCCGGCCTCAGAAGTTTGATTTTGGTTCGCTACAATACCAAAGAAAGCTTCCTGGAATACCACACGTGGCCAGGGGGCTCAAACCTCATCAGATATGGTCCAGGATCTATGTGGGTAGAATGGGAAAAAGGTCTACTAAAAGTGTTTGCCCGACCCTAGTGGACACATCGGGATTGACAGGTTGGTGTAAACTGGGCCATTGCCTCCACTTATGATGGACTCCACTATCTATCTTCTACTATGTATTTTCCATGGCTTCCAGGAGTTTGATAGTATGACCGCACAAGCGGCCTTTCTATTGTATGTATCTGTATTTTTCTCAGTCGCACTAATTATTTGGATGGTAAATAAAGTGTTCATGTCAATACTTAGGTGATTCACCAGTCTCATCTATTAAACAATGTACATAACTCGCCAGTTATTAATGGCTCGTGCATGTGCACCTAAACTTATCCCAGGCTACAGAACTGAATTGGAAGGATCCCTTAAAAATATCTGGTATCAGAGGGGTAGCCGTGTTAGTCTGAATCTGTAAAAAGCAACAGAGGGTCCTGTGGCACCTTTAAGACTAACAGAAGTATTGGGAGCATAAGCTTTCGTGGGTAAGAACCTCACTTCTTCAGATGCAAGTAATGGAAATCTCCAGAGGCAGGTATAAATCAGTGTGGAGATAACGAGGTTAGTTCAATCAGGGAGGGTGAGGTGCTCTGCTAGCAGTAGAGGTGTGAACACCAAGGGAGGAGAAACTGCTTCTGTAGTTGGATAGCCATTCACAGTCTTTGTTTAATCCTGATCTGATGGTGTCAAATTTGCAAATGAACTGGAGCTCAGCAGTTTCTCTTTGGAGTCTGGTCCTGAAGTTTTTTTGCTGTAAGATGGCTACCTTAACATCTGCTATTGTGTGGCCAGGGAGGTTAAAGTGTTCTCCTACAGGTTTTTGTATATTGCCATTCCTGATATCTGACTTGTGTCCATTTATCCTCTTGCGTAGTGACTGTCCAGTTTGGCCAATGTACATAGCAGAGGGGCATTGCTGGCACATGATGGCATATATAACATTGGTGGACGTGCAGGTGAATGAGCCGGTGATGTTGTAGCTGATCTGGTTAGGTCCTGTGATAGTGCTGCTGGTGTAGATATGTGGGCAGAGTTGGCATCGAGGTTTGTTGCATGGGTTGGTTCCTGAGTTAGAGTTGTTATGGTGCGGTGCGTGGTTGCTGGTGAGAATATGCTTAAGGTTGGCAGGTTGTCTGTGGGCGAGGACAGGCCTGCCTCCCAAGGTCTGTGAAAGTGAGGGGTCATTGTCCAGGATGGGTTGTAGATCACTGATGATGCGTTGGAGAGGTTTAAGCTGAGGGCTGTAGGTGATGGCCAGTGGAGTTCTGTTGGTGTCTTTTTTGGGCCTGTCTTGTAGCAGGAGGCTTCTGGGTACACGTCTGGCTCTGTTGATTTGTTCCTTTATTTCCTTGTGTGGGTATCGTAGTTTTGAGAATGCTTGGTGAAGATCTTGTAGGTGTTGGTCTCTGTCTGAGGGGTTGGAGCAGATGCGGTTGTACCTCAGTGCTTGGCTGTAAAATATCTGATTCTCTGAATTCACCATTTGAAAGAGCAGAGAATATACAATTGGAGCTAGATCTCTGCCAACAGGTGAGCTGCAGAGGGGATACCCAGAATTACTGAATATGTATCAGATGAACTCTGCATCACTGAAGCATGCTTCTGTATGAGGCACCAATCAGAACTGGATTCTTGTTCTGTGATACCACTTGTTTGCTGTTATGGCCATTTGAATCTTCTGTTACCAGCCTTCTGAGATGAGACCTTGTATCTGATAGTATTCATCCTCATTTCAGGCATATGATTGACTTCATGTCCCTGCTCCAACAACATGGGGCCCTTTTGGATCTCTCAAGGGAGGTACTAGGGCCTGGGGCTCAAGGATGGATTCCCCAGAAGCTAGACCCCTCTCTGTTGTATGGGGTCCACTTGGGCCAGAGAGGTCAGTGTTTCCCCTCAAGGTCTTGACCTGGGATCCTAGTAGGGATATCCAGTGGGAGGGTGGGGGGCTGTTATAGAAGCAGAAGCAGGTAGAGGGAACTAATACTGAAGGCCCCCTTACCACATTTCCTGGTGTTGATGGTGCCTGTTCTGTGTCTGATACCTTCCATCAGTGATTTGAGGGGAAGCAGAGAGGGAGGAGACTGAGCTCTGCAATCTTCTGTGCAGTGCATTGCCCTTCTGGCTTTGCTCCCCTCATGGAGATACGGGGTGACCTTGTCCTAGAGCCAGTTCTTTTCCCATCCTGCCTGTCTGCTTTCCTGCCAAGGAGCAGGGAGCCAAGGTAACCCTGTCAGGCCTGTGTGGGAAACTGTTCTGTTCCCAAAGAGCTCACTGAGTGCCCCAATGAGACACTCAAGAAGGAAGGGAGCAAAAGACACAGACCCTTCCCTTCTGCCTCTGGCTTTCCTTGCCCTCCCTCTCTCTCTCCCTTAAGCTTTCAAATACCTCAGAAGGGGAAGTGGTGCTGAAGGGACAACATCCTCAAAAATCAAATGTAGCCTGGGACACAGGGAATTGACAGACTTATTACTGAACCAACTTGTCAGTGACTGTCAGGTGTGGTTCTGCCCCCCAACTGCAAGCAGAATGAAGAGCCCATTGTAACAGATCTGTGGATCTTGGCATGAAGGAGAAATTATTTGCATCAGTTAAGAGACTTGGATATGAGAATGACCTGGCATTTGCTAGCCAAGTGGCAATCACTGGCCTGCTAATGTATTATTTTCTCCTACCCCACATAAGACAATGATTTAGATATTTAAAGATGGAGAAACAGAGCATCAGCGAATAGATTTCTGAGAAGAGGGTCACTTTTGCACAAATCATTTATTCTAGGCCATATTCTTATGTGGGTGTGCAACTTGGAGAAGAGGGAGGTTGTGGGCAATCAGAATAGCCATCTTTATACTATGGGAGACGCAGACACATGCCTCACTGTACATAAGGCGGGACAGGGGACCATAAGGGATGCGCAGTGCCCTAAAGGAGAAAGCAAGTTCATTTCTCCCTCTGCCCTTCTGTACCACTTCACAAAGCACAATGGAGGGAATGAACTGAACCCCATAAAGAGGTGGCACAATGTTTATCTACTAGCAGAAGGATTGCTGGATCTGCATAGACATTCTGTGGTGCCCCGTCAGTGTTCCATGCAATACCATCTCAAAGGAAACACACTGGAGAAATTCCTATTCATGCATGTTAAACTGTCAGGCCTAATAGTTTTGGAGCAAAGCGAGAACCGGAAACTTTTTGGAGCTTTCCCATAATCCACCTAGCTGTAATATGCTCCTCTTTGTTGCTTAATGTGTCTTCCTTCTCACTCCATTTGTTATCTTAGAATCAATCTACTTTCCTCATTTACTATGTCCATTTCAGAAATGTGCAATGAGGGGGAGGGAAGGGAAGCAAACATGTATCAGTAACAAGCTCCTTCTCACCTGCCAAAACCATGAAAAATGGCTTAACTGAGCAAACCTCAAGTCCTTTCTGGATTCACAGCACACATGCAGAGTTAATGTCAGCTGTTTTAAGGCCCGACACTGTTTAGATAAATGTGCACCGGGTATAATACAAAGGCATTACATTTATAATCTGAGCTGCTACCCTCACCTATTAAATATAAATCACATTTCAGTACAGAGACCCCTACTTCATGTTCATGGAACATGTTTCCCTCTGTTTTGCATTCCTTCATTAGCTGAAACACTTTAAAAATATTTGAGCTTCTCATAAGACCCTCACAACAACGTTATAACGAGAGCTGACCACCTAATGCATTTTTCAGCCTGTTGGCAATTTCAAAAAGTTGGGGGGGAAAGTGTTTCAGATAAAACAAAATATTGTTTCCAGTTCAAACATTTTTAAACATTTTTTGATTTTTTTGTAAAATTAAATTAAAGGAAGTTTCAAAACAGAAAGTTGTTCCAAACTGAAAAATTGAAATGTTTCAAAAATATTGAAACAAAACATTTTGATTTGGGGGGATTTTTTTTTTATTCAAAACAATTTGACAAAATGGATATAATTAGTGAAATATTTAAGTGTTGCCAAATCTGCATTTTTCACTGAAAAAAAAAGAAGTCCTGGTTAAAAAATTTCACCCAGCTCTAATTATAGTGCATTGGGACCCGTAGTGAAATGTAGTCTTTTGCTTCTAGATCATCAGTTCAAATCCAGACCAGGTCAGTAGTCACCCAAAATTGTTTCCCATCTTATGGCTATTTGGTGGCTTCATTACCAGTAGATGAGCATATCCATTTAAAAAAAAAAAAAACCCACTGCTCCCTAAATAAAAAATAAACCCACCACAGCGGACATTAAATCGGCTTCTTTTTGTTGGCCTTCTGAGAGGTGAAGGAACTGAGTATGGACACTGAACAACTTCATCTCTTGTAGTGGTCCCTCCAGTTCAGGATAGAGACACTTTAACTGGTGAGGGAAGTTTGAACTTTGTACCTATTTTGTGAATAAACAGAAGGCTTCAGTTTCCTGGGCTGCCAGCCTGGCATCTTTCGCAAGACTGAGTCCAAATATGAACACATACTACAGTCAAATGGAAAAGATTAAAATGTAAATATTAAAGGCCTAATGCGAAACCCTGTGAAGGCAGGGATCAGGTGCCCACTGATTTCAAGTGCTTCAGATCAGGCTCTCAAAACATAGTCAATACTGCATTTTCTGTGTGCATAGAATGGTATACTATATTTAAAAAAGATAGAAATATGACTCAAGGGTTTAACCTATTAACTGCTCTACTAAATTGCTGAGAAAATAATCCCTGTAAAAGTGACTTCTCATGTCAGAACCAGGTAGTTATACAGAAAGGAGATTAATCAGATACTACTGGAGTTATTGACTAAAGCTTGTCTGTGCTAAATCTGACCTCCTCCTCTGAACAATTTTACAAGCAGCCTCTTCCTGGATTTACTGTAGCTACTGATAAATCATACCAGTAATATAGCTTACAAGTTTCTTACATGAATGATTATTGAGAAACCACACAAAAAACAAATATTATTAGACATTCCATGATTCTGCCGTAAACTATTTTTAAAATATAGTATTCTAACATAATATAAAAACATTTAATACATATGCTTGTAAGAAAACCTATGATTTTCTGTATTGGTTGTCCACTTCAGAAGCCATGACTCCAGCAAGTTCAACCACTAGCACCAGCATTCACTGTGACCTGTGTCACCTCATGGGTATCAGACAGCAGGAAGCCAAGTAGCTAGTCACAGACAGCTGGTGTAGGCTAATGCATCCAATCTATACTCCTGACTATCAAAACGTAGAGTAGCAGCTGCACGGAAGCATAAATTGTACAGCTAATTTGGTTTTGTATATCAAATACATGCATCATATTATCACAGATCCTGTTAATTAATCCTGATGAAATCATAATGAAAAGAACATTGACAGTAATAGACGTGGAGGAGATGAATTTTCAGGCCTTTCTGACATTCTCACTGTTGCACTCACCACATTTTCAAAACTAGCTTTCCTAAAGGTGAACTTCAGCAAAAGGATGGCTGGAGAGTTCCATTTTCTACAAGGAACAGAGTTCCTTAATTAACGGAGAACAGGGAACAAGCTCTAGCATTATTGTTGTTTTGTACAGCTATTGTGCAATGAACTGTACAAACACATCTGAAGACATGGTCTCTGTCCCAAGGAACTATGCAATAGTTTACTTATCATGAACTGTTCTTTGATTGGCAAGAAGCTCCACAGATGCTAGTGGTAACCATACTTTAAATATGTTGTGATGTTTCATTGTCCATTTTTCCACAGAAAATGGGAATTAATATAGTCCCTTATAACATATAGGCTACATGCACTGGCTGCACTATTTGCCATAGACCCTTCATTTGCCATAGACAGTACAAACTGCACCTCCTTGACCAATGAGGGTTGTGCCCCTTAAGGACTCACCACAGATGAGAGCATACAGGTTTCTGCAACCCTCCCACGGGGGTTTTGCTGAGGGCAGCTTTGAACAGTGAGAAGTTGGAGCTTCATAAAAGTTCCACCAGCAAAGGCTCTCCAGGGCATGTGCTGAATTAATACAGCCCACAGCCTCCCTAACCCTACCCTCTTCCAAACTGCACTCCCTTACTTTTGAGGATGCAAGTGCAAGCCCCTAGTGGAGATGGGTCCCCACAATCCCCTTCTGATATATTTTCTGATGCCAGGAGCCCTGCACCTTAGGTTATGTCAGCAGAAGACAGCACAATCCAGGACTGAACCTAACCCAAAATCTATAGTATCCAACCATGAACAAGCTATTATGAAACTACACTCTTGTGTAGAATGTCTTACACATACATACCCAGAACATACTACTGTTTTAGCAATCTCTTCCATCAGGGCTGCATGATATTTCTAAAGTTATTCTTTCATCCTCTGTCTCTCCAATATGAATAAATATTTCCACCTAAAAAGCAATTGGCAACAGTAATTAGTTTATCCCAACCTTTTTCATATCTGCAATCCTGATGTTCCAACACCTCCATTGGGATGGCTAAACTGACTTGATCAACAGAACAAATCTGCAGCAAGAGATGTAAAGGATGACAGTTTCAGTTTACTGAGACACTTCACTTCTTATTCCAGGCAAGTCTGCAGTTTGATGAAAAAAGGCAAGCAGAGAAAAAACATGAGAAATAAAATATCTCTTTGACTATCCTAAAAGATAGTTCCCTGTGGTCATCTTAAGAGACTATAAGGTCCCTATAATGCACTTTGCTGAAGTGTACATAAACAAGGGACTTGTCTCACAGTATATCTTTCATTTTCTTGTTTAGTTATACCCATGAAGGCTCTACAATGAGTATGGAGCCCAAAGTCTGTTTATAGCCATGTCACAGGCATTAAAAGCAGCTGCATTTTAAAGCACTTCACTATACTGCTTGACAGTGACTCTACCCTGACATACGAGAAAATGATTCAGTATTCATGCTTTCTTAGTTCAGCATCTCTCCTCAGCACGGAGATGGCCAATCATGTACCTTACTTATGGCTGTTTTTATGATTATTCACTGGGGACTGACCTACAATAAAGAGCTTCAGTTAAAAGAGTAATAGTTATCAGTGGTTCACTGTCAAAGTGGTAGTACGTATCTAGCAGGAACCCATAGGGGTCTGTACAGTGCTATTCAATATTTTCATTAATGACTTGGATAATGGAGTGGAGAGTATGCTTATAAAATTTGCAGATGATCAAGATGGAAGGGATTGCAAGTACTTTGGAGGACAGGATTAGAAAAGACTGGACAAACTGCAGAGAGACCAGGGAAGAAGAGGGACACAAATCATACAAAGTTTAGAAAACCTGCCCTAAAAGGAAAGGTTAAAAAAACTGGGCATGTTTAGTTCTGAGAAAAGAGAACAGGGGAGGGAAGAAGCCAGATAACAGTCTTCAAATATGTTGAGGGCTATTATAAAGAGGATGGTGATCTATTATTTTCCATGTCCACTGAAGGTAGGACAAGTAGTAATAGGTTTAATCTTTAAGGTAGATTTAGTGGGATATTGGGACAAAACTTAACCATCCTTGTAGTTAGAAAGTACTGAAATATGTTACCCAAAGGAAGTTATGGAATCCCCATCACTGGCGGTTTTTAAGAACAGATTAGACAAACACCTGTCAGGGACGGCCTAGGTATACTTGGTCCTCCCTGAGCATGGTGGGGGGATGGGCTATATGACCTCTTGAGATCTACATTTCTGTGATTCTATGGAGTTGTGATATTGGCCATCTGTGGTTTTTACTGGCTATCTGAATTTGGGTGGATGGACATCAAAAGATAGTTCTGGAGCATGACTGAGCATCAGTTGCTTCAATTATCTTCGTGTATACTTTCAATTCAGAGTTGAATAGAGGAGGGGGAAAAGCCACAGAGACATAAAATTGGTAAGGTGATCTTTCACACAGGGGTGCCAACCAGCCACATAAATTACATTGGGAAAAGGTGTTGGTACTTGTCAGTAAATATTGACCCTTTTAGTCCTCTCCTTTGAAGATTAATTTTGTTTACGTATTAACTATTCACCAAAATTCTTTATGGTATTAGCAAAGAGTGTTTTTGGATAGTAAGGCCAAAGTGTTGGTCCATAACCTGTGAGTGACCTATATCCAGGAATTCTTTAGGATTGAATATTGGACTATAATCCATCCTGACTGGCACCTCCAAGTCTATAGGAAAACAGATGTCCAGAAAAGAGACCTCCCCCCTCGAACTACCAAAAGTGTCTACAGTGACATAAGCAGGACTGCTTGATTGATCAGGAACAATTGTGATTGCATATGCAGGCTGCAATGAAGAAATGGAGATCCATGAAAAAGAGGTTTTGGGAAACTGCCAGTTAACCCATCTTGTAGGGATAGTGACAAAATTAGAATTCTCTTTTTGCTTATCAATCTTGTAACATAAAGATACCATAGTGGAAATTCTATAAGTAGTGAGGTAAACAAAAATGTTAAAACATATCATATGGTGAAATTGATCATGGGAAAGTATTTTTCCATCCACAAAAGGGGTTTCTTTGTCTCATACTCTATAAAAAAGACAGGGGCATTGGGAATTAGAAGGAGAATACAAAACTGTCGGCATCTTACCTGACACAGAGGTCAGCTCTTATACCAAAGGTGGTGATGTATCTATTCTTTCTGTATTCCATATAGTGCTGTACTAATCTCTGATTAAATAATTCCATTTGAGCCTGTTCTTTGGAGATCTCAAATTGTTATTACATTCAAACACACAACAAAGGATTTAATTGGCTTTGCCTAATTTACATTCAGACAGAACAACAGAATTTTCCTTGCTTGCCCTTTAAATGGGTAGTCTCCCAAAGCAGCTTTGCAGAATCAGAAGATTCAGGTGCTTTTATTAACAAGTGGCTGGTCAATTTATAACAGCAGACTTCTACATATCCAAATTTCTGAGCTATGCAGAAAGTCTGGAGCAGACAATCAGCAATTCCACCAGGTAAGGAATCAAACTAAAGTATTTTTGTGTTCTAATACACATCAACATCTTTATTTGAAGAAAATCCCCCTGTCTTAAGAAGGGCAAAATGGTCTAAGGTATAAGACAGTCCATTATATACCCCGACTCTTTTAAAATATCTGCAGTTTATATAAAGATGTTGAGAACTTTTAATCCTTTTCTTTTCCCAAAAAATAGTAGTTAGGGTCAGCAGTAAACATAAGTGAATCACAAGCAATTTTGGAGAGTTCACAAAATTAGTGAGAGTTTTGATCCATTTTTTCCTGTAACCCTTTTCTCAACAAACAAAAAACCAAGGCTGACAATGCTGGACAGCCTCTATATCAACTCTAATTTATCATAATTAGAATCAGACCATTTTAATAGTCTCTCAAGTGCCAATGACCCCAGTAGTATTACAGTCAACATTTCAAACCCAGGATGTTAGTGAGGTACCAAAAAATTAGGCAAAATACGTTTGTGCATCTTTATATAGCCCTGTTCCTCCTATTGATTTCAATAGGGGCAGGATTGAGCCCTAGGACTGGAACTGTCCAGTGTACTCATTCTGCCTATTTCACCTTATAAAGAAAAGGACTGCTGCTGCTTTGCAAGTTACAAAAACAAAATGACCCTCCCCGCCCCAAATCTCAGTGCTATATGGCATTCCACCATTATTCTCCATCACTGATTTTTGTATGAAGCTTCCTCATTTTCCAAGATATTTCTGACTGCCAGCACTTCAAACTGAATCTGGTATCAAAAACAGAAGTGCTCTTCCTGCCTTTCTTTCTCCAGCATGGAGACTTTGGAATCTGAATTTAGTTGGGAATTTTGTACGTGGCACACAAAAAAAACCAGAATACATCTTACCCTGCAGTGTGTAGGTAGGAGAGGAACAGGAATTTTAAAGGGCCTCTATTTTTGTGCATGAAAATCACTTGGGCATGCAGATTTTTTCCAAGTTATCATTTGTACTCACAAATAAGATATGATATTTGCATGCATACATTATGAACACTATGGAAATGATCAACAACTCAGCCAAGTCAATGGAAAGACTCCCATTCACTTCAATGGACTTTGGATCAGGCCTTATGTTTGCATACAACTGGAATTTTGTGCATGTAGATACCCTCATTTGTGCCACAAATAATTTGTGCACAACATTTTGAAAATTTGGCATATCTATTGTATCTACTGAGGAAGAAGGAGGCCTCAGTCCAAAGTAAGACCTTCTGTAATGGGAAATTTTCCTTCTCCCCTCACACACATACACAGACTGAAAATCTGAATTTCTCTCTTGCAAGTTACAATACTTTCCAGCTCATTACCTCACTTTCTGCCCATTATGTCAATATAAAATACTGTAAATAGCCCATAGTAACTTAACACATCATGAAATTTTGCAATGTATTATAAATAATAAATTCTCATGAGCATTATTTTAGCAAGACAACTATTTTCGTTGTGAATGTTTTGCTTAGCTGGCTGAAGCTTATTCCTTCAGAGAAGGAAATTTAAAATGCTTCTGTCAGCTGAAAACTGTGAAGGTCAAAAGACACATTTACATTCAAGTTAGCATGAGAGGAATACTGTATTGAAAAATAAAATTAGAAAGAGTGTAGAAGCAGTGTCACAATAACTAGGATCTTTCTGCACAGTCAATGAAGGGGCAAAACACTAGTCACCCTAAATTAGTCTTTTAAATTGAAAAAAATAAAAAAGGAAGATAGGGGACTTGAATTGGGGGTGGGGGGGGGGTCAGATGTTTAACTTAGTTCAGTTTCCCAGAAGCCAGCCTGCCTTCCCAGTTACTAAGAACACCAGAAGTCATCCAGCCAATCATGTTGATTCCACTCAGTAAAATCCTCACTCCACTGGACTATGTAACTGAAACCATGCAACCAATTCCAGCCAAATCCATACCAATCCTTTTGAACTGGATTGCCAAGCAAATCCCCATCCAAATAAAATAAATACAACATGAAAAGTTGCCACAAAGTTTCAATGGAGAGCGGGAAATGTTCTGTGCTCATTCTGGACAAAATTTCACTTCCGTAGAAGACTCTGAGATGTTGTGGTGCTCCATAGACTCAAAAAGGCCAATTCCTAAACATTTTCAATTTTGCTGTATTTCATAAAGTTCTTGAGGTAAATCTTTAAACCACCGTTTAGGGTAGCTAATGCTATAGTTATGGTTGTTATGTGTGGATGTTTATAAGATATGTCTAACATCTAGAACTTTGGACAGCTACTTGATAAATCCAAATGAAAGGAAATAGAAAAGATATTTATAAGTTTCATTTCTGTCACTAATTTAATTGTGTGAAAGTTTCTTCATTTGGACTGAAATTTTCAATCTTGTTCTCAGTCAAAATATTAATTAATCTATAAAGTCAGAGGAAAGTCACGTCAGCGATTTTTGAGATATCCTAGCAGGATATAAATGTACATTTTTAGCTTGAAAAAAGTTCACTTTTAAGACTTTACTCACAGGCGCACCATCTAAAGAAAAAAATGACAGAACATTAACAGTTCACATGTGGCTCAGTAAAAAATATTCACTCAGGATAGTAAGAAAGTGGACATTACAAATGTCCATCAATTGTGGGATTAAGACTGCTGGGCTGGTGTTTGCAAGACAGGAGGGCCAAAAGTCGAAGTTCAAGTGGTCAGCTGCAACTCCCCATATAACCAAAACTTCAGTTATAGAAACTGAATGGTAGAATTCCATTCAGTTTCACTACCATCTGCTATTGTTGTGGCAAGCTGAACAGTTTGGATCCCATCGTCAGTGAAGAAGTCTGAAGAATCCTTGCAGCCAGAGAAACATTACCTTGTTAGAGAGTCAAAGCATTCTGGATTTATCAGAACTATTACAGTACTACAGCTACTACAGCTTTGAGGGTATGTCTACACTGCAAAGAAAGCCTGGGCTCAGACTCAGGCTAGAGCCAAAATCCCCCTTCCATCTACACACAGTTCTGTCTGACTCAGGCCTGGGCCCACGGGTGTTTAATTACAGTGTAGACATACTCTATGAGGACCAGTGTAATGGAGATTCAGTCTTCCAGACAAAGCATCCTTTAGTCCTACCACTTTCAGGTGTTAAGGTTCAAAGGTAATCAAAGCACTCATAACTCAGAAACAGGGTCATTCGGTGAACCTTTGATGGGGCCCTGCCTTTCCATTCAGGGCTCCCAAGCAGTCTGTTCTTCCACTGGTCCCTGCCCAATTCTGGTTGTCTTTCAAGGAGGGCAGATCTGGCTGGCAAGCGAGCTCCATCTCAGGGCTGCAATCACCCTCCAGAAAGAGTTCTGTCTTCCTTCTGGGTCAGCCTCCAAGTGGGCTATTCTCCTCCTTTGAGCTCTCCTCTTCATGCTGGACTGAAAATATCATTATTAGCATTTAAGAATACTCAAGAATACCGTATCACCTAGCTGCATGTACTGCAGCATGGATGATCTAAACACATTTGTTCTATGCACCTTAGCTGGAGAGAATCAAGGGAGATTTGCCAGGCTGGGGAAGACGCTTAAGGAAATCGAGGCTCAGATCATCTTCAGTGGGATTCTGCCTGTTCCTAGAGAAGGGCAGCAAAGGGGTGACAGGATTGTGATGATAAATAGTTGGCTAAAGGAGTGGTGCTATAAAGAGGGCTTTGGGATGTATGGCCACTGGGAGGCTTTCGGGGACAGAAAACTGTTCTCACGGGACGGACTTCACCTAAGTAGGGAAGGAAATAGACTTCTGGGAGGGAGGCTGGCTCATCTCATCAAAAGAGCTTTAAACTAGGAATTTGGGGGAGACGGTTGGGAGATGTCTAGTTAATCTCCACACCAGATTATAACATTGAGAGGGAGGATGATGAGATAAGAACGGATATAGCCGGGGGGAAGAGATTGGACATAAGGAGGAGGGGGAGGAGGAGGGGAAGGATGGATACTAGACTAATAGGTCATACTGGCGGTACGGTGTCCATACCAAATTGGACAACGAATGTGAGAGAGGCCAAATGGCATAAATTAAGATGTTTATACACCAATGCGAGAAGCCTAGGTAACAAAATGGAGGAATTGGAGCTCCTGGTCCGAGAAATGAAACCGGATATCGTAGGAATAACCGAAATGTGGTGGAACGGTAGTCATGACTGGAGTACAGGTATGGAAGGGTATGTGCTGTTTAGGAAAGACCGGAACAAAGGCAAAGGTGGGGGAGTAGCATTGTATGTCAATAATGAGGTAAACTGTAAAGAAATAATAAGTGATGGAATGGATAAAACGGAGTCTGTCTGGGCAATACTCACACTGGGTAAAAGAACTACTAGAGCCTCCCCTGGGATAGTGCTTGGGGTGTGCTATAGACCGCCGAGATTTAGCCTGGATATGGACAGAGAACTCTTTAATGTTTTTAGGGAAGTAAATACTAATAGGAACTGTGTAATCATGGGAGACTTTAACTTCCCGGATATAGATTGGGGAACAAATGCTAGTAACAATAATAGGGCTCAGATTTTCCTAGACGTGATAGCTGATGAATTCCTTCACCAAGTAGTTGCTGAACCGATGAGGGGTGATGCCATTTTAGATTTGGTTTTGGTGAGTAGTGAGGACCTCGTTGAGGAAATGGTTGTAGGGGACAACCTTGGCTCGAGTGATCATGAGCTAATTCGGTTTAAACTAAATGGAAGGATTAACAGAATTAAATCGGAGACTAAGGTTTACGATTTCAAAAGGGCTAACTTTAATAAATTAAGGTGACTAGTTAGGGAAGTGGATTGGACTAACATATTTATGGATCTAAAGGTGGAAGGCGCCTGGGATTATTTCAAGTTGAAGTTGCAGGAGCAGGAGCTGTCGGAGGCCTGTATCCCGAGAAAGGGAAAACAGTTCATGGGCAGGAGATTTAGACCGAGCTGGATGAGCGAGCGTCTCAGAGGGGTGATTAAGAAAAAACAGAAAGCGTACAAGGAGTGGAAGATGGGAGGGATCAGCAAAGAAACCTACCTTATTGAGGTCGGAGCATGTAGAGATGGAGTGAGAAAGGCCAAAAGCCGTGTAGAGTTGGACCTTGCGAGGGGAATTAAAACCAATAGTGAGAGGTTTTATAGCCATATAAATAGGAAGAAAACAAAGAAAGAAGAAGTGGGACCGCGTAAGACTGTAGATGGAGTGGAGATTAAGGATAATCTAGGCATGGTACAATGTCTAAACGAATATTTTGCATCGGTCTTTAAGGAGGTTAATGAAGGGTTTAGGAATAGTGGCAGCGTGACGGATCGGAATAAAAGAGGGGGGGTTGACATTACCGTATCCGAGGTAGAAGCCAAACTTGAACAGCTTAATGGGACTAAATCGGGCAGACCGGATGATCTTTATCCGAGAATATTAAAGGAACTGGTGCGAGAAATTGCAAGCCCGTTAGCGATAACTTTTAATGAATCGGTAAACTCGGGGGTGGTACCGTTTGACTGGAGAATAGCTAATGTGGTTCCTATTTTCAAGAAGGGGAAAAAAAGTGACCCGGGTAACTACAGGCCTGTTAGTTTAACATCTGTAATATGCAAGGTCTTGGAAAAAATTTTGAAGGAGAAAGTAGTTAAGGACCTTGAGGTGAATGGCAATTGGGACAAATTACAACATGGTTTTACGAAAGGTAGATCGTGCCAAACCAACCTGATCTCCTTCTTTGAGAAAGTAACAGATTTTTTAGATAAAGGAAATGCGGTGGATCTAATATACCTCGATTTCAGCAAAGCGTTTGATACAGTACCGCATGAGGAATTATTGGTTAAATTGGAAAAGATGGGGATTGATATGAAAATCCAGAGGTGGATAAAGAACTGGTTAAAGGGGAGACTGCAGCGGGTCATACTGAAAGGTGAACTGTCAGGTTGGAGGGAGGTTACCAGTGGAGTTCCTCAAGGTTCGGTTTTGGGTCCGATTTTATTTAATCTATTTATTACTGACCTCGGAACTGAATGTAGGAGTGTGCTGATAAAGTTTGCGGATGACACAAAGTTGGGAGGTATTGCCAATTCGGAGAAGGATCGGGATATCCTGCAGGGAGATTTGGATGACCTTGTAAACTGGAGTAATAGTAATAGGATGAAATTTAATAGTGAGAAGTGTAAGGTTATGCATTTAGGGATGCCTAACAAGAATTTTAGTTATAAGCTGGGGACGCATCGGTTGGAAGTAACGGAAGAGGAGAAGGACCTCGGAGTCCTGATTGATCGCAGGATGACTATGAGTCGGCAATGTGACGTGGCCATGAAAAAAGCTAATACGGTCTTGGGATGCATTAGGCGAGGTATTTCTAGTAGGGATAAGGAGGTGCTGGTTCCGTTATACAAGGCACTGGTGAGACCTCATTTGGGGTACTGTGTGCAGTTCTGGTCTCCCATGTTTAAAAAGGATGAATTCAAACTGGAACGGGTACAGAGAAGGGCCACTAGGATGATCCGAGGAATGGAAAACCTGTCGTATGAAAGGAGACTCGAGGAGCTCGGTTTGTTTACCTTAACCAAAAGAAGGCTGACGGGGGGATATGATTGCTCTCTTTAAATATATCAGAGGGATAAATACCAGAGAGGGAGAGGAATTATTTCAGCTCAGTACTAATGTGGACACGAGAACAAATGGATATAAACTGGCCGTCGGGAAGTTTAGGCTTGAAATTAGATGAAGGTTTCTAACCATCAGAGGGGTGAAGTTCTGGAACAGCCTTCCGAGGGAAACAGTGGGGGCGAAAGACCTCTCTGGCTTTAAGATTAAGCTTGATAAGTTTATGGAGGGGATGGTTTGATGGGATAATGTGATTTTAGTCAATAGGTCAATAACGTACCATCGCTGGTAATTAGTAACAATGGTCAATGATGGGATATTAAAAGTTACTACAGAGAACATTTTCCGGAGGGTCTGGCTGGAGAATCTTGCCCGCATGCTCGGGGTTCAGCTGATCGCCATATTTGGGGTCGGGAAGGAATTTTCCTCCAGGGTAGATTGGCAGAGGCCCTGGAGGTTTTTCGCCTTCCTCCGCAGCATGGGGCAGGGGTCGCTTGCTGGGCAGGGGTCGCTTGCTGGAGGATTCTCTACGACTTGAAGTCTTTAAATCATGATTTGGGGACTTCAACAGCTGAGTCAAGGGAGAGAATTATTCCAGGAGTGGGTGGGTCAGCTTTTGTGGCCTGCATCATGCGGGAGGTCAGACTTGATGATCATAATGGTCCCTTCTGACCTTAACGTCTATGAGTTTGACATGGCAATAGTTGATGCTGTGACTGAAGATACTTGAATTAATAATTGAATGTTTGGATAATGATTCACAGCTGGGGTTGCACTGTGTACTTTAGTTTACCATGGTAACCATGAATTGGATGTGTAACAGTTTATGTTTTGCTGAAAGTGAAACTGATTTGGTTAATTATTAAGAGTTTGAATTCATGGCTTTCACTATATTTCATGTCTTTACACATGTCAGCCATTGTTTTTGTGACCAGCTGAGGGAGAGACAGGACACATCCATGGAAAGTTTTTCTTTTTAAAATCTCTGTATTCCTTTTGTCTGAGTGATTTTTATGGGGACCGTCCATCTCTGTGTGCTTAGCTCTTCTTTCTATATAATTCTTGCACAAACCAAATATGTCTGGATGGTTTCCACAGTAATGACTGTGATAGGAACACTTTTTGAAAGTTCTAGTTACACCTAGGACCCATAGAATTCTGTGGAACCTTACAGGTCTGATTCTGCATCAGGCATTTGTCCCAGACACAAAAACTGTATGAGATGTGGTTTAATTTGGCCACAATTTTATTAACTTAACTCATCTGGAAACTATGCAGCAATAACTTGCACAGTGCAGGGCATCATTCCTTCTTTAATTTGTTTCTACCTAGTAAAGGGCTGCCATCAGACCCCCATCCCTCCAGAGCTGGTCCCCAACCTATTGCTGGAACCGCACCATCCTTCCCTCACATGAGAGGCAAGTGGGTTGTCTCCTTGCTGTACCAGAAATTGGGCACCTCACCCACCATTCTCCAGCTTCTCTGGAGAATACCTTCTCCTGAATCCACCTCCAGTTCCGCTTTATCAGGGAACTAGCATCCCAATGGAATGAGTACCTGTACCGGACATCTGCCACAAAGAGGCACTAGCAATTAGCTTGGCTGCCTCCTCCTCCCCTTCCACATGCAACAGATTTCCAGATAGGGAGGGAATTGTTAACTAACATCAGCCAAAAATATATCCATTCCCCACTCGGAGAGGTGTATCCCAACATCCCTCAGGTACCAGATATAATAGTTTGGTGGATTGTTACTAATCCTTTCCATTCTCAATGACACACACTACCTCTGGCCTTGTCTACCTATGAAAACCTAGCAGCTCCCCGCCAACTTCTCCACTGTAGCATTTCAGACCAGTTTACACTCACCCTTGGGAAAAGGTCTGGGAAAAATCTCTGTACAACCCACGTACAAAATCCCAAGTTGTTTTCACACAGATATACTATGGTCATTTCAGAGTGCTTCTTGGGTGCCAATGAGTGTAGAAGGGCACAGAAAATGCCCCTCTGCCATCCCAACTCAGATTCACCTTGCCACAGAGGCCCAATGTTACATCAGTCATACTCCATATAGGTACTGCAATATTTTCTACTCCTGTTTTCAAAGGAGCATGAACCTTGCAGTGTTATCTTTAATCTTTACCACACAATATACCGGATATATATTTTGGCTGAGTTAATTTTGAATTTTCTCAAAGAATGCACATTCTCAAACTTAACATTGTATTGAAGTAAATTAGAAGACTGTTATTCCAAAATCTGGAAGACACCATAATCTTTATTTTCAGCATTGGTGGGCAAGTCTGAGCCTCCAAAGTGTTGGCTTTGGATCAACTGCACTTCAATAGTATACCCTCCTGGAACATTTCTTCCATTGTTCCTCAGTGCCTTGTTAATTATTCTGTGGCTTCAAGTGTTGAGCCAATCGAATGGTTCTTTCACTGATCATACCTCCTCTTATTCTGATCACAAAAAGAAAAGCCACACCATTCTTGTAAAGACTTCTGATGTTGTTATGTAAGTAACATTATATAGTTTCATTCTGGCTTCTGAGCTAATGGAATAGCAGTCTAACAATTTTATGCTGCACTTTGGACAGAACATTTATAGTTTTATGAAAGAATCTCATCACAATTAAAATATTCGTGCTTCCGTTTTTATTAATGCAGCATGTCATTGGATTGGCTCCAATGCCTACAATTTATAGTAATGGGTGAATCTCTAATGGTTCAGAGATTCGTTCTGGATTGGCTAGAAAAGCAGAGGTGAAATCCTGGCCCCATGAGAGTTTTGCCATTGACTTAGTGGAGCCAGGATTTCACTCCAGAAATTAGGATGCTAATCCAAACCACTTGAATCTGCAAAACTAGGAACACCACAGAACAACTGTTTTCATAGTATTCTAGACTAAATTATTACTTATTATTTGATTACCATAGCACCTAGGAGTCCTAGTCATGAACAAAATAGAACAAAAGGACAGTCTCTGTCCCAAAGAGCTTACAATCTAAGTTTAAGACAAGCAGCAACAAATGGATACAGATAGGCAGGCAGGGGAGTACAAGTAAACAATGAGACTAGATTGGTCAGCATGATCAGCAGAGGTCTCAGCACACCAGCCACCTAACCACTTTCAAGTTTTATGTTCACGTCACAACAAATGAGAGAATTTAAGGAGGGATTTGAAAGGGAATAGTCAGGTAGCTTTGTAGATGTGCATGGAGCACATCTCCCAAGTGCAATGGGCTACAAGGGAGAAAACACAGAGATGCTTGTTTTAAAATTTAACAAGTTTATCAATGGGCCCAACCAAAACTAGGAAATGCAAAGCCACAGATTATTAAAAAGAGAGAGCTGGGAAATGTGATGTTCTCTGCAATTTTTGAACCAAAGAAAAGGTCTGATTCAAATTCTGAGTTCAGGTTCATCTTATCTTGTATTTTTGCCAAACTATTTTACCCATTTAAGGTAATTGGCAAGGTTGGGGTACTAATCAGAGGAGAAATTTGACAATCATACCTCAGTTAGACTGTGTACAATAAGATGTTTCAATAAAGTTTGCTTTTAAATAGGGCTAGCTGGAATAACAATTCTATTTTGCAAAAAATTGAGGTTTCAAAATTTGTTCTCATCACCATATGAAATGAAAATGATATCTTTTGAATTTTTTTCATGAAAACATGCAGCACACCGACCCTAGAATGCCCAGTGGTTATGCACTCACCTTGGGATGTGGGAGACCAGAGACTTGAACCTGGATCTTCCAAAGCCCCAGCTGAGCACCCTAACCACCACCCGTAATTTTGGGGTGGGTGTCTCTCTCTCATCCTGGACCTAAGAAACCTTCTCGGTAAAAAGTTTATTGAAATATGTGTTCCACGCATTTTGGTTTTGACAGAAAAAACATTTAGTCAAACTTCTTTTGCCCAACTCTTCTAATTTTAAACTAGATTTTTGTTAATCTATTATGGATGGAAGGCTGTGGCATACAGTACCACGTGCAAAAGAAATCCAGGCTCAGTACCAGAGGAGTTACAAGCCAGCTGTAGGCTTTGCTGGAGCTCTAGGCATAACTAAGAGTATGAACCAGAGTAGGCCTTGTCAGAATGGTAACACACTAGGTGTCAGCTAACCAAGTAAGCACATTCCTCACCTGAGAGGGTGGTACAGAAACACACCAAATGCTCAAGTAGCTA
Organism: Emys orbicularis; assembly: GCF_028017835.1. Taxonomy (NCBI): domain Eukaryota; kingdom Metazoa; phylum Chordata; order Testudines; family Emydidae; genus Emys; species Emys orbicularis. The sequence continues at coordinate 75,390,005 of NC_088683.1, read as the reverse complement.
CATAAACACATTCCTAAGAGATGGCAGGAACACATCAACCCCTCATAAAGATAAGGAGGAGATGACAGGATAATGGATGAGGATGTTTTGTTTGAACTAGCAGGTATAAGGTTGGTAACTAAAAACATCTGGAGTGTAACAAGTAACTTGTTTGTATCAATGTATAAGGAAGAAGTCATAGGAGGGGCATCTTTGCACCAGCCTAGGGGAGAGCATTATGTTATGTTGCTTGAGCTGCTACCTTGTCAGGGCATACATGTGCTAGTGTACCTGTAACAACTGAGCCAGGGCACTGGTACCATGCTCTGTCAACAATAAACCTGGCCGAGCGTTTTCACCACCGAACCGAGCCTATGGTCTTTCTTTATGAGTAACATCGACGTCTGATGAATCAGCAAACTGCACTCTATGCTGGTGCTGAATACAGAGGAGCTCCAGAACCAGCAGCAATAACAACACTCGACAACACAAACACTACCAGCCACTCTTGAAAAGAATCACGTGTCAACAACCTGACTCTCCACAATCGATTTTCTTTGGAAATATTTAATTACAGCAACCCCAGTTACATTTAGAAGCATAACATAATCCCTTGTCCATGACTGGACATGCTGCTTTTATTATGAACTATTCTAGGCACTTCTCAGTTATGTTTGCCAGCTGTAAACATAACTACATTCACTCTGTATTTGCAAATGTTGGAAGGTCTGTGAGAGCCATTCATTCTAATAATGAACAAATGGTACATTCTTTGTTTGTATGTATTCATTGAAGTCTTAATTAGCTTTCACCTCTAAGTAAATTAATGATCTGATTCAAAGAGAAATAACTGTTGGGAACTATGAATTCAGTTACCAGCATAGCTTTTATATGCAATTTATTCTCCTTTACCATGTCTCCTCATAAAAATATTTAAGACGTTGATGTTCAACTGTGAATGTTGTTACTCTGTTTACTCAAAATCATTAAGTGATGGTCATACCATGATTCATTACTTCTGGATACTTTATGGATGCATTTGGACACTTCAAAGCTATCTTTGTATTAATTATGATTTCCATCAATCTGAGCTTTCTATCTCCTTTGCACAGTTGAGCCTAGTTATGAGTATTCTTTGACTGCTGTGCTATGTGTCTTGGTGATTACTTGGGAAATCAGCACTGTTTTCTTCAGTTTGTGTTACTTGCCCTCTGGAAAAAGTGAAGGAAATTTTACAGCATTCCAAACCAGGGGTATGGAAAGCTGCTGCCAAATGACAGGTTTCCCTTAGGCAGAAGAATTGTTCTTCAGATGAAAGTTTCTGTTAAATGATGTATTAGAACTTATGCTGACCTCTAAATGGCTGCAGTGACATATCTCTGATCTGTTAAGCACTGATGTGCTTGGAGCTGCACAAGGCTCAGAGACAGACAGGGACTTCAGTGGGGCCAAGCTCTGCGAAAAGACGAAGATCAGATAAATGTTGCAGGAATAAGAAGAGGATTATTAGATCATCTAGAACCTAGACTGTGCTCATGTTAACCTGTATTATCTGAACTGACATTTGAAAAAACTACAAACAACTTGTTTCTACAAAACCTAAATGCTTTACTATTTACTATTAATGGCATCTCAGTTCATGTCTTTCACTTCTCTTGGTTACGATCTAATTTAGCTTCCTACTATATTGCCCTGGCCCAAGTCACTCATGATCCCAACTTTGACACTAGAGGCAGTTGAAACTCAAAATTTCTATTCCACAGGAAATTCTGCTGTTTTAAAGAAAAATGTCAGAACGAAGAATCAAAATTTCCCATGAAATGAAATCTCTGGGGAAAACCTAAACAAAAACAACCAACAACATAGTTTGGGGTCAATTGAAACATTTCAGGTTAATAAAAATGGATTCAATTTTATAAAAATTAAACTTTGTGTCAATTTTGAATTTTTTATATTTTTTATTTTATGTTAATATGAAAATACATTTTAAAACAAAAAACACACTTATCAAAACACTGTATTTCCTTCCCCCCCACAAATGAGATTAGGGATCTCATTAGGGAGATGGTGGCTTAGGGGCTTCTGCCCTGGGGGAGGGGATCTCGGTGCTTCAGCCCCATGGGGCATGCCTGCCAAGGCTTGGGGCTTTAGCAGGAGTGGGGCTGAAGCCCCAAGCCCTGGCAGGTGCCTCTTGCGGGGCAGAAGCTCCTAGTCCCAGCAAGTGTGCCCCAGCTCTTGAACTTCTGAAGATTGTTGTATGCGGCTCGGAGGATCAGTAAGTTTGGCCACCCCTGCTATAGATTATGGCACACTCCTGGGAGGTGGGAGACCCAAGTTCAAGTCCATTTTCCACATCAGGCAGAGGAAGAAATTGAATCCAAGTTTCTCACATCCTGGGAGAGTGCCCTAGCCACTGGACTAAATGTTATGAACAAGGCACCACCTCTACCTCCTGCTGTTCTGTGTGGGTGTCGATGTGCTCTGAGCATACCTATAGGATAGGGTCCCAAAAGCAAGATAGGTGGGGGAACACCTAGTTTGTAAATCCTACTGGAATTTAGGCACCTGAGGAACTTTAGGTACCTATAGGATTAAGCAGCAGATGAGCAGTTTTTTTTGTGAAAGTCAGTGGTGCATAAGTGTTGGAGTTGGCACCTAAAGATGCAATTAGATACCTGAATCTCTTTGTGAGCCTTTATAAATCCCACCCTTAGCTCTTTAGCCAGCGACCACATCTGTCATGTCTGCATAGCACCTAGTACACTTTTGAACATATGGGGCCTGATCCAAAGCTCACTGAAATCAATTGAGTCTTTCCATTGACGTTAATGTGCTTTGGATCAGGATTTCAAAGAAGAAATAATCAGCAGCAGCATCACAATAGCACCTAGGGCCCCCAGTAAGAATCAGGACTCCACTGTGCTAGGTGCCATACAGGTAAATCCACATGAAGTCCGTAAACTAGATAGTTTACAATCTAAGCCCCCCATCGGCAATGAAGCTGGATGTAATTTATTGCAGGATCAGAACCTAAATTAAGTCCACATACAACAGCAAGCTGCTGAGCAAGGGAGATGAAGAGAACAGCAATGAAATCTATTGTTAGTGGCAACTTATGTGCACAGCTAGATGGCTGAGGTTTTTTAAGTCACAAAAATGAGAAACATCAGAGGTTCCTGCTGGCTAGCTATCTAGCCATAATCAGAGCAGCAATAGCAGCCACCACCAGCATCATCCTCTGACTCTTTTTGTGTGTTTGTTTTTAAAAAGAATCAGAAAGGAGCCTAGACATAGTCTACTAGTAACCAGCTTAATACCTTAAAAAGACAATTCTTTAATTAGGACTCTGTTTTTACATCCCCAATAGAGACGCTAAAGATCATTGGCTACTTCTTGAAATATCTTCAGCTGCACCTGGCATAGCAAAGATGAATCCACAGAGCAATTCCCAATGGGAAAGTTACCTTATCCTTGACATCTTCACCACCACCAACTGCAAGAAAAAAACTAAAACTCTTAGACACAGCAAGTCTTAGACACAGCAAGCTTAACTTATGAGCATATACTTTCCCCACAAAAATAGCCTATAAAGTTAAGCCTAAACTCTACAAACTAAAAATGGCCTGGAAGCACCTAAAACAAGATTCTTTGTCCAGTCTTCTTTCTTCACCATTTCTAAATATAGTAAACAAGCATATACTAGGTAGGTCACATTTTATATGACCATCCTTTTCAGGTGCTGAAAGAGGATTGCCTGGAACTTAATGTGGAAAATTGACATTAAACTGGCCACCGGAACTGGGGGAGAGTACAAGAGCTCTTTTTTTCATTCTAGCCAACTTTCAAGATTGCTCTATCAGCCAAAAACGAGTTTTAGAGTTAAGATAAACCTCTTTCCTAGCAGTCCGTATAGTACAGCATATGGACAAAATTCTGTCCTAAATTACACACTGTCAACTCCCTGAAATCAGTGGGGTTTCCACCAGGGGTGAGTCAGCAGAATTTAGGCCAATGGGTCTATTCAGACTGAAAGCACATTGAGAACTTTACAACTTGAGCATTGATGGTAGAGCACCAAACAAACAACAAAACAAGGTATTTGAAACCACAGGCGACTCTAATAAAGGGAGAGAGTAGCAACCAGACAGCCAACACATTCTGCCAAACAAACATCAAGGGATGATGTTATGATCCAATGGAGAATTTTAGTGAAGTATTTAATATGGCGTGTCATGAAATTAACTAAAAACTAAATTTAATTGGCACGATATGAAAACTGTTACATGGACTTAGAATTGTTGGAAGGACTAAAACAAAAGACTAATGAGAACCCTATTGAACTGGGCAGAGAGGTTATTACGGGATTGATACTAGTCCTCATTTGAGTTAAGATCTTCATTAATTATCTGGAAAGGGCGGTAAACAGTAGTTTAACAGAGTTTGTAGATTACGCTTAACAGGGAACAGAAGATTGGATTATTGCATCAATGAAGACTGACAATGTAAATTGGCATATGAGCTAGAAAAATGATATTCAGTTTAGGAAAAGGCAAACTAAATACAAAAAATACTGAAACAAGCATGTCAATGGATAGGAGAAATGTGAAACCAGTAATATAAAAAGACGACTTAGCAGTGGTAATAGACAGCAAATTGGCAGTGATTTTGCACTGTGGCATGGCAAGTAGCACAAAGGCTATAGGGATTTTAAACTGCACTTAGAAGTATTGCATAAGAATACAGAGGCTACTTCCTCTATATAGGACTCTGATTCAACTGCACCTACAGTAGCATTCAGTTCTGGACACCTCATTACAGAGACACAGTGACAAATTAGAATGAGTTCAGAGAAGCATAAGAGAAATGAGTAAGTGCATGTGAAATGGAATTATGGAATGAGATAAGAATTTATTAGATGAGCTAAATACATGCCAGCTTGGCTAAGCAATGACTTAAAGGAGATATAAGTCTACAAATATTTGAAGAATAAATACCAACAAGGGAGAAGATTTTTTTTTAATTGGTACAATGGAGCATAACTAGGAAAAATGGGCTCAAATTAATAAATAAAATTTAGCATTAATATCAGGAAACAATTCTTGGCTGTGAGGAATAATCTCTCAAGTAAAATGGTGGAAGAATGGAACATTTAAAACTGGATTAGGAGAAGTACTATTAATGGAATTTAAGGAATAATCCTGCATTGTCAGAGTGATGTACCAAAACGCCTTCTCTAATTTCTAGGATATTATTCCACAGCTAATAAAATAAAACACTGCTCCTCCCTCAGCAACAACAAACTATTTTATTGTGATGGAATGAGAAATACCAAATAAACTGTTACTGTGAAGAGATGGCACAATCTCATTTTATGTACAGGCTAAATGGATGTTGGAATACAAAAGGCAAAAATCATGCTGTCGGCAGACAAGAGATAATAAAGCACATGTCACTATAACTCCAACATTTTACTGCTTTGATGTCCCACACAGAAAACTAGTGATTTCTTTCAGGAAGCTAAAACAGAAATAAGAAAAAAAAAATCACAGTTAACAAGACGATGGGCCTTATCCTATCCTCACTGAGGAATACTTCAATTTATTTCAGTGGAATCAGGATTGAGCCGTTTATTAGAAAAAAAAAAACATAGCTGTTAAAATACACATTGCATATACAATATTGCCTACAACTTTTACATTGCTGCTTTGAATTACATTCTTCTAGGAATGTTGTAATTTCAAGAGCTTTTCATTCTGACAAATTGTTTTGTGGGAGTATCTTCAACTAAAAGAGCAACAAAGATAATTCAGGAGTTTTCTGTTCAGCTGTTGCATTGTAAAGAGGTTTTTAAATGTTTTATAGTAGTAGCCCTCGCTAAGTATTTTGTTTGGTTGCTTGGTTGTTTTGTTTTTGTTTTCATAGTCCTGTGTTACTGATTAAGTCCCTCCCTCTATCACATTGGAAGAAAGTAAAACATTAAATCACCATACTCATGAATCCAACTAAGGATTCTAAAAGAGCTAAATCCTGCTCATCTTAATCAGGCAAGGAATAGTCAAAGGAATCAGCCACATCAGAAGAATAACCAGGATTTGGTCAGTAGTGGCAAGGATTTTTTTTTTTGATAAGGGTTGAATTTTGAGGGTTCTGCCAAATATAGTCAATGCCAGTTAAAGAGATCTCTGGCTATTTTGTTTGTTAAGCCTGTTGGGGTCCACTAGACATAGCTACCAGGTAACTCGGGAGAGCGGAAGGCCAAAAGTGCCGATGAAACTCTTTTGCTCTGGGCCTATCTGAACCCCCAAACCCCATCTTGTGAACTCTCACCTACTTCTATGCTAACTGCTTACATGCTCTGAAGCAGGCTGAAGCAGAAATGTATTGGTCAGCGTTTCTAGCAGATGGCTGCAGTTTCACTCACACTAGCAGAAATAATAGAGATAAGGAGGAGGGAAAGGAGAGGTAGTTAGTTTGCAGACGTCTAACCCAAGGTCGCAAAGACTGGGAAAGTTTTCTCACAAGCTTATGTAGAGCTTATTGTAACAGTTGTCTGGAAGGGAGGGGTAAGGGGGAACAGCCAGACAAAGAGCTGTATGCAAACAGTTTGAAGTATAAAAGGTAAAATTTGTTTGTATTTGTTGCACTGGATTTGAGACATGCTGGTCTCCTAGTGCCATTTCAGAGCTCTGAAATAAACTTGGCTTGCTTTCTCCCCTCGGTGTCTTTATTGGTGCCAAGCACACCGGGCGACGAACCCTGTTTGCCATCTCGGGCCCAGTTTTGGGCGGGCAACAAGCCTATGTCAGCAAAAATACATGCACACTATTATATTTAAGAATTCAAATATCCAGCAGTTACCTACAGCAAAAACATTTATTCTAAGTATGCTGGGATATGATTTCATTCTTATAGCACTGTAAAATTAAACAGTATGTGCTGAATGCACAAAAGAAGCTACAGCTGGGCATCACAGTGCCTAAATTGTAGGCACCTAGAAAAATCACTGCTATTCAGAAAGGCTGATTAAGGCACCCTATACAATGAATGGGGAGACAAAGGCACTTAAGAATGGGACTCGCAAAAAGCCAGCACACTAGATGGGAAGCCACCTAAACTAGCCAACGTAAGATGGATGTGTGCTAAGACCTGCCCCTCACACCAAAATAGGCCCCTAGGGGTAGTCTACATAGCAAGTAAACAGCCATGGCTGGTCCATGTCAACTGACTCTGGCTCACAGGGCTCGGGCTATGGGACTGTTTAACTGTGGTGTAGATGTTCAGGCTCAGGCTGGAGCCCGTGCTCTGGGACCCAAATGGCCCAAGCATTATATCACAATTAAACAGCCCTTTCGCCCAAAGTCAGCTGACACAGGCCAGCTGTGGGTATTTTATTCCAGTATAGATACACCCTAAGTCCAGGCTGCAGGGAAGCACCTCTCTGTGCTTGCCATTCTCAGGCTAGGTCTACACTACGGGGGGGGGTCAACCTAAGATACGCAACTTCAGCTACGTGAATAGCGTAGCTGAAGTTGCGTATTTTAGGTCGACTTACCTGGCTGTGAGGACGGCAGCGGCGAGTCGACCGCTGCCGCGCCGCCGTCGACTCCGCTTCCGCCTCTTGCCGCGGTGGATTTCCGGAGTCGACGGCAGAGCGATCAGGGATCGATTTTATCACGTCTTCACTAGACGCAATAAGTCGATCCCCAATAGATGGATTGCTACCCGCCGATCCGGTGGGTAGTGAAGACGTGCCCTCAGATGTGAGCTCTCCTGTAGTTAGGCACCTATGCCTTTTAAGGAGGAGGAGGAGCAGTCCACCTTACAACTTTTACCCCAGTAGTTAGAGCATTCACCTGGGATGTGGGAGACCCAGATTCAATTCCCCTTTCCTCTGCTTATGGGGGAGGATGGATTTGAACAGAGGACTCCCACCTGGAAGGACGATGCTCTAACTGCTGAACTATCAGATATTCTGATGTGGAGCTCCCTCAGGCCTGGTCTACATTGTGTGTGTGTGTGGGGAAATCAATCTAAGTTACACAACTTCAGCTACGTGAATAACATAGCTGAAGTCAACGTACTTAGATCTACTTACCGCGGTGTCTTCACTGTGGTAAGTCGACAGCTGATGCTCCCCTGTAGTCTCCGCCTGCGCCTCTCACCCTGGTGGAGTACCGGAGTTGACAGGAGAGCGATCGGCGGTCGATTTATCACGTCTAGACTAGACACGATAAATTGACCCCACTGGATTGATCGCTGCCCGTCGATCCGGTCAGTAATGTAGACAAGCCCTCAGACTCTCCTGATGAACCTGCTCCAATGTGGCTAAATAGAGTCATTGGAGCATGAGGCCTAGACCAGAGCTTGTCAGGTTGGTGCCATGAACACTGAACAACAGAGTCATTCTTGCACTCTGGACAAATAATGACCTAAGTATTTATCCATAGTGGACAAGTCATTCCAGGGGATTTCATGCAGCACACAGGTCTGCCTGCACAGATAGACTTTAATAGTCGGACACTAAGGCTCCTATCTTTGAGACTAGACCCTAATCCTATGAAAGCTGTTGCCAATACCAGCCAACAGAAACCCATTTTGGCTGCCAACCTTCAAAAGCATCAGGTTGTTTTTTCCCCCTTGGTTGCCAGACTGATGGTAAGACTGTCACTTTGATGCACATTTTATACATATATATTTGTTAAAGACAAATTGGCAAATATTTTTGTTTTCTGCAACAAGATTAAAAGGGGGCACATGAGGCAGGTGTGTACAGGAGTTGAACACCTGCAAGTTATTTTACAGGAGAAAACAAAAATGGATAATCAGTAACACATTTTTCCTCTGAGAAGTCAGAAAATAAAAATATTGCCAAACTATGACAAGTCTTCTTGAAAAGACAAGAGACACAGCTGTGCTCGGAACTGTGCACCTGTAGGATAAAAATCCCGCCAGCTAACAAGGTGGTAAAAGATACATTTAAACAGGAGAAACACATTGTTGGCAAGTGTTTTAATTTCTGTAGAAAAATAAAAAACATTAAAACATGCTGAGCAGTGTGTATCAGCTTATAAAATGGAGTCATCAGCTTGAAAACAATTTAGAGCCATGCCCCTCAGAGTTATTTACAAGAAAACCATAATGCCTCAAATGAAAAGTATAAAACTGGGAAAACGGCCTCTCAGAATCAGGGTGGTCATGGTGGGAGGCCCAAGCAAGTTTATATCTATTTGTTTTAGGCCCACTCTCAGTAACCCATCTGTCACTCTCACATGCACTGTCCCATTGAGAGCAAGTGCCATGAATCAGTAGCATGGTTTCTTGTAGAGCAGGGATCGGGCAACCTTTGGCACGCGGCCCATCAGGGAAATCTGCTGGCAGGCCGGGTCGGTTTGTTTACCTGCAGCTTCCGCAGGTTCAGCGGATCGCAGCTCCTACTGGCCGTGGTTTGCCGTTCCAGGCCAATGGGGGCTGCAGGAAGCGGCGTGGTCCAAGGGACAAGCCACGTGCCAAAGGTTGCCGATCCCTGTTGTAGAGTATTTGTACATGTAAGTGTCACTGTGGTTTCGTTAGTGATCATCATTATGGTACATGTAGTTCCAATTCTGTTTTAGCCTTTAAATGTAATAGGTTTGCTCACCTGTTAGTGGGCAGGGCTGTGAGGCGATCACAGAGAGAGGATTTTCATGAGAGAGACATGCTCTGCTTTCTTACCTGAAATTTTATTTGTCCTTTATTTCTTTAATCTACTAATACATTCTGGTCTATATGGATGATTTGACACCACACAACAGTTTGATTAAAGAACTAGCAGGATATAAAATTAACATGGCACACATTAAATGGATTAAAAACTGGCTCACTTATAGGTCTCAAACTAATTGTAGATGGGTGTTTTTCTAGTGGGGTCTCCCAGGAATTGGTTCTTAGCTGTATGCCATTTAACATTTTTATTAGTGACCTGGAAGAAAACAAAACCATCACTGAAACTTTGCAGAGGACACAAAAATGGGAGGAATGGTAAATAAAGAAGAAGAAAGGTCACTGATTCAGAGAGATCTGGATTGCTTGATAAGCTGGACTCAAGCAAACACTGTGTGTTTTAATACATCTAAATGTAAATGTATACATCTAGGATCACAGAATGCAGGTCTTACTTACAGGATGAGGGACTGTCATGGGAAGCAGTGACTCTGAAAAAAATTTGGGGGTCATGGTGAAACATGAGCTCCCAGCATGACACTGTGTCCAAAAGAGCTAATGCAGTCCTAGGAGACAAACAGAGGAATCTCAGGTAGGAGTAGAGAGGATATTTTACCTCTACATTTGGCACTGGTGTGACCACTGCTGGAACACGGTTTCCAGTTCTGGTGACCACAGTTTGAGAAGAATGTTGCTAAGGAAGAGAGGGTCAGAGAAGGGCCATGAGACTGAGTCAATCACTGTAAGACATTTTCTCATCCTTTAATCAACGAGCTCAATCTACTTAGCTAAACAAATAGACGATTAAGGGATGACTTGATTAAGGCCTATAAGTATCTACATGGGGAACAAATATTTAATCATTGGCTCTTCAATTTAGAAGAGGAAGAGATAACACAATCCAAATTCACACTGGAAATAAGGAGAATAATTAACCATTGGAGAATAATTAACCATTGGAACAGCTTATCATCAAGAGTCATGGTGGAGAAAATGTAGGTTGCTAAACAAAAGTTCATGCACTTTACACTTGTGCTTTTCTCTGTATGGCTAATTAACTTGCAGGTGAATATTAAAGGTGGTATTTTAAAATTAAAATTAAAGCCCTAAACACCTTGGCTCATTGCTACCCTTGTACATTAACTCAGTAATTGTAATAACTGGATGGGCCTGCTCTAAGGATACATAGATTTTAAGATCAGAAGGGACCATTATCATCTGACTTCCTGCTTAACACAAGCCATAGATTATCACATGCTAATTTCTGCATCAAGTCCATAATAGCGGATGTTCTTAGTGAACAATCTGGAATTCTTTTCCTTCCTTGGTTCAGAGTACAGGCGTTGTGACATTCAGGAGATGCTGAAGGACCTGTCTCTCTGTTTCCCCAGACTTTTCTTGGGGAGGGAGTAGACTGATTGGAGGGAAAATAAAGGGTAGGGATGTGATGGGGTTAAGAGATGCCAAATGAGGTTAGAGAGATACTGCAGGATGAATTTCTTTTACCTGTGAGATATTTGCCTGGTGTTTTTCATAAGTATTTTATATAAATTGATTTATAGAAAGAGTTACATCACACACCCAGATACCACAATATGAAAATGTAAATAAATGGATTTACACAGTTTCCCCTTGAATGAGTGATAGCCTTCAGGGCCTTGCAGGTCAGTTTCCCATTTGCAGCAGAAATCACTTATGTGGAAGTCAGTAAATAAAGATTCTCTTAGCATAAGTTGTTTAAGTGTACACAAATCCTGTTCTGTTGTACAGGAGTGGTAACAGGCTGCATATAGGCAACCCCATCTTGCAAAAAACTTCAGGTTTACAGCTCTGTCCTCTTCCCAGAAGCAGCTGTCTTGCTCCTCTCCGGGGCCTCAAGTAAGTTTCAAAAAAGATCCAACTGGTTACACACACTCTGTACACCTTTTCCCCCCTCAGCCCCAGCACTTTTCATATGGAAAATCCCTAAAGCAAGGCTGTTCACTGATGCCTGGTCTACACTACAAACTTATGTAGGTATAACGCTGTTGCTCAGGGGTGTGGAGTTTCCAAACCCCCGAATGCTGTAGTTATACCAACCTAACCCTCAGTCTAGACAGCGCTATGTTGATGGGATAGCTTCCCCCGTTGACTTAGCTACCTCCTCTCAGGGAGGTGCAGTACCTACGCTGACAGGAGAACCTCTCCGGTTGGCATAGGTAGCATCTTCACTAAGCGCTACTGCGGCACAGCTGCACAGTAAGTATAGACAAGCCCTGAGAGTACATGTCCTGGAAAGATGAGCCTGGCTGTTTACCCTTCTTTTGTGCAGCTGCTTTGCAATGGAAAGGAACTTCAGAAAGGTCTAGTAGCCCTTGACAAAGAAAAATGTTTTAACCAACAAGATACCCTTAACTCTTTGGGTGAGATTTTTCTGTAGATGCTTAAATATCAATGACCACTAATGTGCAAGACATTAGCATCTTTTGGCATAATATATTTTTCACCGCCATCTTTGCAAACCAAGATTTCACAGATCTATTCTTTGGATGTACAAGAGATTTTATGCATGCAGTGTAGTTGTAGCCACGTCTCCCTAACATCCTGGGACCAACAATGTGTGTGAAGTAATATCTTTTTTTGGACCAACTTCTCGTCTCTTTCACCAACAGAAGTAGGTCCTCATATATTACCTCACCCACCTTGTCTTTTCAAGAGATTTTATGGCAGTCAGGTAACTCCCATTTATGTTAATGGGCATTGCAATATATTCAAGACCTTTGTGTAATGGGTGAATAAACTCTTTAATGTACATCAGAGGAATTTAAAGCTGTTACCTTCCTGCACTGGAGTTTGCCCGAGCAGCAGCACTAGATCTTTACGGTGGAATCACACCTCCATAACTTACTTTCAGCTGTGTCCTCTGCATAACTGAATGCCATCTGTCATGGAGGCGGCACAGTGGTGAGTCTGAATAGCAGCCCAGACTCATTTTTGAAATATTGGCTGCGACTACATGGCAGAATGACAGAAAGCTTCATAGGGGAGGCAAGAGCTTCCTATTGTAACATTCTGAAAAATGAAAGACCCATTTCATCACACACACTCTTCAAGATTGTAAAATAACAGGCAACACAGTGAGTAAGAAAAGTTATTGTGTAAGCTTAAATCACCCTTCTCTATCTATTGGGAAAAATTTCAAATCTACTGATGCTGCCTCATCTTAAAGAAACAAAATATTCAGTGCGTATTCTGCAGTCTCTATTCTTCTCCCCTTGATGTGTTCCACTCCCATTAAATATGCCAATAGTTTAAAAGAAAAAAAATGTCAGCATAGGGATGTTTTGAGAAAGAGAAACAAGTTCAAGTGCTTCTATGGGTAGTTGGAATACAAAAAGAGCTAATCATGTATTAAAGGGATCTAGAGCAAGATTTTTATGAGGGCAAAGTTATATACAGTTGCTTAAAGCTTGCCAAAGTAATGAAACTATGAATTTATGATGACTTTCTGCTTTCAAATCATATGCTTTAGAAAGTTGAATTCAACTTGCTTGTGCTGTGGGATATATGCTCCAGATTTCATCATACAGTACAGAAGATGACAGCTGTTTGACCCAGCAGTGGATCTTCAAATTTAGGAGGAGGGAAGAGAACTGTGTGAAAGGAGGAGACATTTGGGGGTATTTGGCAGGGTCACAGTGTGGACCTGCGCTGAATTAAAAATCCAGTGAAATAAATGGGAGTCTTCCCATTGACTTTAAAAGGCTTTAGATCGGGCCCTTAATAAAGGGCAATACAGACCAAGTGGAGATTGATGGGTAAAGAAAGTGGGTCCAAACCTTACTGAAGAATTACAAGGGAAGAAATCAGCCTCTGGAGGCTCTGGAGATACATCAAGATTGAGGGAACAGCTAGAGCCTATTGGAAGGTCAAGGGAAGGCAACAATTTAAAGCCACTACTAACCAGAAACTCATTTGAAATGCCTGGAAGAACCCAAAAAATAATCTAATCTTATACGAACCTACCAAACATTGTAGTTTAAAAAAAAAGACCTAGATTTTTCTTTATAAAAATCATAACATTAATTTTTTTAGAAAGCAGTACAAGATATAAAATGTCAGGCGGCTGAGCAATATGAACTAAGACACATTAAATTATATCTGTGCTGAAATAAGAAAAGTATTGTCTGGAGAACTAGCCACAAAGCAAATGCTATTTACAGATGAACACAGAGGCTATAATCACCATATTTTTTTTCTATATGCCTGTACAGCACCTCACACAATGGGACCCAGACCTGGATAAAAACCCCAGGAAGTTGTAATTGTGTGTTTATAATATTAAAAGTAAAAATTTAAATCAAGAAATTTCATATACTTTTCTTTTTCGATGACTTTTTTCTGCCTCATATTGAGAAAGCAGGACAATCAATGAGTTATCTTAAGTGCCTATACACAAATGCAAGAAACCTGGGAAACAGGCAGGGAGAACTGGAAGTCCTGGCACAGTCAAGGAATTATGATGTGATTGGAATAACAGGGGGATAACTCACATAACTGGAGTACTGTCATGGATGGATATAAACTGTTTAGGAAGGACAGGCAGGGCAGAAAAGGTGGGGGAGTTGCATTGTATGTAAGAGAACAGTATGACTGCTCGGAGCTCCAGTATGAAACTGCAGAAAAACCTGAGAGTCTCTGCATTAAGTTTAGAAGTGTGAGCAACAAGGGTGATGTCATGGTGGGAGTCTGCTATAGACCACCATACCAGGGGGATGAGGTGGACGAGGCTTTCTTCAGGCAACTAACAGAAGTTACTAGATCACAGGCCCTGGTTCTCATAGGGGTCTTCAATCACCCTGATATCTGCTGGGAGAACAATACAGCGGTGCACAGACAATCCAGGAAGTTTTCGGAAAGTGTAGGGGACAATTTCCTGGTGCAAGTGCTGGAGGAACCAACTAGGGGCAGAGCTCTTCTTGACCTGCTGCTAACAAACAGGGAAGAATTAGTAGGGGAAGTGAAAGTGGATGGGAACCTGGGAGGCAGTAACCATGAGATGGTCGAGTTCAGGATCCTGACATAAAGAAGAAAGGAGAGCAGCAGAATACAGACCCTGGACTTCAGAAAAGCAGACTTTGACTCCCTCAGGGAACTGATGGGCAGGATCCCCTGGGAGAATAACATGAGGGGAAAGGAGTCCAGGAGAGCTGGCTGTATTTTAAATAATCCTTATTGAGGTTGCAGGAACAAACCATCCTGGTGTGTAGAAACAAAAGTAAATATGGCAGGCGACCAGCTTGGCTTAACAGTGAAATCCTTGCTGATCTTAAACACAAAAAAAAAGCTTGCAAGACGTGGAAGCATGGACAAATGACCAGCGAGGAGTATAAAAATATTGCTCAGGCATGCAGGAGTGAAATCGGGAAGGCCAAATCACACTTGGAGTTGCAGCTAGCAAGGGATGTTAAGCGTAACAAGAAGGGTTTCTATAGATATATTAGCAAGAAGAAAGTGAAGGAAAGTGTGGGCCTCTTACTGAATGGGGGAGGCAACCTAGTGACAGAGGATGTGGAAAAAGCTAATGTACTCAATGATTTTTTTGCCTCTGTCTTCACAAACAAGGTCAGCTCCCAGACTACTGCACTAGGCAGCACAGTATGGGGAGGAGGTGACCAGCCCTCTGTGGAGAAAGAAGTGGTTCAGGACTATTTAGAAAAGCTGGATGAGCACAAGTCCATGGGGCCGGATACACTGCATCCAAGGGTGCTAAAGGAGTTGGCGGATGTGATTGGAGAGCCATTGGCCATTATCTTTGAAAACTCACGGCGATCCGAGGAGGTGCCGGATGACTGGAAAAAGGCTAATGTAGTGCCCATGTTTAAAAAAGGGAAGGAGGAGAATCCAGGGAACTACAGGACAGTCAGCCTCACCTCAGTCCCTGGAAAAATCATGGAGCAGGTCCTCAAGGAATCAATTCTGATGCACTTAGAGGAGAGGAAAGTGATCAGGAACAGTCAGCATGGATTCACCAAGGGCAAGTCATGCCTGACTAACCTAATTGCCTTCTATGATGAGATAATTGGCTCTGTGGATGAGAGGAAAGCAGTGGACGTGTTATTCCTTGACTTTAGCAAAACTTTTGATACAGTCTCCCACAGTATTCTTGCCAGCAAGTTAAAGAAGTATGCGCTGGATGAATGGACTATAAGGTGGATAGAAAGCTAGCTAGATCGGGCTCAACAGGTAGTGATCAAAGGCTCCATGTCTAGTTGGCAGCCGGTATCGAGGGTCAATCCTGGGGCTGGTTTTGTTCAATATCTTTGTTAATGATCTGAAGGATGGCGTGGATTGCACCCTCAGCAAGTTTGCAGATGACACTAAACTGGGAGGAGTTGTAGATACACTGGAGGGTAAGGATAGGATACAAAGGGACCTAGACAAATTAGAGGATTGGGCCAAAAGAAATCTGATAAGGTTCAACAAGGACAAGTGCAGAATCCTGCACTTAGGACGGAAGAATCCCAAGCACTGCTACTGACTAGGGACCGAGTGGCTAGGTAGCAGTTCTGCAGAAAAGGACATAGGGGTTACAGTGGACGAGAAGCTGGATATGAGTCAACAGTGTGCCCTTGTTGCCAAGAAGACTAACGGCATTTTGGGCTGTATAAGTAGGAGCATTGCCAGCAGATCGAGAGATGTGGTCATTCCCCTCTATTTGGCATTGGTGAGGCCTCATCTGGAGTACTGTGTCCAGTTTTGGGCCCCACACTACAAGAAGGATGTGGAAAAATTGGAAAGAGTCCAGTGGAGGGCAACAAAAATGATTAGGGGTCTGGAGCACATGACTTATGAGGGGAGGCTGAGGGAACTGGGATTGTTTAGTCTGCAGAAGAGAAGAATGAGGGGGGATTTGATAGCTGCTTTCAACTACCTGAAAGGGGGTTCCAAAGAGGATGGATCTAGACTGTTCTCAGTGGTAGCAGATGACAGAACAAAGAGTAATGGTCTCAAGTTGCAGTGGGGGAGGTTTAGGTTGGATATTAGGACAAACTTTTTCACTAGGAGTGTGGTGAAGCACTGGAATGGGTTACCTAGGGAAGTGGTGTTATCTCCTTCCTTAGAGGTTTTTAAGGTCAGGCTTGATGAAGCCCTGGCTGGGATGATTTAGTTGGTGATTAGTCCTGCTTTGAGCAGGGGGTTAGACTAGATGACCTCCTGAGGTCCCTTCCAAACCTGATATTCTATGATTCTATGAAATGGCAGTAAAAAATACATAAAGGATCTCTGAACATAGAATGTTAACATGTTTTAAAGCAGCAGCAAAGAATTGTCCTAATGTCAGTTAAAATGAATTAGTATCAGACAAATGAGTATGCAGATCAATTGAGAGAAATTATGCATTACATTTAATCTTTAGTTGTTTGCAGTTTGTAGCTATGTTGGTCCCGGGATATGAAAGACACAAGGTAGGTGAGGTAATGTAATTTATTTTTGGACCAACTTCTGTTGGTAGAAGGGACAAGCTTCCAAGCTTCACAGAGCTCTTCTTCAAGTCTGGGCAATGTAACCAGAGAGACTCTCTAAGCTAAATAAAACCTAGGACAGATTAGCCATAAGGGGATCACACAAGCTGTAGAAGATCACTTAAAATGAAGCGGGCAATTAAGGGTTAGTGGGCAGAAACTTCCACAGCCACCCCAAAACAAACCATGGAATCCGTCTATGTTATAGATAGGCACTTAGATACCACAGAATTTGCTTTGAAGAGGAAGTTGCCGATACACACCAAAACACACTTAAAACCACCTTCACTAAACAAGATCACTCCACCAGAGATGTGGATCACATCATGGAATGGGCTATCCAAATACCCGAGGAGAAGATTTTGCTTGCAAACATAGACCCTCATCCTGGAAGCAGGGGTGGCTCTATGTATTTTGCTGCCCCAAGCACGGCAGTCAGGCGGCTTTCGGCGGCGCGCCTGCAGGAGGTCCGGCTGGTAACGCGGATTTGGCGGCATGCCTGCGGGAGGTCCGCCGGTCCCGCGGCTTTGGCGAACCCACCGCCGAATTGCCGCCGAAGCCGCGGGACTGGCGGACCTCCCGCAGGCATGCCGCCGAAGGCCTCCTGACTGCTGCCCTCATGGCAACCGGCAGGCCGCCCCCCGCAGCTTTGCCACCCCAGGCACGCGCTTGGTGTGCTGGTGCCTGGAGCCACCCCTGCCTGGAAGCTAGTTATACATATACTTAACTTCAAGCATGTGAGTTGTCCCATTGAAGTGAAAGTTAAACACATGCATACGCATTTGCAGAATTGAGGCCTTATTTCCCCAGTCATTTAAACTGTCCTCAGAGCAGATACATATTGAAAAGTGCTTTAGAGAGCCACTTCAGAACATGGAGGCAAGAGGAAAAATAAGCATTTTCAGATTTCATTTAAAATGATAAAACTCTACAGGTTGCAAAATAGAAAGTACACAGATAAGTATTATTATTAAAAGATTTTCCTATATTTTGAATCACTTTACATCAGATCCGAGCTGTAATTCACCAATGACTCCCACATAGAACAATCTAATTCTGGATCTCATTTGGGAGATCTTCCATATACTCGTTATCTACAATATGTATCTGTACATAAACATTATATTAAAATATTATTGTATAGCAGTGACTTGTGATCGTTTTAATTTTAGTGTAATACTTTGAAGCTCTAGAGAAATTTTCTGGTTTATACAATATTTTTAACAATGAAGGTACCTAAATATATTCCGTCTACAGCAATTCTCTACCAATATGTATACACAAGGTAATGTTCACTGTCACATTACTGTACCAAAAAGTTACCTCCATTGCTGTTTATCTGTTGTCATTGGGACTACATGTACTGTACAAATGTCAAGCCAGAAATATGATATTTGCTTTTCATCTATTCCAGCAGTGTATATACTGACTATAATGCCTTGCTATATTCACTGAATCTTATGTCTCTATTGCTTTCTAAAGCAGCTTCCAGTTGTCTCAAAAACACAAGTCAGATTATTTATATGACACTTAAATCTCATCCACCCACAAATCACCCTTTTCTTGAATCCTTAGACAAGTGTGATTTATTTTTTTTCCTACTGCTCTTTTTACAGAAGTGGGCAATATTCATTTAATGTTATTGTCACTTACACTCAGACTTGCTGAAGCATAGCTTGTACTTGCTGAAACACACAAGCCTTTAGAGTTCATCTGGCAGCTTATGGAGAATTTTGAGGAACCATCCTATTTAGAAACAGTTCTGCTTAACATACCACACTTTCTATTCCTCTCCCCTTTTTCATCACCACCCGAGTTATTTTCGTGAAATGTAAGGCTTTGTTTCTGATATCTGTTTGAGACATCTTTGGCTGCTGTGAAAATAGTTAGGAGGTCACAACCAGAATTATAACTTCATGAAGGAAATAAGCAGATGGAGCTTTTCATAAATTTCCTTTGTAACCAAGAGAAAAGAATTGCTGAAAATGCACATTGTTCAGCCAGAATTGCTCCTGAATAGAATGTTTTTCTAAGATTTTTTTTTAAAATAGCTATCAGCTATTTTGCAAGAAACACGGTGAGGAGGGTGGCATTTTATTTTTCCTATCTCAGAGGACTGTGAGGAAAATGAAAGGTTATATTTAGAAAAGGAAACTTTTGCTGAACTATGGCCAATATTTTGACACCGGAGTGCTTAAAGTTAGGCTCCCAGTTCCATTTCTGGGTACCTAAAACAAGAGTGGCTCAATTTCCAGACATGCTGAGCACTCACAGCTCCCCTCAGTTTCAGTGAGAAGTGTTAGTACTCAGCCCCATGGAGAAATTCAGATCATATTTAGTTAGCTGCCGCAGTATTTATTTTGACTTGTTTTTATGTTGATGTACATAACTTGTTTAAACATATAGGCTGGGATGTTCAAAGGGGCCTAAGAGGATTGAAGTCTTTGAAAATCTCAGTCATACATGTTGTCCTATACCTCCTATAGATACAGGGCTAGAACAACAAGGTGGCACAGTGAAATGTGAATTAGACTGGGCTGCACCAATGAGAATCACTTCCCCCCCACACACACACACTACCCTTACACACTAGGAAATGTTCATTCTGAGGAAAGGCAAGAGTATTAACTGCTTGTCTTCCTCTAGTCTCCGAGTAGTAGCACAACATGTGCTCTTTGGGCAGGATCCACTGCAAAGGTGTTTAAATCAGCTCAAACCCTGTCCTCGTCATACCCACTTTCCAGTCAATGTCACCACTTTTAGGGCTATTCACATGCAAGGGAGATAGCTACTGTAGTAGGAAGAGAACCTGAGACATAAGTCCTTGTATCAGAAGCCTGGTATGAGGCCTGGGCTAAACTAGTGGTCAAAGCTTTGCTGATATAAAGCAAAGTTAAGTTGTGAGCAAAATCCGGCAAGAACAGGGCTGATATTGCAGAAACACACATTCCTAAGAAGTGCTAGGCACAAAATACTCTTGTGGACACATTCCAGAAGGGCAGTACCGGAAAACCCTGATACCAAGTTGGTACAAACACATTCCCCAAAAGATAAGAGGGACATGCTGACTGTCAGGATGACAGCATGATGGATAAAGATGTTTTGATCAAACCAATAGGTACAAGGTAATGGGTGCTGGTTAGTTACATCAGAGGGTGGCACCTAGCCACTTCAGGGGCAATATGTAACTTGTTTGTACTAGTGTATAAAGAGGTATCTCAAAGGAAGTGTCTTTGGCTGGCCTAGGGGATAGTGGAAAGTCCCACCATTAACTGAGCTAGTCTATTGCAATGGCCGTGGCAGTGCTTTAACGTAGCTGTGTAGTCGCAGCACCAGCGCTGGGAGAAAGCTCTCCCAGTGCTCTAAAAAAAACCCACCTCCATGAGGGGAGTAGCTCCCAGCGCTGGTGCACTGTCTACACTGCCACTTTACAGCGTTGAAACTTGCAGCGCTCAAGGGGGTGTTTTTTTACACCCCTGAGCAAGAAAGTTGCATCACTGTAAAGTGGCAGTGTAGACAAGGCCTTAGTGTACCTGTAACCATTGAGTCAGGACATTAGAACCATGCTTGGTTGACAATGAACCTGACCAAGTGCCTTCGCTATGAACTGAGTCTGTAGTTATTTGCATAGGCGCCAACTCCGTGGGTGCCAGCCCTGGAGCACCAATGCAGAAAACTTAGCGGGTGCTCAGCACCCACTGGCAGCCAAGCTCCCGCTTGCCCCCCAGCACCTTTCCCCCACTAGCAGCCCCTGTTTCACGGTGTGCAGGTCGGCTCCGGGAGGGAGGGAGATGAGCAGGGATGGGGCGTGCTCAGGGGAGGGAGTGGGAAGAGGTGGAGCAGGGGCGGAGCAGCGGTAGGAAGAGGCGGGGCAGGGGCTTTGTGGAAGGGGTGGAGTTGGGGGGGGTCGAGCACACCCCAGGTAGAAGGGAAGTCAGCGTCTATGGTTATTTGGCAGTCTGATCAAGGTCTGCTGTGCCAACTGTCTGTGCAGAGCTGGGACAGCACACAGAGCGAACACACACATGCAGTCAAACATCTGACAACAGCTACAAGTTTTCATACTTATACTTTCCTCCCCTTGTGGTCTTTCCATTACCATGCTTTCTAACCAGGGTCTATGGGAGCAGAAGTTAATGAAGACCCTGGCATGGATCTAGCCCCTAACTTTTTTTTTTTTTTGTCAGCTGATAGGGTATTAGACACACATCTCTGTTATCACCATTGAAGCAATATACCCAATTTCCCATGCATCCTGCTAAAAATGTACAATCATGTTTCAGTAAATACATACCATGTTCCTTCAACTGAATGGCAGTGCTTGTGAGCATGCTTGACAAGTGTCACAGGCACCACTGTTCATTTTACAGCATGAAATTTACTGCATCCCCTCCCGTTGTATTAAAATATAATCTAACAATGTTTTTCCAGCCCTCAAACTAACATTTCATTATTTTTCATAGACAGCTGAGGATATATTAAATGCTAACTTTGTGCATAGGGAATGACATTTTCCACTTTTCAGTAATGATTTTTTTAAAATGTGTTTCTTTCCTCTAGCAGAGCATGTAATGTCATGGGGAATTGCACTGCTAAAGCATTTTTAATTGTGAAGCATTATGTTTCCATTCTTGTCTTGTGATCTTCTTGGTTGCCCTACAGTACATGAAATCTATTTTTAATTTTTGGGAATGAATAAACATTTATAGACAGACGTTCATAACTAAAACATTTCCATTGAGTTCCACTGGTATGTCAATAAGCACAGGCCATATTTTGAAATACACGGATAGCAAAGCTACGTAGGATATTAGCTCTTTGGGGTATTCTCATAATTCATTGTATTCTTTCTGTGCAGTGGCTCACAGATAGTCATTATGTTTGAAAGAGTTAAAATAGAACATTAAAGTTCCAGAGCCAGCATGGGGAAATGCCAGATAAGGTTCTCCATGAAACCTTAACAGAGTCAGAGTTTAAGGCCAGAAGGGACCACCAGATTATCTAGTCTGAGCTCCTGTTTATTACAAGCCACCAACTCCATGCAGCACCCACAGACTAAACCAAACAACCAAAATTAGACCAAAGAATCACAGTCCCCAGTATACTAAACTCTAATGTGCCATAGGCAAAGATTAGGAGGGCCCGAGATGGATCAATGCCTGAGGACCCTGCAGTAGCAGAGAACTGAGTAAGTAAGATACATCCAGATGATCCTGGGGAATGACCCTACCTCATGTTGTGCAGGAAGTTGAAAAATCTTCAAGGTCACAGCCAATCTGACCTGGAGAAAAATTTCTTCTTCACCGCACATATGGTGATCAGTTAGACCCTGAGCACATGAGCAAGAGCCAGCCAGCCAAGGACCCAAAAGAGAGAATGTTCAGTGCTACTTCAGAGCCCTGGCCCACCCGACCCAGTGTCCTATCTCCAGCTATGACCATCTCTGATGCTTCAGAGGAAGAAAATCAAAAAATAAAAAAGCCACCCCAGAATATATTGGAGGAAAAAATAAGTCCCTTCCTGACCCCTGCAGATGATTGGCTGAAGCCCTGAAGCATGAGCTTTAGGAACGTAAGACACAAATGAGAAGGGACCCGCAGGGCTGCTAAGTCCTGCCCCCAACCATGACAAATACCCAGTCATACAATCTCACTCAAATTTGTCCACCTCTTTCTTGGAACTACATTGTTAATCCCCACAACTCCTATTGTGAGGCTGTTCTAGAACCTCACTCCTCTGATGGTTAGAAGCCTTCTACTTTCCAGACTGAATTTGCTCATGGCCAGGTTAGCTCAACCCCCTTGTTAATATACATTATGATAGTCTTCAATTATGTGATTAGTACAGGATCTCAGGCTCATTCAATGTGCCAACTCTCCACAGGCCACCAGCAAATGCTGCTATAGGGTGTAATAGGTGGGGTTGGCAGCGCCGCTTGTTATGAAGGTTGCCCAACACTTCCCATTATAACCCCCATTTTCAGTTACCTATAACTTTGCCAGACTTTGCCCATTTAGATTGAAATTTTCCACGGCAGGTGTCTGCCTCAGGCTGATTTTGGGGGAGGAGGTAGTAGAGGGAGGAGAGTTGATAAAGTTTCAGCCACAATGGTTAGCTATTTGAGAATGAGGCTAAGGAAAAATACATGGTTTTCAATGTTAAATGACCTTGCCTTTGAAAATCTCTCATGCCTTCATACTTTGGTACAGGGACTTATAAGCAGAAAGTGACCTGCGTGTCAGGGATGTGCCTTTTCTGTCCATATGAAAATCTGTCCAGATTTGGGAAGTTAAAAACATTTGAAAAGTAAAATAAAATAAATGTGTCAGTTCTCACATGGGCAGGAGAGATTTGCTAGAGCTTAACGGCTCAAATCTCCAAAATTTCCATCCTCATTGATCATGCTTGAGCCTTTCAAAGCTCCTAGTACTGTCTTGACTGCACATGTGTAACCAATGTGCCTAACAGGGAGATATCTTGAACAGATCTAGAGAGAAGGGGGAGAGAGAGGAGTGAGTTGGATCTGGGTAATTGCTGCTAGGTTGATGCACAATTAGCATTCCACACCCAGAAATTTTTGGAATTGGGTGTGGTAGTTCGGGAAAGGTTCCCCCTAACTGGACTTGGATGCCATTGAGGGCGAGCAGTCAGGGCAGCTGGTTTACATAAGGGCATGTGCAGGGCCGGCTCCAGACACCAGCTTAACAAGCAGGTGATTGGGGCGGCCAAGGGAGAGGGGCGGCACCTGCGGCAATTCAGGGGCGGCAGGTCCCTCACTCCCTCCCGATCGCGGCTTTTTTTTTTTTTTTTTCCCCCAATTGCCGCCGCCGATTGCGGCTTTTTTTTTTTTTTTTTGCTTGGGGTGGCAGAAATGCTGGAGCCGGCCCTGGGCATGTGACCTGCATGGCTATGTTGTGAGAAGCTCAGCCACAGGAGCAGAAAAGAGGCTGCTTTCCCCTAACTCAGAAGCATTTTGCAGCAGATTAGTGCTATTGTTAGTTTTCCAACCCAGGGAAGCCCTGGCAGTGTTAGTTAAAGGAACAGGAACCTGGGAGAGAAAACTAACTTCTTTTATTTCAACTGTATGCATTGAATGTTATTTGATTTTAGCTAAACAGGTTTAGTTAAATTGTCTTAACCAGTAGGAAGAACAGGAGTACTTGTGGCACCTTAGAGACTAACCAATTTATTTCAGCATAAGCTTTCGTGGGCTACAGCTCACTTCTTCAGATGCATAGAGTGGAACATGAAGAAGTGCATCTGAAGAAGTGAGCTGTAGCCCACGAAAGCTTATGCTGAAATAAATTGGTTAGTCTCTAAGGTGCCACAAGTACTCCTGTTCTTTTTGCGGATACAGACTAACACGGCTGCTACTTTTTAACCAGTAGGCTTCACCAACTCTCTTCTCAGTTAAATGTGATGTTGGGGGAAACGTTATCTATATTTTGGTATTCTCCGTTCTGTATTTTTCTTGTAACAAGGTGTTTTATTTATATACTTAATACTGATTGGTTGGTAGGTTGGGGAGCTGACATGCTAATAGAGCAATTCCACAGTCCAGAAGACGAGGAGAAACAGTGTGCCTGGATTCCAGATGGAAATTTCTGTAAGCTAGAGGAGGGAAGATAGCGCTGCAGTGCTTTTGACTCAGCTGATGGTTGATGAACAAAAACTCTAGCTGAGATTCAGGTGAAATCAAGCTAAGCTTTTGGAACTCTGAGTTACTTCCCACTGTGTGTTTGAGGGGACTAACCTCTTTAGATTTGTGTGTGGGGGGGTTGTTTATATTGATGTATAACTAAAGATAATTCATGTGGATTATGAAATAGCCTTACTATATAGTAGAATTAAGCTATTATGTTTCTTTATCATTATAAGATTTTATAAAGTTGGTACTTGATTTAATTCTTTTTGGACTTGATTGTTGGGAGATTGATTGTGCAATCCTTGCTGAAAATCCTCAGTGACTGAATTCCAGGTCTCCATGCACTTTTCTATAGGAGCTGTGTTTAAGCACTAAGACAGGAGCAGTGAAGTAAACTAGCCCACCACCCATTCAAACATTACACGTGCACCATTCCCACAGAGCAGTGAGCATGCTCCAGGTCTCGGTTTGTGTGTGACTGGGCCATGCACCTGCCATCCTACAGATCAACTGAGCATGCTCCCTCCAGCCCAGAACTACAATACAATGCCAGATTTTTTTGTAGTGACTGCTCCCAGCTGGACACTGGAACTGATAATAGGGAGCCCATAGGTGCCGACTCCATGGGTGTTGCAGGGCTGCTCAGCACCCACTGGCAGCCAGCTCCCCATCTTCCTCCCAGTGCCTCCCATCCACCACAATCAGCTGTTCTGCAGCATGCAGGAGGCACTGGGGGGAGGCGTGAGGGCGGGGTGCACCTGGGGGAGGGGGCGGAACTAGGGGGTGGAGATTTGGTAGCAGCCTTCAACTACCTGAAGGGGGGTTCCAAAGAGGATGGAGTGAGGCTGTTCTCAGTGGTGGCAGATGACAGAATAAGAAGCAATGGTCTCAAGTTGCAGTGGGGGAGATCTAGGTTGGATATTAGGAAACACTATTTCACTAGCAGGGTGGTGAAGCACTGGAATGGGTTACCTAGGGAGGTGGTGGAATCTCCATCCTTAGAGGTTTTAAAGGCCCAGCATGACAAAGCCCTGGCTGGGATGATTTAGTTGGTATAGGTCCTGCTTTGAGCAGGGGATTGGACTAATAATAATAATTCCAACCCTAATATTCTATGATTCTATGATTAGGAGCCAGGGAGGGAAACAAGGAGTTGGTGGGGGCAGGGAGGTGGGAGAAGAGAGGAGACAGGTCTGACAAGGATCAGGAGTGAGCAAAGGGAAATTTGAACTGCCTTGGCAAAGAGACTGTGATAAGGAGCTGAGGACACAGTTTGGATGAGTTGTCTGGGGAGAAAACTGGGAGCCATGAGGATGGGGAAGATGGGTGGGGAAGACATCAGGGAGTGAGGGAGGGAACTGGGATTGGCTGGTCAAGGAGACTGAGACTAGGACAGGGAAGGAAGTTGGATGAATGAGACTATGACTTACTGTGTAAGGAGACTGGAACTAACTAGGTGAGGAGCATGGGACTAGGACAAGCAGTCAGTGATGGAGTAGAGACAGGAGTAGCACAGGGTGGAAGGGAAGGGGCAGAAAGGATCAAACTTGGGGTGGGGGTGAAGTTGTAAGAAGAGTCTGGGCCCACTAGAGCACACTTGAGTGTGTAGACTGGAACCCAGGATTCCAGACTCTCACCCTTCCTTTGCTGTAAGCAAATATCTGCAAAACTCAAATGGCAATGTGTGTGTCAAGTCCACTTGTACTTTTAGTGCACACAGCAATAGCAGGATGTCCTCCTCGATCAGTTACTCATTAACTCACGTGGCAGAAGTCTGTGTGGTGGACTTACAGGTTTCAACCCTGGTGATGAACCATGTTGATATCAATATGATGTCACATGATTTATTTTCTGGTTTTTCAGTTTGCTTTTTCAAAATCCTGGGAAATCTCCCCCACACAAACCCACCCACCCCATTAAAAGATGAAGGGTGCAATGTCACGTACTCAAAAAAGTTAGGAAATACCAGAATTAAGGTTCCCTAGCCAACCTTAATTCGGCCTCCTTGCACGTGTGTATTATGATAGTATGTGTTCATGTAACTAAAGACTATTTTTTCCACAGGATAGAGTTGCTCTGGGAATGAATCAGAGTGGCATAGTGAATCTAAGAGCCCCTGCCTCATTTGTTGTAGAAGTTAGAAGGAGTGTGGTGAATAAGGCAGGGATTGCAGGAAGAAAAAAGAAGTTGAACGCTGCCCTGGAGCACTGGATTTTATCTCTGCCTCTGCTACAGAGTTCTAATGTGATGCTGGGCAAGTCATTTAAACCAAACTTTTCACACATGGTTACTTACTGTGTGTTCTTCAGTTGCTTGGTGTTCAACCTGAGGTCCTGGAGTCTGAGATACAGAAGTGCTGAGTACTCACAGCTGCAACTGAAATCAATGTGAGCTGTGCTTTGAACATGTAAGTGCCATATAATGCTAAGTACCCTGAAAAAAGTCCAAGTCCTGTATATCTCAGATTGGACCCCCAAATTTAGTGACTACTTTTGACCTTAATCTCTCTGTGCCTCAGTTTGTCATCTGTAAAATGGAAATATGCAGCCACCCCCATCATAGGGGTTTTGTGCAAAGGCAATTTTAATTCTGGAATTGCCTAACTTTTGAGTGTTTGAATTTACAACCTTAGTTTTCTTTAAAGTAGATTTTTTGTGTGTAATTAAGCAATAGTGCTGCCTTTGCATATTCCTGTCATGTTCAATTTAAAACTCAAGTCATTCTTGAACAGAGTTCCCAAGTATCAATGGCAATGAGCTCACAACTAAGCAACTGTGAATTGCCACCTATATTTAAGGACTGTCTTTTTGTGTGTGTTTGTACAGTGCTTAGCACATTGAGGTCCTGATCTGTGATTGAAGCCCCAAGGAACTACCCCAATATCCATAGTAAGTAATAATTTCTTCTCATAATTAAATCTAAATATTTCACCCAAAGACATGCTTTTTTTTTCTTATTATCAGTGCTTAACCAACTAATTCAAAGCTCATTTCAGTAACAAATCAAGTACGAAACAAAGTTAATTACACCATGGATCAGAAATTCATTTACTTTGTAATTAAAAGTTTGACACAAAGCCACAGAATAGTCCTTGTGGGTCCTTTCCAGAGATTCCTAAAAATAAGAAGCCTCAGAAAGCAATTCTCTCTTTTTTTGAGTGAGAGAGAGAGAGAGGTTGTGTTATACTTTCTAAAAAGAGACAAATCCAAATAGAATCCAAAACATCTCTAGCTCCCTCAAAGAATCCCATAAGAATATTCAGCCTGCTATTAAAACATGAAAGTACCAGCTATTTTAGTATTTAAGGTAATATAGTAAAGAATTATGTTAGAATCTAATGTTATGATGAATTGTAAAATAAATCCAAAATGTGCCTTCAGTTAGAGAGAAATCAAAGCATAAAATTACATATTTTCTAATGTCAACGTGAATTTTTTTAAAATGCGAGAGTTGCATTTGAACATATAGGTTAGTATGTAATCTCTAATTTGTTCACCCATCATTTGCAAATATACAGATTTTTAGAGGGGAGCACAAATCTTCATATTAACTTCTGTACCGTCCCATTTTCTACACTTTTTAGGACACATGCTCAACCTTTCCCTTTCATACAGGCCAGTTTTTCTATCAGTCCCTGGAAAAAATATAAGCAGCTTAAGGATCTGTGAATACACAAACAAGCTGGTCCAATAGCGAACACCACAGAGCTTCACATGAACACGCTCAAATCTCTACCTGGTGTGCTAATAAAGCAACCTTGACTAACTTAGCCAATAGAGGTAATGGATACATTGAGCAGACATAATAGATATTCCTTCCTGTAGAGATCGGTGGCAGACATGCATACAAATTAATACATTTAATTGCAAAAATGGCAGGTTCAAATACGTTAAAATGGCCATCTTCCTTCTGACACTTTTGTGTTGACTTCACCATGAAAACAATAAGGATTCCTAACCTATATAATCCAAGTTACAAGGACTGTCATATTCCTCTTCCACTCTCCTTTTATTGTCGGAAGACCTTTTTATTACAAGATCTTTAGGGGCTATGTCATCTCATGCCTGTTAAGCACTATGCATACTTCTGGCACTGTATAAATAATGAGTACTGATTGCACCATAGCTCATAATGTTTCAGAGTCATAATATACACCATGAATCAGAAAAGATTTATTATTGTACTGTCTTCTACTTAAGTTGGAAATTTAGCGCAGAGGTTTTGTTCTTGGTTTAATAAAATCTAGTCACTGTAAGGCACCTGTGACAATTGAGGAGCTATGTAAATAGTGCCAAAAGGCAGTAGGAACTTAAAAATTGTTAAGTACTTACACTTCCTTGCAAACCAGCAAGAAAAATGAGTATCTTATAAACCTCACAGTCATGTTGTCGCCTGCTTGTCTCCTATTCAATAAACAATAGTTGTAAAAATGGGGAAAAGAGTTACTAAGAATTCTGATTTTTCTTTGCAGATTATGAATGGATCAAAACTTGTGCAAGGACTGAAAAGCAAATTATGGTAATAGAACAGCTACCCCCACCTACAGAGGCACCAAAAAACAAGACTTTTTTGCTGCACAGCTTTTTTTGCTGAAACAGTAGCAACACAAAAGCTTTTAAAGACATTTCATTGTCCAATAGCCTTGTAATACTCTGCATTGAATTAGAATATCAGAAAACACATTCAAGATGATTGTATACTAGCCAGAAAAAGCAAACTGATCTTTCCCTGCTTCTGATGAGTCATGCAAATGATGTGATTAAGCAAATAAATGCAGCAATGGTCAATGTGTTGTGGACGGTTGCCTTGAGATGACAACTACACTACATAACGTGTGTCACACTGTCAAGATTTAAAAAAAAAAAAAAAAAAACCACCTTAGCAAATCCCCCATACTTCTAACCTCATCCTTAAACAGTTATTACTCACATTGTACTAGGCACTTTTCAGAAGGTATAGAGACAAGGCTCACTGATGCGGACAATTTTACAGACTTAGGGTATGTCTACACTGCAATTAAAACACCCCTGGCTGGCCGGTGTCAGCTGACTCAGGCTTGCAGGCCGTAAAAATCACAGTGTAGATGTTTGGGCTCCAGTCCAAGCTGGAACACCTACACTGCAATTTTATAGCCCCAGAAGCCTGAGTCAGCCAGCCAGGGGTGTTCTAATTGCAGTGTAGACATACCCTAAATCAGACAAACTTAGGAAGGGGCAGGCAGGAGGAAGAGGTTAAGACATAGGGAGAGAAGGGTTCCAGCAAATACAATTAATAGATCAGTATTATGTTGTAAATAGAGTTTAGGAACTCCACAGAAGTCAGTGGAGCTATGCTAATTTACAGCCGCTGAGGATTTGGCTCTCTAAACTCTGGGCTGGTTTTTGTTTTTGCATCTGACTTGTGAATTTCTGAAATGTGTTAAATTTTACATTAGCAGTTTCAAGAATGTTTTGTGGCAATGTCTGCTCACCAATCAGGATTAGCTGCTCCCTAGCAGTGTGTGAATAATTCAAATTGCATGCATTGCTTTTGTAATTATTTTAAGTGACTTCTAATCAGGATTTAAGGACCATGCCTCTACTCTCATTTCTAATTACAAACTGATGCTTGAAGGACTTTAGCTTGACTCAAGTGCCCCTGATATATGCTGCTCACGCCTAATGCATGCTGGCCTTCTGACTATTTCAAGGTGGCATGAAAAAAGAAAAAAACCTCTTCGGTTAAGGAGAAATCATTTTCTACTATATGCTGCTGTACTGCTGATCTGATCCTCTTAACATCAATAGTAATGTGATGATTTGGGGCTCTAACTCCTTCACAAAACTATTTCAGCCAGGTCTGCAAATATATAGGTGAGGTGTAGGTATTAGAGGCAGTGTTTTATTGATCAGGAAACATCTCTATAGTTGGATTTCCAAAATGGGTCAGATGGAAGAATAAGGTTGCAACTAAAGCTCTCTAGGTCTGCGTGTGTTACGGATCTTTGGATACAGTCTGATTATAAAGTAGCATAACATTTGGGAAGAAAATAACAGAAGAGTAGTTGACAGAGGTTAGGTGTGGATAGAAATAGCTGCTTTAATCGTGTTTGACATTTCCCTATATCCTAGGGCTAGTCTATCCATTGAGTTTTAGCCCGCAGATGTGTGCAGTCCGTGGGCAGGCAGCAGACTAGCACAGGCTTGCCTGAGGAGCACACTGTAGAACTGTCATTGCTTCAGTGCTCCCACATCCCTTACTCAACATGCTGTGGCTCAGTCCTCTTTCTATTTCTCCCCCCTTACCAAAGGCACCCTTCCTCCAGTAGCTACCCAAGGCCAACACCCAGGCAAGCAGACATTCACTGAGGGTCAAAAAAGCAACCATTTTAGCCAAGATACCATAGCTACTGGGTTTATTTGCAAAATGAAGCCTTTTCTGTATGCAAACAATAGCTCTCTTAAAACACACACACTTCTCAGCAAAGCGGCAGCACTACGTTCACACTCATCCACCAACTCTCTTTACCTCTCTCTTCACTAGGGGAAAGAGTTATTTAACTCCAGTTAAATAACATGAGGTAAAATGCTACTGAAGACAAGGCAGTTTGTAGTTATCACATGAGGTAGGAGATCAAGGTAAACCCTACCAACGTAGGCGGTCAAAGTAAAACGCTCCCCCGTAGTCTAACTTGACCTGCAAACACTCAGATGAAAGCTGCAGACTGCTTTTTCTTTAGGATTTTACCTTGTGTTATTTAACTCCAGTTAAACACACACTCTTCTCCCCTAGTGAAGACACACCCTTGCTGGTTGTCGGGGTGCAATTATTGGGGGGGGGGGGACTTCAGTACGTCCCAAGAATTTAGCCTAAACAGCTCTCAGATACCCAAATCTGAATTCGGTATCAGGAATGGCGACTAGGAGGGAGAGGACAGGAATATTGTGCTGGGGCCATGAGGGGTGGCTAAGCAATAAGTCTCTCAGATATCTGAATTCCAAATTACTTTCAGTAAAACAAATATTTTCTGTACTATAAAATAAGGCTGCTTATCTGGCCTCCTTATCCAAAACAGTACCAGTTTCTGGAAACACGTGAATAATACTGGATCTAGTTGCTAAATACAACTTTGACACCCACCGCCCAACTAAAAGTATTGTGAAAGTGCACCACAGCCCCACGTGTTTCTCATTATATATATAGTAAACGAGGAATATTTCACCATATATCTGAAGATTATAGTAGCTAAGATCTACGCAATTTCAGTTTAGTACTTACTAGGCATAATTGTGTGTGGGAAATCAGTCACTGAAGTGTCAAAAGGGCCCCATTTTTATTGGTGCATCATTTTGGGAAATATAACATGCTTTAAATATGTTTTAAAGTCATACCTTTCCAGCGTTTATTAGTAACTGATGATTTATTAGTAACTGATGATTAATTGAGAGACCATTGTAATCCTAAATTCAGGGCGTAAACACTGTAAATCAATTGTATTGACTCAATTCATTATGAAAATTGTAATAGCCTTGTTTTTTTCAATTAGAAATACAAACTGAATTGGAAGCCCTCTATTAAGAGCACAAAGCTGTTTCAAGGCTTGTCTACAGTTTGAGGGATGATTAATATGTCTAGTCTATTGAGAATCATTTATTCCTGGTAGGTACAACAGAAACACACAGGGCGAAATTCATTCCAGGTGACACTTCACTGAGCTCAGTGGAGTTACACCAGGGAAGGATTTAAGTTTGTGTAGAAACACCTAGATTGTTCAGTGAATAAATATCAAAAAGTTACTTCCAGCGTATTGTCTCTTGGTTGGTTTAAAAAGTAATACTTCGAAATACATTGGGACAACTCTTGCTATCCACACAAACAACACTGCACTCCTCATACAGTCACTAATTTTATTTTAAAATATTAATAATCTACTTTCTGCTAAAACTGAAGTACCAAATCTGATTTCTGTGACTAATTTATCTCTGAGCAATTCAGCAGATTGCTTTATAGTCACAGGGTACAACACTAAGTCCTTCAGTACGTTAACCATTGGGACCATCATGAAATACCACATGTGACTGTAGAAGATTAGACAGCTGAAACATCACCCTTTCTCCAGAGGAAGAGATTTTATGGGCTAGATTTACTAAGGGACTTGGGCACTGGGGACACTCAGCATTAGAACACAACTTATAGGCAAATAAAAAAAAAATCACTGGGGTTCACAAAGCCTGGGTTCAGCACCTAGGTCTCTATACAGTGAACAAGGAGAGAGAGAGGCACTTAGGAATGGGATTCACCAAAGGGTGCAGGCTGAGTCCGGAGACACCTAAAACTAGCCCATGGCAGATGTCAAGGAGAGCAGGGTGTGTGCTAAGCCCCATCCTGCTCTCGGAGATGGCACCTAAGTCTAGGCTGCAGGGAGGCACCTACCTCTGCTGGGGATTCAGTCGTGGACCCTCTCCTGGAGCCAGGTGGCTAAGGCATTTCTTGCCAGAAATGCTATTGCTGCTGTGGTGATGGTGGCAGCCACAGAATGACCTCTATCATAGCTTTCAGCCCAGCGGTTAGGGTAATTACTCATACCAGGGAGGACCCAGGTTCAATTTCCCCCCCTTGGCCTGAGGGAGGAGAGGGATC
Source organism: Emys orbicularis (assembly GCF_028017835.1). Taxonomy (NCBI): domain Eukaryota; kingdom Metazoa; phylum Chordata; order Testudines; family Emydidae; genus Emys; species Emys orbicularis. The sequence continues at coordinate 75,356,558 of NC_088683.1, read as the reverse complement.
CGCCACCTCTCAGGCGAGTGCCTTAGCCAGCAGGCTAAGAAGCCATTCTTTCTCGCTGTCCCAATGATTGAATTGATATACAATGGAACAGCTTCAATAAGGGAGATTGAGGAAGCCCCACAGCAGAGTATCACATTGCACAGTGACTAGGGCACTCACCTGAGATGTGGCATCTCCCTGTACGAATCCCTTTTACCAATCTGGAAGATGAGAACCCCAACCAACCAGCTAAGAGTTACGAAGGAGATTCCCCCACACACCCAGGCAGTTTTGGGTAAGCGTGCCTACTGGATCAGGCCCCACAAGCAAGTTAGGTGAAGGAGAGCCTATCTTCCACCAGTCCTGTGGGTCTTAGACTTCTGGATGCCTAGAGGGAGGCAGCAGTGCACATGGTCAGGGGCAGAAACATAAGCACCTAGGGAACTTTTACTGCAAAACATTAGGTGCCTACAAGGTTAGACAGCAGCTGAGTGGGTGTTTTGTGAATACCAATAGCACCTGCATCTGGGACTTGGGGGCCTAGCTGCTACTTTAGGTGCCCCCATCGCTTTGTGAATCTAGCCCCAGGAGTCAGGACTCTGGGTTCTGTTGTTAGCTCTCTGCCACTGATTCCCTGCAGGATTTGGATAAAGCACAACCACTCTGTGCCTCATTTTACCCATCGCTAAAATATATATAAAACCACCAACTTCATACTGGTGTTATATGAAATTGATTAGGACCTTAGCTCGCATTTCTTGTAAAGAAGTTTTCAGTGAGAAAGTGCAAAATATTTAAATAAGGATTTGAGAAGCCAGATTTAGTCCTCTCTTGGTATCCTCACTGCCCCTCTAATTGAAAGCTCTTGATTTGTTCCAGTGTTTAAAATGGCTACTTGGATTTTCCTATTAGTCTGCACAGCTATCCTCTGGGACAAGGAGACACAGAAAGAAATCCAGAGACTAGATTCAATGGAAATCCCAGGCTTGTATCTCAAGAATGTAAAGTGAACAACACTGACTTGTTACAGTCAAAACTCGTATTATTCCCTGCAGTACCTAGGATAGAAAGTTTCTCTGAAGCATCACAGAACAAAAAAACCCAAAACTTTCCTCTGCCTCTGTTCTGGGATTTCAAAAAGGAACTCCCCCCCACACCCACTTTTTTTTTTTTTTTAATTAAAGGAAATTCAGGCAAATGCAAGCAAACAAACAAAAATCTATAAAGCCCACAAGACTCTCTCTAAATCCTCTGGGAGCGCCAAGGCCTAACGTGAAAGACCTGCACTAAGTTAAGATTGCAGACACCACTACCTAAGTCAGGGGTAGTCAATTATTTTTTGTCAAGGTCCAAATTTCTTGGTCAAGGCATAGTCAAGATCCAGACTCCAGGGGAAAAAAAATAAAAAAAACAACAATAATTATAAGTAAATAAAAAGATTTCAGGTTCCATTCAAAAGCATCTGGCGGTCCAGATTTGCCACCTATTGCTACTCCTGACCTAAATTAACTTCAGGATGGGCTAGAATCTCACACTAGCAAGGGAGGGCCTCCCCTCCACACTGGACCGGGATGAGGGTTGTGGTGCTGGAGCAGATTGTGCTGTTGTGGGTGGTCAGTGCCCCCTAACCAGAGTGAGGAGGAGGTGGTGGCAGCAGTGGAAGAGGAAAAGGACGCCGGCCTATGATTTTGGGAATTGAAAGCAAGAGAAACTTAAAACTGAACTCCTATCCATTCCTAGGTTTTGCATGTCACAGTGATTAAGTCTAAAGTTAACATTTCTATACACCTATCAATTTGACATAACAGATGGGAACAGTATAACTTAAACTGAGACAGTTTTGAGACAGGTTCTGAACATCTCCTCTGAGGGTAGGTATGCAAAGGCAGCCGGCGAACAGGGTATGGGGAGACTGCTTCTTCAGCAGCACCATTCCCCCGTCTGTGTGAGTCTCGTAAACGTCCTTTCACTCTTTTTCTCTCTCTCGCATGGAAATTGCTGTCATATGGATAATTTCACACAGACAACCCCAGAGAAGAGAACCCTGCAGCCTCTAAGGAGAGGTGATGACAAGTAAAATTTCTTGACCTTATCCACACTTAAAAATGTTGCCATTTTAACTATGCGGCATAGACAAAAAGCAAAATCCCCCTGTGTAGATGAGTGGCTGCTTTTGAGACGTCCAGGGGTGCAACAACACCTACCGCAGTCAGGCCCAGATTAACCAATGTGCACTGGGTGCAGTTGCCCAGGCCCCCTCTCCCAGCTCACGTTTAGTCTGACTGTCATGACAGGGGTTGACCCGGCCAAATATGCGTGAGTGGTGGTGTAACGTGGCTCACAGACTGAAACACCCAGAGCAGAGAGCCGGGTGCAGCCCTGTGGGACAGGAGTCATTGCTGCGGGGTGAATGCAGGACAAGCTTGCTCTCCAATCCCCCAGTGTCCCCACCTTCGGGGCTCCCCTCCACAGTGGGCTGGGATGAGGGTTGTGGTGCTGGGGCAGACGGTGCTGTTGCGGGTGGTCAGTGCTCCCTTAGCAGAGCAAGGAGGAGGTGGTGGCAGTGGAAGAGGAGAAGGACGCTGGCCTATGATTTTAGCCTCCCCTCCCCCCCCCAATGAATTTACATTAGAGTTTAGTAGTTTGAATCGGGGGCTACATCCACACCAACAGAGACAGTTACACACTCTGATATAAGTGCTTTCCCCAGCAAAATGTGTTATACTGCTATAGAACTCCTTGCCCTGGCGTAAGTGGACTTTCACCAGCAAAACTGGTCTGTTAAAAAAAAGAGAGAGAGAGCACGAGCGAGAGAGACAGAGTGAGACAGACATCCCTTATAGACATAGTTATGGCAGTAAAACATTTTATGTGTAGGCCATGTCTGCAACCTACACTCTCCTCTCAGTCTCAAGCAAGGGGCACGAACACAGTTGTCATTCCGACTGAGGCCAAGTCTACACTACAGACCTGTATATCGGTATAACTACATCACTCAGGGGTGTGAAAAATCTCCTACCCCCCATGGAGAGGCACTTTGTCAATGGGAGAAGCTCGGGGAGGTGGATTAACTGCGCTGATAGAAGAAGCTCTGCTGTTGGCGTAGTAACATCTGCACATATAGCGGCGCAGCTGCACCGGTGCAGCAGAGCCGCTGTTGTACTGTACGTGAACACAAGCCCTGAGTTGTGTTTCCATCAGGCCTTGGTAGGCAAACACAAAGAAGAGTCTGAAGGACAAAGCAAGAAATGAGAGTTGGTTTTGGTCACAATGTTCCACATCTTTTAGACAGTCAATTTGTTCATTACAGTAGGTCCCAAATTTTGGGGAAATCACAGGGATCCTTTACCAAAACCTGGGTGGGGGAATCCCTCCCACCCCCCAATTCTCAGTGGTTTGAGCATTGGCCTGCTAAACCCAGGGTTGTGAGTTCAATCCTTGAGGGGGCCACTTAGGGATCTGAGGCAAAATCAGTACTTAGTCCTGCTAGTGAAGGCAGGGGGCTGGACTCGATGACCTTTCAAGGTCCCTTCCAGTTCTAGGAGATAGGATATCTCCATTAATTTATTTATTTATATTTGGCAAAATTTTGCTCTTAATTAAATGCGTGCAGAAATTCACTTACATGGAGTAGGGAAATTTAACTTCTAAAAATATTGTAGCATTCTACTGTTGATGTTGCTTGAAAGTACTAGAAACAGCTCTCTTGTAAAAAAAAAAAAAAAAAAAAAAAAAAAATACTTACTGAGCTTGTTCCTGCTCTGAATTAAATTAATAGCAAAAACCACAATTTATTTTATTAGCAGCAACATTAAGGCCAAGAGTCAATTCTGTTCTCTCTCATTCAGTGTGGTAGTTGTAGCATTCATTTTCTCTCTTTGCATTAGCTTTTTTAGCTGCTCTTACTCGGGGGGGGGGGGGGGAAAATCCCTTTAGCAACAAGATCAACCTCAGTGAGGTCATGCCATACACTAACTTCCTGGAGCTGAGATACAAAAAGATTAATTTAAGCCACATGATGTTGTTCTATTCTGTTTCTTCTATCTATCCCGGACAGATCCCAACTCAGAAGGGCATTTTAATTCAATTTGATTCTATACAAGGAACTTCATATTCCCCTCCAAGCTGCATCGCTTTATGAAAAGTGTCTGTACCTTAAAGATAACTTTACACTAAGCACAAATTAAGCTATTAGGAAAACTTTATATTTTTTCTAAATGTATTTCCAGTGCCTAAGTTATCAGGGTTGTAGTCAGGAATTATGGGGCTCAAAACAAGAGGTAAAACCATTCCAGTTTTTCCATGAATTTGACCAGACACCTATTCTAGTTCCCTAAAAAAAAACCCCAAAACCTAGCTGTGTTATTATTAAAAGCTTATCAAATAGCTCTATATAGAATGTATTAGTAACAATGTGTTATCTTCCCCAAGTTATGCCAGAGTCCTGGGGTTCCCTTACAATACATGGCACACCAGTCCTTTAAGAAAATGGTGCATAAGATTAATCTCCAAAACACTTTTCAGGTCACTCTCTGTTCTCCCTCCTCACCCCAAATCACTCACTCACACACCACTGTTTCCCCAGTCTCCAAGACCAGTCATTTCTTCATTTCACACACTCTGCCTCTGTTCCCCTCTCTCAGGGTATGTCTACAATCACACCTTAATTTGTGGCATATGATAGGTACACCTGCCCACACTAGCTTTAATCTAGTTGGTACAAGTCACAATATTAGATGTATGAGTAAAGATTTCAGCATGGGTCAGCAACCCAAGTGTACTCCCAGGGTCCCTAGTGGGTACATACTGGGGCTGCTAGCCCACGCTGAAGTCCATGCCTAACTGGGCTACAATCACACCTTAATTCATGGTGCAGATTTACCCACAGGCCTGGACTACACTTGACATTTATCCTTGTTACAATAATCAATGTAGCTGCACTAATGCAGCCACTTGTGCTTTGCCCATCTACCCTACAATTTGCAGTTGTGCTGGTGTAACTACACTGGTGTCTATACTGGGGGTTAACCCCGATTACAGCCAAGACCACATCCTTCTCAATCTCCGTCACATTTACCTCCTCCTTCCTGACTCTAGAATTGAAACAGGAGCCTGAAGCAGTGGCAATCTCCTCCCCTAGTTCCCTCTGCGGAGGGGCAACTTCCTCCCTTCCCCTCTTTGCCATCATGGAAGAAAGAAAGATGCACATTCATACCTAGGAGTCCCTTCAGCACTCCCTGCTGCCATTCACAGGATTGCTATCAGCAGTATAATCAACCTGTTCACACTAATTTCCACCCCTAGGCCTCCTGCTAAGACCAGGACAGGCCAACAGTCCCAGCTGATCCCCCCTCCACACGCGCACACACACACACTGCAGTAACCCTGTTACAGGGAAGAGCATGGTCTGAACATTAGTTTTTATACTTAAAAGTGTTATTAAAATAGCCCCCCAAAGTGGTCAAATCCTGCTCATCTCATTCATATAATGAAGTCAATGGAATGATTCACATTCAGAATGAACAAGACAAGTGATGTGCCATGTAAATGAAGTATGGGCTAATTGCAGAAGGAATATTTGTTAAACGCAGAACTACTATGTGACAGGAAATGGTGCAAGTCCTGTTTTTCCTGAGCAAACCCTAGGAGAGTGTTTGTCAAGAATCAAATCTGTGAATTTATTTTCTCCACAGTGATCAAATCCCAATGGAGTGATGATCAGTTACTGAGAGATCATGAAATTCTTCTCCTTCAACTGTTTTCTGTTCTTTGTAGCAATCACACTTTCTTTCGAGTCTGCATCAATAGTCATCTTTATTTATTGATACAGGCTCTGTTAAGTAGTTTGATTTAACCAATTGCTTTGGTTAGTTTTGACACCGATTGACTCAAGTCCCAGCTCCCATTAATCTTTTCTGTCCACCATGATGAAGCTCTCTTAAATCTGTCCAATTCACACAAGTGGCAGATCATTTTTCAACTTCATCTCATGTTACTCATTGAGGAAGAAGTCTCTTGCTTGCTCGACCAAGGGTAATGCTCGTTAAACTAGTGCACCGCATTTAAGAACTGAATGATAGTCTGCTGGTTTTGATAGAACATTTTCCCTCCAACAAAGCTTTATAAAGCAAGGCTGGAATTTAGCACTAAGTCACAAACTAGAGCAAAGTTTTGGGAATGAGCTCAGGAGAATTCTTCCCTCCTCCATAGATACTGCCATGTAACTAAGAAGAAAGGATAATGTTTCCCACTACATAGCACCTTTCATTAAAAAAAAAAAAAATCTCAAAACAATATACAAAGATGAACAAATACCATCCCCATTTTTCAGCTGGATAGACAGAAGCAAGAGAGAATTTAAGTGACCCCTCAAAGCCGTTTAGAAACTCAGTAGCAAAGCCAGCAAAGGGGTTCTGGCTCCCAGTCCAATATTCACACCATTAGACAAAACTGCCTTGAAAGTTGCTGAGGCTGGTCTGCTCTTTAGGTACTCTCTGATGGCCAGGGTGCAGTAGATCATTGACCTCCACTTCAGGGAAGGTTATTTTCTCTCCCTGCTTTCTAGCTTCTGCAGGCAATAGGAAGCCATGACGGGAGGCTGTATACAGCCATACAATGGAAGCAGGGAGGTCTCAAGGGAAGGGAACAGTTAGCAAAACAGGAAGCGTCTTCTAGAACAGAGCAGGAAACTCCATGCCTCTAAATGATTGAACCATTTGTGAAGGAAGTAGCGACCTTCTAGTACAATAAAATGTGCTTTCACACAGTTTTAGTTTCATCCCATTGAAACACCACCTGCAGAAGATCAGTTTTACACAGCCATCATTAACAGAACACATTAAAGCTTAGATTGCCTATATGAAACTATTACAGTACTAATCCAGCATCAAAGTTGTAGATATGTAACCTCAACTGCACCCAAGATGACTCCTCTATTCAATAGAAGAGCTAAGGAGCTTAAGGACATAAGGCAGCACAGGCTAGGCCCACCAAATTAACCTAAATTGTAAAATTTAAGGTTGTTTGTATTAAAGTTCTAGCCCTTTTGGCTGTGAAGACAGACCCTGCACTAGTTCAGACTTAAGAAGACAATCTTCTAAATGTGTAGAGAGACTGAAGCAGTGGACGTGTCTTACCCACTATATAACCATGTAAGAGCAACTTGTTATACAAAAATACCTTTTCCCTGACAATTAAGGAAGACAACAACAAGAGAACTACATTCTCTAGACTAGATGGGATTTGAAAATTTAATATAGAACATGTTTAATTAAAGTGGTAATGAAAGACAGTAGACTATAATGTATTATTTGGAAATAGTATGTAGGCACATCTTATATAATTTTGATTTTGTTCTGACTTTACCTTTGAGAAGACATTAGGCAGGACATTAGCCAATAGTTGAATGTTTCAACAAGGTGATCAGCATCTGAACACAGGGGGTTACAGCCAGAACTGTTGTACAAACTTCACTATAGTAGTTACTCCCTATATCACTATAATTCAGGAACACATGATTTTTGGAGCAGGTAATTGAAGAAATCACATCAAATGTCACAGTGCTAGTTACAACTGTATTTGCTGAAGTTGTTTCCCCTTCTTACCTACCCTGTTTAGACAGCAACACTTCTTTCTTCAGGCTACTCTACAGACATCACCAATGCTGAGGTGTAGAGCTCTTTATTCACATGCCAGCAACACTGCCACTCAGTCTGAAAGCTGGGTTTCCATGCCCTGAGTTTTCAAAAAGACAAGCAGCTGTTGGAGGGAGATTATAAATTTAGAACAGTGTCTGAGAAGAGGGAAAGACAGCAGTTCAGCCAGGTGCTCCTAATTTCCTAGTAACTAATCAAGGAGGCAGGGCCCAATTGTGGGGATCTTAGGGCTTTCCAGGCAATGTTGCAGGAGTGACTCCTACACAAAGGAAAAGAAAATAAATGCAAATGAGATGGGAAGAAATTAGTTTGAGTTCTGATTTATGCATATATGCTGCATGCTTTGAGGAAAAAGGCACTTGGTTTTCATAGTTAAACATTTTGCCTTAGCCATTTTCAATGTCAAATAGAGTTTAAAAGATAATCCTCCAGCTTTCTTCTAACTGTTATCCTGTTTAAACTGATCAAGTGCTTCCCAAGCTTCCATTTATACCACCAATTTATTAAAGGCTGGGTGGCTTTTCTTCTCTTTGCTGGTCAGATAATATCTCCATAATCCCTAGTGCCATCAGAGTAACACACCTTCCTGTTGATGGCAGCAGAACTGATCAGCTACATGCTGTGTGCACCTTTTGACCATATAACCACAGTAACTTTGTATGTGAGGCCAGGAGAAAGGGAAGGAGAGGTGGTAAAATTATTTTACCCTATTTAGGCTCAGTCTTTCCATGAGGTAGAGTCACAAGATAATAATGAGAACGGGTAACTTCCTTTCCCAGAAACATATAAAGCAGAGAGAGACAAAAGCCTACTAAGCCATAGTCCATTGGCTTACCTATGCAGTGTTGTTCCCTACAGTATACTGTTAATTTCTTTGTACTGTACATTCTAGTTTTAAATGACAAGCAATGAAGCAACCATAATTTCCCTTGGGAGTCTATTCTATGGTCTAACAGAACTTGCGATTAGTAAATAAAGAGAAAAGAAATGCTGAAGCTTGCTAACATTTCAGAGATTTTAAAAGGCCAAATATAAAAATTACACACAACTGTTAAAAGAACAGTGTTAGGTTGCAAAGTCAAACACTCAAGAGTTAGGAAAAGCCAGAATTAAGGTTGCCTGCATAACCTTAATTCAGCCCCCTTGTGAATATGCTCACTGATACAGTCTCTAATTCCATGATCACTAATATTTCCACAGAACCTCTGCCTCCTTCAGTGCACAGGTTTTCTATTTCAGTCCCAATCTTCTTACTTGGCCAGTCCCAGTTCCTCCCCCCTGGGCTCCTCATCTGATTTGTCTTTCTCTTTCCACCCTGACTTCTAGTTGACCAGTCCCACTTATCCCAACCCTAGTCTCCCTCCCTGAGCTTCTCATTCAAACTCAGTGTCACCTAGTCCAGGTTCTCCCACTGCACCCTGACTCTTCCTCAAATTCAGTCTCCCCTTCCACTCACTTCCTTCCTCCCCATCCCACTAGTTCCCACACAAGTCTCCTTAACCAGTCCGTCTGACTCCCACCCCCAGCACCTCATCCAATCTCAGTCTCCCCACCTCACAAACACTTGCTCCCAGTCCATCCTCCACTCCTAGCCTCCTTGCCCAGCCAATCCCAGCCCCCCTCCTCCCTACCACCAACTCACAGTCCCCATTTCTCCTCTCTTCCCCCACCAACCTCCAGTCACAGTCCTCTCTTCACCCCAGAGGTCTGTCTCTTGTCTCCTGTGCATTCAAATCAGGCAGTTTATTCCTGCATAAGGCCTGGGCCCAGCAAGAGGGAGCATTTAGGGCACAGTAAAGACAGGCTCCCTGATTTCAGTTCATCTACCTGGACCCTGCATGGCAGGGAAAGGGCTGCTCAACCACATGCTAGAACATGTCCAGGACAATCTTCAGAGAACCTAGCTGCTAAAAATCTAAGAAATCTGAGCATATGCAAAGCGTAATTTTTCAAACGCTTATAAATTTGGCCAAATTTGGGCAGATTTTCATGTAAACAGTAAAGGCATATCCCTGACACAAAGGTCACTCCCTGCCAAATTTCAAGTCCCTGCTTCTAAGCATGCAGGTGCTGCAGCTTTTCAAAGAATCGATCTCCAGAATTTGTTAACATAGTCAAAACATCTTTCCTTCTTAGCCTTGTTCTCTAGAACAGCTGAGCTGTTTTAGCTGAAGTTTATTTTATTTATTAACTTAATTTATATATATTGCCAATTTAAATTCCTTGCCAAGTGTCTGCCTAAGGCAAAACAGTTACAGTTATAAATAACTATAAACAGAATTGTAGCAGCACCACCACCTACACAGTCTGGGTGAAGGCTAGCCACTACCTCAGTTTCTCCTTCCTCAGCTATGATCTCTCAATTTGCCAACCTGGTTTGTTTGCTCTAGTAACCTAACCCTTTAGTTAAGTCACCAACAAAAGGCTAAATAAGCACAAAACAAAGAATCAGGCAGATACCCTCTCAGAAAAAAGGGGCTGTTATCTGCTCCTCCTGGGTTCCTTTGAATCTCTCCCTTCTCTCTATCAAGCAGCAACTCCCAGAACTTTCTATTCAGAGCCTCTCTCTCTCTCACTCTCTCCCCTCCACACTTTCCATAGGCTTCTGTTAGGTCATGTGACTAAATCAGGCCTGTGAAGTGTAACAGTCTGCCATGCGACTCTGCTCATTTTCTCCACCTGCAGAGACCAGCTAAGTTTGTCTAGTATTGCCAACTCACATAAACTAATCATGAGTCAAAGGATTTTGCCACCTGCAAAAGGAGCTCTCACAATGATGCAAGAAGCTCCTCCATTTACAGCTGTCGCATTGTATAAGCTAAAACAGGGATGGGCAAACTTTTTGGCCTGAGGGCCACATCTGGGTATGGAAATTGTATGGCAGGCCATGAATGCTCATGAAATTGGAGTTTGGGAGGGGGTGAGGGCTCCAGATGGTGGTGTGGGCTCTGGGGTGGGGCCAGAAATGAGGAGTTCAGGGTGCACGAGGGGGCTCCAGGCTGGGGCAGGGGTTTGGGATGCAGGGGGGGTGGGCTCTGGCTGCGGGTGTGAGCAGGGCCGGCTCTAACTTTTTTGCCACCCCAAGCAGCAAAAAAAAGCGCCGCCCCGCCGTAACACCCCACCCACCCAGCGCCGCGCCGCCGAACAGCCCCCCCCGCCGAGCGCCGCGCCGCCGAACAGCCCCCCCCGCCGAGCGCCGCGCCGCCGAACAGCCCCCCCCGCCGAGCGCCGCGCCGCCGAACAGCCCCCCCCGCCGAGCGCCGCGCCGCCGAACAGCCCCCCCCGCCGAGCGCCGCGCCGCCGAAACAGCCCCCCCGCCGAGCGCCGCGCCGCCGAAACAGCCCCCCCCCCGCCGAGCTGCCGAACACCCCCACCCCCTGTGGAGTGCCGCATCGCCGAACAGCCCCCGCCGAGCGCCACGCCGCCGAACACCCCCCGCCGAGCTGCCGAACACCCCCCGCCCCCTCTGGAGTGCCGCGCCGCTGAAACCCCCGCCGAGTGCCGCGCTGCCAAACACCTCCGCCCCCCGCGGAGTGCTGCACTGCCGAAGCCCCTCCCCGCACGAGGGCCGCCAAACACCCCCCGCCTCCGCTGCACTGCTGAAGCCCCTCCCCGCGCGAGGGCCGCCAAACACCCCCCACCGAGCGCCGCGCTGCCGAACCCCTCCCCGCGGAGTGTCACGTCGCCGAACCCCCCCCGCCGAGCGCCGCGCCGCCGAAACAGCCCCCCCCCCGCCGAGCTGCCGAACACCCCCGCCCCCTGTGGAGTGCCGCACCGCCGAACAGCCCCCGCCGAGCGCCGCGCCGCTGAACACCCCCCGCCGAGCTGCCGAACACCCCCCGCCCCCTCTGGAGTGCCGCGCAGCCGAACACCTCCGTCCCCCGCGGAGTGCTGCACTGCCGAAGCCCCTCCCCGCGTGAGGGCCGCCAAACATCCCCCGCTGAGCACCGCGCCGCCAAACCCCCCCCGCCTCCGCTGCACTGCTGAAGCCCCTCCCCGTGCGAGGGCCGCCAAACACCCCCCGCCGAGCGCCGCGCTGCCGAACCCCTCCCCGCGGAGTGTCGTGTCGCCGAACACCCTCCGCCGAGCGCTGCGCCACCGGAACCCCTCCCCCGCTGAGCACCGTGCTGCGCTGCCCCCCGCCACCGCAAGATTGGCCGCCCCTTACCAGGTGCCGCCCCAAGCACGTGCTTGGTTGCCTGGTGCCTGGAGCCGGCCCTGGGTGTGAGCTCTGGGGTGGGGCTGGGTATGAGGGGTTCGGGGTGCAGGAGGGTGCTCCGGGCTGGGACCAAGGCATTCAAAGGGTGGGAGGGGGAATGAGGGCTGGGGGAGGGGATTGGGGCGTGGGATGGGTGCAGGCTCCAGGCAGCACTTACCTCAAGCAGCTCCTGGAAGCAGTGGCATATTCCCCCTCTGGCTCCTACACGGAGACCTGGCCAGGTGGTTCCGCATGCTGTCCTGTCCACAGGCGCCGCCCCCGCAGCTCCCATTGGCCTCAGTTCCCAGCCAATGGGAGCTACGGGGGGCAGCGCTTGGGGCAGGGGCAGCATACGGAGCCCCCTGGCTGCCCCTACATGTAGGAACCAGAGGGGGAAAATGCTTCTGCGAGCTGCACGGAGCCATGGAACGCGCCGAGTGGGACAAACCTCTGATCCCACTCCCTGGCTGGAACGCCAGAGCGGGGCAAGCCCCCGACCCTGCTACCCGGCGGGAGCTCACGGGCCAGATTAAAACATCTGAAGGGCCAGATGTGGCCCCCGGGCCGTACTTTGCCCACCCCGATCTAAAATAACATCTTGATTCTTTATGTCAGATTTGTGCACATTAAAGGTTGACTTTCCAACCTGAAATTGTCACACATTGGCAGTAGAGTTGAGGGAAGTTAAAGAGTCAGAAGAAAGATTAAAAAACATCAAAAAATAAGTCTAATAATCATGCCTCTGGGGCCAATCTCTTGAGGCTGGACCCATTTCCCCTTAAGGGGCCAGTCAGTCTGTAATAGTCCTCTAGCCAAGAGCCTTTGCCACCTTCTCCACCACTGTAGGCTACTGGCCGTTTCCGCAGCCCTGGAGGGCTCTCTGCCTTGCCCAAATCTCTCAGGACACAATTTTGTTTTTCCAACATAAAATTAAGGCACGATCTCACAATAAAAAGCAGTTCTGTCCACCATGGCTACAGCTCCCCTTGCCTCTGAGTGCTGAAAGTCAGATGGATACATCCACCCTTCCCTTCAATCCCTCTGCTTCACAGCCTACAGTAAGAATTTATCTCCCTCCAAAAGGTCCTTCTCAACTGAGCCCTCTTAGCTTTTTATAGGGATCACCTGACCACTTCCCTGCTGGGTCTGCTAATCAATCAGGGGTGGTTAGCCCAAAACTCCCTGGTCCTTAAAGGAGCAGACCATCCTATTACATACCTCCCCCTTAGCTTTTTGTACAGCCCATGGGGAAATTTTACAGTCTCTATCCTCAGCAATCATGAGTGCCTCATTTCTCGCTCTGACTCTTGCCAGTCCATTTTCTAGTCTGCACTCCCTCCAGCTCCCCTTTCAGCTGGCTGATCTCAGAAAGTAACTGATCTCTCTCCTGGAATACTATCCGGAAATGGAGTTAATCCCTTTCATCCTCCACCATTTCTACTTGGAACGCCAAGCCTCACTTGTCTGCAGTGAGCTCATCCTTTTCTTTAGGGCCTGCTGCTGCCTGACTTCTTCCAAAGAGACAAGGTGGGTGAGGTAATATCTTTTATTGGACTAACTTCTAATAGTGGAAGGGACAAGCATTTGAGCTTCACAGAGCTCTTCTTCAGCTCTGGAGAAGATAACCAGAGTATAATAGCTAAATACAAGGTGGAACAGATTGTTAAGCATAAGGGGTTTGCACATGTTGTAGGAGACCACTTAAAATGAAGTGGGCAATTAATACTTCCACAGTTGTTGGACAAAGGAGGGTTAGTAGGCATCAAGTATCTCTGTTAAGTCCATGGTTTTTGATGTCCATCAGAGTAATGAATTTACGTTCCCAGTCTTATCTTTTGAAAGTGTTGTACAGGTTTCCTTTGAGGAGGAGGACTGAGATCAGATATGGAGTGATCACTTTTTGAAGTGTTTTCCCAGGGATGATAGCGTGTTTTAGTTTTTTATAATTTTTCTGTGTGAGTTCATTTGAGAGTGTTTATCTGATTTAATCCACATAGCTGTTGTTGGGGCATTTGATGCACTGAATGAGGTAGACCACATGCTGTGATAGGCATATGTAGGACCCATGGATCTTGAAAGGTGTGTAGTGGGAGAGCATTGATCATTGTAGCAGTGGAGATATGTCTGCAAGTTTTGCATCTGTTGATCTGTCAGGCTCTGGTGCCACCTTGAGTTGGTGTGTCCTGCTCTGTGGAGAGCTTGCATCTGATGATGAGTTTGGAGAGATTGTGGGGGGGAGGGGGAGGTTGTTTGAAGGCCAGAATACTTCTTCAAGGCAGCAAGTACCACCTGGTGCCTCTCGGCCTTGTTCATGCACATAGTCAGCTTGGCAGCTGTACAAAGTACTGCCATATCTGCACAGTCCCGTTTTTCTGTAGCCACCTTGCTTGTGCCTTTCTCACAGATACTGTTCCTCCTCTGCTGCTGGACAGCCTCTGCCTAAGCCTGCAGTTGCTCTGTTTTCTTCATGAGCTCTCTCAGCTTCTTAACCTCCACTTTCATCCTATGCTTCATCTTCTCCACTTGGAGTCTGAGCCTCTCCAACTCCTCTTTCTGATTGATTCCCGATCCCCACTCTTAGTTAGGAAAGATATCAGTTTCTCCTGCCCTTGTACTTCTCCCAGCAGGTTACAACACTTCCCTGAAAAGTGAGATTCTGATGCTGTGAATGGCAGCTTGGCCTTTGTCTCTGCATTGGGGTCTCCTGCAAAATCTCCCCCTTGGCCTCTGCCTGGGGAATATTTATACTGGGTCCACAGGGCTCTTCCCCTCTAATAGACACCATGCCCCTCCCACCCATACAGAGATGACCCATAACTCTTGATATGGGGGGGGGACCACAACATTTAAAGGTTGGGGTGGGGCATGTGACCACCCCACGTGTAACCTCTGGCCCTTTTTCCATTCCCGCTGTGCCTCCCACACTCACTCCAAGCTGGCACCACCTTGCCCCACTTCCCTCACAGCTCCTTCGCCACTTACTTCTTCCATCGGCTCCCTGCTGTGGGCATGGTGCAGGCCAGAGTGGGCTCCAGACACCTACTACTGAGTAGGTAGCTGTGGTGGTGAGGAAGGGATGGGACTCACAGGGCTCCCCTGCACCCCCTCTGGCAGAACTGCCCTGCCATCCCCATCTCTCATCCCTTCTCCTAGCTGGGCTCAGCGGGAGTGCATGTCCCCAGGCATGTCCCCCTCAGTCATGTTCAGGCCAACTCCCACCCTGGCAGAAATCTGGGGGGGGGGGGAACATGACCCTCTGTCCCCTCCCGAAAGTGTTGCCTATGCCGCCATGTTCTTCGTTCTTCAAGGGGCAGACCTGACTGTTGCGTCCCATCTTTCCACACCTAAAACATTCATACCTTTTCAGGTCAGTTCCTCCCATAATCTCCAGTCCTGACCTGATCACACAGTCATCATGCTGCCACCGGAGGTACTCAAACATTTGCCTCCAGGTTTCCCTACCTTTAAAAGAGGAGCCCAGGTGTTCCCTCTGTTGCTGACAGTCATGGACCTGAAGACACACCTCCCAATTCTGTTGGGACACTCTCAGTATCTCCTGCTGCCCCTGCTGATCTTGCAGATGTTGCAAGAGGACAGCCTGAGTCTGCTGTTGCTGCAGCAGGTATTTCAGTATCTCTCCTTGATGCTATATATACCTTTTCTGTCGCTGTCTTTACTACTCTGTCATCCTTCCTTGATGGGAGGTGGGTCTTACAAAATCCTACTGACTACACCAGTTGTAACAGCACCATCTACACAGTCTGGCTTCAGGCTCGGCGCTGCCTCAGTTTTTGTAGTGACTAGGCCCTCTGGTTAAGTCATAAAAGAAAAGTCCAAAGTAAGCATGAAACAAGACTTCCAGGCCCAAGCTGATCACTTCCCCTTCTTCCTGAGGATCTGTCTTTTCTTTCCAGCCTCTCCTGGGAAGCTTTCAATCTCTCCCTGCTAGGAAGAAAATACAGATCCTCGGGAAGAATGGATGGTGGCCAATTTGAGACTGGGGCTGGAAGACTTTTGTTTTGTGTTTATTTTAGACTTTTCTTTGATGATCTAACCAGATAGTCTAGTCTCTGCAAAAACTGAGCAAGACCAGTCCTACCTATGTGCTGGTTATAAAATTACACAGGATCACAAACAGTCCTCTGAGTATCCAGGCAGAACCCTCTCTTCCCACACCTACATACAATTAAAAAAAAGCCTTATGTCATATCCTCCACAATGGATTGTCAGCAATGTTTGAACTGAAACTTCTGCACCAAAGCACAGATCTCCACCGCTTGAGGTAAAGTAGTAGTGGGCTGTTATTCTGTTTGTGGGACGGCATAACACACACTTTACCAGAATGTTACACATACACTGTAAGAACGAAGTCCAAAGTATGGACATTGGAAACAGGCAAAAACAAGAGACCATCCTCCTTGTGGTGGCTTTACCCTGTTCAACTGAATGCAGTGTCTGAGTGACTTTATGCATCCTAATGCACTCCCTGCTGTCATCCTTATTAAATAGGCATCATGCTGATGATCAAAGTGAATATTTTTTCCAAGTGAGATTGTGTATATTTATTTGTATATAAATATTTCTGTATTTATATAGGTATATTGTATCTCTCTGTGTGAAATATCCCAGATCATGTTTTTAAATTGTAGTTTAAATTGTTTTCACTGAAAAAGTTTTAGTCGTTGAGTATCTGAATGAGATGGAAAAATGGGGCTATACAATGTACTGTCAGAGGAAAGCAATCAGGGATTCAAAGTGAAATTTGAATAGTTGAAGACCTAAATTGCTAATTACAGATTATGAAATTTAACGATCAGTTGATTAACCATTTAATTTGTCTTTTGAAACCCATGTGGAAGTTAGTAATGGCTTGATTTACATACAGAACATTTATTGATTCAGGGGTGCCTATAACATTAGATTTAAATAGGTAGTTTGGTATTTCAGTAAAGTGACAGGTACTTGTTAAATATCAATAATGCTAGCCTTAGGGATGAACATTGAGAGCAATTTGTCTGATTCATTTCTTTTTCAAATGATCACAGCCAAACTCTGAATGTCCAACTTACAAATGTCATTGTAAAAACCTACTATCATCTCATTGGAAAACTGTTTGGTTTAGTAAAGAGCTTTGCTTATTTATCATCCATTTTCTGTATTCTTTTCCCCTCAAATTTTAATACTATGAACATTTGCTTGCAAACAGGAATTTCGCTATTTAGGAGTTCATCACTTCTCCCACAGCATCTACCATCGACATCACAGGCTCTTCACGTTAACTAATTGTGGTGTTTCAGATAGAAGGGTATGTCTTCAGGGGCAGGCTAATGAACTCTTGTGTCCCACTCCTGTTTGGGACTCCGTGTGGGCAGAACCCTGCTCTGCACAGTCTCAGCATCCTGCATGAAGTCACTTGCAGGATCAGAGCTTTAAGGAATAAAGATAATGGTTTTTAGGCAAATGTCCTTAATACTAAGAATCAATGGTAAACCAAATATTTATTTTCTATATTTTAAGCAGAATGTCTTTTTCTGTGGAGCTTTTCAATCAGGACTAGCACGTTTTTAAAGGTAATAACCTATACCCCTTGGTAAATAAAGTGTACACCACACATCATATGCCCATGAAACCCAAGTGAGTATCCCCTTCACAGGAAATAGTATATACTGAATTCTGGTACAGTATTCAAAAAGTGAAATTTGGTGAGAAACAAAAGACATTTTTCCTGATGTATTTATCTCTGTTCTGCTAATTAATGCATTGTTGATTAGGACAGTGTGTTTGAGACAAGTATACTTTAGGTTGTGACAACTTTTTCATTATAAATTCCTATTTATAAATCAGGGAACATAACCACACTATTTTTCACACATGGGTTGTCACACCACTTTTTAAATGATGTTGGGGACAGGGTGGGGGGAAGATAAATATTTTTTTATCCAAAGGAAAGCCATTGAACCTCTCTATAAACAGACTTACCCTTCCCTTTTCTCTGGTTTTGAAAAGGCTTGAATATAAATTCCACATCAGTTGCAGAAAAAAGGAAACATTTATCTGGCATGTTGGTATTTTTGCCTTCTTGATAAGTTTGGAATGTTCAAAGTACTATCTATGGAGACTGAGTAATGGGCACAGTGTGGGTGATGTGGTTAAAATGCATGCAAATGAAGTTCATCGCATGGTTCTGTAATATATTATACAGGGCCACAATTTATCACATGGTTAAACCCACCAAAGTAATGTGTGTTTTAAACACACCATGTCCCAGTATTTACACAGGTGGAGAAAATTTTCCGAGCATTATGCACAAGTAGCTAATTCTCTTGATTTTCTGGATTTCCAGTTGCTTCTGGTTTTGCTTGCTATGGTTACTTGTTCCTAGACTTACTTGTTCCTATAGTTCAATAGGACCCAAAGCATGCAAGGTTTTATATATATTGCAACCAGTGGCAGCTACAGAAGCTCAGCACTTCTGAAAATGAGGCTACTTATTTAGGTGCCTAAGTATGGGTTGATATGCCTAACTTTAGACACCCAAGTTTGAAAATGTTGACTGTTTTCCCTTAATGGGACAAGGCATAAACAAGACTGGGAGAATATTACACCTAAGCTAGACCTTAAGTGCCATAGGGTATGCTCTGCATTGTTTTAGAAAGGTGTGAAAAGGGCTAAAATCTGGAACAATTACCACAGAATTAAGCTCGATAAATTAATTTATGTAATGCCAACAATTATTAAAAATGTTTATTGTTATTGGCTATATATGTGGCTATAACAGCCATTGGTGAACTAAATAAAAAACGTGGGAACAGTGTGTGGGATAAAATGAAGAACTCTGCACTATTACAGATATAGCAGAATCTGTAGTAAGAGGCCAAAGCATATGGAAATGTGCAGTGACCTTTTTCCAAGTCCTTTCCAGCCTGAGATAAATCCAATACACCACCTATTTACAGATGGCTCCTGTACACTCAAAATATCTTCTGAAATGCTTATATTTTGTGACACAGAAGTGCACACTTTTGCAATATACACAGCTAACACTAACCTGAGAAGTATTAATTCAGTACTACTTTATTGTTACTTTTGGTTTGTCTATGTAGCATATATAGTACCTTGGCTTTCCCTTTACTCTTCTTGCTATTGTCAAGCCCACACCTGGTTTCTTGGAGTTTGCAGATCTTCAGTGTGGCACCATGTTTATGTTGTCATTTGGTTGTGTAGTACCAAGCAGTAGGTTTTAGCTTGTGCATAATGTTTACAGGCAATTTTTCTAGTAAATTGCTACATTTTCCCTTTTGAGTGTTAAAGCAAGGAACCAACTATGCTAGCTATGAAGCACTATCATCTATCAAACACTGACAGACAATAGGAATCAATCTGGAGGAGGCAGGCGTAACAGTGTCTCAATCTTTCTAGCACATTTATCTCAGATGAATACATATATATTCAGTTTGCTGTATAAGGACAAATCCTGCTTTGCACAGGCATGCAATGTACAAACAGCAGCAGAACTACCAAGATTGTATTGCATAAAAAGAGGCTGCCCAGGATGTACCATGCACTCTGCTTTATGGGTTTGGAATGATGGCGGCTCTATGCACCCCCTGTGTTCTCAAGGTAAAGAGGAAGTGGGGTCTAAGAAGGGTGAGCGAGACCAGTGGATTTCAAACTACAAGTCAATCTTGGAGAACATTACACATAATCTTGGACCAAAGTCTTCTTTGCAATAAGACAGCATGGAAAGGATTCAGATCTGGAATATAAACAACTGGTCGTGTCACTCCCTTTAACTCCGGCAGTCTGTAGTTGTGGAGTGACAGCATAGTGCTATGCGCCTTCAGGAAACAGTTGTGCTGTCATTTAATTGAACTTTAAAGTAAGCCAATACACACATTTTTCAGGAATATTTGTGCCATGAAAGAGGCTAGCAGTACTGTCAGCAAAATAAAAACCACTGCTACGTGGGTGTGCTAGAACTGTGGGTGACCTAGGTATTATAACAGCACAGGAGAATCCTGAATGATATAGTGATTCCTACTTCATGCCCCTCCTCCTCTGCACCAACCTCCAGGGAATAGATGGGGAGTCAATGTCCTCCTCATCCCCAGCAGTCCCCTGGTGGCCCTTTGAAACAACCAGCTGGCATAAGAGAGAGCAGCCCTGAAGCTATTTTATTGTGGCTCATGGGTCTGGGTCAGCATTTGCTGACCAGGTTTGAGTCCAGTGAATCTGGACCACTGAATCTAACTACTAGTTATTTACACTACACAGGAGAGAGACCATGACTATGAGCAGAGCGGAGAAGAGTTTAGCCATATGATTGAGCTGTATCAAACAGTCTTCACTTCATTTTTTGCACTGAAAAATTAAACTTTTGTTCTAATTCAGTTAAAGGTGAAATTTAACTATTTTTAATCAACAAATACAGCTTTTATGGCAATGAAAAAAATCCAAAATCTATGCTAAGACCAATTTAAAAAAAAAACAAAACAGACATAACTTTGCCCTAAGGAATTTTTTTTTTTGAACCATTTTTGCAATGAAAGTAGAGATTTAAAAATTATTAGCATTTACATCCTCCAAGCACATTTCAAACTCCATTGACTTACTGCAGGGGTGAATTCAGATAAATCTTCACAACACCCACGTGGGTGAAACTGTTTCCCACATGGGGAGACTGAGGTGCTGAGATTAAATTATTTGCTTGAGGCAACAGGATGTGCCAGTGTCAATGGGGCTTATGGAACTCTGGACTCCATGATTTCCAATTCTGGACGCTGACTACTAGGCCACAGATGTGAAAGATACATTTTATTTCACAGGAACATGAACAATGTTGAAGTACATAAGAACTGGGTCAGACCAAAGGTCCATCTAGCCCAATATCCTGTCTTCCGACAGTGGCCAATACCAGGTGCCCCAGAGGGACTGAACAGGTAATCATCAAGTGATCCATTCCCTATCACTCGTTCCCAGCTTGTGGCAAACAGAGGCTAGGAACACCACCCCTGCCCATCCTGGCTAATAGCCATTGATGGACCTATCCTCCATGACTTTATCTAGTTCTTTTTTGAGCCCTGTTATAGTCTTGGCCTTCACAACATCCTCTGGCAAAGAGTTCCACAGGTTGACTGTGCAAATGTGTAAATGAAAGTTTAGGAGGCAGATCCAAGACCAGATTCTCAGCTTATCAGTGTCAGTTAAGCACCACTACAGTCAATGAAGCCCTGCTGATTTGAAGTAAATGAGAATCTGACACAGACTACATTGGTGTAGCAAAATTCGCACCAGCAGACAACCTGGCCTAAAACAGGACTCTCTTTATCCAAAGCCAGAGAAAGTAGTAGTCTGTTTTGCTGATCACGTTTTCCCCACCCAGCTCAGTAAAATTTGTGTTATTTCATTTTTACCCCCAGAGTACCCACACTGCTGTTCATTTTAGAATTTATCATGGGGCTTTTGAACTTCTGCTCCACCTCATAATGTCTGGCACCATCAATACCTCTCCCATCATGAATTAGTACAGGGACTGAAGCTGACTCAGACCTGGTGAAGCTGATCAATGGTGCACCCCTTTAGTTAGCTGATGTTACTGATATAAATGACTTTCAAAGGTGATTTGTGTGCTTTGTGCAATGTGACTGCATTCACTGCAGGCTCACAAGAGAAGGCGGCAGTTCAGGAGATAACACTGATGGATTACTGGAACAAGAATCTTGTTCAGAACACAGGAGCTTTAGCTGCTGACACTGTTTAGTCTGTTTTGTATAAAATGGGGGTGGCAAAGTTTAGCATTCACTAAAGCAGCTATTCCTACTAGAGATGGGCAAATTGTGTAAAATATTCAGGTGATACTTGAAATCAGGGATTATATATTCAGATCCCCCAAACCAAGTATTGCAGTTTTTAATTTTACCCCCGCCCCCAGTAAGCTAATCCCTCTTTTCCTCACAAATCCCCAGGAAATTTAACTCTGACCCCTTTTGGGTGCACCCTCTGCTCCAGCCCTGGGAGGAGCTCACTCTTCCCTCCCTCCCACCCACCCTGGCAGGAGCTCGCTTTTCCCTCCCACCCACTCCACCACAGCAGGAGCTCTTCCCTTCCCCCTCCTTGCCCTGGCAGGAGCTCACTCTTCCCACCATCCCCACCACCATGGCTCTGGAGCTGCAGGAGTTCTGTGCCCCTGATGATTAATGCTTGCCCCCGCTTGCCCCCCCTTGTGCATGCCCCTGCAAGCCTCTCTTTACCTTTGCCAGGATCCACAGAACCCTCTGCCTTTCTTTCCAGTGTCTCCTCTTTCCATATCCCCTTTCTCTAAAGTTCTGCTAGACCCCCAGTAATATGGTCTTCATTTTTTTCAGCCTCTTTCCACTTCCCTCCTCTCCTCCTTCACTCTGTCCTCTCCCCTGTATCTGCCCC
This sequence comes from Emys orbicularis, assembly GCF_028017835.1. Taxonomy (NCBI): domain Eukaryota; kingdom Metazoa; phylum Chordata; order Testudines; family Emydidae; genus Emys; species Emys orbicularis. The sequence goes on along the minus strand of NC_088683.1, from coordinate 75,334,304 downwards.
TCTTTTTCCTCCCACAGTTTCCTCCTCTCCGTGATTGTCCTTATTTCACCTCTCTTTCTCTCTTTTTCCCCCAGGCCAGTCCAATCTCTCTTCCTAACCCCCAACCACTCTGTCCCCCACTTAAACTGTACATGGCCATGACAGGTGAGATAAAAAGTGAGGAGCCAGTATGTTATTGAAACACTATTCTGCACCCCTCCACCTCACCCCAGTTCTATGCCACTATCTGCTGTAATTGCTTTCTTAATTTCCCCTAAATCACCCATACAGCCCCTGATTTATTCTGCCTAACTACAATAGGGAACGCCCACACGGAGACATCAGTGAGCTCAGTAATGGCATCAGCTAGCAATTTCTTTATTTCTAATGAAACTTTACTTCTTTTGGGAAAATGGTACCTCATAAAGGAGTTACAGTTTCATGGATGTTTATATTTTACAGTGAAATTCTCTAGCACTGCCTATGGCGCAGACAGGAGACATTCTGAGAGTGCTGAACAGGATCCCATATTGAGAAATTAGTGGATCATATGAGACAATACAATATGATTCCCTAAAATCTGTGATAACTAGCTGACACCAGATTTGTACCTGATAAAGGAGAATAGACAACATATAATGGTAGCTAGACAGCTGGCAGCTGCATGAGCAGCATCGACTGCCAAACATTCTACCACCTCCCCTAGCATAGGTTACCACATGTACCTCAAGTGAAGTCAAAATCAACTCATAAAAATATTGTTGCTGAAGAAACCTTGTCAATATAGACATCAAATAACCTGTGTCATCTTGCCAGGACAACAGTCTGATTTGCACTCCAACCCCAAAAGGGAGCAACTACTATTGCTAATAGGCAAATTGTTATCCCTGTATTTTCTGTTTCTCTCTGGGGACCATCCATGAGTTCAACCTTATAAGGTCCCTGAACTCCTGCTGGTCAAAATATTGTCTTTTGTACATGAGATTTGATAGCAGGGGAAATAAAGATGAGCTCTCAGGTCTGTGAATACACTACTTTTAAAATGATCATAGAAATAGCACAGACCTTATTCTCAGACAGTAGGTCAGGATCAAGAGGTCAACATTAGAATAATTCATTCTGCCTCAATCACTTCACATTATTTAAAAGAGTTCTTAGCGGAAATGAAATTAACAAGCTTTTCAGAAGTTGGGATTTTTTATGGTCATTTTCCTAATTTGCCTTGGCTTCCAAGCAACCCCATGCAGTGTTGTGTAACCAGATGATACAGCACCTAATACACACCGTAGACAGCACGCATTACTCCACTTGACTGGTAATGTGGAAATAAAGTCCATTTTCTTTTCTGCATTAAAAAAGTAATGACATGTATTTATTCTCTGGACTTGGTGATGTACTGGAGGCAGTAAGTTCCAGTTTAATTTACTTGATAATAAACGTTAGCAAGGACACAGTATGTAATACTCAGAAAGGAAATCAGCATGTCACTTATTGTACAAGATGGTGCTTACCAGATGCATGGGTGTCTTCTGTATTCTTCTCATTCCTTGGCTTCTTCACCTCCATTCTCAGTCCTTTGTACTGAGAGACAAGCTTGAATGCTTATCCACAAACACACCTTTCTATTTCTCATTTTCCAAGTAAATCAACAACTTTTAATGGGTGACAGAACCAATGCATTTTTACAATATACAATGCCCGCCATTAACACGATCCCAGTGACATCCATACTGGAATGGAGTTCTTTTGGTACCTCTCTTAGATGCTCCAGAATCATGAATGCAAAAAGTGCAGAGTTACACAGCATTCCTTCACTATTGTCATATGGCCTTTCAGTGACACCCTCCAAAATCTCCAGTAGCATTTCATATTTGTATCTTCTGGTGAGATACCAAGGTGGAAGAAGGAAGTTCTTCAGGCTACTGTTCGGGAAAAATTAATTCTGCAGTGGACTCCAAAGGTTTCTCTGTGAGTATTAACAGGCCTTAAACCTAATACTTGAATAGCTCAGAGAAGTACTGCTTGTAGCATGCTTTCCATGGGATTTCCCATACTACCACTGAAGCAAAGGGAACAAGAATGAGAAGCAGTTCAGTGTCTCTATTACCTCATGCTTCTAGTGGGCTGAAAGATTTTCACAATGTTATAGCTGCAAGTATGGTCCACCCTGTTGAGACTCTGCCAAATAAAACTAGCAGCAACCAGAAAAATCCGTTTTATCAAAAATCTTCTAAAAAAGTCTCTTATGGTTTCATACACTTGTGGTCTGCAGCTGTCTTGATATTGAGGGTTAAGTGCTGTGACCAAAATTTTATGTTATTCTATCGGCCAAACATATTCAAAACTAGTGGTCAAAGTGTCTTTGCTATGTGATTGCATATATGATGTGCTTTGATTGGCGTTACAGTGGTCAGTCTATTTAGCTATTATAGGGTTTTCTACATGGCCACAAGTATAATCTTCTTTCCTTACTCCCAGCTATCTTTTAAACTTTATTAAGGTAATACTGGCTAAGCCAGACTTAGTCTCCTTCTCCAAGCTGACTGGCCGAGTCCCAATCTCCCCTACGACTCCCAATCTCTCCCCCTCACCATCCCAGTCCTAGTCTCCTTTTCCAGCCGGTCCCAGTTTCCCCCTCTCTCCTCCCTGTGACGTTGGTTTCCAGTCCTACTCTCCCTCCCCAAACCTCATCCAATCTCAGTTTCCCATCCCCACGTCTCCCTGACTCCTTGTCCCAGTCTCCTTGGTTCCTTGTACCAGTCTCTTTATCCAGCCAGTCCTAGTTCTCCCCCCACACCCTGGCTTGTCATCATATCTGGCTCCTCCTCTCCCCCCCACTCCCATTCCCCCTGGTTTCTAATCTCAGTTTCCTTGTCCAGCCAGTCCCTGTCTCCCCCAAGCTTCTTGGCTGATCTCAGTATTCTTCATCATCCCAGCCAACTGGCTCCAAGTCCCCCACCACATTTCCCTTACTAGCTCCCAGTCCCAATCTGTCCCTCCCTATCCAAGTCCCAGCCTCCCCACCTGACCATTCCCAGCCTTCTCTCCTCCTCCTGGCTGTGACTTAGTCTTCTTGGCCAGCAAGTCCCAGTTTCTCTCCCTGTCCTAGTCCCAAACTTATCAGATGCTTGTCCATATGTACTTCTTTCACTACGCCCTGGTTCAGCTTTTATCCCTTCTGCATTTAAATCAGATGGCTTCTGGTTCCATGCTTCCTGGGTGCCAGCAAAGGGAGGGTCAGTGAGAACATAGGTGTGACAGGCTCCCTGCTCTCAGTGCCTGGCCCACTCTAGCCTGAAACAGCCATTACAGAGAAAGTCCTTCTGAGCTCTGGTGGCCCTGACCTGGAGCATGCTTCATCACCCTGTGTGTGTGCTATCCCCACAGACTATTCACATGTAGGAGCTGTGAGGAAATGGAGCGTGCTCACTTGATCTGTGGGGATGGCACATGTGAGTTCCTGTTACATGTAGGAGCTCAGACGCTCTGTAGGGGGTATGCACATCAGCAGTGTGGTCGGGACGAGTAGCTGTGAAAGACTTGAGTATGCTTAGTGGGGACAGAATCTTCAGAGGTTTTAGCTGTTAAAGGCAAAGAAGTCACCACTGAATATGTGCAGATGGCAATTTTTCAAAGGCTTTATAATTTGGCCAAATTTTGACAGATTTGCACAGGGATGGCAAAAGTCACCCCCTACCAGATTTCAAGTCCCTGCTCCAAAGTATGAGGATACTAGAGCTTTTCAAATAAAAGGTTGTGGTGGGGCGACGACTCACCGGTGTGGCACCTCCTGCTGGTTGTCCGGGGGAATTAGCTCTTTCCAGCCTGGAGCACCCTCTGCAGGCCGGTGTCTTGCCTGCCGCTGGCCCCTGTGTCCCTCCCAGAACCCAGTGCCCTTTTATGTCAGGGTTCGGCTCCTGCAGTAACCCACAATCTGGTTCTCCCCATCCAGGGGAACCCCCATCCCCTTATCCCCACCTTGTCTCAGTGGCTACTGCCAGTCATCATCTAGCCCCCGCTCCCTGGGGCAGACTGCAGTCTGTAAACCACTCATCATTGGCAAGGGGGGTTGGACCAGCTGCCTCTGCCTATATCTGGGCTGCCCCTCTGCAGCCCCAGTACCCTTTTAATATAATATATGGAGATATACCTATCTCATAGAACTGGAAGGGACCCCAAAAGGTCATCAAGTCCAGCCCCCTACCTTCACTAGCAGGACTAAGTACTGATTTTGCCCCAGATCCCTAAGTGACCCCCTCAAGGATTGAACTCACAACCCTGGGTTTAGCAGTCCAATGCTCAAACCACTGAGCTATCCCTCCCTTTTGTGGGCCCTTAACTCAGCCTGCAGCCTGGGGTTTTGCTATGCTGGAGCTCCCCAGCTCCCTCTGCCCTTCCCCAGCACTGCTCCACCTCAGGTACCCTACCCAGCTCCTAGGCAGCCAGGTCCTTCTCTCTCATAAGCTCTAGAGAGAGTCTCTGTTGAGCTCCTCGCTCACAGCCTTTTTATAGGGCCAGCTGTGGCCTGATTGGGGCATGGCCTCAGCTGTGGCTGCTTCCCCAATCAGCCTTGCCACAGCCCTCTCCAGGGCTGCTTTTAACCCCTCCAGGCAGGAGCGGGGTGACCACCCCGCTACAAAGGTTTACCGAATTGTTTAACATGGGCAAAACAATGTGTTTTTTCCTACTTCTGTTCTCGTAAATGGCTGAACCATTTGGCTGATATGTTCAGGGAAAAAAAACAGCCTGAGGCAGACACCCAGCATGGAAAATTTCATTTTGACTGGTTAAAGTTTGGCCAAGTTAAAAATAACAGTTAAAATAGCGTTTTATAATGGGAAGTGTCTGACAACCTTAATAATAGGTGGGGCTGGTAGCACCACCCATAATAAACAAATAGATTACTTAGATAGCCGATTGGTCAATGCAGTAATGTTATTTCTGTGACTACCACTTCAAGGGCTGTCAAGGGAAAACTGTAGCATCATTTGTTAGATACCAATAACTGGAGTTAAATATTCCATAATCCCCTCACAAACTGAAAAATGATAAGCAGAAATACATCTGGGCTCCTAAAGGCTCTCAGTTAATCTGATCATAGAATCATATAATATTAGGGTTGGAAGAGACCTCAGGAGGTCATCTAGTCCAATCCCCTGCTCAAAGCAGGACCAACACCAACTAAATCATCCCAGCCAGGGCTTTGTTAAACTGGGCCTTAAAAATCTCTAAGGATGGAGATTCCACCACCTCCCTAGGTAACCCATTCCAGTGCTTCACCACCCTCCTAGTGAAATAGTGTTTCCTAATATCTAACCTAGACTTCGCCCACTGCAACTTGAGACCATTACTCCTTGTTCCGTCATCTGCCACCACTGAGAACGGCCTACCTCCATCCTCTTTGGAACCCCCCTTCAGGTAGTTGAAGATTAGGGTTAACATCATGCTAAACCGTTCCCAGATTGCATCCTGCAAACCATACTCTTAGTGAACTAATCCAAAATTTAACATTAGCATCCCTTAAAGCATTCCTCTTAGATGAATACTACATTTCTGTATTTCCCAAAGTAAAAGGCAAGTTGAGGCTTGATTCCCAAATCCCACCCCTCCAGCTAATCCTGCTGTAGAAATTGAGTCTTCGCTCTCTCTTTTCCTGAACAAAGCTGTTGCTATATTATTTATAGAGGAAGGCTCCGAATAGAACTATGGCTAATAGGTAATAGGTTCCCAACACTTTGTGATGGTGTGAGATTCTTGTGGGATAAAATTTCAGCTTTTTGATGTTTTGGGACGTGCCAAGGTTTTATTTTGCCACAGAAATTACAAGTATCATGCTTACTTAATATAAGTGTGTCATTCAATGTCCAGAGACTCTGAATATCTGTTTCTTATGGACTATTATATCTCCCCAGCAATAATGCCAACTTCTCGCTCTAGCTCAGGGGTAGGCAACCTATGGCACGCGTGCCAAAGGCAGCACGTGAGCTGATTTTCAGTGGCACTCACACTGCTCGGGTCCTTCCCACCGGTCCGGGGGACTCTGCATTTTAATTTAATTTTAAATGAAGCTTCTTAAACATTTTAAAAACCTTATTTATTTTACATACAACTATAGTTTAGTTATATATTACAGACTTATAGAAAGAGACCTTCTAAAACGTTAAAATGTATTACTGGCACGCGAAACCTTAAATCAGAGTGAATTAATGAAGACGCGGCACACCACTTCTGATAGGCTGCCGATCCCTGCTCTAGCTTTTTGTCTAAAAAAATAGTAATCTTGGTCAGAAGGGCTGAAAACTTAATTTGGAGCTCTGCAGAGAACACAGTGAATGACATAATGAATGTATTGGTTTCTCTAAGCCTGCATTCATCCTGTTTACAGCATGCTGGCTGGTGGGTAACACAGAAAGCTTGTATTAAGCTATGGCCTAGCTATCACAGAAGTTGATTCCTTGTCATTTCCATTAATAACCAGATTCTTTGCTGATCTGTACTGGTTGCTATCTTGTATCTCCAAGCTCCTGGGTAAATCTGGCAAATCCCCTGACATTCAGTTAAGGTGTTTAATTCTTCATTACAATCTAAAAATCCTTACTGGGTAAATCACTTTCTGATCATTCAAAATCAAGCAAGTCAGGCAGTCTATTTCATAATGCATCTTTCACTACTTAAAAATTCAAAAGGACAAAGTGTGACACCATTAAAAAAAACAATAGAAGGGGTGGGGGGACAGCCTTGCAGTCAAGCAACATGCTGCCCTGCATGGACTCTAATTTCAAATCCTGAGCACTCCAACTAGCAGAGGCTAGGAGTGTTGTGGTGGTAGTAAACTCAGTGCTTGTGGAAATGGAGGGAGGACTTTTTGTTGCTTTCTATTGATCCCATCTGGTTTATACAAGAGAAGAAATGACAGAGTCCAATGATATTTTTGTCCAACTTCCTCTATTAGAGGAGAGGTTACGCCACTGTGGTGCCTATGAGGAAAGAGATAGAAAGTGCATACAATGGGGAAATACTTAGGATGCCAAAGAATTTGGAGGGCTTCTTGAGGGGGAAAAATTGTAAGAATATTCTCAGAAAATTTCCACTCCTCCAAACTCATGGGCATAGAAACACAACAGTGTCGTAATTATGTCTTTCGATAATGGAAAGTTACATCAGTCAGAGCTTAAATAATGGACTTAATGACTGCAATAAAGCAGTGAATAACATCTGAAATGATTCACAGCAATTTCCATAATTTTACTCTTTATCCAAATTATGTAAACATACAGTAGTAGCCAAAAAACATTGCACAGAAAAATCCTCAAATTAAGTTCAAGTGTCAACAATTTTCCAAATGCATTAGAGATGGTGACAGTTTTGGGAATCTATCTATGTAATCTTATGAATCCCATTTGATTTTATGAGCTCAGTTTATGACTGTAACCTTCAGAGTGGATTAAAACTTCCATTTTATGGCAGAAGACAGACCATGTCTGTGCATCTGAAACAGGGCTACCAAAGGCTATCAACAATTGAACAGTCTTAACTCAGTGATACTGTCGGGGTGGCAGGCTGAGAGACAGACTTAATGATCTTCTGTCAGCAACCCTACTCCTGGGCAGGGAAAATGGAAAATCCCAGCATGAGAAGAGAAGCAAGAAGAGGTGTGAGACCCTGCTTTTAAAAGGGACAGGTTCTCTAGCAAGAATAGAGGCAGACCACCACCACAATCAGAAGACCGACTAAGATGGATAGGAGCCAGAAGGACCTGACCCCCTTGAAGGACACTGACCAAACCCCAAATGACTCCGAGGAGTTGTTAGGCTTCTGAGGGAAGGAACTATGTTCAGCCATTGGTTGTTTTTCCATAGGTCTGTAAATCTCTTGTGCTATCTATGAGTATAGTACATGGGTTTAAGAAGGTCCTTTACAAAGAATGTGTGTTCCTTTAACTATCATATAGTCCCTGAGGAGTTAAACTGTAAATTGGAGTACCCACAGGGTTGCAGCTCTGGGATCAGCATGCATAGGCTAATGGGAAGACTTGCGGGGGTTCAGCATTGGTCTTGGGGCCTAAGCCAGATGGACTGCAGGGTCCTAAATCCTAAGGAGGAGTACCAGACAGGGAATGTGCCCAAGAGACCAGAACTAGAGACCATGTTTATACTCTGCTCAGACCCAAGTGGCTTGGAAGCATTGGGATCCAAAGGTTAGGTCTGGTTATATCTGTGTACTGACCATCCACAAGGGAGGGACTCAGCCAGGGCTGTAACACCTTTTGTAAATTAAAGACGTTTTAAAAATGCCTCAAACCAAGGAGGACTCCAAATATGTTAAATATGAGACCATAGAGTAGGTTTTGTTTTCTGAAGCACTGAAATAGATTTAAAAAAATAAGTACAGTAATATAATTCATAGAAATATAGGAATAGAAAAGACCTTGAGAGGTCATCTAGTCCAGCACCCTGTGCTCAGGCAGGATCAAATAACCCTATACCATCCCTGACATGTGTTTATCCAACCTGTTCTTAAAAACCTCCAATGAGGGGGATTCCACACCATCCTCTGAAAGACTTTTTCAGAGCTTAACTACCCTTAAGGTAAGAAAGTTTTCCTAATATCTAATCTAAGGGCTTGTCTACACTTACATTTTTTAGCACTCTAACTTGCTGGCTCAGGGGGGTGAAAAATCACCCCCCTGAGCGCAGCAAGTTTGAGCGCTTTAAAGCGCTAGTGTGGACAGGCTCCGAGCGCTGGGAGCCCCACTCCCAGTGCCTGGAGCTATTCCCCTCTTGGAGGTGGATTACCAGGAGTACTGGGAGAGCTCTCTCCCAGCACTTGCGCGTGACCACACTCACACTTCAAAACTTTGAAGTTTCTAGTGTAGACATAGCCTAAATCTCCTGTGCTGCAGATTTAGTCCATTACTTCTTGTCCTACCTTCAATGGATATGAAGAACAATTGATCACAGTCCTCTTTAGAGCATCCTTTCATGTTTTTGAAGACTATTGTCAGGTACCCGCTCAGTCTTCTTTTCTCAAGACTAAATATGCCCTGTTCTTTTAATCTTTCCTCATATGTCAGGTTTTCTAAACCTTTTATCATTTTTGTTGCTCTACTCTACAGTCTCTCCAAGTTGCCACATCTTTCCTAAAGTGTGGTGCCCATAATTGAGCATAGTACTCCGTCTGAGGCTTTACCCATGTCTAACAGAGCGGGAAAATTACCCCCTGTATTTTACAAATGACAATCCTGTTAATATATCCCAGGATATTAGCCTTTTTTCATAACTGTATCACATTGTTGACTCAGATTCAATTTGCAATCCACTATAACTCATAGATCCTTTTCAGCAGTATGACCACCTAGCCAGTTATTCCCCATTTTGTAGTTGCGCATTGGCTTTTCCTTCCTAAGTATAGTACTTTGCACTTGTCTTTACTGAATTTTGTTTTGTTGAATTCAGACCAATTCTCCAATTTGTCAAGGTTATTTTGAATTCGAACCTGTCCTCTAAAATCCTTGCGACCCCTCCCAGGCTTATGTCATAAGCAGATTTTATAAGCCTACTCTCCATTGCATTATCCAAGTCATTAATGAAAATTTTGACTACTACTAGACCCAGGACTGACCTTCAGGGACCCCACTAGATAACTACTCCTTGAAACACCATACTCGACCAGTTGTGCAGCATCTTATAATAATTTTATCTAGACCACATTTCCCTAATTTGCTTATGAGAATGTCTCATGGGAGTGTGTCAAAAGCCTTATGCCACATCAACTTCTTCCTTACTATCAACTAGGCCAGTAACCCTGTCAAAGAAGAAAATTACATTAGTTTGCATGATTTGTTCTTGACAAATTCCTTCTAGCCCTCTAGGTGCTTACAAATTGATTGTTTAATAATTTGTTCCAGTATCTTTCTGGGTATCGAAGTTAGGCTGACTGGTCAACAATTCCTCGGGCCCACATTGTTCCCTCTTTGCCCTTCTCCACTCCTCTGGGACCTCACCCAATGTCTATGAGTTCCTGCAGATAATTGCTAATGGTTCTGAGATTGCTTCAGCTAGTTCCTTAAGTACCCTAGCATGAATTTCATTGGGCCCTGCAGACTGGAATAGATCCAACTTATCTAAACAGCCTTTAACCTATTCTTTCCCTATTTTGGCTCGTGTTCCTTTCCTGTGTTGTTAATATTAATTGTTTTGTCATCATTAACCTTTTTAGTGAAGAACTGATGCAAAATAAGCATTAGACACCTCTCCTTTTGTGATGTCTTCGCTTATTAGTTCTTCTTTCCCACTAAGTAGAGGACTTACATTTTCCTTCCTCTTTCTCTCATTTCTAAAGTATTTAAAGAACCCCATATTGCCTTTTATGTCCCTTCCTAGGGAAACAAATTGAAAAACTGAAACAGCAAAAATTTAATCATATGGAACCATCCTAACCCCCTTCCGACTATGGGTTATCAAGGCTCTGATCTTAGGTTCACAGCACTGCCCTCTATACTTGACCTAATACGGTACCTGGTAGCAGGAAAAGGCTATAATCTTCTATATGGACCTGCCACTGAAGGGGGATGGTGAAACACAATTTGCCAGTGGGTTTCACAGCTATTTGCTAAACAGCAAAGGTGTTAAGACTGAGGACTACTGGGTTCAATTCCCAATTCTGTAGGAGAGTATGCACTTGTGGTTACAGGCCCTTCTGCCCTCTGTCCCTCCCAGCCTCTCTCTGTCCCCTATGCTCCTATTCCCACCTCCCCTGTTCCTGCCCCTTTCTCCACCCTTGCTCCTCCTACCTTCCTTAGTGGCTCCTGCCTGTATCCCTACCCTCCATAGCACTTGCTGCCCAACCCCGTTCCTCTGTTCCTGTCCCCATACCCACTTATATCTTAACCTCCCTCCTGCTCCTGGCCTCTCCCCCACTCTTTTTATATTTCCCCATCTTCTGTCTCTATACGCCTGTAGTAAGATGAGGCCCTGAAACATAAACTCTTGTATCAAAGGCCCAGTCTGAGGCCTGAAGCCTGAACCAAAGTACTTCCAGGCATTGCTAAGCAAAAGCTGGGCTGTGAGCCAGAGGCAGGTCCCACTCACAGAAGTTGGCAAGAAGAGGGCTGCTAGAAGCAGGTGCATCCACATATAAATGCTAATAAGAGGAACTTGTGCCAAGATGGCACCTGGACATCCTGATACGAGGACACTCCACAGAGATAACAAGGAACAGGCAGGTGCATCTTAAAGACAGGGTCAAAAGGACAGCATGATGGATAGATCTGTTTGTTTGAAACAACATGATCAAAGGGGGAGACAGCACCCTAATGAGTCAAGGGGCTGTACCTCAATACGTCAGTAGGGAGGAGTAATCTGTCCTGTAACTATATAAAAATAGGTCCCAGAGTGCACATCTTTGTCTGGCCTAGGGGGCAGTGGAAAGTCCCACCACTGACTGAGCCGGTTCATTGCCAGGGGGCACAAATTTGTAGCATGTCTTGTAGAGTCTACAGGAAACTATTGACAATAAACCTGGCTCGGGTTCCTTCATACCTTACTAGAGTCTGTGGTCTTTGGGGGTTCTCTCGGGGTTTGCTGTGTCAGCTATCTGTGCAGAACTGGGGCAGCACACAGCGGGAACATGCACGCAGCCGACCGTTATCAACATCGAACAAGAGCAGAGCAACACACCGGTAGCTACCGACAACAACCCCCTCCTAGCTCCTGTTCCTAACCACCTTGTCCCCACTCCCATCTACATCTTTCCCCTTCCCTAAAATAGGGAAAGAACAAGTTAAAAAATATTTGGACAAATTAGATGTCTTCAAATCACCAGGGCCTGATGAAATACATCCTAGAATATTCAAGGAGCTGACTGAGAAGATATCTGAGCCATTAGTGATTATCTTTGAAAAGTCATGGAAGACGGGAAAAGGGAAAATATAGTGCCAATCTATAAAAAGGGAAATAAGGACAACCCGGGGAAGTCAGCTTAACTTCTGTACCCGAAAAGATAATGGAGCAAATAATTAAGTAATCAATTTGCAAACATCTACAAGATAATAAGGTGATAAGTAACAGTCATCATGGATTTGTCAAAAACAAATTGTGTCAAACCAATCTAATAGCTTTCTTTGACAGGGTAACAAGCCTTGTGGATCGGGGGGAAGTGGTAGTCATGGCATAACTTGACTTTAGTAAAGCTTTTGATATTGTCTCACACGACCTTCTCGTAAACAAATTAGGGAAAGGCAACCTACATGGAGCTACTATAAGGTGGGTGCAAAATTGGTTGGAAAACTGTTTCCAGAGAATAGTTATCAATGGTTCACAGTCATGCTGGAAGGGCATAATTATTGGGGTCCCGCAGGGATCAGTTCTGGGTCCAGTTCTGTTCAATATCTTAATTGATGATTTAGATCAGGGTCGGCGAACCGCGGCCAGTGGGGGCCGTGATCGGCCGAACCTGCCGCGTCAGCAGGTAAATAAGCTGGCCCGGCCCACCAGGATGCTTACCCTGGCGAGCCGGGTGCCAAACGTTGCCGACCCCTGATTTAGATAATGGCATAGAGAGAGTACACTTAAAAGGTTGGGGACGATACCAAGCTGGGAGGGGTTGCAAGTGCTTTGGAGGATAGGATTAAAATTCAAATGATCTGGACAAACTGGAGAAATGGTCTGAAGCAAATAGGATGAAGTTCAATAAGGACAAATGCAAAGTACTCCATTTAGGAAGGAACAATCAGTTGCACACATACACAATGGGAAATAACTGCCTAGGAAGGAGTACTGCAGAAAGGGATCTGCGGGTCATAGTGGAACACAAGATAAATATGAGTCAACAGTGCAACACTTTTGCAAAAAAAGCAAACATCCTTCTGGGATATATTAGCAGGAGTGTTGTAAGCAAGAAACGAGAAGTAATTCTTCCACTCTACTCCACGCTGATTAGGCCTCAACTGGAGTATTGTGTCCAGTTCTGGGCACCACATTTCAGGAAGGATGTGGACAAGTTGGAGAGAGTCCAGAGAAGAACGACAAAAGTGATCAAAGGTCTAGAAAACATGACCTTATGAGGGAAGATTGAAAAAAACCTGAGTTTGTTTAGTCTGGAAAAGAGAAGACTGAGAGGATACATGATAACAGTTTTCAAGTATGTAAAAGGTTGTTAAAAGGAGGAGGAAAAAAATGTTTTTTCTTAACCTCTGAGGATAGGACAAGAAGCAATGAGCTTAAATTGCAGCAAGGGAGGTTTAGGTTGGACATTAGGAAAAACTTCCTAACTGTCAGGGTAGTTAAGCACTGGAATAAATTGTCTAGGGAGGATGTGGAATCTCCATCATTGGTGATTTTTAAGAACAGATTAGACAAACACCTGTCAGGAATAGTCTAGATAATACTTAGTCCTGCCATGAGTGCAGGGGACTGGACTAGATGACCTCTCGAGGTCCTTCCAGTTCTATGATTCCTCTGAGTTCCTCACCCCCCTGTTTCCCCATGTTGCCTGGGCACTAGCACAGGAGAGAGAGTCCTTTGCCTTTGCCACAGTGGTGCACACCTGACCAGAGGAGCAATTGCAAGGAAAGTCCTGCTCAGCCCCTATGGTCCTGGGCTGAAGCATGCTTAGTCACTCTACAGGGACAGTGCCTGAATAGTCCAGCTGGCACATAGGAACATCAGAGAATTTAGTTGCCAAACTAACTAGTCGCTACTGAGCATGTACAAACTGAGATTTTGGCCAAATGTGGGTATGTTTTTTTTCATGGTAACAGCAAAAAGCACATCCCTGATACCAGCATGACCCCTGCTAAATTTCAAGTCTCTGAGCCAAAGCATGAGGCATTAGAGCTTCTCAAATAAAATGGATGTAAGAATTTGTTTAACATGGCAAAGCACCACATTTTTCTCTGAACTTGGTCTCACCAACAGCTGAAACTTTCCAAAAACAATTCCGTCTGCGGCAGATGCAGCATGGAAAATTTCAGACTGAACGGTTTGCAAATGTTATAAGCAACAGAAGACCGGGTCTTTCAGTAAAAACTGTGAGCTAACCTTAACTATAGGCATCACTACCTGCACCATCTATAATAAGAGTAAATTGATAGAAATACTCAGAAATGAACAAATAAAAGAAACTCGTCTGAAAATGTCCTCAGTTGTTGTTGTTGTTGGCGGCACTTCCCACCACTGAGCCACCTTGTGCTGTCAGCCTGACAAATCTTTCAAGTTAAGCAATGTTAGGCTGAGTCAGCACTACATAGTGCTGGTGATTCAGGACTGAATCAGTGCCACAACAGGATTTTATCAGAGGCCACTGTGATGCTGGAGGTTTAATGTTTTGATGGGATCTAAAATGGAGATCCTTAAACACTTGCTGTGATTTTTTGTAAATAAGGGTGTTAGCCCAGGTGTCCAGAACAAAGTCCATCTATGGTTACTGCATTCTGAAAACCCAAATCCCTCTACAGTTTCAATGGTATCAAGCAAGTTTTCATACCCTAAACTACTGTGTATTGTTGATGAAATCTTGTAAATAGCAACTGTGATCCATAAGAAGTGGTTACATTCAGTGCTGGATAAAGTGCTCCCCACATATCACTCCATAACATTTTTGGGGTGTTATGAAAAATTATTAATAATTGTACAGGGTTTTCATTTCTTCAGATAAAAAGTGCTATATAAATACTAAGCATTATTATTATTTATTGTCAATAACTTGTCACCCTCAGGTCAAGATGCACAATTCCCTTTGCAGTAGAACATGCAGCAACAGGGACTGTATCAACACCAACTCAATGATACAGTTTACAGTCACCCACAGAAGAGTTATTTCAACACAACATAGAAACATACTGCTAAAATATTTTCATTAATAATCTGGCATGTAAACTTATAATACGTTGATTAGTTAGAATTAAGTAAGTATTAAAAATAAAATCATTAATTTCCTATTTGAGTGTTATAAACAATAACTAAAAATCATTCTGAAAATGGAGCTGTAAAATGTCACTTTTTAAACAGGACCTACCCGGATGTTTAAAGAAAACTGGTGTCCCAGAATGGGAATGAGTCAGGCATAATCACACTTCACATTGCCTAAGCTATACATTGTCAGGTGTATATGTTTAGTTTCCTGTGGGCTTTTTAATTCTGACAGATAAGAAGAAAATATTTGAGTCATAAGATGCTTTTTTTTTTTTCTTCCCTAAAACTGTTAGTATCCCACACTGGAGCTCATTAAGCCATTTTTTTCTCTCTCTTGTCCTAAATAGCAACAGAATAGGGTGCCTGTAACAGGGCACTGGACCTTGGGGACACATGCATATAGTGCACCTGTTATGGCCCCTGGCCACTCTAAAATTGGATACAGAGCATGTGACTACAAGCAAGCATGTGACACAAAGAATGCCAGATATAAGGATTCCTGCCTTTTGGGGGCGGGGGTGGGGGGGAGGCAGGGCACAAAGATCCAAAATCAGGAAAGTTCTAGTGTAGGTTCTTCCATGGTAGCCAGGAATGGCAACTTACGGGGGGAAACAGTAGGCCTGGGTTGTTTGCTGTATTGGGGCCTGACCTCTCAATTATTCGGACCTGAGGAATGGCTGGAATTTAAGTTCCCTATCTGAGCGCCGAGGATTGTACCTTTAGGCCCAGCCCTGAGGAAAGGGTGGGTGTGACAGCCCCTCCAGTACTGACACATATAATCTGAGAAGAAAACTGAATCACTACCTAGCAATTTAGGCTTGGCTTATCTCATCTCCCCAGATAGGCACCTTTTACCTCCAGCATGCCCACAACACACAAATATGAGCACATTCATGCCAGAGTACCCAGCAGCCTTGCTGGTCCTTAAATCACCCTTCAAAACATTCCTTGGGCACCCAGCTTCCATTTATGTTCTTGATTAGGAGCCTATCTGTACATGAGGGTGCACAACACTCTTGTAAAGTGCCAACCTAAGCTGCTATTTTTCCAAGTGGAAAACACTATTTACTTTTTTCTAAGCAAGGTGGGTTTCATAAAAGTAAAATGGAGCCTCTATTTAGAGTATCCATAAAAGCACATACAGCACATCATAAAAAAAAGCACATAATAAAAGAAAATCAATATGAACCTTTTGACAGCTGAAATAAGATGCTTCATAATGTTGTGCCAGTCTCATAGAGCATTGTGTACTTCACTGTGTATGACTTTGTACTTCTCTATTTTCAATCACCTGCAGTGATAAAAAAAGTTTTGTCCTTTTTTTTTTGGCAACATTTCATATGCCTTCAGACTTTCTTTTTAAAAATGGCTAAGAAGTCACAAATCAGTGGTTGTATCATACTTAATTAGCTGATGTCATTTCAGATGTTTCCAGTTAAATTAGATTGGCAGGGAGTGTATTTGGGCTGTATTCTGAAAAACAAAACAAAACACCCCCAAATGTATCACTTTTCACTGAGGCTTGTGAGGTGTCCTGCTTACAAGTATAAACAGTATCTTTGCAAGGAAGAATATTTTGGCAAGATTTGGAGGTTGGTTAGAAGGAACAAAAGCTGTTCGAGATCTACTGTATTTAGTAAAGTTCTCCAGTCCGAATCTCTCTGAATGGGTTTTTTAATTTGAAGCAGACACATGCCAGATGTGTAGTCATGATGCTTAATGCACTACTGGAAGGCATTCCGATACTACAGTGATAAGCAAGGTATAAGAGCCTATATAGAAGAGAGCAATGCTTCTGTTGGATGAGCTGCTGGAAGGATTAATATTGGACAAAATTGGGAGGGTTGAGTGTTTGCAGACAATAAAGGAGCAATCATTCTGTGTATTAAGTATTTGAGAGTTGTGTAAATGAAACTGTTTGCAATATCAACTGGTGAAGAAAAATACCATGGAACATTCAAACAGGAGATGGGTAGGCATGTTTCACTAGCGCTCAGTGCCTGCGTGTTGTTTGTTTATGCAACCCTGATCCAAACAAGAGACCACATCTCTGACGTTGTTCAGTCTGTTTGCATGGCTGAAGTAGTGCAAAGCAGTAGGAAAGTTACCTTTCAAGGAGCATCTGAAGATTCCCCTGACATAGGAGAAGCCTAAAGTGGTGCAAAGCTGTGTAAAGTGAGGGGTGAGGCATGTAAGGGGAAGTCTGGCCAGTTCTCATCTTGTGGAGTGCTCCCTCTGCTTAAAGCAGCCCAAACAGCCCCCAATGATCCCTGGCTCAGAGGAGTAGAAAGGTGACGTAGACTATGTTGAGTAGAGCTGAGAATTTGGCCATTTTGTGTATGGGAAAAGTAACATCTGCCAACTGCATTATTTTGATTTTTGGTTTTCGCCTCCCCACTGAGTCAAAAAAGAACACTAACACTGGGCTTGGACCAGGAGGAAGCAATGCTTCTTACTACATACTACCAAATGAAATCCCGGTATAAAAAGCATACTTAAAATGCTATATAAAGTATGTTGATGGGTTTTATTTTAAGCTCGTGATATGCATATTGGTATAGACTGTGAAATACTACTTCCATATTTTAATGGGCTTGCAGATCTCTAGCATCCAGTTTCTGAAATGTTGCTAAGGAACAGATGCACTTCCTGGGTGAGTTATATCTCTGCTAATGCTTACAAAAAAAAGAGTTTAGGTTTTTTTGCATGTTTGACCTTCATGCACTGAAGGTCATTTTAATGCTAGAACATCAGCACTGATCCATATGGTGAGCTAGAAATGGTGTGGATCACCATTCTGAATATGTTCCAGAGGCCGTTATTCAGGTGCTACATGCCCTCTGGGACATTCAGTCTCCTCACATAGAACATTTTTCCCATTATGTTAAATAAATGCATACATTTCTAATAAAAATATAATAATTTTGACAAAAAGGGAATAAGCCACTCAGAAATAACATTTTAAAACTTTCATATAGCAACATTCCCTGCTGGATACTGCCAGTTCTAAACTTTGTCTCGTGGACATTACTGTCCGTTATATGCCCTCGCCTTTCGCTTGAGACACATATGAATCTTGCTGCAATAGTCTCTAAGGTGCCACAAGTACTCCTGTTCTTCATGTGACTAGAGAAGCTTGGAACTCTGTCTCAGGTAATGAATTAATGAGACTAATCAGTGTATTGTGGGGAGGGCAAGTTATTTCTGCTCCTGTTAACACCATAACAGTGTAGCCCTAAGGTGTGGTCCGCATTCTCATCAACAAGATGAATGATGCACAAGAGGGGGGCACATCAGAAGAAAAAGTGCTGGCAACTGGTCAGTTTCCCAGTAGTTGAACCCTGTGTGCACACAGGGCCGGCTCTGGCTTTTTGGCCGCCCCAATCAAAAAAAAAAAACCTGCGGCGTGGCCAGAGCGCGGGTGCAGGGGGACCGGCTGGGGGGGGACGGGAAGGGGGCAGCCAGGGCTACAGCCGGGGCTCTGCCACGCGGCCCCTCCCGCTGTGCCGCCTCCTGCTGCCTGCCGCGAGGGCTCCGCTCCGGTCGGCGGGGAGGGAAGGAAGAGGACTGCCCTGCAGGGCGCTCTGGTT
Organism: Emys orbicularis; assembly: GCF_028017835.1. Lineage (NCBI taxonomy): Eukaryota > Metazoa > Chordata > Testudines > Emydidae > Emys > Emys orbicularis. The sequence continues at coordinate 75,315,823 of NC_088683.1, read as the reverse complement.
CTCCGCGCCACCGCCCCCTACAGGGCGGCCGGAACGGAACAAGAACAAACAAACAAACAAAAAAAAAGCGGCCGTGCCGCCCTAGGATTGGGCAGAATGCCGCCTCCAACAATCTGCCGCCCCAAGCACCAGCTTGATATAAAACTCAGATTTTTTTTCATTTATACGTGTCATTTATCTTTATATAGTAGGAGTTATCCAGCATAGATACCCTTTTATCCAGATTAAGCTGTAACTATAATGGTCTGATAGAAGAAGAATGCAAATCTCATATAGGTAGTCCTTATTTAAAACTAACGACCAAAGTAATTGGGAAAACAAAAATCATATGGTATGCCTTTTATCAGGAAACCGCCTTATTAAAAGCATATTAAAAGGATTAGAATTTAGGTGTGCTGTGCATATGTAGAACACCTGTGATAAACACTCCTAAAAATAATTCAGCAGCACACAGTCTTTACCAGGGCATAAATTCCTTGATTAAAGCTGGAAAACTGAAGGTTTATCAAAGTGGTGATCATTTTTTCTCACCTCTCACATTGTTTAAATATTGAGATTTGCTGGAATTCTTATCATTCAGGTGCAAAAATCTAATGTTTTGGTGATTTATTTTCTGCCAAGTTATTCCACTGTTACCTGTGAAATGTTTGATGAATAGCTAAATGAGAGAAAATGCAAAGCAATTCACTGGAGGAAAGAAAGCCAGTTTCCAGCCTCACTTTGTGATAAGTAATCTTTCCTGAGCTCATTCTCCTATAAAATGTAGCTTGTGATCGATCCCTGAAGTTTCTTTAGGTTCTGAGATTGACTGGACTCCTCACAGTAGAGTAGTCTAAGCTCTGCTCTAAAATTAGTCAGCAGCACTAACAAGCCTTCATCTGTTCCCTCGCTGCATGCTTGAAAGAGCCATAGATAATGAGGGAGTACATTTTTTGCCAAAGGTTGACCTTCTGGAATAAAATAATCCAAGAGAAGTTTGGGTTTGGTACACATAACCATGGCCTGTACTAGTATAATGAAAAGTCACAAATTAAGCAGTTCAGGATGGGTACTTCAGTGCTATAAATATATCAACAAATAAATAAATCAAGTTACAGCTCATCCATACTGTGTTTATAACTGAGGTACATGACTTGTGCCTCTCAACTACTGTACTGTACTTTAATTTTAGGTGCAGTGCTGATTTCTTGGGGTAATAGATTTATCCACAATCTCAACTTCTGTGCATGATAATGCACTTGTATAACAGGGATTTGCATGGAACCCCACCCTGAACCTTGTATCTGACAATTATTGGGACACAAGTCCAAATCCAAATCCCCAAACTTCCTGGTGACACCATTAACAGTCCTTTATCTGTCTGACCCTCTGAAGAGTCCTTCCACCAGGGCATTTTTCAACAGGAAATTCCATCCAGAACATTCTGCAGTCACAGTGTGAGTCAGGCAGTAGCAGGAGGAAATCAGGAAGATGTTTTGTTACATTTGCCAGCTCACTCCTCGACACAGTGCTTTTCCTTAGTAAATACTAATAATCTCTTGGCAGCACATGTAGGCTCTTGGACAATAAGGATATAGTGCAGGCAATCTATACTTAGAGATTTTCACTGAATACAGGGAGCTATTGTTATCTCACAGCACATTGCTTTAACTACAGAATTACATTTTCAGCCTCTAGGCATTGATTGTGTGGCAAAACACTGCATTTCTGAAGGTCCACTAACTTATTTCTACTTTTGCCAACTTACCTGCCCTTCAAAATCTTAATATCCAGGTATGTACAAATGGGGCCATTAATTCAAATTGTATTGCCCTTGCAACTAGTGGAAAAATGCACTGAGCAAAACTACAGTGCAATTTTACCTCATGGTTGCCATGAGAGTAGTTAGGGTGACCAGATGTACTGATTTTATAGGGACAGTCCCAATATGTGGGGCTTTGTCTTATATAGGTGCCTATTACCCCACACACACACTCCCTGTTCCGATTTTTCACCCTTGCTACCTAAGAGTAGTCCACCCTATCATATATGTTGCTCTCTACCAATACTGCTCGGTTCTGCTTTTAAATGAGCAAAGGAAAGGACAGAAACTTTAGCTCTCCTCCTTGGTCCAATTCAATGCATTGTAAGGAGGCTTTTTTTCCTTAAAATGAAAGTTGTCATATTCCTTTTGGGTCTGATCCAAAGCCCATTGAAGTCAATGGAAATCTTTCCTTTGACTGTGGTAGGCTTTGCCTCAGATCCATAGTGAGTACTAACAAAAAGGATCCAGCCATTAGAGATGGAAAGGTATTCTAGGAATTGGGTTTTCTCCTTTATCACAGTAAAGTTAACTGATATTTAACTGAATAGATAGTGGGGTAAGAGATTACTCTATGATATGGATGGGTTTACTTGTAAGAATACTAAACAACAAAACTGAAAAGTTTTATATCAGAGGGGTAGCCATGTTAGTCTGTAACCACAAAAACAATGAGGAGTCCGGTGGCACCTTAAAAACGAAGATTTATTTGAGCATAAGCTTTCGTGAGTAAAAAACCTCACTTCTGCAGATGCATGGAGTGAAAATTACAGATTTAGCTTGTGTGGCATTTATAGGCATAAATGTGATATATGCCATCATGTGCCAGCAATGCCCCTCTGCCATGTACAGTCTCTACGTAAGAGAATAAATGGACACAAATCAGACATCAGGAATGGTAACATACAAAAGCCAGTAGGAGAACACTTCAATATCCCTGGACATTCTATAACAGATTTAAAAGTAGCCATACTTTAACAAAAAAAAATTCAAAAACAGACTTCAAAGAGAAACTGCAGAGCTACAATTCATTTGCAAATTTAACACTATTAATTTGGGCTTGAATAGGGACTGGAAGTGCCTGACTCACTACAAAAGCAATTTTCCTTCTCTTGGTATTAACACCTCCTCATCAGTTATTGGGAGTGGACCACATCCACCCTGATTGAACTGGCCCTGTCAACACTGGTTCTCCACTTGGAGGGTAACTCCCTTCTCTTCTTGTGTCAGTATATTTATGCCTGCACCTGTAATTTTCACTCCATGCATCTGAAGAAGTGGGGTTTTTTTACCCATGAAAGCTTATGCCCAAATAAATCTGTTAGTCTTGAAGGTGCCACGGGACTCCTCGTTGAAAAGTTTTATGAATTTCACTAACACTAAGCTCCAAATATCACCCCTAAATCTTGAATTTTGGATACGTGTCAAGAAATATTAGCAGACTTACTTGGAAAATATATTATTGTTTTTCAGGTTAGGAATACTAACATAGGTAAATCAATGATAGAATCTGACTTCCATGTGTTTAGTTGTGCAGCAGGGAAAAGAGTCAAGTAAGCTAAACCACCTTTAGGAGACTCCAGTCACAACATTTAAGGAAGCAGAACTGGACTGTACAACTTTTTGATCTTACAGTTAGGACGCATTGAGCGAAACCACAAAAAGATCCTCCATCAGAGACAAAAAGTAAGAGAATTACCAACTCTTGCTCCCTTGGACTGATGACAGTCTCTAACCACTTCCACTCCATGGAGCTCCAGCCATTACTTCAGGTGCTCCCCTGGATAGAAAACCTCGAGAGACAGTGCAGCAATCCCACGGCCTGCCTAGGGTAAAACACCCTGGGCACTGCAGGCCAGGCTTGACAATTTCTCTCTCACTGTAGAATCTTCAGTGAATCTGAACCGTAAACTTTGTTTTTCTTTCCAGTTTGGTAAAGAAAATACAATCTGTATTTAAACAGCTGATGATAGCACCATCCAAAACTTGTTTGCTTCTCTGAAGGAGTCATCCTCTTTCCATGGGAGGGATTTGCTGTACCACACAGTAGCAAATTAATCGTGTATTTTTCTGAATCACGCTGGGATAACGGATCACGTTGTATGTCCACGCAACAAAATCTTCAGTGAAATAAATGCTTCAAACAACTGAATGTGCCTATATGCATATGATTATCCAGCATCACAGAGAAGTGATAGTGGGATCAATTAACCAGAAACCATCAATCTGGAGTATTGCAAAAATCATAGTGAGGATCTGGCTGATTGAATGGGAAATTAATCTAGATGTTTTATCTTATGCTGTTTGGTAGAAGTTTATTAGGCTATTTCTGAGGAGTAGATACCCATATACTTCTTAAATTGGTTGGTGCGCAATGCCAAAACAACATCTTTGCACATCTTCTGGGGGTGGGGGGAGGGCTAGCAGAGCTCCTTTCCTTTAAATACGAAGAATTGTATGGTGTAAAACACCAGAGCAACTGACAATAAAATGTTTCTGGTGTAGGAACAGGGTCTGAGCCAGCTCCCAATTAAGTCATCGTGAGTTTTTTTCCACTGACTTGAATGGGAATTGATTCAGGTCATTAATCTTTAACTAAAAAATAGAGGGAAATGATCGTCTTGTGGTTAAGGCACTGAACTGGGACTTAGCAGATATGGGTTTAGTTCCTGGCTCTACCACAGACTGCCTGTGTGTCAAGTTAGCTGGTGCCTAATGCCAAACCCATTAAAGCCTACAGCAGAAGTGATACTCCAGTGCCCCAGACTGTATAGACCACTTTCCAGTATGGGACACCAAAGCAGAATTTAGCTGAATGTTAGGTTATGATTACTGAAGCACTGCACAAAAGTATATATGCTCCTTATGTGAAGCAGAAGTGAACTGGTTTTAGTCTTCCCTGCTTTTCTTTTTTCCCCTCACGCCAGTCCACCCCTTTCAGCATCTCTATCATACCCTAGGGTCAGAACCCACTTACCCAGTACAGTTCCCTCTAGAGTCATCCTCTGCATATTAATCTAGCTTCTAAATTTAAATGGGTCAACTTTGAGGTTTAAGACACAGCTCATTGTAAGGATGGCAGAATCTGTCCCTCGGTGATCATATGCAGTAGGTGTGTTGGCAACATTTACCTCAGCAGTGATTAAAATGTCTTACTGAACAGTGAATGGTGGACTTCACCACTAGACTGACAGTGATGACCTTTTAAAAAAAAATTAGGTTATTTTATAGATGCTTCTCGCTAACTCAAGGGTCAGAGTAAGAAAAAAACTAATTGAAACTGGCAATATCTGGATAAGACTGAATTCAAGTACATGTGGAGATAATGTTGGTTGGTAATGATTGCAGTGGGCTGCATTTTGCTACCCTTAAGCACGTTGATGTCTCACTCAGGCCAAACCATTGAAATCAATGGGCTGACTCACAAAATAAGGTACTACTCAACATGAGTAAGGATCGCAGAATCTGAGTCAGATGGAAAGCTTTATAAAGCCTTTTGCCATTGGTGGAATACCTCTGGACATACCCAGTACCCAAAATTGTTCACAACAAGGGATTTGCTCTTTCCACCATTTGACATTACAGGCTCAGGTGTAAATTAAAATTAAATTGAATTTTTATCATCCAGCTGCATAATAAACAATGGCTGAAGTAAATCGAAACATAAGTGGGAACTCTCACCACACTAATCCAGGAGGAGACGGGGAAGAACAGTTTACACAGAACTGGGAGAAAAGGTACAAAGAGAGAAGAGGCGGAGGTCTCCTTCTCTTTTAAACAGACGAGGAGGAGCCATGGTCCTCCCTCTCTCCCAAAAGTAGGTAGATCTATGATTGATCCTTTTGGGTGGCACTCTATTAGCAAAATGATTTTTAAACATTGTTCCTTATAAATGTAGCATATAGGACTACCAAAGAATAAAGTAAAGCCACTGACAGTCAGAGGCGGATGGCTTTGTCACATCTTGAATCTTTTAATGATCTCTATTTTGAAAGGTACTAATTTGCAGTATACAATGTATCCATTTTCTGCAGGCTAAGATATAATATGTTCTGTTATATCATGTGTATATTATACCTTTTTATCCTCCAATTAAAATATTTGAAACAAGGCAGACATCATTTCTGAGTGTTATGTTGAATTCATCTATTCGGTTCATTTAAAGGAAAGCCTCAAAGCCACTTCAAAATTTACAATGGAATATTTTCCAAGTGTGATACAAACTTGATTATTTCTACTTTAGAGAGAGAAAGGGCTTTGTATGTCATATTGGAAATAAATCATCTTTATATTGAGTAAACCTTGAATATTTTCATTTTTCCAAATTATGTCTTAGCTATGGGTAAATTCATAGCAGCTTACTTGAAAACACATTGGCAACCAACTCTTATTCCAAAGAACTGCATATTTTTATGATAGATGTGCAAGAATCTATAATGTACAAGCAACATAAATGTTGCTTTTATTTTGTGTTGCTTTTCTTTAGAACTGAGCAATCTGATTATTTTAAAAAAGAAATCATTAGTATGTTTCAGCCTGCCACATTCTGCAGGTAACAAAGAATATCAGAATTGCAAGTTGCTATAATCACCAGAAATGGAAAACTGGAGTTGATAAGCTTCGTTTCTCACATAATCATTTCAGGTGAATTGGTGACAGCTGAAATCAGATTCCTGTGATGAACAGATGTGTCTTTAAATGGCAGAATCCCCCCTCCAGCTTCCCACTGTAGGTAGATTTAAGTGAAAAATAAAAGTAATTTAAAGATCTAATTAATTCAGCTCTTGAACACTAACCATACTAAATTTCTTTTCCATCTTTGGTAATATGTTTAGAGAAGAAAGGGCTTTAGGTTGAGAAAACAGTGTGTTACACCCAGGCATCATTTTGAAGGACAGCTTGCTTCCCCTCTGTCTGAAACATCATAGCTGGTTTTGCTTTTTATTAACAACTATGCTTATTTGTTGAGCTATTGCACAAGAGTGACGAGGAGGTCTTGGACTTGTCAGTCGACTGGAGGGCTGAGTACTCCTAATCAAGAAGCTAAAAGAAATTATTGCTTGCATTTCCCCCCCATGCTTCTCTACATGTAGGAGAGCTGAGAAGAGAAATTCCATGCTGCAGCAGAGCTGAGACTGTATGATTTATGTATGATTATCTCTTCATTTTAGGAAGCATGGATTAGCTCTGCCTAGATTAAATACAGAGGTGCACTCCAGAGGGGGTGGTCATGGGAATAAGGGTTTGTAACTCTGAGTACGACAGGGATGCTGAGGTGGGGTGAATTAAAGAGAGAGAGGAGGGACTGGAGACATTTTCCTTCTTCAAGAAGGATTTCTCAGGTAGGACTGTAGGGAGAATGCTCCTGTTCAGGTTGTGAGGAGACTGAGGACAGGATATGTGATTTAAGAACCATTAGCAATAAGAGTATCTGGGCCAAACCAAATCTATATTTCTCTTATCCTATTATCCCAATCTTCTCAGTTAGATTTACCACTAACCTTGAGTAAAGAGCAGCAGAGAGTTGCACTGTCCCCAGAACAAATGAGGGACAAAACCATTATTCAGACTGTCTCAATTCAGTTCCTGGTCTCCCTCCTCCCTTACTCCAGCAGGAAGTAATCTAAACCAGCCCTGTATCAGCAGCAGCTCATTTCCCCCAATCTGATGCCTTGGTCACATTGGCTGGCTGATTGGCACAGGGGGAGACAGGGTAGAGTCAAGGCTCCACGCACTTTCATTCCATGCCCAGCTGCACAGAAAGCAGAGTAGCAGCCCCATAAGACTGCTCTCCTCATTGCACCATAGCCCTCGAAGCAGGCAGCCCAGGCAGGGGAATAAGGGCCATTTTATAAGCCTCATTACTCTACGTGGAGCATAGAGTGAGGCACAATCTTGCTCTTTGTGATTTAGCCTAGTATGATTTTCTCCCTCATCAGAAAGAGGCACGACTGCAGGGGAGCTCTTGAACCAAACCAAAACACAGGAAGTGAAGTGACTCCCAACCAAAAAGGAAAAACACAAACAACTTAAGAGGCTGCACTGAGAGGCAAGAGCTTAGGAAACCCACTTCCACCGCTACTTGGGCAGGCCCTCCCTCCCCAATCTAAACAGAACAGAAGAGAGTGTTCTAAACATTTTAAGGGGGGTTATCACACCCTACTGAAGTTCTCCCAGCCATAACAGCTGTTCACCCCAGACTGTTCTCTGCGATCCTCTGCAAGGGATATGTTGAGTGCTCCTCATTCCATCTAAGAACTGGAGCTAGGGGGCTGAGCTCTCACTGTGGTCCACATGTTCTCCAAAACTTCTATGAGGCAAGTGCCCCTCCTTATTTAAGTCATTTATTTTTGTCTGGTAAAGAAATATTGTGTATGTGGTTTGGCTTTGAAGTGATGGGAAGTTTTAGGATTTGGTTGTTATGGTTTCCATTCACCTATAATTTGTATCTGTTATTTGTACTCATTGTGTATAGGATATAATTGTCCCTCTGAGTGTGTAGTGTCAGCGATTGTCCACTAACAGCCCAGTATTACTCCCACTCAAGATTATGAGAACTGGTTTACACCCTAATCAAATAATACTAATTATTAATAATAAATACTTAATTTGTATATAGCATCTTTCATCCATAAATCTGAAAGCACTTAGCAAAATAATAAATTGAGGCACAGAAAGGCAAAGTGACTTGCTCAAGGTCACCCAGCAGGCTAGTGGCAGAACTGGAAAAGAACTAAGGTCTTCCCAGTCCCAATGAGGAGCTCTACCCACTGAGCAACACTGCTTCTCTTAAGGTCCCATCCTATCCCAAATAAATGAATGAGAGTTTTTCCACTGACTTAAATGAAAGCAGGACTGGGCCCTCAGTGAAGGACTTCTTGCCCGAGATGAACACACCTTTTCCTCTTCCTCTTTGGCCTTTTTCATCTGGGAGACCGTCTCAAACCCTAACCAAATAAATGTTTAAAATAAAGTTCAAGGTAAATTCTAACATCTGATCACATTCAAAGGACCTATTTATTATAATTGGCTATGATCTTGCACATGCCTCCGGTAGGAGATGGCTTCTGTGTTAGATTGGAATGAGCTATTTGTTCCTCATTACAAAAGTCTTGTTACATGAGAATTGTAGCATATTTTCTCTGAAACGAAGAAACACGGCACATACACCAGCAGAGACTGCACGCACTCCTCTTCAAGAGCTACTGAGCATTATAATTTAGGAATGCAGCACTGCCATCTGGGGGATGAAAAAAGCCAATAGTACAATCAGAGCTCAGCTACAGGGGGAAAAAACAAACATGGGGGGTGGGAGGGAAGAAAATTATCAGCCTGCAGAAGCTGGTAATGATGATATGCTTTTCTTAAAGTGTACAGGAATCAACAATACCCTCTTGGATTATTGCTTTCAAATAGGGTAACATTATTTTTCACTTAGATACAGAGGTTCTACCCATTCCAAAAGCATAAGTGGGGTCTTGCCTTTTAATGTTTATGTCATTTAGCAACTGGCTATATGGTGCAAACACCCCCTGTAATGAATTCTCTATAATTCCTTGAATTACAGTATTATTCCCTCTTTGCTCAGTTATACCAGTAAACAAGGGCAGAGGTGATTCACTGAACCCAGCTAATAAACTGCTCTGGAGTCCAGTCTACAGTCTTTGAAATTCATAAAAAATAATAATGCAGAAATTACCATATCCATATCTCTTGACATCCTGCTGAGCTCATTGTCACATCCTTTACATACTGCATTTATTTCACAACACTTGGCTTGGTCCTGGGAAACCTGCTGTCTTTTCTCCCCAATATAGGTCTGAGAGGCAGCCCATCTGGCTCTCTAATAAAGAAAATGACTGCACATACTAATTATTTTTCTGAATTGGCCTGTACTGGGTGAAGGCTGGGGATCCAGTGGTCCCTTAAAAAGAAACCTGTGCAATTTCTCAACAGCTATACACAGAAAAATTCTGCATTCCACAACTTGTTCTAGCTATTCAAATGCACACACACCCAATACGCGGTAGCAATTTTATCCGAGTTCAGGCAATGTATTCAAGCCCCCACAAAGGCTGTTGTGCCAAAACTTTGGTGGCACAGCCCATTTCTTGAATGAATTTTCAAAACAAAACAAAAAAGAAGAAGAAGAAGAAGAAGAAGAACAAAGAACCATTATTGTGCGTCTGCCCAATACCTAGCACAACAGGACCCACACTGCCTATAAGTGCTACTGCAATGTACAACATAACTGTTAGATGTTAACTGTAAGCATAACAAAGTAAACTATATGAGAGATTTTTATCTGAATTCTCATATGGACTATTGCCTGACTGGATTTTAACCAGCATGGCAATGTTGTGACTGACCTGCTACTCACCTTTTAATTGTGGATTAGAAACAAATGTCTGACTTCTACATTAAGCCCCCCAAATTTTATACCCTCTATTATTTTACAGCATCTGCCCATCCTACCTTGGCTGCTGATTCCACTAGTATCACAATAATACATTGTCTAGAGGTACCTGGAGCACTCCAAAAAGTAGTATCTCAAAGGGAACAAGAGGTAGTACTGCTTTTGCAGGTGTTGATTTAGCGCTCTTGAAGCTATAAGTGGCTCATGGTAAAGTAGGATGAACTCCTGGAAGGTTTAAAAATTATAGCACTGCTATAATTTTTAAAAACAAACAAACAAACACACACTGACAGAGAATCATAGAATCATAGAATATCAGGTTGGAAGGGACCTCAGGAGGTCATCTAGTCCAACCCCCTGCTCAAAGCAGGACCAATCCCCAACTAAATCATCCCAGCCAGGGCGTTGTCAAGCCTGACCTTAAAAATCTCTAAGGAAGGGGATTCCACCACCTCCCTAGGTAACCCATTCCAGTGCTTTACCACCCTCCTAGTGAAAAAGTTTTTCATAATATCCAACCTAAACCTCTCCCACTGCAACTTGAGACCATTACTTCTTGTTCTGTCATCTGGTACCACTGAGAACAGTCTAGATCCATCCTCTTTGGAACCCCCTTTCAGGTAGTTGAAAGCAGCTATCAAATCCCCCCTCATTCTTCTCTTCTGCAGACTAAACAATCCCAGTTCCCTCAGCCTCTCCTCATAAGTCATGTGCTCCAGACCCCTAATCATTTTTGTTGCCCTCCACTGGACTCTTTCCAATTTTTCCACATCCTTCTTGTAGTGTGGGATCCAAAACTGGACACAGTACTCCAGATGAGGCCTCACCAATGTCAAATAGAGGGGAATGACCACATCTCTCGATCTGCTGGCAATGCTCCTACTTAGACAGCCCAAAATGCCGTTAGCCTTCTTGACAACAAGGGCTCACTGTTGACTGATATCCAGCTTCTCATCCACTGTAACCCCCTAGGTTCTTTTCTGCAGAACTGCTGCCTAGCCACTCGGTCCCTAGTCTGTAGCAGTGCATGGGATTCTTCCATCCTAAGTGCAGGACTCTGCACCTGTCCTTGTTGAACCTCATCAGATTTCTTTTGGTCCAATCCTCTAATTTGTCTAGGTCCCTCTGTATCCTATCCCTACCCTCCAGCATATCTACCACTCCTCCCAGTTTAGTGTCATCTGCAAACTTGCTGAGGGTGCAGTCCACCCCATCCTCCAGATCATTAATGAAGATATTGAACAAAACCGACCCCAGAACCGACCCTTGTGGCACTCCGCTTGATACTGGCTGCCAACTAGACATGGAGCCATTGATCACTACCCGTTGAGCCCGATGATCTAGCCAGCTTTCTATCCACCTTATAGTCCATTCATCCAGCCCATACTTCTTTAACTTGTCAGCAAGAATACTGTGGGAGACCGTATCAAAAGTTTTGCTAAAGTCAAGGAATAACACGTCCACTGCTTTCCCCTCATCCACAGAGCCAGTTATCTCATCATAGAAGGCAATTAGGTTAGTCAGGCATGACTTGCCCTTGGTGAATCCATGCTGACTGTTCCTGATCACTTTCCTCTCTTCTAAGTGCATCAGAATTGATTCCTTGAGGACCTGCTCCATGATTTTTCCAGGGACTGAGATGAGGCTGACTGGCCTGTAGTTCCCCGGATCCTCCTTCTTCCCTTTTTTAAAGATGGGCACTACATTAGCCTTTTTCCAGTCATCCGAGTCCTCCCCCGATCACCATGAGTTTTCAAAGATAATCGCCAATGGCTCTGCAATCACATCCGCCAACTCCTTTAGCACCCTCGGATGCAGCGTATCCGGCCCCATGGACTTGTGCTCGTCCAGCTTTTCTAAATAGTCCTGAACCACTTCTTTCTCCACAGAGGGCTGGTCACCCCCTCCCCATGCTGTGCTGCCCAGTGCAGTAGTCTGGGAACTGACCTTGTTCGTAAAGACAGAGGCAAAAAAAGCATTGAGTACATTAGCTTTTTCCACATCCTCTGTCACTAGGTTGCCTCCCTCATTCAGTAAGGGGCCCACACTTTCCCTGACTTTCTTCTTGTTGCTAACATACCTGAAGAATCCCTTCTTGTTACTCTTAACATCTCTTGCTAGCTGCAACTCCAAGTGTGATTTGGCCTTCCTGATTTCACTCCTGCATGCCTGAGCAATATTTTTATGCAGCAACCATAGGTGGATATATGTACTATACTAGCATGACTGAGGGTCAAATCCAGACTCAGACCCCAAGTAGTCTCTAGTCATCCTAGTCTCTAATGTATGTTTGTCCCCATCAGGCTGGCTTGTTCAGAAGAACAAGAAATCACTTAGCGCATCCTAAGTGTTTGGAGGGTACCTCCAGCTGGTAGAGGAAGCTATTATGTCTGCCTTTATATGCTTTTATGAGTACCAAATTCAGCCACATTGTAAGACATTTTTAAAAAATTAGTTTCTGAACAGCAGGAATCCTAGTTTTCAGTGATAAAAACCCAAAATTCTGATTAAAAACCCCCCCATAAAAATCTGTGTTGTTCCGTGATTAAAATGAAACATTGAAATCTAGTTTCCCAAACCACAATATATATATATAGGTATCAGTTGAACACAATGTTTTATTGATATACAGTAGAACCCCATTTATCTGAGCCTCCACCATCCGGTTCTCCATTTTACCTGAACCACCAGTCACTCAGGGCTGACAGCAGCAGAGCTTGGATGGTCAACCCCAGGCGGCTGGGGCTCCGGTTGTCAGGGCCACATGGGGCTGACCACCTGATCCCTTCCGTGCAGGACTGATGGCCCAAGCACTCCCCCCCATCCACCTTCCATCTGAAAATAGGGATAGGAAGTTTTTTGCCAATTCTCCTGGTTATCCCAATTCGATTATCCGATCTGGTCCAAATTAGATCAGATAAATGGGGTTCCAATGTCAATTTAAAGCATATTCAAAAATCAACCATAAGAGGGGGAAGTTGTGCACATTGAATAAGTGATACTGGTACTTTCAATAAAATTTTAGTTAATAGTTAATATAGGTTTCTAATTTTTCACAAAATATAAAGACTAAAGATTCTATGTAAAAATGCAAATTCCATGTTTTTCCATGGGAATTGGATTTCTGGGATCTCTGCTGAACAGCAACCAATAATATTCTGGGATTTTTAATCAATTTCTTACTGAGCAATGACATGCAAGTGCAGAGATCACCAAACACACTGGATTTTGGACATATGTTCATCAATTTTAGTTGAATCAACGAAATTTCCTTTCATGTACAATAAAGCAGGTTTGGACCACTGTCTTTACAGGTGAAAAGCTAGTGCCCATAAGAACAACTTCATGCTTTTCTTTTGAAGATTTCAAAGCACTTACAAACTCAAGAAGAAGGAAGCTGAGATTTTCAAAGCTGCCTAGGGGCTTTGGTCACCCAAATCCCATTAATTGTAATGGGAAACTGGACGTTCAATTCCCCAAAGTGTCTTTGAAAACTTCAGCTGGATGGTATTGCTAGTAAAGCACAGAACTGGGAGTCGTTAAGAGCTGATGTAAAGACTTGCACAAAGGAAGCCATTTGCTGTGCATAACAAGAAGTTTTATTGGTCCTACAAAACCCAGGAACTTGGCAACATAATGTAGAGCATCCTCTACTGGTACCTTGCCTATTAACTATTTATATATACACAGACATCTCTTGTAACAGGAGTCAAGGGATATCTCTCTCTCTCTGCGGGCCAGATTCTCCGGTCCACTAGGGCCACTTTGTACCACATGGCCTTAAAGTAGTCAGAAATGGCTAATGGAAAATTCCCTCTGTGCGAGGGAAGTCTCAGCTGACATAAGTCTGGTGGAGGCAGCATAAGGAGAACGAGAGCATATGTCACGGGGCATTCCAGGGGAGGGGGGTAGGCTGAACAAGGAGAGGAGTTGCTACTCCCAATCCTCCCCTGGTGAAAGGCTCATGTGCAGACTTAACTGGCAGAGGAGTTGGATGGTTCTGAATCAGGAGGCAGCCACTGACTTCCTCTCTTCACTACATCTGGGTGTAGCTTGGCCATAGGGAATCCTGTCTCCTTTTCTTCTTAGACTTTTGAACCAGGTTCTGTTCCTGGCTTCTATGTGGAATTAGGCAAATCAGTTAAGTTCTACAGTACATGCTCCAGTTTTCCTAGGTGTAAAACAGGGGATAATGGTACTTCCCTATCTGAAAGGGATTTTGTGACATTTAGCTCAGGGTTTATAAAGTGCTTTGAGATCCTCAGATGTTAGATGCTATGTAAGTGCAAACGATAATATGAAAACTACACGGAGGGATCACTTTGTCCGCCACACACAGTCCCTCCTGAAATACACTGCAGCAAGTTCTTAAGTGTGCCTACAACCATTTAATGTAGAAAATGAAAAATACCTTCTTCAACTTAAACTGCCTGCATCAACCTACCTAGTCATCAATTAAATGCAACAGTCTAATGTTTTCTGCTGTGTGGGAAGAAGGGAGCCAAAGGACCAGAAATACTGGCCAAACAATCGTAAATCACGGAAGGAGGGGAAATGAGGCTAGTTTGTATGCCCCCCTTTTCCCCTGAGGTGGCATACTCCCTTCTACAAAATATGCATTTGAAGCGCTAGGGGAAAATGGTGCTGCGACTAGCCAAAGACAGATGAAGCTATTCAACAGCTGTAACCATCAGCAGTGGAAGAATTGTTGGTTAACACAGACATTAATTTTTCCTCATTGCAGCATTAATTTTTCATTCCATAATTTCCAGCTCCCTCCAAAGGGGTAAGAGTATTCAAGCAACCAATGGGAGCACACCTCATTGGACTGTTAATTGCAGAGGGGAAGGCACTTTCTCCCAATGACCTGGTTTGGATGGGATTCTCTCTGGATCCTCAGGCACTAAGATACTGGCAGCCCACACTTCCTGCACCTCCTCGCAGCTACTACTCTTTCCCACAAAGGAATAATCAGTTGGGTTACATCCAGTAACTGTCCTCTTCTCTGCTCTGGCCCATGTTTTAGGGATTTGTTGGTTTGTGGGCAGTCATTGCTAGGGAAAATGCTTAATTGAAAATGGGAGCCTGGCCTTTTGATGTGAATAGCTTTTCATAGAGTTTAAGGCATAGAGGGACTTCAAATATGTGATCTGACTTCCTGCATATCACAGGAATGTAGGTGTGGGCTTGGTCTGATCTCCTCTGGCAAAGTGGTCCATGATCTGGCAGTCCGACTGCCACAAATGCTCCACCCAGCAGTTCAGAGCTTTACTCTGAGAGTCTCTGCAGCTCCATTGCTACTGTGGGGCACAGGCAGCTCCAGTGGCTCACAGATGATGAGCTGGCCTTATGAGATAGCCAAGTACTAATTCTATTTAGTGTCTTGTAGATTCAGAGATTCCAAGTCCAGAAGGGACCATTGTGATCATCTCTTCTGACCTCCAGCATGACAAAGGCCATAGAACTTCCTCTAATAGTTCCCTTTGAACTAGAGCATATCTTATAGAAAAACATTCAGTCTTGATTTAAAAATTGCCAGTAATGGAGAATTCGCCATGAACCTTGGTAAATTGTTTCAATGCTTAATTACCCTCACTGTCAAAACTGTATACTTTATTTCCAGTCTGAATTTGTCTAGCTTCCACTTCCAACCAGAGGATCATGTTACATCTTTCACTGCTAGATTAAAGAGCCCATTATTAAATATTTGTTCCCCTTGTTGGTACTTATAGACTGTAATCAAATCACCCCTTCTCTTTGTTAAGCTAAATAGATTGAGCTCCGTGAATATCACTATAAGGCATGTTTTTCTAATAATGCTATATTCATTTTCGTGGCTCTTCTCTCAACCCTCTCCAATTTATCCTTCTTGAATTGTGGGTACCAGAACTGGATAGAGTATTCCAGCAGCGGTTGCAGCAGTGTCAAATATAGAGATAAAATAACCCTACTTCTCCAACTTGAGATTCTCCTGTTTATGCATCCCAGGATCGCATTAACTCTTTTGGCCACAGTGTCACACTAGGAGGAGCTATGTTTGGTTATCTATCATGATCCCTAAACCCTTTTTAGAGTCAAACAATTTGTTTGAGTGCACCCAGTTTACCAAGCGATCCAGATCTCTCTGAATCAGTGCCCAGCCCTCTTCATTATTTACCATTCCCCCAATTTGTGTGTCAGCTGTAAACTTTATCAGTGATGATTTCATGTTTTCTTCCAGGTCATTAATAAAAATGCTAAATAGCATAGGGCCAAGAACTGATTCCTGTGATACCACACTAGAAACACACCTGCTTGATGACAATTCCCTGTTTACAATTACAGATTGAGACCTGTGCATTAGCCAGTTTTTAATCCATGTAATATGTGCTATGTTAATTTTATATTATTTTAATTTTTTAATATCAAAATTTGATGCAGTTCCAAGTCTAAGTATATTATGTCAGCACTGTTATCTTTATCAACCAAACTTGTAATCTCTCATAAAAAAATCTAGTTATTTACAGTCTCTATTTTCCATAAACCCATGTTAATTTGCATTAATTATAGTACCCTCCTTTAATTCTCTATTAATCAGTTAGATTAGGGTCAGGATTTTGAATTTGGTCTGGAAATGGGGAGCCAGCAGAAGTTGCAGAGCACAAATGTGATGCCCTCATCTCAGCCTCTGTATTGCGTACCAGTTGCAGCCTCCATGTGATGGGTCTCCTGGAGATGAAATTTACAGAGTTTGACAATTAAACATTATCCCCTATCCGCGTGACAAAATGATATGGCTCCTTAGGGGGATTTTCTGCAAAATAAAATGAGTTTGTCTCTAGGTTCACAGCCTGCGTTTCAAGTCTCCCTCAGACGCGATATAAAATGGCTGGACTGTTAGAAACAGCCTTATAATACATACAAATGCAGCCTGAACTATAACAATGGATAGTTATACATAGAGAAAACAATACATACAGTGGAAAAAACCCTCCACCTTTGCCTCACCTTGAAAGGAGACAAGAAACATTTTTTTCCACAGCGGTCTAGCCTGAGGCCATTCTTCTAGTCAGACTGCTGAAGAAGAGCCTCTAGCAGTGATCACATGTCCCAGGCTGCCCTGTCTAATATGTACCCCTCTCTCTCTTTTTTTTTTTTGTAAAGGAAGGAGCTTTAATTGAAAAATATCTGACAAGGATCATGAACTCACTCCATGGTGGGGGCCTGCAAGAAGGAACCAGCCCAGCTTTCTTAAAGCTCCTTTCACCATGGGCTGGAAACTATCTTCAGTATTCAGCTCTGCTCATATGCTATTCACCCATCCTCCCTTTTCCCAATGGCTAATTTTATGAGGCTGATCCAATAGTTTCAGTCAAAATAAATCCAAACAGGATGCCTTTCAAAGCTCTTTGTTCAAGGTGAGATGAGGCAGGGCAAAGTCACCGAATGGAGGGACACCAATCCTCTTTAGGTACACGGTCAGGTCAATTCCCACCCTCCACTCTGAACAGAAAAGAGGCTAAAGATGGCTAAGCTCCACTTACTGTTTGTAAAACCACCCTGGCTCATGCTGTCCTAGTTATTTTTAGTTACATCATGGCATTTTGCCAAAAAAAAAAATCCAACAAACTAAAAGCTGCAAATTTTAGGCTAGGGATTAAGCATCAAACTGTGAAGTTTAGAAAAGCAGTGTAAGCAAGAAGAAAAATAAATGTATGGTCCTGTTATCAGTATTTGTGCTGATTTTTTTACCAAAGCTGAAAATGTCACCTTGGAACATGAAGCCAGCCTCCATCACAGTGAATACATGCAGCATCTTGCTGTGTAGTCTTCCCCCCCCCCCCCACGCCCCACTTTTTTTTTTTTTTTTTTCTGATCCAACACAACTTTTAAAAAAAAAAACCACATACACACACCCCTTTAGCCCTATCCTTAGGAGACAGTTCCACATCCCACTCACTGGAACTTCTTTTCCCACAGAGTGAAGAGAGTGGCTGGATTTCATTAAGATACCAATTTACTCCCTCACAATAATTGCAAAGAGAGCCATCTGAAAACATTCCATCTTCAGAAAACCTTTAGAAATACATTGCACTCCTGAAATGCCCAATGAAAGTAGCAATAGGATTAATGACACCTCATTTTTCCTGTCCTCTACAATCAACCGAGGATTTGGTGGGACACTGACGCCTAAGTTGTGTGAGGAAAATTGATTCTTCTACCCTAAATCTCTCTCCAGTGGTGAAAGTTGAAGAGATTTCCTCCCGTTCCCTTGGAATTTCATAACATTGCCCATTGTTCCACTATGCTCCTCATGTCACCTCACGCTGACTGCAGAGACAGCCCCACTTACCTTTTGTCTGACAGAGAATCCATAATAAAAGCAGGTCAGTCACTGTCTTTTAGAAGTCAGCAGAAGAGGATGGGAACAGCATAGCAGAAACAGTTACTCAAAAGAAATTCATTGCCACTCTGGGCTAAATTTGATGGCGGATTCCCCAGCAGGTGTAAATCAGTAGAGTTCCATTCTAATTTTAAGTTTCCATAAAAATGATGTTTTTTTCTCTGAGTCAGATGTTTTTTTCCATCCTGTCTGAAAGTGGTTTACGCCTATAGTGATTAAAAGGAATATTTTCCCAAATCACTTTTTAAAATCATCATAATCAGATTCCAGTTCTGACAACAGGTTATGATTGCTGTTATAGCATCCTTTACTCAGTCAAAATGAACATGATGCTAACCAGCATAACAGCGAAAGGCAAACGAATTTGGAATGCATCAAACAGGACAGCAACAGAAACAAATGAGAAACACTAGAATCTGATAAGTAGAATAGAAATGTTTTAGATTGAAGCATGATTTGTGTGAGGTTTATTCTAAATTCTGGATATTCGGTTTTATAGCCTGTGAATCATAAAGGACACAGTTCAGAAATATAATAAAATCATATGCTTAACTCCGTCCCTATTCAACAAAGTATTTAAGCACACATTTAAGATCTATTGAAGTCAATGGGACCAAAGTACATTCTTAAACAGTTTGAGGCCTGAGCCAAAGCCCGTTTACATCAGTTGGAGTCTTTCCATTGACATTGGATCAGGCCCTTGATGAATAGGGATGTATTGCTAAACTGGGCCTAATTGAGGAAAGTCCAATGTAGTTACCAAACTAAATAAAGTGGTGATTTCAAACCGATTCCTATTAACCAGGTGTGACTTAAAATGAATCTGGGACATTACTAACACTGTACTTTGGTAATAAGGCACTGTAGACCACTTTTTTCTGAAGCTTTGCAGTTCAATTTGCCAAATACAACGTTTATTTAATTTTATTCCTGTAGAGACAAAAAGTTGTTCAGACCTGTCACATGAGATTAACACTTGGTTCCATGAATAGATAAAGGGTTCTAATTCTATTTAATCAATTGTGCCTTTTCTATTTGTTATATTGATTAATTTTAGATTACAGTCCCTCAACAAAGTGATATTTAGATGCATCAATCTATTGGTAAGCTCCTTCTTGGTGCAGCAGCAGCTGAATTTGGAATGCAAATCATTCACACAGTTATCAATATTCTAATACAGAAAAGTCACTCTGGGCCCAATCCTGATCCCAGTGAAGTCACTGTTGGTTTTGTCATTGTCTTCAGTGGAAAAAGGAGCAGTCCCTATTAGCCTGATCCAAAGGTCACTGAAGTCAACAGTTTTTGTTACCCTCTAAAAGGAAATTAAGTACAATGCAAATGTCCAGGCGATGAGCGCCTTTCTTGTTTCATCCTTCATTTCCCACATCTGGGAACTCCCATCACACAGGGACGGTGATCTAATGAGTTTCTATGAAAGGCAATAATGTTATTATTTAAGTATTAATAGTATTCACTGAACAGTGACACTGAAGGTGCCAAGAAAGACGGGGGGGGGGGGGGGTGTATGGTCCACTGGAAAAGGCATGGAACTGGGCCCAAGGAGAACTGAGGTTTACACCCATCTGGGCTACTGATTTATTGTGTGCGATTTAGCCTCCCTGAGCCTCAGTTTCCCTACTTATAAAATAAATAGGAATACTTATAGTTTTGCCCACTTTTCTAAAACACTTTGAAATCTACAGACGAAAAGCACTAGGCACTACAGAGAACACCATGACAACAAGAAGAATCCTCCACCCAGCTTCGTTGTGCTGAACAGATAAGCTCCCTGGCGAAGCCCCAAAGTCAGAGAATGAAACAGGTAAAGGCCTTTTAGATGGACCGTTTAGACACATTACAGTCTCCTTATGCACGTACAGAGTACCCATGTCCAATCATATTATTAGGTGGCTCCCTTCCCTCATTCCCTCAACAAGGAGCCTACACAAGCATCTGTTTAGCCTTCTTTAGGTTCCCTTCTGGTTGCACAGCACTTCCTCTTCACTTGCAGAGCTACTGGTGCAGCACAGGGTTCCCTCTAAGAGTCACTACAAAACATCTTATCAATACATGGGCCAGAAAACCCATCCTTCTGACTCCTCTCCAGCTGTCAGTGGCAACTATGGGATTATTGCCAACAGCCCATCACAGACAGAAGAACTTCCTGGTCTTCTACTGAGAGCCTATTCTGTTTTTACAATCTAAAGAAAAAGATATATTTCTTCTTTATTATACAGTTAAACATCATTGAGTGCAGGTATTAAACAGTATCAGGATTATAAGGCTCATAAATGGGTGGTTAATTTCCATATCTCCTTCTCTGCTTTAGGTGACTTGGAGGGCAAGGATTGGACCACAGGTCCTCTAAGGATGGACAGAGATTTAGGTCCAGATCCTCAAAGGTAAAGAGCATCTATACCCCAGACTTAGAGGCCTAAATCCCAGTTTTAGACTCCACTGTGATCCACAAATCTCTCACTCTGCTGTTGCCTATAATTTCACAGCTAGAACCACACCCAGGCCTGTGAGATTAAGCGCCTAAGGGCATGTCTACACTATGAAATTAGGTCGATTTTATAGAAGTCGATCTTTAGAAACTGATTTTATATCGTCAATCGTGCATGTCCCCACAAAGCGCATTAGGTCGTCAGAGTGCATCCTCAATACTGTGGTTAGTATCGACACATGGAGTGGTGCACTGTGGGTAGCTATCCCACAGTCCCCACTGCCCATTGGAATTCTGGGTTAAGCTCCCAATGCCTGATGGGGCAAAAACATTGTCGCGGGTGGTTTTGGGTACATGTCGTCAGTCTCCCCTCCCTCCCTCCCTCATTGAAAGCAATGGCAAACAATCATTTCATGCCTTTTTTCCTGGGTTATCCGTGCAGACGCCATAGCACGACAAGCATGGAGCCCACTCAGCTGCCCACTGCTTTTGTGAGCATTGCAAACACCTCGCGCATTATCCTGCAGAATGTACAGAGCCTAGCTAGGAGCCGCCAGTACGAGGAAGATTGCGAGGAAGACATGGACACACAGATTCCTGAAAGCACAGGATGTGGCAATTGGGATATGATGGCGGCATTGGGTCATATTGATACAGTCGGATGCCAATTCTGGGCCCGGCAAACAAGCACAGACTGGTGGGACCGCACAGTGTTGCGGGTATGGGATAATTCCCAGTGGCTGCAAAACTTTCACATACATAAGGCCACTTTCATGGAACTTTGTGAGTTGCTTTCCCCTGCCCTGAAGCACCAGAATACCAAGATGAGACCTGCCCTAACAGTTGAAAAGCGAATGGCAATAACCCTGTGGAAGCTTGCAACACCTGACTGCTACAGGTCAGTCGGGAATCAACTTGGAGTAGTGGGCAAATCTACCATAGGGGCTGCTGTGATCCAAATAGCCAGGGCAATCAATACCCTTCTGCTAAGAAGGGTAGTGACTCTGGAAAATGTGCAGGTCACAGTGGATGGTTTTGCTGCGATGGGGTTCCCTAACTGTGGTGGGGTGATAGACGGAACACATATCCCTATCTTGGCACCAGACCACCTTGCCGAAGAGTACATAAACCGCAAGAGGTACTTCTCAATGGTGTTGCAAGCCCTGGTGGATCACCAGGGCCATTTCACCAACATCAGCATGGGATGGTCAGGAAAGGTGCATAATGCCATTTCACCAACCTCTTTTGACTGTTCGGAAAGCTGCAAGAAGGGACTTTCTTCCCAGACCAGAAAATTACTGTTGGGGGATGTTGAAATGCCAATAGTTATCCTTGGGGACCCAGCCTACCCCTTGCTCCCATGGTTCATGAAGCCGTACACAGGCAGCCTGGACAGCAGTAAGGAGCAGTTCAACTATAGGCTGAGCAAGTGCAGAATGATGGTAGAATGTGCCTTTGGACATTTAAAAGGGTGCTGGCGCAGTTTGCTGAGTAGGTTAGACTTCAGCGAAAGCAATATTCCCATTGTTATTGCTGCTTGCTGTGTGCTCCATAATATCTGTGAGAGTAAGGGGGAGGCATTTATGGCAGGGTGGGAGGTTGAGGCCAATCACCTGGTGGCCAATTTTAAACAGCCAGACACCAGGGCAATTAGAAAAGCACACCAAGGCATGCTGCGCATCAGAGAGTCTTTGAAAAACAGTTTCATGACTGACCAGGCTATGGTGTGACAGGTGTGTGTGTGTTTGTCCTTGATGCAAAGCCGCCCCATTTGGTGAATGTACTTCCCTGTAAGCCAATCCCCCTCTCCCCTTCGATCACAGCTGGCACAGGAAATAAAGTCCCTATTGTTCTGAATCTATTCATTCTTTATTTATTTTAAAAAAAAACAACTTGAGATCACTGACAATGCTGACTAGTAAAAGGAACCCCGGGTGTACAAAGGGTTTGATAACGGGGTGGGATGGCGGAGGAGGGAAGGACAAGGCTACATTGCTTATTGTAGCCACACTACAAATCAAAGCTGTTTGAATGACAGCCTTCTGTTGCTTGGACCATCCCCTGCAGTTGAGTGGCAGGGTGCCCAGAGCCTCTCCTCCCCTAACCCTCCCCCCTGTGTTCTTGGGCATCTGGATGAGGAGGATATGGAACTTGGAAGGCAGTTACACAATGGCTGCACTCTAGTTGCCTTTCCTGCAGCTCCACCAGATGCCTCATCATGTCCGTTTGTTCCCCCATTAGCCTCAGCATCTCCTTCTGCGTGTTCTGATCACGCTCACTGTATGCTTTCCTGGCCTCTGCCACCGAATGCCTCCATGCATTCAGCTGTGCCCTATCTGTGCGGGAGGACTGCATGAGCTCTGAAAACATGTCATCGCAAGTGTGCTTTTTTCGCCTTCTAATCTGCGATAACCTCAGGGATGGAGTTG
The DNA here is from genome assembly GCF_028017835.1 of Emys orbicularis. NCBI lineage: Eukaryota > Metazoa > Chordata > Testudines > Emydidae > Emys > Emys orbicularis. The sequence continues at coordinate 75,292,348 of NC_088683.1, read as the reverse complement.
ATGCGGGGAGCCTAGAAGCATTTGCAGCTGCAGGGGCGGGGAAAAGGGGAGAGTAGACTTTTAAGAAGATACATTTCTGAGAACAAAAGAGAGACTCTTTCACAGTGAATCAAGCAATTCACAGCAGACAGCACATGTGTTTTAGGTACAAGGTCGCAATTTGCTTTTTTATATTGAGCGCCTGCCGGTATGGTGACACATCACACACAGCTGGGCAACAGAATTCAGTTTGCAGGTAGCCATGGTAAGCCAAAGGGTACAGGGGGTTGGCTTCTTCTGCATCCATAACTTCATAATTCATTGGCTCCAGGGTGAGGGAAAGGTCCTGGCTGCCAGGGAGAATGGATTCTCCGCCTGCCTACTGCTCATTCTCCTCCTCCTCTTCCTCATCCACAAAATCCTCATCTGTGTTGTGTTAGGCTGTCACCTTGCAGGTGTCCACAGAGAGTGTTGGGGTACTGGTAGGGTCTCCCCCTAGAATGGCATGCAGCTGATCATAGAAGCGACATGTCTGGAGCTCTGACCCAGAGTGACTGTTTGCCTCCTTTGTCTTTTGGTAGGCTTGCCTGAGCTTCTTTATTTTCACGTGGCACTGCTGTGTGTCCCTGGCGTGGCCTCTGTCCACCATGCCCTGTGCGATTTTGGCATATATATCAGCATTTCTTCTGCTGGATTGGAGTTCTGCCTGCACAGATTCTTCTCCCCATACTGCAATCAGATCCAGTGTCTCCCATTCGCTCCATGCTGGAGCTTGTTTGCAATTCTGGGACTGCATGGTCACCTGTTCTGCTGAGCTCCCACGCTGACCAAATAGGAAATGAAATTAAAAAGTTGCCGGTGCTTTTCCTGTGTACCAGGCTAGTGCATCAGAGTTGAAAGTGCTGTCCAGAGCGGTCACATTGGAGTACCCTGGGATAGCTCCCAGAGGTCAATACCATCGAATTGCACAGCACTGTGTCTACACTACCCCAAATTCAACCCAGGAAGGTCGATTTTAGCGCTACTCCCCTCGTCAGGGAGGAGTACAGCAGTTGATTTTAAGAGCCCTTTAGGTCGGCGGAACAGGGTTGGTTGTGTAGACGCATTCATTATAAAATCGACCTAACATGGCTAAATTCGACCTAACCTTGTAGTGTAGACCAGGCCTAAGACTTTACATCCCTCTAAGGGCTTGTCTACGGGCGACAGTGTTTAGTGAAGATGCCACTATATGCCAACGGGAAAGCTTCTCCCGTCGGTGTAGTTAATCAATCTCCCCAAGAGGCAGTAGCTATGTCAATGGGAGAGTTTCTGTGCTGTCTACATGGGGGGTTAGGTCGGTGTAACCACCTCGTTCAAGGGTGTGGATTTTTCACACCCCGACCAATGTTGTTATAGCAATATAGGTCTGTAGTGCAGACCTGGCCTAAGAGGGGTATGGACTTAAAGATGCACCTTGGATATTAGACCCAAGGAACACTGAAGGACAAAAATAGACTTGTATACTCATAATGGAGAAAATATCACCCCTCTACCTACCAAGAGTGTGAAAGAGCAGACTAGGGCCCCCAAGTTGCTTTAAAATACAAGCATCTTTCTACATTGCAGATTGGAAGTTTAATTGAATGCTGATTTACTAGATTTCATGTTCTCAGAACGTAAGTGCCAGCTTTTAGTTACAGAGTTAGGAAACAAATACCAATTTAAGATTTTTAATAGTAGAAATAATCAAATTTCCTCATTTGCTATCTTTAAAATGGATTTTTTTCTGTTTACAAAGTTTTTAATAATTTAGCACAGCTCTCATTCATCAGACATTCACTGTGGGTGCTGCTCTAGTGGTGAAGTGAACGATTTCATAAAGAAAATTGTGATGAGTTAATATGACACAGCAATTCCAGGAATCTACACATATTGTTGTTGTTTGTTCACAGTGATTGTTCCTAGTATGTAGTAAATTACATCATCATATTCAATGGATAATATTAGTGCTTAAAATTAATATTTCACGCTTCCTGGTTCAAACACCTGGCAAATGTGAAACATCAGATTTGTGCAAGCTGCTTTTGATCAAATGATTCATCTGAGAGAGTTAGGAACGGAATCTATCTACGTATCATGACAACAAAAATGATCAGTCCACAGTGTTTATGTTAGTTTTATAGCACTTTGTTTTATGTCTGAAAGCAATAATTTTGGTCATTGAGGCACTTAGCTTCAAACTAATATCATTAGAAGGTTGGTTTGAAAACAACACAGTGATTTCTTGGCCTGTTAATGGCCTAATAAACATTGAGTTGAAGTTTATCTGTACAACAGTGACATCTACATATTAATGGACAAAATCCAGATTCAGAGGAAAATAGAAGACTTTTGATTAGGGAAAACAGTAGTAGGTGTTCAAATGTGGAAACTCATGACGCCTTCCTTCCCCTCTTATGAAGGTGTTTAAGAATAGTGATTCGTATACATATTAAGGACCATGACTCAAGGCAAATCATCTCATAGACTCATAGACTTTAAGGTCAGAAGGGACCATTACGATCATCTAGTCTGACCTCCTGCACAACGCAGGCCACAGAATCTCACCCACCCACTCCTGTAACAAATCCCTAACCTATGCCTGAGTTATTGAAGTCCTCAAATACTGGTTTAAAGACCTCAAGGTGCAGAGAATCCTCCAGCAAGTGATCCATGCCCCACGCTGCAGAGGAAGGCAAAAAACCTCCAGGGCCTCTGCCAATCTGCCCTGGAGGAAAATTCCTTCCAGACCCCAAATATGGTGATCAGATAAACCCTGAGCATGTGGGCAAGACTCACCAGCCAGCACCCAGGAAAGAATTATCTGAGTAACTCAGATCCCACCCCATCTAACATCCCATCACAGACTATTGGGCATATTTACCTGCTAATAATCAAAGATCAATTAATTGCCAAAATTAGGCTATCCCATCATACCATCCCCTCCATAAACTTATCAAGCTTAGTCTTGAAGCCAAATATGTCTTTTGCCCCCAGTACTCCCCTTGGAAGGCTATTCCAGAACTTCACTTCTCTAATGGTTAGAAACCTTCGTCTAATTTCAAGTCTAAACTTCCTAATGTCCAGTTTATATCCATTTGTTCTTGTGCCCACATTGGTACTAAGCTTGAATAATTCCTCTCCCTCCCTGATATTTATCCCTCTGATATATTTATAAAGAGCAATCATATCTCCCCTCAGCCTTCTTTTGGTTAGGCTAAACAAGCCAAGCTCTTTGAGTCTCCTTTCAGAAGACAGGTTTTCCATTCCTCGGATTATCCTAGTAGCCCTTCTCTGTACCTGTTCCAGTTTGAATTCATCCTTCTTAAACATGCGAGACCAGAACTGCACACAATATTCCAGATGAGGTCTCACCAGTGCCTTGTATAATGGTACTAACACCTCCTTATCTTTACTGGAAATACCTCGCCTGATGCATCCCAAGACCGCATTAGATTTTTTAACGGCCATATCACATTGGCGGCTCATAGTCATCCTGTGATCAACCAATACTCCAAGGTCCTTCTCCTCCTCTGTTACTTCCAACTGATGTGTCCCCAATTTATAACCAGAATTCTTCTTATTAATCCCTAAATGCATGACCTTGCACTTTTCACTATTAAATTTCATCCTATTACTATTACTCCAGTTTACAAGGTCATCCAGATCTTCCTGTATGATATCCTGGTCCTTCTCTGTATTAGCAATAGCTCCCAGCTTTGTGTCATCCGCAAACTTTATTAGCACATTCCCACTTTTTGTGCCAAGGTCAGTAATAAAAAGATTAAATAAGATTGGTCCCAAAACCGATCCCTGAGGAACTCCACTAGTAACCTCCTTCCAGCCTGACAGTTCATCTTTCAGTATAACCCGTTGTAGTCTCCCCTTTAACCAGTTCCTTATCTATCTTTCAATTTTCATATTGATCCCCATCTTTTTCCAATTTAACTAATAATTCCCCATGTGGAACTGTATCAAATGCCTTACTGAAATCGAGGTAAATTAGATCCACTGCATTTCCTTTGTCTAAAGAATCTGTTACCTTCTCAAAGAAGGAGATCAGGTTGGTTTGGCACGATCTACCTTTTGTAAAACCATTTTGTATTTGTCCCAAATACCATTGACCTCAATGTCCTCAACTATTTACTCCTTCAAAAAATTTTCAAAGATCTTGTGTACTACAGATGTCAAACTAACAGGCCTGTAGTTACCCGGGTCACTTTTTTTCCCTTTCTTAAAAATAGGAACTATGTTAACAATTCTCCAGTCATACGGTACAGATTCATTAAAAATTCTTGCTAGTGGGCTTGCAATTTCATGTGCCAGTTCCTTTAATATTCTTGGATGAAGATTATCTGGGCCCCCCGATTTAGTCCCATTAAGCTGTTCAAGTTTGGCTTCTGTCTCAGATGCGGTAATATCTACCTCCATCTCCTCATTCGTCATCCTACCATTATCCCTATGCTCCTCATTAGCCACATTAAAGACTGAGGCAAAGTATTTGTTTAGATATTGGGCCATGCCTAGATTATCCTTAACCTCCACTCCATCCTCAGTGTTTAGTGGTCCCACTTCTTCTCTCTTTGTTTTCTTCTTATTTATATGGCTATAGAACCTTTTACTATTGGTTTTAATTCCCTTTGCAAGGTCCAACTCTACATGGCTTTTGGCCTTTCTCACTTTATCCCGGCATGTTCTGACCTCAATAAGGTAGCTTTCCTTGCTAATCCCTCCCATCTTCCACTCCTTGTAGGCTTTCTGCTTTTTCTTAATCTCTCTGAGATGCTTGCTTATCGAGCTTGGTCTACAACTCCTGCCTATGAAGTTTTTCCCCTTTCTTGGGATGCAGGCTTCTGATAGGTTCTGCAACTTTGACTTGAAGTAATTCCAGGCCTCCTCCACCTTTAGATCCACAAGTTCTTCAGTCCAATCCACTTCCCTAACTAATTTCCTTAATTCTTTAAAGTTAACCCTTTTAAAATAAAAAACCCTAGTCCCAGATCTAATTTTGTTTATCCTTCCATCTAGTTTGAACTGAATTAGCTCATGATCGCTCGAACCAAGGTTATCCCCTACAACCATTTCTTCTATGAGGTCCTCACTATTCACCAAAACCAAATCTAAAATGGCATCCCCTCTTGTTGGTTCTTCAACTACTTGGTGAAGGAATCCATCAGCTATCGCATCCAGGAAAATCTGAGCCCTATTATTATTACTAGCACTTGTCCTCCAGTCTATATCTGGAAGTTAAAGTCTCCCATGATCACACAATTCCCATTAGTGTTTACTTCATTAAAAAGATTAAAGAGGTCTCCATCCCTATCCAAATTGGATCCCGGCGGTCTGTAGCACACCCCAAGCAGTATCTCAGGGGAGGCTCTTGTAGCTTTCTTTCCCAATATGATTTTTGCCCAGACAGACTCTGTCTTCTCCATTCCATCACTTCTTATTTCTTTACAGTCTACCTCATCATTGATATACAATGCTACTCCACCACCTTTGCCTTTATTTCTGTCTTTCCTAAACAGCACATACCCTTCAATACCTGTACTCCAGTCATGACTACTATTCCACCATGTTTCTGTTATCCCTATAATATCCGGTTTCACTTCCTGCACCAGTAGCTCTAGTTCCTCCATTTTGTTACCTAGGCTCCTCGCATTAGTGTACAAACATCTTAATTTTTGCCGTTTGGCTTCACTGACATCCTTTACCCGATTAGGCACAGACATTCTACTGCCAGTGTCACCGATTAGACTGGTATCTACACAACCCTTCCTCCTTACGTCCATTCTCATACCCACGGCTGTATCCTTTCTTACTTTGTTTTCTTCCTTTTCAATGTTAAATTCCGGCGTGGAGATTACCTGGACATCTCCCAACCATCTCCCCCAAATTTCTAGTTTAAAGCTCTCTTCATCAGTTGCGCCAGCCTCCATCCTAGAAGTCTATTTCCCTCCTTACTCAGGTAAAGTCCATCCCGAGAGAACAGTCCTCTGTCCATGAATGCTTCCCAGTGGCCATACATCCCAAAGCCCTCCTTGTAGCACCACTGTTGATCCATCTGTTGATCGCCATAATCTTGTCACACCTTTGTTGCCCTTCTCTAGGAACAGGCAGAATCCCACTGAAGATCACCTGAGCCTCGATTTCCTTAAGCGTCTTCCCCAGCCTGGCATAGTCTCCCTTGATATGTTCCAGCAAGAATCTAGCTGTATCATTTGTTCCCACATGAAGGACAATCAGCGGATTCTTTCCCGCTCCCGTTAGGATCCTTTTCAGCCTCAGGTCCACATCCCGTATCTTAGCACCCGGCAGACAGCACACCCTTCTGTTCTCCGGATCCGCTCTAGTTACAGGCCTGTCTATTCTTCTCAGTATGGAGTCCCCAGTCATGTAGACCTGCCTTTTCCTGGTAATGGTGTGATTCTCCAGTCTATCCCCTGCTCCCTCTGGGTGCAAGTCCTCTCGATTTCTATTGTCCCTTGTAATCCTCCGCAACCCATCCCATATCCTCCTGGGGCTCATATTTGGTGTTGTTATCTCCATTGACTCTTCCCCTCTTCCTATAGGACTAGCTGCTCTTCTCTTCTTCCTTGCCCTCTCACCTTCAGCAACCACCTGCTGTGCCCCTCCTTCATTTTCCAACTCCGCAAACCTGTTCCTGAGCTCTATTTCTCCTTCACTAGCCCATCTATCTAACAGTCTTTCCCAAGCATATAAAGGCCAGATTTTTAATGGGATTTAGGCATCTAATTATTCAGAAAGGTACTTTACCGTCCTCAGATTCTGTACAACACTGTACACTGTCCCAGGGAGCTTATTATTTAATGCTTTTATACTATAACCACGTAAGCACATGCAGAACATCACTCAAGTGAATAACCAAATTGAAAACCAGGGGGCCCCTTGAATGTGTGGAGTTATGCCTGTGCTTAAGTGTTAGCAAGACTGGAGAGTCCAAAGAACAGGCCTGAAGAAGAAAGGAAACATTGGGAGACCCAAAGGAGAGTGGTAACTTAGACTGCTGGGTTTTAAAACAATATTGGTTGAGATCCTCATCCCTGCTCCAGGCCATGTATGCTGCATAAAAGGGATAGAGCAGCAAAAAGGGTCCCTGAAAGCCTCCCTCCAGACAAGGGAGGATTCCCCCAGTGCAGAAACTGTGGAAGACAGCTGTAAGTCTGCCTCCTGAGAACCCCCTCACAAGCAAGTTCTGTGCTGCGTCTCTTAGAGGCACAGCACAAAAATCTCACCCTTTATTTCAATGTCACTCTTCTCTCATATGATGTGGTGGTGACAGTGTCAGTGAAAATGAACTTGCTTGTTGGAAACACCTGATTGGCTTCTTCCATGTATGTTGTATTTTTTACTGCCTAATTCCTCTTCCTTAATTTAAGTGTTTACATGAACAGTACTGAATATTCTCATTGTCTGGTGCCCTCCCTTCTATGCCCTGGTCACTTTGGAGTTTGGTTTTATCCTCCTGTGTGTTTGCCAATTCTTCAATAGTAATATCATCTATATATTAAAACACATCTACTCAATAGAGAAACAAACATTAACTAGCTTCAATTCCTGTTCAATAAACAGGCAGAAGAATCCAAGGGGACTCTGGTAGAAATGAAAGACCTACTATTTGACAGCTGAAATATGATAGGATTCCAGGATCAACTCTCCTTTCAATTATGCATATTTCATCAGTGTGATAGAAACAGCTCCAGACACTGCTTAGAAGAGTGTCAGGATTGTGGCGCACAGGCTACAGTTTGAGAGCTTCTGCTTTAGAGGTACCCATACACTCCCTCCATTTGTCATCTCAGAATGATTTAGAAGCAATAGTTTTCCAGACTGTGACAGGGTTCACTCACCACTGTGGTGCCTCCTGCTGGCTGTCCTGGGGATTAGCTCTGTTTGCTAGTGCACCCTTTTCTGGTGATGTCTTGACACTGTCACTTCTGCTCCAGGACCCACGTCACTCCAAGGACCACAGCATCCTCTTCAGGACACAGCCCTGAGGCTGTGCCACACTCTGTGCTCCCCCTTCCAGGGGACAGCATCACTGTCCGCTGTCCAGCCGCAGCCAATTGTCTGGCCACTTCCTCAGTGGCAAGGCGCGGGGTGGGGAGGACCCGGGCCTGCCCACTACTCCGGTTCTTGGCCCACAGACCCTATAGATGCTGCCACTTGCTACGTCCCTGCCGACTACTCAGATTTCCCTGGGCCACTTCCCCATGGCCCCAGCACTCTTTTTGCCCTGGCCTCAGCCTGCAGATCCCTGCAGCTCGCTAAGAGCTGCCTTCAGCTCCCGAGGTCTCTGCCTTCAGCACTGCTCTATCCAGGGTTCTTGCTGCCTTCAGCCTGCAAGGCAGCCAGTCCACCTCCCTCCTCAAGCCCCAGGGAATGACTGAAGCTGCTCTACTCTGCAGCCCTTTTTATATGGGCCATTCCAACCCTGATTAGCTGCCCCTTGCAGCCCCTCTCTAATTGGCTGCCTTCTGTGCAGCCTCCCTAGGGCTCCATTAACCCCTTATGGGCTGGTGTGGGACAGATGCCCCATTACACAGACTATCCATAACATCATTGTCCTGTGCTAATCAAAGAAACTCCTTTTCCCAAAATGCCTAAACTTGTCTGTAACTAATCCACCCTTTCCGTGGCACCCCTATATGGCCTGAGTGGGTCTGCAGTACCCCACCATGAATCTCCTCCTCTTGTAGTCAGCCAACCCCCACCTTGGGCTCAGCCAGAGTCTCTTTTCGTGTCTTGCCACTAGGGCCCCTATGGGAGCCTGGACAATCTCAACATTCCCAGCAGAAGTTCAGTTCGGTCTCAGGGTCCCTTTTGAGTTCAATTACCTCTAGTCCCTGGTGGCATTCCCCATGTCTCACCACCACCACCATTGGTTAGGAGCAGCCTTCCACAGCCCCTCACTCATATCAGGCTTGCAGTGTCAGTCTGCCCCCAAACAAGTGGAGGAGGAAACTGACACTGCCTCAGTGTAGAAACGCTCCTTAGTCTATCAGTTGGTTGAGGGCATGTCCTATCTCACTCCTTCTCAGGGCCCCCTAACTAATCTCACAACAGATCAGTCTTGCAGGCCCTTTCAGCAAGGCTATATTTATTTTCCAAGAAACAACAAATCCAAAGTGAAAACATTAGGCAATTACCCTGCTGGCCTTAGTCTGTGGCCTCAGGGTCTTTCCTCCAAGGCTAATGTCTCTGGCAGTCCCTGCAGTTCATTCCTTTTACTGTAGCTCCTGCAACTCTCTCAGCTACAAATTTTCCACTTCCTACTATTCTTTGCAGGGCATCAACTGTCTTTGTTCAGGTGTGCCTCCTTAGTAACTAGGTTGGCTGGTCCAGGCCCCTGGCCCTTAAAGGGGTATGCCATGCTGCTATTACATTTCCAGATTCCTTTTGTGCAATTAAGATACCATTAATATTAACTTCCTTCTGAACTAAGAGAACAGCGTGAGTCAAGCTAAGCCAGAACTACAATTGTGTTGAAAATCTTTTACTATTTAGAAGTAACACTTGACTGCATAGAGTCTTCTTTTGTGTTTTTGTCAAGGTATGAAGAAGAGAAAGAGGATAACAATTATCAATCCTTATCAATGATTTCTTCTGCTATGGAACTTTTCACTAAAAAAAATAATTCAGCCAAAAAAAGAAAAAGAAAAAAAGCTTTGCCATTCTCACGTGGCTAAAAAAACTAGTGATGGGGTGAGATACAAAATTGAGATCTGGATCAGAACGTCCCTGAAGAAAGAGTATGCAAAGTTTTGGTTAGCCCTCTCTCTAAGTGAAATGTATTCATATAACAATGGTGGTTTAAACATAAACCTTGCCTTTGGGGAAGCATCACAACTGCCAGAGACTACAAAATGTTTCACAACAGTTCAAGTACTAAGAACATATATAATAATGAGAGCTTCCTGGGAAACTGTCTAAAAAACTGATACTATCCATCTTTCCTGTGCAAGTTCCAAAGGGCTCTTCTGTTCTTATTAAAGTAATAAATAGATATTGTTTATTCATCATCATTTTCATACACATTCTCCACTTTTGTTCTGTCATTGCCTTTGAATTTCCCAGATCTTATAATGCAGCCATTGTAGTATAAAAGCACCAGCTCTGAAACCATAAAGCGCTTTACAAACAAAAGAGGGTTCGTAATATGATGGAAATCTTAAATAAAGCAAAATAAAACAACCCCAACACAAACAAAATCCAGTGAAACTCAAGATTTAAACATCAGCAAACTTAAAAGATGTACATCTTTGTTAGAATTTCTAATAAGATTTACAAAAGTAAAAAGTGAGGCATCCTTGATGTTGAGTCCCTTCTGAAACCCTTTGTGTGTCTTTTTATAATGTCAGTACTTCAGAGCAGGATTGCCTCTTTCTAGATCAGGGATCGGCAACCTTTGGCATGCAGCCCATCAGGGAAATCCGCTGACAGGCCGGGCCGGGCTGGTTTATTTACCTGCAGTGTCCGCAGGTTCGGCCGATCGCAGCTCTCACTGGCCGTGGTTCGCCGTTCCAGGCCAATGGGGGCTGCGGGAAGCGGCATGGGCTGAGGGATGTGCTGGCTGCCGCTTCCCGCAGCCCCCATTGGCCTTGAACAGCGAACCGTGGCCAGTGGGAGCTGCGATCAGCCGAACCCGCGGACGCTGCAGGTAAACAAACCGTCCTGGCCCGCCAGCAGATTTCCCTGACGGGCCGCGTGCCAAAAGTTGCCGATCCCTGTTCTAGATGTTTCGAAGTGCCCTTGCACTTTCTGGGGCATCATCACAATATAAATAATCAATATTAAATGAATATCTGTACATAGCTGAGTCCAATGTTAAATATGATGGCCTGTTAGGAATACTTGCCTATCTTTGGAACTCTTTCTTTGGTTCATTAAAAACAGAATCCTGACAGCTTTTACAAAGTCCTGAATTTGGGGGAAGTCCCTTAACCTCTCTACTTTACTTTGCTTACCTATTAAATAGGGATACTGCTTCCCTCCCTTGCAGTGTCACACATAGGATGATTGAGTACTATTGTAATACAATGATCTACAGAGTAAGAGTCTATTCCAACTCCCATTGAAGTCAATGGAAAGACTCTTCACTTCAACACATGATGGGTCAGGCCTAATGCGCTATTCTCTAAATCCATTTCCTTGGAATTTTTAATTAATTTTTAATAAATAATCTTTGTATTGACTTTTCAGCTTATATACTAACAGTGAATCTACAGATTCTTTGTAGTCTATCTACACAGTACAAGAACCCTGATATATTGCTCTTTTCTGCTGGTTTAGGGCTAACCCTTGCATGCTGCTGAGCACTGATGAAGAAATGTAAAGAGCCTGAGCCCTCAGTACTTGCCTCAGCGGCTTCTGCATAGTGAAGAAAAGTACCCACAGTCCTGAGCAATGTGAGCAAACCTCCATATCTGCTCTCCATTTTATTGAGCAAGAGGAACATAAGAACAGAAGAACGGCCATACTGAGTCAGACCAAAGGTCCATCTAGTCCAGTACCCTGTCCTCCGACAGTGGCCAATGCCAGGTGCCCCAGAGGGAATGAACAGAACAGATAATCACCAAGTGATCCATCCCCTGTTGCCCATTCCCAGCTTCTGGCAAACAGAGGCTAGGGATGCCATTCCTGCCCATCCAGGCAAATAGCCATGATAGACCTATCCTCCATGAAAGTATCTAGTTCTTTTTTGAACCTTGTTATAGTCTTGGCCTTCACAACATCCTCTGGCAAGGAGTTCCACAGGTTAACTGTGTGTTGTGTGAAAAATACTTCCTTTTGTTTGTTTTAATCCTACTGCCTATTAATTTCATTTGGTCACCCCTAGTTCTTGTGTTATCAGAAGGAGTAAATAATACTTCCTTATTCACTTTCTCCACACCAGTCATGATTTTATAGACCTCTATCATATCCCCCCTCAGTTGTCTCTTTTCTAAGCTGAAAAGTCCCAGTTTTATTAATCTATCCTCATATGGCAGCCTTTCCACACCCCAGTCATTGTTCTTGCCTTTTTCTGAACCTTTTCCAATTCCAACATATCTTTTTTGAGATGGGGCGACCACATCTGCATGCAGTATTCAAGATCTGGGCATACCATGGATTTATATAGAGGCAATATGATATTTTCTGTCTTCTTACCTATCCCTTTCTTAATGATTCCCAACATTCTGTTCGCTTTTTTGACTGCCACTGCAAATTGAGTGGATGTTTTCAGAGAACTATCCACTATGACTCCAAGATGTCTCTCTTGAGTGGTAACAGCTAATTTAGACCCCATGATTTTATATGTATAGTTGGGATTATGTTTTCCAATGTGCATTACTTTGTATTTATCAACATTGAATTTCATCTGCCATTTTGTTGCCCAGTCACCCAGTTTTGTGAGATCCTTTTGTAGCTCTTCGCAGTCTGCTTTGGATTTAACTATCTTGAGGAGTTTTGTATCATCTGCAAATTTTGCCACCTCACTGTTTACCCCTTTTTCCAGATAATTTATGAATATGTGGTACAACACTGGTCCCAGTCCTGACCCCTGGGGGGCACCACTATGTACTTCTCACCATTCTGAAAACTGACTGTGGTGGTGCTAGTCTGGGTCCAGCAATCACTCACACCCCCATAGTTACTGTCCTTTGTTCCAGTTTCTTTCAGGCATCTCTTGGGGGTAGACCATCTCTTGAGCCAGCTGAAGACAAAATTGAGGGGTTTCCAGGGCCTTTTATATCTCTCTCTTGTGGGAAGAAACCCCTTTGTTCTTCTGTGCAAAATCACAGCAACAAGATGAAGTTTGTAGCCACCTGGGCAAGTCACATGTCCATGAATGATTCAGCTTTTTGCAGGCCGACACCATTGTTTACATTTTAGTTTGAACGTTCCCAGGAAAGCTCAGATGTGGATTGGCATCTTCCAAAGTCCATTGTCATGTAAGTGTTTCTTGATTGGGCACTTACTGAGAATAGTCCTTTCTCAAGAAGCTGACCAAATGCTTCATTGAAGCTACTTAGAATCAAACACATTGAGATACAAGTACATAGCCAATATTCATAACTTTAAATACAAAAATGATACACACATACAGACAGCCTAATCATAACCAACGAACTACAACCTTTCCATAGACACCCCACTTGGCCTCCTCTGTACAAGGCCTGGTGCAACCATAGGATCCTGGTTGCAACAATGATCTATATGGTTACAGTTCATGTCAATAATGTCACAGTAGCGTGGCCTTTCTACACCCAAGTCCGTGTTCTAAACAATTCTGTAGTTTGCACCCAATGGCCTGAGTCTATCTAATTCCCCTTGCCGATTGGGGTAGTGTGGCCTAGCATCAGAGTCCATACAATGTGCCCTTAGGGCGGTGTGGCCCAATGGCCGGAGTCCACCTAATTCCCCTCCCCTAGTGGAGTAAGGCGGCCTAGCGGCTGGGGTCCATGCAATGTGCCTCTAGGGCAGTGCGTCCCAATGGCCAGAGTCCATATAACTCACTGTGTGGGGCCAGCTCATCTCAAAGGAGGGTGGCCCAGGTAGGGGGACATGGGCCCACCCACTCCACCGGGTCCCGACCCAGGGCCTTGTTAGTGGCGAGTTCTCCTCACCAGTGGTCCAGCGGGGATTCTCCTGAAACATGCCGGCCTGAATGGTCTCAGCATCGTTCCCCTTTAAGAACTCCCTGGGTTACTTCCCACCATATTCTCAGATTCAGCCAGGTCCGCGGCATCCTCGGCTTCCCCTCTGCAGTGCAGCTGGGCGTATCTGACCTCTGCATCTCGGCGTGCAAACCTCTCTTCTGCTGGAGAGAGTGATGAGCCTCCTTCCCCTCCAGCGGTCCGCCCCAACTGAGCAGCTCTGCAGGCTTTTATACCTGACTTCCAAGTGGAGCATGCCCGGCAGAGCCTCAGAGGCGTGGCTTCCTCTGCTAGGAGGGAAGGATTAACTCCCGCTGTACCAGTGTGGGGCCAATCCACCCCATAACACTGACCATTTATTCCTAATGAGGATGAGGGAGCAGACACAGGGCATGGCCAAGGTACAGTCTTAGGTGAGAGGAATCAATTATTGATCCAGCGAACAGATTGATGTGTAGAGTAGCCATCTTAAGCATTATCTGTTACTCCAGCTGCCAGTCAGGAATTAGAAGCTTATCCAAATGTGTTTGAGATATGCTTTTAGAAGAAAGGGAAAACTGAATACTCCAAAAGAAGCGAAATGTAATTATACTTACTTCCACTTCAAGGCTCCTTTACACTGCCAGAATGGGGTAGCGTGGCCACAGTGAAAATGAAAATCCAGCCCCTTGTAAGTTGAAGATGCTCAGTTCTTCTCAGGATCAGGCCCTTAAGGAGCAGTATGGGCAGACGCAGAAGTCCTGTCCTGTCTGAAATTCCCGTTGTGTTATATCAAGGGTGGTGACATAAGCAGTGATGAAGAAATGGTGACATGGCCCTGAAGGAGGTGAAAAGTCCCAGTCCACTCAGAAAAAGTGATAACAAGAGAATGGTCTAGGAAATGGAAGTCTCCCCTACATCTCAGAGGAATGCATCAACAGTGCTGTTTGCTAACATCCTCAGTGTAAAACAATGTTTTGAAACAGCGAAATATTGCAGATAGAGCCCCAGATAAGCTGGGAATCATTTTCACATTGCCAGAAATCTGTGTTGGGAAGCAGGGGAGCAGAGCTAACATTTGGCGTGCTTTGCTACTCTTTGAAAGCTGACATGCTGACGGTACAGCCTGGTGCTTCTAGGCTATTATTTTCCACCCTGCTAGTCTAGAATTATAGTTCTGCAGGAAGACTGGCTTTTGTCATCCGGAAAAGGCTTTCTATTGTGTGTTTTACTAAAAATAATGCAGTAAAATGCTGAAATGTTGACAGCTGAGTGGATCCAAACTCAGCATCTTCTCATGGTAATTCCAGCTCAGTCTTTTTGCCACAGCAGTGTGCTTTCTGGCTTCAATTTTGCCATGTTTGCTTGCCTTTCACTTTCTTATTTCTTGTCTTTTATTATATGATTCCCTGCACGTCTGAAGATTTCACAGGTTGAACAGTCCAGGGGATGTGCTGAGTCCCCTCGCCCATTTACATATTTGTAAATGCCTGGAATTTTCTCTGTCAAAAATGCTGTATTGTATGGCACTCTACTAGCATTTCCATGTCCTGATTTATGTTACAAATAAGATGATAATTATAACATTTATTTAAATTAAACCATTTATATGCACATAGGGTACTTTGAAAACCACTCTGTTTGCAAAATTGCCACTACCATTTTTAGGACATGAATATTAATTGTTGTAATCAAATTCTGATAATTGGAGAGCTATAAAATGTAAGCAATAACACAATGCATTCCTCACTCAGCAAGGGCATGATCCATAGTCCACTGAAGTCAATGGAAGGAGTACCAAGGCTTAAATGGGTTTTGTATAAGGTTCTGTCTACACCCAGCAGGCATGTCACACCTCCTGCCTTCAGCATACCTCTAAAGTGAATGTGTACCTTGACAAATGCACACCCTGGAGTGCTTTAATAAATAGTTATTTTTATTTTTGTTAAAAATCTGAATTTTTAGACAAACTGTTTTAGGGAGCATGTGAATCCAGATTTGAAAAATATCTCTATTCTAAACAGGCCATAGCTCTTTGAAGATGGAGTGCCTGAAGTGGAACAAGTAGACAGCTCACAGCTGGGTTCAAACAGCCCTGAAAATCCTGGGGAGCAGCATTTTTGGCTTTGACATTTTAAACAGATGAATTCTCCCCCACTCGCACATCCCCACTTTCTTTGTGATACTCATTACTCAGATGCTGCAGTCACACCACATCGATTTCAAGGGTTCTGTCCTTGTGCAGAACTGAGAGGCCACAGAAATGGGGCTTTGAAGAAACAGAACAGACAGGCAGCTCAGGGCTTGGGTCACATAGCCTTTAAATCTTTAATAGAGGACAAGCAAAGGGGTAAAAATACACCTGCAGTGGTTCTCAAACTGGGGGTCGTGTCCCCCTCAGAGGGGTTGCAAGGTGGTTACATGGGGTCGTGAGCTGTCAGCTCCATGGGGCTGACAGCCCTGAGCCCCCATTAAATTAAATTAAATTAACCCCCCATTTTTCATTTTTAAGGGGGGGAGTCACACTCAGAGGCTTGCTGTGTGAAAGGGGTCACCAATACAAAAAGTTTGAAAACCACTGAAATACAGGTTGAAGGAAGCACCTACATTTCAAGCATCCATCAAGATCATTATAAAGTTCCCTGCCCTGCCCTATTGAAAGAGAGGGGAGCCAGATTCTTGGTTACTAATAAAGTCCCATTTGTGCCACTATAGGGCTTACATCTGCCTTATGGGAGCAGCTGAAGATTCCCTCAGGGAAATCCTCATTAGGCATAGATTGGCTACCTACACCCTCCACAGACACCCCCCCACACACATACACCGTCTCTTGCACAGAGAGTTCCAGGGTAGTGAAGGGGCATTTTGGTGGCAGGAAGGAATGTGATGCACTCCAGAAATCATGGCTGGCCTGGCATAGTGGATCCTTGGGAGCTGCTATATGCCCCTGCAAGTTAGAGAAGTCCCGAGGATTCTCTAACTTGTGCCAAGGGCTGGTTTGTTCCCTGGCAGGCCCTCAGGATCAGAGCACCAGATAGGTTGTGTTCAGCTGCCTATGCCTGCCCAGATGCACCAAACACTGCTGTGTTGAATCTAGGGGTTTAGTTCTAAATATGATGCAGTGAACTGCTAAACAAACTGAGCCTTTTTGCAGCATGTCAGTGTTCTTCAATGCACTGATGTTCTTATGGCTTACAGAGTGATGTCTTGCCTGCTCCCCTCCATCCCATCATTGCTTTAATCATTTTGGAATATTTCAGGAATTATTTTTAGTGATACTTAAATATTTTTAAATTGAAAACTGCACAGAGTCCTCTAGTAAACCAGTTGGCAAGGAGACTGCCACATTCTTATGTTAGTCCTTGTTGGGAGATCAGTATGTGGGTCAGAAATAATGTATCTGTTTGTCATGGCTCCCACACCATGCCTATCACCATGGTATCTGAACACCTCAGAAAGGATAAGCAAGGTTCAAAGACTTGGTTTGGAAAACCATCCTGAAGGTCAGGTGCTAATTCATTGCAAAGGCATGAAATAAGTTATCAAGATGGAGAAATGCAGCCATTGTCCCTACATGGCAGCATGGAGAGATTACTCCCTCATGCTGTGCGATTGGTAGCGTAGTCTTGTGTCTTAGATCAAGAAAGGACACCATGTGATTTATCATATGCCTTCCTTCACTCAGCATTCAGCTAAGATCAGGATTTTCTTATTTTAAAATCCTTGTCCCCACTGAAGACAATGAGAATTTTACCATTAACTTCAGTAGAGGCAGGATTTCACCCAATATGTTACCTATACTATAGTCTGCATGTTGTTAACTTTTTAGTGCTGTTTGGTTCAGAGTTACTAATATGGGGCTGATTGCAATAAGCATTTACCATTAATAAGGTACTTGGGAAATCCCAATTTCCATCACCAAGGGGTTAACTTTTGGCAGAGAAAAATATCCATCTGCCTGGCTTCAGAAAATAATACAGCTATCAGTGCAGTGCTACAGTACTCAGGACATCAAGAACATTTCACTAGGCGACAACCATGATGATTGATTATTGTTTTCTATTATTGTTTACAGAGGTTCTTTCACAAGGTAAAGATACTGCTGAACTAGCCAGATAGCAATGATATGCTATTGCTTTGGTTTCTTGGATTACAACACCTAGTTTATTAACTCTTACACTTCCAACACGACAGTACGCAGAGAAGTTCAAAAAATCAATCAAGCCTTAAGAAAGATACAAGCACACTTCATTTAAAAATAACCGCCCATAATCTGATATTCCAAAATAGATGAACGAAACTCCCCAGTCATGTACCGAAAAGATGTGTGTAGGTTAGAAAATAGCATAAAACCAGATTAAAAAGAACATTATAAAAAGAAAGGTAGACAAACCCTTTTAAGAACAAGAATGCCATTTCAAATAATAATAATAAAAGGTGTGCAGGCTAAAAAAATATGCCAGCAATTTGGTACTGGATCTAGGTGCTGTAGCTGCAATGTAAGCACTATCTGCATGCTCAGGATCATCTTTTTAAATTATGAATATGCAACCCTACACACATTTAAACCTAAGATTTCCTGTTGCCATGACAACATGAACAGTTGTTCCCTGTCATTATGGATCATGTGCTTTGGGAATTGGATTATATCATCGTAGTACTTTGGTTACCCTGAGAACACCCTGCTGTTTTCAAATGTATTTTGTTCATTTTTAAGGTGACAGGTTTTATTAGTCCTTTTGGAAAAGACTATTACTAAGGGCAAAGCATCAGAAGTAAATTAGAATAGGAAACAACCTGCTAGCCAAACAAGATTCAGCATTGTGTTGGTGCATATCCAGGACAGTATGTTTAATGTGTATCATAGTTCTTTAAAATCATGTAATAGACTACTGTACTGAGGATTAGAGTCTGCTAATCTGGAACAGTAATTGTAGTAGTTTCAGCGAATACTATACGTTTTCAGAATATATTAGCCGCCTTTGTCCCTGAATGCTATAGCACTACACACAAAATGTGTCTCACATGTTATGACTCTTGAAGAGTTAAGGTAGCAATTACATGGGGCAGGGGATGAGGTTATACTGTACCAGGATATCCACATGCTGTGAAAGCTATACATTTATTTAGTTTATTTAATACATTCAGGTGAAGTGGCAGATGGCTTGGCTCCTATTATTGCACTGGATAGCTTGCTGGCTACTCAGAATCTTCCTTTTATACCTCACACACAAAAATGGCAAATAATCAAGGAGTCAAATGAACAGATACAATTTGAACTACTCAGAGTTTTAGGTTATAAACAGATTGGATTCTTGCTCATGTGCTCAGGGTTAACTGGTTGCCAGATATGAGGTGGCAGACGAATCCCTCTCTCTTCCCAGGGATCTTCTTTATTTCAGATTTTTCTGGAATATTAAATTATGGAAGCAAGTCATGCATTAGCATCAGGTGGGCATACCCACATACCATTAGTGAGTGGATTTAGTGGTGGGCTTAGGCCCTTCTTGTCTCCCTGAACCTTCCATTGTTTATGTGGATATAATAGTAAATTGAAAATAGCTTATCATTGTCCATACAGGGGAGAGTGAATAGATCTAGCTATTTTTAATGCTCAGACTCTTCTTCAGATTTGGGTTTGAATTAATGATGGGCAAGTTCACCTGTTCCAGTCACAATAGAAATTCTGTCTACACTGAACAAGAATACTAAAGGGAGGGCACACTGTATTAGCATAATTCAGATCTTCATTTTTCTCTCCTGTTAAATACGGTATTGTACTGCAGAGGCTATAAATATTAAATTGAGTTTGGCAAACCCAGAAATTACTGTATACTTACTCTAAATCTCAGAGTGGCCTGTGGGGTAAAACTGAACAAGCGAATATTGGGCTCCCACATTAAGAGCCATTTAAGTGCTTTTTCTAATGATAGAATATACTGTATGTAAAACCAACATGGAGCCTGTGTGGTATGATGTAGCATCTGAGAAGCATCACAATAAAAGAAGCAGATTACAACAAATAATCTAGACTCTGGTCCCAGAGTCTAGGTCCCAGATGCAACATCTGGCAAACACCTATCATTAAATCCCTAGTGGATTTAAGGGGGTTACATAATTAATCTGCTTTAAAAATGAATATATTCCCCAGACACTCAATGGATGGCTTCAAATGTCATTACATATATGTGCTATGCAATTTTTGGTCCTGCATTCTAATTTCCATCTATGAGAATGAATCTACATGAGCCTACACAATCATACAGGAATCATCCATTTGTGCAACAGAGGACAGTGTTACGAGGCTATTCTGATTATAATTTTAGGTAAGACTAACAAGATTTTACCCTCTCTGAGGCTGGACCCCTCTGTTT
This sequence comes from Emys orbicularis, assembly GCF_028017835.1. Taxonomy (NCBI): domain Eukaryota; kingdom Metazoa; phylum Chordata; order Testudines; family Emydidae; genus Emys; species Emys orbicularis. Next base: position 75,272,334 of record NC_088683.1, on the reverse strand, counting down.
CACCTTTTGGGGCTTCCCAATAAATTCACCCCCCATTGCTTGCAAGTCAATGAACACCCCTTCTTGGAATCTGGCTTATTAAGCTATCATAGTTCAAATGTCATCTTAAACCAAAACAAGGGCCCGCTCCACCACTTCTAGAGCTTCTACAGCTCTGTACTCAGCTCAACAGTTTTTTTTCCAAAACCCAGGTCTTGCTGCCTAGTGTTTCCTCAAGCCTCTTGCCTCTCAACACTATTCCTCCCCCTAAGGCTTCTGCTTCCTTTCCCTCTGGCTGGTGTGGAGAACCTCTTCTCTGGGCCTCTCTGACCCTGGATCGCCAGATACCCTTGCATCAGAGCTTCATGCCCTAACTCTCTCAGCTCCCCAGAGTCCTGAAAAGCCCTGCCCTAGCCCCTTGTCTTGCTTTCTCTGAGGGAGCTTGCTCTTTCTTATAGGAAGCTCCCTCCCTTGTTCTACCTGGTCACCTGACCCAAACCCATCACCTGAGACTGGATAACAAGGTACATGTGGGGCAGAGCCCAACTCTCTGAAAGGGCCAGCCTACCATCTGGCATACTTATCCAGTAAACACTGAAGATTTCCCTGCCTGTATTTAGCACACTAGTTATTTTATTTTAACAAGCGGAACTGAATTATTTCCCCCTCAGTATGATAATTTATTTCCTGATTATAACCCAATTATAATCTTGTGGCCCAATCTTGGATGCCATAGCACGGGAAATATTTTGCTATAATAAGCCTCTCTGTTGTTCTGCTCTAAGCAAATACATTTCTTGGGTTTCCCAGAAATCTTAATAGGGTTTCCAAGAACATGACAGGACTTGCTGACAAAGAAAAGCTCTTCAAAGGGCAGCGCTCAGAGCCATGCACACATCACAGCAACTAACACGTCTGAATGGAATTATAGCACTGATGGTTCCTAATATTATTTATCCTTTCAGAGGAGCACCAGTATTTTTACTGTGGTAATATAGTGATTTTGTGCAATTGCCATCGCCAGCCGTGTTTTAGTGTGAAGAATACGTGCCAAATAATAAAAGTTGAACCATGGTGGCTGCTTATATTTTGTTGCCTAGGACATAATTAGCTATTTTGCTATGTGTGTCTGTAGCATTCCCACTGCAGGATCACCAGGCTGTCTCATGTTATATCTAAGACATGTCTGGTCTGCCAGACATCATCTGTGAGAATTTCAGTGGGACACTGATTCAGCAAGGCAGCGGAGCACAGGCCCAACTTTTAACACACAGGAGGTACCACTGACATCAATGGGATTATTCAGGTGCTTAAATGTAGGCACACGCTTCAGTACCTGGCTCATTCGGGGCCTGAATCAACAAAAGAAAGGGAGTTGAGTTACAACCATTTTTTGAGGGATTTACACTCAGTTTGTGGTGGAAGGTGGAAGGGCAATTGCAGTGTTCATACCCTAAATATCTGTGTGGTGCACTATCTGGAGTAAACCACTCGACAATATATTTAAAGTACAAGAGCACTTCTGTTGGACACATGACATTGGGATGCTTTTGCATAATAGGTCTTGAAGGAACTAGTGGTGTTTAGTCACATTGAAATAGAGTACAATAGCGCCTTTGCAACCACAAGCCTAGATTCTCAGCTGTGCCAGAGCCTCGCTTAAGTGCATCTGAGAAGAGGCAAAGATGTATCTCAAAGCCAGATTTGCACTTGTCCAATTCCCACTGCTGCTAGGGGGTGGGTTGGTCTCTGTAGATGGAGTAGACTCAGGGATGCTCTAACCACTGCTGGCTTGAACATAGTCTTAAGGACTATTATGATGGTGAGGGATTGGCAAAGGGCAGTACACTCCTGCCATGCCTTTTCCCATCCTCTACATGCCCTCTGTGCCAGGCAAGAACAGGATAGCATAGAGGAGTTAGGGGATTCCTCACACTAGGGCATGTAATCAGAGCAATTATATCTGGGTTTAGTTGCTCTGCCAATGCAAACAAGCCTTATCAGAGGCCAGGTTTTGGCCTGTAGTTTTATGGAATTATGGCAAGGCTGAATCCTCATAGGTCAGAGAGGAAGCCTGGTAACATTTATAGCATGAGGTCAGATTAAATGAGCTCCATTAGTTCAAGCAAGAGATCCAATACCTCTCCTGCTGAGAGGTCAAACTAAATGAAATTGCCCCAAAAATTATGGGTAGCGTACATTGGGTAACACACAGCAAGAACATTTTTCAGAACTGGAAGGTGATCATGCAATTATGGTCTTTCCACCTAAAGAGTCTATATATTCAACCATTTAATGTATTCCCAAATCCCACTTTACTTATCACTGTTCATGACAGACACCAACCCACTCTGCTAAGTGCTTTTGGTTCCTACAGGCACAAACCATGTCAATAGAATTAGTCTGTGAGCAGACAAATATGCAAAACACACAGTATGTAGAACAGTCTGATCTTTCAGAAGATTTTTTTTAAAGAATGTTTTCCAATCTCAGAACCCGAATTGTTGCCAATTCTACACTTAAAGAAATAGGTCAGCAAGAGCTGCATTGCCTGGGGTCCTTATTATCTTTCAGCTGCAGTGAAACAGAAGCTGTCTTCAAAAAGCAGTAAAAGAAGGCAGAAAAGTCTGTTAACAGCTCTAAATTTAAAAACTAATAACATTGGGTCTAATAGTATAAATGGAAAGCTGACTCCCGGGGTTCTCATCAAATATCAAACCAAGCTTCCCCTATGTTTGGGGGCTTTTGGATTCCATGTCACAGTTCAAGCTATTATTGAAGGCAGCAGAGACATTTGGATTCAAAATCTGAATGTCCCCAAGGCTCAGTGGGGTTCACATAGAGCATTCCATTTCAGGCCTTTGTAAGAATAAAATTAAATGCAAAACCTACAGTTACACAATGTTGCCATTTACATTTTTAAGTGCACAAAAGTTGGGAAGTTCCAATGTTCCCAGCAAATATATTAGTCCCCCTCCAACCTCCCTGAATGTGCGTATTATTTTGTGTTATTTTATTGTGTTAATTTTCAGACATCAACCCCTTCACCAAACCATGACACTTAGGAATGATCAGTGGTGAAAAAGCAAACTCAGGATGAATGGGTGGGCAGGCATAGAGAAGAAGTGGGTTAGGAAATGCGGCATAAGAGTCTGGCAACTGGGCAGTAGGCAGGGGTTTCTTAGAGAAGCCTAGGAAAGGCTCAGGTGGGGTGATTCTATAAGGGCAGCATGCTGAGCAGTGAGAAGGAAGTGGGTGAAGAGGAGCTGGCATAGTGTGAGCCAAAGAGGCAAGTTTGACCAATAAGCAACAGCCATCCAGGTAGACCAGGGTTGCTGCAAGGTGCTGAGGTCCAGATCCTAAAAGATATCTAGGCATTGCTCCCTCAGTGTTCCAACACTGAACCCATAGGGAGGTGGAATCCCCAGCCCCCAGTCAGGCGTCCAGGCTCCCCATGCAATGCGAGGGGAGAGTTGAACACCTAACAGATCCTTAGAAACCAGCAAGCTGAGCAGGGAGCTGCCTAAGCTAACCAGAAATGAACTGGTGGAGAGAAGAGAGGTGCTTAGGCACCTAATTGGCTGAGCTGGTGTGCTGGCTGATAAGCCAGAGATAGGCACCTCCTTCCACTCACAATCTTCAGTTGCAAAACCTTTTCTGAAGTTAGGGTTTGTCTACATGGCAAGCTGTTGCATGGCAAGTCAGGACAGTGCACCAATTTGCCATGCAGTAACTCACTGTGTGCTAGGGTGACCAGACAGCAAATGTGAAAAATCGGGACAGGGGGTGAGGGGTAGTAGGAGTCTATATAAGATAAAGAGCCAAAAATAGGGACTGTCCCTATAAAATCGGGACATCTGGTCACCCTACTGTGTGCACACTGCTACAGCACAGAGAAAGTCCTGGAGTGTGGCTTAACAGTACAGTGACTGGCCCAATTAGCTACCGAGCTGCACTGCAGGACTTGCACTGCACTGCAGCTGTGTCCACACAGTGAGTTACTGTGTAGCAAGCTGGTGTGCTGAAGATTCACACCCTGCACAGTAACTCAATGTGTAGACAAGCTATTGGATACCTAAACCAGGCCAGTGGCTTAGGTAGCCCATGCCTTTTCAGCCAAAACAGGCTCTCTTTCTGTGTGTCTCCTGCTCACACTTGATACCTCTCCCATACACACCCTACACCACCCTGTGCCCCCTGCTGTCTTTTAGCAGGTGCTCCGCCACCACCACACCCACCAGTGGCCTGCATCTGGCCCTCCTGCTGTGGCTGATGGATCTCAGGTGTTCGGCGTGCCCGGAGCATGCCTGCAGGATCAGCCCCTGCTTCCCAATTTGAGAATCTAGCTTTGGGGCCACTGGGGCTTTGGTTTGAGCTATCGCTCTGAGCAGCTCATTGGCTTGCGGGTGGCAGCAAGACTTTGCCAGTGCTGACCCACAGGGACTTGGGCACCTACAAGGTTACATGGCAACTAAGCAGCACTTTCTGAAAATCTCAGTGGTGCCTAAATGGTAGCCTCAGTACCTTTGAGGTGCTGGACCTGCGAGTCTGTACCTTTGCGTGCCTAGCATAGGGAACAGTTGTGGCCAATGGAACATGCCTACACAAGGGAGTAACTGCTCATAAGGCTTCAATGGGCTTTGGATCTGGACTCTAGACACATATATTCCCCATCCTTATTATAGACCATTGCATAAAGTGCAAGAAAGTAAAATTAAGGTTGGGAGTGCAACTTTAATATTCAAATGTCCTGACTTTCAGGGTATGGGATGAATTTAACATACTTTAGTTTAGACCCTGGCATTAGTCATCCTTCACCTGCTCTGGCATTGATGTAATGAAGGCTTGTCACTGAGATTACTAGGTGACAGTCTGGCTCTTCCATTTACTTCAGTGGCAGGGCTAGTGCCAGACTGGTTTTGATCAAGCCAGACATTTGTGCACCTGGCTGTTAAATGTACAGACTCTTACTGCTGCCTACTTCCCAGAAGAACATTGCAAACTAACCACAAAGACTGTCATCTTTGCAGAGATTAGAAGACAGCAGAAAGACAAAGAATCCCATCCTTGGTGATTCTCTCTCCTTGGAGGTAAACTCCATCTGTCCATAAAGAAAATCCCTTGCTATGATTCTGGGGGTTTTAGAATTATGCTAGGACATATGAGAGGATCTGAGCTATTTTATTTCTAAACCTGAATGTCTAAGATGATTAAAGAGGAATGCAAGCCCGTTCAAATATGTCAGGAATTCACTTTCCTAAGGAAATGGCTCTATGATGCCCCCTCCCCAAAAAATGACTGTACCAACAACAAGCAGGACACATTGTACATTTTTATTCCAATCAAATTCAGTTCCTAATATCTGCAAGCATTTCTGCTGCCAGACAGAATCCACAGTGACCAAGGCTGTATGCAGCACTCCCTGGCATCCATTTTTGGATCAGATATTGTAATAGTGATTTTTGGAGAAGATGGCATTTGTGTCACTTATATCTGTCACACTTAGCAGAATAATGCTTCCCATTGATTTGTAGCAGCAAAGCCACTTGCTTTTTCTAGACATGACATTTACTATTATCTCTTTGTAAAGCATGGCAATCGGAGGGTAGTGGAAAGAAGGCTCAGGTATTGATTAAAAAAATTGAGTCATTAAAAATGCTGCTGACATTTCCAGTGTTGCGGTATTCTTTTCCTTAGCATTAAACAATATAGTCATTTAGAAATCTTACTGTCACTATACTATACATGTTCTATGTTTACAGTACATACCATTTACAAATTCTTTGGGGGTTGGAAAATCAGGAGTGTACATAAGAAAACAAAAAAGTTTGGCACCACAACTCCGTGAAGCACTGCTGCCTCTGCTCTTCAGCTGAGCACCCTGCAGGTAGGAGAAAGATGAAGATTTAGCAGCTGCATAAGGAATTGGAGAGGATGGCGATCATAGAATCATAGAAGATCAGGGTTGGACAAGACCTCAGGAGGTCATCCAGTCCAACCCCCTGCTGAAAGCAGGACCAACACCAACTAAATCAGATGATGGTGGGTGTGGAGAAAAACATGTTGCAGCCACAGCAATGGGCATGGAACAAGCTACTCCTTCCCTCTTTTCCTCAGGGTCTCCCTGTGGTCCTAGCAGCCTAGAGATTTTGCCCCTTTCTCAGCTGGTGTGGGGGGGGGGGAGGGGGATGATCCAAGAGGTGCCCCCCATAACCAACTTCTAGCTTGTGACCAACAAGATGAGCCACCCTCCTTTAGAATGTCCTCTAGCGCTGGCATGAAAATCTTCCAAACCCAACATGTGTCAGTTCACTAAACGCAAACAGAGACATCAGACAGAGTATGCAAGGCCATTAATCTTGTTATGTCCAAACCACACCCATTATGTAAATTAGAGTATGTACCGTATGTGCAAATTGGTATTTGTCCACTTTACTCTGCAAAAAGTATTTTTTCTTCTTCATGGGATTAATAAGAATTGCAAAGGGCCTGGAGAGTCTGTTAGTGGCCGTGCTCACGCTATCAAAAATGTCTGACAAGCTACTTAACCGCCTAAGCTGACTCACAGTGGGTCTATATTACTTACTGTGCTGCCTACTATAGTCCTCTCTCGCTTCCCTCAGAGCTAGGAACAGCAGCTATCCATACAAGTAACACCTTCATCATGCTGGCTGCTGTTTTTTAAAACCCATCTCAAAGGTTCATAGGCCACTCCAGGACCCATCCCCAACTAGTTTTCACCCTGCTGACTTTGCACCAATACCTGCTTCAAAAACAAGACAATAATAATAATACTGTAAAATATAAAACTGGTTTAAGAACGAAAACACGCATCAACATTAGTAGTAAAAATGTCATTAGAAACACAGTGTGTGGCAGGTACACAGTGAAACTCATCAAGAATGATTAATGGACTCACCGAAGAAAAGGCACACGAGCAGCAGCACAAAAAGTAGAGCACATACCCTGCCAGTACATCACTGTATAAAAAGCCATCATTCCTCGAAGAAGGTGAAAGTAAAGAAAAGATAGAAAAATGTAGCCCTACTGTGGTAATCCAAGAGCAAGTTTTTCTACAATGGGGACCTAGGGGGAATTGAGCTGGGATTTTCTTTATCTAGAAATGGGAGTCAGCTACAATTTAAATAACTTTTATTTTGTTGTCTGTGCCAAACAGTGAGATTTTGACACTGGCAAGACACGACAGATTTTTAGGGCTCACTTGGTTATTTCCCCCCCAATGTCCTGTTAACAAGTCTCCTGTTCAGTAGAAGCACCTTAGAGTAGCTTGACCCCACCAGTGTCAGTCAAAAGCAGCCTGCATTTGAAGGTTTTCTAATTCAACCTTAACACAGTGTTGGAAGGGCCCAAAGTAGTTGCCAAGGGCACACAGTGTCAAGCTCTAAACTTTGATGAACAACTTCAGTATTAGATAACTTCCGAACAGAATGAGATTGTTAAAACATGTTCACTTCCTTAAATGAGATTAAAGTTATCCAGGATCAAAAGTGCCTGCAGTTTTTCAGTATACAGCATTGATTGTGCACATTATAATACAATGAATGTTTTTTTTTAATGGAAGGGGAAAAGTTTGTTTTTAGAGAAAGTTTTCAGCATCCAATAGTACATCCCAAGGAATTCTAATAAAAGCCAAATATATCAAGCCTTACCATCTGCAACATAACCACTAGATGTCAACAGCCATATAGACCATTTAGACTTAAAAACCTCTACCACAATTATTATAGTTCTGTTTCTGAAGTAGGCCAAACATCTCAACTAGGTCATCATCCTAGAGAGTGCGTGAAGCCTAATATATCACTAGGGAAGCTGATTTAGAGCTCTCAAGTATTTTTTTTTCACAAAAGAGCACTGAAGCCAAGGCAAAGCTTGTAACTTTATTTCAAAGTAACTTATTCCCCTTGAAATTTTCTCAGCTGGAAAATCAATAACCAGAGATTCAATTTTCTGTAGAAGAATTTTGACTACTTTGTGAGTCCAGGAGATAATTTTCCTATAAATGCTGTTACAGGTTTCCATAGTGGAGAGTTTTCTTTAAAGATTGTGTGACTGACCCAACTGTTCTCAAGACTGAGACATGTATGTTCCTCCAATCATGTTTGAGTCTGTCCCTGAGGAATTCTCCAACTCATTGAGAAATGCTGGATATTCTGTAAAGATATGTAGGAGAACCCATCCAGTAAGTCCATGGCCTTAAAGGCCAAAGTCAACTTACTGAAATCACTCTCTTCTTCCACTATATTTTTACTATTGAAACTCTTGGAGGCTAGAGAAAATGTTCTCAGTAGAGGTGCCCCAACTGTGAAGCAAATTACTTCAGGAGATCAGAATGAGGCCTACTTGTCCATTTTCAGAACAAGATGCCAGACCCTTGCCTCAAAAACATTCTCTAAATAACAAAGCCTGAAGAGCCACCCATCATGTTATGGATCTGCTAAGGAGACTGCAACACCCCTCTGCCCTTTTCCCACTGTACTTCCCTTTGTCCTTGGCCAGGGGGAAAGGTCCTAAACCAGGAGTGACCGGAGTCTTTTGGGAATAGGGAGGCAGCTGTTGTATGGCAAGCCAGGATCTGCAGGGAAGCTGGATGCAGAGCAGAATCCCTAGGAACTGGACTCAGAGCTGTGTGTGGAACAAGCTGGGACTGCCTGATGTTACAGTTGGGTGCAGGTCTGCGTGGGGTTTCTGGAGAGAGCCGAAGCAGCTGGGCAGGGAGCCAGTACAGTGCCCAATGAGACACACTAACTGAGTGTGGCCCGGAAACCTGCAAGCTCCTATTTACTTGAATAGACACCGGATTGGAGAAGGTGCCCCAGGCACTAGTCCTGAAGAGCCCTGACTTTTGATTGGACTGCCCCAGGGACCCAAATAGAAACTGCGGTTGCTCATGTTAAATTGTAACTTTTTAAGCCTCTGTATCTACCTTTCCCTTTCCTGCCAGCTCGAGTTAAACACCCTTTCCCTTAGCCATGTCCCTGAGTGGTAACTGGGACCTACCATGGTTAGCAGCTACAAGGCCTAACTGCTGAAGCACCTACAATGCTTGCCTCTGAGGCACAGTACACCTGACTGGCACCTTAGTGGTTTGGTGTACTCCAGCACTGAGCAGCCCCAATAATTACAATCATTTTCTTGGACAAGTGATGATGAGAGGGTGGAAGCAGGAGGAGTAAGAGAGAAAAATCTCATCAAGACAGGGTTTGCACTGATTGAGCTAATTGGGGTTTACCTGATTATAAATAAAGGTGAACCCTCATTAACTTAATAGAGGCAAACCTCTGCATTTCCTTGTGTACACTTAGCTATGGCTACATTGCACAACTCTTGTGGCAGTGTGTAAGGTACATGTAGCTATTCATTATAGTGAAAAGCAGGTTGCGTCCACCCTGTGTTGTATAGCTACATGTGAAAGGCTCTGGCAGGTGGGAGATATAGGCAAAGGCTCAGCAGCAGGGAACCTCCCTCTGCACTGGACACTTTCCCTGCTGCAGGGAAAGGCCCTTGCAGTAGGGAGGTGCCAGAGCCTTTCCCCACCACAGGGAAAGATTTCTGCTGCAGGGAGCTGCCGGAGCCCTTGGGCATTGAGCCTTTGAATTCTAGTTGTTCCCTGTTACAAGAGTCTTCTCTGCAGGGGGAAAGACTCCAGCAGTGGGAAGGCAGCAGGAAACCACACTGCTAAAAATAGCAGTGTAGACAGGAGGCACTGCTTGGCGAGCTGAGTGCTATATAAGGTACATAGTAGAATATATACCCACAGGATTCAGAAGTTTCTTTACTTGCCTAAGTAATGCCTCACCATCCACACTGCTATATTATACCCATGCTAGGGGGACTAGCCGTGTGTGTACTCTACACGCCACTGACAGGAGTATGCAGTGTAGATGTGCCATTATGAGCCACCATCAGTGTAGCACACCAATTGCTGGACTTCAGTGGTGGTTATGTCAGGGATATTCTTGAGTATACCCAAAGCCTAAGTAATAACAGCTGAAGCAAGGCATGATGCAGAGTAGAATCTTATGGACAATTTCAGTGCAACTCTTAATTGTCTCTCTGCACTTAGATGCTAAAGGGATGGATGCATTTAAGAGTGGGCAGACAGAAAATCTATCTAACAGAAAGGCAGGAAAAAGACTAGCGAGTACAGTTTGAAAAGATATCAGCATCACGTCCTGTGTTTAAGAAACATGTATTGCATATAGGCATCAAGGAAGCAACATATGCCTGTTGGAATCCAAGTTAAGGCAGTGACTGAAAAATTAAAAAAAAAAAAAAAAGTCTTCTGCTGAACATGTTTGCTCCCAAGGGTACATTTCTAATATCAACTTATTTCTATACAGATGCTCGGCACCGATTTTGTCTGACAATAAGATGCATCTAGAAATGAGTGAAATAACCTGGTTTTGAGGATTGATTCCCAAATATAGCCTTAATCCCACCAGAGATTTTAGATTGCCTGCAAGAGTGTGAGTAACAGATAGGCCGAGATTTTCAAAGCCATTTAAGGGATCTGGATGCCAGCTGGGAAATGGATGTCTAGATCTCCTAGATGGCTTTGAAAATCTAAGCCAATATGTTATACCGCATATTCAAAGGAGGAAGAGAGCTGTATGTTATTTTCAAAAGCAGACCTAATGTCATATGTGATGTCAAGGGTGGGAGAATCTGGCCCTAAGTGAGTAGTGTCAGATGGGTCAAAAAGCTTATCTGTTCTTACTTGGAATGTTTCCGAAATGAGACTGAATGCTAAGGCGTCAACCTGCACTCCATAAACAAGATACCCTTGATTTGAATGGATATATTTAGTCAATGTGAAAGACTACAAGATCAGGCTATTAGTTTTTAGGTGTTAGAATTTGCGGGAGTTGTTTGGTTTTTAAGATCAGATATAATTATATACTACTAGGCAGTATAATTTCCCCCAAGTCATTCTCTGTGCAGGAGTCTGGTGAGATTTCTATAGATTTACAAGAAACCTCAGAGAAATGAAGAAGTATTGAATGAAATTCAAGTGAATGGAATAAGATAGCTTGGTCTGTTGCAAAACAGTAAAACTCATGTTTTCGTAGTGCTTACCCATGTAATTGTAAAATGATTTTTTATTTGCAGAAATAAACACATTTGTGCATTATTTGGACAGCAGGCTGTATATAGGTTTAAGACTCTGAAGTTCACATCTTGCAGCAGTATAGTTATATTTCAGTCAATCATTCATTTCTGGTCAAACCCAGGTATTGCCTTTTTTTCGACAAGAATATTCCTGGAGTTGTTAGTCTCCTCCTAGGCACGTTTGCACCTTCAATAATGATTTTGGTAAGAAAGTATTCATAGCTGGAGTGTACAAGCTTAATGAAAGAACACAGATAACAGGAGGACCCCTCTATCTGAAGTGCATTTGCCGTGGAAGGAACAGATAATGAACACAGTGGGTGCCAGCAGTAAAACTGAGAGGAGAATTTGGCCAAATGTTCTTAAACATTATGCTGGGGTTAATTATCATGCTAAGTCTGGCTGTTCTGCAGTGTTCCCTGGTAATTATTTAAAGGAATGAAACAATATCACAAACTTTGATTTCCTAATTATCTCTTAGTTCTTACACCTTAAAAAAAAAGCTTGGATACATATGTTATTTGCACTGAATAATTACATCAGGCATAGGGTGCTTGAAAAGGAAAAATCAGCAACTCTAACTAAGAACTCAGAACTAGGATGGAAGGTCTTCTGCCCAGGAACTCTTTCAGAACATCTCTATTTCAGGCGGACTACTAACTTAGCAGATCTACCCTTGCTTTCTACATCTCTGAGTGGGTTCACTGTGTAGAATTAGATGATTAATGAACTGAGAAAGAACAACTTGTCTACAGGACACTAAACAGTACTTTCCAATGTGGTTGATTACAGAGGGGACATACAGAGTTTCCTTGCTCACAGAGACTGATTTTTTTTACATCATTTTGTTTCATCCTGCCCAGTTCCCCAATTAGCCAGAAGATTAAAGTACAATGACTGTTTCTAGGCACACAGGAACATGCAAAGAAAGAAAACAGCTATGACACAGATGAGTAATATAAGCACAGGTAAGATGTTATGCTCTGAAATTTCAATTCTGCATAGTCTATTCTAAGTGCAAGACTAAACAACAGAAGTAGGCAGCTGGCAAACTATGCTACTGATTAGCTTAATATACCTATGAATTATTCACACGGATAGGTTTTGTAAAAACAGACTCTTATTTTTTACCTAGTCCTCTTCTTGCCCTCCTTGGGTTTTTTGTTTCTCTCATCTACCTGTTGCCTCTAATCCTTAAGATTTGAAGTCCTTTGCAGCAGGGACATTCTTTTACTGTTTGCCTGTACAGTTCCTAGCATAATGGGCCCTTAACCTGGTCAGGCCTGTAGGAGATACATTATCTCCTATATTACTCTATTATTCGTTTAATAGTAAATAATAAAAGCTAAGACACACCCCTTGTTTTGACATCTCCTGTCGCATCTTTACTAAAAGGAAACATTAAGGAACTGGATACAGAAAGAGACAAGAAAAAACATGAATGGACAAAGTAGAAGTGGAAGAGCCTGCAAATATTAAAAAGAAAGATAGAGACTGTTCCTGCTAGAATAAGTGACTTATAGCTCCTTAAAGCCAGACTTTAATACAGCAGAACAGTGAAATCTGATTCAATGAGATTTCATCCTCTGTTAGTGCAAATTGGTGAAGCTCAACTGAAGTCAGTAGAGTAATACCAATGTACTCTTGGGAAGGATCTGGCCTTGTAATGATTATTATCTCTTAGGAGGCAACATCAATTAAAATGGAACACAGCCTATCATCCATTTATTCTCTCAATTTATACTGCACCATCAGGGTGGTATCAGAACACTGTACAAATGTTTAAAGTGAATCTAATAAAGGGAAGATCCCTTTCTTTTTCACTCTCCTTCCCCTGGTTTGTGGGGAGAGATCTATGAATGTACATGTTTCATTTTGTTCTAAATATATGATTGCAATCAGATAGCAGGAAGATTAGAGTAAATTATCAGTCAGTATATCATTAATCACCCAGTATAATAAAAGTATTTGTTTTAATAATAAGAAGCAGCATGACCCCACCAAAAAGGTTTCTTGTATGTCCAGATTCTACAGAACCTGATAACCATATGGAATAGGTACACTGGCTGGTTACCAATGGCTTCAAACAATTATGCAGATGAAGGGTAAACAAAACATTTTACTACTGCAAGCTCTTCTGGAGAAACAAAAACAAACAAAAGTGCCCTACCCTTGGGTACTGCCCAGTCCAGTGAGACCCCCGATTCAGAAATGTAGCTACAATCGTTTAGTGCCCCACTGGTAAATAACATGGGCCAACCCTTGGTTCAGGGATGTTTTCTGAGGAGTCCTTGGCTGCAGGGAATTTCAAACAGTCCTCAGCTTCTGCTACAAAAGCAGCAGGGTTTGGTGCTGTCAGGGAAAAGACAGACAAGTAGAAAAAAATGCCCAGCCTGTACTCAAGAGCAGGCCTGTCAAAGGCAACTGGGCATGAGCCAGTGTTCTGGCTAGGCTGCAGTGCTGCTGCTCCCATATATTGCTCAGTGAAAAAGCTTTGTTGTTTCTAGTTGCTCTGGAAGTATTAAACATGAAGAAATGGAGGGACAACAGAAGTTGGGTGACAAGATGCTGCACTCCAAATATTTGCTTGAGGGTCCAGCTCCAAGTGGCCTACTTCCTCCCCCCTCTGATGTATGGGCAGAGGAGATATGTACTTCTTGTGCCCCCTCAACCTCAGGTGAACAATATGTTGGTTCTGTACCTCCCCACTGCACAGAGGGAACCAACCAAGAAAAACCCACTCCTACCAACTCCAGGCTGGGAGAGAGAATGTTGAAGGGCAGGAGACAACTTGAAATATGGGAAAAGAGGGAGGTAGGGGGAGAAGGAAAGAAGGAATGGCAGACAGGGAAAGATAGGAAGGGAAGGAAATGCAGAGTGGAGGATTAGAACCACCAAAGCAACAGAGACACAGGAAGCTTATTTTTTTAAATGAGATATCAGCATGTTGAAATATCAAAGAATACACACTAATTGTGGGTAGAGTCAGTGTCTAAATTGGTAGAGTGTATTTCCCAGTAAGGTTTATCCTCTCTCTAGATATTAAAGTCTTCCCGCCACAGAGGTCTTATCCCTGGCTCATTGTCAGCTGACTGGGATAAGGGCAGTCATGCCTAGTGGATGCAGTGGGCATCAAGCCCAAAGTGCTAGGGTCAGAGCCAGGATCAGAAGCCAGAGTCAAGGGCCAAACTGGAAGGCAGGAACTGGTTACAGAGCCAAGGGTCAAGCCAGAGTCACTAGTCAGAAGCTGGAGCCATGGTCAAACTGGAAGGCAGGAACTGGAGCAAGCAGGGTAGCTGGCTGTCACGCTGTCTGGAGTGGTTGGCAACCATGAGTGCCAGCCTTAAGGCAGACTGTCAAAAAAGCAGAGCAACCATCCCAAACTGGCTATATGTATTAGATTTCACCAACCCAGTAACAAGTGTGAACTCCTGAAGCACTATAACAGTCTGACCATAGAGTCACAGATAGTCCCCTTACGCTTTCAGTCTATCTTGCCACTGAGTGGTAAATGATCACTTACACCAAAGATAACAAAAGATTCAGGTTGCTTCCAGTCCCAAGAGACCAGTCACTTACCCCAGGTCAATTTGTACCTCAGATCTCACACCAAAGACAATGTTTGTAACCAATCCTATAGTACACTAATTACAGGATTTATAAACTAGGAACATAAGAGAGTTATTCACAGGTTAAAGCAGGCATCATATGCATACAAATGAGTTACAGTCTATGGTTCCAAAAGGTGACAGAGTTGTAGTACTCTGTCAACACTGAATGTCTTTTAGGGCTAACCCAGCTTGGTGCTGGGAATCTCTGCTTTTTTCCCTATCTCCAACCGCGTGAGATTCCAAACAGCAAAGAGATAAAGAATTTTCATGTCAGCTGTTTTTATTTCCTTCTTCCAGAATTTAAGCTGATGGGATGAGCTTTCTCTCACATAGCACCATCATGGATGTAAGAGAACCATCAACCCAGTCTTTGTATCATAATGTTTTACAATGGCCCTCTTAGTCTTGATAATCCTTCTTGATGGGCAAAGGAACCACTCCTCCTGGTTGGGTTCACAAGTTCAGAGCAGGCATTTTTACAGTCATAAAGCAAAACGTACATATTGCCTTATAGCATGAGATACAGACATTACAGATAAGATGAACGCATGCAGTAACTTACAAGCATTTGATAGAGTCTAAACACTAAACACATCCTTACAAGTCTAACACCTATCTTGAACCATACTAACAAACAGGTGAGCTGGTCTGGTTTCCAGCTATGAATTTATCAGTGCTCAGCTGATGCCCACAGCCTTGGCAAGAACTAGCACCTGATCTGCCAGCATCACCCAGGCAAGGGAGGGTTCAAGGCTGGGGCAGGCAAAGAGGCTGGCATGAGCACTGAGAAGCCAGCAAGGTGCTGCTGCCAATGGCTTAAGAGCCAACCTGCTGGGCTCTGCAGCCAAACAGGAGGTGTGGCTAATCAGGCAGCCTGCTGCAGCTCAGCTCTACGGATAAGGCTGCCTGGAGACTAGCTCTGCTGCAGGCCCTGATTCTTGATGCTCAACAAGGTTGGCTTGGTTATGGCACCAGATGGTTTCTATTTACAGACAAACTTCTGGAGCGAGGAAATTCAGACCCCTTTGCCTTCTGAGGTCCTTAACGCTCCTCTCTGCAAAGCCTCCTTGCAGGACCACTGGAGTTGGTGTCCCACCTGGGTTCCATTTTGTAAGGTCCCATGGTTTCCTAGATGCAGACAGCACCATCACTAGCAGAAGTCAGATATTAACAAGTATTAAATTAGTGCATTACTGTAGTAGGGTTGAGCCGGGGCTCTACCCTCCGAGATGGAGGGGTGCCACACCGGCTCACTAAAGTGCAGACAGTTCAACCTCAGGTCCCTTTACGCAGGGGCTGAGCGGCTCACAGTTCAGGAGCTCAGGCCCTTAGGTAGGGGCTGAGCGCTAACTAACCGTCTAAGCAGGCCCAGGCCCTGGATCGGGGCGGGGCAGAAACAGTCACAGCTCAAGCCCTTTTGGGGCAGGGGTTGAGCAGACAAGCAGTCAAGGAGCTCAGGCCCTCTGGCGCAGGGGCTGAGCAAACAAACAGTTAAGGGGCTCAGGCCCTCTGGTGCAGGGGCTGAGCAGACAAGCAGTTAAGGCGCCGAGGCCCTGGGTCAGGGCGGGGCACAAACAGTCACAGCTCAAGCCCTTTGGGGCAGGGGTTGAGCAATCCAGCAGTTAAGGTAAGCCCAGGCTCCTACACCTGAGCATCGGGTGAGGGGGAAGCCTGCCACCCGTGCGGGGTGGCGGGGGGAACGCAGGCCCACCCACTCCACTGCGTTCCAGCCCGGGGCCCTAGCAGCGGTTACTGTCGCTGACCGAAACACACTGACATCGGCTCACAGGCCTCTGCAGCCTGACCGGGGTCAGCTACCCCCGGGCTACTTCCATGTTCCCCCTCGGGGCCTACCTCCTTGGCGATGCCGGGTTCGGGCCAGTCCAGGAGCATCGGTTCCTCGGGTGCGGGGCTTGGGGGCCGGGCCAGCAGCTCTCCCCCAGGGTAGCTGGCACGGGGCAGGCTTGACTCCTCCTTGGGGCAGCTGGTCCGGGGCAAGCTTGGCCAGTCCTCCTCAGGGTAGCTGGCACGGGGCAGGGTTGGCCAGTCCTCCTCGGGGTAACGGGTCCGGGGCAGGCTGGGCCAGTCCTCCTCGGGGTAACGGGTCCGGGGCAGGCTGGGCCAGTCCTCCTCGGGGTACCTGGCGAGAGGGAGGCTTGACCGGCACGGGGCGTTAGCAGGCGGCTCGCGGCCTGCGGCTGTCTCCCAAGCGGGAGCTCGGCCCGGGACGTCTGCTCTCTCTGGCGGTCTGGCTTTCACTGAGCTCTGTTGGCGGGCTTTTGTACTTCCGGGTTGGGGCCGTGACCTCGGAGGGGCGGGCCTCGGACCCGGTGGCTCCGCCCACGCTGGGGTTGGAGGAAGCTCGGCCCTGTCAGAGACGGAGGGGTGCCACACCGGCTCACTACAATTACCCTCTGGACTGTAATTCCAATTGACTCCAATGAACATTTTGCCTGAATAAGGTCTGACTCAGGACTTCAGCCTCAGGTCAAGAGCATGAAAGGCCTGCATTCATGTGTGTGGGAGATGGGCTGAGCCCAGAGTCCTGGTTCAAATGCCCAGTGCGCAGCTGGTACCATGTGCTCCTGGCAGGATATTGACCTGTTTCACAGATCTCCTGTGTAGCATGCAAATAGTGAGACATTCTTCACATACATCCGGTGATCTTTTAAATTGTTCTGCTGTGCAAAGCAGGCACAGTTTGCTTTTAATCCAGCCTGTGTGAAAAAAGGCAGAGATTTATTGTGGCATTTGGGAAAATTGTTTAAAGTTTACAGATAGGAGGAACTGGAGTGACCCTCCCCCCCAAAAATATGTCACACAGTTAATAGGAGTTATCACTATGGGCTGTAACTCATGTTGTTGTTTAATTTCACCTCACAAACTCAGTAAATACACTGTGCGGCATGTCCTCCTCCAGATTATACTCATGATATAAAACCAGCCACGTATATCTATAAAGGGTAGGTAAAATTTACACATCCATCCTGATCAAGCAAACATACAAGCTATTAAAACATTGAGAAGGAGAAATACATTTTAGTGCCCTTAGTGATGTACTTCCTTAGTCTCGGAAAAACACCTTCATCGCCTGCCCCTTCCATTTTTAAACATAGAAACTTCAGGATAATAAATACGACAAGTCATATTTAATGCTCCTCTGAACCCTTCTGTGTCAGAAGAAAATATAGTAGTTGTGAAAGCTACAAAGCAGCCCTTTAACTGGGAAAAAAATGACTTTAAAATCCAATAGCATTGCACACCAATAAAAACAGAGTATAAAAGTTTCCTATTTTGTCTATCTCCCTTTTAAAATGGTCACGCTCCTGACACTAATAAGCACCAGACTATCTCTAAAAGTGTTGTAAAATCATTCAGTTTGAATATAGCAATTACCTAACAATGTGACATCACTGTAAGGTGGGGGGGGAAACATCCTCCTTGAAAGCATGTTATTTCCTGTGGGATTTGGAAATTTCTAGCTTAATTCATGTTTCTAACCTATTATTTTCTCCATGCACCTTAAATCTTCCCTTTCTGCAACCCCCTGAAATCCAGCACATACATTTATATTTACTGCAGAGGGATGACAGTCACAACCTTACAATGCTGACAATGGCAATTATAGTATTAGCCACATAGCATAAGATCTCATTTAGCTCATGATGCACACCGGTGCCTGGAACTGAAACTTCAAGCTGATTATAATGACTGCTGCTGCACGACTTCGAGCTGCGATAGCCTTAGATTGCACAAGCCAATTAGGGGTTGGATGTGGTCAATATTGGAGTCGATCTGTAAAGACAGCAAAGATGCTGCAGGGTTTGCACTCTTCCTTGAGATAGTGACCACTATAGGAACTCGGAGGAAAGAGGTGGGTGTCAAGAAACTCCCCCAATTCTAAGAAAAGGAGCATGTTTGCAGTGGGGAATGCAGGGGGGTTCCAAGATTATCTTCGTTCCCCCACCTCTTCTATGGTCCATTTACAGCTGGTAGGAAATTTCCATTAAAAAATGCTGTTTTGTTGAAATTGAAACATTTTGCCAAACATGTAATTTGACAAAAGTTTGTTGTAAAAAGTATTGGAATACTCCATTCCCAGAATGTCGAAACAGGAGGTTTTGCTTTGGGTTTTTTTTGGAAGAGAACATTTCATTTTTTATATGGGAATGTCTTTATTTCAATTTTTTTTAAAAATTGTTATAATAATATGAAAAAGTTGAAATCAGAACAAATCTTTTTGATTTTATGAAAATTAAATATTTTGATCAACCCAAAACTATTTTTTTCAGAGTTTTGTTTCACAGGAAATTTCTAATTTTTTTTGTTTTCATTCTGTTTAGGAACATAAAAAAATCAACATCGTGGAGTTGCCTGTGAAACTGAAAATCTGGTTCCTGCACAGCTGTACTCCTATTATTCCTTGGACTAGTCTGAAACCCGCCCCACTGGTTTGGACGCACATGCCAAAATATTGGTCTCCCTTCTTCATCACTGCTATCAGCATTAGCATGACTTGAAGAAGAGCTCTGTGTAGCTCAAAAGCTTGTTTCTTTCACCAACAGAAGTTAGTCCAATAAAAGATATAGCCTCACCCATCTTGTCTCTTCAGCATTAGCCACAGTCATTTGGCATCACCAAGATGTTATTTACTATGCATTTATGTACTTGCTCCTAGTTGTGGAGGTTGTGGTCAGATCTCTGTAACGGCCTGTGCACATGGCATTTTAGGATTGTTCCTTTGCCATGTTAATAACATTCAGCAAAGTGCTATTACTAAATACTGGTCATTGGGATACATAAAGTAGTGATTGCAATAAAAAAATGTGCTGGAAATAAAGAGGCCTAAAACTTCCAAAAAGAAACCCTTAGACTAGAGCACCCCTGAACAGAAGAACCCACACAGCTTGATATTACTGAGGCAAACACACAGCACACTCTAGCAGTGAAGTATGTTTGTAAGGGCACCACGACAGTGCATGCTGGGCCATTTGGGCAGCGCAGGACGTGTGCAACCGTCAGTCGCAACATTAGCCTACATGACTTGTGACTGCTTTGAGTTTTTGAGTAAATTTGTAGTACTTTCTGACTGTGCCTTGGCAACAGAGCAAATCTTCCCCCATTATTTTTGCTTTCAGCCCCAGCCAGAAATGCAGTGGTAGCTGAATATTCTATATCTCCGCATACCTCACAAAAAGCCCAGGTTTGGTTCGAGTTAGGATTAAGGTTTAGTTTTGTTCTAGCCAAACTGGTTTGTGCATCATAAGCCACAGACAAGAAAGAAAAGAAAATCCTCACAGATCATCTTTAGAGACGATGAAGAGTGAAAGCTCTCACTTTGCTGTTAAAAAAAAAGTATTAGCCTAAACTGCGCAATTTGTGCATCATACTGAAAGACAGAGTGCAAATGTTGCCTATGTGAGGGCCAGAGTGACAACTTGCCAGGAGTCTGAGTGCCTTAGCCCATCTGTGTGAAATGGATCTTTTGCAGCAACTATTATCTTTAATATGGAGATATACAATGCAGAGTCTACAGCTCCATCACACAATGCTCCTTCATTTCCCTGCCATTGCAGGGGCCTTGAGTACTGGTGCACCTTAGTCCCTCCTATTCTCTGCCTAATCTTCTGTGGACCTCATTTATTTTGGTCTCATTACCCTTGTTGGGTTTAGTGTGTGGGTGCTGGGTGTTATTGGTGGCCTGTGATATACAGGAGGACAAATGATGTAGTAGTCTCTTCTGGCCTTAATCTCTATGACTTTATGGAAACAGCCTAGCTCTGGGTATCAGAATTGAGCTTTGCATGCTGGGACTTGCAGTCTCCAAGGGCCACCACTTCAAATGCGAGCAGCTGGACTACAAGCTACATTTCAGAACAATATAGGTAGGGTGACCAGATGTCCTGATTTTGGACAGTCACGATATTCAGGGCTTTGTATAGGTGCCTATTACTGCCCACTGCCTGTCCTGATTTTTCACACTTGCTATCTGGTCATCCTAAATATAGGCCACATCTGGCCCGCAAGCTGTGTTCTGGCCTCTTGTGCTTTAGGTATAATTGCAGTCCGTTGTCACTCGGCTGGAAACGTCTTTGAATCTGCTGCTGCTCAGTGCATCGCCACAGCGGCTCAGTGGTTTGTAATATAAATTTTTCTAATGGAAGCCAAGTTTGGTGGGGAAAAAATGGTACACTTTAACTCCAATAAAAACAAATTGCTTGTTGATAAGCCTCTTCTTTATGCAGCAAGCTTCTCTATGTGCTGCATCAAGGGCTAGGAGCAGAAGGAGCTGCTTGATTTTAAACTAATTAAAGAGATCCAAAGGTTATCTGCATGTTTTTAATACTAGAAGCTGAAACCACTTGTAATTCATCACCTGGGACTGAGGTCAACTCCCCTCCAGGTTCACCTTGTGACACAAAGTTTCACCAATTAAAATCTTACTGTGCAATTTTGCCATGATTCATCATCATTCTGTGACATTTGGTGTTGCTTAGTGAATTTCACAGAAATCTGGAAAAAAAAATGCAGGTCCAATCCCCGCAGTCCACCCACCAGGGCAAAACTCTCATTGGCATCAGTGGGGCCGTTCACCAGAATAAACCGTGCAGGATTGGACCTGGAGCAAACAAGTTACACCAGAGCTGGTCATCCATGTCTTGGCAATACATTTTTGACAAAACAAACCATTTTCATGAGCTCCTAGGAATGTATAAAGATTTTTTTTTTATTAAAAAGACACAAACTTTGTCATTTCATCTAACTTTACATATCCAGCAGCACAGGGCACAATGCTCCAGCCGTTTCATGGAAATCATGTGAGTTCTGGTCCTGTTTTAAATGCATTTTTTTTCCATTTAAAAAGCAGCGGATGGTTTCAGTTTTTGGTAATCTAGATTGAGCAGATGGGTGGGCAGACGGTGGGTATAAAATAGTGCTTCAGGAGAGAGCAAGGGAAGCAGCTTGCTCCCATTCATCGCTGCTTGTTTGTTAGAGGAGAGACTCTGTTTGAGGTGTGGCCTGTGCACATGTGGCGCTGATCCTGCTCACAGTACATTTGGTTGCAAGCTCCCACTGACTTCAATGGGAACGGGAGCAAGCCCAGTTGAAAGAGGTGATCTAAATGCTGTATGATGGAGAAAGTATATTATGTATAAATGTTTTGTGTTATATACATCCTGTCATCTCATCGACTAAAGAGAAAGAATGGGTTTTCTATAATGCCTTCAGATTGGCAGTCATATAAATATTTCCAGGCACTCCGAACGAGAGGACGTGGCCAGAAGAAGTGGATTAGATCCTTTCAGAGAGGAAATGAATTGACACTAGACTCAGGATTAACCCCTTTCTGCCGGGGCTCCGATTTAGTGCCAAAGAAGAACTGCTCTTTGATGAAAGGGCTTGTAGTGCTTTTGAGTCGTGCTACCATTAGATCTTGAGTCTTCAGGGCACAGAGTCTCCCTGGCTGGTTCTCAGCTCCTCCTCATCACTCCACTTTTTTTCTCATTTAGTCCCTCCTGTCTCAGGCCCCTCCTCCTTCACCAGTGACACATGCACATAGCCCACGCTTCTTTTCTCCACTAGCTGGCATATAGCTGCCACTACCACTGGCCCACTGGTACTGCTCCTACTTTGGTCCCCCACAACCACCTCCCCCTCAGGCCTCCCTGCTCACTTGACTCCCGCTTGCATCTTCTGCTTCCTTTTCAGTTGCTCTGTCTGTCTCTCCTCTCTCCCCTCTCTTACTGCATTGTTCTTGTCACCGTTCAAGACAACTGCACCAGTATTTCCCCTCAGTGGTTCAGCAAGGGCGCCCACTCTCAGTTTCCAGTTCCCGAGCTGCTGCCTTTCTGGGTGGACAGCTGCATCTCTCTCCCTTCTGACCCCGGTATACCCAGGCTGCACAGGTCCCTGTGTTCACTGTGTGTGGCACAGCACAGACAGGTTGCCCAAGGACACCTGCTTTCTTTCTCTTCAGAGACTGAAAACAGAGTGATTGTCAACAGTTATAAGTTACCACGCAGCACTTCTTAAGTAAACCTACTTTATTCTTAAAGTAAAAAGCATTACAGAGAACACTGTATTAAAAACAATGGAAGAACCCACAAGTACGTTAATCACTTACCAGCGTTAATTCCAAACCTGGCAGACTCAGTCCTGCCAACCCTACCCTAAGGATCAGGCCCTCCAGGGATCAAAGGTCCTGCCCATTTACTGGATCAGAAAAAAGATACTGAGCCAGTTTAAAACAAGACAATTTATCCAAAAACCCTTTCTTTATCTGCTGGTCTCTGGAGAACTCAGTTGGAACTAGAATATGCATCCCGGTCCGGGGTGTGTGTGTCAAGTATCAGGGGGTAGCAGTGTTAGTCTGTATCTACAAAAACAACAAGGAGTCTGGTGGCACCTTAAAGACTAACAGATTTATTTGGGCATAAGCTTTCGTGGGTAAAAACCTGTGTGTGACTTCTCTGTCAATGTCACAACCTGAGTGAATTTGCCTAATCACTCATTGCTGTTCTCCTGTTTACCCTTCCCATGGAAATACATACAATAGCATATACACAATTGCATTTTTAAGACAACGAATTCCAAAGATGTTAAAACAAATTCAATAAGGTTTAACTTACTTCAATAAAGCGTGGTATTGGAGGCCATTGTCCATCTGGCACAATTCCTGCTCCCCAACATCCTCTGGTTCCCTCTTTTCTGTTCCAGCATCATGCTCCTTCTACCTCTCCTCTCTTCCTCTATTTCCTCTGCTCTGGTCTTCCTCCCTTTGCTGAGACAGTCCCTCGCACTTCCCAGTGAATCCCCAACCCTCTGACCACTGCACTCAGGAACCTCCCTCACCACTTCCCAGGGGCCACTGATGTTCCAACCTCTTATTTTTGAATTTTCTAAAGAGGAGGGCAAAGAAATTATCATAATCAGCTTTTATTTAAATGTGCACAGCGCAGGCAGATAGGGCCTGAAGAGAATGGAGGTGAATAAACCAAGCAGCACAATTCACGGGGTCTGAGCAAAAGCTCTGAAATGGGGCTCAGGGTATAACAATGCTGCTCTACTTCACAGGGATGTTGGGCACTGTTCAGGTTCTATGGTGATATAGGAAAGCTTATAAATAAATAATAGACATTAAAATCCCCAGTTCTCACCATGGCTCCTTGGTTAATTCTAGTGTGTGTCAGTTTTCTTCTAGGCTAGCTTAGTCCAGATGCTTCTCTGCACAGTTTAGCTTCTAGTCCATGGGACGATTTGTAACTCTACAGTTAGGTTCTTTATCTCTGAACTGCCACATATTATTAGGTGTATTAAAGTTTTATGACTGATGGATTACCAGAACTAGCCAGCATGGCCAATCCTTTTCCATTCCGTTGCTACTGTGTCTTTGTAGCATAAACAGGGGGAACTAAGATGTTAAGTCCCATCTCAGCTGTGCTCTGTCTTCCCACTTTATGATTAAAGTGACCTCCCTATGGACAGAACAATACTTCTGAATGTTTAACTATGGAACTTGTTATATTCTTTCTTGAATGGCTTTATGATGCTTTTCAGCTTCTGGGATGATTTCTGCCACTCTCATCTCAAACATATTTTATTAGCAAATCTTTTTTGTATTTTGGCTGATTATTAATAAATTGACTCTGTAAGTAATTTCATATTAACTGAAAGGGATTAGCAAGTGAGGGTATTAACTGACCTATGTGAAATTAGCTGGTGATTCCACTCGACTAATTGGTACTCCATCAATAGTGAGACCTAGGATGGAATACACAGTTATTCTTCTGGTTGGCTTTTCAAAGTATCACTGAGACATATTGATGTGGCAACAGAAAGCAAGTGTGAGCTGCCACACAGGACCGTACAACACCACATATTGATCAGACCAATGGTCCATCATGTAAGGAACTCATGCAGCCTATGCAGGGCTTGTAGTTTACCCCATTGGTCATTGCCCACCAGAGCTCTCCCATGCCAGCTACATAAGAACTCAGCGAGTGCCAGTCAGTGTCTGCTCAGTGCAGTGTCGGGCTGGCTCCATACCCATCAGGTGCTATGGTCTCAGAATAAAGCCTGATGCTGCTTCTGCTGAACCTGAGTCAATTGTGAGTGTTACCTTGCTCCATAACACACTAAGCCCAGTACCGTGTCTCCAAAAATTGGCCAATGGCCAGTATCAGATACTCCCTGGAGTAGAGAACTATGGACAGCATGCCCATAGAAGTAGATCTTTTCTAGTTAATGGTTGGTGTATGTCCTGAAGCATCAAAATTTACCGGTAGATCTTTTCAAACCCTCTCTAATAATAATAACGGGATGAATTAAGACCTGTGTTATATACCCATCCAGAAGAATAAGAGGATATAACTTACTCTTTTAATCTGCTGTGTGAGCTACCCATATTATGGGGGGAGGTAGCAGCCTCCACAACCACAGGGCCACTACTCCCCGCCTGAGCATCTGGTCAAAGAGTGTGTGGGCTGGGTCAGGACTTGGCCAATCCCAGACTGTCTAGTGCAGCAGAGTGCAGGTTAGATAGTGCTGGTTACTTCCATCCTAGAACAAGGAGGGAGTCAGGGTTTGAAGAGTCACAACATGGTTCCTGTTTTGCTCCTGGTGCTGTGCACTTATACACTGCCCCAAGTCACTCAGGGTAGATTGTTAACTGACCATGCTGCCCAACGTAACTGGATTGCTCTCACTGGCCATATTCATGAGTACCCAAACCGGGTTCCTGTGCTACTGGTGATAAATGAGCTTCATGGTTCTCTTCACAAAGTTATTTAAGAAGGTGGTATATGAACCAATAAAGTTTGGGAACCACTACATTCCTGCTAAGCTTTTGGCCTTACTTATACCTTGTAGCGATGAGTTCTGCTGACTGCAGAACTAGCTGGTTGTGTAACAAATATTTCCTTTTAGCTATTTAAAATTGGTTGCTCTTAAATTGACTATCTCCTTAGTCTTATATTATGAGAAATAGAACATCGGATTCACCTTCTCTATACCATTCATTGCTTTGAACCTCTATCATGTCCCCTCTTATTCGTCTTCTCTCTAAATCTCCCAGAGTTTTGAGTTTCTCTTTTCCATGCTGCTAAATCATTTTCAGTTTCTGACTCTAGAACCTTTCTATTTCTGCTGCCCTTTTAGAGCTGGGGTGACCAGAATTGAGCACAGTATGCCAGGTGAAGGTGTCTCATTTATTAACATGTTAGAATGCCATTATATATGTGATTTTCTATTCCATTCCTTATACATCTCAACATCATATTTGCCTTTTTTGACTGCCACTTCAAATTAAGCAGAGGACTCCATTGAAAGGTCTTTACGGATGATTGGGTTGGGTCCCCCCCAATGTGTTTACAATAATTTAGAACTTAGTAAAATGTCTGAATGATTCAATGTATTTCTTCCAACATGCATTACCTTGCATTTGCTGACACTGAATTTCATCTGTCATCGTACTGCCCATTCATCACAGTTTTTAAAGTCCATTTGAAATGCTTAATGCTTCTCTAGTTCTTGACTAACCAAACTAATGTTGCAAATGTTGCCAACTCACCATTCATCCCTTTTCCAGCTCATTAATATATACATTAAACAACACTAGCCCTACTAATTTTCTCTCTTATGGCCATTCTGTGGATAGAGCAGTTCTGTTTATAGAGCCATCAACCTGTCAAATCTCACAGGCACTACATTCACTTGATGTCAGCCATGTTGAATTTTTCCCCAAGAATTTCATTCA
The DNA here is from genome assembly GCF_028017835.1 of Emys orbicularis. NCBI lineage: Eukaryota > Metazoa > Chordata > Testudines > Emydidae > Emys > Emys orbicularis. The sequence goes on along the minus strand of NC_088683.1, from coordinate 75,245,859 downwards.
TCCATCTCACACACATCGCTACATAATTATAAAGTATCAGTGTTAGTGACAATAAGGTGCAATTAGTATCCTTCTTGCAATGTCTCTGAAAATTTGGAGGAGAAAAAGGCAACTCACCAACTGTGGATGGTGGATTACTGCAAAGAGCAGAATCTTTTGACTCAGGTTCCTAAGTCACTTAAGCACTTTTGAAAATTTTATCCTAGCCCTTTAACTAAATATAGAAACATTTTCAACTTCAGAGCAGATAGACTTCAGGCCAATTTGCCTCTGCCCATATTTTTGGCTATTCTGCCTGGGCAAACTGAGGAAGTGGCAAGGGCTGGTTGAAAAAAAATGTAATTGAAACTTTTCTAAATGAAAAAAAAATGGCTTTTCAAACACAAAAAAAGATTTGCAGAATGGTTTGTATTGCTGGAAATTTTCCAATTTTCTGACAAAACAATTTGAAATGATTTTTTAAAAAAATTGTTTTCAACAGATTCAAAATGAAAGTTTTCATTTCAAACCATATTGATGAAAAATGGAAAAATGCTATGAAAATTTTCAGATGAAATGAAAAATGTTCAATTTCATTTGAAATTTTTCATGTCACATCATTCCTATTTTTCAAACCATCCCTAGAAATGTGTCCTCCCCACCGCCCATATAGTTCTGAGCACTTGCACAGAAAAGCCATAGTCCTTTTAGAAAGCAGCTACCCTTTTTACCACCAGTTCAAAATAAGATGCTAGCTGTTATTTCCAGCTCAATCACTGATATCTTAAGCTACCTAGGAGCCATGGTTTAGGAGCTCAGCGTACTGATCAAACTACAAAAATAACCATGTTTAAATGTGTTTGTGGCACAGTCATCTTATTATTTTTTTTCTATCTACATAGGCCAACAAAAGAAGTATGTACAGTAACACAAACTTATTTCACACCTATATTTAAACATGGCTATTTTTGTAACACACTGGTTGATAAGAGCTGGTATACATTTCATCTCTTAACCTCTCAAAATCTGCTTGTCTTTGATGCCAAAAATCTAATGCCTTCTCCCCACCTCCATCCCCAAACATAGACAACAAACTGTTTATTAGTTTCTACTCTGTATCATTTCTCTCTAAATAGCTTCTGTGACCTTTAGGATTTTGTTGTTGTTGTTAAAAAAAATTTAACCTGCTGACAACTTACATTGAAATTGACTTGTGATATATTATTTCCCCCCAAAAGAGCTGGTTATAAGAGAAATGCCAATCAACCCTAGAAGCTTTCACGTATTAGAAATATCTTGAGCACACAGGCTTATGCATTAAAATGTCCTTAGGATGCTATGTACACTCTAGGGACTTTAGTGATGTTTACGGTCCTATTCAGTCCTGACCATAAAGCTTACTCAGCTTTGTAAACTGCTTTAAGACCTGCATAAAAAGTGCTATACAAGTGCTAAATAATAATATATTGCGTCATTGACAGCTTCTGAAAGTACTTTCCATGTTTGCTGAACACGAACAGCTACTTATCAAACATTACTATAGTAACTTGACTGTTTCTAATTTTCATTCAAAATGCCAGGAGGGCTCTTGTTCACTTTCAAGATGTGCTGCATGTGCTGGGTAGAAAGCTTTTCTCCCATAGCTTGGGCTATGGGAAATTTGATCAAAACGCTGGCTATGCAAAAGTCAACATTTTAGGACAATAAAAGAACCTAGCATTTTGGTGGGCAGCTGGGGGTTATGGTGAGGCCAACTGCTGAATCCTCCTTGTCATGTGCCACTAATATTTAATCAGAGCTCTCCTTTACATCAGGGAGTTCTGCTTAAATCAATAGCACAATATGGCCCTTGATGCATATTTTAGTATCAGCCATTGCTGAAGCAATGCTCTTGTTCTGGTCCCATCACCTCAGCCGTTCATTTATGTTTCACGTCAGTTAGAAATAGCCAATTCAGAAGCCTCACAAAATTATGGCTTATGCAATGACTCCATTACAGTTACCTATAATACTAGTATTCGTACCATTCTGATATACAGCAGTGGCTGACAAACGATTGAACCAGGCACATGTTCTCCTACTATGAAAACTTTCTTTCAGAGTACGCTGTAACATATGCTACCGTTTATCTGTATTCTTCCTGGTAGAAGTAACCTCTTGCTCTGGAACTACACACAGGAATTTATAATGTTTTATTGCTACCACCTCCACTGCTGCATAGTGAGAGGCCTGTTATCCAGCTGGATTAATAGCATAGCCTGAGGTTTTTAGCTGACTTCAGAGGATATATCTGAATTAGCAGTATAGGATCTGGTTTAAATCGGTGCCTGCGTGTGCAATTAAACTGCAATTCCTGGGTGTAAGATCTCTCCAAAAAAAAATAATCTGTGGGTCAAATCCTGCCATCTTTCCCATTCCCGTCAGTGAGAGGTTTGACTGAGTAAATATTGCAGGATTTGGGGTTTGATTCGGGAAGACACTTCATCTTATGCGTAACTCCATCCTTATATTCAAGATGTAAGGATGTGTCTAAAGTTAAGTTCATTTCATTTTCCTTGGGACTTAATCATGTATTTAAATGCTATCTCAATTTTCCTGAATGGAGACCTTAATCCAGTGAATTCATGAAGACACTAATTTTGATTTTCTTAATTACTATGCCTGTAGGGTAACTCAACACTTATTTAAGAGGTTACAAATAATGTTGAGTCCATTAGTCGTGGGGGAGTGAAATGTTAATAGCTTTGCTTAGTTTATGCAACTTTTAATTTTGGCCTTTTCCTCCATGATGAATGAAATTATTTACCTGAAAAAAGCAATTAAAAATTAATAAAAGAAGAATGATTTAAATGCAAATTTGCTCAGAGTGCACAATACAATCAATTTGTATTACAAAACAATTGGTAAAAGAAGCAACTTACTTCAAGATGATTTATGTATCTGTAAAGGATTTGCAAGCATTTATCTTGCAAACTTGATAGACAGAATCAGGAGTTTAGATGAAGGAAAGACTTAGTCCCTCAGCCTCAGACTATGGAATATTTATTGTTGCAATATTATTTTTAATAGTTATTCTAAAATTGTATTTGTTTAGATTTGTGATATGGAATATAGAGGAAGTGTTAGTCTAAAGTTTGAACTTGGTTCTACATCAAGGCTATTCTTCTGTTAAAATGTTCTTAAAGAAGTATGCAAAAGTATTGGTTTACTCACAGATACACAGACAGAGAGAACTATATATTCAAAATATGTAACAATAGGCTTTGCTTGTAGAAATAGAAATAAGGAAAAGTAAAACATTTGTAATGATGAAGGATTGCATAGCACTCTCCAGATAACATGCCAGCACTCTCTGCAACATGAGTTAGGCATTTGGCATGTGGCATTTTCCCAAGGACTCAGAACAACTTAATTAAGAATAAAACAAGTGGATAGCTCTATTAATCTGAAGAAAATATGCACAACTCTTTCGTTAAAATTCCAGGTGTAACATTCTAGCAGAATAAATGGAAAAAGTAATTGGAGACTGAGTTCTTAGTAAGGTTTATCTCTCAGTTGCACCTGATTCTTAAAGTGGTCTAAAAATATCTCTGGAATAACCTAGACTGGAAATTCATTTGTTTATTACAAAATTTTAATGATCAGATAACTTGTTCAAAATAATCTATAATGCTTCCCTCTCCAGCAGCTGCCTTGTCTGCTTCAGAGATCTCTAGCTCTTTTGACTGGCTTTGCCAGCCATCCCACTTTGACTCTTCCCTGATGGTACCAAGTAACTTCACTCCTTTGAGAAATCTCAATTTAGGTCCCAGTCCAGCAAAGCACTTAAGCATTTCCTTAATTTTAAGCACATGCTTAAGTTCTGTTAAAGTCAATGGGCCTTGAACATACATTTAAAGTTTGCCTCCTGGTTAAGTGTTTTGTTGAATAGGGATGGGTTACTGAATCGAGGCCTTAACCATGTCCCAAACAAATCATATTATTTCACAGCTTAATATGATAATTTATTGATATCAGAAATGCTCACGAGATTGCAAAGCTATAGGAAACATTATAAAGTGCTTATGACATTGTTGGCACTGTAATAATAACAGCAGTAATGTATGTCCAGTAAATTAACCTCACATAATTTCTAGATTTGTCCTCCACTATTTTTGTTGCACATCTTAGTCATTTTTAAACTTGGTACATGGAGGGCCTTTTAAGTGGGCTTCCTATAGGGCAGAGAACATAGGATTTCTTGTAGATATTGGTTGAACTGAAATATAAATGCTGAGACACAGTTAACTTGGGCTAAGTGGGCCTTTTCTTTACTTGTGATTTTCTTGTACAGCTAATAGTTGTTCTGGTGTCTATTTCTTTGTTCTTTCAGAGTCCATCCATGTAGGATGGCACAATAAAGTCATTCTTGTTGGCTATATGTCATCTTACCAATCCATTTTAGTTCTTGGCATTTATCACTCACCTTATTTTTCAGATGCTTCATTTCATTGTCTGTACTTTTCTATTTCTAAATTGTAATGTCTGATTTAATAAAGAAGTATTCACAAAACAAGTACCTGCACAGACAAAAGGCAGTCAAAGTATTATTTCGTTTGTGAAACTTGAGTGCAGTAAAGCCCAGCTTTTAGCAACAATGTGATCACTCATTGCTATTTATCAGTGTTTATTTAAGATTTTAGTTGAATTAAGAACAAGGAAAATGCAATTTAGTGCAGAAAGGGGGTCACATAGTCTAGGCCTTAGTTAATTTATCTTTTATGACAGAGTCCATTTTCTGCTGCTCGTATTATTCCATAGAAAAACATTTGCCTCCTGAAAGTGCATCTGCAGCTGTAGCATGGACTAACATAGTGGTAGCATTTAATTTGTGTTCCATTATCCAGTTATCAAGAAAAAAGTGCATGCTGAGAAATGCTATGTTTATTTAATAATAGCATAAACAGTAGTTTTGATAGGCAGAACCAATTACACTAGTACTTAGCTGGGAATACTATACCATTAGCTCAGAAACTGTTGTCTAAAAATCTCTGTCACTGGACTACAGGGATTCATCAGTCAGCTCTCCAGATAAATGCTAATAAGGAGATAAATTGATGCACTATACACACACGGTTTGGCAATTCAATATGGTAGTATGTTCCCTTAGCTCATGTATGTGGGATAACTTGCAAGAGTTATATCATATTTCCTTTTTATAATATATTATTGTTTATCGGCTTGAAGTATAATTAAGTGTTTTCATTTTGTTTTGGCTGCAAATGAATTTTAAATTTCTAGTTTGGATGAGGGATTAGGTTCTCACTTACATGCAGGCCCTTTTATACCACTCTGGCAGCCTAAAAAATCTTTAAAGTGCATGTAAATGTAATTTATGCTCAATGTAAGGACTCTTTACACTACCAGAGTAGAGTAAGGAGACCATAGAGTAAAGGTGAATCTGGCTTTAGGAGATTAATCACCACCATCTTTAGATTGCCAACCAATTTTTTATTTAAAAAAACCTTGTGTTCTTGTATGTGAGCTCCTATTTTAACTAGATAAATGTTAATGGGCACTAATGCTATATAAACTCATAGACTTTAAGGCTAAAAAGGATCATCATGATCATTTGGTCTGACCTCCTGCACATTGCAGACCACAGAACCTCACCCACCCACTCCCTGTAGTAGGCTGATAACTTCTGGCTGAGCTACTGGTGTCCTCAAATTTTGATTTAAAGACTTCAAGTTACAGAGAACCCACCATTTATTTTAGGTCAAACCAGCAAGTATCTTGTGCCCCACACTGCAGAGGAAAGGGAACCTCCCCACTCCTGGGGGGAAAATCCTTTCTGACCCCAAACACGGCAATAAATTAGACCCACCATCCAGATACCTGGGAAAGAATTCTCCATAATAACTCAGAGCCCTCCCCCTCTAGTCTCATCATCAGCAGTTGGACATATTTACTAATAGCAGTTGCGGATAGGCCACATGCCATTGTAGGCAATCTCATCATACCATCCCGTCCATAAACCTATTAAGCTCAGTCTTAAAGAAATTAGGTATTTTTGTCCCCTCTACTCCCCTTGAAAGACTGTTCCAGAAGTTCACTCCTCTGGTGGTTAGAAACCTTCTTCTAAATGTCAAGCATAAACTTGTTGATGACCAGTTTATATCTATCTGTTCTTGTACCAGCTTTGGCCCCCTAACTTAAATAACTTCTCTCTTTCCCTGCTGTTTATCCCTCTAATGTATCTATAGAACACAATCATATCTCCCCTCATTCTTGTTTTGTTAGGCTAAACAAGACAAGCTTCTTAAATCTCCTCTTGTAAGGTAGGGTCTCCAGTCTTCTGATCATCCTAGTAGCCCATCTCTGCACCTATTCTAGTTCAAATTTATGTTTCTTAAACATAGGAGACCAAAATTGCACACAATATTCCAGATGAGGTCTCACCAGTGCCTTGTGTAATGGTAATAACATTTCCATATCTCTACAGGCAATACCTTACCTGACGCATTTTAGGATTGCATTAGCCTTTTTAATGGATCAGTGTTCACGTCGCACTCCCTGTCAGTACTTGGCCCATCCCAGGGAAGCTAATGATATAACCAGCGGATCAAATTCGGTGATGAATCTTGGTCACGTGCCGAAGAAGATCCGATACATCCCCAGTTTACAGCAAAAATTCTTGTTGTTAGTCCCTAAGTGCATGACCTTGCACTTTGCACTATTAAATTTCATCCCATTTCTATTACTCCAGTTCTCAAGGTCATTCAGATCTTCTTGTAGGATATTCCGGTCCATATGGGCAATACCTCCCAACTTTGTGTCATCTGCAAATTTTATTAACACACTCTCACTTTTTGTGCTAGAGTCATTAATGAAAATGGTAAATGATTGGTCCTAAAACCAATCCTTGAGGAACTCCACTAATAACCTCCCTGCACCTGGATATTTCACATTTCAGCATGACCCATTATAGTCTCCCCTTTAACCAATTCATTGCCCACCTTTTGATTTTCATATTAATCCCTATTTTCTCCAGTTTAACTAATAATTTTCCATGTGGAACTGTATCAAATGCTTTATATTTGTTACTTGTTTAATCTGATTGCATCAGAGCACCAGAGCTTGCTGCATTATATCAAAGATAACTCAGTTTTGGAGACAGTGGGGAAGTTAAAGTTTGTGAGACTTTACCCTGGAAAAAAGACATCCTTATTAAGGAGAATCATCATTTTCCTATGCGGCACCCTAGTTTTCAGAATTTCACATTTCTTCTTAGAAACGTGCAAGGTTAAATTACATCAAACAGTTGTTGTCTTACACGTAAAAACTGATTTGACTTTTCTAATTAGAATCTACCTTGAATTTTATGACAAAATGTATTATATACTCATGTTGTTATATATATTTAGACATCTATAAGGCATTTGAGTTAGTCCCACATGACATTCTGATAGTCAGTTCAATATTAAATGGATTAAAAACTGGTTAACTGATAGATCTCAAAAAATAACTGTAAATGGGAAATCATCAGAATCATCTGGCATGTTCCAGGTGGGGTCCAGCAGGAATCTGTTCTTTGCCAAATGCTATTCAATATCTTTATCAAAGTGCTGGAGGAAAATACAAAATTATTGCTGGTACAATTTGCAGGTAACAGAAAAAATTGCTGGAGTGTTAAATAACTGATGGTGTAAGTTATATAGAATTATCTGGATCATTTGGTAAGGCAGGCTCTTTTAATAACATGTGTTTTAATACAAATGCAAGGTCATACATTTAGGATCAAAGAATGTAGGTTACATTTACAGACTGGGACACAGTATCCTGGAATGCAGTGATACTGAAAAGGATTTAGGGGAATAATGCGACTTAGGCGATGCTGTGCTTAAGGGAACAAACATGAACCTTGAATGCATAAGGAGAGGAATAGCAAGTAGTAGCCAGGAGATGGTATTACCTTTATAGATGACATTAGTGAGACTGATACTTTGTCCAGTTCTGATGTCTAGACTTCAAGCAGGATGTTGACCAATTGGAAAGTCTTCAAAAAATTGTTACAAGAATGATTTGAGGTCTGGAAAATAATACCTTATAGTGACACACTAAAGAAGCTTAATCTACTAAATTTATCCAAGAGGAAGTTAGGAGGTGATGATCATGAAAATGTGGAAGAAATTTCTGATAGTAGGTTGCTCTTTAATCTAACAGAAAAAGGCATAATGAGGTCCAATGGTTAGAAGCTGAAGCTACACAATTCAGACTAGCAATAAAGCACACATTTTTAAATAGTGAGAATAATTAACCATTGGAACAACGTATCTGGGGATGTGGTGGATTCTCCATCACATGAAGTTTTATATCAAACTGGATGTCTTTCTAAAAGATATGTTATAGCTCAAATAGAAGTTATGGCCCTGATGCAGAAATTATTAGGTGAGGTTCTGAAGCCTGGGTTATACAGAAGACCAGGTTAGATGATCACAATGGTCCCTTTTGGCCTTAAAATCTATGATTCTATGAGAATTAAAATATAACGGGCTTTCACTGACCATCACTGACTTCAATGAAACTACAGTGATTTATACCTGCTGAGGATGTAGCCCTAAAATCTTATAAACTATAGGAACAATTTTACAGGAGTGAAACCAGTAGTCTTGAATAAAACTGGTGGAGTGGTGAATCAGGCCCTTAGATTGTTCCTGAACTACTTAGCCACTCTGTTTTGGATTCCTGCCTGGAAGTTGTCATTCAAAAGCAGCAAAAGGATCACCAGAACTAGAGAGGATACATGCTTTCATTCTTATAAAGATTAGTTATGCAGTATATATAGAAAATTACTTCCTTCCATTTGCCATTTTGTTTACATATTTTACCTTTGAAATACAACCCAATCATTCAGTATTCCTGATTGCAAAGACACCAGACCGCACTTTCAATAAATAATTCCACTTTAATGTCAAAGTAATAATTTAGACAGATACAGTGTGCACACCTGCAAAAAAATATATGCAAGCTGGTTTACAAGCTAGAGGAACAATAAACCAATAAAAATACATCATCCAGTTAAGTCCGATGACACCAAATACTTATTATTAGAGCTTTACAAAGACTACAAAACTTTTCAGATGATTTATTTCACTGTTTCTGTCTATTTACATGATATGTTACATCAAAAAATGTACAAAATATAAAATGTATACAGACAAATGTTTCACAAACAATTTTTAAGTTGTAAACTAGGTGGACTCACTGAGATGTATTGCAGGAAGTTTTGTATATGGTAATATTGTGTGTGTTTGTGTCTAAAATGGCAGGAAAAGATTTGCAAATTTGTTCAGAACACATATGTAACAAAGATCAGCTGTTTTTTTTGGTCAGCTGTCAGATACATGTGCTGATGTTTTACAATAGAAACTGATCTAAGTTTTGGGGCTCCATTTCAGTCTGACTACATTCTACATGCATAAAATCAATTAGAGTTTGTACTAGGGCAATAGCACCGTGTACGGACCGCTAGATTCACTGATGCAGCTCAGTGCCATTGGAAACTGCATTGATTTCTTTGTCTTTGTTTTACAGCAAATGACCACAGGGTGGCCACAAAGAGTTAGTAGCACCAATTACAACATCCTGAAGGTAACATCCATTTAAGTGTACAGTACATATACACAATGCCATAGCCCTTGGATTATTATTTTTTTAAATTATTTTATCCAGTTGTCTCTTGTGGCAATAGCATTTCCAATTATTCTGATCAGTTTTCATGCAATCTGTTTGTAGCCTGCCATGACAGATGCACTTAAAATTTCATTTTTTGCCCCCAGAAATGTATTGGCTTAATATACAAATTGAAACATGCTCACTCTAGCATTGATAGCTCCTGCATAGTCATAACAACTGTAAATACAGGACAAACACACGAGGTTAAAAACAGTTTTTAAGGTTTGCATTCTGTATTTGTTTGCAACATTGAGGAAATCTCAGCAAGTATAACATCTCTTAACACCAACAGGATAAAATACAATTTCTTGTTTGTTTGTTTTGATTTGTGCAAGGCTTTTTATATTTACAATACCCACCCAGTAGACTGTGCAAAACCAACCCACTTTTACAGTATAAACTCTTACTCTTCCACAGTGGACATCACTGCTTCAGTGTTCTTTAATGCTGTTTTTTTTTTCATGTACAACAATATCAATCAAAACAACATGCTTAAAATTAGAAAAAGAAAAAAAAATAAACAAATATTTGTGCTCATGCTGCATCAAGTGCATCCAGCTCTGCTGGATAAGAATTCGAAACATCTATCCTTCAAAAACTCCATTCCACAGGACTGAATGGATCTGGGTCAGCTTTTTCAGCTTTTAGGTGATAGTGGAAGTGGGTTCTGGGTTTCTTGTATATTTCTGAGGGTAGGCAGAGCAATCTATTCACAAGATAAAAATACTATATAGCAACTGTTCTTTCTCCTATTCATTTCTTAAAAAATCATGATATACAGATATGAGGCTACTGTGTTAACTGACGTTATTTCGGTAATAAATGAAAACAAAACAGTGTAAATTACCAATGGTTTAGGAATTAAACCAACCGTAAAACTGTTCTAGAAATCTGTTTTAAGGCAGTGAAACAGCACCATAGGAAATGTTCCTTCTTCCACTGAAAAGGCTCAAACAAATGAAGCCCTAAAAAGCCTTTAGTCAGTGTTGGTTAATAATTGGTATAAAACTGTAAAGGAGTGGGTAGGTGGTTAAAAAAGACCTTTGTGGTAAAAACAACTTTATAAAATCGGTGACTTGTACACTAAAAACTTCATGGAGAGTGTCACTGTGACAATGGCAATTAAGAATTAAATTGGCACTTATCCAGCATATCACAGTAGTGTTTTCTGGTGATAGCACAATACTGTTTGTGCTTATTGAGTTACTATCATCATCTTTGATTCATTTTGGAATGGGCAGTAGTGTACGACAAACACTACTGTAGTCCTGTGACCAGCACCATGTGGCACAACAGAGGTTAGAAGAGGAGCAGAAGACTGCATTGCTAATGCAGCACCTCAGAGAAAAGTAAAGGAAAAAACCAAAAAGTTTGTACTGTAAACTTTTAGAGAGAGAGTTAGAGAGAGAGAGAGAGAGAGAGAGAGAGAGGAAAAACAAAAAAAGGTTCCAGTTTGGCTAACACATGTGCAATCTGCTTAGTTGCCCTCCATTTAGGGCCCTTTCCAGTTGATTAATGGAGTCTTACTCGGCTCCACTGATATTGAAATGCCTTGAAATTAAACAAATTCAAGCTTTCCACTTCAATTTTAATTCCTGACTTTGCAGAGTTAAGCCTCCTGCCTACCTACAACACGCCGCTCTTGTTCAGGGACCTCAGTGTGCTGCTTTAATCCTGGCAGTAGTTAGGGGCAATAGATTTTACTATAATCCTCTACCCAGGTTCGTCCCCTCTAGAGAGTTGATTCAAGAGAGGAATCCAAAATGTCATCATGGTGGCTGGTGCTATCACTGTCACAGCTTTGTGCACTCGAGTAATTGGCTGCTTCTTGGAGCCTCATTAGCATATTCATCTGAAAAAGAAGGTAATGTTTATGTAATCACTGTAGCATTTAATGCAGCAAGGGCTATGTCAAAAATTAATTAAACTACTCTGGTGTATGCAGTGTGCTGGTACCCAGAGTGAGAGAAATGACAAAATGATTTCAGAACGGGCAAAATATCAGTGGCTCCTCCTGGCTGCCACCCCTTGCCCAGCCTTCGGTGCTTTAAATAAAAGCATGAGTGTAAAGGTCTAATAAGCCATAGGGATATAATAACTCTGCAATTCAGTGGTGTGACTGGCTGCAGCTGCAACACAGACAGGCAAAGGAAACAGTATCACAGCTGGACATCTGGGCCCGTATTTGGAGACAGTCAAGCCTCCAATAATGTTTTGGCTGCTGTAGGCAGAATAAATTGGAAAAGCAACTGCAAACATGATCACACGAACACACACCCTCCGAGAGAGAGTGTGTGTGTGGGGAGGTGGACTGTAGCCAGCTGCTACATACAAGAGCACCATCTGCTGCTCAAGAGCTGACTTCAGCAAAAGGAACAGTAACAGAAAACAGCAGAAAATAGTCCTGAGGAAAGGGGAAGCATAACATAATTCATTTGGGTATTATTGGAGCTTGTAGCACATTTGATAAATCATCAGAAGCCAACGCCTGCCCTAGAAAATTGCTCAGATTCTTGACGACAAACTCAGTATAATGATGATAATTTTATTTATAAAGCAGCACTCATGCCAAGGTCCTCAGAGCACTGAAAAACATTAGCCCAATTTTAAGATAGTGACACATTTTAGGTGAACAGTTCAGATTCCTTGTAACAAAATATATGCAATGAAAGGTAAGAAGAGGGAAGGTATTTTATTTGTGTGAACCCTTTTCAAGTTTGTTCAGGAATACTTGAATGTCTATACTTCATGGCTACACCATTCACAGATAATTCTATAAGCTTTGAACATTGTACTGGGGATACCACGAAGCAGCTTTAAGCTCCAAATTCAATGTGCGTGTTATATACCCTATGTATGAGACAAATACTGATGTGTGTGCGTATGTTACATTCTATGTATGAGACAAATTCTGAAATGCCTTGTTATCTCACACAGGGTCAATGGAGCTGATTCATCACCACTGAAATCAGTATTGACCCTCCCATTGGCTTCATGGATGCAGGTTCAAGCCTATATGCAGTGCAGATGCCACACTTTTGCCACATGGGGGAGGGTCCAGACAGCAAAGATTCATTATGGTGGGACACAACTTCTGCACTACAATGGAAGGATAGCTCAGTGGTTTGAGCTTTGGCCTGTTAAACCCAGGGTTGTGAGTTCAATTCTTGAGGTAGGGATCTGGGGCAAAAATCTGTCTGGGGATTGGTCCTGCTTTGAGCTGAGCAGGGGGTTGGACTAGATGACCTCCTGAGGTCCCTTCCAGCCCATATATTCTATGATTTCTGCACACTGCTATGTGGCATGGATAGTGAATGGGCTGGGAGCGTGGCCAGAAGATTCACTCGCAGTGCAAATCCTAAAGGGTCAAAGGACCACTCCTGTATTTGTCAGGTGGGAAACAGTGAGTCACATAGGCTAATTCCCTACATTATCTGGAGATTCATGGTCTGATTTCTGGGAAATGAACGCTCTGAGCACTTGTGGGGACTCAGAAGTAATATTAAATATATAATTGGTATATTCTTTACATTTCAAATTCTAGGTTGAAACACAGACTACAAAGGGAAGCAAAAAGCTTTGTTCTTACCAAGGGATCCCCTTCAGTGTCGCTTTGTGGAATGTGCTTGGAGGTGGTTCCTTCTTGTGCAGATGCGTAACCCTCAAACCCAATGTCTTCTGGTCTTAACTGAAGTAATGATGGCCATTCATGCTGCACAGGTGCGGAGCTCCATGGGTAAGTATCTGCTACCCACTTTGAGGGATCCTCCCATGGCGCTCTTTTACCATACATCTAAATTATGGATATAATACATTTAGTTATTTAGACTGCACACTTTTCAATACGTTACTATTTATAATACCAGACAAATGGAATCAAACGCATCTAAACAACTTTTGCAGCAGAGACTCAACTTTCAAAAGTGCTCAGCACCCACAGCGATGGCCCAAAGCTCAGAAGAGCTCACTTCCAACAGGCACCTAAATGAAATGGCTGTGTATTGAAAAGTGCTCCACACCTTACAACTCCCAATGAGAACAAAAAGAAATTGAGAACAGTAGAAGCTACAGGTTTTGATAAAATGTGAAGTGGAACTTTGGGAAAGGAGAGAGAAATATCCCAAGAAGTTGTTTGCGAGGTAGTTGGAAAGTACAAACCCATTTTAAGTGACATTATTTCCACTCATCTTGCAAAGAAGAGGGACATAGGAAATAGAAACAGAGATGTTCCATTTATACAGGGCTTAGGGAAGCTGTAGCAGAACAATAAGAAAGCCTCTTTAATCTTGAGTAGGGAGTACCTTCAATAGGTGAAGAGAAGAAATTCACCTAGCTCTTTTTATCTCCAGCTTACTCAGAGAGTCCTATTTTCTCTGAGTGTCACAATGATCTTTTCTGGACTCAGATTATCTTGGTCCTATTGCTTCTTATAAGAACATTTATTTTCTGTATAGTGTAGGCCCGGCAGTATAAAAAAATAAAGCAAGTCTGTAGGACTTCTGTGTATTATTATTATGTTGTTGTTAAACAATTCAGAATGTCTAAGAACTGGGCTGGTTTGTGGCAATCCAATAATTTCTTCTGGAGGCTGCCATCTTGTGCTTCAGAATTGAAGTTTTCATTTAAAAAAAAGTCTGTAGCCCTCATGGTTGTGAAAATGAATTGAACTACTCCTGTTGATATCAAGTTTATTTTTGTTTTAACTCTGCAGTTTAATGAGGATTGTTTAAATGTTAACTATTTCACTGCTTATTAATGTACTCAAGAAACAAATGACATAACCATATTATGAAGATGACTCATTTGAATGTCTCAAGTGGGTGGGACTTGGCATGTGGGCGGAGCATGAGAGAATACCACTATTTTTTTTTTCTTATTAGTTTCCCCCTGGTCTAAATAAGCTGCACTAATCTTGGTGTGACTGTGCCTATCAGATGTTCAGTACTCTATCTCAGTTAGTTCAAGCAGTTTTAGAAAACAGAGATGCTTCAATAATGCAAGATTCCAAACCTCACCCTATGAAGCAGAAATTTCAATGAGTGTTGGCGGTATCACTAGATTAATTTTTGGCAAAAGTTACCTTTCCATACCATATTGATCGCAGTGTTGCTGTAGCCTTGTTGGCCCCAGGATATTAGAGAGACAAGGTGGGTGAGGTAATAGTTTTTATTGGACCAACTTCTGTTGGTGAGAGAGACAAGCTTTCGAGCTACATAGAGCTCTTCTTCAGAATTCCGAATTCCTCAGAGCTCAAAAGCTTGTTTCTGGCCCAATAAAAGATATTATCTCACCCACCTTGTCTCTCTTTCCATACCATTCTCTTCATAGCATGCAAAGTTGTAGTGAACAAAAAGAGAACAAAAGGGGCCAAACAGAAAATGGAAAAAAAATCAGGTAGAAGGATTACTTCAAGTAAGTGGGGAATAGTTAGGCTCATAGAAAGAAAAGAGAAGAAAAAATGCCACAGACAAGATGGGAATAAGAGAGACATTAGAGCAGAGAGAAACTCAGGGAGCAGTAAGACAAAAGAGAGTCAGATTCTCATGTCCACCAACCCTTGGTGCAAAGTGCCTTAAATTGGCTGAAGAAGCCCAATGGAAAATAACCGTAGTATGGGGGAACTGTCTTCTGCAACAGCTGCAGTCCACACCCTTGGTGTATGCGGAAATACGGGTTATGTTGGGAAGAGTTGTGGATGGGATAGGAGGGGGTGTGGTGGACATCTCTGCTATGCCTGTTTGTCCACTAGTATAAAGTCCTTGAGGTCCTTCACCTGTGAAGCCCGCACTCGCAATGGATGTGGTGGCCCTGAATACCTTCTCTTCATTACATACAAGTGAAGAGAAGAACAAGAGTGTATCCTCCTGTCACAGACAAGCACGATCTCAAGAAAAGCCAAATCATGCATCAGGAAGTGCAGGAGAAAAGGGGTCTGGCACTTACTTCTAGAATTCTACCCCCTTTTTTTTTGTCACTGTGGCACAACACATCACTCTGACGTATTTCTGAAACGTATCCTGGAAAAAGCTTACAAAAACAACACAAAACTATGCTTTTTCTTTTGAAGCAAGACACAGTGTTTCTACCTACATACCTGAAGTCCCTCTCTCACGGCCTCCAGAAGATATGGCACCAAAGAATAGTTCCAAAGGTCTGTGAACCACACTCTGGAGCCATCAACATCCATGGGGCAGGGGAGGAAAAGGCGAGGACCTGAGAAGAAAAGTTTTTTGTTAAATAACATGAACTGTGAGGAAAAAAAATCTCCAAAAAATGTAAGGGAAAATGACTACCGCGGCAAACTTGAATAAAGAGAATGTTTATCCAGCACTACAATTATTGGCTAGTACTGAGTTCAGCTTTATGTTATTAAAAAATTAGAGTCCTTCTTCCCCTCTTCTAATGCCTGAACTACACTGGAACGTTTTAGTGGCAAAGCTAAAGGGATGTGATATTTTGCCAGCATATCTGTGCCATCATAAGCCTTAATGAAGACACAGTTACACCAATAGAAAAGTGCTTATGCCAGTATAATTTATTTCACTTTGCTGAACCCAAATTAGCTATATCATCACAAGCTCTTTTATACCAGTGTAACTGTGTCTACATTAACTATACTACATAGATAAGCAGCAAAGCTTTTAAGTGTAGACATGGCCTTAGTGTGGAGATTCTTGGAACAAGTCAAAGTTTCCATGGCAAACACTGTATATGAAACTCTTTAGTCAGGAAGTAAGGATGGAAATCACAGGAGAACAGACTTCCTCGTATGATTTCCATTACTTCCTTGTTTCAGTCAGGTTGGCAAGGCATGCTTCCCATGGTGATTTAATGTTTTCAGTATCAGCTTAAACACAAGATTTTACAAAGTCAATTCAATTTCTACAAACTTTATGAAAGGTTCAGGCTTTACCCTTATTTCACTCTGCTGGCTGAGAAAAGGCTAGCAGCACACTGCCTTGCAAGGACTCACCAATGGTCACATCTGAGGAGCTGTGCGTTTCTAAAAAGCTGTTGAGATGATGCCATGTCTTAGGGATCCAGTCAATAATCTTGATGAGGTCATTATTGCGCATGTTCCTTTCTATTTCTGTCTCAATCAGTTTCCTTCTCAGATACCTGCCCAGGAAACCTTTTACAGGTTCCGTGTGATTAGCACATAGCACCCACCTAATGTGAGAAGAGAAAACATCAAATAATCATACAATGAATAAACATTGCCTTCCATCTTAAACACAGAAACAATGACATCAGTGTTTAATACTGGTTATCTACTAAAATAAAAGTCAATTCTAATAATAAATCGTAAGGATCTATTTAGTCCGTATCACAAGGGTGATCTCTTTGCCTGTGCTTCCTGAGCCAATAGAAATCCAGTATGTTATAAGGTGGGCATATTACTACAATCCTGAACACCATGCTGCCATGGCAGGGGGTAGCAGGAATGATATTCTGTCTGTTTTGCCAGGTGGAAAAGTGCCACACAGACAGGTGTCATTAAGGGAAAGGGGGAAGAGGCAAACAGCTGTAGAGTGTGATTAAATTCAAGATGGGTGTTGGTGGATAAGCTGGAATGAGAGGAAGGAAATCTGAGAGGCCTGCACAGAGGAAAGACAAAGAAAGTGTATTTACCTGAAATTGTGATGCAGCTCTAGATTTGGTGATGAAGTAACCCCTTGGTTCATTGTTCCAATAATATAGGGACTAAAAAGAGAAAAGTAATACATTTAGTAGGAAGCGTCACTGCCACAGAATCCATCCAGGAGGCAGTTCAGAAAATATTCTTTACTTTTATCTTGCCTGGAGTCATCTTTGATAAAAGAATGTGCAGATGCTGTTTAGTCTCAAATTCCAATGATTTCTGGCCAGACTTATTTTTAGTATATTTGTTCTTGCATTTTTTTTCCTTTTCACACTTATGTTTTACTAGTGGTCATAAGCACTAAAACTAAATGAAGCAAAAGAGTGCTCACATACCTCATTATCTGTGGCTTGTTTAGTGGTTTTACTTCCAGGAACCAGTGAATCTTAGGAGCACTGAGCCATAATACACAAATATTTTATGAAGGGAAGCCCCTACGACAGGCACTTTTATAGCAGAAATAGACTGATTAATAGGCCGCTAGCAGTTTTCAAATACCTTAATTACTTTTTATTCTTTTTTGACCATGAAAGACAGCCAGTCAATCACATTCTCCTTTGGTGCTATGTCTAAACAACTTTTCCACTCTTCTACAGCCAGGTAAATTTTTGGCTCACAGTATAACTGTTGGAAACAGGAGGTCTACCACCAAAACAGCAGCTACTGTATAGCATACTCCATGGGTCCATATTGTATCCAGGAAAACACCTTATGGATAACTACCATCATGCATCTGTTGTTACCCTCCCACAAGCTCTGGGAGCTTCTCCTGGAACTAATATGCCTGTGTTCCATGACACAGATGTGTTCTATAGCAGTAGAAGGGGTTAAGATCCTGATTCAGCAAAGAATTTAAGTACATGCTTAACTTTAAGCATATATTTAAATCTCATTAAAGTCAGAGGGCATTAAAATATGCTTTAAGTGAAGTACACACAAGTGCTTGGCTGAATAGGGATGCAATTACTCACATATTTTAAGTTAATCACATGCTTAAGTACTTTGCTGAATCGGGATATGAGAGATACAAGGGTTCCTTATAACATATTTCATCATATCACACTAATAAAGAGCTTGTAATTGTTTTAAGCACAGAAGGCAGGGAAATGAAGAGCTGCTACCTACCATGTATTATATTTACAATTGAGGAAACCATTGAAGATATCACTCAAAGAACCAATATGGTGGAGGTTATCAAGAATTATTACTACAGGGAGATCAGCACCACTATTGTCAGCACTGCACTGCTCAGCCAGGTTAGCTAGGTATTGACGCAGATCCTTCAGCAAAAGAAAACAAATAAAACAGGAAAGTAAAATGCATTTAGTCACAGTAGGGGGGAGATTTTCAAAGGCACAAAGGGGAGTTAAGAAATTTCCCCCAATGCTTATATCTCAGCTGAGTTCCCATAACCACAAAGACTTGTTTCTCAGCCAGGGCAAAACTGAAGTTTCAGCTGTATATAGAGAAAATATATAGCTGACATGGTGTAGTGAAAACAAAAATGTAGGTAAGTCTCACTAAAGGTAAGGTAATAAAGTTTGTGTCCTGCTATCCTGAGGATATATTTCTCAGCAATCCAGCAATAAAAAAACTCTATATTCCATTACCAATAGGCTGAGCTATTTAGTTCACAAAGTAGTCCCACACTTTTAGGAACACCAAATTAACTTAATTCAAACAAGAGATTGTTATCTCATCTAGTTCACTGCTCCCATTCCCTCAGATTTCTGCCCATCATCTTCATCCCCTCACAGACCACCTGTTCAACGCTTTGGGGCTGCTATCTCACATGCCACAATAAAGTGTATTGCTTACGTTTATTTCTCTCTGTCAGCTAGCTACCTGGGGAGTAATGGTGGATTTGGGGTTGGGGAAGAATGGTCTGTAATCATGACAATTTATTTTGCTCTTGATGGTTTACTGTTCCTCAGTCTCCTGGCTAGTCCAGCTTTTTAGCTGTCCCTTGTGTGCAGTCTACAGTATAGCACACAGCACAGCAACGAGAGCACGGCTCAGCCTGCATTTTCCTAGGATAGGGATTTTTCATTTCCCGCATCACTCAGAATTTGCCCCAGTGATTTCACAAGATCGGTACACAGTCTCTCAACAATCCTTGTTGTGAATCCCTGGCACTTTGGACAGAAATCTCATTCTCATTATACTAGAACATTTCCTGGATCAGTGATAGCAAAATCGTATTTTTTTAAAGTAGAAACGTGTTATTTGTTGCTTTGGGAAAGTTCTTGTTTGGTTGTATAAATATATTAGGCTTTTTCTGACCAGGTGCCTTGAGAGAAAATCATGAGTTTCTTCCTAGTTTAGCTCTGTAGCACCATCTGTATTGTTCAAGCACACATGACAAGGATTTCTTTTTTCTTTCTTACAAACTATAAGGTTTACTTGTCAAATAATCTTAGCACAAAATAAAGAAAAAAAAATGAAAGAAAAATACACACATACACTTGCCAGTGAGCCAGCAAAGTGACATTTTTGTGAATCACTCACATTATATATTCTACATATATAATTCTGATAAATTTGAGCACTTCTCTGTCAGAGTGAATGATATCACAAATCATTTGCATAAAGGGAATGAAAATAGGTGTTTATGACGGAATAGCTCTCTTATCTCTTCTATGGTCCGTGTGGACTTTCTTCTCAATCTATGCTAACAGTGCTGCGTGCTCATCACAAAACTCTAAGTAAAGATATTGATTTTCGGATATTTTTTTTTTTGGTTAGCAACCAATTTACACACCCCATTTAGGGTACCAGGTAGCTTGTGAGTTACTTGTTGATAATTTGGTTATTCTGTGAATACCTTGGCAATCTGAGGTATATAGTTAATTCAACCTGCATGTTGTCTGAAGCGTGGGCTAAATATTGTATTATCAGCACCACTACTGTAGAATTCAGGAGAAAACAGCAGCAACCAGAACTTATGTAGTGCTAAGCAAGGAATTGAACCCAAATGCTAATCCAATGCCCTGTTCACTAGATCATCCTTTTTACTCCCATCCAGTAATTTTGGGCTACCATTTTCACTATCAAAATGCAAGTCAGACTAGCACTACATTGTACAGCTAATGTCTTCAAAAAGAAGTTACTGGAACTCCATGAACTAGAGTTAAAATGGCATTTTATTCTGCCTTTAGCAGCTTGTGAAGTGGAAGTCCTACAAGTGCCCCAAAATTCAGCTCTTCTACACAATATCATGATGCACCACTCAGATTACAAAGAGCTGTGGCTGCATGTTTCATTCTGATTAAAGGTTCAATCACAATAGGAAAACACAAAAAACAGGGAATTGTGTAAATTAGCAGGACTAACTCTTGCTCATCAGTACAAATCAGGCAACAAATTTGTCATTTTTAATTGTAACTTACCTTGCTTGATTTGTGATCTACATTAAAAGTAGCAATTGCATCCTCAGTTTTTTTCCTGCCCAATTTAGTTATTATGTATTCAGCCAGTCTGTTGGCTAAATAGGTCTTTCCAGTGCCACTGGGTCCTGACAGGATGATTCTGTGATGCTCCATCAGCAAATTAAAGTACCGTTGGGTAATTGGCTTAGGAATTAGTGTATCAAACACAAAACTGTCCAAACTGTTTTCTTCCACTCCTGGGAATAAAAGAAAAAAATAACTTGTCTCCATTCAAGGTGATGTCTAAAATAAGTATAAATTCAGCATGGTGTCTGCTGACATCCATGCCATGCTGAGAGCAGGTAAATGCTCCTATCTAATTCCTATCTTCTCCAGGGTTTGAATACCGTTGGAATTGCACAGATACTTCCTAAGGGGCAAAAAGATAAAACAGCAGCAGCACCACCACCATGAGTAGATGGGTGGGAGCAACAATATCAAAGTAAATGTGAAGAGAAGGCTCTGTGAGGCAGAGATGTGTGTTTCAAACATTAAAGGCATTTAAGATAAAAAGGTCGAAGTGACAGCAACAAGGGTTACCAGCAGAAAGATATCACATCAAATGACACGGTCCTTTTGAAGGCCCCCAACATAGAAAAACCCTACAGCTCTTTGAAATGTTTAAAGTCCCTATTGTGGAGCAGGATGGCGTAGAAACATTTCTGAATGGAATTCTTGAATTTTGTCCCTGGTCTCTATTAAAGCCATTTGTCCTTTGCTGTGACTTTAAAGTCAGTGAGAGAAGAGAAATATTTTTCGTATTATTTAATATTTATACTTCTACAGCACCAAGAAGCCTGAATGTGCTAAGTACTATACAAACACATACAAAGAACTTACAGGACAAATGACTTCCTGTGTTGGACACGGGGTGAGAAAAAGTCAGGTTTAAACGATAAATAGAGGGGTTGGGAGGGATATAACAAAGAAGAGAAAAATATCTGAAAAAACATAGTTGTGGTTTTACCTTTCAGGTTCACGGTGATGATGTTATTATCTCCAACCAGATATCCACAAGGCAGCAGTTCAGGCACTTCCAGGCTATGGGCTCTGATTAAATCCCCTATACAGTAGCTAGCAATACAATCGGAGCTTAAACCCAGGCTAGTAGCTGGATCCACTCGGAAGATATATTCCTAAAATTATACATACATACAAGATATAAAAGTATGCATGGTCATCTCACGTGAGACAAGTTATTAAAACACATACTTTAACGTAGGTGTAGGCCCATTTAAAGAAGACTCAGATCTATGCATTTCAGAGAAGCATATGTAAACTTAAAAAAGAGCAAAAGCATTAACTTAGGCTATATGACAAAAATGAATTAGGCAAGTCAAAACTAACCAAGTAGGGAGAGTTTATGGGAGACAAAGAATATGGAATTAACTGATCAACCAACTTTTAAATATCCCACCTTAAAGAGACGTCTAATTACTCCATCTAAAACGTCCCATTTGGTTTTCCCACTAACCCCAATGGATCCTATCAAATATGCCTGCGTCTTTTGATCCTATAAAGAGAAAGAGAGAGAATTCACAAACTGGACTAAAATTGGAGGAAATCAGTTTGCCACATGCATTTAAAGATCTCTAAGATACAACGCTACAACTTAGTAATTAACACATAAAAATAGGTATAAGTAATGTTAAGGTGGACACTTCAGTCTTACTTCATGCCATTGTCCACCTATTATTTTAATTATATTGTTATATATGTGGAAATAAAGTACATTAAATAGATCACACATAGCTCTAAGGTTTTTCCTGTATTTAGGGTTACATGCATGAGTTAAACATCAATGGTTGGCATTTGCTTCATGGGGTAGTACAAAGCTGCCTTATCGCAGGACAGAATCTGGGCCTAGCAGTATAAAAATATTGAATTGTGACCAAGTAAGCTCCTATCCCTTCACACTGAGTCACTTAACTTCAAAGTAGTCATATTGATTTCTTTTCTTTAAGAAATCTATGGTTGAAACTATATTATACATTTTTGACTTTGAGCTAATATTTTTAGCTTAGTTGTTTGGGACCATCTGTGCAAAAGTGATGTAGACTTGTGGTGGCACCTGAGCGATAAAAATAAAGTAAGACTCATTGTATACAAATACAGGTTACACTATATTAAAAAGATTTTTGGAACATAAAACATCAGATCATGAGGATATGATTCAAAATTGATTAATTTGGACCTCTCAATTTTGTCCACATGAGGAGCATACTTGCAACTTGCCAAGGGCTATACCTAAATTACAACGACCACCCCTTTTAACAGAAGCCCATCTGAAGAGACTACAGGTCCCAGTATGCAATACTCCAACTTAAACTGAGTCAGACTAGTAGTCTGTCTGAGCCTTCATAAAAGCAGCAATAGGCCATAATGCAGAAGATTGTGGGGACTGCATTTGACAATGCCTGGATTAGATAAAAAATATAGGAAGAAAGGATAAAAGAAAAAGGGTATGTTGAATGTTTGACTTTCAGTTCCTAACTGAAAATAGTGCAACTAGCTCAGCTATAATGGTGGTATTTACTATATCTGTGATTCTAGGACTTCAGGAAAATGAACGTACCTTGGATCGACCATAGCCCTTACTTATGGTGACTATAATTTTAACACTGTGGCCTTCTTTGGGGAGGGCTCCATCTGTGACATCATCCAGTAAAATATCTACAACACAAGAAGCAAACATATTTTATAGAATGTGATTAATCTAAGAAGTGATATAAGCTTTGTTTTACTTGTTATTTTAATGTTTGTTGCAAGGTCTTTTAGTAAGAAAGGCCACTATCACAACAATAGCAGTATGATCACTTTAATTACTACTTACTTCTCATCCATTTCTGTTGGAAATGAAAAAGTAATGATTTGTCAGCTGATGAAGGCAATCATTCCTAATAAGCTTTGGTTGTGTGTATCCTGAGTTGAGGCCCTATACATTCCATTAGCTACAATACATTTTTTTCTTTGCTTTTCTTACTGGAGTGTGTTCAAAACTACCATGGATCCATGTGACAACCTAGTTTAAACCTCATATTATGTAGAAACATAACCTTTGACTATCCACCTTGCCCTTTAAAATGCTGTCAGTTGAAAAATAGCAAATCCTGAAGCCAAAACTCTTGCTGCTGTAAGTCCATTGGGTTTCACCTTCCCTTCCCAACAGACTTTACCTTACATCGATGAAGCATAGTCACATGGAAGAGTCCCTCTTTCCTCATGATGCAGCTTCTAGAGCTGCATTCCCTTATTGTTCTTTTCATGTCATCAACTTCCTTGATCAGAAGGAAGAGGAACTTGCCCAGGAAACTGCTTTGTATTCAGTCTGGACTCACTCAGTGTCCAGCCACTTCTCTGATGATAGGGTTGCAATGCAGGACTTCACAGAGGTCTTGGAGGTAGAGAGAATCTCCATCTTCCCCTAGACATCTGTTTCTTGACCTGCCTCTTCACCAGCTCCTTCAACAGGGCTCCTGTTAGGTGCTGAGGCCATAATATTCCTGCAAGGAACCCAAATTGCTCTTTCCCCAATAATTTTTTAGCATAGCATGAAGGCTTCCACTCTTGTAGGCTTTTCACTAACTGTCTGAATAATTCAAAATCTCCATTCTTCCCCATCCTAGCTTGCCTTGCCAATGGAGCAGACTCCAGTTAGGGCTTCATTAGTTTCACGTGTTGCAGCCCCCAAGCATGCTTAACTGGACCATAGCTCCAAAGCCTCGGGTTAATAACCTCTTGGTCTCTACAAAAGTACCAGAAGATTTGATGGTGGAAACTTCCCACACTTGCAAGCTTCCTGCTGCCATAGCAAAATGATATGCAGTGTTTAGATTGGAATGGGTACACGTTTGAATGGGATCTTCCTCTCCTCCATGTGCCTTAGCCTTGTTAGTTCTTATAATCAGAAGTAATCAGCTTGCATACTAGAAGAGCATGTATCAATAGCACACACAGAATTATACACAGTCTATAGTATTTTTTTGCTGTACAGGCAAGTCTCATCTTACACGGGGGTTCCGTTCCGCAGTTAGCGCGTAAAGCGAAAACTGCGTATAGTGAAACACTCATTGAGTTCAATGGCAGGCAGAATCGCCCGCACTACAGATGCAGTTTTTATATTGTTGTTTTTCTTTTTTTTCCCCGTTTTTGCCGACGGCGCAAAGCTGAATTCGCGCATGTTAAATGCGCCTAAGATGCAACTTGCCTGTATCTGACTTAATAGAACTCTAGATTTAGTCAGAACCAAGAGATCTGGAGCTGCAATTTCAGGATCTATTCATGAAAAAGTTTCTAAGTTCAGTACTATTGAATGGACCACTGCTCTGGTATTGGGGGCTTCCTCCCATTGGGGGGGGGGGGGAAGCACAATAAGACTTTTCCTTCCTGGTACTGAATGAATGTGTTTGCAGTAGAAGAAACTTCATGCCATGTCCAGGGACAACACAGCCTCATCTATTCAGTGAGTTAATCCAGGCAATAAAATGGCTGGCGTGTAAAGAAAAACATGCTGATTTTCATATAAAATATAAAATTAAACCAGAAGAGAGGCTCAAATACCCATGTAATCAATGACTGGAAAGATAATATGACTGACTGCCAACTCAAATTATTGTCAGGCAGTTTGGCACATCCCCAGCTGTACTATTGCCCAGACTCCATCTATAATTATTAGCC
Organism: Emys orbicularis; assembly: GCF_028017835.1. Lineage (NCBI taxonomy): Eukaryota > Metazoa > Chordata > Testudines > Emydidae > Emys > Emys orbicularis. The sequence continues at coordinate 75,220,416 of NC_088683.1, read as the reverse complement.
ACACTGTTATTGCTTCCAGAGATTGCATTATACTTTCTACAGATGTGCATTACTGATGGTTTCTCTGCTTCTGCTATGCTCATCGTTTTAACAGTTGAGACAGTACTCCTGTTTCTTGGCCACTGTATGCAATGAGTGCAGAAAGCTTACAGTAGGGAGATTGGGATTATCTATTCTCAGACACTACGGTATTGTATAATGTGTGAATGTTCAGAACCTACATCCTGGTTGCTTTTCTACATGGGGATTCCCACAGAACTCAATAAGAGGATTTAGTGAGCAGAGCAGGATTTGGCCCTACAGTAAATGGTAAATGGATTGATCTGGACCCGACAGTATATGGAAAGAAAAAAAGGTCATCCCAACCTAGACTACATATCTACCTTCCACAACAAATTACTAAAATCTAACTCTAAACAGTGTTCACTTTCCTTCCTGATTGCAGAAATGGTGCATTCTTAAGGAATCCGCAGGAAATGAACAATACCATATCTGTAGATAAAAGGGAAAGTTTTAGCAACTACTCTCACATTTGACCCACAAAGACACATATTTCAGCAGTTCTTTGACACCTGTTCTACAATGGTGCCCTTCTTATCAAATATCAACCTGTAGCATACAAAAATCAAAGAGAAACATTGCTAGGAGCTAGGAACATACTGTGTGGAGGATAAATAATCTGATATTACTATTCTCTGACTTCTAAAGCCAAATTTTCAAAAGAGATCACCAAAACTATTTGTGAGGTCCATGTGCAAATACCCAGTAGCACATGAAAATCTGAGGTTTATGTGTACAAATCAATGCATGTGTAGTTTCAGAAGGCACATTTGAAATATGGACCTTTAAGAAAATAAAATGAAAGAAAAATACATTCATGTTAATCATGTATATATATGTATTATTCACCTGACGTAACAGAGTCTGTGATATTCAAGTTGTTCAGAGAAAGCCCTAATGATTGCCGTGATGAAGAGGAGGATGTGCTGCTTGAAGACTCAGAAGATGGTCGAGCCGGCTTCCCGGTGTTTCCAGTCTCTGCCTTTAAGCGATCATTTTCAGCTTTCAGTATCTCAATTTCATTCTAAAACAAAAAGAAATCAGTATAAAAACATGGGAGATTTTTGTCTCTGAAAACCATTGAGCACTGGGTGGTTGTTCAGGCAGCTTGCTGCTCACCAGCACAAGCTAACTGGTTTAGCAGCTCTGTAGCAGCATGTAACAATACATCAACAGTACAATACAATTAGTGGAAACTGAATTCCCTTCAGTTCTGAAATGGGAGGGGGGACTGCTAAAAGCTCCTTTTATTCTTGCATCAATCTCACCGCTGATCAACACAATGTTCAAGTCCTTGTGTTTACTACAGATCTGACATATTGCACTTGGAATTTTCACTTCAGAAAGCCATTTTTCTTTGTCAAATATCTTATGTAATAGTTATTTCCTTTAAGTGGTTACTAAAATCTCAGCTAGATAATGCTGCTAAAGTCACAGAAGACTACCGTTGCCACTAGAAGTACATTGAATCAATGACATCACCAAGGAGATATGAAATGAAAACCAAACAATAAAAATAAGATAGTTTAACTGTTTCATAACCCTTGTTGACATCAGACAGTTTTTGATCACCCCAACATGGTTTTGTTCACATAAGAGCCAAAAAACTCCTTTTGATGAAAACATATAGTGACAGATGAATCAGAACAGTCAGGATTTTTTTGTTAGCTAAATCCTCTGTGGTGCCGAGAGATTATCGAGTTTACAATAATCAAATGAAAACTTAGCCTGAGCACAGCCTGGTACCAGCTAAATCTAGCTTTTAGACGCTTCATGAAACATAGTACAAAGCAACTGCTTATTCTTGGAGATGGCATTGCACATCAGATTTAATTCCATATTCACTCACACTCTGCTAAGTGTCTGAAACTTTCATAAAGGCTCTTCAACCACATTTTAAGAATAAAAAAATAAAGGATAGCATCCCCCCCCATGAAAGAAACCAAACAAGCAAAGAATGGTGGGAAGTGAAGAGAAGGGGTCAAACATGTAAAAAATGCCAGCAGGTAATAAAGGCACCTGGGTTCAAATCTGGAATAGGGCTCCAGTGAAATGAGTCATGTGATATCAAACCCTTCCCCACCATATATGAAATTATTAACTACACCAGTTTGCCCAGCTGAGCCACATTAGAACTGATGGGCAATGAGAAATATGTGTTGGGAAGGTTTTAGGGTGCTTTGAGTATGTACAGTATAGTGCTATACGACTTATTTTCCCCTCCACTCCCAGAAACACCGTGTGGGCTGGACAGCCCAGGAAGGTTTTCCTTTTAAGAATGCTCTAGGAAGGAGAAACACGGCAACAACAGTGATTGCCAGGAGCATCAGGGGGCTGGGGACTAGCCAAGCACTGTCCCAACGCTGTGGAGTCATGTGACCACAGCAAACCATTCCGTCCATCCTAGGAGAACACCTGGGCTGGAGCCCTCCTCAGAATTTCCCTGCTATTTTAGGTTCCAGACTCTATCAGCTGGTTTTTGCACCTGGGAGACTGAATGTTCAGATGAGGGTGTAGGAATGGGAAGGACTGAACACAGATAGGGCCTAAATCAGCAGGGCTCTGTGGTGAAGATTGCAACTGCTGCTAGGCGCTCCAGAGATGGATCCTGTAATGGTGGGAGCAGCCAGCATGCCACCAAACCCCAGGTCTCTTCCAATGAATGCAGTCACTTTTCTGAATTTCCCTTTCTTCACAGAATAAGGTCTCATGCAGATTGAAGGGGAGTTTGTCAGGAGGCAGGGGTTGGGAAGATGCAGGATGAGAAGCTGGGTTGAGAGAGGACATAAGAGGGAGTCATGGGTAATAATTAAGCAAGAATTTTAGTGGGCTAGTAAAAACAAATTGTTTAGGTTTGTGGAGAAGAGTTGGGTCAGGAACTAATGAGTCCAGTAGAAGGACTAGTCCATGTACATAAAAATAATAATGCCACCCCCCACACACACATTGAGTTAACAAGCTGTGTAACAATCAGCTTCCTGATCTCTTTGCTTGTCTGTCATATCTCTTCTTCCCACCCAAGCCTTTTCAGATTGTAAAAGCCTTAGGGAAGGGATTATGTCTTCCTGTGTATCTGCAACACACATTTTGATTGCTAGTGTAATATAAACTAGATGAATTAATATTATCATTATAATACTGTATCTAGAGTTATCAAGCCTGTCTCTAGGAAGTGCTATCAATCTCTCATGTTCCTGTGTGACAACATTTTTTTAAATAAACAAAATAAAATAATGGGAAGGAGTTAAAAAACAAACAAGCATGCTTTACGTGAGCACTACCCTACTTACTTATGCCACTGCACTGACCTGCATGCGGTTCATGGCTTCACGAATCTGATCAAGATGGTGTGCCGAGCTGAGGGCCTCGAGACGAATGTCTGTTAACTTTAGCTCTTTTTCCCTCAGCTCACTCTTTAGCTGTAGAATAATTTCAGCCTCTGCCTCTGTGCACTCACATATCCTAAAGAGGAGAAGGAAAATAGGCAGGAGATTAAAGGAAGATTTTCTCCTACAAGCAGTGTCATTATTACATATCAAAGAACAGAAAATGGTTGCTGCTGGTAAAACCTAGGAATGGAGAGAGAATTTTATGAAAGCAATATGAAGAGGTTCAAACTGCAAAATAATAATAAAGAAAAAAAACTAAAAATGTCCAGATGAAATGATGATTTCTCTTTTTTATCTTTCAAATTTAGTTAGTTTCCTGTGGTGGAAAAAAAAGATGTAAAAAACTGAGTATGTACAAAAAACTAGATTTTTTTTTTACATGCTTGGTTTTTCAAATGTGGAATGGCTGTATCTTCAAATAGCTTGAACTATATTTCTCAGCTGTGTCACTTTTTCTGTGCAAAGGGTATGATTTTCCCAGATATCAGTGATCAAAACGGAGCTATGGTGGTCAAATTAAACTATTGTTACATACTATTTATTAGACACTATTTAATAGTGTGCGTTGTGCTGTGCAATACACAAAAATACAGCCCCTGCCCTTGTGATCTAAAAGACAGTCCCTGCAGGGGCTGTCATATTTACCTATAGTCACCCCATTATGATATATGGTTTCTCAAATACTGCAGTTATTTACTTATACTTATAATAGGGTAAATATGTAACTGGCTAAATGTTGATTTTTACAATGGAGATCATTGCATAGTGCGATTACAGACACAGAAGCATTTCACTTGACTTTGTCTAGGGAAGCCCAGAAGCTACCTGATTCTCATTCTACAATGGTACAATTCACCTCACCTGTTATGTAGAACACCATGTCCCAGAACCCACTTGCTATCTTAATTAAATCCATTCCATAACATAGAACTGCCAGAATATGGAACAACAAGTTTCTGCCACACTTCAGCACCAGTCAATGCTTGCAGTCAATTTACTCTGATGTTATTTTGCTTTTATTACTTCTTCTAAATAGTTAATGTTTATAAAATACTTTAAAGATGAAAAGCACTACATAATAAGTATTATTATTGCTACTAGTATGCAAACATGAAACAGAGGTCAGCTTTTAATTGCCAGAATGCATGCAAATGCATTTTGGGAAAGAAAATGACACACTCTTCAGTTTAGCACTTGGATATGCAATTCCATGCCTCACACTCCTTTTTACCGGGATCTATGCTTGTAGGTCACATGACCATTTTGCCTTTTCTTTGGTGCCCAGATTAGAGATGACCTGCATATACACACATTAGACAGACAGAAGCAAGTGGAGGAAAGAAAAGGCAATGATTTAGAACATGAGACTCAGGTCAGAAAAATTAAAAAGAAACCACTGCAAAGGAAAGAAGATGTAGTTCATGGTATATAAAAACATTAAATGGCAAACTAAAGAAGGGAAAATGTCAGACTTTAGCCTGACTATATTAACAACATGTACCAGTATTTTATATATGAGGAAAAGAGATAAAGACTCATATTACAACGTACTAAGCCATCCCCCTTCACTCAACCACTGCAGCCACCATCACCACTGAACTGATGAGGGGTTTTGCATGTGTGGGAATACTGAAAGAGATATTGACTGATCAGAAGGCTGACTTTACTTCAAAGCTAATGGGGGAATTGTGCAACCTCTTGAAAATCAAGGCCTTGCAGACGTTGGTCTACCACCTCCGGACAGATGGGCTGGTGGAGTGCTTCAGTAAGACACTGAAAGAGATACTTAGGAAATTTGTGACCTTGGATCACCATCACTGGAATCAGTAACTCCCACACCCCTTTCTGCCATCCATGAAGTGCCACAGGCACTGACAGGGTTCTCATCATTCAAACTACTATATGGTTCATGCAGGATCCCAGACCACCACCACGAGAAAGCCAATTTGGTACAGTATGTGATCTACCTGATGGAGAATTTGGAAACACTGAGGGCTTTTGCTAAAGAAAACCTGCTGAAATCCCAACAGAACCAGAAACGGGCCTGCAACCAAAGGGCCAGGATGTGAGAATTTGGGCCCAGGGAAAGGGTATTATTGTTGCTATTGACCTTAGATTCAAAGTGACTGACCAAGTGGCAGGATCTATTTGAGGTGGAAAGAAGGGTGTAAGGGACCAGGGTTAGGCAGTCGCAGCTGGGCTGACTCTGCCTGCCAGGGACAGAAGTCGCTAGGCCAGAGTTAGAGGAATCTCAAAGCCAAGCTCTGTAAACAAGAGTCAGGGTTGAAGTCAGGCTGGAGTGAGAGACTGGAGATCAGAGGCAATACCAGGTTAGGATCATGAGGCAGAAGTCAGGGTCAAAATCAGGCTGGAGTCAGAGACTAGAGATCAGGGGACAAGGCAATGTCTGTCATAGTAACAGGTCAAGATCTGTGTGGTTGCCCAGGCAACTTCCTGGGACAGCCCCTGGGGTTAAGTAGGGGCACTTGTCCAATCAGAGGGCCACAGGGTTCTGTCACTTTGGGTTTCGTGAGTGGTACTTTCTGGAGCACCTATTCTCCACAGTGCTCCCTGTATGTGCTTCTAAAGGGCCTTCCAGTGGCACTGTGGAAATATCAACCACCCCAGGCTCTTCAGATCCAGGTTCTAGTCCCTGGATCCTTACAAAAGGTGGGGGGTGGTCAATTATGAAATCTACCAGCCAGGGGGAGGAAAGAAATGCAAATATATCAAGTGAAACTTCTAAAGACTTGGGGGACCAAAAAGGCCTTCTCATAGCACCTTTCCCCCCACAAACCTCACTAGATCATCCTGCAAGCGCCATGATGCAGGGCCAATACCAATGGAGGGAGAACTCCAGCCTGAACAAAAACAACAATTATGATATCTGATTGAAGCCTTCCCCTCAGTATTCTCAGTGCTGCCAGGAGGCACCTACCATCACATGGACACCAAAGTAGGAAAAAGGTCCAAGAAAGCCTTTGACCCCTTCCATTGAAAATTTGAGAGATAGTCCATCAAGAACTGCAGGCCATGCTGAACTCAGGGATGGTTGAGGAATCCCATAGTGAGTGGATACCCATAATACTTGTGCCAAAAATCAATGGGTCAACACAGATCTGCATTGATTTCCAGAGTGAATGCAATATTGAAATTAAATGAGTACCCATGCCTAGATAGATGAATTGCTGAACAGGCTAGGAGCTACCAAGTATATATCTGCTTTTGAGCTAACAAAATGTTATTGGCAGATTCCTCTGACAACCAAATCACCAGAGAAGACTGAATTTTCTACCCCCTTTTGGTGTCTACTACTTTAAGACCATGCCATTTGTTCTTCACAGGGCCACAGCTACCTTCCAACGCCTAATGAACCAAGTACCCATGGATGTTAAACTGTGGCATACAGTAAAGATATTGTCATTTCTAGCAATGAGAGGAACGATCACCTAAAACACATTACCACATCACTGCCAGCCCTCAAAGAGGCAGGAATAATGGACAACTCTGCCCAATTTTGACTGGCCAGCTGGGAGGTAACTTACCTCCGCTATAAAGTAGGTGACAGGTGTCTGAAGCTGCAGATTGGTAAAGTACAAGCCTTGGACCAATGTCCCATGCCAACCACCAAAAAAAGCAAGTGTGTTGCTTCCTGGGCCTTTCAAGCTATTATAGCCTCTTTGTATCAAGTTTTGCCACCATTGTGGCCCCCCTGGCAAATCTGATAAAAGACACAAGCCCTAAGAAAATTCATGATCTGAAGTCTGCGACAAGGCATTCGAGATGCTGAAAGGTCAGCTAAGTTGGGAACCAGTTCTCTCAAGCACAGACTTTTCCAAGATGATTCATACTGTAGACTGAAACCTCAGATGTGATTCTTGGGGCAGTACTTTTGCAGGACTTTAGAGGGGAAGAACATACCATTCTTTACCTTAGCAGGAAGCTGTTTTCCCAAGTATCCTACTCTGTCACTGAGAAGGAGACCCTGGTCATGAAGTGGATCGTAGATGCCTTACAATATTATTTGTTGGGGAATCGTTTCCTTTTAGTAATAAACCAGACACCCCTCCGTTGGCTGAACTTGATGAAAGATTCCAACCCTAGGATCATGCAATGGTAGCTTTTCTTGCAGTCCTATAGTTTCCAAGTAATTCACCAAGCAGCAAGGGACCATAAGAACATGGAGTTTTTTTCACGGGTAGGGGAAGAACAAGGATCCATAATGGTACCCCAGCACTGAACTTGAGGGGGAGAGCATGTGATGGGGTGTATATACCCTGCACTAGAACTGAAGGGGGTAAAGAGCAACTCTGGGCCCAGGTGACCCTACCCAGCCACCCCACCCATCCATACTGGAGAGTATGCTCGAGCTGGAGGCGGAGCGGAAAAGGGAGCCAGACAGCTCAGAAGCAGCTTGATAGGGCAGGGAGAGAGACCCCTACTTTGGGAGCTCCTGCAGAAAGGTGCTGCAGAAGCCTTTTCATTGAGAGAAAGAGGTTGCCTGCTGAGCCCAAAGGGGCTGAAGGTTCAATTATTCTCTTTTTCCTTTACTACTTTGAGGCAAACTGTAAGACTTTGGTGAGAGAGTGGGTGGTAGGAAGTGGCCCGGGGAGACAACCTGAAGGCACTCCTGGGTGTTGGACATTGGTGCCTCTTATAGGGCTGGAGTCTGGTGGAGAGGGAGGGCCCGGGCACCCTTACCAACTCCCCTCCTTACAGAGGGCACAGAAACCCTCACTTCCAGACTCTCCCTTGAGGGAGGAAGGAGAAGGTAATGACTTTTAGAACCCCACAGCTGAGACTGGACACCCACAGGGGTCAAAAGATGGACTGAAGGGCCTCCCCCCAGTCATGATGGCAGGGGACCCCATATCTTCCTTGGGATTCAGTCACCCCGAGGAGAGATCAGACTGATTGGTGACCTGACCAGCGGATCTAGTCAACACCCACCCAAAAAACAGACAAAAACAGGGTGTGATTGTGGCCCAGGAGAAATATTGGAGGTGGGGTGAGCAGAGGCCTAGCCCCCTAACCAGCAATGCCATCAGCGATTATCATCCTTCCCAGGACTCTTCAGTTTAGCACAGAAAAGAGTAACATAATCTGATGGCTAGGAGTTGAAGCTGGACAAATTCAGACTGGCAATAAGGTGTAAAATTTTTACAGTTAGAGTAATTAACCATTGGAACAATCTACAACAAATTGTGGTGGATTCTCCCTTACTGACAATTTTAAAGCCAAGATTGGATGCTTTTCTAAAAGATCTGCTCTAGGAATCATTTTGGGGAAGTTCTATGGTCTGTGTTATACAGGAGATCAGACTAGATGATCACAATGGTCTCTCCTGGCCTTGGACTCTATTAATTGTTCTAGATGGTACATTCAGTGTGTTTAGCAGTGAAGGGCGGAGAGCAGATGGAATGGTAGTTAAGAAATAAAGGAAATCAAGGGTGGTTTCTTCAGGTTGTGGGATCCTTGACTATGCTTTTTTCTTTGTGGAGAAAAAGCCAGCATAGAGGGAGGGAGATATCGGGAGAGGTGCTGAGAGTAGAGGCAGGTGCAGGGAGTAGAGACAATAAGCAAGTGAGATTGGTGTCAGCGACGGAGGGAAAGAATAAAATGGAGCTGGTGAGGAAAGGTGGTGGGAGAGAGGACGAGGGAAGGAACGGAGGGAAGCCAAAGTTAAGCTTCTCTTTTACCAGTCAGCTAGTTTGTGTGTGTGGAGGAGGGTGCAGCAGAAGGAGAGAATTTCAGGAGGGAGTCAAAGTGACTAAGCGGCTGGTGTTGCGGATGTAGGAGTCAGAGTGGAGAAATAGTGTTGTTTGACTGAGAATATCACAGAACTGGTGGCGCAAAGAACAAATCTGTAGTGAAGGATGTCCAGCAGTTCATGGGATGTTCTCAGAAGGGGAGATGGAAAGGAGCCAGGGGGATGGTACATGACAGCAACATAGAGGGGGAGAGTGTTGTCTGATGGAGCATTGTTCAAAGGAGAGGGTGGAGCAGAACACTGCAAGAAAGACTGAGAAAAGCCCAATGCCCTCAACACAGCCATCTGGGGATGACTTAACACAAGGGGTGTGAGAGGAGGAGGAGGAGGGGCTGTGCTATAAGACAGCGCTGCTGCAGAAGCAGTGGTTAAATGGGGGATGCAGGTTTTTGTCAGAACCAGGAGATGAGGGATGGAGAGAGAGAGAGAGAGATGAAAAGGTTGTCAATGTTGGTGATCGTATCTGAGATAGAACTGGGCAGGCTTAAAGAGGTCTGTTTCACAGTCCAGATATTTAATAAGAGCAACTAGTATAGAAAGAGAGACTTACGCAGATGCTGACTGTGATGGTTTCATTGACAATGTCCCACAGTCCCCTGAGTTGTGGGGCAATTTGGGTGATGATGGAAGAGATGAATCGGTGAGTTCCTCTATGTCGGAATGTGAGGAAGGAGGCTTGGTGGACTTTTTCTTTCCAAAGGCCTGTTTGAATGAGCTTCTTAGCTGGAGAAAAGAGAAAGAGAGAAAAATTACTTCCCTTGCCTCTCTGGATTTGTGCAGCTTCTGTTTTGAGGAGTTAGTTTGCAGATGCCATCCTAGCCACTGCCTGAGGTCAGTATATAGAAGCAGGGTATTAACATATGCAACACAGTATCTCTAAAGATATGATACAGTGTTTTTTTTTTATTAATTCAGCGCAGCGCAAACTGAATGCTATGGAAAAAGTGCAGGATCAATTGCTTTTGCTAAGGGGGTGCTCATTTAAAACCATGAACCTCCTGTGGAATTCCATTTCCATGGCATTCTCTTCAAGGTGACTGGTTTTAAATAACCACTTTGTATCTAGAATACAGGCAGACATTGCTGATATCAAATGCTAAAAGTATAAGACAAAATCCAATTGATGTGGTTTGTAAATTTATTTTTCTATTAAGAGTTTGAATTGTAGAACTATTCAAACATATAATTTGCTACAGTTAGGATCAGAAGCAAGAAAATTTAAGCTGTGATATAAGTTTTGCCCTTTAGTTTACTGTTGAGAAGAACATTAGCTGAAAGGTATGTATTTTTTTATTGCAGTTGTGTTTAAAGTAGCAAGTTCTTCATATACACAAGCATTGCCTTTTCTCGCGAGAAGCTCTTATCCATTATTGAAAAGGGACAGAATAGCCAAAGAGCCATTTATTTCAGGAACCAAGAGGACAACAGTTTTGTTTGCAATGAATTTTCACATTGCAATTAGCCCATTCATTGATAGATTAGTCTATTCAGAAGAGTAACTGATATTAGGAAAAATTGTGCTTTTCCTCAGAAAATTGCTCTGCTTAAAATTGTATAAAGCTTGATGACAAACTGATCCCTCTACAAAACAGTAAGGCACTTAAGCACTTTACTTCAATGGTATAATTGGAGAGTGGGGAGTGTGACCACTGATCAAAGAAATATTATTTAAGTTCTTTCCAGCTCATGATTTTTAACAAGAAAGAAATGGATTTTGGCTACACTCCCCCTTTCTACATTTTAAACTTTGAGATTAAAATGAATAGACAAACTGAGAAGACATACAGGATAATCTGTTTTTAGAAGGTACAAAAGCCTACTGCCAAAATGAATAGCAATCATGCCAAGATAGGGTTCTTTATAAATGCATGCCAAATTTTCCATGGTTTATATTCACCTCACTTCCTCTAGAGTTCACCTTGCAGAAACATGAAAGAGTGGGGAATTACAAATCAAGGGAATGAAGGCTGATGAGTATTTTAAAATATTACCTGCATAAACATTTTTTAAACAACAAAAAATATTTTTATTATGTATAGAAAATATTTCAATAAAACGTTCATACTGTGTGATATCTTTGTGATTTGTTTGATTAAAAAGCTTTATTTCTCTAAACATTGTATCTTGTTCACTGTTTGAACTATTAACAGATTTCAGCTCATTGTTTGGTAACATTTTTGAGTCAATCCATTTTACTAAAGAAAATTAAAACAGTGTTATCAAAGCCCAGTCATTTGTTTGATCATAGCAGCTATTTTAATGTTATATATTTATTTTAAATTGATCCTGACTGATGTAAACAATTTCCCACTGGTGATCAACAATTTCTGGCTTGCCAGTAACATCACACTGTGACTAGGTATGAACTGCTCCATATCTCTCTGGCCCCACAAGGATATTGTAGATGAAATGGGCCATTATGCTATTCAGGAACGAGGAAGCTACATAATATCTAGGCGATGGGTTTAAACCCGCTGAGCACATACCCAGTTTTTCTTTTTCTTTTTCTTGGAGTCAGCATCATTACCGCTGCCAATGCTTGAATGGCTTGTGGCACTGTTGATGCTGGAAACACTTTCTGAGGAATGTTGTCGTCTTATACGCAAATCTAAAAAAAGAAGAAGAAGAAAATACTGTATAAACCATCTGTCCATCTGTGAGATGGACTCTAGTTTCAATATAATAACCATACTTACATTTATGCAGCACCTTCTTTCTCTAAAGGATCCAAAATACACATAATATATGTAACCGGCATTGATGTTTTTTCTAGGCCTGATTCAACAAGGCATTTCAGCATGTGAGTAGTCCCATTGAAGTTCACGGGCTACTCGCATGCATAAAGCCAGGCACAAGTTTAAGCATCTTGTTGAATAGGAGTCTCTCACTGAGGAGCCAATCCTGGACAGCAATCCGTGCAATTGGACCCTTATATTTAAGCAAATCCTTGTCCAGGATTGGGGACTAACTATGTTACAGTTCAATTGCTTAAATAATTTTCAAAGCACTGACTTATTTCTTACAGAGCTGTTGTCTGAAAGTCTGGACACTGTTTTACCCTTGGCTGAATTGGATTTTGAAGCAAGATGCTACTCCCTGACATGCCACCCTGGGAATCAGCAACCAGTAGTTTATTGAAAATACAACATAATAAAAGACATGGAAGGTGAAGGATATTGGAAGTGTATAATAGGTCAGTGAGGCTTTTGGTTTTATTATTTTTTTAAGTCTCTAATAGGCATACCCTAATTACCAGAATATATACTCCTTGCATACACCCCAGAATACTCAGAGGAACTACTTTTTAAAGGAATTATTCAGAAGTGCTATTTTCTAGAATTAAGCTACATTGTATTTAAGACATTTAATAAAACAGTCTTGGGCTAGTTGTTCATAAATAATGCTACTTATAAAAAAAGATCAATGACATTTACAAAAAGTCACCTTCGCTATCATTCTTTCTTCTCTGGTTATTCCTTTTCTAGCTGTTGCTTAACAACATGAATGATACTGCACACCTTTGCAATATATGGTTTGTCATGTGATGTCTGTGTAAATTACAACAAAAAGAGGATTCAGCATCTGGAATTCACTGGGCTGAGCTGGCACCTTCTGTGCACCCCCTGAGCTACTGCTCAATCCAATGCTGACGTCATGGGTGCAACAACATTCAGAGCTGCAATTTAGAGTGGACTTCTAACTTCTGGTCATGTTTTGCTGTACTGTTTCTGACATTTGATTATTGTTTTGGACTTGGACATGTTTTATACCCACAGGTGTACTGAAAGGGTTAACTTTCAGCACTCAGCAACTGATTCTTGACCATACAACTTTGAGAAGTCTGGGCTCCAAGAATTGTTTGGCTCATAGGTGATACATGCAAGTTTTCCAGCGGTGGAAACACCACAAATGTGACAAACACTGACTCCAGAATTCTCTCATCCTTGCCACAGATACTGTCCTCAAAATAAGAGAAAACCAGCAGCTTTGCTCTTCTCTGGGGAACAAATTAGTACTTACTTTTACAGTGACAAAAACATACCTTTGTGGGCATGATCAGGGCCATTCAAAGCTCCCTGAATAGCAGCCTGCGCAGCAGAATTCTGGGCTTTCAGCATTTCAATGGTTTCTCTTAGTTCTATAAGCTCAGATTCCTGTGGGAACAGCCGAGAGAGTTTCAAAGTATATAACAAAAGAAAAGTATTTTTCCACGATACAAGAAAACTATAAGACATCAGTGATCAAACTGAAGTCAGTGGGCTCGCACAAGGGTAAAATTAAGTCCCAGATAGACTATATAGTTTCTCTCAAAAATATTATATTCAGCTAACATACTCTCATTTTCACTCATGTGACTTCAAATGCTGTGTAATGATGATGTTTTAAGAATGTTTAAAACAAGATTGGATGTTTTTCTAAAAGACACATTCTAGGAATTATTTTGAGGAAGTTCTATGGCCTGTGCTACACAGGAGGTCAGATGATGTTCCCTTCTGGCCTTAGAATCTATGAATCTTATGAAAAAAAATAAAATATTTTAGCACTAAAGATTGATCTAAGAAAGGATCTCCTCTGAACATTCATTACAATGTTCAAAGTCATTATATAGCCTAAAGCATATCAAATATTCTCTTCTACACCCCTTAACTTGATAGATGATTCTTTAATGGATGAATTCCATCCTCAATTTGTATATCATTACCAAAAACTCTAAACAGTACATAAAATGTTAAGCACAAAAACCTGCTCTACAACAATAGCTATGCAATTTACAGAGTGACATTGTTCCACTTCTCTGCAATAAATTCTACACTGGAATGCACAGTCAATTTTAATTAAAACTAGTTTTATTACTGCTGCATTAAGAATCAATCCTTTTAACTCTCATTTTATATAATGAGGATTAAAGCTGCTAAAGGAATTTAACCTCAGTGGCAGAGGAAAGAGGAGAAGGAGCAAAACATGCTCTTAAGTCTCTGGGAAAATGAGTTTACTTATGAACTGATTTGTTTCAATGTCACCATTTTAATCTCTTCTGGATAAGGGGCCTTCTGAGGGAAACTAGACTTTACAAAAGATTTTTAAAAATTGTTTTTAACATAAACTGTTTAAGAACATTTTGCTTAATATATAAAAAAGTCACCAAAAATGCTTTTTGTCATGAGATACTTCAGGGCCAGTTTTGCCACCCTTACTCACGGAGAGTAGTTCCTAACTTTGTAAGCAGTTCCACTTAATCAAAAGGAGGCCAGACAGTGAACCACTACTCACATTGACTTCAGTGGAGCTACTTGTATGAATAATTGCTTACCAGCGTGCAAAGGGTTCAGTCTGGCCCAACGGGAGTACTTGCTGAGTAAGCGTCTGCTCACCATAAGTAAGGATTGCAGAATCTGACTCTGGGAGCTTCAACTTGCAAGGTGCTGAGCGTCCTGCTGCCAATCCAGCAATGTATTTAAGTGCATGGTTTGCTTTAAGACTCTGAGTAGCCCATTGTAGTTAGTGCGAATACTCAACTATTTAAAGTTAAGGAAATGCTTTGCTGGATGGGGTCATGGTGCTCAGCACCTGGCAGAATCGGGCCCTACCACAGCAGCTCCTTTAACTGGTACCATGCGTCTGATTACATATACTAGGTATTAGGTTTTGATATTTCTTCCCCTCTAAATAGCAAAATCAAAACCAAATCTGTTAGACAACAGCTTGGTCACATTTCATAAACATTTTCAATAGGGTCATTTTTCTCTATTTAAAATCCTTTCTTTTGCCAAATTTTTAGTATTCTGACAATGTTGTCGGATTGGAATGAAATACTCCAATTGTTTATGATCAGCCTTTGTTGAAGAATCTTTCCATATGGATTAAACCAAGAGTCACAAATGTATTAATTAAAATCTGGAAATGAAAGATTTTATCTTCAAACCATACTGTGATATTGTTAGGGTAAATCTGATGCGGCACAATTTAATTCTTATAGAGCTTTATGAAGATTTGATTGCAATGACCAGGAAAGAAAGATGTGTCTGTCTTGTTGTCACCGCTGTCCTTTCTTTCATTTTTTTAAAATTTAAACACAAACCCTAAAATAATCTGCTATGTTCCACATTCAAGCGTCTGCTTTTGTAAGTGTACCTTTTGTTCAGCTGTCATTGTTAGGCTCTGCAGTCGGCCGGTCATATTTCCTAAGCTCTTTTCAAAAGCTGCTACTAGATGAGCCTGTGAAAGAAATCGAAGAAAAACATTTGAAATGTCACTAGTGTATGAAATGGACTGAGCAAAGCTTCCATGGTACATAAAGTATAATTCATGTGTTTTGGCTGGTCTAAAAAAATCTGTAATCTGTAGCATGCAGTACTTTCTACTTCACCTCCTCGCTTTCTCCCACCCCACCCCAACTGCCACAGCATTTTCCATTTTTCCAGGCTCGGTTTTATCTTCTCCAACTCTTTAGTTGCAGCCTTCAGAACATTAAGTGTGATTTGCTTTTCTTGTCACTCTGGGCAATAGAACTTCCCCCTGACGTTACTCTTTCTCATTACTGAAAATAACAACAGAAGGACTCAAGCACTCGAATTTAAAGAAAAGTTCTAAGCTGTCAGGCTCCCAGATACAAAGCTCATCTAGAAGAGTCCATGGAACCAGACTATGGAATGTGTCTAGATACTGTCATGATGACCTTTTAAGATATTATTACTTTGTCTATTTCTCTAATACAGCAACACTCTTCTGAAAGTGTCAGACATTTGCAGAGAGCCATAATATAATCTTATTCCTACTGGTCTTTATAGTGGGTTGAGTCTGCATATCTGTCCTTGTGTTGTTTTAATATAAAGGCACTGATTTCTTTGAAGTTAGATGCCTACATTTTTCAATGATGCAACAAACAGAAATTGAAATTCAGCAATGCTTTGTTTTAAAATGTTTAATTCAAATTTTCGAAGAATACCCAACACAGACTATATTCAAGAAGTATTAGGCTAGACACACTCGTTATTTGTTATGTATTTATTTGTTTAGATGAAGAGTCAATTGTCATGGCATCTAAAATGTTACAGCTATTAAACCCCCAAGGAATTGCAGGAAAAACATGTCAGTGATGTTATTAACTTTTTATGGCTGTAAGAGTCACTTAGAAAGAGAAAGAGTGTGGCCATGTTTACAGTTTCAGAAAATATTCAAATGGAGGGATTTCTCTCTAAGAGTTTGTAACAGGGCAATGGACTGCTATTTCCACGGAGGTCTGTAGGATTCACAAAATCCACAGGTCTCTTTGCTTAACTTATTTTTTTCTGAGGGATTGCCACTTAACTTACACATACTGGCAAAGCAGAGAAAAGGGCCAGGAGGACCTTGACAAGATGAGAGAGGACGAACAAGATATGGTTAAAGGAGAGAGGTTCTTTTACAAAATGTGAATTCATTGCTCCTGAAAAGTACCTAATTTTAAACATTATAAAATTTGTCAAACGGGAGAGCACTCCTGAATCAAATACATAGGGTGGGAATTGAGAATACAGTACACGCTAGAATTATGGAATCTCCTGTCACAAAACCAAATAGTAAAATGAAAGTAACTATAGGCAAAGTTTTCAAATTTAGGCACCTGTACTGTGTTTCCAAAACATGCACACCCAAAGTAGACATATGTGTATGCAAAGAGATTAACTGTGCTTGTTCAATCACCCATTTATGTGCAAAATTAACTCTTTGGTGCATACAAACATATATGCTACTCAACAGCTTTTTCAGATGCAAGTTCTAATTTTTTTGTGAGCACAATTATTAATGTTGTTCAAATACATTCAGGTGTATTTAGTTGTTCCCAAAATCTTCTAGGTATTGTCCAAGCACACAGAAATAAATAATTGTGTCCTGAAAAGTGTACAATCTAAAACAGATTAAGGCAGATGAATGGTGGGGGAAGAGGATACAACACAGAAGACTTTGTTTGGCCCATGTCAAGGTATGCTGTTGGGACGTGAAAGGAACCTCCCAAAACCTTGCTCTGCATATTATTTCTCATAGATGGAAGGATATTATGCACCTGAGACTGGCTGAATCAGAACTGTTTTTTTGCAGGCTGTAAATTGTTTTGTACATCTTTTAGAGTGATGTAAGATTCTGCAACATCATGTAAAAGTCTGTGTTATAAGCAGACATAGAGTTATAAACAATAATTTAATTATTTATGGTAGTAGTAGTCAAACAATCTGCTTTCAACATATGCTCAAGGATATATATTCTATTTCATAACTTAGCCTTAAGCTTGTCCTGAAAAGATTCATGCCTGAAGGGCTAAATTTTTATAAACATGAGCCTAAGTGTACATGGAAAACATGTAGTTTCCTAGGGATTAATCAGCAATTGTGTATACAGATATCTGTTTTGCATATTTGGCATGCATTTATGAAATTGTCAGCCTAAATTATAGAATACAGTTTATATATATATATATATATGTGTGTGTGTGTGTGTGTGTGTATACATATATACATATATATTAGGGCTGTCAAGTGATTAAAAATATTAACTGATTAATCGCACGATTAAAAAAATTATCGTGATTAATCAGGCTGTTAAACAAAAAGAGAATACCATTTATTTAAATATTTTGGATGGTTTCTACATTTTCAAATATATTGATTTCAATTACAACACAGAATACAAAGTGTACAGTGCTTACTTTATATTTATTTTTTTATTACAAATATTTGCACTGTAAAAAACAAAATTCGCCTAATACAAGTACTGTACTGCAATCTCTTTATCATGAAAGTTGAACTTACAAATGTAGAATTATGTACAAAAAAATCCTGCATTCAAAAATAAAACAATATAAAACTTTAGAGCCTACAAGTCCACTCAGTCCTACTTCTTGTTCAGCCAATCACTCAGACAAATAAGTTTGGTTACAATTTGCAGGAGATAATGCTGCCCAATTCTTGTTTACAATGTCACCTGAAAGGGAGAACAGGCGTTTGCATGGCATGTTGTAGCCGGAGTTGCAAGTTATTTACGTGCCAGATGCGCTAAAGCATGTCCCTTCATGCTTCAACCACCATTCCAGAGGACATCCATCCATGCTAATGAGGGATTCTGCTGGATAACTATCCAAAGAAGAGTGGACCAACTCATGTTCATTTTCATCATCTGAAAATGTCAGATGCCACCAGCAGAAAGATGATTTTCTTTTTTGGTGGTTCGGGTTCTGTAGTTTCCGCATTGGAGTGTTCCGCTTTTAAGACTTCTGAAAGCATGCTCCACACCTCGTCCCTCTCAGATTTTGGATGGCACTTCAGATTCTTAAGCCTTGAGTCGAGTGCTGTGGCTATTTTTAGAAATCCCACGTTGGTACCTTCTTTGCGTTTTGTCAAATCCGCTGTGAAAGTGTTTTAAAACGAACATGTGCTGGGTCATCATCCAAGACTGCTATGACATGAAATATATGGCAGAATGCGGGTAAAACAGAACGGGAGACATACAGTTCTCCCCCAAGGAGTTCAGTCACAAATTTAATTAGCACATTATTTTTTTAATGAGCATCATCAGGTTTGAAGCATGTCCTTTGGAATGGTGGCCAAAGCATGAAGGGGCATACGAACAGGAGACATACAGTTCTCCAAAGAGTTCAGTCACAAATTTAATTAGCACATTATTTTTTTAATGAGCATCATCAGGATGGAAGCATGTCCTTTGGAATGGTGGCCAAAGCATGAAGGGGCATACGAATGTTTAGCATATCTGGCACATAAATACTTTGCAACGCCGGCTACAATAGTGCCATGTGAAAGCCTCTTCTCACTTTCAGGTCACATTGTAAATAAGAAGCAGGCAGCTGTATCTCCCGTAAATGTAAACAAATTTGTTTGCCCTAGCCATTGGCTGAGCAAGAATTAGGACTAAATGGACTTGTAGGCTCTAAAGTTTTACATTGTTTTGTTTTTGAGTGTAGTTATGTAACAAAAAAATCTACATTGGTAAGTTACACTTTCACGATAAAGAGGTTGCACTACAATACTTATATGAAGAGAATTGAAAAATATTATTTCTTTTTATCATTTTTACAGTGCAAATATTTGTAATAAAAATAATAATATAAAGTGAGCACTGTACATTTTGTATTCTGTGTTGTAATAGAAATCAATACATTTGAAAATGTAGAAAAACATGCAAAAATATTTAATATATTTCAATTGGTATTCTATTGTTTAACAGTACGATTAATCATGAGTACATTTCTTTAAGCTAACTGTTAAAGAAATTAACTTAAAAAAATTTAATCGTGATTAATCGCGCTGTTAAACAATATATATATAATTACAGTGGAGATATATATACATATATATATTACTTTAAAATCAGAATATATACTGTTTAAAGTCATCCTTGATGTTTTGGAAATAGCACAACTTGATTTCTTACACTAATCTCACACTCTCATGTCAGTTAAAAGAAAACAGCAGTTGCCTATTAAAACCACCATTTGTTTTTAAGGCCACTTTCCACTTGAAAAATCAGCACTGTATTATCAGAACAATCCAGGCAACTTTACCTTGTTTTAATTCTCTTGAATATGACAGGTGACTCAGCATATAATCAGAGCTGAAGTAAAACATACTCTCATAGAGGAACTACAGCCAATTTTCTCCTATTTTACATTTGTTAACAGCAAGCTAATGGAGTTTCTCCATTCATTGCTTCATGAAAAAATCTGTGAATAGTTATGCACGCAGTTTTCCATGAGTATAACTCTCAGGTGTCAGTTTGTTTGGTGTGCGCATGCAAACCACAAAGAGGACATATAATTGTTTGCTCTGATTATACATAATTTATACCACTCTTTCATGATTATGCTGTAATAAAGTACAAGTCTTTGGAAGGTAATTGGGCATATTTATTATAATCTATATCTTAAATTCAGAGCTACATATAGTATAATCTTTAATTTACATTGCATGTCTCTATGAATATTTAACCAGAAGATTATGGGAAAAATTAAGAATTGAAAAGTTATATTGTCTGATATAGATATATCATATTGTGGCCTGAAAACCTTTGGAAAATGATAGCTATGTCACAATCATGGATATTTAAAAAAAAAAAAATTAGTCTATGATAGAATATATTTTTTTCCTTGCAGTTAAAAATTCCATAATTTTAAAGCATGAGTGGAATTGCATCTGGATGATGATGGATCTCGCCTGAGAGACACTGTCAGGAGTATAAATAAGACTGGGTTTGTGGATGTTAAGGGGGTCAAAACATGCTCTTTAGTTAGTTATTTCATAAACCTCATGAATGAGAAGCAAGCTGTATGCTGAAAGTAATTAGAGAATTATATTTGTATTGAATAATATTTACTTTTATTACCTTTGTTGTCTATCACAATAGAATAGAGTAATGGCCTACCAAATAAATAAATACTTTTTTTAAAATTCAAAGAGCTAGACCATGCAACAACTTTAGTGAGCACTTATTTAAACAGAAGTCAGTGGGACTACTCATGAACAGGTGTCAGTGGGACTACTCTCACTGGAGTGACTAAGGATAGTACAATCTAGCCAGATTGTTCATTGGAAAAGACCTCTCAGCTTGATTAGCCAAACCACAACTGAAATGTGTAATGCCAGGCAACAGTTGCTCTACAAAAAACCCTTTTTAATATTTAGAAATTTAAATGAGGTACCTATTTTACACTTTTGAATTTCCAATTAAAAAAACTGAATAATAATATATTTTTGATATATTTGGGTGAGGAACTGAAATCATCCATAATATGGAAAAAGAGCCATTCTTTGTTTCTTATAAAATAATATTTCTGAACAGAAATACTTAAAAAACGTATTTACAATCAATCCTTTGCATCTCAAAAGGCTTCGTTGATTATGAAGTTGGCTTCAGTTACAGTCTACACATTTAAAATAATGAGTAAAATACTCTAGAATAATTAGCATAAATGCCACTTATTTCAACACAAACATGCTTATATTTTTACATTTTTGGTGCAGTACTGGTACTTGAAGTGATACTTTGGAGCCATAGTTAAGGAATTGCATAGCCATTCAATATGTTGTTAGCAATATTAAAAGCATTTCTAGAGCAAAGTATATCCAAATATTATTCATTTGTAACAAGTTATACAACTAATGCCATATCTACTATACAACCTGATGTTGCATTCTTTGCATCTACAACTCCCTTGGAAAGCAACTGGAGATGTGGGTGCACAGGATGTGCAGAATGAGTCCCACAATGTAAGAAGACCAGAACCTGATTTTAAACATTGAATTTTATGAGATTCTTGGAAAATACAATCTTGGGTTTAATGCCCACCTTGAATGTGATGTCTATATACCCAAGGCTACGTTTGCTTACATTCTTTATAGCTTGTACTGCTCTGCTCACATTTATAAAATAAAGATAAGTAAATAAATTTCCTCCCACCTGACATGGCTGAATGAAAGGATGTGAGAGAGGCCACAAGGGTTCTGGCTGATTGCAAGAAGCGACTGTACATCTGGTGACCTTTCCTGCTCGCCTGCTGCTATTATCTTGTTGTTTGGCCGTAGGATAGTGGTTCAGGGCTGGCCAAACAAGAGTGTTAGCCAAAGAACCCCCTCTGCTTTCTAGTGGCATCCTGGGTCTACTACAGTTTTGCCGTCATGCACCCTTCAGATTTATACAGTACGAGGCATTGATCAAAGTAACACTGAAAACACAGGGGAGGACTGAAGCTCAGGCTGATGACTGGAATCTGAGCCCTTGTCAGTCAAGCAGAGAGTTTGCTGGTTGGATACATTTTGAACTAAAAGCTGCCCTTTCTTAATTAGTATTGAGATTTGCCCTTTAGTGGCACAGGACCAAGCAACAGACTAAAAGCCAGAATCTCAAACTACCTGTAAATTAAGCACCCAAGCAGCAGCTGGACTCTGCGTAGGTTTAATCACTCACAAGTAAAACACTTTGGAGTTTATCAAATGAGAGAAATAGATGAAATCAGAGTGCTTGATATAACAGAACTTGCATAACAAAAGTAAACCCAAACAAGCAAAACTTTTAACAAGGGTTTCCAAATATTTGAAGAATGGTCTACCTAGTAATTGACAGGCTTCAACCCGAAAACAGAAAGCAAAGCCTTGGCTAATCTGATCATATTTCAACTTGTCAATTCTTGTAGCAATACATGTACTGCATAAGCCTTACCACAATGCTTTCATGACTAAGCAAATGAAGGAAAAGATGCATAATAATATAGATATGAAATGAAAGACAAAAATGTTCACTCCGATAGAGTACTTTTGCTTGACTTTGCCAAGAGAAACTTTATACAGTAAAATAAGTTGGGTAGGTAGGTGAGGAGATAATTATTAATGATGAATATTAGCAATAGGTTTTCCTCCCCAGAGCAGAGTGAGAACAAAGGGTTGCATATTTTCCAGATACTGAAAGGACTGGGAAATTGGAGGCTCAAGGACTGAGGATCAAAAGATGGATATTTCCACAACAGGGATATCTGAAATGGTTAAACAGTGTCCGGGCCAATAGAATACAGGAAACTCTCTCATACAACATTCGACTTGCTGTGGCCCAAAAGTGAGAGGTAATGTGTGACAAAGACCCAACGTGAGGGACAGCACAAAATTCTTCATGCAGGGAACTGAAAATGCTGTGAGATTCCTTCTTTTAGTGTAACTTCTAGAACACTGACTGGTTCATGATTATTTCTGCTTTAAATAACTTCACATTTCTGTGGAATGTAGGTAACTTTGGTATCAAATGAGTGAAATGAAGGAGATTTGTCAAGTATGCCTTGGAGCTTTAAAGATGTACAACTAGAATTCTGTATTTATTTGATAGCTAAAACCTGTGTTTACTATGATGAAGAAAGGGTCTAACTAAAATGAAAAGCCTACCTGAGTTTGTCATATGATAATTAATTTTAACTATATATAAAAAATTACCTTTAAACTAATTTGCAGTATTTATATTGATTTTTTATTCTGTGAACAGAATAAATCTCACAGTCCAGATAACAATTACATGATTACATAAACTATAATTTATTGAAAACATAAATCCTTCTGTACTTTTTATTAATAGTAAATAAGATCTGATAAAACATCCCCAAGAAAACACACACAACACACTTACATGTAGCATATCAGAAAGAGGGTCCCTTTGATTCTTTGAGTTTATAGGAAGCTGTTTTCTATTAGGCTTTAAATCTTTTATACCAGTGATAAGAGAGGGAAGCAACCTAGGACTGGACTTAATTCTGACAGTGATTTTCACCAGACAGATTTGTAAAATATATATCTTGTGACAGCATGCAAGAAAGTTGCAGTTATAAGTAATGGTTGCTTTTCATCTAAGATCTTTTTAACCAATAAAGAGTCTAAATCCCCTATTGATGCATGGAGGATATGAAACCCCTGAGTTTCATGCACCAAAAAAGTATAATTTTGGGAGGAATTCCAGATGTTGAGGGGTTTGGAAAAAAAGGAGAAGTTTCTGTGGGAGGTTTTTTCCTGCTGCTAACAGGATCTCTTTTAAAACTGCTCACAAGTTTAGAATGGTATAAGCAGTTTCCATAGAGATGGATTAGTAGGCAGGTGACACAGTCAAGAGAGCATGATAAATTTAGTTTAGCACATGGATATCACCACTACACATGGTGCGTATCTGCATACACAAATACATACTCTCACACAAAGATTTACATATATATGTACATACAGACAAATATAGAGTCTATGTATTTACTGTGCTACTGGGGGTGCTATCCTTCCCATGAGACTAGAGGTCTTACCACTTGGCATTCTTGTTATACACACAGATGCACAAAAGCGCTGTGCAAATAATTTGTTTCCAAAAAATGGGGGGGGGGGGGGAGATCATTTTGTGTCAAACAAAATTATTTTTTGTTTCATTTTCAAGTTTTTTTCTTTAAAAAAAATTAAATTGAAGTAAAAATCTAAACAAAAAGTAATTTTGACTAAAAACACCAACCTTATATCCCCTTTCTTCCTTGCACTGGCTATCTGTGCTACAGGTTGTAGCATAGGAGGGGGAAGAGCCACTGTCTCCCTCATCCCTGTGCAAGTGAGTGGGAGAGGGTGGGGACTGGGTAGAGCCTAGACCAGGGATCGGCAACCTTTGGCACGCGGGTCGCCAGGGTAAGCACCCTGGCGGGCCGGGCCGGTTTGTTTACCTGCCGCGTCCGCAGGTTCGGCCAATCGCGGCTCCAACTGGCCGCGGTTCACTGTCCCAGGCCAATGGGGGCGGCGGGAAGCGGTGCGGGCCGAGCGATGTGCTGGCCGCGGCTTTCTGCAGCCCCCATTGGCCTGGAGCGGTGAACCGCAGCCAATGGGCGCAGTGATCGGCCAAACCTGCGGACGCGGCAGGTAAACAAACCGGCCCGGCCCGCCAGGGTGCTTACCCTGGCGACCCGCGTGCCAAAGGTTGCCGATCCCTGGTCTAGGCTCTACCCAGTCCCCACCCTCTCCCACTCACTTGCACGGGGATGAAGGAGACAGTGGCTCTTCCCCCTCCTATGCTACAACCTGTAGCACAGATAGCCAGTGCAAGGAAGAAAGGGGATATAGGCTTTACTTCTCCCACCCAAACATACTGGGTAGCATAGATAGGCTTGCTTGTGGGGTATCATATGCTGCTTCGGGTATCAGACCAGAGAATGGGAGAAGACAGGGAGGCAAATTGTGACTCTCTGAGTGACAATCTGCTTCCTGGTCTTCTCTGGAGCAGTGCTGGAACATGCTGGAACACTGGTTCAGTAGTGGAAGGAAAAGTGTCAACTAACGAATCACCAGTATGACATCCTAAGGCATCCTTGTTTTTTTCATTGTCTGTTATGTTGACCTCCCATCAAAGTAAAGCTCGAGCCCAATACTGTTTTTCTTGTAAGATATGAAGGGGAAAAAATCACAGCCCAAGAAGGTGTCATTCATGCTATAAATCTCAGTGGAGTAACCCAACAACAGCAAGCCACGCTGAGGGATTCCTAATGTCATCAGAGAATCATCATTTTCCCAAAGCTACCACACACTGGTACCTGAGAATGCACAGACATTTCCTTATATGAATGGAAATCTCTGTAGGTCTAAATTTTAGTCATCCCAGAATTCTCAGTACCTCTAGGTTTTAAAGTAAGTAAGGCACTGAGTAGATATAGTACATTCTTAATGTATTGTGTTATCACACATTATTAGGGAAGCACACTCCAAGTAAAATGTACAATAATATTATCTCTCAAACATCTCAACTTTCACCAAAGATGGTAACTCTAGCTATTTCCTGAACTGCCTTTAAAAACCTCACTAGATTGTACAGCCATTATCTGGTAACTCTGAAACCATAGTAACTGCACACAGTACACACAGTGCTCACATTCCCTATATTGCATTATCTCCTGATAACACATTCAATAACTCATGTCATTTCTGTATGACAACTGGGAGGAACAACAGGGAGCTCTATGTGAAATAGCCCAGTTTCCATTAGTTATAGATCAGCACTGTTATTGCAGCATATGAATTCCACTCACAGTTTTATAATGTTCTCCCCTCCACACCTATCTATATTTGTACTGCATTCATCACTGTGGTATCTTGAGTACCTTACAGAATTATATAAATCCTACAGAGAGTCTAAATTTGCATCATCTCTGTGGTCCTCTTCCTCTTATTCTAGGAGAGGTAAAAATTTTAAAAAGAAGTTATTATCATTGCTATGATGGGAGAGCTACATTGAAAAGATAGAACTTTAGTCCTGTCAGAAGCATTTGGTCATTTTAGCTCTTACAGGAAGGATCATTTTACGGCTTATTACAACAATTTGTAACACACCACACTGCCTGTTACTCTTAATTTCCCACTTCCAACCCTTTATGCATAACAATCTAACTCACAATTGCCCACTTCATTTCAAGTGACTGCCTCCAACATGTGTAACCCCTTCTACTTAACAATCTGTCCCAACTCCTATTTAGCTCAGACACTCTGCTTCCTTCCCCAGACCTGAAGAAGAGCTCTGCATAGCTCGAAAGCTTGTACCTTTCCCAAGATAAATTGATCCAATAAATGTTATTACCTCACCTGCCTTGTCTCTCTCATATCCTGGGACCAACACAGTTACATCACTATAAACAACGAAGGGTCACCACAGTTTTGAACCAGCTGCTAGGAAAGCTCTGTCATCCCCTCACACTACTCTTGCTCTTGGTGATCGTTTCATTGTTCCTGAGGAGTGCACCTGTGGTGGCTGGCCTTGGTCATCAAGGAAGAGGGAGTTCCTGAGATAACCTGGTGCAACCGATGGAGGGCTTTGAAGAGCAAAGCCAACACCTCAAATTTAAACTGGCATTCCATAGGGAGCCAGTAATTTCAAACCTCAAACTTAAACTGGTATTCAATGTGTAATGACCAGGATGATGTGCTCCTGCTGACTGGCATTGCTTGACAGGCAAGCTGCTGCATGCCGTTCCAATTGGATCTTGTGTGCGTCTAAGGTTTCATGGCTAGGTAGAGCTCATTACAATAATCTGGAGGACACAAATGCATGGATTATCATGATCAACTCTATTGCTATGCGGATGAATTTCAGACTTCTAGACAATCATAAGTGGAAGGTACTTTTTGCAGCTCTTGGAAAGTACCTCTGCAGTGTCAGTTATGTGTCCAGAAGGAACTCAAAGCCACAAAGTGTTTTCTTCTGAGAGTAATGATATTGTGTTGACCAGTTTTCATAATGCGTTTTATTCTTCCTCTGGCAAGGAGTTCCACAGGTGATTGTGCACTGTGTGAAAAAAATACTTCCTTTTGTTTGTTTTAAACCTGCTGCCTATTAATTTCATTTGGAGAACCCTAGTTCATGTGTTATGAGGAGTAAATAACACTTCCTTATTTACTTTCTCCACACCAGTCATGATTTTATAGCTCTCTATCATATCCCCCCTTAGACATCTCTTTTCCAAGCTGAAAAGTCCCAGTCTTATTCATCTCTCCTCATATGGAAGCCGTTCCATACCCCTAATCATTTTTGTTGCCCTTTTCTGAACCTTTTCCAATTCCAATATATCTTTTTTGAGATGGGGTGACCCCATCTGCACACAGTATTCAAGATGTGGGCATCCCCTGAATTTATAGAGCAGCAATATGATATTTTCTGTCTTCTTATCTATCCCTTTCTTAATGATTCCCAACATTCTTTTCACTTTTCTGACTGCTGCTGTACAATGACTGGATGTTTTCGGAGAACTATCCAAAGGGACTCCAGATCTCTTTCTTGAGTAGTAATAGCTAATTTAGACCCCATCATTTTATATGTATAGTTGGGATTATGTTTTCCAATGTGCATTATTTTGCAATAATCAACATTGAACTTCATCTGCCATTTTGTTGCCCAGTCACCCAGTTTTGTGAGATCCTTTTGTAGCTCTTCGCAGTCTGCTTGGGATTTAACTATCTTGAGTAGTTTTGTATCATCTGCAAAGTCTGACCACTTTCCATGGTTAGGTGCAAGTTGTCCTCTAAGCAAATACCACTGTCTCTGTGCCATATCCTCGTGGGAAACCTAACTGGTATGGGTCTAGGACACTGGTGGAGCACAGGTGAAGTTAGCAATGGCTCTTCAGTTTTTCAGTTTCTCTACCCAGAAATTCAACACAGGAAGATAGCTGGAAAATTTTGGTTGTGTAAAAACTCTTTCTGGAGAACTGGCTGGACAATTGTGTGTTTAGCTATGCTGGAAAGTCCCTTGATATTAACCTTCACTTAACTCCATATATAGAACACATATACTGTAAGAAAACCATATTGTCTAAGGAAGCTACCTGGATAATTTTCTATGCCCCCCACCATCATAAGATGACACTTTACATTTTACTGCATGACAACGACAATTACCCTACTTTAGTGAAAGCCATATTAATTCATTTTGCAGAAGTTGGAAGAAACACAAAATATATTTCAAACACAGTACTTACTTCAATATTTATTTTTTCTTCTTTTTATAAAAAATTGATGATAAGGTATTTATTCGAATTTTCCAAATAGAGGATTTTGGTATTTTTTTACTTAGTATACTAATATAATAAATCTTCAAAAAATTGTATTGTTTTATTGCAGCTGATATGAGTTAACTGTCTCCTTTGGTGTCTATATCATTCAGTAAGGCAGCACCGAAAACTGCTGTTCAATTTTTAAAAAATGTAATAGATGTACTCTGTAGCAGAAATTTAATATCCATCACAAAAATGAGACTATCATTATTGCTCAGACAAGCAAACAGGTGTTTTGAGGACTTGCTGGTTTAGGTGACATATAATGGAATACAGGGTCTTTCACCATTGCTATAGGTTGCTGTTTCATATCTGTCTCTGACCAGATATGATTCAAGTGTTTTACATTCCACTAGTTGTTCAATAACCCATAAAATGGATTGGTGGCTTCATTTCATTGGGCTTGATTCTGTCACCCTTACTCACATTGGGTAAAATGAGACTATTCAGGTACTAAACATGAATAAGGGCAGCAGAATTGGGTCCTTAGGGAACAGGTATCACATCACAAAATAAGATTACAGCTTGTACTCTTGTTGACAGTATCAGAAGAGACACTAAAGACTGAGCAGCATGGAGACTGCAAGGCTGTAACACCAGGAGATGAACTCTTCCATTTCGGATCAAGCTATTTGGTGGGATGCCCGTATTGTACCTGTTCAGTGGATATAGGTCCCCAGACCAACCTTATCTGTGCATTATAAACACATTGAAATAAATACATAGTTAAAAGGACCTCAGGTCTCCAGGACTATGATTTGGGCACCTTTCACTTGCACTGAACTGAAAGATTATGGTACATCTTTAAGAACTTATTAGTAGACCAGCAGATTTTGGAAGTTATTTGTTTCAAGAATTATTTACAATAATAAAGCAAAAACTACTTACATTTGCTGAAAGCTGGGATGTGAGGGTGGCAACTTTTTCCTGTGATGCAACCAGTTCCCTTCGGAGTTTATGAATTTGCTGGATTGAGAACAGATAAACTCATATCACATTTTTGTTTCATCAGCTATTTCATTTCCTTTATTTTTTCTTTAGAGCATCATTAATGTTTTACAGTATTGTAATTCCATATATATGAATTGTAAAATACTCAAAAAGCCAAATTATAAAATCATAATAGTTTGGCATCTAAACTGCGCACAGAGCATTTGTGCATGTTTCCATTGTACACTCAAAGGCCCCATTTATGGGAGCTCTTATCTGATGTACAAATTGGTACTTACAGTATGTGCACAATTCCCAGCTTGAACATGCAAATGTGATGTTTGGAACCTAATTTTCTAGGCCCTAATTTTTGAAAATGTGGCTCGATATATACAATATCATTTGTACCATCCCTTAATAAAGCCTCAGGTCCTGAAAATAGAAGAACTTGATGCACTCACGCCAAGAATTACTATACGTGCTATAAAAAAAATGTCCCCTGCATTCAGTGCAATATAATTGTATGCCCTCTTAAAGCCTCATATGTTTTAAAATACTGCGGGACAAATATAACAAGTACATTTAAATTCTTCTCCATACTTTCAAGAGTGAAAATAAATTCAGCCCAAGTCTAATGTTTCTTTTTAGGAAAAACACTTGCCTCAGAAAAAAATATTTTTATGCAATGCACGAGGATGAAATTCACCCAGTACAGATATTCAGCACAAAGCCTGTGCATCACTGAAACCCCACTTAACTCCTATCTGAGAGCTCAGCTGGCACATAGGCCTCTAAATCTCTCTCAGATTCTCACATACAATGGATTCCTCCCCAGCACAAAAGTAAGATGGGGAAAGCCAGGCAAGAAAAGTGAGCACACACATATCATTTTCACATTAATGCTTACGTTTATAAAGGAGATTGCAGTGCTTTAGTGAGGTGATTCCCATGAAAATCAATAAGAAAGATATTGTGCATGCTTTAAAAATCGATGAATACTCATATATACAAAGGCTAGTGTGTGAACCAAGGATGTTCTCACTGGTGCAAAGCAAGGGACATAGGTTACTAAGCTTTCTCTTCATCTGGACTGTTTTCCCTTCCCCAACCTCTCTCCCTTGTTTTCAATGCCAATTACTCCCCTTTTTGTTTTAGCTACGCTTGTAGCACACTCCTGCACCTACAATAGGGTGGTTCTCATGTTGTGCTATTCAATACCCCTTTTCCCTAGAGATTGATAATGTCCACGAAACTCATCTTCAAGACACAAAGTGACAAAAAGAGGGGCGATTTCACCTCTGTGCACTGGGAAGTGAAGTATGTAAAAATGCCACCTAAGCTGCTGTAAGTTAACAGTAAATCCTCTGCTTTATCTTTCATAGAAAAGACCCTAGAAAGTGTTAGGTGAAATCAATATGAAATATACTGTGGGGCAAGAGAGGATATGCTTATTTTTCTCCCCACCTCCACAGTATTTCATAAAACCTTTTAACAAGTGTCATTATCAACCCTTTGCCGTATATTAAACATTTTAAGTGTGGAAGAAATGCAGAATGATTGCAGGAATCAAGGAAGGTTTAAGAAAATGTTCCAAAAAAGTGCGTGTCTGTGTGAAGTGGCAGCAGGATCCTTGGTGCCATTTTACTACCGGTGCTCCAGCAGAAATGGCACTAATATCTCCCTTTGTGTAAGGCTATAATTGGATCCAGCTGCTGACCTACCCTTGTTACTAGTTCATATAGAATATGAGGAGAGAGTGGCTTTTTTCCTACTTCAGAACTGATTTACATGTGGTGACAATCTGCTTTTCTCTAAAATTCATCAACATGGACTGGTTCAGTAATTTAGCACTGTGCAACATGCTATGATGTGGGTGATACAGGCTCAAGAGTGGACCTTGTTTTCTTGCTCCCAAGAAGAAGCACTTGCATTGATCTGCATAGATGCCTCTGGCTCAATAGGGAACTGTACTGATGAGGTCTGAAAAGAGACAAATCCCGACCCCTTCTGCCTCAAGGTTGAGATACTCATTGACTCTCTCCACCTTTTTTGTAACTGATCCAAAAATTCTGCAGCTTGAGGACTAGAAAACCATTTGTCAGCACAGCTGCAATGCATTTTTAGCATAGTGTCTTTTTTTTGCAGCAAATCTCCACTTTGTACCAATACTGTCAACTAATGAGCTCTAATAATACTACTATACAAGCATCTCATCACACTGAGGGAAGATTTTTACCTCTGAATGTGCCTTTTCTTCTGCCTGCAAGAAGAAAGAGAAAATAGCTTTTTAAAAAAACAGAATAAAATGCAGTATAATAAAGGTAACAAAAATAGCAAGAAATTACGTGTCCCAATATAGCTGCACAAATAATTGAATTCAAATTTAATAAAGATTTGTAATAAAAACAGTGAATTAACTCCTTTTGCCCTTACTGGGAATAACTCAAATTGAGTACAAATAAAATTTTGCCTGAGTAATGACAGCAGGATCAGGTCTATTAGAATTGCTAAAATATTCTTAAGAACAGTAGAAGAACTGCAGTAACAACAACTGCAGTTATAAAACATCAAGGAAAGAGTGTGTGTGTGTGTGTACATTGATACCACCACCAAAATCACTAGAGGAATTACAAATGTTTTACGGTAAATCAGGCGACCCATCTAATAGAGTAATATATATTACAGTAATATTTAGCAACCATTTAAAATCAACATTTACTAATGGTTATGAAAATATGTTATCTAAGATACTGTGCTACTGCCAAATACAGGCCTTAGAATATGAAACAGTGGCAATATCTTACATTCCACTTTGGAAATGTTGACTTTTTAATGGTGACCACTGATAGGGCATTTAGACATGAAGATGCTTTCTAAACAATGATCATGAAGAGAAGTCATTCAAGGAACTCAAAAGAATTCTGTACTTCCATGAATACTATTGTGCTTGTGGAATGAAGCAACTGAAAATGCCACATGGGGATCTGATGTAGGGTGCTTCATTTCTGGGCCCAAAGCAGTTGACAATACTATGGCAGCCACTGCATATCTGGCAAAGGAGGAAGCACATCCTCTTGTAATTAGATGACTCCCTTTGGCCAAAAAACAGAATGGAGCAGTAAGCCATACCCACTCCTCAAAGGGACAAGTTCCAGAAAACTGGTCTTTTGATGCTAGGTGAAGGATGTAAACAGAAGGAACGAAATGGGGTTGTGGAGGCAATACCAACTTGTAAACTATAACCTGTGACACAAAACTAATTAATCTAAGGCTTAACATTAAAATGCAAACTAACACCACAACAGTCCAACCTCAGGCTTTTGGAACATAATGTGATACTGACAGCCAAATTCTGAGGCAAGTCTACAGGAGTCTAAAGGGAGCTTAAACTGACTCCACTACAATCAATTTTTTAGCCTCACAACAAAATATTAACATGTAATTTACAACTCCCTTACACATCACCTCTTAGTTGGTTTACTAAAGCTAAGGGACTCTAAGTGTATGTCACATGCTGTGGAGCCAGTAGAGAGGAATATAGCAAATAAAGGAACAAACAGAAGGGTGTAAGACGGTATAAATTACAGTAGGCTATTTTAAATTTACACCACTGTGCACCTTCTGTCAGCTCCTTATAGAGTAAGCTACACCAGTTTTCTGTCAAAGCTGAGAAACTATTGGTATGCCACAATCTACTAATACCCACTATATGGCAAACTGTGCCGTGAAACAAAACTGTTTGGCTCCTTACATGCACAATGTCTCCAAAAGCTAGATCTGCAATATGTCTGAATGCCATCTGAAACCACAAATGGAATTAGATCAAACAAACAAAAACGATTAAAAAAACCACAATACATACTGAAAAAACTAATGAATTCTGAAGTCCTTTCTCATTGGACCTCTCCATTGTGAGAAATGCAATATCAGCACTCAAAGAGTACATCCTTCTGAATCTCAGACTCCAGCTCTTTTGCTGATCTCTGCTGATAATCTAAGCAACATGCTCTTTACCTGCTACTCTCTCTTGGTCTCCCCACTAATTACTGATTAAGCTGCAGCAAAATTATAATGCTAAGAATGAAGGCAGTGGTTAAAGAGATTGATAAACATCGTTACTCAAGACATTTATTGAAATGAGGGCTGCTATGGAATTCTTGCATGGTACTTTTGGCCTGAACTGTAGAAAACTTCCAGCTCTTTTATTTCTTCTTACTGATGGGAACTAATAATGGTAGAAAATGAATTATGTGTACCATAACCCCTCTGAAGCTACCTCTTTCTGGAAGAAGTGGGGCACCGAATAATATCACTGAACAATGAAACATTGTTCTTTATGTTCAGCTGATCTGATACTGAAAGCCAATCTTTTGTCCGATGTTTCCACTTGTGCACTGCTTCCTGATTAATTGCTGCAAGACTGTCTGAACTTTTTCACTGGAGCACAGAGGACCCAGCAGGAGAAATTTTGATCAAGGATTTTCTTCCTGCAAGCGCAATCACTAGTTTTATAGTCCTAATTCTTTCCTTGCCCTTAACTAAACCTTTCTATAGTTTCCATTACCACAGCTAGATGATCAATAACTTAGCAAGAAGTGTGGTCTAGTGGCTAAAGAAGGGAACTGGTAGTCAGAAGTCTCAAAATGTATTGCTAGTCACTGACTTGTTGTGTGACCTTGGCTAAGTCTTTTAGGTCTACACTACGACTTTAATTCGGATTTAGCTGCTTTAATTCGAATTAACGCTTGACCCGTCCACACAACGAAGCCATTTAATTCGAATTAAAGAGCCCTTTAATTCGATTTCTGTACTCCTCCTCGACGAGAGGAGTAGCATCAAAATCGGTATTGTTAATCCGAATTAAGGTTAGTGTGGCCGCAATTCGAAGTTATTGGCAATTCAATGTTATTAGCTACCCACAATGCAACGCTCTGGAAATCGATGCTACTACGGTAGCTTGGACGCACACCACCGAATTAATGGTGCCTAGTGTGGCCGAATACATTCGAATTTATAAAATCGGTTTCCTAAATTCGAATTATATAAATTCGGATTAATCCTGTAGTGTAGACATACCCGTAAACTCTGTCCCTCAGGTCACCTATTA
This sequence comes from Emys orbicularis, assembly GCF_028017835.1. Lineage (NCBI taxonomy): Eukaryota > Metazoa > Chordata > Testudines > Emydidae > Emys > Emys orbicularis. The sequence continues at coordinate 75,186,082 of NC_088683.1, read as the reverse complement.
GAAATATGGTGCTGTGAGGCTCAGCTAATGGTTGAAAGGTCCTTTGAGATCTTAAGTGGCAGAGGTTATGCAAACACAAAGTATTATTATATCCTTGCAACAATATAAAATATTGGGACTGAGATATTGCAAAACTGCTGACTGCTCAAACAAATGATGAAAGCTCCAGGTGTCACTTTATCATTTGCTTTTTGTCCATCTGCCAGTTCTTCTAAAAAACTGACATCAGAGCTGAAATACAGCTTTTGATACTCCCTATGAGAATAGATTATAATGCCTCCAAGAGAGGGAAGTGGCAGCAGGGCTTCTTCCACTAGGAAAATGGAAGTTCTGAATGTTACTGCCAGAGCCTGTTTTGGGGTTAGTGTGTGTGGAGACACTCCACCCCAAGAGACAACTCAGAGAGGCATGCCAGCTTTTCAGTAGTGACTGTGAGGACTGAGGGAGCCCCCATCTGAGGAGGAGCTGCAATATTCTTTGAATGGAGGCAGCATGCTCTGCTGGCCAGTGCAGCAACTGTCAACAGTAGACAACGTCAGAGCTAATCACCAGCAACACAAGGACTGAGACAACGGATGCCCCTTCTGCAAGTGTATAGGGTACAAAGGGGTAGGAGGATTGAGAAAACATGCTCCTTGCACCTTCTCATCCTCATGAGGGGCTCAACAACATCTATTCTAACTGTAGCTAGCTAAAAGATTGCAAAGGATCACTTATCCATTACTCAAGAGAATATATAAAACACATACATAACTCTTCTCATTTAAAATATGGACATATGTCTTGCACTGCAGCTACTCTGTGATTAAGGCTTTTGTAAGTAAATCACTGCCCTTCAACAGCATAACAGGTGCAACAACATATCACACAAAAATCAGAATTAATGTCTCCCTTTTACAAAAAAAGCCCAAATCAAATGAAGACTTAAAAACAAACTTCAATTTGGGCTGGGCAAACATATTTAATGAAATAAATTAATTTTAAAGAAACTACTTTTCTCTTTGAAAAAAACATCTAGAAACTTGTCATTTTTGTGAAGGATCAACAGGCATTTAAACTAGACATTGTATCCCCCTAAACAACCCTATACTTTTAAGAGGAATTTTTCAAACAGTACCATTAAAAAAACACTCCACAGGGCACCTAATTACAAGACCTTGCTTTAAAGAGCACAAACACCAAACAATGATGAAATCAGTCAAAAATTACATAGCACAGTAATATAGTGCAATGAATAATAAGCAGCCCCACGTGAGGTTGGACTCAGCATGTTATTTTTTTTTATATTTCAGCCTTCAAATTACACCACAGAAGGTTTAGTGAGTGCTAAATTCACCACTTAAGGAAAAAAAAGATGCTAATTATATATGAAAAAGCAAAAGTATAATATTGAAGTCAAATAGCTGTTCCACTGCTTTACTGCAATACTTACATGCAATTTTAATCCACTAAACTTAAAACTATTTAATGAGCTAGAAAGCTTTATTGGAGATGTACAATATCACAGGCAGGACTTTTTTTATTTTCCTAAACTATCAATACTTACTGTAGAATAGAGAGAGGAGGTGCTGGAGACCAGTGATAATGAGGACCCATGTACTACAAAAATGAAAAAAAAAAGTGCCATTATATAAAATATTGATGAAACAGCATGAGCCCTCCCCTGTGGAGCTCAATAGCAGAGCATCTCTTTTCAAAATGAGAAACAATCTTCCACAAAGAGCAGCTATTAGAGGTTATCAGTGTACACAAACCGCAGTTATTTTTCTTGAACTTGAAATGATTGCTCTAAATGGAGAAACATTTGCCTGTGTACTGTAGGTATGAGCGATTTTTAATGAGATACAGTATTTTCACCAGGAAACCAAACATTATTTCTGTTGTTTGGCAGTGAAGCACCTGATAAACACAGAGTTTCAAGAGACCAGAGATGGTGCTATGAACACCATCTATACAGAGTGCTGACTGCAGAGTTCTAAAGCACAGCATGCAGCAAGCTCATCTTTCATATGGAGGAGTGCCTTGCCAATGATATAGGAGCCACTGTAAATGCCCAGGTCTTTCTGATCTGGTAATTCTCTTCAGTTCAACATAGAGCACAGCATGCTTGGACTTGTAGTCTGCTTTGGCACCTTTGTATTTAAAGGCAAGTGGTGCTGCAATATGCACTGCTGTATTCTAATTGACCCTCAAAGGATTTTACCCTCTCTAAGCACTGCATAAAGACTGTAGGATTTGGTCCCAATGAATGGGCCATAGGGCTCTGGAAAGTGGCCAGTTAGGACTACAGCGAGAGAACATTTGAAAGCCACTTCTGTTTAGCCTCACAATGTTTAAGGTAGATCCTGAGGGAAGATGCTCCAATACAGAACCTCAGAGAAGATCTGTTGGTTTATCTTTAATACAATAAATGAAATGTTATTCAGTACTGTCTGAACAAAAATGCCACAGTTGTGCAGGTTGTTTCATATTTGCTCTTAACCAGGAAAAAATGTATTACCATATTATGCTGTTTTAATAACTATCTGAAGCATGTGTGTGTGCCATGCATGAGATATTAACAATTAAAACATTTCTTGATAGGGAACCTAGACTTTAAATCACCTTAGTATTTGGTAATTATTAGCAATATCCTGGGTACACTTCAAGATACTACAGGATCCAATGTCCATCCTGAGATATTTATAAATGATAGTTGCAACCCCTCCTTCCACCTGCCATCACTCTGTTAACCTTTCCAGCTCTGCCCTTGATACCATCCCCTCCCAGTTACTAACCTCCCTTGCCCTTACTCTCACATATTCAGCCTCCCTGACCCTCACCCTCACATGCTCTTCTTGCTCCTTTCCTTCACTGTGTAAGTTAGCTCTAATTTCCCATCCAAAATAAAATACGTTTTGGCCACATTTCCCTCTTTATCTATATCAACTCATGCCCCTTTTCCCCTTCACCTCTAAGGTCTATGAACTACTAAGGTCCATTTACTACTGATGCACTGACCTCCTCTCCCCTAACTCACTCATGCATTCACTCCAGTCTGGCTTCCATCCACTCTGCTCCAGTGAAACTGCTCTCTCCAAGATCTCTGATGACCTCTTCATTGCAACTTCTTACTTGGCGCCCTGTTTTAACTTGGATTTTCTGGTCCTGTTCTCCACTCTTCCACTGCTCCTTTTGTTGTTTCCTCCTCACTGCCCCTTCCCCTCAGGGTGCTGTCACAGTCCCGTCCAGATCTTATCCTTAGGTGACATTGTATGCTTGCATCAATTCACCTAACTTCTCTAAGCAGATGACTGCCACTCACTGATATATCATCAAAAAAGCCAAATAAAACAATTTAAAACATACATAATCGGTTACTTATGTCACTCAGTACATCCTGTCTCCTCTTTGTCTCACAAATGTTAGCTGAGTGGGGAAAGGGACTGTCTTTATTTTTGTTTCTTGTACAGTGCCAATCACATTGTCATCACTTACATAATAATAGGGGTGAGGAAGACTGTTTTAGCATTTTAAAAAATGGAGGGAAGACAGATAGGAATAAGACCATTAAAGAGGAGGAGACTGCAATAGTCAAGGCAGGAGATAACCAAGGCATGGATAAGCATTTGAGGCAGAAAGGATAAAATCATTTCCCAAGAATAAGAGTTAGGCCCTTCCTTCCACATTTTCTGCATCCTACTTCCTATAGTTCAAAAACTATCCCAGGCAATTAATAAGTGACACATAGAATGTGTTCAGTCTATAAAGAACATGTCCTTGCCTATCCCAGCTTATTGTAAGTACCCGTTCTTGTGCTCAAACAGAGCAAGAGGTGCTACAAATCCAGTTCACTATAAATCAGAAAGGTTTACTAAATTATTTCAATATTTATAACTCAAGGTGGCCATTTAAATAGAACCCTGCTACATTTGTGTTTTATTTGCTTATCAAAGTGTTAACTCAGTCCTACCTTCTTCCATGCTGTCTCTGAATGAGCCTGAATGACTGATTGCTCGTGGTCTCTCTTCTAAGGATGTGGCACTGCCACACAGCTGGGAGTCATCATACAGGTCAAAAGAAGAGTCTTGTGCAGGGATGCTGTTTGAACGCATCATACTGGGTCCAGGAAGGTTAAACTGGGACAGGTTGGTTGGACTCACTGCAATGCAAAGCGTTATTTGTAAGGTATGTTCCGTTATTGGGGATTTGTTCTGTGCAAAATGAAAACAGTGGCACACAGGGATAGGTGGGCTTTTCACTGCTGATGAAATGAAAGGCTTTCATTCTTAGGCCTGAAGTTATCATGCAACACCAAAGTAGTCAGTCTAGGGTAACTGTTACACATAATAATGCTGCAGAACACAGAGCAATACCAATGTTGACATCTGACTACGCCACTTGTTCATCTTGTCAGGCAAAGAGAGACTGCAATAATGGATAAGACAGAAAATCAGAGGAAGGAATGAACCCCATCAATTACAAAATTAAAAGTGAATGTTCATCATTTTTGTTCACAGAGGAACTTTACTAACCAAGCCAATTATTCTCTGCAGTTAAAAATGTTTCAAATATTATTAATTGTTATATAGATTACAATAGTACCTATAAATTGAGGTTCCATTGAGCTAGGCCCTGTGCAAAAATCCATTTTTAATCTCTTTGTTTGCTATTTAGAGTATTCCATAGCACCCTATCACCATATTCAATAGATGCTCCCACATGGGCCAGCTGGCTGACATTAAGAAACAGGAGTAACTGATCTACTCTTGGTTCAGCTGCAGATCAGCACTCAGGAAACTACTCTCAGCTATTGGAATGTTGATTTGCCAGTGAAATGGGAGGCTTGATATGAGCCCTTGGCCTATGTAAAATTAGGGCCTAGAAAAACAATACTGTCTGTCCAGAGTCAGCCTGTTGATTCGTGTCTTGATCTGCTCTATAGACCAAAAGATTCCCAGCAGAGCTGGATGTGTCTGAAATCATAACAGCGGTGTTTTTTTGTGTTTTTTTTCTGAGAGCCATTTATTCCATAGGACTGTTACTCTGATAAAAGAGGAAGGACAGAACAAAATAAGCTATTGCAATAGTAGATTATATTGGTCTCTGCTGTGGGAAAAGCTACTAAGTGAGCACAAGACTATAAAAGAAGAAGGAAAAAAATAATAGTGATAGGTAGCGAGGAGAAATCTGTGCTAAAGAGAGTTATCTTTATGTTTAAAACCAATACAAATACATGAAAATGTCCCAACCAGTGGTTTGCTTAGACTATATCTAATTTTGCTTATAAAAATGTCTTTGTTCAGCATTTTAGGTAGTATAATAAAAAGCCTTATGTTTTTGTGCCTGATAAAGTTGCTCTCTAGTGGCTGCAACCTACAGAGGATACAGATCTAACAGCAGCACTACCGAAGTGTGAATGTTTCACAGGTTATTGCTAGTTCTGTAGTAATGGCCTCAAACATAAGAGCTAAGTGTAAAACTAGGGTTCACACCTTCGGTAGGCCAGCTATTAGAGCATGACAATTACAGCAGGTCTGACATTTGATCCTGTTTAAGTCAGTGAGACCCGAACACTGTGGGAGGACAGAGAGACAGACCCAACAAACAAAGCATATTTTTACTATAAGGGAGCTGAGGTATTTTAAGATTCTAAGTTTACAAAAATTGCTGAATAAAAAATTTCAGCAGAAAGATCATATAAAGTAAACAAAACACAAAACATTGTAAGACTGGAATGAAACCACAGTGTGTGTATCCACAAACAACTAATGGAAAAAAATCATCCATCCATTCAAGTCTTTAGTTTATTTGACTACGGGTACCCAAAAGTAGTATTTTCTGTCATAAAGAGAAGGTGAAAAAGAGGTCTTAGTAATAAAATCCAGAGCAGGAACAGAGCAGCCAATTTCACATCCTGACCTGGATCCAAACTATTCTGAAGTGTGGGGGCATTTGGAGACAGCATTGTGGTTGGGCCCATAACAGATAAATGGTTCAGCCAAGAAGTTTGTCTACTGATCCAAATGTTCCCAGTGTTGAATCTGGGCCCATCTCAAAACAAAGCTACAGTATGTACTATTACCCAAATGGGAGAAGGGATTAAAAGTCTGGTCCAATGCCCACTAAAACAATTGGAAATAATTCTGTTGATGGCTGGATCAGGCTGTGAGGGAGAAAGGACAGTCTTGTGGTTAAGACGCTGCCATAACAGTCAGGAGATTTGAGTTCAATCCTAGCTTTGCTGTGGACTTCCTGTGTGGTTGTGGGCAGGAAATCTGTGCCTCTTTTCCACATGTAAAATAGGGATAAACTCCTGCCTACATCATGGAGATGCTGTGAGGATAAATTCACTAATGTTTGTGAGGTGCCCAGATACTATGGTAAGGGAAGAGGAGGGTGTGGGGAAGGGTACCTAGCTAGACAGACTAAACAATGCATTGTAAAACATTCAGTTTTATGATTATTTTTTAGTGTGGGAAGCAAGGGGAAAAATTCATTTACCCAAGTTGGAAAAGTGATATTTCCCAGTTGCAGAGGAAGACATAGCTGAAGGCGAAACGATAGGGGACTGACTGCCAGTGTCCTGCAGACCTCCAGTGGAATGGGAGCGCAGCCACTCTTTGCCCTCCTCCTGGCTGGTCTGCCGAGATGACGGGGTATATCTGAAAAATTACAGCTGGCACACTTAAAACAACAACAACGAACAGGGTTCACAATGTAATTAACAATAGTCAACATCAAATATGCTTTGCTGGTCAGACAGAACAACAATCTTGACCGTCCTGTATCTAATTACAGTTACTCAATTGTTACAGTTGACTTTAAAGCATCTGTTTTAAATCTCCCGGGGGAAAAACACACTTCTAAAAAAATAAACAAACCCCAAACAAACAAAAATAACATTCTCTTTTCTTTGGTGAAATGTGATGATAAATCATACCAAACAGACAGCTGAGCTGAGAGAAAAGGACTGAAAAAGCTGTAGCAGGTGAATAAGATGAGGCAAAGGCTGAGTACCATATTAATAGAATGGATGAATGACAGATTGGAAAGCCAAGAAAGATGACTGTCTGCTTACAGAATGACGTGCCACAGGAGTGTTCAAGCATGTGGACATTTGGTAAGGCAAAGGGAGCAGAAACAGAACAACAGTTGTGAAAAAAGGAATTTCCTTTGGTAATGATAGCTACTGTGATCAAATGGGATGTTTGTCTCATGGAATGCTACATGGCATTGTGTCCTTTCCCAAATTAGGTAGGGGAGGGAAGCAGATAGGGACAAATAATCACTTAAATGGAAACAAGTTCTCTGGAACAAAAAAGTTTGGAAACCAAATCTCTTAATCAACTGTATGCTATTGCTAACCAATACAATGAGTGTAACTGAAAGAAGGTAGAACAGGGAGAACAGCCAACCCATCGGTCAGGCTCTTGTGGCTGGGTTAGAGGAAGGGAAATTCTAGCACATTAGAAATCTGCAGGTATTTCTTATTGTTTGGGTCTCGATCAGAAGCCTGTTTTTACTTCTGTCTGTGACAGCCCACCGTAAAACTTCATTCAGCACAATTCCATGCCAACTGAAGAGCACTCTCACATTCTTCCCCGCTATCATGTGCCACCAACGTTCCTCAGTCATCCCAGAGAAAGAGGCTTTTGCTATCTTCTGGGTTTATGAGGCACTGCCATTTCTGCTTAGGAAGCTGATTAAATGAATTTGTAATTTCTCATTTCACTCATGCCAAATGTGGGATATTTTAAAAGTATCCTATTCAGATTAAATAATCCTTTCTTTTCTCTCTTTAAAAAATGAGACATTATGCTGCTCTTTAAACCTGGAAGAGGTGGGCTACCCCAGTGGTTTCTGGATCTGGAAGCAGCCGAAGTGAAAATTCAGGTTTCGGATTTTTAAGAGAGCCCCAGTAGCATACAGACCATAACTGGGATCCAGCCTTCATCAGACCAAAATGGTGAAAAATCCTGTGACAACAGCTAATTAGACATCTGTGCCCACATGCTGACTCGTAACTCCCTGTCCCCCACCCTACCCCCCAGCCTTACTCACCCCACCCCCAAGCCTTACTCACCCTTGCTGTTTTTATAGGATGGGACCACAAACTTCCACCTCCCACTTGGACTCTACTAGCTGGCTGCTTTTCCTATATGGCTCCTTGGGGTACTCCCTCCATCCAACAGCGCTCTTCCAGGGGTGGTGGGAAATTTGGCTTGATCCTCTCTCACACAAAGTGCATTGGGGAGGTGCAGAAATCATTACACCCACTCCTAGTACTTGGACTTCGAAGCCCAGAAGATACTATGTAGGTTCCTATCACTAGCACCAGGGCTTTGGGACATATAGTTGCTAGTGAGGGGAGAGCTGTATGTCAGAGAGAGAGAGAGAGAGAGTGTGTGTGTGTGTGTGTGTCTGTGTCTGTGTGTCTGTGTGTAAAAGGTGGGCTGATCCAGTTGCCATTACCTCCCAGAACAGCTTTGTTGGATTAGAGCAGTGGACAGGCTGATATGGCAGCCTTACCTGAAGAGACAGTGGGAGTAGCCATATATTCCCCTCTCCCCCCGCACAACCTGGAGCCCAGGACAGGGGTGGTAGCCTGTGGTCTTCCCTATCTGAAGAGAAGAGAGCAGTGATGAGTGGAGGTCATGTGGGTGGCTGGGTTGGGTTGTGAGTAGAGCTGGGCTGTGTCTGAGCAGGGCCTGTCTTATGCTTTCAAACCCTGGATGCTGAAATGTGTCTCTTTTAGGTTGTGAATCCTTAACCCGTCAAGCTGGATCTGCGATGGCAGTTCTCCCCCACCCCAAATCCATGGCTACTTGCATTTAGAGCCCACGTTCGGGCCCATCTCTAAAACCTTGTTATTCTGCCCATTTTCAGTTTGCTTTGTGTTGCAAAGGTACTTTGTTACTCTCTTTTTTATACTGCATTGTATGTCTCTTAACATTCATCATATAAGGAAACTATTTTTAACAGTTTTTGCTTTCCAAGATATATCTGTATACTCAATTTACTTACTAGGCCAGACTGGAAAGAGAAAATCTAATGTTAAGGGTCTAGTTTGCTTGATTTAAACTTAAGCACCAGGAGCTCTGTTGTAAACAGGATCAGCAAGGAGAAAGAGACGGAGAGACAATGTAGAAAAGTTTACAGAACAACAGAGAAGCTGCAATCATGCTGAATAAAGTATATACCTTAGTCCCTTTTTGGGTAGTGTATTTCTGTCAAGCTGCATGCTGTTAAAACAAAGAAAACCCCTAAGGACATACAGTAAACAGGACTATTCAGAATAACAAACTCTAAAAGTCTAGATATGTTCATATAACAAAAGGAGATTTAATATATTTTAATGTCTCTTTATGATAAAACCCTGACTCATTAGAGAGGAAGACAGGACATGGATTGCCACATGTTCATTTTTCATCCAGACATGCTCTGGTCTGGGTCAATAGCCATTTGGCAACTGTCCAAATCAGACAGAAGTTCTGCCTTCCAATTCTTAATCTTCCTTACTGAGTCATGCAGACTCAACCTGTATGGGATTCATATGGTCACAGAATGAACGTGCATTTTTCACAGCTTCCTATGATCTTTTGTTATGTTTCTATACAAAATGCAGGTTTGTGACACCTGCAAAGAGGCAGCATGGCCTTGCCAGAAGCTAAGTGGCAGATTCTGTTTGTAGGAAGATGTGCTAAATATATAGACACTGATTCACCATTGTCTTGCTGCTTGTGCAATCAATGCAAGTGCAGATGGGGTGCAGGGCCGGTGCTACCATTAAGGCAAACTAGGCGGTTGCCTAGGGCGCCAAGATTTGGGGGCGCCAAAAAGCGGTGCCCCCAATTTTTTTTTTACAGCGTTCCTGGGCTGGGCTGCCAGCGGCGCGCTGACACGTGCGGCTCAGACTCCCTCTCCCAGCGCAGCGGCCGCTCCACTTCTCCCGCCTCCCAGGCTTGCGGCGCCAATCAGCTGTTTGGCGCCACAAGCCTGGGAGGGGAGGAGAATTAGAGCAGAGGCGGCGTGCTCGGGGAGGAGGCGGAGCAGAGATGAGCTGGGGTGGGGAGCTGCCGCACGGCTCCCCGGGGGAGGGGGGAAGCTGCCATGGGGGGGGGCGCCTCAGGGCAGGGGGGGAGCTGCCGCGGGGGGGGCACCTCAGGGCGGAGGGGGGGGCGGGGAGCTGCCGCAGGGCTGGGGCGGGGGGCGCAAGGTGGAAGTTTCGCCTAGGGCACGAAACTTCCTTGCACCGGCCCTGATGGGGTGTAAAATGCCACCAGATTAGATGGTAGAAGCATTTTAAAACTCAGTTTGTGCTGGAGTGAACAACAACATGAGATGCAAGGCACAGGAGAATTGGGCTCTTACCAGTGTAAATCCTTCCAGAGACAGGGAGCTGCTTAAAAGGGCTGTCCCTTATCTTCCTTCAAATAGGAAATAATTCAGGTGGTTTATCTTCCCCCAATTATCTAGGCCATAGGCAACAACTCCCTGGGTACTCCAGGGCTGGAGTACTCACGAAAAAAAATTAGTGGGTGCTCAGCACCCACCGGCAGCGGGCAGGAAGTGCTGGGGAGAGGGGCGGAAAGAGACCAGGCAGGGGCGGGCCAGGGGTGGAAAGAGGCAGGGCGGGTATGGGGGCTTGGAGGAAGGGGTGGAGTGGGGGCAGGACCTGGGGCAGAGTGGGGGTCAAGTACCCCCTGGGATCTGAGTAAATCAGTGCCTATAATCTAGGATTTTAGCTGTCTGGTGATTACAATACTTGATTGGGCTCTTCAGTGAAATACACTATTTTATTTTGGAAATATAATTCAATGTCAATATGAGGATTAAATTAAATGTGTGTGTGTGGGGGGGGGGTTCTATGTTGCATCACACCATCACCACAAAGCTAAGCAGCATGTACTTTACACCATCGAGAGAAGCATCAGAGACAAACAGTCCCTTGGATCCACACTGCCTTCCTAGGGAAATGTTCTAAAACTTTCACACTATTGCTAACTGGCTCAATTCCAGTGGTGTTAGCAGTGCTGAGAGCCCTCATACAGATGGGGCACTGGAGTTTTCAACATAGTTTTATGTAACTGTGCTCACAGCAGGTCTAGTTGACAATATGTTGAAAATGCTCTAACCAGCCCCTCATCTCAGCTAGGACTCTCAACGTTACTAACCCCAGAGGAGCTCAACCGGTCTTAGCAATGGTAGGAATTAATAAAGCAAATGTCCCTAATTTAGTCAGGGCCTCACTCTGCACAGGGAGAAGAAAGTTGATGGAAGCTACTCAGGGCTTGTCTAGACTGCCTCACAGTTCAGACTACAGGGGTGTGAACAGCAGTTTGCACCAAAGTGCTGCACTGTAACTCCCCCATGTGGACACTATGGCCATGAACTAAAAGGTTCCTACTTCACATTGATGTAGTCCTGTTTGAAGCCGTCTACATTAATGTGAACGAGGAATCTTTTAGTTCACACCTGCAGCATCCACACGGGGGAGTTACAGTACAGCATATTGGTGCTCATTGCTATTCAGACCACCATAGTCTGAACCTCAGGCAGTATAGACATGCCCATAGAGGTGATGCAGTGTAAGCTTGACAATAACTGTCTACAAGTGATTGGTCCATTGATAAACCTATAACTTGATTTCCAGCCTGGCACATGAACAATCATCAAAAATTAACCCTGGCTGAGAAGGAGATTACATGGATTTTAATGCATTGTTCATGCATTTACTAGTCCTCTATAATAAACAAGGCCCTGATTCTTGATTTGTGCCATTAGGTGCCACTTCAATATATTATTTAGCTGCCCAGCATAAAACTAAACAAGCATTTATTCTGTATTTCAAAATATTATTAATTTCTATGACTAATCCTCCAAAATTGAGATGTCCACATTGCAGCTATTAATAATTAATGCTAATATGACAGCATGTTAATTCACTTCCTTAACTGGCCAGGTCTTTTCTTTTCAGCATCAGGAAGCACCCCCTCCCCCTTTATGAAGCTGAGCATGTTGCTTCTACAAACGCTAATAACTATGGGGTTAAAGGAAAAACCAGAACCAGTAAACAAAAGTAGATCTTCTGAATTGTAATGCAGAGTAATACTGCTAGGTCACAGCTACGCGGACCCTACTGGTTTATAGACCTCTGAAGATAATTTACAAACAAGTCAGATTTAACGTGTTAATCTGAAGTTTCTTGGAAGACCCATCACAAGTGTGGTGAACTGCCTTTTTAAGTCAGAATGACTGAGGGGGAGAATGGCACAAAATGTTATAAATACCAACATTATCATACACCTTGTAAACTACCAACAGCAGTGCTGCAAGCAGACGTACATAAATGCTCCGGTTGTCAAGCCCACATTCCCCTTCTAGATATTGGGGCAGATTCTCTATCCCCATTCTGTTCCCTTTGAGCTGTGGAAACCATCCACAAGTCTCTCTCTGAGGTTCTCCAGAAGTCCCTGGAGACCACAGATGACCCCTCTTTTTCCCTACTCACGGCCCCTAGCTCAGGGGGAGATTCAGAGGTTGGGTGAGGAAGTGGATGGTGTGAAATGCAATTGGCTATACCTAACTGGTGTATGGCCCTCAGGTAGGGTGACCAGATAGCAAGTGTGAAAAATCGGGACAAGGGGTGAGGGTAATAGGTGCCTATATAAGGCAAATTCCCAAATATTGGGACTGTCCCTATAAAATTGTGACCCTTAGGGAACATAATCAGCAGGAACAAGTTAAAGCAGCACCTAGGCTGCTCTAGCTGGGACTAGTCCAAGGATGAGATGGAGAATCAAGGAGTTGTAACCGGTTACCTGACTGCTGTTGAGCACAGCAGCCCATGATGCAGCCCGTTGACCATCTAGACCAGTGTTTCCCAAACTTGGGACGCCGCTTGTGTAGGGAAAACCCCTGGTGGGCCGGGCCGGTTTGTTTACCTGCCGCGTCCGCAGGTTCGGCCGATCGCGGCTCCCACTGGCTGCGGTTCACTGCTCCAGGCCAATGGGAGCTGCTGGAAGCAGCGCAGGCCAAGGGACGTACTGGCCGCCACTTCCAGCAGCTCCCATTGGCCTGAAGCAGTGAACCACGGCCAGTGGGAGCTGCGATCGGCCGGACCTGCGGACGGGGCAGGTAAAGAAACCGGCCCGGCCTGCCAGGGGCTTTCCCTACACAAGCAGTGTCCCAAGTTTGGGAAACACTGATCTAGACAGTGTTAATTCTGCAACACTTATCTACTATCCCTCCTCCTCTGCTCTGGCCATGCAGAATAGGAACATAAAAGTTGTAAATACTCCACAGAGGTAAAAAATACAGAGGAATCTCTGACTTTGGGTTTGTCTACACAAGATAGTTTTACCAGTCAATACCAATATAATTAAACCGATAGAAATAATACTAGTATAACTTTCCATATGGACGCTCTTATTCTGGATATAGGAGTGGCTTTTTGGGGCCTTCCAAAGTGACATAACATAAACTGAGAAAGCCATTCTTATTCCAGAATAAGTGTGTCTATACTGTTATAGTGGTATAAATTCTCCCCTCAAGCTTTGACCACACTTAAAAGGATTTGCTGGTATAGCTATGCTGATATAGTTATACCTGCAGCCGGCAATGCAGCTTATTAGAAGCTCTTTCAGTCTCGTGCAACTGCTCCCAGTAAAGAAAGAAGAATAAATCTTGCTACAGCTACTCCCGCACGGCTTTCCAGACTACTAAAAGTATGGGTCTGGAAAGCAACCAGTGCCCCTATAACTGTGGCTTACACCAAGCTATTAACATTAATGTGATATTAAACATCTTTTGCAAGACTATAAGATTTAGCATATACTCAACATCCTTCCATATCTTCTTATTGACTTTCTCATTCTGAAATGTAATAGTAGGAGTTAATGGAGGAACACAATAAATTACTCTATAAACTAAAAAAATCATATTTAATATTCTGTACAATATTGTCCTTTTCAGTTGGTAAAATATAATGTAGGGCTGTCATGCGATTAAAAAAAATTAATCGTGATTAATCACGCTTTTAAACAATAATAGAATACCATTTATTTAAATATTTTCAGATGTTTTACACATTTTCAAATATATAGATTTCAATTTCAACACAGAATACAAAGTGTACAGTTCTCACTTTATATTTATTTTTATTATAAATATTTGCACTGTAAAAATAAAAGAAACAGTATTTTTCAATTCACCTCATACAAGTACTGTAGTGCAATCTCTTTGCCATGAAAGTTGAACTTACAAATGTAGAATTATGTATAAAAATAACTGCATTCAAAAATAAACAATGTAAAACTTTAGAGTCTAAAAGTCCACTCCGTCCTACTTCTTGTTCAGCCAATACTCAGACAAACAATTTTGTTTACATTTATGGGAGATAATGCTACCCGCTTCTTATTTACAGTGTCACCTGAAAGTGAGAACAGGCATTCACATGGCATTGTTGTAGCCAGCATCAAAAGATATTTATGTGCTAGATGTGCTAACGATTCATATGTCCCTTCATGCTTCAACCACCATTCTGGAGAACATGCATCCAATAACGATCCAAACCAGTGTAGACCAATGCATGTTCATTTTCATCATCTGAGTCAGATGCCACCAACAGAAGGTTGATTTTATTTTTTGGTGGTTTGGGTTGTGTAGTTTCCGCATCAGAGGGTTGCTCTTTTAAGACTTCTGAAAGCATGTTCCACACCTCATCTCTCTCAGATTTTGGAAGGCACCTCAGATTCTTAAACCTTGGGTCGAGTGCTGTAGCTATTTTTAGAAATCTCACATTGGTACCTTCTCTGTATTTTGTCAAATCTGCAGTGAAAGTGTTCTTAAAACGAACAACATGTGCTGGGTCATCATTCGAGACTGCTATAACACAAAATATATGGCAGAATACGGGTAAAACAGAGCAGAAGATATACAATTTTCCCCCCCAAGGAGTTCAGTCAGAAATTTAATTAATGCATTATTTTTTTAACGAGCGTCATTGGCATGGAAACATGTCTTCTGGAATCGTGGCTGAAGCATGAAAAGGCATACAAATTTTTAGCATATCTGGCACGTAAATACTTTGCAATGCCGGCTACAAAAGTGACATGTGAACGCCTGTTCTCACTTTCAGGTAACATTGTAAATAAGAAGCGGGCAACATTTTCTCCTGCAAATGTAAACAAACGTGTTTGTCTTAGCAATTGGCTGAACAAGAAGTAGGACTGAGTGGACTTTTAGGCTCTAAAGTTTTACATTGTTTTGTTTTTGAATGCAGTTATGTAACAACAACAAAATCTACATTTGTAAGGTGCACTTTCCTTATAAAGAGATTTAGTACTTGTATGAGGTGAATTGAAAAATACTATTTCTTTTGTTTATCATTATTACAGGGCAAACATTCATAATAAAATATTATAAAGTGAGCTTGTACACTTTGTATTCTGCCTTGTAATTCAGATCAATATATTTGAAAATGTAGAAAAACATCCAAAATATTTAATAAATTTCAACTGGTATTCTATTGTTTAACAGTGCAATTAAAACTGTGATTAATCGTGATTAAATTTTTTAATCACCATTAATTTTTTTGAGTTAATCGCCTGAGTTAACTGAGATTAATCGACAGCCCTAATATAATGTAATTACTACATATACATTGAGGGGCCACGGACAACTTAAAATCACGTGTGGTGTCAATGTCTTTTTATCTTTCTGCTGGTCTACACAGATTGTGTACCTGGCATAACTATGATGCTTATGGGCGTGATTTTTTACCAATATACGTAAACTGCTACAACCCCAAGTGGGGATGCAGTTATACCAGCACAAAAATGCCTTATACCAGTACAGCTTTTTTCTGGTTGTGAATTTTCCAACACAACATTTTTTCATTGGAAAATGTCCATTCATCAAAAGTGGAACTGTTTGCAGGAATAGCTTCGTTTTGATAAATCTTCCAATTTTTGAAAAAAAAAAGTTTTGAAATTGTCTAAATGTTCTGTTTTTCATTTTCTAAACAAACAGTTTTGGTTTTCAGTTCAAAGCTACTTTTCATTTTGAATTTTTAGTAAATTTATACTAAAAATGTTTTACAAAATTGAAAATGGTTGAAATTGAAAGGAAACATTTCACAAGTATTGAAACAAAACACTTTTCTTGACCTGGTCCACTTTTTTTCGGATTATTGGTTAAAAAAATGTTTGGGATTTGAACTTTTTGCCATAAATTAAGAAAAAAAATTTTTTTTCGAAATCTCAAAAGCTCTCAGGGATGGGAAAACCATTTCCTTACTAGTTTCAACTTATTTCCCTCCCTGTACAGACATATAAGCTATACCAGTATAAGAACCTTTATATTGGTATAACTTAATCCATGCTAGAGGAGTTATACTTTATACCTGCATAGTTAAAGCAGTACAATGTTCGTGGGTAGACAAGACAGTGAAGAGATTATGGGGAGGTGGGATTTCTCTTGTTCTAGTCTGCATGTTCTGTGCAGAACTTGTCAAAACTTTGTGTAGCCATGCCATGATCTTGCAAGTTTACCTCCCAAGTGAACCTCCCATCGGCCTCAATGGGGATTGCACACAGGATTTCCCATGGGAAACAAGTTGCCAGATTGGGGAATTCGTTGGTTTTTGATTTTGTGCTGCTCTTTCACAGAGCAACAAGAGAGTGAAAAACATTTTTAAAAGTAAGAAAATGTGCTTGTAAAACTGCAAAAAGTGGCCACGAGCTGTGTGCCAGGTTCAGTGCTGGTAATTACTTTTCTCTCTCTCTCTTTTTCGATGGTGTCCCTATGGGCTTTCTCTTTTGGTTGTTTCTGTTTCTGTTGCATTCTCACTGTTTTTGTTCTCACTGTGTCTACGGTTCAGCTCACCTTTCCGATAGTGTAGATCTGACACTTCCAGTCCTCATGAGCATGCTCTGAACCTCCTGAGTGCCTGTCGTCAATCCAGAGAGAGAGCCATGATGGCTCAGAGGGAGATCAATAGATTCAGAGCTCGTGTGCAGGCTAGTCATTGACTGGTAACTTGGTGTGTCCTTACTGCCGGCTGAGGAGCTGCTCAGGTTTGCAGCCCACACGAGACCACCTGATGTGAAAGAGTGAACAGATGCTGGACTGGAAGCCAAGGACTGACTTAAGCTTACAACATCTGTATTTAATTCCGAGGGTTTACTGAAGAGGGGGCTGCTGCTACCACTTTGCCCACCTGCACTGCCCATGCTGCCTGTACCCGAAGATGGAGATTCTAGGCTTCCTTGCCGTGCTAATGTGGTACTAGGGCTGGGCATTGCTGATGTGGGTTTCACACTTTCAGTACTGGGTGCAGAGGTAGCTTTGCCACCAGCCTTGGCACCAAACAACCTAAAAGTAAAACAAACAGTTTTAGTTGTTATTCAGAGAAACTGACACCCACCTTAAACATTCAAGGCATAACATCACGAGAGCCAAATTCCACATTTAATTACTGCTACTCAAATAATGCACTCCTTGTTGATTAATCACCTCACAACATTAAATCCACTTAACTACATCACACTAACACGGGGTTTATTTTATTATCAAAAACTCTCATTCGCTGTTTTTCAGATGTGTTCTGTTTAGGTATAGATCTTCACACAGAGATGAAAAACAAGCAAATCTTTGGTTTTATGACTGCATAAACAGATTAAACTTTCACCCAAATCCAGTAGTTAGTTTAACTCCTACACTCCTACACTTAAACCATTAGACTACTAAAAACATTACTTCCAATAAGCAGCTAAAATGATTACAACAATCACTTGTAAAAGGGCACTCTTCACAGTTTGTCAAACAGCTAAATATTTGTCCAAGATTTCCCCCCTCCCCCTTCCCTCCCCTCTTTTGCACAGATGGTGGTATGGATATCAGCCAAATAGTAATTAGTCAGATACAATAATATACACAGAGCTAAATGTGTCAAGCCTTTTCCAAGGGCAGAAAGGACAGACATGCATGCAATGTGGCTGTTACCAGCACTTTATGGAGGTTATGTTTCTACTATAATAATGCAAACCCTGTCCTGCCCCCGGAAAATAAGTTGAAATATAGTCAATGATGGTTTAGTCTCTTGCTGAAAATATCTTAAGCACTTTGTTTGCAGTCCATAATACACTCTCAATATAAATGCAAAACTTGCACAGAAATAAAGTAATCAATAAAGATGGCATAGCAATCTCTTTTATTTATAATAAAGCCCATGATAATCAACAGTAGGTCAGTCATTTTACAGACACTAAACGGAAACGTATTGGCAATAGACCACAGGAGGGCAGCATTGGCTTTTACTTAAACAATGGAAGCCTTTCATCTAGTGCACTTTCATAAACATTAGACTAGGGCATTTCCAACCGATTCACATTTTGTTAATGTTTCTGACGGGGGACGTAACGAAACGACAAAGATAATAAAATCCTTATAGCTAGAGGTTGCTGACAATTTTAAAAGCAAATACTTTATTAATCTGTATTTCTATGGAGTCAAATGCTCATTAGTTTTTTTTCCCCACAGGCTTCAAACACCATTAAAGTGACAGAACCTCCATAAATGAGAGGACTTTCTTCTATTTGGGGATTTATCTTAATATTCAATGAGAACTTGTT
This sequence comes from Emys orbicularis, assembly GCF_028017835.1. NCBI lineage: Eukaryota > Metazoa > Chordata > Testudines > Emydidae > Emys > Emys orbicularis. The sequence goes on along the minus strand of NC_088683.1, from coordinate 75,167,465 downwards.
ATACTCTTCATGATTTACATGTAGCTACTGTGGGACAGTGGTCAAAATTCAAGAAACACTCATTTCAGGGTTGCAGTGAGAGCCTCATTCCTTAAGAATTCTGTTAATAAATATTTTATATTTCTTTCACACTTTATTTATTTTTAAATGCAGGATTTCATAGCAAACCCCTTACCTTCGGAATGTGGGCGAGGCAATGTCTGGGTATTTGGATCCTGGCTGCCTGAGTCCTGGTGTCCCACAGGCACTGGCGGAGGTTGGGCTGGATTTGGGGGAACTGGACAATGAAACACTCTCGGAATCAGACACTGCCACTTTCTCTTTTTCCTTGTCTGTCTGATTGATGGTGACGGGACTGGAGCGCCCTGAGCCAATCTTCGTGGGCTCTCTCAGTTTGGTGGTGGCAGCACCTGCAGACTTGCTGCTGACATTAGAGTCGATGCTGCTGGTGCTGGACCTGTGTCCACCTCTTCCGGGAATACCGCTGGTGCTCGATTTTGAAGGGCGTGGCAAACTCCGATACTGCAGTGTGGTCTTCGAGTTAACATGTAATACACCGTCATCCTGATTCTGTGACCCATCTAAGCTAGTTTTCCTCCCTGCATTTGACTTGCCACCAATGGCTGAGGATTTGGGCATCTTCCCCAGTGTCGCCGACCCACTTGTTATGGTTGCCCCACTTGTGGTGATTATAGTCGAAGATCCCACCCCAGCCTTCTTGAATCCAAAGGAGCCAGTAGCTGTTGATCGTCCAATGCCAGAGGGAGGCTTTTTTCCTTCATCGCCACTGCTTTTTCCTGCGTCTGATGGAGAGCGCTGTATAGAGGTGCCTTTGAGGGGAGTTTTCACTTTTTCAGAAGCCTTCGCATCATCTGTTTTTCCTAATTAAGAGTATATTTTATTTAGACCTCTGTATTTATAGCTATAGTATCTTAATATCAAGTTATAATTACTACATGGTTGTATTTTGAGATATAAATGGTATACAAGCAGATAAATTGCCATAAGAAAAAAACACCAATTAATATCTAGTATCAGAGGGGTAGCCGTGTTAGTCTGAATCTGTAAAAAGCAACAGAGGGTCCTGTGGCACCTTTAAGACTAACAGAAGTATTGGGAGCATAAGCTTTCATGGGTGAATTCACCCACGAAAGCTTATGCTCCCAATACTTCTGTTAGTCTTAAAGGTGCCACAGGACCCTCTGTTGCTTTTTACAATTAATAACTAATATTGAACCAGGACTTAAGTCTATCTAGTCCTGGTTCAATATCTCATCTCTGTCAGTAGTCAGTACCAGATGCAGTATATTAAAGATAAGCATCAGGTATTAAAAGACTGAAATTCTACTGAGGATTTCTAGCTACATATACACAATGTGGGCATAGCTCATGCGATTTGTAAGAAGAGCTCGAAGCTCAAACTATGATTTTTAGACAAAGTGTTTTGTTTTTGTTTTTTGGTTAGTAATACAGTATATCGAAGAAATAATATTTGGAAATAAAATGTTAACAGCAATTAACAATTCAAAAATACATTACTTATCTTTGAAGAAATGAATTTGCCTTCATTCTTCAGTTTTGCTTTCATTGCATATGTTTTCATTCACTTATAGTTAATTTCATTGTGATGGTAAAAGTGCAAACAATTATCAATGAGTATTTACAATCTAATGACAATAATAAGTCATAATACTGTTTATCCAGGTCAGTATTATGATTTAATTTTATTTGTCATATCCCTAGTATCTCTTCACGATTGTTATTTGTATGAGATTGTCCTCATTAGTACACACACATGCATCTTTCTAGATTACATTGCTATACAGTGCTATTGTGAAATGTTAAAAATGTTTACAAATATGATTTAAAACAATCACGTTATTTTACCTTTACAAACACCTTTGTGGTGACAATCAAAATGGTCACATTTCTCTGCATTCTTTCATTTTGATTTCTTGTACAGTGCCTACACTAAGATCATAAGAACTTCTAAAGACAATTATAGTATTTCATTAATATATCAAGTTATTATAGCAAGCTTGTAGCTCTATGGAGTGGTTCCTCTTGTGGTGTCAAACTGTCATGAAGAGGAAGACGTTTATTACATTTCTCTTATTCTATCCAACTCCATTACTGTAGAAATAGGTATATATGTACATATGTACACACAGTGCATTGTACACTCTCTCACACGTATATATCATATGTGCACATATAAAGACATACATACACAGATTATATGGATTTTTTCAAAATAAATAAAAACTTCAATTTTCTGCTGCACTGCTCTGTTCCAATGGAACAGAGGATTCCACCAGCATGGGGAAATCGTTGGGTGGTACAGAGCAGCAATAGTGGTCCTTATGTCACCCTACTCCTAGTTGCTAGTGCACGGGTGTAGCCAGGGCATATCTGAGTCCAGATGATCTCTAGCTGCTGGAATGGACCCAGAAGGGGTGCTGAAGATGGTGTAGATAAAAGCAGTCTTCAGGCTTCTCTAAATTTACACTCTGGGGCCAGACTGGCACTTGGCAGCCCCAGGGAATCAGGGACATGCAAATGTGGCTTGTAACCCATGCCAGACTTGGGCTGAAGACTCCTCTGCTGGTTCATAAAATCTTTACCAATAACTTTTAAATGTTCTTGAAAGAAACATTTTTGACTAGACAGGGCCATGTGCTAAAAAATGTACTACAGAGAACAACCCGGGACTGGCAGAGGGATGGCTAGACAATCTAATAGAGGTCTTTTCCATCTTTACTTCCTATCATCTTATGATTTTTGGCTCCAAAATTAGATTGCCAAAACACTGACACTGGCTGCTACTATTTTTAAGAGGCCTTTGGGGGGATGATATATCTCTGAACCTTTACAAAGTCAGCTAGTATTGTAGAAAAAGTTGCACACGTTTTAAAAAGGAGAGAGAGAATTCTCTTAGCAGTAAGCTACACTATTTATAGCTGGAGCCTCATTTGACCCTTAAACTTTGATTCAAAAATGTTCACTTTGGTTTATCTCACCTCAGTGTCAATGCATTTCCCCTATACTGTGTTGTTTTTGTTTCACACTCTCAACAGCTGTTGGGGTAAGTCTTTCCGAGAACATAAAATAACAGAAAGAAAAACAGGGGGAAACAATACATTACAATTCCCTGATAAGAAATTATGTTACTCCTATGATAATAAAGCAAAATTCAGTCACACTTTATATTAAGGGTACCTCTATACATGGTTAATAAATGATTAATAGATATTTTAATAAATGGTTAATTAATTGTTGTAGAGACTAATAGGTGAGTCAATGGCTTATAACCATGGTTTATAACCATTTGTAACACCTTCTACTATCTGTGACATGCTTAAACATCTATTAATTATTATTAACCCATTACAAACTCTTTTTTCTGAGCTATAATCCTACCAGGTGTCTTGAGAGCACTTGTCCCAGCTTTGTGTCTGGATGAGGTCGTTCCGACTTGTGCTGTCATGCCTCTCCTCCAGGATCCAGTCTGTGAAACAGACAGAGATGCTTTCTGACCTCCCTTCTCTGAGTCTTCAGACAGCCCCGAGGGAAGGCCCTTCCATTTCCCACTGCCGTCTACGTTGCTGTCAAAGTCCTCCTCTGGCTTCTTCAGTTCTTCAGTGCTGCCCCAGTTTTCACTGTCTGTTACGGACCGTTTCTCTGAATCAGTCTTCAGCTACAAGACATTTACATCACAGGAAATGGTAAGTCTCAGCTTCATTCAATATTTTCTCATTTCTTAAATCCAAGGAAGAGAAGGCAAATAAAGCAAACTGATTTCTTTGTACCACAGATTATATTATGAATGTTATTATGAAACCCAGTTTACTTCAGTCTTCATCTGTAACACCTTATTGTCCCTCCACTCCCTAGGGATTTCACAAACAAGTCATTGCTTTGGGAAGGTTTTATTTCACAAAACTCAAATAGGGGAATCGCCAATATGCTACCAAAGTTTTCATGGACATATCTGTAATTCTTTATTCTGGCAAACCTTACATTGATTAAAGTGGGAATATTGTCTGAATAACAGGTATGTGTCCCAGAAGACGGTGAGACAGAAAGACGGGACAAAATGTTAAATGGGTATTCTTATTTCCCTGCGTCATTCTCCATGTTGCAATTCATGGGCTAAATTCTCTGCTGGCATAACCCCATTGAAGTCAACAGAGTTACACAGGCAGAGAATTTGCCTCCATACCTCAATTAACTGGCAAAGCAGCTACAGAATCACGTACTGCACCATTGCGGGTGGAGAACACGAGGGGGGTTGAGGGGAAGGTTTAAAATGAGGCCCATGTGAGGGCATCCCTCCACCAGTACCCCTTGGCCCAGAACTGTGAAAGGAAGACATAAACACATGCTGTGGGCAAGCAGCACCCCTCCTCCCCCAGCCATGTGATCTTGGGGAAGGACACTGCAGGGAAGAGCCAGCTAGAGACCGCAGCCAGCACAGCAACTACGGAAGCAGCTCCAACCCCTACTTGCCCCTCCCTCACAGTGTCTTCATCGCAGTCTCACTCCACACCTTCCCCTCATACCTTCCTCCCCTCAGTCACTTCTCCTGTTCTGTTCCCTTTACCCCTCTCTTTTCCCTTGTCTTTCCATTCAGCTAATCCTCTCCTAAATAACCCCTGCACCCCCAACAACAACAAAATGGTGGGACTAACACAACATTTAGTGTCATCACACTGTTTTCTCTGTTTGTGGGTTCTACCCCTTCTCCCCTGTGTCTTGAATATTTAGACTGTAACTCTTTGAGACAGGGACCATCTATTACTCTGTATTCGTACAGTGCCTAGCACAATAGGGCTCTGTTCTTGTATGGTCCCTAGACAATATTGTAATATACAAGATTAATAATAATTATATGGCAAATGTGATGGAGTGTTCACCCCAGACCAGCCCTGAAAGGGTTAAGGAAGCTGAGAAAGGGCCAATTAGTGTGATAGGCCACACCTGCAGAAGCAACCCTGGATTGGAAGATGAAGCTTTGCTGAACAGGTGTGAACTGGGCTAATATAAAGCCAGGAAGGTGTCAACAGAAAGGGTGAGGGCTGGGGGGAGATGGAGAATTTTCTGACCCCAAATGATGTTATTCTGGAAACTGAAGAAGAGTCTATTCCTGAGGAAGAATGGAAACAAAATAGGGGGGAAAGAGTAGAAGCAGAAGCAGATGATATCAGCAAAAAAAAGCAAAGCTGAGGAAGGAAATAAACCAAATGGTTGTAAGTGTAAGATCCCTAGCCAAAGAAATAAGATTAGGTGATGCTAACCCTGTGAAAGTAGCTGACTGGACTAAGAAAAAGCAGAGGGAATATTGTAAGAGTGAGGAGGCTGCGAGCAGAGGCGATGCATGGGGTGGGTGCGGGGTCAAGTGCCCCCCCACCCGATTTCTCTGAGTGCTGAGCTGCCCTTGCATGGCTTGCTCTGCTCAGCCTGTTGGCGGGGGGAGGGGAGCTCTAGCCTTCTCTGCTGCTGTGCACCCCTGGCACTTCCAGCTCACTTGGCCCCTCTCCCTGGCAGCTGGGCTGGGCAGGGAGCAGAGGGGCAGTCCGCTGCCACTGCCTCCCAAGCTGGGCTCTCTCGCAGATACCCACTGTGCTGCACAGAGGCAGAAACCCTGACTGGCCACCCTCAGCTGGCATGAGAAGTGACTCTGTCCCGCCCTCTCCGCTTCCCACCTGGACCCGGCTGTCAGAGACACGGGCCAAGTAAGTCCGAAGCATGCTGGGGGAGGTGCAGCAGGAGAAGGACAGACCCCCCCCCCACTCCAGGGGCAGGTAACTCTGGGGGGGAGAGCGCAGCAGTCCACAGAGCTGGGGTTTGCTGGGGAAGGTGCTGGCAGCAGGCTCCCTCTGCTCAGCTGGAGGTAGGAGCATTGGCCACGCCCCTCCCCTTGATGAGGTGTCTATGAGGGTGCAGGAACTTCAGGAAGACACTAGTGCTATGAGTCTCCCTGAGCTGCCCCAGAGGCACATTGACCCTGCTCCTGTGGCCCACCCCACCCCCAGAAGCTGGCAGGATTGGCTGCCCTGTCCCAAGGATGTGGGGCTGGAAGGTTCATCCCAGAGGTTACATGTGGGGCAGTCACATGGCCCCTACTTTACATTATGCTCGCCAATATTGTCAGGCACAGGTTGTCTACGGCTGTGAGATGGTGATCTTTTAGTTGAATGTAAAAATAAAGAACAAGCTGACAAACTGCTAAAAACTAAAATTTAGGGAAAGTTTAAAATAAGTTGCAGCTACCAAAGTATTTGACTGGAAAAAATGGGGTAATATATGGAGTGTCATTAGAGCTGACCAATGTTGAGATAACCATAAGCATAGGAGAAGATAAAGTGTTAAAGTCAATGACTAATTATTAAACGAGGAGGAGAAAGCAAGCCATCAATAGCTGTACTGATTACATGTAAGGGAGGGACTCTACCTGAGAAAGTAACACTAAGGTTTCAGATATTAAAGAACCAAGCCATATATCATCTCTGCCTTAAGGTGTTATAAGTGCCAACTGCAGCTTGTAAAGGGAAAACAAGATGTGATAAATATAGGGGAGAGCACTCCTATGAAAATGGTATGGAGGGAACAGAGGTCAAATGTAGCAACTGCAGTGGTAACGACAGTCTGGCATAGAGAGAGTGTATCATGGCAAAGCAAGCTAAAGAGATACACAAGACAAAAATTGTTAATAACATATCTTATGCGGAAGCTGTAAGGAGACTCTCAAAGCATCAGGTGGAGAAGGACAAGACAATCAGCACAGGAAAACATGCAGACACAGCCTCATTCTATAAAGAATATGATAAACACTGCAGAAGGTATAGGTGATGATCTACTACTGATGACGAAAATAAAGGTTTATTGTAGGGCTGTCTAGTGATTAAAAAAATTAATTGTGATTAATCGCGCTGTTAAACAATAATAGAATACCATTTATTTAAATATTTTCAGATGTTTTCTACATTTTCAAATATATTGATTTCAATTACAACACAAAATACAAAGGGTACAGTGCTTACTTTATATTTATTTTTTATCACAAATATTTGCACTGTAAAAAACAAAAGAATCAGTATTTTTCAATTCACCTCATACAAGTACTCTAGTGCAATCTCTTTACCTTGAAAGTTGAACTTACAAATGTAGAATTATGTATAAAAATAACTGCATTCAAAAATAAACAATGTAAAACTTTAGAGCCTAAAAGTCCACTCCATCCTACTTCTTGTTCAGCCAATCACTCAGACAAACACGTTTGAGATAAAGCTGCCCACTTCTTGTTTACAGTGTTACCCAAAAGCGAGAACAGGTGTTCGCATGGCACTGTTGTAGCCGGCGTCGAAAGATATTTACGTGCCAGATGTGCTAACGATTCATATGTCCCTTCATGCTTCAACCACAATTCTAGAGGACATATGTCCATGCTGATGACGGTTTCTGCTCAATAACGATCCAAACCAGTGCAGACCAATGCAGGTTCATTTTCATCATCTGAGTCAGATGTCACCAACAGAAAAAACGGTTACCTACCTTCTGTAACTGTTGTTCTTCGAGATGTGTTGTTCACGTCCATTACACATTAGGTGTGCGCACGCCGCGTGCACGGACGCCGGAAACTTTTCCCCTCAGCGGCTCCCGTCGGGCCGGCAGGGTCCCCTCCCTCCCGCCAGAGCGGTGCCCCGCTCTAGCGTATATTTACATATCCCTGCGGGCCCGACCCTCCCTCGGTTCCTTCTTGCCGGTGACTCTGACAGAGGGGAAGGAGGGTGGGAAGTGTAATGGACGTGAACAACACATCTCGAAGAACAACAGTTACAGAAGGTAGGTAACCGTTTTTTCTTCTTCGAGTGATTGTTCACGTCCATTACACATTAGGTGACTCACAAGCTTACTATTGGAGGAGGGTAGGAGTCAAGGAACAATTGATTGAAGCACAGCCCTGCCGACCACCGCGTCCTCTCTGGTCTGATGATGGATTGCGTAATGGGCTGTGAACGTATGTACCGACGACCAAGTGGCCACTTTACAGATTTCCTGGAGTGGAACCTGCGCCAAGAAAGCCGCCGAGGACGCTTGGGCCCTAGTCGAGTGAGCCCTGATCTCCGGGGCTGGTACGTTGGCGAGCTCATAGCATGTGCGGATGCAAAGCACAATCCATGCTGACAAGTGTTGAGCCGAGATAGGCTGGCCTTTCATTCTCTCCGCAATGGCAATGAACAGTTGTGTCGACTTGCGGAATGGCCTGGTCCGTTCCAGACAGAACGCCAGGGCCCTACGGACATCGAGGGTATGCAGGCTGCGGTGGCTTGGGTCCGTATGGCGCTTAGGGAAGAACATATGAAATTGCGTGACCACCTTAGGAAGGAATTTGGGGTGCGGCCTCAGTTGCACCTAATCCTTATAAAAAACTGTATAAGGGGGTTCTGAAGTGAGGGCTCTCAATTCCGATACCCTCCTAGCCAATGTGATGGCCACTAGAAACGCTACCTTTCATGAGAGGTGCATGAGGGAGCAAGAGGCTAGGGGTTCAAAGGGCGGTCCCATGAGTTTAGTTAGGACCAGGTTAAGGTTCCATGCAGGGACCAGCGGGTGCGAGTAGGGAAACACCCTCTCCAGCCCCTTGAGGAATCGAACTACTGTGGGGTTAGAGAATACCGAAACCCCCAACTCTCCCAGGTGGAACGCCGATATGGCGGCCAGATGCACTTTAATTGAGGCGGGGGCGAGCCCTTGATGCTTGAGGTGCAGCAAGTAGTCCAGTATTGATGGGATGGAGGCCCGGAGAGGCTGTATGAGATTATGCTCGCACCAGAGAGAGAATCTCTTCCATTTGGCATGGTAGGTCACTCTTGTGGAGGGCTTCCTACTACCAAGAAGAATTTGCTGGACCTGATGGGAGCACCTATGATCCGTATCGTTTAGCCAGAGAGATACCACGCCGTGAGATGTAGCGACGGTAGGTTCGAGTGGAGTAGGCGACCCCGGTCCTGCGTGACGAGGTCGCGATGGAGGGGTAGGGTAATCGGGGCAGTCAAGGACAGTTCCAGCAGGGTCGTGAACCAATGCTGGCGTGGCCACGCCGGTGCGATGAGGATGACTGTCGCCTTGTCCCTGCGGGTCTTGAGCAGGACCCTGTGGATGAGCGGGAATGGTGGGAAGGCATACCTCAGGCTCCCGCCCCACGGAATCGCGAAGGCATCTGCCAATGAGCCCAGGCTGAGGTTCTGGAATGAACAAAACTGAGGGCATTGGCTGTTGTCCTTGGTGGCGAAGAGATCCACCTGGGGAAACCCCCACCTCTGGAAGATTGAATGCAGGACGTCCTTTCTCAGCGTCCATTCGTGCATGTGGTACGACCTGCTGAGGCGGTCTGCTAACCCGTTTTGGACCCCTGGGAGATATGCTGCCAGTAGTTGGACTCAATGGGCTATACGGAAGTCCCATAGGAGGAGCGCCTCGTGACAGAGGGGAGAGGATCGGGACCCGCCCTGCTTGTTTATGTAGAACATGGCGGTAGTGTTGTCCGTCAGAACTGACATGCTGTGGCCTTCTATGGTAGCGTGAAAGGTCTGGCAGGCGAGGCGAACTGCCCTTAACTCCTTCAGATTGATGTGGAGCAACTTTTCTTCCCTGGACCATAAGCCCTGGGTCCGCAGGTCCCCTAGGTGCACCCCCCAGCCCAGGTCCGATGCATCTGTCACTAACGTCAGGATGGGTTGTGGTGTGGCGAAAGGGACCCCTTCGCAAACTTGCTGCTGATCGAGCCACCAGCGGAGGGAGTTCGACACTCAAGCTGGGATTGTCACTACTAGGTCCAAGGGGTCTCTGTTGGGGCGATACGTTTGGGCTAGCCACAATTGTAACGGTCTGAGTCTTAGGTGGGCATGTCTGACTACGTGTGTACAAGCCGACATGTGCCCCAGGAGTTGCATACAGCATCTGGCCGTGGTCTTGGGAAATTGTTGGATGGAGCTTACGACCCTTTGAATGGCCAGGAACCTGGAAACTGGAAGACTTGCCCGTGCCGCCACCGAGTCCAGGACTGCTCCTATGAAATCCAGTCTCTGCGTGGGGATCAGTGAGGACTTGGGTACATTGACCAGTAGACCGAGCTTGCGGAACACCTGTAACGCCAGTGCCACGTGGGAGCGGACCTCGTCCTCTGACATGCCCGCGAGGAGCCAGTCGTCCAAGTACGGGTATACCCGCATCTTTCTTTTTCGAAGAAAGGCTGCCACCACGGACATGCATTTCGTGAACACTCGCGGGGCCGTTGCTAGGCCGAAGGGTAAGACCGCAAATTGGAAATGGTGTTGGTTGATGGTGAAGCGCAGGAACCGCCGGTGGGCCGGGCGGATGGCGATGTGAAAGTAGGCATCTTTCATATCGAGGGCAGTGTACCAATCCCCCGGATCCAGGGATGGGATAATAGCGCCAAGGGAGACCATACGAAAACGTGCCTTGACCAAAAATTTGTTTAGTTTGCGGAGGTCCAAAATAGGACGGAGGCCCCCTTTTGCTTTGGGAATAAGGAAATATCTGGAGTAAAACCCTTTCCCTCTTAGGTCCGGAGGGACCTCTTCCACCGCTCCTACATTGAGGAGGGCCCGCACCTCCTGCATAAGGAGTTACTCGTGAGAGGGGTCCCTGAAGAGGGACGGGGATGGGGGGTGGAAGGGAGGGGGCGAGGAGAACTGAAGGGTGTATCCCACCTCCACCGTGCGAAGGACCCAGCGGTCCGATGTTATACGGGACCAAGCACGGTAAAAATGGGACAAGCGGTCCCTGAAACATAGGGGAGAATCCGGTATAAGGGTTGGTACGTTGCCCTCGATCGCAGCTTCAAAACCCTTGCTTATTTCCCAGCTGCGGTTTGCCTTGGCCTTGGCTTTGGCCCTGGTTAGGCGTGTTGTTCCGTCTACGCCTGTTATCCCTGCCCCTTCTGCGGTACGGTTCCTGTCTAGGACGAGGGTGGTATTGCCTCTGCGGTGGTTGGGGCTTAAAGGGTTTCCTCTGTGTCACTGGGGTGTGCATTCCCAATGACTTGAGGGTTGCTCGAGAGTCTTTGAGGCTATGTAATCTGGCATCCGTCTGGTCTGAGAACAAACCTGACCCCTCGAACGGGAGGTCTTGCAAGGTGTTTTGCACCTCTGGGGGAAGGCCGGAAGCCTGTAGACATGCTGAGCACCTCATCACCACTCCTGACACGATTGTCCTGGCAGCTGCGTCCGCGGAGTCAAGGGAGGCCTGCAGAGAGGTTTTGGCTACTGCCTTCCCTTCGTCCACTAAGGCAGCGAACTCGGGTTGTGAACCCTGGGGCAGGGAGTCCTTAAACTTGGAGACTGATGCCCAAGAATTGAAATTGTGTCTGTTCAGAATCACTTGTTGGTTAGCGATCCTCAACTGGAGGCCCCCGGATGAGTAGACCTTCCTACCAAATAAGTCCAAGCGCTTTGCCTCCTTGGCCTTGGGGGCCGGAGCTTGCTGGCCATGCCGCTCTCGTTCGTTGACCGCAGAGACGACCAGCGAACAGGGTGTTGGGTGAGAAAAGAGGAAGTCGAACCCCTTGGAGGGGGCGAAGTACTTCCTCTCTACGCCTTTCGCAGTTGGTGCACTGGAGGCCGGTGTTTGCCATACTGTCTTATAGTTAGACTGTACTGTTTTTATGAGCGGGAGTGCGATCCTGGAGGGGCCTTCCGGGCTTAGGATGTCAACCATGGGGTCCTCCTGCTCTACCGTCTCCTCCGCCTGCAACCCCAGATTGAGGGCTACTCGGCGGAGCAGTTCCTGGTGCGCCCGATGGTCAATCAGGGGAGGGCCGGACACTGTTCTGTAGTTTCTGCATCACAGTATTGCTCTTTTAAGACTTCTGAAAGCATTCTCCACACCTCGTCCCTCTCAGATTTTGGAAGGCACCTCAGATTCTTAAAACCTTGGGTCTAGTGCTGTATCTATCTTTAGAAATCTCACATTGGTACCTTCTCTGCATTTTGTCAAATCTGCAGTGAAAGTGTTCTTAAAATGAACAACATGTGCTGGGTCATCATCCAAGACTGCTATAACACAAAATATATGGCAGAATGCGGGTAAAACAGCAGGAGACATACAATTCTCCCCCAGGGAGTTCAGTCAGAAATTTAATTAACACATTATTTTTTTAACAAGCATCATCAGCATGGAAACATGTCCTCTGGAATGGTGGCAGAAGCATGAAGAGGCATGCAATGGTTCGCATATCTGGCATGTAAATACCTTGCAATGCTGGCTACAAAAGTGCCATGTGAACGCCTGTTCTCACTTTCAGGTGACATTGTAAATAAGAAGCGGGCAACATTTTCTCCAGCAAATGTACACAAACGTGTTTGTCTTAGCGATTGGCTGAACAAGAAGTAGGACTGAGTGGACTTTCAGGCTCTAAAGTTTTATATTGTTTTGTTTTTGAGTGCAGTTATGTAACAACAAAAATCTACATTCATAAGTTGCACTTTCCTGATAAAGAGATTGCATGACAGTACTTGTATGAGGTGAATTGAAAAAAACTATTTCTTTTGTTTATTATTTTTAAAGAGCAAATATTTATAATTAAAAATAATAATATAAAGTGAGCAGTGTACACTTTGTTTTCTGTGTTGCAACTGAACTCAATATATTTGAAAATGTAGAAAAACATCTAAAATATTTAATACATTTCAATTGGTATTCTATTTTTTAACAGTGTGATTAAAACTGCGATTAATCATGATAACTTTTTTTAATCATGATTAATTTTTTTGAGTTAATCACGTAAGTTAACTGCAGTTTATCGACAGCCAGCCCTAGTTTATTGCCTTTATGATAGAGCAGAAGTTCTCAAACTGTACTCCACAGACCACCAGTTGTCATGAGCTCCATTCAGGTGGTCCGCTGATGGTTCCCTCTAAGGTGCGCACCTGTGCGGCCGCACACCAGAGAATGAAGGGCCATCCACCTAATTAATGGAGCCGCGTCAGCGTGGCTCCACTAATTAGGACACTGGACCCTAGAGAAGACGCACATGTAAGGTGAGGTGGTGGCCTTGGGGGGGAATAGGGGTTAGGTGGGGGGGTGTGGGGTGAGAAGGGGGGGTGGAATTTGGGACGTGCAGGGCTGCGGCGGCCAGAGAAAGAGGTGACTTTCCCCTGCTCCAGGGCTGTGGCTGCCGGGGAGAGATGGCCCTCCTTCCCAGCCTCAGTTCTGTGGCTGCTATGCCGGGGAGAGAGGGAGAGACCCCCTCTCCTTCCCAGCCACAGCTCGGGGGCAGCGGCGGGGGTACAAGGAAGAGACCCCCCTCCTTTCCAGCCCCAGCTCAGGGCTGCCACGGCAGGGGAGAAAGGGCACATCCATCACATTAGAAAGGTAAGACTACTGATATTAAAATATGAGTTGTGTGTTTTTATTTGTAGAACAAAAAGACGTTAATTATTAAGTTTTTTATATGTAGGGCTTTTATCCAAATTGCTTTACAATAGTTAGATAATGGTACAAACAACATTTGGAAAGATCATTAAGTGGTCTGCCGAGACCCTCAGCAATTTTCAAGTGGTCCGCGAAAAAAAAAGTTTGAGAACCACTGTGATAGAGGTGATTAATTGTACTTCACAAACTGGGAAAAAATCAGAAAAAAAAATGAAAATTGTGGCTAGGGCAGTAGAAAACTACTTGTATATTAGCAACTTGTGAGTGGACAGTATTCATATAATTTTGAATGAAGTTACTGGTGAAATATGACTAGAATGGGGACCTTAATCTTTTGTTGGACTGCCACAGTCTGATAGCACATGGTCAAGAACTAAAAGAAAATATCCTGGAAACGAAAACTAAGCCAGATGTCATATGTATCCAGGAAATGATGGCTGGTTGAAAAGCTTGCTTTTATAATTCCAGGGTATACTGCCTTTAGGTAATACCGAAAACTAGGAAGAGGAGGAGCTGTTTCTACTTTCATAAGAGAAATATTAAATTGCATAGCAGTAGAGAATGAAGAAGTAAGCCTAGAATATAATGCTATTGAGATCCCAATGCAGAAGAGTAATATTTCTTTAAGGATTTATAATATCTATAATCCACGGGAGAAATTGGGAAGCTTGGAGCTACAATAAATAGTGAAGAATGCTAAATGACCATATATTATATGCGGTGATGTAAATTGTCATAATAAATAGTGGATAACTGATTAAAATGGCACATGCTTAGAAAAGTTCATTGGTTGTTTTAAATGATGGCACCCTAGCTAGATTTAATGCAGCAGATAGTAGTTTTACCTGCTTAGACCTAGGAACTATAACAGCAGATATTTCCAGTAAATACAACTAGGAAATATATAAGGAATAAAGAATTGGAAGTGATCATTTCCCTATATTTATTACTTTTCAAGAGCAAGGTCAGACTGAAGCTAACAGAAAATTACCCACCTGGAATTTTAAGAACACTGACTGGGAGCTATTTACAAATAAATGTACTGAATTTGTGAATAATCATTGTATGAGTAATGACAGAATTTCAATAATAATGTAACAAAGGGATCAATAGTAACAGCTACTGTAACCATACCTAGGATATTGATGTACCCAAAACTAAAAGCTCACTTCCATAGTGGAATGAAGAGTGGAAAATGGTAGTTAAAGAAAGGAACAAAGCCTATAATAAAGCAAAAAAAAAAAAAAAATACAATGGATGGTGAAGCTCTAATGAAGTCTAAAAGAAGTAAGGCAACAGCACAAAGAATTATTTTTAAAAAATCAAAGAAAGAGTGCTGGAGGATGTACTAAGGGTCAATAAACAAAGATATCAAGACATCAGAAATATACAGGCAAATTAGAAGAATGAATGGAATTGCGACTAAGAGTAGCCCTATCCCAGGTCTTATTGGGACTGACAACATAGTTAGAATTTCTAATAATGAGACTACAGATGTTTTGGCACAAGCTTTCTGAGGTGTCAGTAATGATGAAAACCAAAGTGAAGTTTTCCACCAGATTAAAAGATGTTTCTCATTGAAGAGAATCATGATCTATTATGTAGTTGGGGTTTCCCTGCTGAAGGAAAAGGCCCAGACAAGGACCATCAAATCATGGAAGTAAATGCGTGGCTACACATGTGATGTTGGCAAGAGGGCTTTGGCTTCTTCGACAATGAGCTGATGTTGCAGGAAAGTGGATTACTGTGCTGGGATGGCCTCCATCTATCAAACACTAAGAAGAGCAGCTTTGGACATTGTCTGGCTAACCTGATAAGGAGAGCTTTAAACTAGGTGCTATGGAGGTTGGTGACAAAAATCCAGCCAATGCACATTTAGGCTCAAGTAACGAAGACAAGGGGAAGGGGCTAATTTCTGGAGAAGGGTCTAGAAATCACAACTGCATTAAAAGAAGAACAAGGAAAGCAACAGGGCAGTCTGCAAAATATCTTCGAGACCCGTATACAAATTCAAGGAGTATAGGGAACAAGCAGGATGAACTGGAAGTCATGGTATATGAAGAAAATTATGATTTAATTGGAATCACAGAGACTTGGTGGGACGACTCCCATGATTGGTGTACCAGCATTGAGGAATATAGCTTGTTCCGAAAGGACAGGAATGGGAAAAAAATAGAAGGTGTTGCACTGTACATCAAGAATGTATACATTTGCTCTAAGGTCCAAGAGTAAGTGAGTGACAGTCCTACTGAGAGTTTCTGGGTGAGGATAACAAGGGGAAAAGAACAGAAGCAATGTTATGGTGGGAGTCTATTAAAGACCACCAAATCAGGAAGAGGAAGTGGATGTTTCATTCTACAAGCAGGAAGCTTCTAGAGCAATGTGTAAAACATTCAATTTGCGAATACCTGGGGGATGAAGGGTAATCACTAGCAGCCAGCATGGATTTACTAAGAACATATCATGCCAAACCAGTCTGATTTCCTTCGTAACTGATTTGGTGGATAGAGGGAATGTGGTGGACATCATATGGCCTTCAGCGAGGCTTTTGACACAGTCCCACACGCATTCTGATAAGTAAGCTAGAGAAATGTGGGCTCCACAGAACTATAATTAAGTGGATAAATAATTGGTTAAACAACTGCAAACAAAGAGTAACAGTTAATGGAATGATGTCGGATTTGAGGAGGTCTCAAGTGTGGATCCACAAAGATCTGTTCTGGGTCTGATGTTGTTTAACATCTTTATTGATGACTTGGTTTTAGGTATAGAGAGCATACTGATCAAGTTTGCAGGTGACAAAAAATTGGGGGTGAGGGGTTGCCAATACTTTGGAGGATAGAGCTAAAATTTGGAGGGATCTTGATAAATGAGAGAACTTGGCTATAGACAAGAAAATGAAGTTCAACAGACAAATATAATGTGCTACACTTAGGGAAGCAAAACCAAATGCACAAATACAGAATGGGGATAACTGGCTTGGCAGCAGCACTGCTGAGAAAGATCTGGGAGTTGTGGTGGCTCACAACCTCAACATGAGTGAGCAATGTGATGCTGCTGCAAAAAAAGCAAATGCAACAGAGGCATAACATGCAAGTCATGGGAGGTGATAGTACTGCTCAACTCAGCGCTGGTTAGGCCTCAGCTGGAGGACTGTGTCCGGTTTTGATCACCAACGTATAGAAAGAATGTAGAGATGTAGATGTAGAAACTGGAAAGAATCCAGAGGTGAGCGACCAAGATGATCGAAGGGATGGAATGTAAGCCATATGACAAAGGCTGAAGGAACTGGGTATGCTTAGTTTGGAAAACAGGAGATTAAGGGGGACATGATAGAGGTCTTTAGATACTTGAAAGGCTGCCATAAAAAAGATGAAGAAAAGTTATTCTCTTTTGCCACAGAGGGCAGGACAAGAGACAATGGGTTCAAACTACCGCATAGCAGATTTAGATTAAATCTCAGGGGAAAAAATTCCTAACTGTAAGAACAGTAGTACAATGGAACAGTCTGCCTAGGGAGGTAGTGGAAGCTTCTTCAGTGGAGGTTTTCAGAAGGAGGCTGGATAGCCATCTGTCTTGAATGGTCTAGACGCAACAAATCCTGCATCTTGGCAGGGGGCTAGACTAGATGATCCTTGTGGTCCCTTCTAACTCTATGATTCTATGTTTCTAAACACGAAAATACTATACTGAATTAATGGTTTTGTATGCGAGAACTTGAGTAAGCTACTGATATCAGCAAAACTAGATCCCCAGGTAAAGATAAGGTACATAACATAATGTTTAAATATGCCTGTGAAAGCAGTTTGAGGGTTCTCTTGGAACTATTTAACACTATATGGACAAAAGGACTTACACTGGTTGAATGGAAACACGAAGTAGTAATTGCAATACAAAAAAAAAAAAAAAGGCAAATTATCCACAAAAGTGGATACCTATAGACCAATTGTCCTTACATCCTGTCTGCATAAAATGATGGAGAGAATAGTGAATGAAAGATTGGTTGTTTGTTTGGAAAACAATGACATTACAGATAAGGCACAGAGTGGTTTTTAGGAGAGGAAGATGCACCAGTGATCACATTGCTAAATTAGAAACTGAAATATAAAAAAGTATGAGATACAAAGATTTCATGATAGCTGTCTTTCTAGATATTGAAAAGGTGTATGACATGCCATGGAGGGAAGGGTTATTGTACTAAGTACATGCACCAGGGATAAAGGGAAGAACATATGGGTGGATTAGAGAATTTTTGAGTAAAAGGACCATGCAGGTCAGAGTTGGGAAAGTTAGGCTGAATAATATTAAAAATGGTACACCACAGGAAGTGTTATCAGCCAACCTTATTTAATATTATGATAAATGATCTCCCAAAAAAAAGAAGTGCTGGGTGTAGGCGTCACTCTATTTGCAGATAATTGTGCTCTGTGCGTTAAGAGAAGGAATATAAAGGTGGCAGAAAAAAGAATCAACAAAATGTTACGCGAGACCTCTGATTGGGGAAATGCATGGGGTTTCAAGTTTTTCATTGCTAAATCCACAGGACTGATCTTTACAAAAAGGAAAATTACAAAGGAATGTTAACTGTATCTGTCTGGAGAACAAATAGACATAGTTAAAAGGTTAAAATTCTTAGGGGTAATATTTGATGCTAAATTACATTGGAAAGATCATATAAATTATGTTAAAGATAAATGTAAAGAAAGGATTAACCTGCTTAAAAGTCTTGCTGGGACTACTTGCGGGGGGTGAGGGGGATGGATAGGAAAACATTGCTGATGGTATACAGAGCCTTAATCAGACCAGTTATTGACTACAGCTGCTAAATTTTTGGGTCAGCATCACAATCAGAACTTAAAAAATTAGATTTAATACAAGCCCAGGCACTATGAATTGCGTGTGCTGTGTTTATTACAACACTTATATGCGCTACAGATAGTTTCTAGTGAAATGCCAGTTACACTACGAATTAAACTACTGGATCTAACTTTCTGGGCCAAAGTTACTGGGAACTGCAATGATGAAAGTACCAAACAAACTTATGAGGATCGTTGGGAATTTGGTAGGCAAACTACAGCACACAAAGTTAGAATTCCACATACCATTTGAGTTAAAAGTGTGATGCAGCAGTTGAAAAACAAGGAAAAGTTGAATGAAGTCAACATTTTTAGTGGATGGAAAGTCACATGTCCAGATATGGAGTTAGATTAATTTTATAAATTTAAGGGTAAAAAAAAGAGACAGTGGGTATTAAAAATGAAGTATACCAGTCTACAGATGAAAAGTGGAGTTGGTTTTGTCAAATATATACAGATGGGTCCAAAAAAGAAAAGCAGGAAGAATAGGGATGGCACATTATATACAAATATTGGGAATTAATACATCCAAAAGAATATCTGACTATGTAGCTGTAATGCTAGCATGAAATTGGATCTGGGATGTATACCCAGCAGAAGCAGCAGTCATTTTTTCACATTCAATCTCAGGCCTTATGGTGATAAAAAAGGATGTCTCAGTATGTAGAAGTGATTTAATCAATGAAGTTATATTTCTAATAACAGAGTTAGTACAGATGGGGATACATGTAGCATCAGCTTGGATCCCAGTGCTTTTTGGGATAACAGGGAACAAAATGGCAGACAAAGCAGCTAAAAACACTGTAAAAAATGGAAGGATTGATGCAGAGATACCCCTGAGTAAACAGGAATTCAAAGGCCTAGCAAAGACAAATTTAAAAGAGGAATGGCAATAAATAAATAAATAAATAAATAAAATGGATTAATGAAAAAAGAGGAAGATCATGTTTTGAACTGTGCTCTAGATTTGAGGATTGCGACATATTTCAGGGCCTGGATAGAACTAATGAATGCTTCTGTTTAGGGTACTGACTGGCCATTTTGGCTTAAACAAAATTTTTTTTTTTTAATAAAAAGACACACAGATGGAATATGTGTGCTCTGTAGGGTGGGAGAAAACCAGATCACCTTCTATGGGTATGTAGGGGCTTTGAAAAAGAAAGGGAAAAGCTTTTCGAGGAATTTAAACATCTTAAAGGGAAAAAGTACATGATGTGATATAGTAAAAACGTCAAGGAAATGGAATATTATTTGAAAGGTGCTGTTACATTACTTGAAAGACACAGGGCAGAGCAAGAGGCTATAAACTCCTAAGTATTGAGGAATTATAGTTGGTGGCAGCTACAGACTATTCAGGCAAGTCTGTTTCACCATAAAGAGAGAGAGAGAGAGAGAGAGAAAAGAGAGGGCGTGGCAGTGAGGAAGTTTCCAGCCAATCTCTGTGCATTAGAGAGGGAAGTAGGGAGCTGGGAAAAGACTAGGATCCTGGGAGCCTGGCCCAAGGAAAGGGCATACCCAGAAAAGAGAAGGGTGAAGCAGAAAACCTCTGGGAAGCGGAATAGGAAGCAGTCCAGGGAGAAAGCAGCAAAGTTGGGCCTGAGCAGACATTGGCTGTGTGTTGTAGGGTCCCTGGGCTGGAACCTGGAGTAGTGAGCTGGCTTGGTTTCCCCATCAACCACTGACAGAGTGGCATTGCCTGGACAATGGGTGCAGTGAGACTCTATACCCTGACAGGGGAAACCACATAGTGACCTGGCTGGAGGGCTGAGTCATGAAGGGGAAGCTGTAGCTCCTGGAGTGACTGAGGGGCCACAGAGTGAGAAAAAGGACAATAGGTTGAGAAACTGCAAGGGAAGGTGTCAGACCTGTAAGAGAGCCAATTCCCAGAACAGCCAAGAGGAGACGCCACCTGCAATGAGTGAATACCCTGTGACAGCACATAGTAATAATTAGCTGCTTTTGAAATGTATGGTATTTGAGGCATAAAAAAATAAAAGGTTTGACTATGTTTGCATTTGCTTTTGGCAGGAAAACAGATTTTGTACAAAGAACCCAAGCAAATATGCATCCAAATGCTGCAGAGTTCTTCAGCAGAGAGTTTTTGTTGATGATGATGTTACTGAGACTGTAATATTCCAAGAGCTTTTCTCAAAGACAAAACATGTAGAGATACATTTTTAAAGCAAATTGCATCATCTGCAAAAATGCTAAACAAAATCCTTTTCTTAAAAGTTTTTTGCCACCCCTCCATCCATGAAGTGACTGTTAATCCTCTTTTATAAAAAAAACAAAACAAAAAACCCCCCCAAAAAACAGGCCAATTTTCTCCCTGCGCTGCAGCCCATTTATGCTACCTCCACCAGTGGTGTACATTGATTGCAGCAAGGATCCCACCAACTCTTTGTTGCCAGGGGATGTTCCCCACTTGGAGTAGAGCTGCCATAATAGCTATCTGAACATAGCCTGTTTGAAAGAGGCAAGGGCGTGCCTGGGGCGGCAAGCCGCGAGGGGCGGCCTGCCGGTTGCTGTGGGGGCGTCAGGGAGCCTTCGGCGGCATGTCTGCAGGAGGTCCGCCGGTCCTGCAGCTTCGGCAGCGGGTACGCCGAAGCCGTGGGACCGGCGGACCTCCCGCAGGAGCGCCGCCGAAAGCCGCCTGACTGCCGTGCTTGGGGTGGCAAAATACATAGAGCCACCCCTGGAAAGAGGACTATGTTAATGTCAACTAGGTATCTTCTTCCCTCCCTGACAGGTAAGCAGAGCTCCAGAGAAATCGGGTGTGGGGGGACCTGGGTGAGGGGAGGAGACAATGCCTGCGCAAACTACACCCATGGCTGGCACGGGTTCCTGTGGTTACCGGATTTTTAGTGTCCGATCACCACTGTTAACCTGATACCTGGTAGTTTGTTCCTGCAGTACTGGCTTTGCCTTTCCTCCTGGCAGGAGCGCTCCACCAAGGCTGCATGAGTAAACTCGCTACCCCTCCTCAGCCAGCCTGGCCGCGCCCCCTGCCTGACCAGTAGGGCCTAAAAATAGGAGGGCCTAAGGCTATAGCCTTATTAGCCTATGGGTTAATCCGGCCCTGCTGGTGTACTATGCACTTGAAAGGGTATGGTAAGAGGCAGCAATGAAAAGCTACTTACCTGAGTGTGAGCGTTTTTTCTTGAAGAAGCAGTAATATTGGAATAAGAGCTGACAGATGAGGTCGTGTTCAGGTCATCCGTGCTGAGGTTATCAAGAGTGTCGCTGAGGCCACTACTAACTGAGCTGCTGTCATCCCAGCTGTAGAAAAAGAAGGATATCTATTTACTCACTGAAAGCCAACTGACAGGAAATGTCCTCAAAACAATAGTCTCTATAGTACCTTTTTTGCATGAAGTTTACACAATGAACATTAAGTAATATTTGCTAATGTACAATGCCCATTAGTTTTCAGACATTTCTAATTAATCACTCATTTTCAAATGTGTATTGGTAGCTGTTCAATTAGTGAAAGACCAGGATGTCTTTTAAAAATGTAATATCAGCTCTGGGCAAGCACTAGTCTAAGTCATTAAAAGAGGTTGTTTCATGCTTCATTGCAATCACATTCAGTACACTGGCAGGGAAATCCATTAAAGCTACCTGTATTGGTAGCCAAAGCATTATTAACAGCTTGCAGTACCCTATGGATTTCCAGCCTACAGAAAAATAAAGGAAATATCTCTTCTCCAGCGTAATCAACTGTCAGTTAGGCAGCCAATATTTCCAGTAGCTCTGTTTTCTTGTCTCAGCCTTTGTCTGGTGGGTGCTGTGTCATCACAGCAAGATTCTTTGATCAAACATTCACTGGAGCTGGTTACTTAGAGAACAGAAGTTATACATTTCATAGAAACACAAACTATTGTTGCTATTGTCCGTTCTGCTTCAGGAGATCTGGGCAGCGGGTATGGAAGAGGGCAATGACAGCTTTATGGCATATTCTCCTGCAAGCCCTATTTTGAACATGGAGGGGCTGGGGCACAGGGAGTTAGGAAAACCCCATTCCCAACTTCCTTACAGAATTCAGAGGAAACTCAGTGAGGGGAACTGTAGTAAGCTGGACTGGCGCTCCCCAGACACAGAGGAAGAGAGCGGCTCCACCCCCTCGTGGGTGGAGCCCTACCCCTAGCTCTGCCCCTGGGAGCCAAGGGGCAGAGCCAGAAGTATAAAGGCGGGACCTGGAAGCTCGGTAGGGGCCCAGCCACTGGAGGGGACACACACATCCCCCGAGTATTTGCGCTGGGAAGTGGCCGCAGGCCCGCAGAGTGCAGACGACTGGCCCGGACTACCTGGACCCTGGACTGACTTGACCCCAGGGGAAGCAGACGACTGGCCCGGACCACCCGGCCTCACAGGAAGCAGATGAATGGCCCGGACTACCCAGACCCTGGGACGACCCGACCCTGCAGGAGATAGACGGCTGGCCCAGACCGCCGGCTGGCCCAACCCCGACAGAGCTTCTGCTGGCAATTGAGGCCCCCTGCCAATCACCTTACCTCACCAGACCAGCAGGTACCCCAGGAGTGGGAGTGTGGAAGTGCCCCAGGGGTAGTAGACCCCTGTCTGGCTGCAACGCTGGCAGAGGGTGAGTCAGCATGTTGCGGCTTGAATCCCCGCTGATGCGGTGGCAGACCCCTCTGCCACCCTTAGGGCTCTGGGCCGGGACGCAGTGGAGTGGGAGGGCCTGCGTCCCCTGTGCCACCCAAGCACTGGGTGGCAGTCTCCCCCTCCCTCAGGCTAGCTGAAGGAAAGCCTGAGTTAACTGACTTTGTTTGCAGCACCACCTGAGTGCAGGTTGGAGCTGAGTGACTTTGTTTCCCACCCTGCTCTGAACCAGAGCCTGGGCTCATTAACTGCGTGCAGCCCCACCTGAGTACAGGCCTGAGGTGAGACTCTTTGCTGCCCCGCCCCAACCAGGGGCTGGGGCTCTGTGTTTATTGTTCAGCCCTGACCACAGGCCATGAGCTCATATCTCCCATCGCCCCGCTGATTCCCCACCTCAGGCGATCCCCGGAGATGTAGAGGGGTGGATTGGCCGCGCACAGGCCTGGAGGAGGAGGAGCCACTCCCTCAACGGACTACAGGAACCTTGCAGCATTTCCTGGCCCCTACTCCACCTGAGTATCTCTCTGTAGTGGTACAATCTGACCCTGATTGTTTTACATCCTATGGGGAAAAACCCACACAGGCCAGAATAGGGGAGTTAAGGAGTTTAGGAGAAATTCAGATCTTCCAGGTGAATGTAAGCAAGTACAAAACTACCACAGAACAGAGAAAAGTAGTTCCTGCTACTACCTGAATTCCCAATAAACTATTTCATATTGCTGCTAGTATCATACTACCAAGAAAAGGACATGAAGTTACGTTTTGTATGCCTCCGTAAATGAGAGATTAGTAGTACTAGTTTGAGCAGACAGGCAATATGACAGGCTCTCTGCAGAGTTCAGCCAACAAACTTCCATCTTGGCCTGAAGTTCCCTTATTAATCTATGTCTGGATCATTCCCTCAGCAGTTTTATTCTTTAATATAGGAGCCTGCCAGTCCAGTGAGTTTAATACTGAAATTCAATTCACATCAAATACGCCCTAGTGATTTTATTATGTCAGGGGCCTATAGACTCCCAGAGTTGTACAAGGCAGATTCTGTAAATCCTAGAGTTTGCATCCAAATATATTAAAAACTGGAGCGCCTAATAACAGGTTGAATAAAGCTGGGGACCTATACTCTTGCTAATATTAGAGCAGAGAAAACAATGGAAACATCTGAGAATCCTTGTTTTACATGTGCATCTATGGAGGGTTAAACCCACATATTCATTACAACATTGAAGGCTTTGGAATGTGACAGTAGCAGCTACAAATAATCTAGATGTTGAGGAGATCGGTATGAAGTGTGGCATGATCGGTCAGAAAGTTCAGTGCACTAGTCGGTATCCTAGCAACCTCAGAGACCATTACTTTGAATACTGCAACAGTAGAGACTCAATTTAGTACGTGACCTCAGTGGCAAAAGAAACTTATTTCAGAAGGGTGAGAGCAGACTACAATACTGCACTTTCTGGTATTCAGTGTAAGGGCTACAAATAAATAGAGCTTCTGCACCATTGCCATGTCACAGACAGTAAACGCGATTTAAAAATGCAGTTTCATATCTGATTGATTCTAAAAACATGCTGCATAAACCCCACAGTGACAGGGAAAGGGCGAAGGAGGCTCTGTGTACTAAAGGAGACCCGCCCCCTTTAAAAGGAGGAAGCTGCTACCCATAAGGGGGAAGTGCTGAGAAGGCTGTGGCTCTTGAAGCAGCAGAAGGAACCCTATGCCAGAGACTTCCCCAGCTCTGTGAAGAGTCTGTGAAACCAGGGGCAAGCCCAGCAGTGGGAGACTCCTTTAGCTACCTGTCCAGAAGGACTGCACTAAAGCTGCTATGGAGGCACCCCAACAGTTAGGGGGTGCCACTGACCTTGTCTCTGTTTGTTGATTCCAAAAGGGGCTTGTTCTCTGTTGAATTTGAACTTTTGCTGTTCCCCACCTGTGAACAAAGCAAGACGATCTGTAAAGGCAGTGCCCACTGCAAGAACTAAAAGGCTTGGGCCTGGAGTGGGCTGAGCCTGTGGTGGTAACGGAGCATGGCAAGGGGCCCAGGGCCGGCTCCAGGGTTTTGGCCGCCCCAAGCAGCCAAAAAAAAAAAAAAAAAAGCCGCGATCGCGATCTGCGGCGGCAATTCGGCGGGAGGTCCTTCGCTCCGAGCAGGAGTGAGGGACCGTCCGCCGAATTGCCGCCGAACAGCTGAACGTGCCAACCCTCTCCGAAGTGGCCGCCCCAAGCACCTGCTTGGTAAGCTGGTGCCTGGAGCCGGCCCTGAAGGGGCCCCAATCCAGCTAGAGAGATACCCCAGAGAGACTCTTTTACACATGCCTTACTAGGAATTATATTCGTTTCCACTAATCATTTATACCTACCGCCTTTTCACCCTTTTAGCATTGTCTAATGTGATAGATAGGGACCTTCACATCCTATAAAAGCCATTATTCAAATACTACTTGTAACATAGGCATATACTGTTTGCAGTACTGTCAAGCATGATAACTGGAAGTACCTTTAATTATAGTAAGATATTATCAAGGACAGTATGCCATGGCAAATACAATCAGAAGCAGGATGTGATATTGATGTATTGTATACTGTCACAGGCATCATGTTTGAGTATAAAATACTAAGAACAAAACACACCCGTTTTATTAAACCTGTCTTACAGTATTTCTCAGAGCTGGATAACTCGCAACAATATTTTTTCAATCTTTAACTCCACTTTTCTCCTGTCTTTACACCTTTAATCCTGAGTTGAGGATGTCACCATAAACATTTCAGGAAGAAGGTTCAAATCTTCTAATTTATCTCAGTTTTAAAACTATGTAACTGAAGCATGTTCACAAAATCTACATACAGACAGTCTCTGTATTCTACAGCTCAAGTGCCTTGGCGGAATTAATCTTTCAGATCATGTTTTCACTCTCCTATGGCTTCGAGGTGATGTTTCACACTTGTCACGAAGACTCACTCAGTGGATTGGTAAGCTCTGGAAACACTTCTGGCTGCCTTGGAAGATATGCAGAGAAATGCTTGACATCTACTCTACTGACCTTTCAGAGTTTTCACTACATATGGCTGGAATATTTCTCTGATCTCAGGTGGTCCAAATGTCTAGGAGCTCTTGAACAAAATTTCTGCCTATGCTCAGTCCCAATTATTTTATTTTATTTTTTGTTCCACTCATACCATCGTAGTTATTTATTGGTATTGGGTTGTTTCAGCATCTTTCCTTTGGAATTTCTCCAAGTCTGGTTATTCACAGTATGCTCAAATTGAACTAGAAGCACACACAGAAGTGTCCTAAGCCTTCTTTCCATCTGAAATTCTGCTGAGGATAGTCCATTAAGCTAATTATGTTGAAAGATGTAATGCTTTGCATCGTACAGCAGATTCAGAAATATTAGAGATGGAAAAACCCTACAAACTAAGTCATGTAAGTCATCCTTCCTGGCAGTGGAAGATGGTTCTCTTGAGTGCATTTTAGTGCACTGTCCAGACTTTTACAATGTTCATGTAACTGCATCACTTCTCTTACTATAATACTACCATTGTTATTTCAGATTCTCAGACATTACCTCCCTATCGGTAAGAAATAGATCTAGTATGGCTTCTCTAAGGCTTAGGTTATCTCATTTCTGGATAATTAAGTTGTCCTGTATGTAATTTAGGACTCTCATTGATGGTAAATTTTTAGCTGTAGCTATTATCAAGCAAACGTCTGAGTAAAGACCGTGGGCTTGGCTACACTTGCGAGTTATAGCGCAATAAAGGAGCCCCGGGCGCACTAGCTCACTACCCGTCCACAGTGGCAAGGCACGTAGAGTGCTCTGACTCCGCAGCTACAGCGCTGCTGGTACTCCACCTCGGTGAGAGGAATAACGTTTGCTGCGCTTTGGCTACAATGCCCGGGCGTCATTGTGAACGAGGTGTTGCATTACTGTGCT
Source organism: Emys orbicularis (assembly GCF_028017835.1). NCBI lineage: Eukaryota > Metazoa > Chordata > Testudines > Emydidae > Emys > Emys orbicularis. The sequence continues at coordinate 75,140,596 of NC_088683.1, read as the reverse complement.
CTGATTGGCCTCCGGAAACGTCCCCTTAAGTCAAGTGGCCACTCTTGTCATTGTTTTGAACTCCTGTAGGAATGCGGAAATGCCCTTTCAAAGCTCAGTTTCTGACAGCTGGCATGCAAGCCGTTACTGTGGAATGCTGTGTGTGAGAGAGAGAGGCGGGGGGGGAGGGGAGGAGGGAGAGGTCTGCTGCTGTCTGAACTTACAAGACAGCATGTTGACATGCTCTCAGCCCCCCAAAAACCCACTCTCTCTCCCCCCACATACACACACTGTCTGCAGTCACAGCCCCCTGCAGCTCCTAGTGGCCAGAGTTCGCTGTTCCCATTTCACGTATTGAGAATTCTTAGATTTTGACAGCTAAATTCCCCAAACATTCTGTATGCACTGGTCATGTTCCCACTTAGGGCTGAGTAAGATATTACCTGGAATGCAGCTCTGGACTACAGTGGGCCATGCTGGGTCCAGATCTGGGGCAGCTGAGCTGAGAGCAGGGAGACTCTCTGTCCTGTGCCCTCAGTGATCCACCTGATGGCCCAGGCAGCCTGGAGAATTAAGCTGCCTGATTTGAATGAAGCGCCCAATGGGGCAGTATGTGGCAGAAACTCAAACTGAAGATTGGCAGGGAGTGGGAGAGGGAATCTGGGATGGGGAGTTGTAGGGAGACTGAGACTGGCTGGGCAAGGAGACTGGGACTGCAGTTCAGAGGAGTAAACTTGAACTGGGAGCTAAAATGGGAGGGGGGGCTGTAACTGGATGAACAAGAGAGACTGGGACAGAGCTGGGGAGGAAATGAGGGGATTGGGAGAGAGTAGGTTGGGGTAGATTGTGATTGGATGTGGAGTCAGGGGAAGATTGGGACTGATGGGGCAAGGAGACTGGGACTGAGAACTAGTTGGCATGGGGAAGGACAATTGGCAAGGCAGATTTGACAAAGTAGCAGGGTATGGGAGCAGAACTGGGAGTGGCAGGGCAAAGAAACTAGAACAGGAGCCGCAAGGGATGGGGGAACATTGACATTTGATGAGAAGCCCGAGAATTGAAATTGGGACTTGAAGCCAGCAGTGATGAGAAACAGATGGGGAGGTGTGTGACTTGAGGCCAGGGACAGGGAGAGAGAGAGTTCTGATGAGGAGCCAGAAGGGAGGAATTAGGACCGGCTGGGCAAAGAAATTGTGGGCAAGGAGCTGTGGGCCAGCCCCAGGTACTTGGAATGGCTGGGCAAGGAGACTGGGACTGAGAGTCCGGAGGGTGAGACGTAGACTTACTGGGCAAGGAGACTGTGATTGGCTAGATGAGGAGAATGAGGCAGGGGTGAGGTGCCAGGAATGGGGAAGAGACAGGACTGGGACAGGGACAGGGTAGAGGGGACATGCTTCTGGGGAATGGTTAGAAGAGAGTGTGCCCCCTAGAACACAATCCTCTCTAGAGCCTGGAATGGAACCCAAGATTTCCGAGTTGCCACCATTTTTCTGCTGTCTGCAAAGATCTGTGAAACCCAATAGCACAATGTGTCTCATCCCTCTTTACTGCTGCTCCACACAGAAGATAACAAAATACTACTGCTGTCAGTTACTCTGTTAGCTCAAGTGGCTGAAGTCTGTGTAGAGGAACTAAAGGTTCCAACCCTGATGATTACCAATGTGTTTTTTTCTTATTTTTTCCCATTTGCTTTTTAGAAAAAACTAGAAAATTACATACAAAATAACTATGTTAAAAAACATGAGTAAGGTTGCAAAGTCAAGCACTCAAAAATTAGCAAATGCCAGAATTAAGGTTGCCTGTGTAATCTTAACTTGCCCCCCTTGCACATATGCATTGTCATATAGTCTTTAATTACATAATCATAACTATGATACAGTCTTTAATTACATTTTTTCACAACTACCACTGCCTCATTCAGTGCACTGGATGGAATAGAGGTGGTGATGAATTGGGATTTTATTGTAAAGGACACTGTTTTATGAACCTCTGCTTCATTTATTGCATAAGTTGGAAGGCAGGTAGTGAAAGAGGCAGGGGACTGCAGGGAAAAAAAAGGATGCTTTCTGCAGTTGAATGCTGCCCTTCAGAACTGGACAGATGCGGCGAGTTATATGGGCCTGTGGTGCCTGTGCTCCAGGAATATTCAGGGCCCGGGGGCCCATCTCTACCAATGTTCAGGGCTGGGTCTCTCCCCCGGCCCTACTTGCCACCCCCACGCACCTCCCCCAGAGCATCTCCCAGCCCTGCCTGCCACCCCCCGGGTGATTTAAAAGGACCCGGGGGGGCCCGGTCTCTTCTGCCATCACCGGCAGCGCACTGTGGCTTAGGTGGCTTCCTGCCCACCCTTGCTCCGCACTGCTCCCAGAAGCGGCCAGCATGTCCCTGCGGTCCCGGGTGTGTGTGTGTGTGTGTGTCTCCATGTGCTGCCCCCACCCTGAGTGCCAACTCAACAGCTCCCTTTGGCCGGGAACTGCAGCCAATGGGAGCTGCGGGGGCAATGCCTGCAGGCAGCGGCACACGGACACACCCCAGCCCCCCCTCCCCCCTGCCTAGGAGCCGCTGCCAGAGGGGTGTGAGGGTCGCTTTCAGGAGCTGCCTGAGGTAAGCACCACACCCCTCACCCTCTCCCACACCCCAACCCCCTGCCCCAGTCCAGAGCCCGCACCCCACACCCAAATTCCCTCCCAGAGCTGGCCCCCCCACCCTCTCCCGAACCCCAACCCTCTACCCCAGCCCAGAGCCCGCACCCCAAACCCTCTCCCACACCCAAACTCCCTCCCAGAGCCTGCACCCTGCACCCCCTCCTGTACCCCAACCCCAGCCCAGAGCCCGCACCCAGCACCCAAACTCCCACCCAGAGCCTGCATCCCTCCCGCACCCAAACTCCCTCCCAGAGCCCACAGCCCAAACCCCCTCCAGCACTCAAACTCCCTCCCAGAGCCTGCACCCCTCCCGCACCCAAACTCCCTCCCAGAGCCTTAGGCAGGTGTGGTGGGAGCGGGACTTGGACCTGTTCTGGGCACCACCAAAAATTATACAAACCTGCCACCGCTGGAATGGATTCTATCTCTGCCTCTACACAGTGATGCTAGTTAAGCCACTTATACCAAGCTTTTCAAACATTAATTGTGTGTTCCTCATTCTTTAGGTGCCTCACTTGAGACCCTGAGGTCTGACCTGCAGAAACAGAGAGCACTCACAGCTGTGCTTTGAAAATTAAAAGTGCTATATATTGCTAAGTACTCTGACAAATGAGGTTCTAGGCTGTCTCAAATTGGGCACTCAATATAGCAGATGCTTTTGACCTTACTCTCTCTGTGCCTTTATTCTCCAGCTGTAAAATGGGAATACACCACCCTTCATTTTACAGGGCAGTTGTGGAAATAAATTAATTAATATTTGTGACACACTCAGATACTATAGTGATGAGCATTATAGAAAATCCAATGAGGAACCTAATAGTTCAGTCTTCAGAGTAAGATTTGAATAGTGTATAGTAAATAAGGCCTAGTGCCACACATTGAACAACATGGAGAAAATGAGGCAGGGGTCCTGTGGAAAAAATATTATGTGATCATGTAAATAATAACTATCATAATACATATGCAAAAGGGGCAGAATTAAAGTTGTACGGGAAACCTTAATTATGGCATTTCCTAAGTTTTCAGTGCTTGACTTTGCACCCGTAATAATGGTCTTTTAACATAGCTATGGGGTTTTGTTATTATTTTGGTTTTGTGTGTGTGGGTGTGTGGGTGTGAATATTTATCTATACTTACCTTCCAGTTCTGAGAATTATTCCAAGGTTTCAGTCATACTCACTAGGTTATAATCTCCATCCAAAAGCTTATTTCCCATGTTCCTTGAAGCTGTGTAAAGACACTTCTATGCACTAATATTCCTAATGTTTCTCCTTTTGTTTCAGAACAATTCAGTTTTGTGCCTTGTTTTGTAAATTAGATGTGCCTAACAGATTATTTCAGATGGCTAAAAGAGAATTCTATTTAATCCTTACCTAACAAATCCAGCCAGTTTTGAAGCTAAACCTTCTACTTAAGTGGAGACCATCTCTTCTGAATTGTCTCCTCTTATCACAGACGGCAGTCTATTAATACTCCATAAATCCAAATGCTCCATGAAAAGCGCCAACTGCCTGAACACAGACGGCATTCCATGAATTCTATGAATGAAAAACTTGCTCTCTACACTGGTTACATGTCCATTAGTTAGCTTTCAATATCACTCTTCTTGTTTCAACAGTGCTTGAACAGTGGACAGATCTTGGTATAGTAATCTTTTTAAGGTTCTCATTGACCTGACTAGCTCCCAGTTTTTCTGGAAATACTGTGGACTAATAGTGAGGTGTCTGAAGCCAAAATAGTGTACATATACAATTAGACTGCAGAGCTGGGTGAATTTATAAACATTTTTCCTACATGTACTGTCTCATATTTAAAAATAATTTACATTCAGATGTGCTGATGCTACTTTTCTGTTTGTTTTCCATGAACATCCAAATGATTGAGATTGACTTGTACTAATGGTCACAAAAAGCTATTTTTAAGCACATACACAAAAGTGTTTTCACTAAAATATTTGATAAGGTATCAGACATTGCTCAATATAGCAGGGGAACAAAGTTCCCTTTGCCAGAGCTCTGGCACAAAGGCTATTAAATAAGCCAGACAACACTTGAGTAGACCCTATGCAATTAACACCTGCAGACACGTGCAGTTTCTTTGTGTCAGTGATAGAGGTAATGGCAGAAAATTACAGACCAGAAAGTATGTCCTCTGTGTCCTGCACATTGTTGAACACAGTTTTGACACTCAATAAATAATAAGTATTAACACTGAATGTAATTTAAGGACTTCTGTTAGTAATGAGAACTTCAGGAACCCATGTCTTGTACAGACTGATTTTAGCTTCTTTATGATGAGTGGAGGTGGTGCTGATAAGTTTTGCTAGCTCAATGGATTCCTAAAAAATAATCATCTATAATGTCCTTTTACAGAAAATGTCACTACTTGCACTCAAGGTCTGTCAGGCAACACTGTAGGAAGCAGTGGATATAGAAATTGTTCCTTCCACTCCCCAGTCTTTATTTATATGAACAGTATATAAGGCCCTGAATTTGCTAGCTCAGTGCAGGTAACCCTACTGATCACTGCACTATTGCTTGGAATCTGTCTCCACCCTGGTATATTTCATTAATTTTTGAAAGCACCTCAAGCCAGAGTAGCCTAAAGCTTCAAATGAAAAGTCCTTTCACAAGCAGACCATCAGCCATATAAAGGCAACTACAGTCCAGTCAGTGTGCTATAGGGTCTGTTGGAAGGTTACTCTGGTGAATCCAACTCCCTGCTTTGTCACAGTTGATGCATTTCTTGCAAGTCTCATTTTTCCTTTGTTCAATCTTGATTTCATGCAGGCAGTTTCATGATGAAAGCATAAAAAAGTCCCTTTTCGCTTTCTGGCAAAGCCATGAATCTAATACAGGGATATTAAACTAGCTCTCCATTGACTCAAGAAATTCCAGGAAGTGAGCAACAAGTACAGTGACACCCTAACTGAGCTAGAGAAAGCAAAATAGCTTTGTGTTCTACTCAACTCATTGGTCTCTTTCTCACAGACTATTGTCATTATCATGTTGAAGAAAAGAATAGTTTTACTAATGGTGGATCACATGCTATCCTATTATACCAGGGGTGGACAAACTTTTTGGCCCGAGGGCCACATCTGGGTGGGGAAATTGCATGCAGGGCCATGAATGTAGGGCTGGGGCAGGGGGTTGGGGTGCGGGAGGGAGTGCGGGGTGTGGGAGAGGGTGTGGTGTGCAGGAAGGGGCTCAGGGCAAGGGGTTGGGGTGGAGGAGGGGTGCAGCAGGAGAGGTGTGGGGTGCAGGAAGGGGCTCAGGGCAGGGGGTTGGGGTGCAGGAGGGGGCTCAGGGCAGGGGGTTGGGGTGCAGGGTGCAGGAGGGGCTTGGGGTGCGGGCTCCAGCCCGGCGCCACTTACCTGGAGCGGCACCGGGGTGGCAGTGACTCCCTGCCTGCAGACTCCCTGCCTGCCCCCGCGCCGCTCACGGAAGCTGCCAGCACCACATCCCTGTGGCCCCGGGGGAGGAGGGACAGAGGGTTCCGCACGCTGCCCTCGCCTGTGGGTACCTCCCCCGAAGCTCCTATTGGCCGCGGTTTCCCGTTCCCGGCCAATGGTAGCTGTGGGGGGGGGGGGAGAAGCCTGCAGGCAAAGGCAGCGCGTGGAGCCATCCCCCCCCCCCCCCCCCGGGGTCGCAGGGACGTGGTGCCAGCCGCTTCCGGGAGCAATCTCGTGGGCTGGATCCAAAGCCCTGACGGACCTGATCCGGCTGTGGTTTGCCCATCCCTGTACTATACTGAAATCTATACAAGGGGCACAAACTTCACTGTTTCAAGTTTAGGCTTGAAATTAGACGAAGGTTTCTAACCATCAGAGGAGTGAAGTTCTGCAACAGCCTTCCAAGAGGAGCAGTGGAGGCAAAAACCTAACTAGCTTCAAGACTGAGCTTGGTAAGTTTATGGAGGGGATGGTATGATGAGATTACCTACAATGGCATGTAGCTGATCTGCAACTGCTAGCAACAAATATCTCTGAGGGCTGCTGATGGGACACTAGATGGGGAGGGCTCTGAGTTACTACAGAGAATTCTTTCCCAGGTGTCTGGCTGGTGGGTCTTGCCCAAATTCTCAGGGTCTAACTGATCACCATATTTGGGGTCAGGAAGGAATTTTCCCCCAGTCAGATTGGCAGAGACCCTGGGGAGTTTTCCCCTTCCTGTGCAGCGTGGGGCATGGGTCACTTGTACGTTTAAACTAGTGTAAATAGTGGAATCTCTGTAACTTGAAGTCTTTAAATCATGACTCAGCCAGAGGTTAGGGGTCTATTACAGGAGTGGGTGGGTGAGGTTCTGTGGCCTGCAATGTGCAAGGGGTCATAGTAGATTATCATGATGGTCCCTTCTGGCTTTAAGTCTATGATTTTCATCAAAGACTTCTAACCTCAATAACAGCACTTAGACTCAAATCCTGCACTACATTTGAGTTATGCTCGGCACATCCAAAAAGGGGGCGGGAAGTAGCATTAAGCCCTGTGCCACCTTAGGATCCCACCACATAGGAGGAATCCTCAAGTGGGGCCAGATCAGCCAGATTTCCATCTGGTTTGTGCTGCCAAAGTAGGGGCCAGGACCTGGCCTTAAGTGTTTGTGATCTGTTTTACAGTGGCACATCAAGCGTGCATTTACAGAGACATACACGAAACTCACTGGTAAGGCCTGTTTTAAATTTGAGCATAATTAGGTTTGGCAGATTTCATTTTTTTAATTTATAATTGCTGAAAATGAAGGAGCTGGGTAGGAATTAGGGTTTGGGCAGCACTGACCGCAGAGCTGCAGGGGCCCTAGAGACTGGGCACAAGGTGCGGGGGACCCTGCAGTCTGCAGCAGAGGGTTGGAAGTCTGTGGTCCTGGTGGGGCAGAGCAGAGACCCTCGGCACTCTCAGCTAATGAGAGAGAGGGTCTGGAACAACGGGGCTACAGAAGGCTCCCTGAATTGCTGCAGAGCCGGTGACACCCTATCCTGCAGGTGTAAGGTATGGGGAAGGCTGCAGTCCTGGCAGAGCAGAGATGCTAGGCCTCGAATGCAAGGAGGACGACAAGCCACCCCACTGCTGAACGACTCTGTCCCCAGGTAGGAACCATTCAGCAGCAGGCTAGCCTCCCCCTTGGCAGGGAACTTGTCCCCTGCCTCGGGGCCCTGCCCAGGGTTCCCAGCTTTGCCCTGTCAGGATCACAGCCTTCCCCACACCTTAGGCCTGCAGGGATTGGTGTCACCTGCCCTGCGGCAGTGCAGGGAGACATGCACAGCTCTTCTGTTATGGGCATGAGGGAGCAGGTCTGCGACAGTGGGGCTGCATAGCTGGTGATACCGGATCCCTGCAGGCCCAAGGGGTGCAGGGGAAGGGGGTGGGGGTGCAGTCCCACTGACTGTTACAGATTGATAATTTTTAATGTTGATTTCAGTGTGTCAGCTGCAATTGACATTTACTGACATCTATCAAATCCCGCCAAGGCTAAACATAACATTCTCTTTTACGGAGGTGTCTTGATATGTAGGCAACTGCTCTTCAATCTCCCATCTGGTGCTATGAGATCACTCTCCCAAGCTATAAAAATATCCAATAGATGCTACTGTTGGTGTCCCGACACCGTGGCGATGAGCAATTTAGAAATGCTTAAAAGACCATCCACCATTTCTGGAAAGTTTAACGGATACTGAGCAAAGCAAGTGAAGACTGTCTGAAATGTGTCTAGTTTGGATTCTCCCATATCCATATGTTGTGCCCACTAATCAGGTCTCTTACAGGGTTGTTACCAGCAAGAATGACAATGGGAATGTCAGAAAAGCATATTTCCTTCCCTTTGGAGTAGTAACTTGCTACTCGCCCTTGGCACTGGGGGTGAGAGGGGAAGGGCACACAACTAAAATTTTCCCCTCTGTGACTGCAGAGGAGATGTGGGGAGGTCATGAAGGAAGCATGGAGTTTCATTCCCACTTATGTCCCTGAATGGCTGCATAGGTCAAGCTACAACTTGGACCTTAATGAGGCACCTGTAAGAAACCTGCTGTGGCATCTAGTTTTGAAAACAGTATGTTGTCTGACCATGCAGCTAGTGTTTGGTCCATTGCAGGAATTAAGCAGAAGAGTGCTGGTAGGAAACGCCTTACAACTGGACATAATCTTGGTGGTCTAGATGCATATTTTTATGTGTTCCTAATAACTGCTAGCAGATTGTGATTTCCTTACTATGGGCAAGATTGTAATGCCCCCTTCACTCCCTGGATAGTACCTTAATGCCATGAATAGTGCCACTGAAGTCAGTATGACTACTTGTGAAGTAAGCTGCTACATGCAGTGTAAAGGTATCACAAGCTAGCCCCATGTTACTGATGTCGCCACACTGTGCCAAAGCCTGCCCTATGCTGTATGTATGAGCAGGGGCTGGAAGAAGGTGCAGGGAGTCTTTTTGCCCCACCCCCACCCCCCCGAGCACAGGTAGGAGAGAAAGGCAGCAATAGGGCAGAATGCCAATTTCCTCAACAGTTCCACGGGAGCCTGGTCTATCAATTAAGGAGTATGATGCATCTCTCAGCCTCTAGACTAGCAGTGTACAGTGTACTCTAACAAGAGGTGCATGGTGCTCCCTTTGAGAGCACCAGTAAAGTGAGCTCTGCGGTGCAGTCCAGGCTTCTTCCCTGAGCTATCCTGAACTGTGCTGATCCTCTGCTGCCTCTACTCCCAGCATAAATCAGGAGAGTAAGGGCAGGATTTAGCCTTGAATATAGATGTTCTAGCTAATCCCTGAACTGACTTGTGAAAGCAGAAATGATCTCCCAGCTCATTAAAGAGAAAAGATAAGAAAATAATTGGACTGTTTTACTCAAAGCAGCATCCCTCCTCATGTCCCAATATATCAACTGGCAAACTCTCTCCTTCAAAGTTCAATCCATCATCTATTAATCAATGTTAAGTCTTCTACTCTAGGCACTGCAGCTCATTATTTATATAACAGCGACAATGACCCTTAACAGTCAGATTAAAGATGGCACAAAGTACATAAAATCAATACTTTGTTTCTGACAACAGACCGTGAGAATCAAAGCAAGAATCCAGCCAAAAATTTACATGCATTATAAATTTTGCTATAGCTATTCTCCCCTCATAGCTAAATGAAAACATATCCAGTTAGAGTCATACTTCACCTCCTTTTGCTCTGCAAGTGCAATGCATTACTTACCTGTCAGTCCTTTCACAAGGCAACCACTGAAGTGTAAATTCTGTATTACTTCAGGGTCATTGATAGAAAACGATGTCATGTATATTTCCAAATAGATGTATCCAGCATTTTCACAGGAAAATTGTTTACAACTAAGAAAAAATAGCAATAAATATGCAGAGATGCTTTTGTTTCGCACCACTTTGGGAGTCATTTTATTTCATATTTAAGGGAACCAACTGTTTGTTTAGGAAGCTCCAATTAGAAAACTACACCCTACCGAAGAAATTATTTCTAGTTCACAAATAGTAGTATAGTATATTTTTCAGAGTCAACATAGACCTTTTTTCTTCTTCCAAATGCTTTATAGATGCTTTCAGAAATACTCTACGTAGCACCAGGAGAAAAGAATTTTGTTTTCCAATCTGATCCATAAAAGATTTAATTGTTTTTTCGTTGTTAATTTTATATATTTTGTGAAATCTGAATAGAAACAGCTCAAGAGCTGAATGAGATTTAGCCAGAGTCCTTTTTTGCTTCTACTTGTCTCTGTATACAACTGTTAATAAAATATTATAGATATATTAGTGGGTCATCAGCTAGTTCTAGATATGTAATAAGAATAAGGCAAAAATCAAAAGAAAAAACGATGTATAATGAACTGCTAAGGCAGGTGTTAGTTAAATGAAATAACAGATATCAAACAAAAAAAGATATATTGTTTATAGGAACATGCGATTCTTGGTGGTGTATGAAGCAGATAAACAGCATCCATTTTTAATTACATTTCAAATGGCACATAGAAAATGATGTATGGGCTGAAGTAAGATGCAAGAAAATAATTCCATCAAGAAATGTTGATAATATCATCATAAACCGTGGGAATGAAGCTCTTGATGGAATTAGCTCCCTGCTGCTCTTTGTTATGTTTTATAAGACACAGTTTGGATCCAAGAATGCGTTTAAATTTTTTCAAACACACATACAGACAAGTTAATTAACACCAGTTGAATTCATGTAAATAAATGACAACTCCTAAAGTTCTTGGGCAAATACAAAAGAGATGTAAAGCAACCTTACTTGTTATCTTGTTACTTGGTTGCTGTATTAGCAGTCAAAATAATTTCTGACATCATCAGCTCCCACCCAAAAAACAAACCAGGAAATAGAACCACACAGTGTAAGTGAACATAAACGGCCCATTTAAGAGAAATCACACTAAAACCAAAAATCTTTGGCTTGTGACATTCACAACCTTGACATTCACTTTTGTAAACTGTCAGTCTCCCAGTTGGTTCAAAGTGTGGTATTGGAATAATCAAAATGTTTTACTCAAACTTGTTTGAAAATATATAAAAAACCAAGTAAACCTATAGGCCCCAGTACTCATTGTTCAGAGGAGAACCCCACCCTGGATAATACTTTTCAGCTGTCACCAAGACAAACGCATTTACCAGAAGGCAAAGTCTCGGTCTGCTGGTAACCTTTTCCCCCCATACATATTCTTTCTTCCACATTCATAAACTGTTTAAGTACAGTTGTTGCTAACAGCTTTCAATTTTGCTGATAAGCATGGACGGAGATTTATTTTTCTTTCTTATAACTGATTAAACTGTATTATCACTGAAACCATATATTACTATGCTAATGCAATAAAAAGTAGTAAATCATGATGGTCATGTCATCCATGCTATGACCCTACCAGCAATAACTGTACTGAAGTCAGTAGTTTTAATGTAGTTTCATCTTTGGCGTAGGTAGTGCTTAAGTGTACAAGCTGTGGCCTGGTGTGTGGGAAAGAGCTGGAATTTGTTGCCCCACAAAATGCAGTGCAGAGAGTGGCAAAGTGTGCTAGAGTAGGGCTAAACCTGAGGAGGGGAAAGCAGGCTCCCGTGCATCCTGCCCCATGATACTGTGGAAGTTCCATCAGTAAAGGCTCCCTGACTGGTGAACCACACTAAGGGGTGGAGCTAGCTCTCCATCGCATACTTCTCTCAAGACCAGTCAGAAATCCCCAAAGCAGTTGCCACTGGAGGAACCCGTAGTAAATTCCTCTCTGAGTCAGCACAACTACCACGGAGTTTGGAGGTAACCACAAAAATGACAACTTGGAAGTCATAGGAGTGGTTTAATCTTGGGAAGAAATGTGGAAACAGTGGGCTTCCATTGCACATACCCTGGCTCTGTGGAGGTTTCCCCATATGGATCTCAGGACATCCATGGATTCAGGGGACTGAACCTGCTATCCTATCAGTGGGAAGTGAGGGGCAAGGGGGAGATGCTGCCAAAAGGAATAATTAGGAAGAAACATCACCATCTGAAACTCCATGAGGTTCCTGGCCCATATACAAATTTTAATACATTAGGTACCATGTGACCCACCATTAGTCACACTATTCTTTTCACCTGCATGATATTGATAATGGTTTGTCAGGAAGAGAGTGGTACATTTAACAGTACACAAAGCTATTTTATTTTCTGTATGAGTGGGTTCATATTTTCTCAAGTTGATGAACTAGTTCAGTGTTCCAGTATTAGATTCATAGCTTTGCTAGAAAGAGTACGAGGCCATTTTTAGGCCTTCTTCATGAAACTCTTGCATTCCACTCACTACTCATTTCTATGCTTCAGTTTGTGGGGACCGGGAAGAAACGATGTAGTCATTCTGGCTTTCAAGGACCAAGCCCTGGCAGCTAATATTCCTTTAGAATTTATTAATGCTTTCAGAAGAAGATAAAGTAACAATTCCCAAACCCACCCTATGCTTCTCTCCTGTTTTGCATTCTAGACAAAAAAAACCCAAAAACCTTTTCTCGGTATTTGGCGGATCACTTTGTTTTCAGATTAAGTAAATTAGTCAAAAAATTCTCTGCACATTCATTTGGGTTGGGCAATTCCTTTCCAGCTGAAATACCAATTATTCTGATGTTGCCCACACTGACTTGATTTTTTTTTTATCTAGTGCAGCCATTTCTCCATTGCTAGTTTCTTTTTAATAAATCATTTCATGTAACATTCATATTCAATTGTGAGGTTTGGGTTTTTTTTTAATTCTTTGGGGTTTTTTTTTTTTAACCTCTTCTAGCCTCTTCTTATGCCTGGAGATTTATTGAGTTTAGTAAACATGCACTTCAAACGGTTTCCAATTCTTGTTCTTCAGAGCTCATTTGCCCAGCATTTATCAGTATTGTTCTGAGCATTTATTTAATATTGCTTTCACCTCTCAAAAGGTCACACTCACATCTGCTCATTTTATTTTATTTTTAGGGAAGTTCTGCTTATTAGATTTAATGGTAGCTTTCCTCTTTGATTTTATGTTAGGTTTTTGCAGCATTTCTAAATGTCCCTCAGTCGTGTTCACTGCTTACATCTCCTCTAATTCAAATGGCTACTAAAGACTGTTATATATTAATTGTACTTTGTAGCATCCAGAGGCTCCAATTATGACTGGCATCTCATTGTAGCCTTGTCCTCACAGGTACTTTTGTTGTTGTATATGCATAAGTAATGCTTTTAAATAACTAACAAAGGATTCCAACATTTTATAGAGCTTCCAACTTTTCTACGCTCTGGTCCAAGTCAGGAAAGCACTTATGCATATGCCCACCTAGGACATCTGCAGATGCTTATAGTTGAGCATGAGTTAGAGTGCTTTCCTGAACGGTGAACCTTTGTCCCTGAAGATAATGTGGTGTCTTTGTTGCAGGTATTGCTGCAATTTGTGCTGTGAAGCAGTTTTTTTAATAACTGCATTTCTTTTAAAACTCAGGACATAAAGCTTTCAGAAAGTCATTGTCCATCTTCTAGACAACAGAACATTTCATATGGCCATTCCTCCCTTAAGTGCAGCAGAGATATGCATTAATAATACTGTTTTCCGCTCAAAAGGTGGCAGCATTAATGTATTTCACTACGAGTTCTCTCTTTCAAATGGATGAAAGTGCCCAAATTACTATCATTGCAAGATTGAGCAAAAAAGAAAAACGGCATTCAAGACATTCCTGACACAGTTTATGGGCACGGTGCATGGTACAGGGTTTTAATATGGGACCCATTTTACTGTCTTTTACCTCTAGGCATCTTCATCAGAAAATAAAATAATATGTAATCATAACATCTCAATATGTAGCTGATACAGTATCCAGATAGCTGTATTCTCGAGCCTAAGGCTTTGGGATCTATTTACTGTTTAATATCTCAGGATCTACTTAGCGTGCCAGGAATCCAAGGGGGGAGGGGATTCTGTGTGAGGTGGAAGAAAAGGTTTTGAGTGTATGGTGGTGCAGAATGAGACTATTTTTGAGCAGAGCTGAATTATGGCAATCCAGGCCCCAGGAACACTATGACATGGTGCCCCAAGTGGCCCTGCCTCCCATCTGGTGTGACAGTGGCAGCTTCAGCCTCTTGTCTAAAAGAGGCAACACCATGGGGCTCCCTTCTCCCCCAGCCAGGAGTGGCATCGGGGATCACCTCCCTTTTTCCCCAAAAAGACAGGAATGACATCAAAGGACTGCCCTATTATGTACTCTAGCAGCCCTGGTGTATCTGCTTGGGTGGATGGGCCAGGACCACTGTATTCTTCTCCATCTGCCTCACAGAGTTCTCCTCTGAAGTGGAGGTGATAGTCCCCCACCCCCGGAGAAGTGGGTCTTGGTGTTAACACCCATATGAGATACAAGGGGAAGTCCACCCCTCTCAGATATTTGTTAAGGCTGTCTGCAGATTCAGGTAGACGTTGTTGAAGTAGATGCATTCAAGACACATTTTCAAGTTTTTCTTCACAACCATGAGGGATAGAAATTTACTTTCCTCCCCCCCCCCCCCAAATGAAATCTGTGATTCAGCTGTAATCACATCAGTCCGGGAATGGTACCCTAGGCAAAGGCCTATGCCTTAACCTGGCAGTGCCCTTGAGAAGAGAAGGCCAGTACTGGCTTCTCTCAAAAGTGCTAACCTACACTATGTCACAGGGTTGAAGACTCTCTCCTTCCTTAGGTCACCCTAATAGCCATTCAAAGTTCAAGAAATGTGTCAGTCTCCCCAATATTAAATGCTACCTCATAGAATTAAAGAACTCTGTGCCTTGGATACATTTTGATCAGCTCAAAATGGTGAGGAGGAGTTAAATTAGGACAAGCACCTGCCAAGACCCTTGAATCATCTCAAATTTCTGTCAGCAGCCATTCCTGTCGCTTTGTCTGTATTCCAGAGGCAACTCACCTCCCATTCCACCAGCTCCTGACCCATCCCTTCCCTCAAGTTAGGAACCAACAGGGGAGAAGAGTCCCACTGGGAACTGATGATAGGGGCAGTAAAAAAAAAAAAAAAAAAGCATAAAACCAGCAACAAATGATAGGGGAGATGAATCTGATAGTGCGGGGGGCGAGGGGGCACTCCTCACACACCAGGAGCATAAAGGTGTTTGCCCACATGAGAAGGGTAGAAAGAGTATGAGTGGGAATAAAGACTGGGGTTCTTCTGAGAGGGAGAAGAACAGAGGGACTAGAATTAGGTTTATCCCCTGTAAAGGAGAGCTAAGGATAAATAGACTAATCTTTAATGCTGTATCAGTTTAAAAGCATTAGAATGCAAGCAAGCCATCAGAAACCCAGACAGCAAACATCATAAACATGTGATGGATTATAGTAGAAAGAGACTTGTGCCCTCCCGTGCAGAATGAGAATGGTATGGATTTTACTTACAAAGGCCAGACAGAGCTTTAGACATCAGCAAGAAGTGCTAGGCTGTTAGGCAAATGAATTGCTTGATTGGCTGAATCCTAGACATATAAGGTCTGCAACAATGAATTAGTCCATTATAACTATATGAGAGAAGGATTGCTGTCTTTACAATACATATGTGGGTGCTTTACACATTTACTTTTCCTCTGAAATGACTATTACTGCTCATAAAAAGTGCCCAGTTTTCATGCCTAGACCCTGAAGTTCTCAATTCCCATAAAAGGTGCAGGATTGACAGGTTCATGCGCCTTTACACTGCATTATCAATGTGCCTAAAAAATGAACTGGCAGGACTACTCCTAGGGCTATGAGGATAGTTCATACTACATGCTCTTTGGCTCCTCTGCTAAGAATATGAATAAGGTGGTGGTGATAGTGATTTTTTTAACATCTACCCACTAGGGTAGAAATGAATAGAGAACACCAGTTCAGCCTCACAGCAGTGCAGACACTGCTGAGCGGTGTTATGCTGCTTCAGCCACTGCAGAGGCAGCAGGAACAGACGTAATGTTCAGACAGTTCTTAAATCATCTTTATAAACTCTGTGACTACAAACTAAATATCACAGAATCTCTGCCCCCCTTCACCTTATGCTAAATCACTGGTCCTAATAATAATAAGAGTTCTTGCTCTCTCTCATCTTCTATGCAAAGCCCAGATTTTAAATTGGCAGCTCCCAACTGTCTCACTGAATCTGGTAGAGCAACTCAAATAATTCATTTTGCAAAACAATTTATTCAAGTAACATAGCCCTTTTTTCTGATGGTTAATTGTTCACAAACAGATAAGTTTTACAAATGTATTGGTAAAATCAGGTAATGAATGAACATAGTTGAGCTATGGGTTGGAAAGATTATTTGCAAACAGTTCCAAAGCAAGTTGTTTATGAGCTATTCAAAACTCAATAGTTGAGCTTTGTGTGTGGCCACCCACTCACATAATATTAGCTTCTTCTTCCTGACTGATTGACCTAAACTTTTCTTTCATTTGCTGAATTAAACAAATTTTAGCGCTGGACCTGAAATTTGCTGTTTGGAAACATAATTCTGAACAAAACTTCATCCAGCTAGTATTTGTGAACAACAAAATAGTGAAAGTGTCCAAACTGCCTGAATCAAAATTCATTTTCAGTGAAGTATTTGTAAAATGATTTTTACATTGCTTGACCAGATGCAGAAATTGTCTCAGCTACTTGTATCCACCTACCCAGATGCAAAAATCACAAAATCTCAAAAGCCATGAGTATTTCTATAAACATATTACAATTATGAACTTCATTATTTTTATGACAAAAATGCCAACTTGATTATATCATGCAGTATCAGACCACTGTTTCCTTATTTAGTTATTCAAGCTTTCTCCTATTTAAAGTGTTTGGATTTTTTTCTCTCCCCAGTTTGTTTGGATGTAACCACAACACAGCCATTGTACTGTCTGACATGTGAGGAATCATGAGAAGCCTATGAGACTAGCTGTTCCATAGAACTCTTCCATTATAACACTGCTGTTTAAAGCCCTTGGAGAAGCTGAATGTGATAAACTGGTGGTTCAAGCCTCTGGTCATACTCAAAACTGTCAGTACTGTCTGGATGGCTGACATTTTGTGGGATTTTTGAGTACACACCCATTTCAAATAAACAAGTCATTAAAGGCTCTCTCACTGATTGAACCACAAACTGTACATCTCCCGGAATTTCCTCTGTTCTCCCACCACCAAAATAAAGTTACCTCTACTATGATCTTTCATATAAAACAAACCTGAACGAGAACCAAGACAAGCTGTTTATAGCAAAATTAGTCCAGACGTCTTTTGCTGACATTTGATTCTGTTTAGTGCTCTACTGATTTTAATTTTCTGTCTTGAGACTATTTGTCCTTACACTGTTTTCTGTTGTTTATTGCTTTTCTGTGATCTACTGCTTCCACAAGAGCCCTGTCGAAGCAAACCTCTACAGTCTATCAGCACTATTTACAGTTCAATAACTAAAAATGTTTAATCATTTCTATTAAAAATTGCTTGTTTTCAGGGCTTTACAAAAGAAGCAAAAAGTCTCACTAAGCAGAAACTGGACATAAATTCTCAGCTGAAGGGTGATTTAACAAAATAAATTTGAAATTGAAGGGCCACAAAATTAAAACTGATACAACATATTTTCTTTACATAATCCATAATTAACTGGTGGAATTAATTCACTGACACAAGATGCCATTGAAACTGGGAGTTTAGTACTATTTTTTTTTAAAGTATTAGATGTTTATAAAGATAACAAGAATGCTGACAGTTACCTTACACCAGATAAAAATGTCTAAGGGATTAAAAACCAGCATGTTTCAAGGCATAAACCAACCATAAATTACCTGGTGTTAGGAAGAAACTTTCCCTTATAGGCAGATTACTCCATACCTCCATTGCTTTAGTGCAGAAGACACTCACTCCAGAAACAGGAGGGGTTCTCCTGTCGCTGTAGTTAATCCACCTCCCCAGGAGGCGGAAGCTAGGTTGATAGAAGAATTCTTCCGTCAACCTAGTACTGTCTACATAGTGATATTTCACATCCCTGAGTGACTTAGCTGGGTCTACTTAACTTTCTAGTTCAAACCCGGCCTAATTCTGGGCTGGAGGACAGGCACCTCCCTCCACTCAGGATGCACAGCTGTGAAGCCTCTCTTGGAGTTAGGTGCCTAAGCCATGTCACTATTTTCTAAAGGGAAAACCAGAGGAGGTGGTGGCAGTGCCCCCAATATCCCAGCAGTTGGAGAACCCACTCAGGATGTGGAAAACCAGTGTTCAAATCCCCACACTGCCTGATGTGGACCTCCTCCCAGGTGATACAGCACTAACCACTGCGTTATGGCGTATCGGGGGCAGGAGGGGCTTTCTCAATATCGCCTGTTGAAGCTGTTACATTTTCTATAGAATATTTAAATATTCTTTGGGCCAGAAAGAGAATGACTGTACAGCCCAGTGATTAGGGCACTCACCTGAGAGGTGGAAGACCCAGAGTCTAGTTTTTGTTTCCATGATATTTAAGTGTTTTATAAAAAGTCAGCTTCAACCGGAGATATTGAGAAAGCCCCACCCCAGAATACAGTGGCACTTAGGAGCCTAGGTCCTCTGTGTTAATCTAGCCATCTCTCCAAACTAGCACTCCCACATGGGAGATGGAATGTTATTTAGGTGTATTTTTTCCTCTTTTTATCTTTAATGTTTGGAGTGGAGGAGGTAGTTTGCTGCAAAGTAGCAAGTCTATATCTTTACATACTTTTGCCTTTTATGTGTCTGAAATCAATGAACTTTAGAAATACTGAAAGCATTTTAATGGGAAACTGCTAACATGTTCTGTCTAATGCTGCTTGAAAAGATTCTCCATCTAAAATATAATCATTTTTTAAGTCAGGTTATAAATGCAGTGTACGGTATGTCAAACTTGACATTTTTTCCTGGAGAAAGACTAATATAATGATGTGCCTGCTGATTATTTTAGGTGAGTCTGATCTGATGAATATTCATGTTCCAAACCTGGAGTGATCTCTCTGCTGCCAGGCTCTTTTCAGATTAGTTATTCGATTCCCCTTACCTTTAGAATATGAGCTGAACACTCTGTGTAAGCAGGTTAAGGGTATGTCTACACTACGGAATTAGGTCGATTTTATAGAAGTCAATTTTTAAAAATGGATTTTATACAGTCGATTGCGTATGTCCCCACTAAGTGCATTAAATCGGCAGAGTGCATCCTCACTACCGTGGCTAGCATCGATTTACGGAGTGGTGCATTGTGGGTAGCTATCTCACAGTTCCCGCAGTCTCCGCTGCCCATTGGAATTCTGGGTTAAGCTCCCAATGCCTGATGGGGCAAAAACATTGTCGCGGGTGGTTTTGGGTACATGTTGCCAGTCGCCCCCCCTCTGTGAAAGCAACGGCAGACAATCGTTTCGTGCCTTTTTTCCTGGGTTACCCATGCAGATGCCATACCATGGCAAGCATGATCCCGCATGGAGCCCGCTCATCTCACCGTCACCGCTGCTGTTGTGGGCAAGTCCGATTTTGAGCAGCCAGATACCAGGGAGATTAGAAGAGCACAGCAAGGCACGCTGCACATCAGAGAGGCTTTGAAAACAAGTTTCATGACTGGCCAGGCTTCGATGTGACAGTTGTGTGTGTTTCTCCTTGATGCAAACCCGCCCCCTTTGTTGATTTTAATTCCCTGTAAGCCAACCACCCTCCCCCCTTCGAAATAAAGTAACTATTGTTTTTAAACGATGCATTCTTTCCTTATTAATTAAAAAAAAATGAGAAAACGGACAAGGTCGCCCAGGTGGGATGGGATGCAGCGGGGGTTTGTGCTCTTGTTGGCTTTCCTGCAGCTCCAACAGATGCTTCATCATGTCCATTTGCTCCCCCATTAGCCTCAGCATCGCGCCCTGCCTCCGCTCTTTGCGCTCACTTAATTCTTTCCTGGCCTCTGCCACTGAATGCCTCCATGCATTAAGTTGTGCCCTATCAGTGCGGGAGGACTGCATGAGCTCAGAAAACATGTAATCGGGAGTGCATTTTTTTCACCTTCTAACCTGCGATAACCTCAGGGATGGAGATGATAGGGGGAGTGTAAAAACATTCTACGCTCAATGATTCTGGGGGGACTGCATGGTCACCTGTGCTGCTGAGTTCACCACGCTGACCAAACAGGAAATGAAATTCAAAAGTTCCCGGGGCTTTTCCTGTGTACCTGGCTAGTGCATCGGAGTTCAAAGTGCTGTCCAGAGCGGTCACAATGGAGCACTCTGGGATAATTTCTGGAGGCCAATACTGTCGATTTGCGTCTGCACTACCCCAAATTCAACTCAGAAAGGTCAATTTTAGCACTACTCCCCTCGTCGGGGAGGAGTAAACAGGTGTCGATTTTAAGAGCCCTTTAGGTCGACGGAACGGGGCTGGTTGTGTGGACACAGTCATTTTTAAATTGACCTAACGTGGCTAAATTCGACCTAATCCCGTAGTGTTGACCAGGGCTAAGAGTGGTAGCCAACAAACTAAAACCCTTAAATTGCCTTTCTAAGAGCAGGTATTTGGTAATGATTAACTATATTAAAATCAAACATATTGAAATTAACTATACAGCTATAAGCGCCTCACACCGGTGTAACTCAGTCCACACCAGATGAGTGCATTGATTTAACTATATTGGTTTCTAAACCAATATAGTTAAATTGGTACAAAAGCTGTGTGTAGAGAAGTCTCAATGCTCTCTGATGTGTATCACCCCTTTGCTGTGATGCCACTAACATCAATGGGAGTATAGGGCACCTACCCTTTACCAGGTACAGAATCAATACTTTCAGTTGTAGTTTGATGTTTGGAACTGGGATGGGACACACCCAATTAGGAGAGCAACCAAACAAAACTAGTTAAGGACTGCTTCCCTCTGCTTCACTAGTAATGCAAAGTCACCTATGCAGATCTAGTAAAAGAAAATGAATGAGATCCTGGCCTTTTTGGACAACCAAAGCCAGGGAATGCCCTTTGTCAAGGGGGAATATAGCATAAAGCCAGTATAGAAGAAAATATAGGTCAGACTCAAGGATTTTGCCCCAATGCTTAGATTAAATTACACTCAATAAGATATGCCACACTTCCATCTCATTCAAACTAAGACAGGACCATAATATAGTCATATATGAAGCTCAATAGACTAGATATCTTGAAATTCACATAGAATATTGCCACCTGCTTTTTATTTGTGAGTATACAACAAAGGCGTCTTAAAATATGCCATATTTTTTTTTCATGGTATGTGAATGTTAAAGTTTCAGTAACTGGCCTATTGTATCCCTCATGTGTTTGTAACACTCATCACCACTGAAGGGCATAGTCTAGAGATGGTCTATCTTCAAACAGATATTTTTAGTGTGATTAGCTGTATACTTCATTTTTTTGTTTGCATAAAGTATTTCATAGCTAATATTTCCTCACATAACCGAGCACTTGTTTCCCAAAGCCTCTGTGTTTTGAAGTAGCCATTTTTAGTCAACTATATAATACCTATGCCTTCACTGCCAAATAATTCAGGGTCCTAAATAAAGTGACTTCTGAATATTGGTGGCAACTAAACTAGGCAGGGAATAGATAGGATCTGATGTTATTTTCTTATTTGTGCCTAAAAATGGGATGCAGCCAAAGACATAATTTTTATTATGTATATTCAAAAATAGGAGAAATATCTCAGGGAGCTTTCAGTAGCTTGTAAAGCTTTACCTATAGATATGAGTTATTATCTGTTTCAAAATATCAGAGATTCATAAATTGAAATAATTCGCTTATAATTTATTGTTAAGTTTATTCATTATCTTCCAACCATGACTGGAACTTCAATTGTGCTATGCATTATATTCAAACCTATAAGAAGAGACAGTCCTTAAACCAAGAGAAAATAGTCTAATTTAAGGTCAGTTGTGACAAGAAAGAGAAAAACAATTGGAGGAAATGAAGCAAGGAAGACAAAAAGAATAACTCTGATAGCACCACATGATGATGTAGACTTGTTAGAAGACCCCACTAGATTGCTTCAAGTCTTTCACATCTTTTAAATGAGATCTAAACAAACAAACAACAAGTGCCAGTGGCCCTAGTGACCCTCTGCCTAGCCACTATCAGCTAGCAATTTCCTGTAGCATCACAGTGGAAGTGGATCTTGACAAGGGATTTGATGGAGAACAGGACAGTGGACTGGGGAGGTGCTGCATATGGAAGGGGTCTGTTAGCCCTTTACTAAAACTTGTTGGTTGGCTCCCTCCCCATACCAGGAGAAAGGGGAAGGGCCGCAGAGGACTCAGGATCCTGGGATTGACAGAGCTTCTGTCCAATCAGAGAGCTCCACACCAGGGCCGGTGGTAAGTAGTGAGCACTCCCAAGTTAGTCTAATTGACCAAGCAGCTGGGACTGTCAAAGAGCCCCAGCTCAGGTTCCGGCCTCAGCGTGTGCTGCGTGAAGAGGAGACAGGGAGAGCAACCCCAGGCAAGGTGAGGGAGCTGGGGTGGGAAGCCAGCAGGAGAAGAGCAGCATGGAACGCCAGAGGGGAGCTGCATAAAGACACACAACATGTGTAAGAGCCAGCGAGCAGGACTAGGGTGGCCTGGTGCCCAGGTTTTGACCAGAAAGTCCAGTCAAAAAGGGAACCCGACAGTGACCGGTCAGATCTACTGACCAGACACCCAATGACCGATTACTGCGGACACTGGAAGCGGGGATGTACTGGGTCATCACCTGCACCAGCCCCTACTTGTTCGGGGCCATCTCCTATCTGTATCAGGAGACTGCAGCTCCCAACCCTGGCTTTTCAGGTGAATCCCTCCTTACCCGGGCGGGGAAGAGGAGGAGTGGAAGGGGAAAATCAGTGAGCGACAGCGGGGATGGGGGAAGAGGAGTGGACAGGGAGGCAGGGCCTCGGGAGAAAGAGGTGGGGCGGGGCATAGGATTGCCAATGATGATTGGATTTATTCCTGGAGGTATAATCACATAATGACATAATCTTTCATTCAAAAATAATCTTTAATTCCTGGAGACTCCAGGACAATCCTGGAGTTGGCAACCCTAGTGAAGCAACTTTGGGGGGAATAGTTGGGGTAGGGTTGAGGCCGTGGGGGAGGGAGAAGAGAAGAGGCATTCCTAGCAGGGACCCACCGCAAACAGGTGGCAAACCCAGCAAGCAGGTGGCAAACCACCCCAGCACACTGCCCTCAGACCAGCCATGCAGGCGGGTGTCACTAGTCCCGTCCTGGGGAGTTCGCAGAAGCCCCTGAGCCAGCAGAAGGCAGCGAGTCCTGTGGGGTAACCAGCCAGTTCTACAGAGGCTTGTGATGCCCAGTCCTGAGACAAAGACTGACGTGAGCTGTGCACAGCCTGGACAATGGTGGCCCCACGTCACAGCAGACAGGGGAGTGTGGAACTCAGATTAGGATGGGTTTTAATTTTTCTCTCCTTTTCAGTTGACCCCTAACTACTGGGGGGTGAGTGTCCGCTCTCCCCGGTGCATTCTCCTGCTTGGGAGGTGGGTCTTCTTCATCACTAAGGCCTACTGGGGAACAGCATTTAGTGATATTTCAAATTGTAGGGGAAGATTGGTGGGCTTCCACAAAAAGAAAAATGGGGAGGTGGGAGGAGTGGGGTCAGAGCACTGCTTGATAATTTGTGTGGAGCTGTGAGTGATGCCAAACCTGGTAGGTGGGGCATTATCCTAATCATACACCTCTGATGGAACCACCAAACCGAAGAGCCACGTTTCACCACCCCACAGAAGAGACTGTTACTGTTTAAAGTGCGTTTTTTGTACATATACATATAGAGTAAAGAGTTTCATCCTTTCATCCGGGTGTAGGAAGTAGCATACGGATTGCTTTAGTATACTTTAAAACCTTTCAACTGCTTAGTGTATTTTGAAACCTGCTAATAAGGTTTCTCCCATTTTCAAGCTGTTCCTGAGAAAGATAAATCTGTTTTACTGGATTTGGTGTTTTATGTGTGAGCCCCTTTTTAACAGTTTAGTTCAAGATAAAGCTATTACCACAGTTAAGGGTATGTTACTTACTGGAATCTATCCAGTAACAGCGTGGGAGCACTCCACCTTACAGATGGATCTGACATGGGTACAAAGCAGCAATTGGAAAGGAGGTACCATGACAAGAGGGCGAAGTAATTTGGAAACTCCCTTGTCATATTCTCCAGTCTTCAGGCTCCATCCTAGGGTATCATGAGGAGCTGCGATGTCCCTCAAGAGGGAGGGTAATTAGGTTGCAGCTATAAACCGAAACCCAGAATGTTCCAGAGACTCAGTAGGTAAGGCCCTCCTGAGGCACCCTTGCTAGGTAGATCAGGAGGAAATGAAGGCCCCTGGAGTTACTAGTGTCCACCTTCTTCTCACAGGTAGGGAACCACAGGCCTGTTCCTCTGAGAAATGCTGGGGGCTGTGAGAGACAGGTTGCTTCTTATCCCCCCGAGATAACTTCAGGTGGGCGAATGGCTCCGTTTTACAGTACGCCTGACCCAAACCCCTTTATACATACGTAGCTGTGATGGGGTGGATAAACCACACACCGGGGAGTTAAGGGTACAGGAAGAACTCTGGGCCTGGGAAGCCTTGCCCCAGCAGGCCTGTTGGGTATGCGCCAGTTGAAGGAAGGACTTACAGGGGAGTCTCTTCAGCACAGCACGGTGGTAGGAGGAGAGAGACAGATCTGCACTCACTGCCATAGAGGGACTAAACCAGGAAGGCATTCCCAGGGAGAGGGACAGGGCTGAAGGCAGGAGGAGCAGCAGCAGAGGTAGTTGCCTGCTGGCTCTGAGCTGGCCCAGAGCCAAGGGCTGGAGAGGGCTGAAGACAGGGGAGCAGTGGAGGAGCTTACACACTGACATGTCCAGGGCCGCAGAGTTGGACCTAGAGGAACAGTAAGAGGGCCAGGGGGATTAAGGGATTTGCCCCTGGCAAGGATGCACTCAGCAGAGATGCTGTTGGAGTTCTTGCTGGGAAGGGTAGAACTAGCTACACTCCAGTTAGAGGGGCTTAGGTAGCTGTCCTGTTATAAAGTCAGAAGAGGGCTGCACTGCCACACTGGGGTGTGGCCAGGGACGCCGGGGCTGTATGTTACATGCACTGTTTGAACTATGCGGGGGGAATTCTGGACTATGGTGTCGGGATTTCTATGATTTATGTGCACAGAATCCACCAGGGCCATATTTATATTTGAGAAGATGCTTTGGACTATTTCTGGGGATACTGCAGGAGGGAGACGGAGATAGTTGTGCCTGTCCTGCCACAGGAGTGTGTTCCAGGCAGGGAGCCCTATGACAGTAGGGTTATAGTATGAATGGGATTAATTCAAGAAGAGACTGACTGCAGGGAAGCAGGAAAGAATACAATGGCTTGAGATAGCCACCCATCTACCAACACTTAAGGGACAATGCAAGAGCTATTAGTTGTGAAGTTCTATCTCTGACACCCTGCTGAGCTCAATAGACTGGGCCCAAGGCCCAGGAAACTGAGGCCTGGTCTACACTTAAAACTTAGATTGACATAGCTATAGAACTCAGGGGTCTGACAAATCCACCCCCTAGGCGCTTTAGCTATGCTAACCTAACCCCCATTGTAGACACAGCTAAACTGCTTCCATTGACCTAGCTACCATTGCTTGTGGAGGTGGAGTCCCTACAGTGATGGAAAAACCCCTTCCGTCACTGTAGTCAGGATTACAGAGTTATAGCAATGGTGCAGTAGCTGTGCCATGATAGCACCCATAGAGTAGACCTGGCCTGAGACACAAGATTTCTGGCTGGCCCCTCTCTTTCTAGGGAGGGGGCAGTTGTTTGGGAAAGACAATAAAAGGTGGCAAGCTTCTAGATAAGATCAACGTGTGTGTATAGACTGCTGTTTTAAAAAGCTTTTTCTTTCATGTTATGGTATGTTTTATTCGTACTGTTAAGATTAAACAAGTTTAAGAGTACCTTGGTTTAAGAAGGCTGACTGACATAATAATAAACACATTTGATCCACAGGATACTGTAGCCTAGGTCCCAGTTTAAGAGAGTGGAAGTACAGCATGAGTCCACCCAGGAGCGGTAAAGCCATAAGCCCTGATACCTGAGGGGGTGCATCCAGAGGCACAACAAAAGGATTAGACATGCAGCTAGCCCTTTAACTGTGACAACTGGAGTAATAAGAGGTGAGTAGCTGAAAAGCGGTGCATGGTATGGATAGGCTGAGTCAAGCAGACCTCTGTCAGAACTGCCAAACTCACCCACACCCACTAGTGACAATAACCCCAAATCCAAACCCCGCTTCCTACACTAGACCCTCCCCAGTGACAAACCTCCACCATACACGAGGGCTGTGACCCTTGTCATTTGGTCCCAGTTAATGAGGGACCATTCTACAGGCCATCCCTACCAACCAGCTCTATCTTTAAAAATAAACATTCATAGCTTTCATAGCCACATTAATGCAAAATGAGTTCATCTACCTTGTCACAACAATGAATAACCTAATCTCAATTGTGCTAAAGCATACTGATGTTGAACAAGATGTTGAAAGATGGTGAACAAGTGGCTGCATATGTTTAGCAATTATATTTGAGAAAATGACTGCAGAAAAATTGAATCTGACAATAATATACTAATAAATAGTCTTATTTTGATTCAGGTCCAATTATTATACCTAACTTGGACTCATTACTTTTGAAATCATTGTATATTACTGTGAACTTTTCCAATCATGTCAGAATGCAAATATAATATTAAAATCTGATATATAGGGATGTGCTAGAACAATGTATTTTTTCTCTTAAAATATAGTTGAATATTTAGCTATTATTCTGAGAATTTTCCAATTAAGTTAATGATATATTAATAGTACAATGAGTACCAAAAAGAATGAATGATGATTCAACACATATTTTGAAATATTGCCATTTTCACTTTACAATATTCTTATTCCGGGTTGCACAAAGGAAATTTTGTATTTAGAGTTAGATAGTAGTTTGTTCTTTCTTATATGTCCAGAGAAGTCACTGAATAATGACTGGTGTTGAATGGATATGAGGAACTTTCGGTACTTTCCTATTGGTATCAAGAGTATATTTTGGTGGCTCTTCTACTTTATGTTAGAGATGATACATGTAACTCCTGGGGTTGGAGGGGGAACAACTGACAGTTTTATTATAGAATTTTGTGCTTGGATTCTAGATAAGTATAAGATGACTGCAGAACAAAGACTTTCTGCAGTCATCTTATGTTTTCATGCATGATCTGTTTTCAATACACCTGGATTGTTTGTGAATCTCACATATTCACTTCCTTAATATAAGCTTGAATATTTTGCCTGAGGATCAAGATAATTAGCCAGTAGTTTCTTGATTCTAAAAGACTGGTACCATTGTTTACCTTTTCAACAGGTACTTCTTTCTGACTTTCAAAAAATCATGGAAGATTATTTCAGAGATTCTGAGATTTTGTCGGTTAGTTCTCTTTAAATGTTTGAGTGTTTTTGTCCTCACCTGTCAATATATAAAAGTGTCAGAGAATCTTTTTTTCCTCGCTCTCTGTTTACTTATGCTTACTGATGCTTATGACCTTGCTAATTATTACCCAATAATTACCCATCCTCTTCTAAAAAGTTCTCTGAAATCCTTACACCGCTTTAATGAAAAAGGATAAAAATATAAGATAAAACTACATTTTTAACATTTCAGCTATACTGGAGATTTTGGAAACCTACTCACTTTTTCTTGTTCTATTGCACTTATTTTCCCCCATTTCTTCACTTTTACTGAATTAATTCATAGATTTTGTTCTCATTTCCTTTGACTCCCCTCACTTGCATTAGTTTATTTTGCTTTTTTGCCTCCTGTAGGTTTTGATTGCATTTCTTGATAGCAATCTTGTATGTATTCCTTTCCATTTCCTCTCTTGCACCATTTCTCCATACAATACTTAGTTTTGTTTTGATATTTTAGGTTACTGCATTTGGAAAAAAGGAAAAAAAGTAAGGCAATGGAACAAACCACCATGACAGGCCATGAAATTGCTATTACTGGAGATATTCAAGGTGAGACTAGTCTGCTATGTAGTAGGGACGGCTTAAGGATAACATGAAAGACACAATGCAGATAAATAGACTAAAAAGACAGGGCAGGATCCTTTCCAACCCAAATCTTGACTTTCATGCTCTCAATTTCTCCGTAGAAATACCTACTACCAATTATCCTTTTCATGAGCCATATCATGGCATTTATTTTTAAGCAGGATTCCTCATTGATTTCACAGGGAAATTCTGTTGAGAAATGGATGGCACAATATGATACCATATTTTGAAAGAAAAGAATAGTCAAGTGCTCAAAGTATCGGCTTGGGCAGCAGGTTAGATTAAACTCTAACCCTAGCTCAAAAGCGAATTCTCTAGGATGTGTTGGATTATTATTGATGATTATTATTATTTGATTTATTATAGATTATTATTCATGATTATTATTTGAATCATTATTTTGAATTATTTTAGCTCCTAGGGGCTCTGGGTCTATCGTGCTAAGCACTTTGCAGACATGTAACAAAAAAAAAGAGTCCTGTCCCCAGAGAGCTCACAATCTATGTGATATGATGCAACTTGAGGAGAAAACAGACAAGTTGGGTGAGGAATGGTGGGAGGATGAGGTAACAAAATGAACAGAGCTGAGCACAGAAGAAGTCAGAGTCAGACAGACGTCATTTGCCTAATCAATGACAGATGGGAGTGATTTGTGGGAATCCTGGCAAAAGTAGGTTTAAGGAGAAATGTATGAAAGGATAAGGAGGCAGCTTTATGAATATTGATGGAGAGACTGGCCCCTTGCATAGAGGGAGGTATGGAGGTTTCTGGGGGAAAAGTGGACAAGTTGGGGATGAAGGCTACCAGCACTGGCCCAGCAAAGTGGCAGAACAAAAACTCCATAAACTAGTTGATCTGGTAATCTGATCTGATGGGCAAGTTTAATCTTTCTTCCTCAGTTTCTTCATCTATAAAATAATGATAGTAACCAACTCATAAGGCCGGTGGGAGAATAAATTAAAGTTTGTAAATTTAACTGAAAAATGAAACGTGATATGTACTGGGTAACTGCTAAATATTATTATGACAAGAAGTAGTATATTTTCTTCTGTGCTATTGCAAGAAAGGGAAAATCAAAGCACACATGCACATCTTATCAATTTCCAATGCAGGACCATAATATGATGTACAAAATCATCCAATTGAAATATACAGTATGCTGTCACCAAGTAAACATTTTGTATTTGTTAAATAATTAGTGGCTCTAAGTAGCCCTGTCAGAGTAAATATGTAATTATCTAGTTCAGCTGACTGTAAGAAGCTAAAGAGTGTCTTGAATGTACTGTATCTCTACAACATTGAGAGGGAAGAAAACAAAGTAAGAAAGGATACAGCCGTGGGTAGGAGAATGGACATAAGGAGGAAGGGTAGTGTAGATACCAGTCTAATAGGTGATACTGGCGGTAGAATGTCAATGCCTAATCGGGTAAAGAATGTGAGCAAAGCCAAACAGCAAAAATTAAGATGTTTGTACACCCATGCGAGGAGCCTAGGTAACAAAATGGAGGAACTAGAGTTACTGGTGCAGAAAGTGAAACCAGATATTATAGGGATAACAGAAACATGGTGGAATAGTAGTCATGACTGGAGTACAGGTATTGAAGGGTATGTGCTGTTTAGGAAAGACAGAAATAAAGGCAAAGGTGGTGGAGTAGCATTGTATATCAATGATGAGGTAGACTGTAAAGAAATAAGAAGTGATGGAATGGATAAGACAGAGTCTGTCTGGGCAAAAATCACACTGGGGAAGAAAGCTACTAGAGCCTCCCCTGGGATAGTGCTTTGGATGTGCTATAGACCACTGGGATCTGATTTGGATATGGATAGAGACCTCTTTAATGTTTTTAATGAAGTAAATACTAATGGAAATTGTATGATCATGGGAGACTTTAATTTCCCAGATATAGACTGGAGGACAAGTGCTAGTAATAATAATAGGGCTCAGATTTTCCTGGATGCGATAGCTGATGGATTCCTTCACCAAGTAGTTGCTGAATAAACAAGAGGGGATGCCACTTTAGATTTGGTTTTGGTGAGTAGTGAAGACCTCATAGAAGAAATGGTTGTAGGGGACAACCTTGGTTCGAGTGATTATGAGCTAATTCAGTTCAAACTAAATGGAAGGATAAACAAAAATAGATCTGTGACTAGGATTTTTGATTTCAAAAGGGCTAACTTTAAAAATTAAGGAAATTAGTTAGGGAAGTGGATTGGACTGAAGAACTTGTGGATCTAAAGGTGGAGGAGGCCTGGAATTACTTCAAGTCAAAGTTGCAGAAACTATCAGAAGCCTGCATCCCAAGAAAGGGGAAAAAGTTCATATGCAGGAGTTGTAGACCAAGCTGGATAAGCAAGCATCTCAGAGAGGTGATTAAGAAAAAGCAAAAATAACAGGAGTACTTGTGGCACCTTAGAGACTAACAAATTTAAATTTGTTAGTCTCTAAGGTGCCACAAGTACTCCTGTTATTTTTGAGGATACAGACTAACACGGCTGCTACTCTGAAACCTAAGAAAAAGCAGAAAGCCTACTAGGAGTGGAAGATGGGAGGGATCAGCAAGGAAAGCTACCTTACTGAGGTCAGAACATGTAGGGATAAAGTGAGACAGGCCAAAAACCATGTAGAGTTGGACCTTGCAAACAGAATTAAAACCAATAGTAAAAGGTTCTATAGCCATATAAATAAGAAGAAAACAAAGAAAGAAGAAGTGGGACCACTAAACACTGAGGATGGAGGATAATTTAGGCATGGCCCAATATCTAAACAAATATTTTGCCTCAGTCTTTAATGAGGCTAATAAGGAGCTTAGGGATAATGGCAGGATGACAAATGGGAATGAGGATATGGAGGTAGATATTACCACATCCGAGGTAGAAGCCAAACTCAAACAGCTTAATGGGAGTAAATTGGGGGCCCCGGATAATCTTCATCCAAGAATATTAAAGGAACTGGCACATGAAATTGCAAGCCCACTAGCAAGAATTTTTAATGAATCTGTACCGTATGACTGGAGAATTGTTAACATAGTTCCTATTTTTAAGAAAGGGGAAAAAAGTGACCCGGGTAACTACAGGCCTGTTAGTTTGACATCTGTAGTATGCAAGATCTTTGAAAAATTTTTGAAGGAGTAAATAGTTAAGGACATTGAGGTCAATGGTATTTGGGACAAATACAACATGGTTTTACAAAAGGTAGATCGTGCCAAACCAACCTGATCTCCTTCTTTGAGAAGGTAACAGATTCTTTAGACAAAGGAAATGCAGTGGATCTAATTTACCTCGATTTCAGTAAGGCATTTGATACAGTTCCACATGGGGAATTATTAGTTAAATTGGAAAAGATGGGGATCAATATGAAAATTGAAAGGTGGATAAGGAGCTGGTTAAAGGGGAGACTATAACGGTTCATACTGAAAGGTAAACTGTCAGCCTGGAGGGAGGTTACTAGTGGAGTTCCTCAGGGATCGGTTTTGGGACCAATCTTATTTAATCTTTTTATTACTGACTTTGGCACAAAAAGTGGGAGTGTTCTAATAAAGTTTGCGGATGACACAAAGCTGGGAGGTATTGCCAATACAGAGAAGGACCAGGATATCATACAGGAAGATCTGGATGACCTTGTAAACTAGAGTAATAGTAATAGTATGAAATTTAATAGTGAAAAGTGTATGGTCATGCATTTAGGGATTAATAACAAGAATTTTTGTTATAAGCTGGGGACTCATCAGTTGGAAGTAACAGAGGAGGAGAAGGACCTCGGAGTATTGGTTGATCACAGGGTGACTATGAGCCGCCAATGTGATATAGCCATGAAAAAAACTAATGCAGTCTTGTGATGCATCAGGCAAGGTATTTCCAGAAGAGATAAGGAGGTGTTAGTACCGTTATACAAGGCACTGGTGAGACCTCATCTGGAATACTGTGTGCAGTTCTGTTCTCCCATGTTTAAGAAGGATGAATTCAAACTGGAACAGGTACAGAGAAGAGCTACTAGGATGATCCGAGGAATGGAAAACCTTTCTTATGAAAGGAGACTCGAAGAGCTTGGCTTGTTTAGCCTAAACAAAAGAAGGCTGAGGGGAGATATGATTGCTCTCTATAAATATATCAGAGGGATAAATACCAGGGAGGGAGAGGAATTATTTAAGCTCAGTACCAATGTGGTCACAAGAACAAATGGATATAAACTGGCCATCAGGAAGTTTAGACTTGAAATTAGACGAAGGTTTCTAACCATCTGAAGAGTGAAGTTCTGGAACAGCCTTCTGTCACAGAGTTTGGGGGAAGACAAGGCCCTGCACCCCCGGCTTCCTGCGATTCACCATGACTCTCAGCCAGCCACTAAAACAGAAGGTTTATTTAGATGACAGGAACACAGTTCAAGACAGGCCTTTCAGGTACAGACAACAGGACCCCCTCAGTCAGGTCCATCTTGAGGGGCCAGGGGAGGCCAGGAGGTCTGTCTGGCCTTCCCTCCATTTTCCCAGCCAGCTCCAAACTGAAAACTCTCCAGCCCCTCCTCTCTCTTTCCCGGGCCAGGAAGTCACCTGATCTCTTTGTTCTTCAACACCTTTAGTTGGCATCTTTGCAGAGGAGGGGCCCAGGCCATTAGTTGCCAGGAGACAGGGTGTCAGCCATTCTCTTTGCAGACAGGATCACACTGGCCTCCTAGGGCTCTGCAACAATCACACACCCCTAGACACTCGAGAAATGCATAGGGGAAACTGAGGCACCCACACAGCACTCAGGAAAAACATTAAGAACATTCCAACTTCGTCACACCTTTCCAAGGGGAGAAGTGGGGGCAAAAGACATATCTGGCTTCAAGACTAAGCTTGATAAGTTTATGGAGGATGGTATGATGGGATAGCCTAATTTTGGCAATTAATTGATCTTTGATTATTAGTGGTAAATATGCCCAATGACCTGTGATGGGATGTTAGATGGGGTGGGATCTGAGTTACTACAGAGAATTCTTTCCTGGGTGTCTGTCTGGTGAGTCTTGCCCACATGCTCAGGGTTTAGCTGATCGCCATATTTGGGGTCGGGAAGGAATTTTCCTCCAAGGCAGAGGCCCTGGGGTTTTTTCGCATTCCTCTGCAGCGTGGGGCATGGGTCACTTGCTGGAGGATTCTCTGCACCTTGAAGTCTTTAAACCACAATTTGAGGACTTCAATAGCTCAGACATAGGTTGGGGCTTATTACAAGAGTGGGTGGCTGAGATTCTGTGGCCTGTGTTGTGCAGGAGGTCAGACTAGATGATCATGATGGTCCCTTCTGACCTTAACGTTTACGACTCTATGACTCTAACAGGTTTAGATGAATAGTTTAAACCCAAACATTTCCACTGTATTTATTTCTTGGATGTGTAGTGTCATTATTTATGGGTTCACTTTCTGAAGATGTTTGCTATATTTTATCGTGGAAATGGTATAAACTTAGCTATGTCATTGCTAGCCATCTGTTAAGATCACATCCTCTTAGTGTTTACCTCCAATCAGCTTACTGAAGGACATTCAAAGTCTACAGAAAACAGCTGTTATACACAGGACCTACAAAGATGGAGTCAAACAGTGCTTAGTGCACCCGTGCAGCCCCATCTATGAGTGGCAGTAGTGGTTCACAACTAGGGCTGCCATTTCTGAGGAACAAAACAAACAAACAAACAAAAAGTACATCCCTGAGCCCATTAAACTGGACAGCTGATTCTGAGCACTCTTACAGATTTCCCAAGATTTACCTCAAAAGGGATGATCTGGGGAAAACTTGGACAGATTGCAATCCTAGTCACAGTCCATTGCCCCCATTACCTACACATACACACACCTGTGTGTGTGTGTGTGCACATGCGCTTGAGTGAGCAAATAGATTATTGCTGGCATGTCCTGCCTACTGTGACCCACCCACAAACCTCTGCCTACAGTCCCATGAAGTGCACCACTGAAGATCACTGCTCTGTATAAAGTCCTCTTAAATGAGGCCCTGACTCTACTGCATGATGGAAAGGTAGTTTTTGCACTGTGGCTTGGGTGTTGATTGGCTACGGAGGGAGAGATGGGGATGGAGCGAGAGAGAAAGGACAGCATTCATTGATAGTAACTGTTGTATAGGTTCTTAACACCAGCACTCTAATCCTTATCCCGGAGTTCTTTAAGGCCATCCATAGTACTAAGACAAATACTGGCCATGCCAATTTATTTATTGTTATGGAACCAATAAAAAAACCTACCAGTGATAACATATTCATTCTGGAATTTTAGATTTTTGCTCTTGACCCATTGTCTCATTCCAAAGCTGATGGGCAGTACGGGCTTTAAAATGGCGCCAGGCCCTTACAGACCCATCTAACCCAGCCACATGGCCCGGTCCGGCCCCTTGCCCAGGGCAATCCAGGTCCCAGGCCTTGATGTGTGAGTTGTTCCCAGCTGGCAGGTCCCGCTCTCCTATAGAAAGGCTCGACATCCAGCAACCGGGCACCACCATGCAGGCGGGGTTGATAGGCATGCCCGGGCAGGCTCTTGGGGGTTGCATCACAGGGGTCTGCCTCACGCCCCAACATGGCTCCGAGCAGTCTCTGCTGGCCACCACCTGCCAGGCCCTCTCCACCTCCCCAGGGCTGAGCCACCTGGGACCGGTGCAGAGGCCGGGCTGGTCTCAGCGAGTGGGAGGGAGTAGCGAGTGAGGCTTGGCCAGGCCACGCCAGACAAGTGGGTCTTGAGGGAGCCCAGCACAGGCAGGCCTCCCTCCTGCTCCAGACTGGCTGATTGTGCTGCTCCCAAGGGGCCAGAGCGATCCCCGCACCGGGACTGACCCTGGTGCGCTGCTGGCTCAGCCCGGCAGACACAGTCATCTCCCAGCAGGCTAATGAGTGTGGCCAGGGTGAAAAGCGTGGGGGAATGGGTCTCTGGGGGGGCCTGTGGAGGGGAGCTGGGCATTGGGGGATGGGGCAGGTTTGTGTGTTTTTGGGCGCTGGGATAGAGGGTCTATGGGGGAGTGCTGGGTAGTGGGGGGGTCTGTGAGGGGGCACTGAGCAGTTATGGTGGCGGAGGCACAGAGCACTGCGGGGGGGTCTGTGGGCAGGGGGGCACTGGGTAGTAGGTGGTGTTGTGCAGGGCACTGTGCAGTTATGGTGGTGTGTGGCAGGGTCTCTGGGCAGTGTGGCGCTGGGCATAGGAGGGTGTGTGTGGGGGTGCTGGATGGGGCAGTGGCATGGTGAGGTGCACGGGCCTGCCCCCGAGGGGAAGAGGTGCATTAGCAGCGCAGGGCCAGGTGGGTCAGTGTGCGTCTGGTGGCTGCCGGTTTCTAAACAGTGCCCTCGCACTGGGCTGGGTGGGGTGGCGCTACCCCAGCTGCGCCATGCCCCATTGCCCTTGCTGGCCCCTCGCTCCAAGGATCAATCCCCTGCACCATGCCCCGTTGCCCCCATAGGGATCCACAAATATGTTTGGCGCCAGGCCTACAGAAGATTAATCCGGCCTGATGATGGGTATTTTTTTGTCCAGGCAATGGCAATTAAATCCAGGTATACTTCTAGCACGAAATACAATACATCTAGTGCAATAACTGTACAGACTGATAGTCAGAAACACACTATTCTCTAGTAGCTAAGGTAGGGGGAAAAAACACCCTTTCCTAGATACAGAGGCATTCCACATATTTGGAACAGTATTTCTATACTTTACTTAATTCTTTTGCCACCAGCAATATGCCTCATATATTAAATAATAAAATACACCTTCACATAATATGAATCAGGCTGAAACCCAAACAGTGCCCTTCCTTTCCACTTAATATTGCAGAACACATGCTATTTTGTTTGAGAAAACATAGATGAGTTAGAATTTGAGTTATGTGTGGGCAAAATAGCTCCCAAACTTTCTAATTTATGGGAGCAAGGGACACAATTTAGTCTGAACCTATAAATGGCTGATTTTAAAAAGAATTAATTCTTAGGCTTTGACCTTGAATGTCAAAGTTTATCACACAGCAAACTATTCCTTAGGAGTTATAAATCTCTGGCTCGCTGGGTTTAAAATGGTAAATGCTGCCAGAATCTTAAGTACAGTGAGATAAAGAGAGCTGCTTTAATAAATCATTGCCAGAGCAGCAGCCAATCATCCCTCTTTATTCACCAACATCCTGAAGCGCTCTCATTTCCCATAAATGTCAGCTTGAATGAAAATCAGAGAAAACCAAAACTCAGGGCTACTAACTGGCTAGAGCTACAGAGAAAAAGAACAAAAACACAACTGTCAGACAGAAAATCTTAGAAAAAGACAAACCAGCAGCATGGCACACATACGCTTGCAAATAAATTACTACACTGACAATGTTTGAGACTTCATAGGCAGCTAAGTATGAAAATAATATGAGCCACAGGCACAAATGACTTCAACATAGAGAAAATAAATGTTCCAAAAAATCCTTTTCCCCCCTACACTAATAGATAATAACATCTCTCAAGTCAAAGAATGAACTACTGAGAAAAAGATGAAATACAAAAACAGTCTGGACAGCAAAAATACTGAAAGCCTGTTTCAATGAAATAGGTTCCTGTCCAGCTTCTGAACTTTTGCCCTCCTCTTATGCTCAAGTATCACTTGCTATCACATTTTTTCCACCCACTTTGCAAAGCTAAAGTCAGTTCTTTGAATGTTACACATCAAGGGCATTTGTCAGGATGTTAAAGACTCATTTTCAAATAGAATACATACAACAATCTTTTGTCATTGTCTTTTTTCTCTACTATTCCCTCCCTATCTCAATGCTGCATAATAGACATACTCAGTATAGAGTGTAGGGTATTAACCAAGCCACCCTCATTAATGCATGGATGTCATGCTCATTCTAAATGAGAGAAGAATAACTCCAGCAGGCAGAAGCTGGAGTTGTTGTGAAACTAGATTTGAAGAGTAAAAAGATTACTTGTGTGCTAAAATTCCTATAGACAGCTCGGTGTGTACATAAGTAATGTACATAATAGATGGGTAAATAGAACATAATTATAACCTGGGGGGGGAGATTATTCTCATACACAAAACGAGAGGTGAAAATAGTTTGTCTCTATATTTATCAGAAAACCAGAATGGGATGAAAAGGTGGAAGGGTGAAGCTATATATAAAAGTTGCATTACCAGTGAGCTAAGTTACACTATCAAAAAATGAGATGGTGAAATTCTTTAGGTGAGGATACAAGAAATAAAAGAAAAAAAAAAATAAAGGAGAGCATCACCATGAATTTTTTTAGACCAAACCTCATAATACTTATGGGGATTGTAATACCAAGAGAGATACCTGTTGAGTAACAAATTCACTCAAGCTTATATCAGGAAATAGGTTCCTAAGTTAGGTAGAAGAAAACTTTCTGATCCATAAAGTAGGGACTCCAGCTAGAAGGGAAACCATCTTGGACTTTCTTTTTACTAATAAGGAGTAATTGATGGAGAACATGAAAACAATTAGAGATGCTTGAGATTCAGTACAGTACAGTAACGAATGAACTTATAGAGCAGTACCACGATATTACATGCTAGGAAATTATATTTTGACAAATTAAAATATCTAGCAAGTCAAGTCCAAGTATTAAAAATTACTAGCACCAAGAAGGCTGGACAATCCTACAAGACACCAGAGAAAAGATGCCACAAACTTAAATTCCTCTATAAAAGAAACATGTAAGGAACAAAAAATGTCCTGTGCGACTTCACAAAAAACTGCTCAAAGATCAGAGCTTTAAAAAAAGTCCTGTATCATAAATGCAAAAGAGGGAGGCAACCAATTAATAACATACACGTAGTCAAGTCTTGCAGAGAAAAGATAAGGGCAGCAAAGAAGCATCATGAAGTAACACTATCCAAATGGGAATACAAAAGGCTTTTATAAATATATCAGAGGAAAAACTAGTGCTAGACAGAAAGCAATCCCATTAATAAATGAGGAGTGGGTTTAAATTAATGATAACTCAAAAATAGCTGAGCTAGTGACCTCCTTTTACAATGTCTTTAACAAGAAAAATTAAAGTAGTTTGGCAAATTAACTCACTATACCAATAACCATTATTTTTGAAAAGTCATGGGAAACAGTTTGCTAGAGAAAAACTGAAGTAATACTCATTTTCAAAAAAGGAAGGGTTGATTCTGTAAATTCCAGTCCAACAAATAAATCTATTTTGTGTCTGTTTAACAATGAAAAAAAATATTGAGGCACAAAAATACTGATTGGTTTTAACCAGTTATTTTTGTTTATTCGTTTATCTGGTTGAATAGCAAGGATGAAATTCTCTGGCCCATCTGAGTTGCACTCAGCACATAATGAGAAAGAAGGGGGTAGAGGGGACTTTATGTCCCCTTTTGGGTCCCCAGACACCGGGGGCAGTAGGGATTTTAGAGTAGCTTTAACCTCCCCTGGGCTGCTAATGGCGCTATAGGGTCATTCTGGCACCTACGGATAGCTGGAACAAGGACTCAGTCACATCTCCTACACTGTGGCTTTCAGGGCTGATTTGGCTGTTCCTATGGTTCATTCCCCATACCAAAGTGTCATTCCTATTCCACCAGAGGGACCCAGTGTACCTATGTGGAAGGCAGCCACAATGCTTGCATTTTCTCAGCATAAAAAGGTATTTACTTGCATATCTGGTAGCCCTTAAAATAGCAAAGGATAACCTACCTGGAAGGGACGGGGCTGAGGCGATGGTCCTGTCCCTAGTACACCAGCTAGTGCCAGAAGGGCAGCTGTGATGGGTGAGTACCATATACCTTGTATACATAGGTA
Organism: Emys orbicularis; assembly: GCF_028017835.1. Lineage (NCBI taxonomy): Eukaryota > Metazoa > Chordata > Testudines > Emydidae > Emys > Emys orbicularis. The sequence goes on along the minus strand of NC_088683.1, from coordinate 75,101,663 downwards.
GCATGTGCCACTTTGAAATATGCTTTCCCTCCAATATCTCTTCATAATGTCTCATGCAAACCTTCAGTTACCACCAGTGGGAGACTTGTGGTGGATCAAGAGTCACCCAAAATCCTAATTTTCTAGCCCTGGACTACAATTAGAAATGTAATCTGGCATTTCCTCACTCTGAAGTCATGTACCAGGACTATTTGCCCCCACTGGCATTCTGGTTGCTTCCTTTCAGTGTTTAGACTGCTGGAGAGTTGACTTGTTGACTTTCCTATATACATTGGTCACTTTTACAGACTTGCCACTTTTGCCTTAGATAAACAGATAAGCATTCACAGTATTCTGTATACTTACTGTTATGAAAACCTAGGGAATACCATGGTGACCTTGGTGAGGCAATTGGGAAGTTTTTAAGGGTGAACACTATACTGTGTGTAGAACATGATTTCTCCTTTGAGAAATGAAAGGACTCTGGGTTTCAATGGGTCAATGGACGTTTGTCTTTTTATCTATTTTAAAGGGACAAAGTATTAAAATGTAACCATAACAACCATCCTTATCTACTAAAATACAGCACTATAACATTCTCATGAGATTCACCTGGTGAAATCATAAAAGACTCTTCTAAAACGACAGTGGTGCCAAATATTTATTCTTTAATCAGGATCTTTGGCTGTCTAGAATCCCTATTTATTCTCTGATCACGAAGAGCAAGAGGCTGGAAAGGAGAGCAGGATTCATCTCTGGTTGGGTTTCCCTAAAGAACAAAGGCTGCCAGAGTATGCACATTAATTTATTAATCTCTTGAAATGGACTTCTCCAGGGTCAAGTGAAAAGAGAAAGTCATTCCCTAAATCTACAACTGTCACATCCAGCATCTTGAGCTAACTGCACATCATCCAGCAAGATGTGGCCATATGTACAGTAGAAAATTTATACTGTGGCACACCAGGGATGATTTTTTTTTTTAATTCAAAAGTTGTTTTTCACAAGATTCAATAGAAGACGGTCAATCTGTGGAAGATATAGCGGTGTAAAATTCCTACTGGTGCCTCTCTGTGTTTAAAAATGCATATGCCTAATGCATGTCAACCAAATCTTTGCAGTCTCTCTTATAACTTAGTTTTATTCACAGTTCTACTATGTAATTCTCCATAGTACAAGCCATTGGAAAATTAGCAGTTTGTTACTACTTACCAGTTTTTAATGGAAATCTCATCTTCAGGAGACAATGAACACTACTTGTTTATTGTTAAATTATCCTATCTTTCTTTTTTTTTCTTTCCACATTAGCATAGCTATTAGCTAGTACATGGGCTCAGTGCTTCAAATAACAAACTGAAAAATCAATGTGTGAGGTAATTAGATGGAGTTGATGTTACCTGTGGTTTATGCTTGACTTTTATCACTAATTCGAGCAACACACAAACTTGAGACTCCAGAAACTATTACATTCCACAAAATGCAGCCTTGCCACTTGAATGAGACGTGCTGGTTTCCCAGCAACTGCTGGCTGATGCACTTGAGCACTGCAGTCTTATGATCAGAAATCCATTTGTGGTCTTGAAATGATCACAGAAATATAATCTTACTTGATCAGCAACAGGAATAAAAAGATACGAAGTATTTTCATGAAAATGAAAACATTACTAGCAGAAATACAGAAGGCCCCCTGATCATCACGTAGCTGTTCTGTGAAAGCAGCCTCAGCTTGGCACTGATCATTAGTATCATTACGAAAATATCAAGCTAGATCATGAATGGTGGCTGAGAAATACTTGGCAAGGCTGAGGAGTCGTGGGAGCAAAGGTGGCTCTAAATCATCTTTGCATTTTCCTTGATTCTGGGGCTGACTGGGGGCAGAGCTGATTTTCAGTGTAATTTAGAGCAGCTTCAACGTTGCTGTAAGGCTACATCTGCACTACAGTCAGGGGTTGTAATTTGCAGCTTATGCAGATGTACCCATGCTAGCTGTAATCTAACGAGCTAGCTCACTAAAAATATTGGTGATGTTGGACTGGTATGGGCTTCAGTGTATGCTGTGCTCACGTTGCTAGCCCATGCTGCTGCATCCTCACTGCTATTTTTAGTGAGCTAGCTAGATTACAGCTAGTGCAAGTATATCTATATGAGCGTGAATACACCCCAGTTGCAGTGTACACATAACATAAGTTATGCCCAGTTGTGCATTACCCTAGGGGCCATTCCAGCTTCCAGGCATCACCATGTGTCCTGTCTCCAAGGAGAATCCCCTGCACTGGAGTCCAGAAAAACTGCTACACCTTATGTATACTACTCAGTGGATTCCTTTTACCAAAAGGGAGTCCACAGGGTGCTGGTTAAGGATGCTTTCTGATTTCTGTGTTGCCAGAGTGGTGTAAAACAGTTGGAGAAGAACAAGGCAAAGTAGAAATGCTGAAACAAGGATACATGGTTATTCTCTTTATTTATAAAGTCAAGGATTGCATTGTTCAGTCACATTAATGCACAGTGGTTTGTGATTGGGGCGATGAAAGTCAGGCCTTGAGTTTGTTGTTGTTTTTAGGAAGACTGGTCAGGAGTCATTGATTTTTTGGGAGGGGAGAGAGGGTTGGTAGGAAAATGCTACTTCATGAAGCTGGTTTTTTCCGTGGTTGTCATGTGCCTGCAGTCACCATAATATTGATATTTAGCACTTATATAGCACTGAAGCCCTGCACAGCTGGAACTTAAAACAAACAGTAGTACTTAAAAAAAAAATCCAACAACACCCCTTTCCAACCTTTTTCTTTAAAAAATGGGTTTGATTTTTTTTTTAATCAGAATTTGCATACACTCTCAGTTACTATGTTTATGGCCTTAATGTTTTTACACAAGACACAAAAGCAACATGAGTAATAAGATCAATACTTTATCATCTAGCCAATGGTAATTTATTTCCAGGATGTCAATTATCAATAACAATAATGCAATCCACAAGGATTACAATACCAACCATGCCCCAAGGTACTATATAGTACATGAAGTTGCACGAAGCACTCTAATAAAAATTATAAGCATAAATAAATAAATATGATTATGTTTAAATATAAACAAAACTAAGGACTAGTTAAGAGCAACCACGTTCCAGACTGGGACACTAAACCAATTAGAAGCATATTTGACATTTATCTGCAATTTATAATTGGAATAGTTTATAGAACACTTTGAGTTGCTCTCAACCGTGTCTAAAATTAATGAAAAACAACATATCTGATACATGCTAACCAACCTCAACCTAAGACAATATAATATTTTCCTAGCACCTCTACTCATGTTAATTATGGGTAAAAATGGAGCTGTATCACATCCTTTGCATTTTAACATCTCGGATAACTGTCCTTTCCCTAAGATGAGGGGGAGAGAATTGCTTGCCTGCCAGTAAAAATTCTCCTTGGGCAGCTTGGTGGATTTTGCTGGCTTTTGTCTTTTCCTTGAGCCTCTTGCCCAATAGCTCCCCTGGAATCTATATTCAGCTGTGGCCTGGGTCTAATGGTTCCTCCCTTTCGGTTGAGGGTGTGGGCCTCTACCTTTGAGAGGGCCTAAAATTGTCTGACTCAGTACCTGCAAACAGTCCACTGGAATACATTCTTGTAAGAAGAGTGAAAGGAGTATCTGAATAATTCCAAGAAAAGGAAGAACTCCTGGGATCCAGCAGTACGTTTTCAACATGGAGGGCTTGAAAAGCTTGTTTCCTCACCTTGCCTCCCTAGCCAAGAAGGATGTAGCCAACTGGGGAAGTAATGGGGAGGAGAAGACCTGGTCTTCATCCCTCTCTTACTTAGACTTCCCAAATGGAAGTCCACTAAGGCATTTCTGGTCCTTCCTACATTAATGTACTCTCTGCTGAGTCTTTGCCTAGGTCAAGGGAACTCCCACATAGGACATGCCTGTTGTCTGTCTGGGAAAGACACTGGATCTTGTAGGTTTATCCCTCCCACACTGCAGGATCCAGAGGAGGCCAGGGTCATTTATAGGGAGACTCCCAACAGATCCCTTCCCTTTCCCTGAGGATGCCCATGGAACTCTTCAGAAGGGTGTCACAGAAAATATAAAACGGCCCTGATTTTATCATAATTTCCTGGAAACTTCTGTGGGAGCCAGAGGGAGCCAGTGTCTCTTACAGGCCTGCCATTGGTTTACCCACCCCTGCCCACCCAACTCCACTTTCTCCCACAGTTCCAATTCTGGACCTATGCACAGCAAGCTCCAGAAGGTTCTGAGGAAGTGAGTGAGTGGTGCCATGAAGGAGTCATCTGCACTCCTGCAAAGATCCACCTGTGGACAGTCCCTTCCCCCCTTGTATCTGGGGGAGAGGGAGTAGTGAAAGTCCCAATCACTTGAGACTAAACTAGGAATATACACTATATGACCTAGTAATGTTTTTCATCATGTGATTTCTTGTTCAGCTCCTTTCCCCAGCAATTTGTTCAATTTTATTCGATTTATTTAATTTCATTTATTTTTTGATAAGGTAATATACTAGTGTCTGATTAAAAATTGTAGGATATTTTAATTGGGCATGCTCTGCTCCTGCCTTCTGACATCTCAGACATAGTTCAGACTCCACAGATTAGGTATCCGCACTGTGCAGTTTATTACAGATCATCAGTTAACACCTTTACAGTTCCATACAGCAATACTACTCTCAGCAGTCATACTCAGATTGAGGCTCGAGAGCTGCAAGTGGCTCTTTGGGGGGTGGGATAGCTCAGTGGTTTGAGCATTGACCTGCTAAACCCAGGGTTGTGAGTTCAATCCTTGAGGGGGCCACCTAGAGATCTGGGGCAAAATCAGTACTTAGTCCTGCTAGTGAAGGCAGGGGGCTGGACTCGATGACCTTTCAAGGTCCCTTCCAGCTCTAAGAGATAGGATATCTCCATTAATTTAATTTAATTTAATTTAATTTTGGGGGAGGGATAGCTCAGTGGTTTGAGCATTGGCCTGCTAAACCCAGGGTTGTGAGTTCAATCCTTGAGGGGGCCACTTAGGGATCTGGGGCAAAATCAGTACTTGGTCCTGCTAGTGAAGGCAGGGGGCTGGACTCGATGACCTTTCAAGGTCCCTTCCAGTTCTAGGAGATAGGGTATCTCCATTAATTACTATTATTAATTATTATTATTATTATCTTTAATGTGTCTCCTGCGGCTCTTTGCAGAACTTGATATTAAAATGTTATGTGATTTAATTATTAACCCATCTAAGATATTAACCAATCAGGATGCTTTTACTATATTCACCAATTGTAGAATACTTGGTCAGGCATTTTTGCTGTGGGTGTAATTTTCACATGCCTGTAATGTATACATATATATAACCTGTGTGTGTGTGTGTGTATATATATATATATATGTATATGTATTAAATTAAACAATGAATTTACACCACTGTGGCTCTTTTAGATAATGTTGATTTCTAATTTGGCTCCTGAGTCACAATGATTCACAGTGTCACTTGTACCATCACCCATTCCCAAAGGGCCTGAGCGGGGAACAGGTCTCCCTTCCTTCAGATTTCTCTAAACCTAGGCTCAGTCAGCCCTGCTCCTCTCTTTGTACTTTCTTCCTATGCCTTTTTATCAGTCCTCAGCTGATGGGCTAATTAATCCTTTAGCATGCCTAACCTGGTTAGATAATTACATTCTATTCCTCCTTCAGACCGCTCTGGGGGATCTTCTTACTGTCTGAGTGATCAGAGTGCTGGCTCACTTGTTACTTCCAAGCACTTTGTCACCGATATATTAAGCAAAAAACCCCAATCCTCTAAAGTATATTGTTACGATTTATTTCCAAATTAAGCACTTTGAGGAATGAGAAATATCTGTACTGTCAATCATTGTTGTTCCCAAGGCAATGCATTTCTTTTCAAAGCTACATACACTTTTAAAATTGAATGAAGCAATTTTTGCTTTCATTAATTTACCCACTCAGCGCCTACCCTTTTCTGTTCTGTGCTTCAATCTGAAATATATCTGGACCATAATTTCTCCCAAGCAAGTACCTAACCTCACAGCCAAAACACACTGGTAACTTTTTAACAGCTTATTCTTTTAGGAGAGTTTAAATTAGGGAAAAGTGGGGGGGGGGGTTAATTTGATACAAAGAAATTTTATTCTTTAAAATGATTTGATGCACTTAACAGTTTTGAATTATGAATTAATTGTATCTTTTGGTACAAAAGATTTTGTAAAATGCATTGCGGGTTCGATTGTTAATTTTGCACATCTGATCCTGCTTAAATTGTTATGACAATGTTTTGTTTACATATGGCAAGGAAATCTTTGAAGGCTTAATATTTTAACAATTAGATACAGATGAGATTAATGCTGTAACTTCAAAAGAAAACAAACTCCAAGCATACTGATGTACCAAATATTTGTCTGTTAAGAGATGAAGTCACCACAAGGGACCCAAAATAAGGGCAGCAAGTCTCTAGAACCTCCTTTATGAGAAAAGACTGAAAAAGGAGGATCATCTTTTCCTTTCTTGATCAAGAGAGACTCAGAAGTGACACAATTTAGATTTGAAAAGTAGAATGTGATAGAAGTGCATGGAAAGAAACCTTTCAAAGAAAGAGGTGAACACATTAGTATTCTACAGAAAGTATTACACAGTGAGTGATGTTCTGTACATTGACTGGTGGCTACTCTCTGTGATGTATCCTTCCCAAATCACAGCTTCATGGTCTGTCAACTTGGACAATGACTGTACCAAACTTCCTGGGCTGCATAGCCTTTTCTTATTCTGAAAATTTAAAGGCTTTCATGTTCCGTAACCTGCTCAGCCTTGTTGACATTTTTATTCTTTTCATTTTCACCTAGTTACAATACTGCATGATAATTTCTCAGCCTGGATGCTGGGAATCATTTTCACTTCTGGTATATAGTGGGCAAGTACAATTCCATAGAGATGTATCCGCTTTGCACCATAACTGCCAACCCAAAGTTCATTTTGCAAATATACATTAGGGCCATATTATAATTTTCCTGCCAGTCCCATGTATGGAACAGCATCTTATTGCCTGTCCCAAAAGTAGCCCATGAAGCGAATTGCAACTCAAAAAGTGTATGTCTGTCTACACTGCACACTACTTTTGGCAGGGTGTAATGCACATACTCATTTAGCCCCCTAGCATGGGTATAAATAGCAGTTTGGACCATGGCAAATGGAGTAAAGACATGCCTGAAGGGTATGTGTATGTACATACCCTACATTGCTCTCTACTTGTCCACGCCATGCCTCTCCAACTACATTGCAGTGGGGAAAGACTCCTGCAGTGGGGAGGCAGTGGATGCTACACTCTACAGAAAGGCTCTGGAAGCAGGGAGAGATTCTGGCAGCAGGGAGTTGCTGAAGCCTTTCCCCTCTGCCTCCCTTCTGCCAGAGCCTTTCATTGACACACGTAGCTACACACCACAATGTGGACGCCGCCTGCTTTACACTGCGGTGTGTAGCTACACATATGTTACACGACAACGCCAGTGGTGTACTATGTGGACATAGTTAAAAGAGTCACAACCTGCCTTTCAGTTCTACCCCTGCTCCAACAGGGACAGCGCTATGCTCAGAGTAGTGCACATCCTCCAGGGTCCTGACCCAGTGTCTTGGAGGGGCATTACTAGGGCTCCATCCATTTTCTATTCCCACCCACCCCTCATCTACCTGGGGGACTGGCAGAGATGCAGTACAACACAGGTAGTTGGCACAAGGGAGCCTTATGTCCCTTTCTACCTCCCCCCTACATGGGTGTGCAGGATGGGCCAAGATCTGGCCCTTAGTTTTACTCATAATTTCCCATCACTTGTGAATTCTACTTAAGCTGCCAAATGCAAAATGTTCCAAGACACTGATTTCTAGCCAAAAAATCCAGGAAAGAGATTTTCAATGTTTTGAATAAGCTTACTTCCTTTGAAGAGGTTAATTTCAAGAGTCATGCAATGGTGTTCTCCTTGCCTGCCAAGCACGCATATGTTTATTTATGTTTAGTAAGCAGTCAATCAGTACATAAGCAGTTCTTAAACATATAGTTTTTAAGCAGGAGAGTATGACATTTTGTTTTAATAATCAGAATATTTTTCTCTAGGAGGAAGCAGATATCTCTGAGGATTATCAATACCTAAGGCAAAGTAGAGCAAAGGGTAAGTGATCCATTCTTTGGGCAGATACTATTGTATCCCATATAGTAAACCCCGAAAAGCTCCCAACACATACACACAGACAATTTTTACAAGGGGCTAATGAAGTAATTGTCTAAAATAGATCATTTTTGTAATCTTTCAGAGCTGTAATCTCAGTTGTATTTATTACAGGGTATGCTCTCCAGTATAGCTCTTTGTTAGTGGCACAACAGCAGAAGACAATCATCAGAGAAGGCTAGCTCCGCAAGTCACAAGTGAAACCAAGTCAGTTTACAGAATATAGTGTATTCTCTGGCTTCTGGAATCAAATGCATACCACACCAAAGAGAGTCAAATTAAATCTTTATATAATTAAAACTGGGGTGTTCTTGTGAACAGTCAAAAGCTTTCTCCCATCTCATTCTTCTAATTAAAGACAGACAGTATATCATTCTTTTCCCCTTAGTAATTAGTTACAGTACCAGACCAGAGAGATGCTGCTACTGAAGGTGTATTCAAGCACTCTGCACATCTGAGAGTCTTGATCATGCATACTGATATTCTCCTTAGAAATAATAGGCTACCCTCAAAACAATCCCATCTACATTCTTCCTGAAAGGAAATATTTGCAATTTGTTAAAATATAATGAAATCCAGCCTCACTGCAAATAATTTATAACAATTTAAAATAAACATTGAGTTGAGCAGAAATGAAGAATGCAAATAGAATGCATATGACACTAGCAAATAAGTCCATACCACCCACTCTGTAAGGATAGATTAAAGAGCATGTACAATGGATCAACTGCAAACGGATGCCATTCAGCTTAATGATCCTACAATAAGTTAAATGGTTTAGCCCATTTAGCATCATAGGAAAACCAAATTTACTTCCATTCCTTGAGGAAGACTAAAAAGCTACTTCCATATATGGTGACAGGTTTCAGAGCAGTAGCCGTGTTAGTCTGTATCAGCAGAAACAAGGAGGAGTCCTTGTGGCACCTTAGAAACTAACATTTATTTAGGCATAAGCTTTCATGGGCTAAAAACCACTTCATCAGATGCATGGAGTGAAAAATACAGTAAGCAGAATATATATTATAGCACATGAAAAGATGGGAGTTCCCTTACCAAGTGGGGGGTCAGTGCTAACGAGCCAATTCAATTAAGGTGGAAGTGGCCTATTCTCAACAGTTGACAAGAAGGGGTGATTTTCCCTCCCTTGGTATTCACCCCTTCTTTTCAACTGTTGAGAATAGGACACTTCCACCTTAATTGAATTGGCTTGTTAGCACTTGACATCCCCCCTCCCCCCCACACACACACACTTGGTAAGGCAACTCCCATCTTTTCATGTGCTATAATATATATTCTGCCTACTGTATTTTTCACTCCATGCATCTGATGAAGTGGGTTTTAGCCCATGAAAGCTTATGCCCAAATAAATGTGTTAGTCTCTAAGGTGCCACAAGGACTCCTGGTTGTATTTACTTCTGTGACATTGCACCCCATAATGCTTTATGGGAATACGCTTATGAATGTATATATGACATAACTGGAATATGTTTTATGCTACATATGCCATGTAACATATCTCTGTAAAGGTTATGATCTACTGAATATATTCATCCTATTTGTATGCACATATCATTTTTGTATTCGAAGTTATGAATATTGGCTATGTACTTGTTTAATTTTAAGTAGCCTCAGTGAAGCAGTTGGTCAGTTTCCTGAGAAAAGACTATTCTCAGTAAGTGCCCAATCAAGAAACACTTAAGCTAACTATGAACTTGGAGATGCCAATCCACATCTGAGCTTTCCCAGGAATGTGGCCTGGCTGGTAAGCAACTCAGTCATGCATGGACATGTGACTTGCCCATGTTACTCCAAAACTCCATCTTGGAGCTGAATTCTGGACAGGAGAGAGGAGGGGGTCTCCACCCACAGGAGAAAGTCTATTTAAGCCCCTGGGAGACCCCTACATTTTGTCTTCAGCTGCTCAAGAGATAGCCTCTCCACCCCCAAAGGATACCTGAAAGAAACTGGAACAAAGGACAGTAACCACAGGGGTGTGAGTGATTGCTGCTCCCAGACTAGAAGGAGGCTAGTCTGTGGCCTGGTCCACACTAACTCCCCACTTCGAACTAAGATACGCAACTTCAGCTACGTTAATAATGTAGCTGAAGTCAAAGTACCTTAGTTCGAACTTACCGCGGGTCCAGACGCGGCAGGCAGGCTCCCCCGTCGACTCCGCGTATGCCTCTCGCGGAGCAGGAGTACCGGCGTCGACGGCGAGCACTTCCGGGATCGATTTATCGCGTCTAGACAAGACGCGATAAATCGATCCCAGAAGATCGATTGCTTACCGCCGGACCCGGAGGTAAGTATAGACGTACCCTGTAAAAGAAGCTTACTGGAACATCTCTGAGGGTGAGATTTCATCTGTAATCATTTTCTTACTGTATTAGGTTTAGACTTGCGTGTTTTATTTTATTTTGTTTGGTAATTTACTTTGTTCTGTCTGTTATTACTTGGAACCACAAAATCCTACTCTTGGTATTTAATAAAATCACTTTTTACTTATGAATTAACCCAGAGTATGTATTAATACCTGGGGGGCAAACAGCTGTGCATATCTCTCTATCAGTGTTATAGAGGGCGAACGATTTATGAGTTTACCCTGTATAAGCTTTATACAGAGTAAAATGGATTTATTTGGGTTTGGACCCCATTGGGAGCTGGGCATCTCAGTGTTGGAGACAGGAACACTTCTTAAGCTGTTTTCATTTAAACCTGCAGCTTTTGGCGGACGTTGTTCAGACCTGGGTCTGGGTTTGTAGCAGGCTAGCATGTCTGGCTCAAATAAGCAAGGTTCTGGAGTCCCAAGCTGGCAGGGAAAATGGGTCAGAAGTAGTCTCAGCACATCAGATGGCAGTCCCAAAGGGGTTTCTGTGATCCAACCCGTCACAACTTCCATATATGTCACTTTCACAAATCTGAACCAGCAAATTAACTGATATTATCTCTTCCTGCTACTATTTAACAAAAATAGAAAAAGAGAAAACTTCATTTGTTATTCATTTCCCATAAATAATCACTTGCAGCTCATTCTTGTTTTGAGTTAAACATCTGCCATCTACTTTTCTTTCCAATGTAATTTCCTTATGTAAGCTTAACGTCAGCAGACATTATATTGCAGGTCTGTGACAGTTTAACATACTTATGACAGAATAACAACAACATTGTTTATATCGTTGATATTAATAAGATATTTGAACTTAAATATTTAGTGTTTTGGTTTGTGTTTCTGTTGATCGATATAAAAATTTAAAGCAACCAAAGAAAGAGCAGAATCCCACAAAAATTAGTCAAAGGTTGTTTTATTTTATTTATATTGACCAGGTTCTTGCTTTTGAAAACATGACCAAGGACACAGTAATATTCAAAGTAAAATGTCCTTTCTAAATTTTTATATATATATATATATATATATATATATATATATATATATATTTTACAAATCACGCTAAAATAAAACTTTCTATTGATTTACGTTTGCGGTGTTGTTGTAGCCGTGTTGGTCCTGGGATATGAGAGAGACAAAGTAGGTGGTACATTTTACTGGACCAACTTTTGTTGGCAGAAGGGACATGCTTTCAAGCTTAATTTATGATCTTTTAGAATACACATTCATCCACAAAGTGTCATTGTACGCTTAATGACTTAAGGCATCAAAATAAATCGACAGCACTGATTTGACAGGATTTATCTATCAAACATGGGCTGTATATAAACACGTGTAGATTTTATATAGTTTAGCTTAGCACTGCTGGTTTACAGAAATATAATAAAAAACCCTAAAAATATGTATTGAAAAAGATACTCCTAGCTGAGAATTGTTTTTGATAGCATAGCAACAACATATGCTAAAATGAGTAAAGATTTACAACAGGGACTATGAAAAAGCAAGATGATTTGAAAATAATGAACACAAATGGTGGAAGAGGTTACACAGTAACAGATGTTGAGAGAAATTATGGAAGATTAAAACTGATGAAGAATGCAATAATAGTAAAAACAAAGTTTTATATCTAAATTGTACCAGAAGATGGGTTCTTTAATTATGTTTTCCAGGGATATCAGTGTAATAACAGCAAGAGTACTGAGGTTATTTCACTGTTACCATGACCTAAGGATATACAGTATACTACAAAATCACAGCCATGAAAAATTATGAAAACAGGTCACATGATCTGGTAAATCATGCCAGTTTTCAAAACTAATATAATGACCTTTTCTGTTGTGTGCCATAGAGAACCAATGCCAGATGAACTCTGTGATGAAGGCAGATGCAGCAGAGGAATGTCAAGCTGTACTGCAAAGAGCAGCAGACTTTTAGTTGGTAGGGTTCCCAGTTTTGCCTGAGTAAGGCCTGTTGGATTGGGCAAAAACCAGATATTTATTCACTGATTTACTTACCTATTATTTCATAGACATGGTGTGATTATTTCTATTAATGCCATAGAGATCACAACCACCAAATGCAGCGAAGAGGTTAAATGAAAAGGCAACATTTATAGTGTTAATATGAGAGAACAGTGGTACATTAATCAGACTAGTACTAACCAAGAGGGACTCATGGAAGAAGGCACAGAATGATTACAGGACTGAAATATAGATGGTAAGCAGAGGTATCCTGAGAGGCAGATGACTTTTACGGTATACCGAACACCTATGTGTTGACAAACTGTCCGATGAGTAAAAATCCAAATAATATCAATGATTTCAATGTAGTGACCAAAATTTTGAAAATGAACGGGGTGCGGGAAACAATCCAGGTAATCTATTAAAATTTGAAGTCATCATTCATAATCCTTTCTGCTCCTAACAGAACTGTATGTAGTGAAACTGGGTTCACAGTTGAATTCCCCAAACTTATTTTTTGAGAAAATACAATATTCTTACTCAACATTCATCTACTCAAGCAAATACTGGGAAAGACTCATAGTCAGCCAGGCAGGAAGTTAGTTAATAAACTGCAGGCAAAATCTGGAATTATTTTATTATAATTATAATTAATAATGTATTATGGTGATTATGGTTTGGCTGAGAATAAACAACAGGGCAGCCTGAGCTGAGCATAAAATGACTGCCAAATCCTCTGCACAAGTAACAGATGGTACAAGCATTTTAAGGAAGCCCTAAACATAAGAACGCTGAAACCATGTGAAAAGGGGTTCATGTCAAGCACAGTGCAATAAAAATGCATTTGAGCTGGGTAGTCACCAAGGCACATAAGAGGTACATTCACAGAGAACCAGCCACTTAACTTCTTGGACGTGACCCCAAGCACATGGCTTAATTTATGGAGAGATTCCCAGAGATAAAATGTAACTAAATGGAATGCTTGGCCTGAGGTCTGGCACATTACTGAGAAAGAATGAAGTTAAAGATAGTGCTGGAGGAAGAAAGATGGGGTGACCCACTTCTGCTGATTACTGTGAAAGTAAGGAAAATGTCATAGCTTTTTGATAGAGTGAGCCAAATTCTGTCCTGAGATAAGTAGAAACAACTTGATTGACTAATAACAAGGTTGGATTTGGCTACAGTAGGGCTTTTTATTTTCTGGCTACACAGAATGACTTGCAAATCACTATCACTCACTTCTAAATTACTTTTCTACTTTCTAGGGAATTAATTAATTCTGTTTTCTTACATCTAACCTGCTTTAGTTTATATTACTTCCCAAAAGGGTTCAAACTTTAAGAATGCACCTCTCCTGCTCTCCTAGTGAATCCCAAAAGGCAACGATAAGAGTGCAGGGTAGAAAGGCAAGATGATAAATAAAAATAAAATTCAATCACAAGAGGACCACGCGCTACACACAAATGCACACCCACTTCAAAAGATCCATCTGCTCAAGCTGGAACTTTGCTTGCAGCTCAGGAAAGACAACAGCAAATGATCCATGCAAATGGGACTTTAAAGACAAAAAGTGTCAAAGTAAGAAAATCTACAATACAAGAACCATGGTGCTATCTTAAATTCTGCTTTTTCCAATGTCTCTTCGTCCATTTCTCTGAGCTGACATGAATCATTCAGTGAAATGACCTGCTATAATGAACCTTTTGAGAGCTTTGTGTATATAGTATTATGTAAGCAACTCTTGAACTTTGACAGACATATTGGATCTTCATGTGTTTAAACTTGTATTGTTATAATGTTATGAACAACCTATAAGTTATTTAGAAAGAACTCTTTCATGCTAGGTTTCCACATGGCGGGTGCGGGGGGAAGGAGAACCTTCCTCCACTAGTTGGCTGTCTGAGAGTCCCAGGGAAAGAGGCAGAGGCCAGCTGTAGTTGCTTACTGAGTAATTATTAGCGCTGTAGGGCTGCTTCTCCTCTTCTTACACCACTGTACCCAGACTGACTTCAGTGGAGTTAGTTCTCATTTAGCCATGTATGTGAGAGGAAAATCAGACCCAGAGAGTGCATCTGTCATAACTCGCATTTTCCCCCGAGGGAAACCATTAGCCCACCTGGCTGGAGAGCACTGTGCTGCCAGCTGAAGAATAGAAAAAGTCATAAAGGATACAAAGGAATTAAAGGTGTCAGGGAAAACCCAAGTGCAATTTCCATCAGGAACTTGGAGGCACTTTCAGCAAAAGTTGTTGGCTATAGTAATGGAGAGAATATTGAAAAAAAGCCCTCCCTGGATGCCTGCTAATGTAAAATATCTATCGTCAGTAATGTCAGATATTTTCTCTCCACACACAGCTGCCAATGAAGTGCTTTCCAACTAGGTGGGCAGGGGCAAAAAGATCATACCAGTAACATCATGAAAGAGGCATTATGGCAAGGCAACTGGTACTTTACTCTCTCTTATGGAGCACATATATGTACTTCATAACCACAAAGGGCAGATATATAGGACTATAGACCTCCCACCTAAATTCCCTGTAAGCTGCATGGCTGCACACCAGCTTATTTAGCGCCGCACAGGCACTCAAGGAACCTGCCTGGGGACCTGCCGCGGCCGGGGAAGGGCACCTATCCTCCAGCCCAAGAGCTGCCGCGGCACAGAGAGGCATCTCTCCCCCCCAGCCCAGGTGCTGCTGCGGAGAGAGAGATCTGGGGGGAGTCTTCTCTCTCCGCCGTAGCCCCTGAGCACCCTCCTGTACCCCTGAGCCGTAGCACCCTCCTGAGCACCCTCCAAGCCCCTCATCCCCAGCCCTACCCCAGAGCCCACACCCCCAGCTGGAACCCTCACACCCCTGCACCCCAACCCTCTGCCCCAGCCCTGAGTCCCTCATCCCCGGCCCCACCCCAAAGCCCACACCCCCAGCCAGAGCCCTCACACCCCTGCACTCCAACCCTCTGCCCCAGCCCTGAGCCTCCTCCCACACACTGAACCCCTCGGCCCCACCCCACCACATGAATTTTGTTATGTGCACAGATATGAAGGTGAATCTGGGTGGGAAAAATTAGAGGGAACACTGCCTCCCACATGAAAGTATAGCATGTAAGTTGTAAGTCAAACCTTAATATAAACTCTTTTTCTCCCTCAGGGTATGAAAATAATATCCACAACACTACTTGAGGATAAAATCAAACTGTAAGTACACCCGCTATGATAAAGTATGGAAATCCATCCCACCAATCAGAGCAAGGGTCACACCAATCTTTGCATTGCTTTTTCCACTTAGTCTTTGATACTATAAATACAGTGCACATTGTTGAAATGCACAATAATTTATTTTCATTTCATTAAAATGATCAAACACAGCTTTCTTGTGCATCAGCTTCATTTTGGCAAACATGAGTTCTGTGGTCAGAAGAACTCATAATTATATTCTCATTCTGCTGGTGGCATAGCATATACTTATAATACATATAAAAAAAACTATGTTAAAGGACCATTATTAAAATTGCAAAGTTCGGAAATGCCAAAATTAAGGTTGTTCATGCAACCTTAATTCAGCCCCCATGTGTATATGCATTATAATATAAACTTTAATTACATGACCCCTTACTATTTTTTCCTTAGAACCCCTGCCTTATTTAGCGTTCAGGTGGAACTTAGTTATCAGCTATTCAATATTTTATTTTCTTATTATTCAATGTCTGGCTCTGTGCCTTATTTACTGTGCGCTATTCAAACCCTGCTCTGAAGACAGAATTATTAATTTCCCCAGGGGCTTTTCTATGGTGCTAATCATTATAGTATCTGAATGTTTCACAAACAAGTTAATTTATGTTCTCATCTGTGAGGAGAAGGGGTAGTATTATCCCCATTTTACAGATGGCAAACTGAGGCACAGAGAGATTAAAGCCAAATGTTTCCACTAATTTTGTGTTCCCAATTTAAGATGCCTAGGACCTCATTTTTTCAGGTTACTTAGTATTATACAGCACTTTATATGTCCAAAGCACAACTCCCACTGACTTCAGTTGTGAGTGCTGAGTACTTTTGCAAATCAGACCACAAAGTATCAAATCAGGCACCCAGAAAATGAAGAACACACAAGTAGTGGTGACCTGTGAAAAGTGTGATTTAAGTGACTTGCTCACTGCTACTCTGCTGGAATGCAGGGATAGAATTCAGTTCTCTAGGGCAGCATTCAAGTGCCTTGACCATGAGACATTCCTTTGTCTCCCTGCATCAATCACTAAACACCTTCCAACCTCTTGAACAAATGAAACAACAGTCTGACAGACACAGTCTTCTTTACTACACAACCCCGATTCATCCCCAGAGCAGACTGATCCTGTGCACTGAATGAGCCTAAGGCTTTTCAAAGAAAAGGTCACCATAATTTTTTTTACATGGGGAAAACGTGTTCAGTCCAAATGGTTAAAATTTGGCAAACAGGTAATTATAAGCAACAGAAAATGGTCTGATAATGGGAAATATCTAGCAACCTTAATAACTGGAGCTGCTGCCAGTCCCCCGAATAACATACACTTGCAAAATATTTATGTACATAAATGGTATATACAGGACATCCACACATATAGAATGAAACACAATTTGTAGAGGTGTTCACAAACCAAAATCCCTGATTGGCGTTGAGAGCTTGGAAAGCGAGGAAGATCTGGACCCTCACTCTGTAATGGATTTGAGCTAAAAACCTGGGTCAGATTACTTCTGAAATTTTGGGTGGTTTGAAATTAATATCTGAATGTTGACGCGTGGGCCAATCTCTAACAATTTTGAATACCTAATGCTAAACTGTCATCCTGTCTCGCCCATCTTCCAAACTCTTCACCCTTTTACTTACACATGAAATTTAAGCTGCTTCCCTCACAGTCAAGGCTCCACACAAGTCTATCCTGACTACATCTCATCTCTGATTTCCTCCTCCTCCCTCTCTTATTTGCCTAAGAAAGCTCCAACCAAATTATATATATTTCTCTCCTACTCTTGCCTTTGCACTTCCTTCAATGCTTGGAATTCCCTTCCTTCCCTAAACCAACCTCTCTTCATTCAGATTCCTCTTTAAAAAAGACTCTTTGGCAAAGTTTATCCATGGTAATTCATTAACAAAGAAAAGCATCGAAAAAAAAGTAACTGCACCTCTGGATTAAAACCATCTTTTTGTGCATTACATGTATTGTTTGACTAATCCAGACTGTACGAGCCTTGCATCATGAACATGTTTTCCTCAGACAATTTAGGAAATTATAAATAATCAGAAATCCCAAGGATGGACTGACCTCAGAGTTGGAGGTCATGGGAGTTGCTTCAGCTAATTTGCTGGGTTTGCAAAACCAGTACAAATTCGTGAATCTTTCCCTCCCCCTGATAAAACCCTCTCTTTGTTTCCCCTAAAGTGAAACTTGATTTTTTAAAAGATGGACAGAAACCACACCCTGAATTCTCAGCACTGCCAAGCTCTGCAGCTGGAGCTTATCTCTGTCATGGTCTGGACTCAAATCCGAGCTCTGAACAACTCTGAGCTCTGCAAAAGATAGGTTATGAATTTAGACCCAGACTTGGTGGCTTGAGTCCATCTCTGAAAAATATATTTTTTGGCTAAAGGAAAAGGGATAGACGATTCTCTTCCGAACGAGGCTTGCACAAGTGAATCTCTGGTGTACATGCTGGGCTGGACTGTGCCTGGATTTTGCACAGCTGCACAAGGAGAGGATGATGCAAGGAGTCTTCTCCCTTTTGCATGCCTGCACAGAAGCTGGTTATAATTTCAGTCCCTGCATCCACAGGGGCTGCTTTCTTCTAGCATCCCTGGGGGTACAAAGTGCATGGAGAGCTGAGCAGAGATTACACTAGAGCACTCCACGGAGCATTTGGCATTATGCTGCTCCAAAAGCAGGATGGTGGCCATCTGGCACAGAGTCCTGTATATATTGCTTCCTACCCCCAGCTCTGCTCCTTCCCTTCTCCCCCTTTTCCCTGTGTTAGGTTTTCACTTTGCAGCTCTGTGCTCCATTTTCACTACATTTGTTCTTCCCATGTATCCCTGTTTACAAAACTTGCCCTAAGAAACCATCATGTCCCATTTCAGAGAGTTTAATCCCCGAACTCCACCCCCATCCTGGACTTCTTGACATTCTTCCCCCATCCTCACAAAATGGATTCTTCCTCCATGTTCTCTTCCTTTTGACAGACTCTTGTTCCCAGATAGACTTTTTTCCCCACTTACTGCAGCATTGGGTCCTCTCAATCCTGAGGGCTAAGATCCCAATGAGCCATGAATTCTGCCTTCGTTCACTACTACTCAGGAATAGCTTTGAAATGCTGGCAGGTATGAATGATGATAAGACCTTGTCTGCAAGCTTCAATCGTTTTTATAGAAAAAAAAAGGTGTTACCTGTCAGCATCCACAGTCACATCATGCACCCCTCTCTGGATTACGTCTCGGGAGGCAGCTAGGTCTGGTATTCGGTTCAGACTTCTTGTATACAGGTTGAGTCCTCCATCTGTCATGTACCTGAAAATAAATATATGGTCAATCAGTAGGAAATGCAAACATCTGGCAACTATGTTTTGTTCTAAAGCTAATGGGCTGTCGAATTCAAACTCAACGTAAAGGTTTTCCTGCTTTGTAGTACTTTTGTATTAATACTATCAGTGTATGGCCTTTCATGACACTGTCTCCTCCAGATCAGCCTCTGCCACTCTTGTTATTTCTCTAGGATATTTTGCCTTGTTTGTGTTTAGCACAGGAAAAAGAGTTGTGCTAAATTTTAAAGTCTCCCAGGTCCCTTCATGAATCTGTCTTGTATTTTGCGATGCTGGCTGAAGGCAATAGCACCAGAATTAAGAAAAAGCATAGTCCTGATAAAAAAACAAGCACTTCCATCTGAGAGGGTGAACAGAAGACAGAGCTTAAGAAATCTGACTTTACAGTCCTTACTCTGGTGCAATCAGATAGTCAGCTGAAAAAATGGAAGTTGGCTTTTAAAAATCTGTTCTTCATACTGCTTTCTTTATGTTGTACTGAATGAAATTTATAAGGCTAAAAATTACAGCAACCAGTGTGGTGCTGCTTAATGTAAATCACTAAAGACTAATTAAAGGTGATTGAATTGTAAGTAGCAGCAAGAATTTCTGAGATTCCTACCTAAAACTCAGTCACATCTTTAGGGGCTCAATGGTCTTTAATTAAAGCAGTACCACTAATCTGTGTAACCCTCAAGATCTATGCATTACTCTCCCAAGATTCCCTATCATATTGCCTTGTCTCTCATGCCCCCCCTTTCCTCATCCCGTTCCTGGGTTGTTGTCTTATCCTGTTGTTCTTGTCTTAAATGTAAGATCGTTGGTGAAGACGCTGCTTTTGTATAGCACCATGCAGCTGTATGATACTCTACAAGTAATAATACCAATACACATAGGAAATGTAGGTGGGATATTTAATTACAGCAGTTAGGTAATGAAACACAGTGGAAGACTGTACAGTCACCATAACTGAAGCTATTCAAGACAGATCTAAACACCCCTTTACACTGAATGTTTTAGGCTTTATTTCTATCACAATGTAGTGAGGATGGTGTAAATGACTCCCCAGAGTTCTCCTCCAACTCAAATGATTGTAAACACAACTTTTTCTATGGTCATAAAATAGTGCTACCCATATGCATCTTTCAGTTCAAATGTATGTCCAATTAAATTAATATTTTGCTCTAATAATTCTATACAGATTCTTAGATCCCAATCTCCAGCTAAAGCCAAGAACACTCAGCACAACACAGGATTGCATTATCCTATCTCAGGCCAGTTGTATATTGGTTCAGTCCCTTTTGAGTCCCTCTGAGAGCTGCCGTAACTTAAGCCAACTGCCACTGGGTTCCTGGGGCTAATACAGCAGCCTGGGATTACCAGAGCACATGCCCACTTTGCCAGCAGCCAGGAAGAGGCGGCAGAGAAATGGCTATGCCAATTGTATGCCACTGGAGGATCCGCCTATGCTAAAAAGATCCTGCCATGGCTAGCTAAGCTGGCTTTCGAGCGGCTTTGCGCAGATGTTGCAGTGCTAAGCTGCTGCAGTGCAGCCAAGGATTGTGGCTTTAGTTTGTGAGCTCCTGTGTACTTTCTGGCAAGCGATACCTAAATTCTGCAGCAATTTTGAGTATATTAAAATGCGGGGGGCGGGGGGGGAAGAGGAGTTGTTTTTAAATTAAACATGAAAACATCCACAACATATGTCCCTTTGTTAAGTAGTAGTTCCCAATCTGAAAAGTACTGTAAGTTTGCAACCCCCTGGTTTCAGGCGGTCTGTTTGAAGACTCCAGAAGATAGCACTGTACTGGATGATGTTTGATTCACATATGGAAGGTTTCCCTCACAACTACAGAAGCTAGATTTTTTTTTTTTTAATGAAAGCTTAGATTCTGGAGCAAATTTATGTAGCAGGTGATGAATTATGCAGTAAATGCTGTGGTTGTGGAATTGCACATTAAATACAACTGTGGTTAGAACACAACCCAGTCTGTAAGGTCCCCCCCTCATATAAATAAGGGCCATAGTGGAGAGGCTTAACTTGTGAAGTAGGTCTTCCTCGCACTAATTCCTAATTACTGATGGATTCTTATCCCCAGGTGTTTAAAGTAATTAAAGTGAGAATGAGAGAGGGGAAAAGAGATAAGTCTTTACATGCCTCAATGGATCTTGACTTTTGAGAGCATATTAACATGTATTTTAATATCTACTGTACCTACAGTATGTTAGCTGACCACATTACTACTTACTGTTTATTGAGTCAGCCTTACTACCAACGTAAAGAAAAATCACACAACACAATGACTTCATCATTCTCTAATGTGATAACCTAATTAATACATTTCACATCAAGCATTGCAAAAGCTCCTCCTCTCTTTTTTAACAAAGCACAAGTATAATATATTTTTCTTTATGGAAAAGGGGGCTTCAAATATCACTGTGCAGCATCTCACACACTCCTTTCTACTTTGATACAGCAGGCACCATTAAATAAGCACCATCAGCTAAATAAATGCTTCTTTTCAGCTCATTATTTAAATCCAGGCAGAGGCATGGAAGCTCATATAAGACGACCAGCAATGCCCTAATGTGGATAAGTTGTTGGAGTAGTCCATCCTGTTTCACCATCATCCATTCTTTAACCTCAGCTACACTTCTACAGAGACCAGTCACATCAGCTCCCCATCATGCTTTGTCTTCCCCAGGCTGGTGTGTAGAATTGCTGAGGTTGTTATTGAAAACAGTTCCCTGTACCACAGAAAGGTAGGCAGGCAATATACTAAGCTAGACATTTAAACATCCACAGTGCACTTACAGAATGGGTTGTGACACTAACCTTCCCCATCAAAGTGCCTCAACTGTGACCTGCAGAGACCATCTCTAGGGTTAGAGTATCTCAGTCTCATGTCCATTCCATCTCTGACATCTCTGATAAGATTGTCAGCAAGAGTCCCAATTTGTGCTAAGTGCGATGTGATGTGGTCAAATGTCCCCTAAGAATTAGATTCAGACCACCAACTAATTTCACATAAGCCACTGAATAGCCTTCAGATGTTAACAAGCTTTAAATCATTTGTGATTAATGGGCTGGATTTGATCTACTAGCTACAAACTGGTAAATTATGTCCCATAATTTCCTATGGCCCATGTTTCCAGTTGTCTGAGCAGACAGAATTACTGTGAAGCTTTGATGTCCACTAAAATCACCCTGGAATATTATAATGTGCCCTGTACAAAAGACACCCTTTGAATTGTGCTTTGCTATACACTACTACCTGGTACATTAGGCAGCAGCAAAGAGTAATTCAAATATTGATAATAGTGAAAATGAGGCATTTTGTCTTAAATTATGTATTGGAATTTCTAGCCCTCAAAGTAAATTCTTAGAGTTTGAATTACTTAATACAAATACGCCTAAGTGGCAAATGAGTATAAGGCTGAAGTACCAAAGACAAGAGTCTCAGATATACCCACAAATCAATCGGGAATATCATCATTAGCACATTTGTATTTAAAATAAAAAACATTATAAAGGTCTTTTTGGGTGGAGCCAGGACATGGAATCTCTATATGCAAAAATTACAGTAGTCTACTCTCAGCATCCGCTTGAAATCAGTCCCTGAAAATCAACTGAACAAACACAAATAGGATGCAGAAATGAAAATAATTGTCATCCATTGTTCCTAAATTAACCAGAAGAAAATATTCCTATCTCCAAGGATATTCCTACAGGTCAGAAATTATATTCACAGTTGAAGAATTGAGGTAAAGGCCTGTTACACAAGACTATAATAGACAGCATCTGACATGCAAACAGAAAAAGTCAGGCCTGTCAGCAACTGCCTTTCATCAGCCCCATCTGAAAACACAATATGTCATCTAAAAAAATGTAAGAAAAATACTGAAAAAACCCTAAGACACAACAAAACAAAACTGGTTTTACTAAACAGTTGTGGAAACCTCAATAAATACTTTATATTAATGCCTCTAAAAACCTGCTCCTGCTCACCCTGAAGCTAATACCAGAACTCTCATTGACTTCAATAGGGGACAAGCTGGACCCCACAGAAGGGTTAGAACAGCACTACCATTTTGTTTAAGCATTATGTAGTGTCCGCAATTCTACATTTACCAGGTTAGATTTCTTTATATAAAATCCCGTTCAATTTGCCCTGTCCTGCATTAGGGTTTCAGCTGGGTAAAATGCCACTTACCCACTATTGATGTCATCTGTTCTGAGGCTTTTCCCAAGAATGTCCCCATCACTCATGTAACCTCCAACATCAACTTCAGAGGACATGTCCAGATCACTGCTTCCTTTTTCATTCATGTCAATCTGTGACATATTCCCGAGGCGAGAAACAGCTGCTCGGCGAAGAGGTGTGGTATACATGAATCGCGAGGGGTCAGTATGTATGAAGCGACCAGCACTACTGCGAGGGTAACCACTACCTAAGGATGGGGCATCTCCTGCCTGGAGGCGAGGACTAGCCTGGCCAAGCCTCCAAGTCACTGGCGTGGATCTGCTTGTCAAGCTTGGTATACTTCTCCCATTCACTTCGGTTGTCACAGTGCTGTCAAAAGTTGTCTCTAATGTGCTGCCAAACAAAACGTAGAAGTCAATTAATTGTGCTCTCTCTCTCTTTCTGAGAAATAAAGATGAACAAAAGTTGCATGGCTAGGTGGAGCGTAGAAATGTAAACTAGGTATATAATAACCCAATACTTTTTTCTCTACAAGATTTTTTTTATTTGTACACATCAGAGATTTAAAACTGTAGACAAGCTTCCAAATGAGTCCTGAGATACTATTTACAGAAAGGTAAACAAAACACTTACATCAAATTATTATGACAAGAATCCTAGACATACAAATATTATCTTCACAAACTGCACTGTTATTTTTCCCTTGCTAACCTCTAATGGTAAGCCTGCAATTCTTGACTGCAAGTATTCTTCTACACTCCAAAATGTAAGAAGTCCATGAACAAATAGTACCTGTGGCTTATCTGGGTCCCTCTAAGGCTGGACATAGTTTCTTCCAAATTCTGTCGCAGATCTGCTATATTCTTTACTGTTCGCATTCTTCTTGTTTCTGGGTCTTCTCCTGGAAGAAAACAAAATAATATAAATTCAGTGTGGGTGTGCAGTCATGTGCACGTATGGTATGCGTGTGTGTGTGTGTGTGTGTGTGTGTGTGTGTGTATACAAATATAGATATAAACTAACACATGCATGTGTGCGGACAACTATATACATGATATCATTTATATATGTATACACATACATATCATTTAAAATTTGAATATACACAAGCTCCCAGAGTGTATTTGTAGATCTGTCCATCCATCCACCCACATACAACATGCACACACCCATCCTGCCAATATTATTGCGCACACACACAGCAATCAAAAGTTTTGTGGTGATTAAAAGCTCATTTTAAAAATAGCAAGTTAGTGGAGGGTCTCAACAAGGCTGAAAAATGTAGGGATTGTGGAGACTAAGGCCCCGATTTAGGAAAACATTTAAGCACACACTTAAAATCTATCCCTATTCAGGAAAGCACTTAAAGTTAAGTCTGTACTTAAGCACCCTTCCTGAGTAGGGATGCTTTCCTGAGCTGGAGCCTTATTCCCCATAACCCTCACAGTGGACATAAAACACTAAGTCCCAATATAAGTCATACATTTATAGATTTTAAGTCCAGAAGGGACCATAATGATCATCTAGTCTGACCTCCTGCATGACAAAGGCCATACGGTTTCACCCAGAAGTTCCTGCATCAAACCCACCATTTTTTGCTATACAAAAAATAAACCCACAAAGATAAAATGAACATAGTGAAATACTGTGTTACCCAGGAAGAATGTAAAAGCCTAATAAACAATATCAAATAAATACATAACAACAACAAACATTACCAAATATTTGATATATATTAAAAACCAGAAATTAATATATTTTTAAAAATGATATAGTTTATCTAGCAGTTTTTGTTTATTTTAACATAATCATTTAACTACCCCGTATTTGCATTTCTTTTCTTTTGAAGAGTATAGTATTAAATAACATAAAGTATCACAGATTTTGTGGTTTATCACGCCCAGAATGTCGCCTATGACAGTGTCCCATTTGTGATGCTTCAGAGTGGGTGGGGGTAGACATAATTCTAGCAATTTGTACAATTCTGAACAAATGGGGAAATCTATTCCTCCCTGACCCCAGGACTGATCATTTTATGCCCTTATACATCACTTGATTAACCCCAGTTTAGTCAGCATGCTACAAATGTTATCATCAGTGATAAAATTGTAAAATCCTTTTAAAATAGGTTAATATTATTTAACTCTAAATTCAGCATTTCCCTGGGATATACACAAATTAAGGTTGTAATTCCATCTCAGGATTTTGGTGATATTGAGAAACTACTTCAGCTTTGATCTCATATTTGCTGATGTCAGGAGAACACCTTGTGAATCTGAATTCAACACGACACAAACGAGAAGATCAGAAACACAAGTGGAGAGAAAGGAGAGGGTGATAACAACATAATCTCATGTGTACTCAGTAAGGCATATACACTTCTTCGTATTGCTGACTTTTTTTGTGTTGTTGCTACGTTTTTATTCCCCTCATGTCCTGTAGCTAAATGTATAGGTGAGATCGAAACATGAAGAGGAAATTTGGGGAGGGCAATAAGAAGCAATACACAAGAATGCATAGAAATATCAGTGATGGGAGGAAAGGGTTGTGTCACTGGTAGAGCAGAAGAGTCAGAGTGAGAAGCAAGAGGAAATTAAGTCCATTATTAGAGATCACCCAAAAAATTTTGGAGGAACAATTTTTCACAGGAAAAGAGAGTTTCATCAAAATTAAAATATTTTGTGAGTTGGTGTGAAATTTGCCAATGTTTTCACTGGAAAATTTAGAAACAAATCCTTTCGACTTTCTTGTTTCATTTTGACAATATTGTTTTCATGTTTATATTATATTAAAATATTAATGTTAATACTATATTATGCTATATCTAATATTAGATTACACTGTTTCAATTTTACTGAAATGAAACCATTTATGTTAATCAAAATGAAACGTTTTGATGCTTCCAAACAGAAAACTTTTTGAATTTCTGTCCCACGGGAAATTTCCAAAAACTGACTTTTCATTGCAATTTTGAATGATTTTTTTTTAAATGTTGGAATTTTCAGTGGAACAGAAATTCCATTTTCCAACCAGATATAACAGTGTTTCTCAAACTGGGGTCACCGCTTGTGTAGGGAAAGGCCCTGGCCAGTTTGTTTACCTGCCGATCGCGGCTCCCACTGGCCGCAGTTCGCTGCTCCAGGCTAATGGGAGCTGCTTAAAGTGGCGGCCAGTACGTCCCTCGGCCCACGCCGCTTCCAGCAGCTCCACTGGCCTGGAGCAGCGAACTGCGGCCAGTGGGAGCCGCGATCGGCCGGACCTGCGGACGGGGAAGGTAAACAAACCGGCCCAGCCTGCCAGGGGCTTTCCCTACACAAGCGGCGACCCCAGTTTGAGAAACACTGAGATATAACCATAATGTAGACAGGGGCTAGGAGATCTTGAATTAGGTCTTTCAAGGCAAGACACACCAGGCAATGAGCAGTCAGCAAAGAGACTCAAAGGGGTGCATAACCAGACTGAAACAATGAACAAGAAAGATTATTTTGGCAGCAGAAATCTAGATAGAAAGAAGGGGGGTTAATTAATCCATTAATCAATGTGGAGGTGATGAAGGAATGCATAAACTGTAGTGAGGCCAGCCTAAGGCTGGAATTGACACAACCTGCTAGCAAAGCACAGAGAAAAAAACAATGTTTGGCCACAAATGCTATTTAACTTCTAACAATAACTGAGGAGCCAATAAGACCTCTTAGTAAAAAAAAAAAGGCCCACATAACTCCCATTCAGCCAAAGAATGTAGAATTTACTATGCTATTTCCCTCTGCCTGCATCCCTCAACCCACCAGAATCACCTTTGTTTCACTGGACTGTGGATATACATGCATACAGCAGTCATAATTAATAAGTCAATATCCACTAACAGTGATCACACCGTGGTATGTATGATACCACAGTTTTCCATGTATTAAGGAATGAAAATAAAGTGTCTTAGAATTGGAAGTAAGTGTGGAAGCTGTAAGGTATATATTCAACTTTTGCCAAATTATATCTTGCTTATGTGTGTGTTATTAACTGATAGTCATTGCACTTTAGTTAAGGTTGCAATAAGGTTCCATAATGAACTCTGTTTTTACTCCACCCCTAAACTGTTTTGATCTGAAAATAGTCCAATTTACTGGAAAGGCAAAGGAAATTTGGGCTACAGGTCACAAATTTTTTTCTCCAGTTTGAAATTTTGGCTAGTTACATTCCTTTTTGAAACCATTAGTTACAACTGAAAACAATGTACTGCACAGATATTACAACTCCTTTCCTCCTTGGTAGGTGAATGCAGTATAGTACCAGTCAGAGAACTCTGTGGGCTTGTCTACAGGGAAAAATTGTTCTGTCTTAATTATACCAGTCTGTCTTAATTATACCAGTATAGTTAAAGTGGTACAACCCTTCAAGTATGGACACAGTTATACCAGTATAAAAATTCTTATAGCTTATTCATGTACATGAAGATGAATAAAGTATACTGGTATGAGCACCTTTATACCAGTATATCTGCATCCACACTAGGGGTTGTACCGGTATAACTATTTCTGTAAAAATCACACCCATCTGAAATAGTTATAGCAGTGGAAAAAATGTGTGTAAACCCAGCCTTACGTCTGATGCCAATGGCCCCAACTAAATAAAGCACTTCAGTATGTGCTTAACTTTAAGCATATGAGTAGTCCCAGTGAAATCAATGGGACTAGTCATGTGTTTGAAGGTAGGCATACATTTAAGTACCTTTCTGAAATCAGGCTTATATGTGTATTGTGGATTTGCTTAAATGTGGTATAGTATGTTTTTGGAAGCTTGGGTTTGTGACTGACACTGTGAAGATGAAAAAAAAAAAAAAGGCAGAGTGATACATATAGTCCAGCGGTTCTCAAACTTCATTGCACTGCAACCCCCTTCTGAAAAGAAAAATTAATACATGACCCCAGGAGGGGGGACTGAAGCCTGAGCCTGCCCAAGCCCTGCCACCCCAGGTGTGGGGGAGAGGGGAGGCAAAGCTGAAGCCCAAGGGCTTAAACTCTGGGTGGGGGACCCGTAACCTGAGCCCAGTTGCCCCAGGCGGTGGGGCTTGGGTGTTGGCTTCAGCCCTGGCCCCCAGCAAGTCTAACGCCAGCCTTTGCAACCCCCTTAAAATGGGGTTGCCACCCACTTTGAGGTCCCAACCCAAGGTTTGAGAACCATTGATCTAGTCTGTGCATGGTGGGTGGAAGCAGTACATTGGGATTTCTGTATCATATGGAGCAGTGGATGGGGAAATGGTGCGGGGAGTAATTGTTTGTGAAAATAAGACATAATATGCATGTTATTTTGAGCATAATGGAAACTGGGATAGGGAAGGTCAAATCTCAGTTCTGTAACTGGACGGTAAGAAGGAAGATACTGGTCTGAGGGAAGACTGGGACTGTGGATCTTGTTCATTTGTAAAGGTTTGTAGCCCATGTTGGAAATGTATATAATATATAATGGGACAGTATAGAAGGATTTCCTGGTCTATAGACAGAGGTAGGGTTTAGAGGTCTGAGGGGGCAGAGTTAAGGCTGTTCTTAGACTGTGCAATATCCATACTTAACATGTGTATATTTATTTGAGGGATGGAAGATATTTGAATATTTATCTGCCTTAACTATTCATTTCCATATTCTAAAACCTTTGGATTTTAAAATTGCAATGTTTTTATTTGGGTGTGTGTTTTTGTGTGTACTTATTTTAACATTATTGCTAATATTTTCAATCTTTAATATTCACTGTTACTTTATCCTCTCCCTTTCCTTGTTTATTTGTTTGTTTCTACCTGTTGTCCCTTGTCATATATTTATAATATAAGCTACATTGGGTAGGGCCTGTCTTTTTTATTGTGTGTGTACAAAGCACATGATAATGGAGTCTTGATCCTTGAATGGGACCACCATTTGTTTCCCTCAAAACATAGTATTTCTCTCCCAAAATTACACTCTACAAAGCTCAAGAGTGGCAATATTCTGTCTTGGGAAAATGATATGTTTAAAGTCTATTCTCCTGTAATCTCTCAAAGGTAGAAAAGGCCATTAGAAACTGAATAATCCCCCATTTCCAATGGCATAAAGCTCTTTGTTTCTAGCACAAACAGATGAGAAGATATCTGACTGTGAAATTGTAACATTATTATGTAAAGAAAAGCTATTTAGTATTATTTCTAGAGGTTTTTAAACTGTATTAGTTTTAATTTCTCTCCTTTTAAGCCTTTACTGGTGGGCTCATGTTATTATAGCCAAATAGCTTTACAGGTAGGAAAAAAGAAAAATAGAATCAGTAAAAAAAATTAAAAAGTTTCTAAGTTTTTCCCCCCTTCAAAGTATCTGGCATGTCATGTGCAGATTACATGAAGGTATAGTATAAAGATTTTATTGACACTCATCTGGAGTGACCTGCTTCACTCATTCAAGGCTTCAACACTCATGATTAATGTAGACATCAAAAACTCTTGTATACAGCAGCTTTATAGCACACTAAACCACCATGGATTCTCTCTGCAAATACCTACAGCTCTCTTTCTCTCTCTCCTGTTTGAGATATAAACACAAACAATCAAAATGATCATTTTTAAAGAAGTCACTGTTCAGGTATGTTAGACTCCCAAGTAGTGATGTTTACCTTTAACTGCTTTATCAATAACCCTGACAATGATAATACCAAAACGTACACGCTGACTATAATTAAGACTGTGAATTTGTCACAGAGGTCATGGAAGTCACAGATTCTGAGACTTTCCTGGGACCTCCGTGACTTCTGCAGTGACCGGTGCTGCTGGCCCAGGGGCCACCTGAGCAGCTCAAGCAATCCCTGTGCCAGCCACACTGGCCACTGCTGGGGCAGTCTTGGGCCATCGCGCCCCCGCAGCAGCAGCCGGAATTTGGGTGTGGGAGGGGACTCAGGGTTGGCGATTGGGTGAGGAGGGAGGTGAGGGCTCCGCAGAGGTGTGGCCAGGCAGCTCTGTGTGCTGCCTCAGCCCGCAGGTGACAATCCTGCAGATCCCATTGGCCACGGTTCCCGGCCAATGGAAGCTGCAGAGCCGGTGCTCAGGGCGGAGGCAGCGCGCAGAGACCCCCGGCCACACCTCTGCCTAGGAACTGAGGGAGGGACATGTTGCCGCTTCCAGGGAGCCACACGGGGCTGGGTAGGGAGCCTGCCAGCCCCCCCGCCCCCCAGCACCAATGGAGGTCTCGGGCTGTTCCCCCCAGAGCACCCATGGCGCCCCTGCCCCGAGCATCTGTGGCACCCCCGGCCCCCAGCTCGAGTACCCAAGATTTAGGGGTATATAGTACAAGTCATGGATAGGTCACGGGATGTGAATTTTTGTTTACTGCCTGTGACCTGTCCATGACTTTTACTAAAAATACCCGTGACTAAAATGTAGCCTTAACTATAATTAATGCCTGAAGCAGATAATAATAAAATAATAATTTCACTTATATAGGACCTTTCATCAAAGTATTTCCAGATAATAGTAATAATAAGAAGTAGAATTTTTCCTCCTTAGATCTCAAAGCACTTTACAAAGGAAGGTATACTTATCCTCATTTTGCAGGTGGGGAAAGGAAGGCTCACAGAGGTGCAAGTGACAGAGTCAGGTATACAATTCAGATTTCTTAACTACCTGTTCCCTAATCTCCATGCAAAAAGTCAAACCTGGCACCTCAGTGTAAAGTACTCTTGGTCCTAAAAGTTAAGAATATATCTAATTTCTATATTAGTTTAAAATGAAACATTTTTATCAAATTTCATTTTCTTCATAAATTACATCCTAAATCTTTAACTCCAGTCTGAGTCCAAATATGTACCAGTAGGAAACCTACAGACTAGATACACGCTTTACAGCCTTGGCAAAAGACGCATACCATTCAACAATTTCCCTACACAACAGCACAAAGCTTCTGAAATGAACACTTTGGACAACCCATCCTTCCAAGGAATGAGATGAAAAGTAATACCAGCAGCACAGAAGCTTTTTGAAGCTCCTACAGCTGTGAAATTTAGATGCTTGCTATCACGAATTGATGTAGCTAGAATGTGAAGCTTTGGCACCCACAATTCTATTGAAATTCCATGTTTATGGATGAGATTACCTGCAGGGAGCAGGGAAAATGTGAGGATAAAGTCATAACTAGGCCACAATATTGCCTGCCCTACATAAAACAGTCCTTGTTAAGAATCCAAGGAGCCTAATTTTACATTAATGAGAAGGAAAGTTATTAAAATTGAAATAAAATATTTATTAATAAACTGTTAACACGTTTCACTTTATTTTTAAAGAGCTAAGAAAACTGTGCTCAATTACTCACATACTGTATTGCTGCTGATGTACCTATCAAAAAAGATTTAGAAACTAGTCTTCATTTCCTACACTCTTTAAAGCTAAAAGGAAGGAAGGAAGCAAGAGAGGAATACTCTAAAATTCAATTTTACATACTACTGCAAACAAACCCAATTCTGTCTCACAATATTACTGTCTGCTCCATGCAGATCTGTTCTAACACTTATGTAACTCTCTGCCCTTTCTTGTGTCAAACGGAAATTAACTTACCTAATATATCAGTGTAAAGTACTTGTTCTAGGTCGCCCAGCATTGTCATTATGACATCCTCATCCAGCTGTGCGGTCCCTTCACGGAGGCAGCCTTCTTCCTCTTCCTCTGCCCAGTTCCTGCTAGTGAAATTTGACTTGCAGGGGACATTTTCATCATCTGATTTGTCCCTTTCCTCATTACCAACCTCAAAACCTTCATCTGTAGACTGGCCTCCAGATCTTCGACTTGACTTATTGCTTCCAGCAGGTGGTAAGACTTCAGTTTCCTGGGGTGTTGCACTGCTGGTATGGTAAAGAGAATGCACCGACTGCGAGAGCAACTTGGACAATGAGATTCTATCTCCAACTTCTGCCTCTCTCTGATGACAATTCTGGCTAGATTTTGAGGCATTTCCAAACCAGTTCTCCCTGTATGAGTATCGTCTCTTCTCCCCTTCACTTATGAGTGTAAGGTTGGTCAAAGACTTCTGTTTCTGAAGACGAGCATTCCCTCTTCTAACAGCCTTGCCTTTAAAGACTGATAATTCAGCAGGTCGTTGCATCCTTTCAGCTAAAGCTTCACCTCAGCCAGATTTCATATTCCTAGATCTACAGTAGCTCAAATCTTTAAGCAGGTCTCAGATGTGACCCTTTCAGTACTGTACGATGCACACACCATGTAGCACATCTTTGCACTTGTAATGAAAAGCAAAGCTCAAGCATCCAGTTTATGTGCTGTAAATGACTAGACAGGCACAGTCATTTTCTCTAAATTTACATTGCTGCCTGTGCTAAGCCACTTCTTTCCAGTCATGTTAATCTGCAATACTTACAGGCATTTTTACTCGAATTTCTCTCAAGCAGAAGAGAGTTGATCAAACACTCTGCTCCCACATAGAAGTAATCCCAAAAGCCAACTGCGTTCTCCCCTCTTCATCCAATCACCAGTCTCATCAGAATGATGGGCCTGCATCTCTCTCTACAGCTGCAGTGTTCTGAAATCCAAAGTACAGCGCAAGTACTGTCTTGTGCTTTTTTCCCCTCTCACCAGATCATGACCGATCCCAATGCACAGCTCTGTACTTTAGATGGGCTGACACAGAGCTGCAAGTACAGCCTACACGTCAGAGCTCAATAAGAGCCAAAATTAACCACTGAAGCAAAGCTCTGCACAAGCCTCCTCACATTTTAGTATTCAACCTGCATTCCCAGATCTATGACTCTTCTCTGCTACTGCAGTGGATGCTGCTGGCTGCCATGGCAGCAAACATCCTGGTGAATTAAACCGGAGACATAGAAGCCTCTGTCCAGTTTAAAATGCCACAGGTTTCAAGACACGGCTTCACCTGAATGGGCTGCTACAATATTAGCCCTAGCTCACACTGAAATGCTATTTTTCTTCCTGGAAGGTAAGAATGACAAACTATTTGTTCCTTCTCCCTGCTACTCCCTTTGCAGGCAGTTAAAAAGCAGATTTGCAAATGGTTCTTGAATCTTGCAATTTCTGCTGTAAATGAATAAATATAATTTAAGAGGATAAAGAAACTAAAGAATGGAGCCTGATGCTACCCGCTCTGTGGCAGTGATTTATAAAGTGAGAGATTTCATTTCCTCCTTCAAAAAAATTCTTGGGATTCAGAAGCTACTATGGAATTATAAAGCTTTGATAAAAATCAAGGCTTCACAACCTTCAAAAAGGAACCTATTAAATAAAATACTCTATAGAAAGAATACCATTTTCTTACAAAGCTACCCAATTTCAAGTCTGAAACAAAGTTCACAAGAGCTAAATGTTGCTTTTACACATACAAAGAAAGGAGTCTAACATTTAAATATATCTTTTCCCAGTGGGAAAAAATACTTGTATCAATAATTAAGATGCTTAAACAGAAAATTAGCACTAAAGTAGAATTTTATCCCATCTTTGAAACACAAAGGTTTACCCAGGAGCAATCAATGTGGCCAAATACTGTGCAGAAATGTCCAAATATAAATATAGAAATGCTACATAACAATACACTGATTCTGTCAGTACCATGATACACCTGTAACACACTGTATTGTGGAAAACCCCAGGAGTTAATGATACACAAGGACAGATTATTTGAAGACTTGCTATATTAGTAATAGATGGTCATTAAGAGTTGCTCCAGTGTCGTATTTGCTTCTCATTCTCTCACTTTACAGCTGCTACTGACGGTAGGGCTGGGTAAAAATATATCTCCTAGCAACAAAATGGAGGGGTGCATTTTTCCTGGGGGACTTGAGAGAAAGAAAGAAAGAAAGAAAGAAAGAAAGAAAGAAAGAAAGAAAGAAAGAAAGAAAGAAAGAAAGAAAGAAAGAAAGAAAAAGAAATCTAATGGTATGGTGTCAAGTGATAATCACTTTGAAAACTAAATCACTGCTGGACCCCTCTAGACACAGAGTGTACAGGAAAGAAGATGAGATACTCAGCTGGAAAGGTTGTTCAAAATGAAATGAATTAAAGAAAATCCAGCCCTACTCCACTTCCCCTGGCCATCCAAAAAGAAAGAGAGAGAAAGAATGACAGCAATGAACGCTCTTCTGTTTGAACGATGCTGGTGGCCAAAGGACTATTTTCAATTGCTTCATTTTCAAATTAATGCAGCACTAGTGTGCAATGGGGAGAAGGAGGCAGTGTCTTGTTCCTCAGTGTAAGCAATAGGGCAGGACTCCTCCATACTACTCAAGAGAGTTAATGTGCTTGCCCACACATATCATCCACAAGGGTGTGGAATCTGAGAAATGCATCTAGTCCTCCAGCCAGCCACTGTGTATGGTATGCTGCAGTCAGCAACAAGGCCTACCTGGCAGCAGAAAAGTGTGTACTTTATATACACCTATTTTAGATAGATAGACAGACAGACAACAAATAAAAATCAAAAACTACATTTAAAATGTTACAGTAAAAGTTGTTTTATACGGCATGTTGGGGGAATGGAGGGTGCTGGTAAGTGAAAAATGCCAGTTAACTAAGAGGGAGGGACTTTGAGTTAGGGAGCGGGTGTGTGGCTGGGGGTTGGGGTGCGGAAGGGGGCTCAGGGTGCCAGATCTGGGGGGCGCTCACCTTGGGCGGCTCCCCACGTGCAGCGACCTATCCTGGCTGCTCCTAGGCAGAAGCACAGCAGGCGGCTCTGTGTGCTGCCCCCGCCCAGATCGCTGGCTCTGCAGCTCCCATTAGCCAGGAACCGCAGCCAATGGGGGGGCAGCGCCGGTGGGTGGAGGCAGCGCCTCTGCCTAGGAGCAGCTGAGACAGGTCACCGCTTGCAGGGAGGCTCCCAAGGTGAGTGCCCCCTGGATCTGGCACCCTGAGCCCCCTCCTGTACCCCAACACCCTGCCCACCTGCGCCAACCGGACTATAAACTGGACTTTTAATGAAGATCAGAGATGCCAGTTTATAGAGCTTTCCGACTGGTGAAGTGCTGGATAAAACAGCTTATTTACTGTATTAAGGTAGCAAAGTCAAGCACTTAAATGTTATAAATGTTACAATTAAGGTTTCATGTGCAATCTTAATTTGTCCCTTTTTGTGCATATGTAATGTACTACAGACATTTATTGCATGATCACATACTATTTTTCCATGGGACCCTGTCTCAGGTGCCCCTCATCATCCCCTAAAATACATTAGAGGCACACATGTACCTTGGGATGAATGCACAGCACAAAGAACTCTGAATTATGATAACTCTCCCTTTGTAATGATAATTTTAACCTACCCTCTGATCTACCATGTACCCTGATAATGTGACCATACCTAAGACTGCAATATGGAAGAATCCCAGGTTTATTTACTGAAATATAGTCTTCTAAAGCTCATTCTCCCATTTTAAATTTAAAAAAATATATAAATGCAAACAAAGAAACATAACTAAAACCATGAACAAGAACAGGCTATATAAAAGAAATCACATTAGGAGGTTTTGAGGTAGCAAATGTTACATTATATTCCTCAGTTACATGACAATCTAATATACTCCCCACCCTAAAGATGGAAGTGTCATTTTTAGAGAGGAATAGGGAATTTTCCCAACTCCATGATTATAGTAATAATAAACCTTATTTTGTATAATGCATTACATACAAAGGAATCTTAAAAATGATTTAAAAATGTAATAATCTATGGACAAATTCTGTTCTCAGATAAGCACACACAACTTTCATTGATATTTGAATACACAGTTTGGCTCTTTGTTAATGAATTATATAATAGAACCTCAAAATCCAGAGAATTAGAATAACATGCTAAATTTAGTTAATTCTTAGTACATGTGTACATGGTTTACAACATCCTTTTTAAGTGTTTCTTTTAGAAAGGGAGAAAAAGTGCAGTAAATGTGAACATCTGAAAATACAAAGTGGATATGCTAATCCCACTGCTAATATTGGGATATAATTCTAATTCTTAAAATGATTCCTTGCTGTCTGTTACAGCTTTCCCCCTATTCCATTTTGTTTCTTACAGCTGTCCCATTTTGTTTTTGTTCTCCTCCTGTGGCCGCCCCTCCCTGGCTGTTAAGTTGTTTACCAGGGCCACTGCCCTTCTCAAAGGGATGGCCACTTGTGCTGTGTGCTAAGTGGGACCACTGCCCTGTTCAAAGGGTTGGTCCTGTTATCACCTTGTTAAACCTGGGCTCGGTGTAGGGTAGGCAATGTCCAGAGCTGCAAGACCTAATGTGTTTTTGAGATCCTGGGCATGAGTCATAGGCCTCATGTGCTTTTGAGTCCTGAGGTGGGAACTCACGCCTATGGTCCAGGACTCTGCCCAGGCACGTCTCTATGCTCACCTGCAGTTTTTCCTTGTATCTCCTCCCCTGTGACAGAAGGAGCCTATCAGGATTACTGGTGGGGAAACTGCCTGAGATTGCCTTTAAGAACAGGCATTTTTGAAACAAACATCTAAAGGTTCCTGCATTGCTACCTGGTCTGATCAGCCAGGGGTTCTGGGGGGTCCTTTCTCCGCTCTCATTTTATTTTTGAGCGTACCCCCGTTTTTAAACCCCCCCCCCACGAAGAACGAATTGCTGCCTGAGAGACCTCCTGATTATCAAGACCGTACCGAGCCCTCCTTGCTTCTTCTGATGTTGTTGCTGCTTCTGCCTTTGCTGCTGCCTTGGGGACTGGTAAGAATCCCTCTGTGAAACTTTCTATACTTTTATTACTTTAGCTGCTGGCTCTGTTTCCCCAGCACACAGACTCAAGCTAAACCTTGGTCTGTGTCTTAAAACCTCTCTTAAACTCCTTGGTCTGTATCTGTAATCTGTTTCTTGCTTTGCAGCGCCTTTGCTGCTAGAAATAAGCCTGTGCCTTCCTGGACTGTATCCTGGGCTGCCAGCTTGCAGCCACGCCCCCCCCCCCCCCTGCTTGCAGCCACCACTAGTTAAATCCCCCTCTCCCCTTGGAGCTGCATCCTGGGCACACACCACTCTGCCCTCTGGAATTACCCCTAGTATAAATTGCACCCATTAGGTTAGATTTTGTCCTTTAGTCTAGATAAATTGTAATTTCATTTTGCATAGCTGTAGTTAAGTTAGGTTTAGAAAATTGCTTGCATTGTACCCTGTAAGTTAGGCTTAAAGAATTGTTCCATTGTGTTTTGTTACTTGCTAATTTGTGTAGTCTTGGTTAAGTTAAATCATAGATGAGATTTTGCTGTGTTCTGTATAATTGTCTCTCTGCTATTTAAACTTGCAGCCTGTCTGCTCTCTGTGTCTCTCTCTCTCTTAATCCCTTCCCCCACGTGCTCACCCCGCTCCTACTGCTGCCAAACCTCAATTGTATTACTGAAGTCTAGCATAAAACCCCATTGGTTACCCTTTTTCTCTCTAACACCCCTCACATTTTACATTTACACCACTGTGACACATTTTTACCCAAAGTTGTTGGTTATTTAACACATTTTATCCATAACTGTTAGTTGGTTATATGCTGCTGTGACACACCCTTTACATAGAAATTGTTAGCTACCTGTTACATTTATACTTCAGTGTTAAATGGTTACCAACTGTATTGTACCCCACTGTATTGTACCCCACTATTGAAACCTCCTATCCTATTTACTAAAAGAAACCCCTCCCCAATTGTCTACTTTAACAAACCCCATATCCCTCACTATTGAATTTTCCCTGTTTTTGCATTTTCTTAATAAAGTTTATTTTGCACCCCACCAGTGCAGTAGTTGTCCCCCAAGATCCCCTACCTGCTGGCAGGGTCACTTGCCTCCTCCCTAACTTTTGTATAGTGCTTCCACATGAATGGTACATTTATAATTAGTCAATATTTGCAACTTCATGTATAATTATTTATGGATTGTGATAAATGAAGGGGGGTGGGGGTAGCTACCTTTTATGAACACCCAGCCAGCTAGTAGCTATAAAATCCCTGTTAGTAGCTGTTCTCTACTTGCTTTTACCTGTAAAGGGTTAAAAGTCTTACTGCTATACATAGGTAAAAGGAAGTGAGTGGGCACCTGGCCAAAAGAGCCAATGGGAAGGCTAGACATTTTAAAAATTGAAACAAGACTCCCCTTTTGTCTCTCTGTTGTTCTCGGGGAGAGGCAGACAGGGAGCAGTTATGATGTGAGAAGCTTAGGCCAGGTATGAAAAAATACTAGTATTATACCTAGAAACTACTCATCTAAAACTCTAGATATGTAAGTAGATTAGGAAATGTCTAGGAAGACATGATTAGGTTTATCCCTTTTATTTCTTTATGGCTTGTGGATTCCTCTGTGCTAACCCCAGGAGCTTTTGTTTTGCTTGTAACCTTTAAGCTGGACCTCCGGAGAGCTATTCTTGATGTTTACTCCTTGTAATTGTTTTTTTATATATATCTAGCAAAAGCCTAAGTCCCAGATGCATTTTCTTCTTTTTTTTATTAATAAAATTTACCTTTTTTAAGAACAGAATTGGATGTTTGTGTCCTAAGAGGTTTGTGCACATGTTGTTTAATTAGCTGGTGGCAACATCTGATTTCCTTTGTTTTTCTTCTCAGCTCTTCCCCGGAGGGAGGTGAAAGGGCTTGAGGGTACCCCACAGGATGAAATTCCCAAGTGAGCCTTCCTGGGTTCTCAAAGGGGTTTTTTTTGCACTTGGGTGGTGGCAGCATTTACCCATCCTAGGTCAGAGAAAAGCTGTAACCTTGGGAGTTTAATACAAGCCTGGGATGGCAAGTATTAATTTTTAGTGTCCTTCTGGCCCTGATCTTGCAGAGACCTATGCATGTGCTTAACTTTATGCACTGCAAGCAGGCTCAGGCCCTTAGACTTGCCAGAACTTTGAGCTGGGGAATCTTGTCTTTCTATTTTTATTGTAAAACACCCAATAAACACTTGGCACTTTTAAAACAATAATAAAGACCAGAATGACAAATGAAACAAATACGCAAATGGGACAGAACTTTCTGAGCCCAGTCCTGTGAGTGGCTGAATGACCTCAAGTCCCTTTGTATAAATGATTTTGCAGGGGACGCTCAGCACCTTGCAGGATTAGACCCTTTTTGACTAAGAGTACTTCTGGCTATTGGGCTTGGGTATCAAGTTATTCAAAAACCAAAACAAGCCTGGGGCTCAGGTAACATGCTAATAGGCACAGTATAAGAACCTAAATAGAAAGTAATAGAGAAAGTTTACGGAAAGACAAAACAACTCATAATTGCTCTCTTGTTCTTTCTACTTAAGAGTCCATATCACAAAAATCACCCTTGCACGTGTCCTTGGTACAGATGACACCCCTTGCTGGATGATGATCCCACTGAGTGGCCGGAATATACTTGGGAGCTTGGAAATCTCTCTTTTACCCCGGTCTAGCTCATCCTAGAGCAGTCTCCTGAATAGCCAGCTCATGAATAGATTCCAAATGATATTCTTCAGCACATATATATAGCTAATAATACATCTGCTGCACAGGGTGATTGTTTGATCCAGCCATTCCTCATATTTCTAACTGCCAATTATGAGTGACACACATTTGGTTTCCTCCATGTGCCCAATTTACAATGAGCCAATGGCTGAACTCTCGCAGTGGTGCCGCCATGCTGCCCATTATGGCCGTCTGCAGCTAATGACAGAGTCTGAATAATGAGATCAGAAACATCTCTGATGTCTCTTTAGTGCCCCATATGCCACTTTCTCTTTTTTGTTGCATTTTCCACTTCTACACAGAACAGTAAAAGGACTGGATACCTGCTATCCTAGAGGATCATTACAGCAGGCACGAAAGTGATTTTTTACCATCCCTTCGGATAATTTAGTGAAACATCTTTTGTAATATTTACACCTATTTAGATGTGCATGTTTTTAATTGTTATGCCTACAGTAAGACCAATGAGCCATGTATCTGCCTTTAGGAAAGATAAAGTTTAGCTAATTTGGAATGCATTTTCCCTCTGCAAGAAGTTTCCATGATAATATAGATCTAAGTGGAAACTAAAGGGAACACTTAATTAGGTTTCAGATTGGGCTACTTGTCAAAAAGTTGATCAAGAATTTGGCAGGTGAGGGATGTCAGTTTGGAGACACTTGAGGAAAAACTGAGACAGAGCCAGTTACCTATACTGAAACAAGATAAAACCTCCATTTTAATATGAATCAGGCTAGATGCCAAAGCAGTCTGACAAAACTGGGGCAATTTGATCATCCTTTCTCTAAGTGTGATAGCTTTTTAGATGTATATGTGTCAAATGATTTTCTTTAAACAAATTATATCTTGAGTGAGAAAAACCAGATGTGTTTTTAACATTTGTTTGAATTTTGAAAATTTGGGGGAAAATGACAAAAGTCCAGTTGACTTCAATGGGCCACACTTTCACCCTTTATGCTCATA
Organism: Emys orbicularis; assembly: GCF_028017835.1. Classification (NCBI taxonomy): domain Eukaryota; kingdom Metazoa; phylum Chordata; order Testudines; family Emydidae; genus Emys; species Emys orbicularis. Next base: position 75,060,989 of record NC_088683.1, on the reverse strand, counting down.
AAAGTGAGCTTGAAAGTAATGGTACAGAGTAAAAAAAAGGAAACCACAGTTCAGACAAGCAGGCCCTTTGAAAGTACACAGCTCTTCTATGCAATTCAATCCTGATGCGAAACTCAGTTGTGACATACTTTGTTTTGTGCCCATTGACAGCTAGATTTATGGCCAGATCCTCAGCTGATGTAAATTGTCATAGCTCCATTGACACCAAAGGACTATGCCAATGTACAACAGCTGATGATCTGACCCATAGTCGCAAAAAATACACAAACTCATTTGTAAAATTGTAACCTGGTAAGGATTTGAACCCATATTTAGAGGGAACCCCAAGATAGAACCTTGCTGAGTGGGCCACAGGCTAGCACAACTGTAAGGATTTGTTCATTTACTCCCTTTTTTGAATCTAGATTCACTTACAGAAATAAAAATGTTATGTTATTAACACTTCAGCTTCTGACATTTTGATTTGATCTTATTCTCCCAGTGTCACACATTACGAGATAGGCTTCCCAAGGTTCATCATAGAGCATTCAGTATGATACTGACAATAATAATGTCTTGAAATCCTAATTGATGAACACTCCAGTTTCTGCAAAATGATGAAGAGGATATTCTAAGTGAGACAGCTTAGATAAAAGAATTTGCAGTTGAAGTGCTAACACCGTGTGACCCACTTTCTCTGCATATTTAATATAATGAATAGAGGTCAAAGGTATTATTTTAAACCATTGCTAAGCTATTAGTAGGAGAGCTATGTAAACAAAGAAATATAACATTTCTATACTGAGGTTTTTCCCACATGCCACTCACCAGATATCTCCTCTAGGCACTGTTTGGCAGTCTTACTGTATGATAAATCCATTTTAGTAGGACTGGTGCAGGAGTCAGCAGGTGGTAAAGAGGTACTGTCATTTTCTGAGTGTGTTCTGAAATCAACCAAGAAGACTCATTATAACAGATGTCTGTTTTACACACAGCAATGGTAAAAGTTAATTCAGGGCATAACTGGAATCTTTTTGCACTGTATTCATCTCACCAAAGGCATACAGTGAAAATATCATGAATGCCACATTCTATCCAATTTACATAGTGCTACATTCTGTCTTAAACTACACACTTCGCCAAGGGAGTAAGGACTTTACATCCCTATATAAACAACCCAGCCTTGGGTCAGGGAACACAGGGATAAGCAAGGGCCCTTGTTTGCTTAATCTTTCCCTGACACAGGTGGGCAATATTCAGGTAGGGAACAGTCTAACCCCCAACTCAATGGCCCGAATAGCTAAGCCAGCATCTATGTATATGTGAGGGGTATGAAGCATAGTAATTTACTGCTGTTAAAGGCCAGCAGTAAATTATCCCTGGGAGCAAAGAGGGAAGAAATGGATGAATTGATACTCAAGAGGCATGTGTCTATCCCCTGGGGCATCCCTGGAGCAGTACAGTTTACACACAATCCCTTGCTTAGGGCTATCCAAAATCAAAATCTATCCTCAAATGTTCAAAGTTATGTGCAGTTTGGCTCCTCCTCATGATGTTACTGTTAGTCATGTGACCGCCCAGCTCTTGGGAAATGCTGAGATACAGAAATAATTATATGTTTCTATTAGACTGCTAACAAATGACACGTATTCTTGAGAACATATGTGAACTAAATATATGTAACTATTAAAATATATATAAAATACGTTGTTACACTATGGAGTACAGTACTGGATACCTTTATTTGCCATTATAGAGGGGTAAACTATTACTCAGTCAATATTTCCCAAGGGTTCCTACAATAGTTGCCTCTTCTTAGGGAAAATCTGCAATGTCTCAGAAAGCAGGATGGGGAAACTGTTGGTATATGATGATTTTTAATGGTCACCACTGTGTTTGTACATTAGTAGAAAAAGAACAAAAAACCAGAATGGTGTGAACAGGATGCAACAAGACACAAAACTCCCTCTAAAAATCTTAATCTAGAGTTCAGTTTTGCCATCCTTACTGCCTGTGCTTACAATCATAAATTACATGCCAAAACACCAATTGCCTCTGATTTCTGATAAGGGCCTGCTAAAACCTTTTGTATATATATTTCCCAATTTTGAAAGCTTAAAATTACAGCTAGACTCCTAAAATTCCCATTTCCCCAACATATTGTGGGAAGCACAAGCTGCTCTTTGGGGCAGCCCCAGCACAGATGCCTTTCATAGGAGTAGCTGATAAAAATACTGGATGAACTTGAGGATTAATTTTAAAAGCAATTTATTTTATGAAATAGCAACCTGTTAATTATTTTCCTACGTTTACTTCAAAGTTATGTATTTAATGGATTTATTCAGCAACTCATTTAAGTGAATGAGGGAGCAGATCTCAATATACAAAGAACCAAACACATCTGTTTGAGTAGAATTCTTACCTCTTTATGGTACTTAAAACTGTATTAAACAGAAATATAAACACAAACGATAGCTTGCAACATGCATAGTCTTTATAGCCAGTTTTTGTAGTTTTGGGGAACTGTGAAGAGGCAAATGTCTAACTACCATCATATGAACTGTTTTTGATTCTTGGATGTTGTAATTTCCTGTGACACACTAATTAATTAATTAATACTACAAGGACTCCATGGGCTGCAAACACGGTATTCCCACTGACATCCCTGGTAGTTTTACACTCGAAGTCTTTCAGAATTGGGTCCCAAGTAGCAGAGTGACAATGAGGAATCTCACTCAGCAGTAAAGGCTATATGGTCATAACTGGGGTATGAAGAGGTGAAAAGGCTCTTACCCTGATGGGCAATTCTGTGTAGATAAAATGAGAACCACCCTAAGCATTCTCTTCCCCAAGCTCAACCCAAACCTTTTTAGCAATATGACACATTTCATTTATAGAACCTCGTCCTCCTCTATTTTCTTTACTCTTCAAAAACTTGATTCAAGCTGGGACCAGGAGTGGAAGTAGTGAAATACTGTGAGAAAAAACACTTGCAAGATTTCTACACCAAATTTACAGATCTCATGGGCAAGGTTGATTGTGGCATAGAAAACTAGGCCCATGCCAAGGACTTGCCTCCTGGAGCCACATGATAACATCATAATCTAAGCTATAATTTAAAAATGTAATTATATTTCTAGTCTTCATTGTTGCAAAGAATAACTTCAAAACATGAACCAAGTGTAAACGATACAGTGATGTCTTCTTGTGTTTGCAGTAGGGTGACCAGACAGCAAATGTGAAAAATCGGGACGGGGTGGGGGGGTAATAGGAGCCTATATAAGAAAAAGACCCCAAAATCGGGAATGTCCCTATAAAATCGGGACATCTGGTCACTCTAGTCTGCAGAAAGCCAGAAACAATAGCTCTGGGAGGCGTGAAATATCTGCCCCAGTTATCTGACTCAAAACTGAAAGTGTGAGAGCAATGTAAAATAATTTGGGTTTGCTACCAAAATAAACAACACAGAAATTGCTGTACTGGCTGTATTCGGCATTTTTATATTTCATTACATAAAACCTCAGTTGTTTTGACTATCTAAAGCTGCTACAGAATTTCCATGGAAGAACTCAAGGCTCTTGCAGCAGAATTTAAGTTCAGCTTGCAGTGGAGTACATGAAGCCTTCTATTTATTGTGGAAGTCGGAGGCCAAGAAGGTATCTGCTCCAGAAGAGAGAGGAACAGCGGCCACTTGAGCCGAGGGGGAGGGAGGGTGGAGAATGTTTGGCTCCCACCTCCACTAGAGCACACCAAGCCTCTGGAACTCTGGGGGCCTTTGCTGACACCACCTCATTAGAGACTCAGTATTTGGGCCCTCCTTCTGAGGCCGCATCAGGGCTCTGCTGGGGTGATGGCAGTGGGCACACCCACACATATGTAGAATCCTCTGCCTGGGTGGGAGGCTGAATCCTTCTTTTTGGATAGACCCCTTCCTGCTCGGGCACAGGGGAAGAGGGAGACCCCAGCCTGTCCAAACAAGCGTGGTAGTGGGCTCCTCAGCTACTGTAGTGGTGGACCCTGCCACTATTGCTCAAATTAAGGGAGGGCCAAGATGTGGGTGTGGGGGCCACATATGTGGGTGTGCCTAGAGTTCGGGACTGCTTCAATCTGGCCCTGCCTACGGGGTGTGGTAGTTTGAATAAGTTTCTGATCAAACATCCAGATATTCCTTTGCTTAGTTGGACCATTTTAGTTCCACTTGTCGCTAACAAATATCTTCAGCAGTGAAGACTGGTGCAATCTGCATTGGGAATGATAAGTCTTTTCCAGTGCACTGAGAGGAGCAAAATCAATGGAACCATACTAATACCTGGTGTAACTCCAATGACTTCTCTAGAATTACACCAGGGATTAATTTGGCCCAATGTCTGCAGGCCAGCACACAGAAAATTAAATGACTTGCTCATTAACCTTAAATATTACTCCTCCATCCCTCTTTCTTTCTTTCTTTCTTTTTTTTTTTTTTTTTTTTTTTTAATTCTTGCACCTCTGTGTTGAGATCAAAGAAAGCAAATGAAATTGCAGGTGAGTCAAAGCCCCACCACTGACTTATCTTCCAGCACTGAACATTTGCAATGAAGGTTAATTAGGTCTAATTAAACAACTGTCATGAAAACAGGATAATCTCCTTTCTGCTTTAATCATAACAATAGGAAACAACTTTTACCTCCAATTAGACTTCAATAAAACATGGGTCAAATTCTGCCCTCAGCTATGTCTGTGAAACCCCACTAAATTTTGGTTAAATGAAGAGCAGAATTTGGACCTCTGCACACAATAATGAATATCTTTAACACAATCAGTAACTTCCTGTTTTTAATGGAATATCCATCCTTTGATAATCACAGATGACGTCTAAAATTTTATTACTTGACATTCCGAAAGATTCCATATGATGGGGTATTTTTTTATTTTTCTTTTGACAACTCCCAGAGGTGTAACTGTCTTGGGTGGGTTTTATTGATTATTTGATCTAAGGGCTAGGTCAGCATCACAACTGTACAAAAATATAAAAAAAAAGAATAATCATTAGGTAATAAACAACAGACAACTGAAGTACTGGGCTATAGTTTTATCTGAGAAATAAGCCAAAAATGTTTACTGTAATCTTCCCCAATGCTCCCTACTCTTATTCTCTCTTTACCTGCCATGTTCCATTGGAAGCATTGGCCTCTCCTCATGAAGTAAAGATGTGTACAGAGGGAGCCGTTTCAAATACCTTGGTGTGTTTTTGTTGAAAATAAAGCATGTAGTGGGCAGTGTTATAACGCTAGCTATGATTGCAAGACTTTGGTAATTTGCCATCTTCATCTCACAACAGTGAATGTAAATGGCAGAATCAGATAAGTCACTCCTGTGTGTTTCTGTGAGTTGCCAATTAAAAACAAAAATGACTTCCTGTTTGTTTAGCGCCACAATCTATCGTAAGCTTTTTCATAACCAATGTATAAATTACTGGGACAATGGGTGCAACTGAAAACTCAGCATTCACTACCACAGTCGGTGACCACAGTAGTTTCTTATCTTTAACACAGGAGGCACTGTGGTATTGGCAAGCACTGCTGACTGGTAAATATTGAGTTGTAAAGAACCTCCACTGTAGCTAAAGGGAGTAGCTCAACTCTTCCCAAAATACTATAGCTAGGATACAAATCTCCTTAACAGTCCAGTGCCATTAATTAATAATTTCTCAGTGCCTATGGAGGTTCAACCCTACCTTAGCACCCACCTTCCCATACTTCACCTATCTTAGCAGTACAAATCCCATATAACTGCAAACCCTTACCAGTGGTCTACTAATAAAAGTGTCTGAACCACCAAACCGGAAGAGAAGTAGGGAGCAGTTTTTAGGAAAGTGGTAACTGTTTCATTAATTAAATCAATATTGAAAATCTTACTCCAGACAGTGTGCTGAGGTGTAAATGTTTTCCAGACAATCCTTCATTTAGCAACTAGTCTAAGTTAAAGAATATTGTTATGAGCCAGATGAAACCTTGTAATGAGTTGAGTTAAAACCTCGTTCAAACAGATGTGTGAACAAGCTCTTCATTTAAGATAGTTGTAAGAGACAGTTAAGGTGCAACATCTAAAACAAAGCCTAATAGAATCTGCCCAGAAACTAGCATCATGTGGCCAGATGGTTCCATTAGGGGGGTTTGTGGAGGTGTGTGTATATGTATTTATATGTGTATGTATAAGTGGAAACTGAGAACAGAGAAGGTCAGAGAGAGGGACAGGCAAAAAACTCCAAGCAGGGCTCTGTAAGCACAGTGTGATCCTGGGAAAAACTAGAGAGAGAGCTTTTGAGTCTGGTGTTGGCTAAGGAGGCTAGGGGTTATAAGCGAAGAAACTGCTCCTTTTGCTCTTGGTTCTTCCTGAGGTTGTGACTGCTTGCAAGAATGGCAGTGGCACATCCCTAACGCCACACAAAATGGCCAGAAAGCTGCAGGCAGCAGTAGCTCCCTTATAACCTTTAACCCAGTAGTCAAGGGAATCTCCCAGGATGTGGGAGATGCCAGTTCAATTCCCTCCTCTACTCGGTGAGGGGAAATGATTGGAACATGGGCTTCCCATCTCTCAGGCAAATGCCACTGGGCTATGATAGATTCTGATAGGGGTCTCTCTTGTTGAAGCTATTCCACTGTGTATAAATCACTAAATATGCATTGGGCCAGAGAGAGAGAAAAAATGATTCTATAGTCCGGTGCTTAGGGCACTCACCTGAGAGATGGGAAATCCACGTTCAAATCTTTTCCCCTCATTAGGCAAAGGAAGGAACTGAACCACTGTCTTTCTGGTCTGAGGCTCGCGATACATCCCTGGGCAGCTAGACTGAGGTGTTGTGCACAAGTTTAGCTGCAGAAACCAAGGCATCTAAAGGACTTTACTGCAAAAATGTAGGCATCAGGGAGATTTAGGCACCTCCAAAGTTAGGCAGCAGCTAAACATGGTTTTTGAGGAGCTCAATGGCACCTAAAGTTTGGACTTAAGCTTTTAAAGTGGGAGTTGGGCACCTAAGTCCTTTTGTGGAGCTGGACCTATCCTTCTACAGTAATTATGGTATGAGTTCATAAAATAAGGCTAAATAATACTATAAACATTTCAATTATTTCAAGGGCTGTCACGTGATTAAAAAAATTAATCACGATTAATTGCATGATTAAAAAAATTAATCACATGATTAATCGCACTGTTAAACAATAATAGAATATGATTTATTTAAATATTTTGGATGTTTTTTACATTTTCAAATATATTGATTTCAATTACAACACAGAATACAAAGTGTACCGTGCTCACTTTATTTTTGATTACAAATATTTGCACTGTAAAAAACAAAAGAAATAGTATATTTCAATTCACCTAACATGAGTACTGTAGTGCAATCTCTTTATCATGAAAGATGAACTTACAAATGTAGAATTATATACAAAAAATAACTGCATTCAAAAATAAAACAATAGAAAACTTAGAGCCTATAAGTCCACGCAGTCCTACTTCAGCCAATCGCTCAGACAAACAAGTTTGGTTACAATTTGCAGGAGATAATGCTGTCTGCTTCTTGTTTACAATGTCACCTGAAAGTGAAAACAGGTGTTCGCATGGCACTGTTGTAGCTGGCATTGCAAGATATTAACGTGCCAGATGCGCTAAAGATTCATATGTCCCTTCATGCTTCAACCCACATTCCAGAGGACATGCTGATGATGGGTTCTGCTTGATAACAATCCAAAGCAGAGCGGACCGACGCATGTTCATTTTCATCATCTGAGTCAGATGCCACTAGCAGCAGGTTGATTTTCTTTTTTGGTGGTTTGGGTTCTGTAGTTTCTGCATCTGAGTGTTGCTCTTTTAAGAGTAGCAGCCGTGTTAGTCTGTATCCGCAAAAAGAACAGGAGTACTTGTGGCACCTTAGAGACTAACAAATTTATTAGAGCATAAGCTTTCGTGGGCTACAACCCACTTCTTCGGATGCATAAGTGGGTTGTAGCCCACGAAAGCTTATGCTCTAATAAATTTGTTAGTCTGTCTCTAAGGTGCCACAAGTACTCCTGTTCTTTTTGCTCTTTTAAGACTTCTGAAAGCATGCTCCACACCTCGTCCCTCTCAGATTTTGGATGGCATTTCAGATTCTTAAATCTTGGGTTGAGTGCTATAGCTATTTTTAGAAATCTCACATTGGTACCTTCTTTGCGTTTTGTCAAATCTGCTATGAAAGTGTTCTTAAAATGAACATGTGCTGGGTCATCATCCGAGACTGCTAGAACATGAAATATATGGCAGAATGTGGGTAAAACAGAACAGGAGACATACAATTCTCCCCTAAGGAGTTCAGTCAGAAATTTAATTAACACATTATTTTTTTTAATGAGCATCATCAGCATGGAAGCATGTCCTCTGGAATGGTGGCCGAAGCATGAAGGGGCATATGAATCTTTAGCATATCTGGCACGTAAATACCTTGCAACGCCAGCTACAAAAGTGCCATGCGAACTCCTGTTCTCACTTTCAGGTGACATTGTAACTAAGAAGCAGGCAACAGTATCTCCTGTAAATGTAAACAAACTTGTTTGTCTTAGCGATTGGCTGAACAAAAAGTAGGACTGAGCGGACTTGTAGGCTCTAAAGTTTTACATTGTTTTGTTTTTGAGTGCAGTTATATAACAAAAAAAATCTACATTGGTAAGTTACACTTTCACGATAAACAGATTGCACTGCAGTACTTGTATAAGGTGAATTGAAAAATAGTATTTCTTTTATTTATCATTTTTACAGTGCAAATATTTGTAATCAATAATAATATAAAGTGAGCACTGTACACTTTGTATCCTGTGATGTAACTTAAATCGATATATTTGAAAATGTAGAAAAACATCCAAAAATATTTAATGAATTTCAGTTGGTATTCTATTGTTTCGAGGTGCGATTAATCGCAATTAATTTTTTTGAGTTAATCGCATGACTTAACTGCGATTATTCGAAAGTCCTAATTATTTCTTCATTGAATGTAATTCAAGGATTGCCTTTTAAAGATATACTTTTGATTGTGTAAAATACCTGGGACAGATCCTCAGTTGGTGTAAATTGCCACGGCGCCTTTGACTTCACTAACTTAATTGAAGCAACGACAATTTACACCAACCCATGGAGTGGACTTGTCGTTTGTATTACTATTAAAGCTTTTATTTAGGTTTTCCTTTCTGTAGAAGATTGGCAGCGTACACAGCCCAGATCAGAAAGAGAAAATAATATGTAAGTGTAAAATATTATCATCACTGCTCTAAAATGTTTAGGGGATACTGTGCACATAATATTTTGGGGCAATAAAATGTAAAGTCAATAACTCCAAATTAAGATAAATTAAGCTATCCGTCTCATGACCCATATAAAGTGTAAGCAATGATGTTGTAAAATCCCTGATATTGTGGGGCAAGCTTAAAAGCCTTCCCTTTTCAGTCTTGCCTCTTTCTTCCCTCTCCCCTGCAACTGTATCTCCATCGTGCTACTTTGCTCCCGTCTCTATCTGACCTCTTAACAGCACAGCGAAGGCGAGTAAAATTCCATGGCCAAATTCACTGAATTTCAGTGATGGTGTAATTTACACCAGTTTTGTAGTCCCCTCAGTGTGTAAGAAGCTTTAGGCTAAAGTAGCACGAGGACTATTTTAACTAACTGTACACCTACTTATACCCTCCTATTACTTTTCCTGCTACATCCCTCTCATAAAGCCTTTTGGCAAGTAAACTACACCCGAGGGTAACATAGAGAGTGGCTCAGGCTAGCTGCCCGAGTACGTACCTAGGTGATCCCAGTCCGGTTTGTATTCTGGCAGCTGACCCGGGCCATTGCTCATGCTACCCCTCGCTACACTGCTATTTTTAGCATGCTAATTTGAGCAGACCTAGCGCATCTGTCTATCTGTGCTAGGGAGCGTGCTCCCACTTGCAGTGCAGATGTACCCTTAGATCAGTTGGATTCTGTGGAGCAAGTTCAGAGGCGACGTGTAAAGGATTGTTAGTTGCACATTCATAACTGTGTTTGAGTCTAAGTTGTTACGTTTTGAGGAGGCTGGAGGAATGAAGGACAAACCAGTTTAGATTCCCTCATATTCACCTCTATGGTCTCTTTTCTTTGAAGAGAAGCGGTGATCCCTGATGAATCTGCATGCCCTGGTGTTTAAGGGGGATAAATATGACATCAGATAGCAATTGTGCACTAAGGGTTCAGGGCTGCCACTCATAATAAATCCTTTCAGCACATCCTAATGTAACATCTGAAGAAGTGGGGTTTTTTTTTACCCACGAAAGCTTATGCCCAAATAAATGTGTAAGTCTTTAAGGTGCCACCGGACTCCTCGTTGTTTTTGTGGACACAGACTAACACGGTTACCCCTCTGATACCTAATGGAACATTCTCTTTTAGATACAACACACTAACAACAACTAGGACTCATTACCTACAACACATAACGGCTACTATGCCATCATACTCCTTGTTGAAAGAAAAATACATGCTCATCTCACAAAGAAACTCCTTTGCAACAGTCCCTACTACTACTCTACTATCCCTAAAGCCACATTAGTGTCATTGTGGGCCAAAGAAACTCTCTGTAATTGTATAGTATTTGATATTTAGAGGTTACCAGCAAGTAAACCAGATAAAGTAACAACTTACTTTTTACATATGGTACATTGTTGGGAGCCTGTACAAGTTGGACCCTTGTGTTGTAGCTGGTACAATTTTACAGGGGTTTGCAGGATTACATATAGAATTTTGCTGGGTTTCTACTGAATTACATTGTGCCTAGCACTTTACAAGGACAGCAGTATATATTTGCAGGAGTTGGGCATTTTTTCCAGCTGACAGCACTGTGTAAAAACAGTTCTTTTGGACAGTGATTTTTGTTTATCAGCCCATTATTCTTTGGAGTTATTTTAGCAGCTAACAGGCATACTTGAGAATTATGTGCATACATTGCAGTGGCCAACTAAGAAAACAGTTGTGTTTACTAGTGAGAAAATGCAAATACACCGATGTGGCTTCACGTACAGTACTATTTACCACATGCCCCCAGGAATAATTCTGCTGACTTTGTAAATATGGATATTCTGTCTCTGATTATATTTATACTCTGCTATAAAATCATTGTCTACTACTTCAAAGACCTTGAGACCCACAAGGAATAGAGTTAGCGTGTATCTGCATTCAGTACAGGATCTGTGGGACAGATTCTGCTCTCAATTCCACAGATGTACATCTGAAGTAACTCCAGCCAAGTCAGTGGAGTTATTCCTCTTAACACTGGTGTGAGATTAGACTTTGGCCTTTAGAATTGTTTTCAAGCAAGATTTAACTACAAATACAGTGGCCTTTGTTGGTTGAGGCGTATTGGGGATTAGTCATAAAGCCAAATTCTGTTGGCAAATGCACGCTTGAATCTCCCCTTTAATAGTCCTAATGTATTTTGCATTTTGATGCAGCATAGTAAAAAGATAACATATTTCCATATTGTGACAACATGCAATGAAATGGCATCACCATGTGGTAAATGTTAGTTTCATATGTAGTTGAGGGCAGAATGGGGTCCACGTATATCTCTATATTCGTATATATATTTCCATCTCATATTCAGTATAGTAAATTGCATATATCACTGAAGTTATTCCAGACCATGAATTACCATAATATGTGATCTTTACTCAGTTATTCAGAATCACATCAATTCATTAAATATTTCTCTTACACATGCTCGGCTATATATTGAATTGAAGAGGCCAGCTATTGAATATTAAAATAAATAAAAACTGTGCTCTATGGCTCTTTCCCCCTCATAATTTTTGGAGCTCTGTTTTTAATCACAACAAACTTAAATAATTTATCACTCACCCACAATGGGTCTGAAACTGTGTTTAGTTTTACATAATGATATATGCTCCCTCTGTGTCTACTCCAGCACCTCTTTAATCTTTAGCCAATTTTTATCTACAAGTTCCACTTGCTAACAAAAACTGCCAGCCTATTCTACTTAATAATACATTTCTCAGTTTATCAAATTTTCCTTTTTAAATGTTTAATTTACCCACAGCTGAATCTAAAAATCCTCCAACAGCTGACATCTGAAACCTTATTAAACTGCAATCACTATTACTGAAACCAGCCAGAATAGTAGCTTCCCTTATTATAGCTTCCTTATTGTATAAAATGAAAATCTCTAGCTGCCATAGTTTACCTCTTGTTTTTCAATCCACTACACCGGATCCTACCTAACATAAGAGATTATACTAGGTGGGTAACTTAAAGCTGCCCTTCTGCAATATTGTTATTCTGGGGTCAGTAGAGTAGAATCAGGATGCTGCAATCAACCCCCATGCTCACCCAATTCATCCTTGGTGAATATTTGCAAGCATTTTAAAATTATTTCCCTCGCTAATGCCTCTTTTGTGTCACCTTCTGTGATGATTCCAATAAAGTTTACTTTAACAATATTTAGGAAACAGCGAATTCTAAGCAAATATTGCAGAATATTGGCAGAAAATAGCTGTTGAAATCTAAGCAAAAGTATTCCACACTGGAAATCTTGTTTTAAGAGTTATGCTCATCCACCAGAAACATATCATGTGACCTGCGTATCCAATCAAAACAGCTTGAATTTCAAATGGCAAATACTCTCAACAAACTGCCCAAGTATGAGCTACAAACCAAAAAATGTCCACGGCAACTATTCATAAAGTAATTTTGAATAGTGCACAAATGTTAGGAAAATCATGTTTGTGTACAACTTGTGAATAAACAGATAAAATCCACTAGCCATTTGATTCTCTATGAATTATTCTATCAGTCCCAGCTACACATCTTATAAATAATAACACAAAATTGCTTTAGTGACCTTACCTATAAATGAAAGGAGCTACTGTGGCAGTGTTTGGGTGACTATATTGCTGTTGTTGAGGAAGTTGGACGATGCCATTTCCTGTGACTTGTCCACTGCTTGCAGCCATTGAAACAGAAAGAGCTGCAGAAGAACCAGGGGTCAGAGCTGGGCTAGATTCTTTTCCTTCAGAAGAAGCAAGACTACAGGAAGTGGAGGCTCTCTCATTAGCTTGTGATTTCGTTGTCGATTGAGACTGGTTGCCCTTTGTAGTCCTGAATTTTTCAGACTCTTTACTTCCTGCACACACAGCTGAAGCACTCTGCTTTGCTGTTGGTACCTTTGATCCAGGTTTTGGTATCCCACTAGAGGAGGGTATTAAACTTTCCTTCTTGGCTGCTGTAGTCTTGCTCCCCTTTGGGATCAAGCTTGCAATTTTTGAGCTCTTCTTTGTAGATGTTTCAGTGACCTGGTCCTTCTCTTCCTTTACTGTTTTCTCAGTGCAAACTTTATTTTTGTCCCTGTTCTTTTCCTCTTTGTCCTTTGGCTGTAGCAAAGACTTTTTATTGCTGAGATTTTTGCTTCCAGCTTTTGGAGGGGTTAGCTTAGGCGACACTTTAGGACTGCTACTGGTGGAGCCACCACTATTTAGCCCACTGCTAAAGCCGTCCATTTCACCACACTCCGAAAAGGTATCATCCTCTCTTCCACTCTCATTGGGTCCTGAACTGGATGACAAGGGGGGTCTTAAAGCAGTCCTAGCATTAACCAGCTTGAACTTTTCCAGCATGGATTTCTGTCCGGATGAAGGGGGTTTCGCTCCTTCAGAAAGGGGTGGCTTGAGCCTGTCTGAAGATGGAGTAGGGGAGGTGGCGGGACTAGGCTGCTTCACGGACAGCATGGTGGAGGTGGCACTGTGTTTGACATTCATGGATTTGCTGCGCCAAGGCTTGCTGGCACTTGGAGAGGGTATGGCAGAGACCGGCTGCTGCCCAGTGCTGGTGGGATGCTGCACATTTCCATTCATGCCTGCAGATGGGTGAGGGCCTTTTGGTGAATCTGTTAAAAAAAAAAAAAAAGCGAGAATCATATATTTTGCAATGATAGAATTATTTTTCTTCCCCCTGCTCTAAAACGATATTCTAATTAGTTATACCTTTAAAAACACAGATACAACTGAGCTTTCAAAAACTGACGGAAAATGCAGTTTATACTAAACTTAGTTTATACCCGGAAGGCTACCATTAAGTATATGGCTTGCAAAACAAGAATGTTTTTGCTTCTCTGTCATGTTGCTTTAGAGTATCCATCTCTCAGAGCTGAGGAGAACATGGAGGCACGATGTAACTACTCTCACATCTGAAACTAAAGCTCTTGATAATTAGACGATTATAATTGTATCTTAATATTAGTTCAAGAAACCCTTCTGATCCGAAGACGTCCCAGATGTCAGTACATTAGCGAACACCTCAAATCACAGAATTGAGATGCTGAGGGGGCAAAAGATGGATTTTGAAAGATAACAAAAGTTAAGCTTTTCTTTTCTGGTTTCCGGGTAATACGATACTTACATTGAGAAACCTGTACTAGAGACAGTGGTCTGGGAAATACTGTTTCTGTTCCTACAAGCAAAAAATGTCTAGCACATATACCAACACTTCTCTGGGCCACTGCCCTGAAATGTCTAATTTAATTCTACCTTTTGGTCACCATATTTCTTTGCTAGAACTGATCACAGAGGTTTGATTACGGTGTATTTTCCAGGACAGGAGAAAATATATCAGAAAGCTTCACTGTTGACAGTACTTGATAGCAGTTGCTAGCTCTGCAACAGCGCAACACTGACAGTTATTTAGGGTCTGATTCTTATTTGCTTTAATGGCTAGATCCACAAAGGGGATTTAAGTTCAGTGTTGCAATACCTAACTTCAGGCACTCTGCTGCATAGTGGAATCCGCAGCCCTATGATTGGCACCCAGACTCCCTCCTATACACGAGTTAGTGCCTAAGAATAGGATTCACAAAAGCCAGCACGTTGAGCAGAAAACTGCCTAAGCTAGCCAACAGGAAATGCCAAGGAGAGGTGTGTGGCCCAAGCTCCACCCCTCAAAGGGATTTAGGCACCTACCTTCAGGTTGGAAGGAAGCGCCTCCCTCCACCCAGGATTCAGAGCCATGAACCCTCTCCTGGAGTTAGGCACCTAAGTCAGGTCAATCCTTTTTTGCCCAAAACAAGGATGGGGAGTCAGTGGCCTTATACCCCATAGCCCAGTGCATTCACCTCAGAAGTGGGAGACCCGGTTTCAAGGCTCTACTCTGACTCAGGAAGAAGAGGGAGTTGAACTTGGGTGTTTCCCAGGCTGGGTGTGTGCACTAACACCCAGGCAATAGAATTTTCCAGCCTGGGGGCTCTCTCAGTCATTCCTGTTGAAGCTGTTCCACTCTATAAAATAATTAAATATGGACAGGAGCAGAGGCTGGGTTCTGACTCTAACATCCCAAGGGAGTGCCCTACACACTGGACAATAGGGTCATTCTCACTCTCTTTCTGGCCCAAGGGATTATTTATTTATACACAGTGAAACAGCTTCAAAAGGAGAGATAGGGAGACCCACCCCAGATTACCCCCTAGGCCAGTGGGTCTCGGACGTCCTGAGGGAGTGCTCTCACCACCAGGCTATAAGGTAGAAGGCAGCTTCAGCCTGGGTCCCAATCTGGTTGACATACTCTAATGTGACCTGAGTCCTACCAGACTGGATTCCACAGGCAAGGTAGGGGAAGCCTAGTTTGTTAATCTTGCTGTGGGTTAGGTGTGAAGTAGGCACTGGATATCAAGACTCCAGCAGCCGTGCACATACCCATCAGCAGAAACCGAGGGTTTCTCTACATGAGCATTTAGTTCTCGGCAAGTTGGGGTGTGTATCTTTTCCCCACTAGCCTGCCTAGTGCTCACTGAGATGGGACTAGATCAGAATACATTAATGAACTGTTAATGTGCATCAGCAGAGTCCATATGGACAGTTAGTCCAAGGCAAGTTGATTTGGGATAGATTCATGCATGCCTCAAATTCACCATGAACAAATTGTTCATGTAGACTTACCCTCATGTGTCCAGGGAATGTAGGCACATGTTGGGTTAGGCGGCAGCTGAACTGGGATTTTGAGAATCTCAATTTTGGATTTAGGTCCTAAAGTGTGAGGTAGACCACTAAATCCCTTTATAGATTAGTCCTAAAACCCATTTACACTGCCAGAGCAGGGCAAAGGGGCCTTAGTATAAATGAGAATCAGGCCCTCTGTGTAATAATCAATATAGTTGAACATATTTTAAACACTAACCATATTTTCCAACAAGCAGCCTGATTCTTAAGCAAAACAGATTGATGTATGAAAAACACATACATTGGGAATGAGCTCTTTTAAATTAAGCCCACATTGCTAAGTGTGGGGGCCTGAGTAGTTGAGTGCTATTTGCTGGTTAACATTACTCTGTGGCATCAGAGAAATGAAGTGTTAATGGTGATTAAACCCATTAAAACCACCAATTATGTTCTCTAAATTATTGTGCATAATTGTATTAGCTCAGATGATGTTTCAAGTTAGTGTGTTTTGTATTGTTGCACAAAACACCAGGAGGGCTTCTGAAAGGATGCTTAGGCGTGCCCATATTATTCAGTGTCAATTTCAGAGTGGCAGATACATCTGAGGCATGACTACAAAACATCCACTTGAAATACTATTCATGTCTTTCCAAAACTGCACTTAAAGCTTTATGTGGAAACGTGAGCCCAAGGTCCAATAATCTAAAAATTATAGTTAGTGAGAAAGGGCACTAGCAGCATTTCTCCTTTGAGTGCTAAGCCAGGGCTATTTACAATTCCGATTCTTGTACTATAAGTTCTATAAATGAAAGCAGGTTACCCACTCATAAGAGGGAGTAGAGGCTTGTAAGTATCTTGGGAGAGGGGCCCTAACTTTTCTTCAACAAAAACAAAATATATCAGTATTGACCCAGACTGCACGTGTATCATAACAATAGGCACCATAGATCCACAAAATCTGTTTCTTCCTAACATAAATACAGTATTAGTTAAGGTGAAGAATCCAGATCCTCATGATGCCAACTATCAGGTCAACTATGTCCATCTTAAACAGATGCTCTGTCTATCTTATAGTTTTTCTAGCACTCGCCACCATAATAGGCAGGCCCTGCCCAGATGAATTAGCTCTGCATGCCTATGCCCACAGTGGACTTCACAGACGATTCTGCTCTTTATCCTTCCCGGGTTCCAGGAAGCTCTGTAGGATTTAGTTACTGTGAGAAAACTTCAGCAAATAGATGGGTCTTACAGTGGTCTTTAAAATAGGTCAGACTTTATCTCATTCTAATCTCTTCTGGTAGCTCATCCCATAACTGAGAATGCTTTGAGACAGATCCTTGCCTTTTAGAGGCATGAAGCAGTCTTCAAGCAGAGCCTACTGACAGGGCCGGCGCTTCCACTAGATGACCCTAGGCGGTCGCCTAGGGTGGCAGGATGTGGGGGGCGGCATTTCGCTGCCCTCGGCGGAATTTCAGCGGTGATTCCTCTGGGTGGGAAGAAAAGCGGCCGCGGAAACGCCGCCGAGAACCAGGGCTGCCCAGAGGGGCTTCTTCCGCTCCGGGTCTTCGGCGGAAATTCGGCGACGGGTCCTTCACTCGCTCCGGGACCCGCCGCCGAAGTGCTCCGAAGACGCAGGGCAGAAGGACCCCCGCCGCCGAGAACGCAGCTTCAGAGGAGGAGCTGCCGCCGATTACTGAGGAGGAGCGCTGCCCCCTAGGGCGGCAAAAACCCTGGCATCGCTCCTGCCTACTGAGCCACCTCCTTCCCAGCCACCAGTGCAGAGGTTGTGGTTGGGCCTCTATGATTTTCTGGTGAGCCCCAGCTGCTGGAGCAAAGCCTAGGGGCTGTGGATTGCTGGTGCAGATTATAGCAAGGTTTAGGCTTCTTTAATTTACTCCAGGGACCTGTCTGGTGGCTGATGGCCCAGGATGGGAGGTGAGCAAAGACTCCTTTGCACTCACATCTGGACAGGCACTGAGTATTCATTGATTACACGTGAGGATTGGGGCCTTTATTTCCAGTTTTCATGTGCTTCATTAAAAGTGTTAAAATATATGCAGACTATATATAACAATATATGAGTCCACTATGTTCGGGGGAGGGATAGCTCAGTGGTTTGAGCGTTGGCCTGCTAAACCCAGGGTGTTTGTGAGTTCAATCCTTGAGGGGGCCATTTAGGGATCTGGGGCAAAAATCTGTCAGGGACAGTACTTGGTCCTGCAGTGAAAGCAGAGGACTGGACTCAACTCAATGACCTTTCAAGGTCCCTTCCAGTTCTATAAGATAGGTATATCTCCATATATTATTATTATTATATTTTTACATTCTGGTGTGTTAACTATGATATTCTGATATCTCTGTAGGTTACCAGTTTTAACTTGTGTTCATTTACTTACAAAAAGTACTGATCTAAAAAAAAAACCACACACACACAAAACCAAGCCCCCCCTTACCATATCTCCTTTGGAGTAATATCAAGCTTGTGTAATGAAGAGACAGTAGTAAACAAAGAAAAAATTACTTTTTGGCATTTCCTCAATAGTTTGTTGTGCTGTATACACAGCAAGTACCCACAGGCGCCTTGGAGTCACTGCTTCATAACACATATATCACAAATTGTAATCAGCGCCAGATAAGTTACAGATGGACTGAGAGCTTTAATTTGGCTCTTAATCTTTAATTTAAATCACACCCTTAATGTTCCTTAAAGAGAGTTGTTTCTGTGCCCAAGTGTATTATCAATAGTTCATCGTGCAATTAATAAAGTGGAATAAAAGGATTTGTTTCCTGATACGGAATGACCTTGTCTCCCACCCTAAATGCATTCCTTGAACCTGCAGATCTGTTAGTGTGCTGTGCACATTCAGTTTGACTCAGGTATTTATTACATGACATCTGTCCCCACCTTGTGGTAATTTTGATACAGAGTGAATCCAAACAAAATATATCTGTGTATTTAATTTTTACATTTTAGTTTTACATCTTAAATCTGTAGGTCACCAGCTTATAAGAGTGAAGAGAGGTTTTGATTATTATAGCATAGGGACACTAACTTTTCTTCAACAATAACAACATAAATCAATATTTCCAGCATGTTGATTCAGACTGCATATATGTAGGCTTGGCAGAATTCAATTTTTAAAAAAATAATTTTGATGGAGTATATTAATGTTTATTTTTAAGCTTTTTTTCCATTTTTATCTATTCAGATTTTCACAGTTGAGTGAAATTATGGGGGGACAAGCAATAATTATTTAATAACAATGTATGTTGAGATTCAAAAAGTTAAAGCTTTAAAACAAAAATTGTCAACATAACACATACAAATATACTAAGTAAATATCCTTAAAATCAAACGCTAATAAGTTCTCAAGCAGTATTTGTCTTTCTTTGCCTGTCCATAAGGCCCTTCATTTTCAGTTTTCACTGATTTTTATTGAAAAATTCCCAGGTTTTACATAAGCTATTTGTGCGTGTGTGGTTTTTTTTTCTTTTTTTTTTTTTTTAACTGATTTGTACCACAATTCTGGACCACTCAAGTATATGAAAATACCAATTATGTGAAGAAAATCTAATACATTACATTAGGTAGATGTATTTATGTTAATAAAGGGTAAATACGAGGCTCTCTGTTAAAATAAGCAATGTAATGCAAGATATACGAACACACTCATGTGCGTGCATATGTGCACAAATTGTTAATGTGCAGTCCATGAAATAAACTATTAAACTGCTTTCATTTTCAGTTTTCTTTCTTCTCGCTATTTGTTGGGTTTGTTTTTTTTTTTTTGGTGCTTCAGTCCCCCAATGTTAACCCCAATATTTACCCAGAAAACTGTGAAATTAATTTATTGTACTGATCTTCACCTGCTTCTATTTTTTTTTCATAATAAACACTGATAAATTCCTGGGAAATTTTAAACAAAATAAAAACTGAAACCTTTTTGTGAATTTCTATTTTCATCAATGGAAATATGTTTTTGTCAGTTTCTGTACGTATGGCGAAATCAACATTTACCGACATTTAACGGAAAAAATCAAATCCTTCCAAGCCTGTACATATATCATGGCAATAGGCATCAGAGATACATGAAATAAGAAATTCTGTTTCCTTGTAACACAAATACTGTATTAGTTAAAGTCCAAAATCCAGATACTAGTGACACCACAGACAAATGTAAAAGTCCTTACCTGCTCAGATTTTTCCTGCTAGGAGAACAATGATTATATGGTTGTGTAAAGGGACACATGACAGGGGGATATGTATATAAGCATATGTTACTGGATCAGGAGCATACACCAAGAAGAATGCTCTGACCCCTAAGCATAATCTTACAGTGGATTTTTGCTTTCGAGAGACTTGGATTGGCGTAGTGAACTGCCATCCTGCACTACCTCTCCTATATGCAGACTTTCTGACAGTAGCCAATGTCAGATTTGTCCTAAGGTGTGTAACAAAATAATGGACACAAAATGAGACCAGGACAAACATACAGGCCTAATAATACTAATATAACAGAATCTCTCATGTAACGTTTCAGGACCAAAGCCTCAGTTGTAGCTTAGCTAGGGGCTTGTGAAATGTACAGGTATAGACATTTTCCCCACAAGCCCACAGAATGGCTGGGGAGCCACTCTGTGAAGGCGACTTCATCCCCTGGCTGAAATAGCTCTGTTCACCTTTAACATGTGTCTACTGTAACATGTGTCACTACATTGCCACCTAAAAGGACTTCAGACCACACAGAGGTGCATACTTCTGCACAATCCCGGTCCTCCTTTATGTGCTACAACCACACCTGTTCTATTGCCTTCATGGAGGTGAGGCACTGGATTTGCCCCTAAGTGCACGGCCAATTTGTCAGAGTTATACAGAATAAAAGCAGAGTGGAAATGTAATTGTGAGCGGTGCAATGATGGTTCCAAAGATGCAATCTCACAATGTATTTATGTATTTTGATGGGAGGGAGGGTTAGTATCAAGTAGCTTTAGAAATATTTTAAAGGGTGAGTGACTACACATAAAAAAAAGGGGGAAAGTTAACAAGGGAGTCTGATAAAAACAACAAGGAGTCTGGTGGCACCTTAAAGACTAACAGATTTATTTGGGCATAAGCTTTTGTGGGTAAAAACCTCACTTCTTCGGATGCATGTGTGGTTGTAGCACATAAAGGAGGACCGGGATTGTGCAGAAGTATGCACCTCTGTGTGGTCTGAAGTCCTTTTAGGTGGCAATTATTTTGATGCATCCGAAGAAGTGAGGTTTTTACCCACAAAAGCTTATGCCCAAATAAATCTGTTAGTCTTTAAGGTGCCACCAGACTCCTTGTTGTTTTTGTAGATACAGACTAACACGGCTACCCCCTGATACTTGACACCATGCAAGGGAGTCTGATGTGACAAGGGTTTTACAAGGTGTGTTTACTCAGTAAAATTGGAGTGTTCTGTAAGAGTCAATATATGAGAAGGGAGATAAGTTTTTTTTTTTTTTTTTTTTTTTTAAAGTTTAGCAAATGTCTTGCATATGAGTGACCCCATTCAATTCAATAGGGGTTGTGAGAAGGTTAGATAGCAGCTTAGACTAGCCAATAGATTGTTGACAATGAAAATATGAGATCATAACCAAACACTTTCAAACCAGTTTGCCCACCCCACATGCTTTTTGCTTCTTAGGAAAATCTCCACGGGAGAGTTACATATGCCTGCCCCAAAGATAGGTAACAATATCTTATATTACAAACATTCATAGCCAGAAGTTCAGCATTTACCTTTATTAGGCATTTTTTTAAGTATTAAGTGCGGTTATAGTCATATGACTCCGTTTCACTACAGTGAAAATATTTCAGTTTAAACCCCACACAACACAAATAATTTAGGGGCAACAGTCAAATTCTAAAAGTCTTTTTTTCAGCACGATGTGGTGAGAACATTAATCAGAACATTTGTTCTTTCCTACTCTCAACTGACAAAATTTACCTTTCCAATTCATGCAATGTTACACTGTACAGTCCTTCTGCAGAATGAGTGCTATAGATGCAGTAGAACAGTGATTCTCAAAGTGTGGTGACATGTAACATTGGTGGTAAGTGGGCTGCAGTCAGGTTATACGAGGTTTAGTTTAAAGTATACTATCACTGACTGAAATTCTGAAGGTGGTACACCAAATACAGTCTGAGAATCACTGCAACAAGTCCATACTGGGGATAAGTGTATAATGTTGCAGGGCTGTTCTTCCTAAGAAGTGTGAGGGGGAAATTAATCTAAATGACTTCATCCTTGTTATTTCAAAATGAAAGAATTATTTCTATTATTTTCTTTTTTATTTATTCTTTCAGAAGCAGACATTCCATTAAGACATATACTCTCACTGAAATCCCTCCAAAGGATGTAGCATCCAGGGGAGGGAAGAAAAGAAAAAGATCAGCTGACTGAGCCCATATGAGCCAACTCACTGCAATCTCCTAGCATTGGCCTGTTTAGATTTTTGATATGTGTGATGTACTCAGGGCCCACATGTCTTAATCAAAGCTACCATAAAGTAAACTCTGACTCTGGCTGAATGAGTTTGTGGGTGAAACTCTGGCTCTACTGAAGTCAATGGCAAAACTCCCATTGGCTTCAACAGGGTCGGGGGGGATTTTGCCTCATGTGAATTATTCCTTATGGGATACACCCCTACTTATTTATAAGTTACAAATGAACCTCAAAAAGGGTCCAAGAACTGTCAAGTTGTGAGTAAAGGTTTGGGCCAGATCTGATTTTGGGTCCACTCTTGGTTGCATTGGAGCAGGATTGGGCACTTGAATCTGTAAATTTATGTCCATCCCTGACAGTAACTGAGTTGGAAACCATGTTAATTATACAATAACTGGAGTTTCAATTATTACCAATTCCTGATAACATGTACTGTGTAAATAACCTTGTGTAATGTATTCAAACTCATACAGCATATATTGAGTCATACTAAAGAGAACTATGCACTAATATTGGTCTGAGCACAGGCCTGGCAGTCCGCAGCTCCTGAGTTCTGATGCCTACTCACACGATGACTTCCTTGTGCAAGCCATTTAACTTCTCTGCCTCAGCTTATCTGTCTGTAATACATACATACTTACCATACAGGAATGTTATCAGAATGGTCACTTAATATTTTGAAAGCACTATACACTGGTACTACTTGGGCTGCTAGCATTAATTTGTCTCGTTGTAGTGCCCATGGCAAAGACAATGCATTAAAAATAGAGCTTTCAGTTCCCTGTGCTGTGTTGCTGTGGGAAAAAAAAACTTTTCAAGTTACTTTAGTAGCAAGTGCTAAATATTATTATTTAGTAGTTGTACTATTAGTAAGAAAGTTTGTTTCATACATTTTTTCTATACATTAATGCCAGACAAGTTCCTAGATATGAAAAAGTTGCTATTTAAACTTGTCACAGAAACATTAAACAATATACATATCCTGGTAATTAACTTTAAAAACATTTTGGTGCAGTTATTTTTCTCTTTGGGCAAGGAACTGATATGGTGGATTCTGATACACTTTTCTGTTTGTCCTTTTAGGATCTTAGATGAAATATTTTGCTATCCCAGCACTCACTATAGTTGTTTTCCCTCATTAACTTCTGCTTTTATATATATGTCTCTAAAATAAACTTGTACTTGGCTTATGTTTCCATATCAAATCAATGTACTCAGATCTTTGCTGCTGTTATTTGAAGTAAGAAAAAAGAGCAGAGACAGAAAATTTGAAATATAGTACTCGGTAGTTATGCAACATTACGTTTTCTATATCCTGTAAAATGAATCGAATGATTATATACAAACAAAGCAGCCCTTATCCTCTTGCAAGTGATGACTTCACTAAAAATCTGATCAAGGTTCTCATTCTGTGCAGGGAAGAAATGGGAAAGTAAAGAAATCCATCCCAGAAAAAGCCACATAAACGTGCATTGCAAGGCAAGTCTTAGCAGTCCAAAGACAGTTTGCAAGCAATGAGCTGAGAAAAACTGGTATCTACAACTATGGAAAAAAGTTTCCCACCTTTAATCATTCATTCCTCCATATGCTGTTGTTTCAACTGCAAACTGATGTCAAAATCACATAGCATTTCTAAAACCTAAACTATTGTACATACCTTCACTCAAGCAGCCACACCTCCTACTGCATAAGTCCACTATAGTATTTGTGAACTATATACTGTCTGCTCAGGACATATCCTGTATGCTTTATGGATTTAGTCTGCATGTCTTGCCATAAGCAAGCTGATGATAAAATAAAATCAACTACAGAGCTATCCAAAATACTCGTCCCTGATAGTAAAAATAATGAAATAACTATTGAAAGGATGGATTTATATCTTCAGATGCTGCTAGGGGCAAAGCATGTTCATCAGAATTTTGCAGAAAAAATCTGGATAGTTGCCTGTTGCTTAGATGAAGAACATTCACTGCATATTTGTTCCTCCCACAGACCCCAAGGATGCAAATGGGTATTATGCATATTGTATCATTTTCAACTATATTCTAACCCAGAGATATGAATAGAATGTTGTTCATTACACAGAGAAGAAAAGGGGCCTGGAGTATTTACACATCTCAGAATACTGAATTTTCAAATTCTTCTTCTTGAGATAAAGAATAAAGAGGGACATTTTCTAGAAAAACTGCTCCACAGGCCAGGGAGGAGGTCAAGAAGTGATGGGGATGAAGAGGAGAACAAATTAAATCAGTAGATAGAACAGCAGCTTGTAATTAAAGATGAAGCAAAATATGAAACTTGAATTTTAACCCCTTCAAAATTTTCGGAAAATGGGTTTAAATTTGAAACCGCAGGTCCAAACTCACTTCTCAGATTATGGTCCTGGTCTGGATATGCAACCCGAAGATTCCAAATCCCACACGAACTGCTGACTCCACAGACGGTCTGACTCAAAGCACACTGAAGTCAATGGGATTTGGATCAGACTCAATATTTCCCCCATGAAACATCAAGTCATCTTTTACTTCAGCGAATCTCGTGAGATTTTCACCAATGGGGGTAAAAATATTGCAATAACAGTTCACAAGATTTCAGTGCTGATTAGTCCAAACCCACATTTTAGCCCTGATTCAGCTATGAACCTGAACCTAAACTCAACACCACTTTCCTGGCCCATCTCTAACTATGATTTTTGTGTTACACATGGGATTGTTTCTTTTCTGCTTTCAGACTGTGTGTGTTGTCTATGAACAGTTACTGGTGGCTTTTCAAAACTTACCTTTTTCATTGCCATTTGCATATTGTGGAGGCTTGTTTTTGTCAATGCTGTTAAAGCTCTGACTTCTCCGATTTAAATTAGAAGCTCCCTGGACCTTGGTACTGCTGCCTGCAGCTGGCACCCTTGAGGGCCCTGGAAGCCTAGAACAGTAGAATCAGAAATTACTTTGTTGTACAAGATGCAAACATATGGAACACACACTTTGTCAAGTATCAGACCAAAGTGTGGAACCAGTAAATGAATAACAATGATTTCACATAATGACAATGAATGACAGGAATCAAGTTGGTTAGATTCAACAGGGTCAATGAAAATAAAAGTTAATCCTAACACACACAAAAGGGAAAAAGATGTTTTATAGCATCACAGGAAACATAAGGATGCTTTGCATTTGCCATTAACCTTGCTAAAACAGATTCACCCACATATACTATTACAGTGTAATATTTTACTTAAATATATCACAGTCTGTTTTCTGGAGTAAATACGATAAAATTGACTAGAGAACATAACAATAAAATATTTTGAAGAAATACCCCAAACGCTCTTAATCTGGTAAATACTGTAGTTAATTGCATTTACAGCACAATAACTAGACTTTTACTAATCCACTGCACTCAAATACATTTTGAATAGCTATTGGCTCTAGCTCTAACTATATTTCAGATTGGTCTGCATATTTATTATCTCAAATGCAGAATGTTGAAAATAAATATTCTAAGGTAGATACTGCAAATGTATGTACGCCCTATACAAGAATATAATGCAGACTATACAGTTCATTTGTTACTATTTGCTGCCACCATCTGAGCCTTACTGTGTAGTAGTGTTATGAAAAAATTAGGAGCCATTGTCTGTAGCACGTATAAAGCATCATTGTATTTTGCTTGATTCAATTCTCTGGCATATGATTATTTAATACAAGTCTGCTTCAAATTTCCTCCATCACCACTGCAAATACAACTCCCCCCCCCCCTTTTTATACAACACATAATAAAATACTCAGATCATCAACAGACTTTTGCAACAGGGATATAATACCCATATTCGGTTACTGATGGACTATGCAAATGTGATGAGTAATTTCAAAGACTTTGCTAACAACAGCATGAATTATTGTAGAGTTCTCAAATGATACTAGTGTCATCATATGATGCATCATGAAAGGGCAATAGCTGGAGAGAGGAAAGAAATCACATTATAAAGGACTCCAAAATGTTAGATTTTTATAAATGTTTTGCTTAACACATTGGTACATCAAAAATGTTGAAATCATTTTAGTTTCATTAGATAACACATATAAAGAGCTCCACATTCTGTTACATTACTGATTTAAGCCTCAGAGAGCTAATCCATTCATTATTTTTATGGCTCATTCTGGCTGCCAGCCTGCCCCACTAGTCTCTGTGCTGAGACCAGAGCAGACTGTCTCTACAGCTGTATGCATTCTAACCTTTACCATGACCCATGAATTCTAGTGATCTTCTGTTCCCTGAAGAATGCACTAAAACAAACTTAAAAATCCATTTGCTCTTTCTCATTACCCTAATTTGACAGGCAGTCAGAGCCCTGAGATCATTTGTCAAAGGTAATGAGAAAAAAAAAAAGGCAACGAGAAGGCATGTGCAACACTGGAAATTCATCTGTTCTATTAAAATGTAAATTACTTAAATGTATATTTTACATGCCAGAATCCTCGAACTTGCAGCCGTAAGCACATTATACATGAGGTCACTTGCTCTACATACTTTCCAATTTACTTCATTTACCGTCATTAATTGAACTCAGTTTTCAAATTGCCCTTGCAGAATCATTTTAAGCAACCAAGGAAATGCAAAGTAGGAAGTAACAGATAAGGGACAAGTCACATACCTCTGATCAGGGCCTTGGCAACACTGTCATAGATTTAAAGTATTAGACAATAAAACTGTTAGCCTACACATGCTGAATGGTGGACAAGACAGTAGTGTCAGCAATAAATGAGACTGAAGACCTATGATCACAGGCATAAAGCGACTACACTCTGGAATGGCTCATTGCAAGCTATCACCAGTCACTCAGATTGTATTAGTGCACCACATTATGAAATGCAAGCTTTATTCTGGATTACATTATTTATAGTTCATTGTTCTCAGCAATGAACTGTACAGCAAACAGTGTGATTAATAAAGGCATTGCTTCTCAAACACAAACTTACAACAGCAAGAGGGACTTGAATTCTTTTCTTCTAAAAGTGGATTTAGTGGTCATGAAAGTGAAAGATTAGCAGCACTGGCTCAAGTGGACAACAGGACAGGCAGGGAAAGTGTGAGTTTCTGCACACAGTTCTATCAAATACACTTCAAGCTTTAGCTGAGGTCCTTTGTGTCTCCAAACCCAAGTATCTCATGAAGAGGGGCTTAGATATGCTACTCCAGGGACAGCAGACACAGTCCGTGACTGTTTGACTGCTACATCTTTGCTCCTCTGCTCGGGAATTTAGGGAATTTAGGATTGCCAACCCTCCTGGATTGTTCTGGAGTCTCCAGGAACTAAAGATTAATCTTTAATTAAAGACTATGTCATGGACTGAAGCTTCCAGGAATACGTCCCGCTAAAATTGACAACCCTTATATGAACTAGACTTGTGTGATGATTTTGTGATGTGGACACAGGGTCCTTTGGGAGCTAGGATGGCCTTCCAAACTCATTTTCACTTGTGACCCAAGGAAGAAGTTGAGACAAAAGCTTTACTAAATCCCTAAGCCTTCTAACCCCTCAAATCTGATCATTTACATGCAGGACACAAAGATGCACGATACATAACAATCAGAAATATGGCTAATGGTATTGTACAAATCTGCTTTTGCCAGTCAGGTGCAAGGCTTTCCCATGACAAAGCTCTGAGGTACAAAACTTGCATGATTACACATTGCAATGTTTACTTATGTCCAAAGAATAAAATACCAATGGGCACTGACTCAGTTGAGTATCACTAATAAGCAATAAATGAGAGATATTAACTGACCTAGAAGTCTTTTTTTGACTGGTTGCAATTCCACTGTGATTAGACTGAGTTGCATATCTGGCTCTCAGACTGTATGAGAAGAAACAGAGAAATTGAATTAAAGAATTTTTGAACACATATAGAAAGCACACACTTACCAGCAAACTATGAGTTAATGTAATGCAAGCTGAACATGTACAGAAAACCCAAATTAATCAGCAAAGAATGAATTAATGTGCAGATTATGAGTAATGCAATGTACAGATTATGAAATAATGGACGGCGCTGTAATTTGCCTCACTCAGCAGAACATATTAACGTTTAGGTATAGACAGTTTGGGAAAAATTTCAGAATGGCCAAGTTTCAGTATTGGTAGCGCAATCTGCAACTGCAAAATTTGTGTTTGAGTTTTTGCGCCCGCAAAAAGAACTGCAGGCAAATATGTAAGTACTTTTGCCTCCAGCTACCTGATCTGGATCTGCAGTTAGGTAGTTAGAGGAGAACCAACATTCCGATTTGCAGCTACATACCCAGTGTGAACACAAAATGCAGATATAAATTGAACCCACCAAAGGAAAGGCATCTGAAGAAGTGGTTTTTTTTTACCCACGAAAGCTTATGCCCAAATAAATTTGTTAGTCTTTAAGGTGCCACTGGACTCCTCGTTGTTTTTGTGGATACAGACTAACACGGCTACCCCTCTGATACTTGACACCAAAGGAAATGTAGCCATATAGGAGTGTTCACTGATGTTCTCTGTCATTATCACTCAAGCTAATTGTAACAAAGTGCATTGCTCAGACAGATGCTTTAATAGGCGACTCCTGCTATTTATTTATGTTTCCTGTTACATTCCATAGGGAGTTGCATCTTAGCCTCTTACAGCATGCAGAGGGCATTTTTGCAATACAAGACATGTCTGTGCTAGGGGATCACTACAGAACCCTGTTGGAAGGCCAGACATGTGTCCTATCAAGCAGAAGATGCCTGGTGCTGAATCTCTGTTGCCTTATGGCCAGTTTATGCCACTCCCTAGTGCAGTGTGGCTCTACAAGACCAGGTCTCCCAGCAGTTTGCATGAGGAGTTTGACTGAGCATGGCTATGGGGAGTAGTTGCAGCTGATGTACTCTAGCTATTATGGCTGATACAATGTAGAGCAGCTGTCAGGTCTCAAAGCCCCAGATCATGGGGATGCACAGAGGTGGTTTAAATCATAGGTCAGGTGAAATGGGAAATCAGAGCCTTAGGGCTTTTGAGGATGTGGGAGGAAACCAAATAAAATGGCAGCTCCATTTTGATTGGTTTGGCATAAACCCAGCAACTCCCACAGTTTATATTTTTAAATCACTGGAGTAGTAGCAGCAGCAGCAGCCACCGCCTCTGGCATTTAGGCCCTGTATAATAGGCTGGCACCATTTGCCAGAAACAGCTCTCCCTGCTAGGAGGTATTGATTCTGGTAGGAAAGAGTTAAGTGGTTTCTGCTGATGCACTAAGGTAAGCAGCCTATTAGTCTAGCTGAATATAGTGATTGAAAATAGTGAATACAGTGTAAAAGTGACACCTCAGCATTATGATGCCTTCATTTGACCTGTCAGGATGACAAAGAGGTGGGTGGGATACCTTTTCCAACTGTGAAATATTAAGGCAGAGAATTATTCTTAAATATTCAGCCTCTAGTAAAAACAGGACATTTTGGTTCCCTTTGAGCTTCAAGTGCCCAGCCTTTTATTGAGAAAGTGGGAACTGAACTTTGTGTTCATTGTTGTTAATTTCTGTGTTAATAAACACAACTCCAGTAAGGGGTCACAGTATGGCCTCTAAAAATGTGTGAACTATGTTTGCAGGTTGGAAATGGCCCCTGCTCACACACTGTTTGAAAGAAATGAGAGTATATGAGTCCTAACACTGGGGTATGGAGCCACCAAAAAGACGGCAATGCCACGGCCCTTTGGAATAGATGTATTGTATAACCTCACAACAGTGACAATTCATGGTTTTAAATGACAGCATCTCCTCTGGGATTTAAAATAATACTTAGCCCATGTTCTATATATGTGCGCACACATATTACACAATATTTTATATCTTGTATTATATTACAATGTTTTATTATTTTATCATCCATAACAATTTCGCAATAAAAGGCTGGGCACTTGAAGCTCAAAAGCAACCACAACTTCTCATTTTTACTTCAGAGGCTGAATATTTAAGACTATTTCTCTGCCTTAATATCTCACAGTTTGAGGTCTCCCACCCACCTTTTTGTCATCCTGGCAGGCAGGGGTGAAAGTTACTTAAAGGACTTACCAGTACACCGGAGTCCTGAGCAGGGGGTGTGGCCTCAACTGGAAGAGGCGTGGCCTCAACCGGAAGAGACGGGGCCTTTACATTCCTGGGCCCTTTAAATCACCCCCGGAGCTACCAGCTGCAGAGGCAGCTGGAAGCCCCGGGGCTCAGGGGTGATTTAAAGGGCCCAGGAATGTAAAGGCCCCGCCTCTCCCGGCAGTGGGGCTCGGGAGGCAATTTAAAGGGATCAGGGATCCGGCCGCTGCAGGGAGCCACGGGCCCTTTAAATCGCCAGCCTGGGGAAGCTGGTCCAGTCCGGCACGATGTACTGGCTCTTGCTGGTATGCCGGACCAGACCGGACCGGCTTACTTTTACCTCTCCTGGCAGGACAAATTAAGGCATCATAATGCTGAGGTGTCACTTTTACACTGTTTGGAAGGCACACTAATAAAATGTGAAAATTATGATGTGTTAAAAAATTCCTGAGTGTAACTCCTGAGTGTAAGACAAAATGATGTAAGTACAATTAACACAGACAGTGATTTTTAAAGCAAAGTGAACAGGATGTATCTCAGGCACTGACTGAAAGCTGTGAATGCCATGTACAGCGATATTGTACTATAGCTTTTTGACCTAGAAGAACAATAATTTTCCAAGGCAGCTGAAAAGATCAGACAACTATGACTTCTCCATGTTCTTGAGCTGTTGGTGTGCCAGCCTGCAGCTACAGAGTGTGTCGTTTCCATTAAATGAAGACAAAATGCAGAGGGATATTCAGCTGAAAATGCTTCCTAGCAAAGTATTTTTCTCTATCCGTCTAACCCCTTCCAAGTTCAGAGAGCTTCTGTCTTGAGACTGCTTTCAAATCTCCAAAATTGCTCAAAAAGCATTGCTCAGTCTCAGCACCAGGTCAGTCCCTCTGCTTCTGAAAACTGAATTCATTTGCCAAAGATATGTGAAATAAGTGCAGGGGGAGAGGGAAGAGAGAAAAAGGCTGTCACCATTAAATACAATGGGTTCATCAAGTCCCTAATTACTTTTGTTTTATGTCTCTTGGTTAGCACTAGACCATGATGGACCCATTAACTTCTTGCATAGCTATCTTTTCCAAAACTGCTGGCCCCACACTTACAGATGTGACCATAGGTGCTAGAACTACAGGTGCTGGGTGTGCTGCCACCCTCCCTGCCTTGAAGTAGAAATAACAACCCAAATACATCACATTCAGCACCCCCACTATAAAAATTACTCCAGAACCACTGGATGTGACCTTCAACACATCCAAAGTCTAGCATTCTTGCAAGAATTATACTACCTTTTAAAAAGAAAATATTGCCAATACAGCCAATTGCCTACAGACATAATTTGGCAGTCAGAAAAAAAAAATGAAGTTTTGCAAAACATACAGTGCACTTTTCTTAGCTGCAGGCTCACACTCATATTTGAATGTATTGTTATGTGTTAGTCTAAAGTGCATTGAAACTTGGGGTTGGTAACTGCCGCTTATCTAAGATAATTATAAGACGCCATTAAGTTCCTTAATGGTACCTGGTAGCTGAAACAATAGGGGCTTTCAACCAAAATACAGGCACATGTCACCACCAAAAAAGAATGCATATCAGGCCACTCAGGAATATGAACTATGTGGGAGGAGAGGTTTCACTGGGTATTGTTTGTACAGGGCCGGCTCCAGACACCAGGTTAACAAGCAGGTGCTTGGGGCGGCCAAGGGAGAGGGGCGGCACCTGTGGCAATTTGGGGGCGGCAGGTCCCTCACTCCCTCTAGGAGCGAAGGACCTGCCGCTGAACTGCCGCTGCCGATCGCGGCTTTTTTTTTTTTTTTTTTTTTTTTGCTTGGGGCAGCAGAAATGCTGGAGCCGGCCCTGGTTTGTAGTAGAGAAGAGAGTGTGAGTGAGAGAGAGAGAGAGAGAAAGAAAAAAAACAGCACTGGGAATGTGGCCCCAAGGAAAGCAAATGACTCGTCTATAGTTGAAAGTGAACATGGATTAGGGTAGAGTGTAAATTTAAAGCACAGTAGCTGTTCCTGACCACACTCTTATTCCAGAACAAGAGTGCCTTATTCCTCGTTAGCTCCTACACATAGGAACAGCTCTGTGTGTCCACAAGCTGTAGAAGAGAGATCTTGTGGGCTAAGTGCTGACTGGAAAAGGGGCTCGGAACTGTGAGTAAAAACACAGTTTCTTGTTTGATTCTTGCTCTGTTCCAGGAAACAGGATGTTGTACACACTTTGTAAATAGACAAGGACTGCGTCAAAAAAACCACCTGACTCCATCATTAATTTTTCCTCCTAACTGCAATGACCCACAAGACCCTGAATTTTTGGCTAACTGCTCCCATCAAAACTGGTTGTAACAGTTACAAAAATGGCAGTCACTGCAGCCTAATAGATAGGCACAAGACTGAGGGCAGCAGTACTGCATTGCATCATTAGGAAATTTCTGTTTGAAAAAGGCAACGAAGTACTGAGTCTGATCCAAAGCCCTTTGAAATCAGCTGGATTCTTTCCATTGACTTCAATGGGCTTTGGATCAGGCCCTAACGTTTTTTTTCTCTTGCAACTTAAGGAAGCAGAGACTGCTAACCTAGTCGCAACAATCCCAATGGCTAATTTCTGTTGTTGATCTTTAGGCCTGAGATGGGTGCAAACAATGAAACAAAACAGAATAGTTCAGCTGCAAGCAGGGCAATGGGCTTTAGAAACTGCTCCTAGCAGGTGCATGAAAACACTCAAAAGTTTCCATAAGTAACAATGCTAAAGATTCTTAGATGCCTGTCCACCAAAGGCATCAGAGGACGAGGAGGGGATCAGAATTTTAATTTTACCAGAGCAAACTGTGGAAGAATGAGGAAAGTGTAATGAACTCATCAGTTCAAATGAGCATCTGTGAAGAGTGAGGGTGAAGGGCAGACAATGAATTAATGGCAGACTTTGGAGTCAACTGCAGGGAAATCTGTCTGCTTACTCGCTTGCCTGCAGACAAACAGCATAAGAACATTAATAGCTGAGTGGTACAGGAAGGAAGGAATGAGGAGGAGGAAGCTCCATGAAATTGTATACAGCACATAAAGCTGAAGGATGGAGCTCATTGGAAGCTGGATACACAGCATGAGTCAAATTGACAATACTTTAAACCCCAGCTTCAATAGAAACCCATGTAATGATTCCCTATATCCTTTGCTATTTATTAAAAACAGAGTCTTTCTAGCAGCTGTTACTTTATAGTGTGATGGTAGTGTGGCAATCCATCAGTAATGTAAAGGATGTCCTGTAGGTTGTAATTCTGAAAATATCAGCCATGTGATTTGTTAAAGTTGCTGGACACTTTAATTCTGGTTAGGGAGAGAAAAAACTCAAGAACAAAAAGCAAAACAAAAGCAAACAAAAAACAGAAATAAACGGTTTTCTTATGGGATCAAAATCATTTCACCCTACTGAGTACCTGAATTTGATATGACAAGGTACAGTCATACCACGTTGGTGGGATGAGTACGCACTATAGCCGGATGGGAATTTTCTGTCAAAATGATTTTCAGGTAGAAAATATTTTTTTCACAAAATCAAAAAAATTTCTGCCAGAAAATTTCAATTTTCCCTAGGGAAAAGAAAAATGAAAGCTCCCTGGCTCCCCAGCAGCCCACCTGGAAGGCTCCCCACTTCCCCAGTTACCCTGCGCATTTTTTGCTTCCCCATTATTTTTTATGCTTTCTCCACATTGACTTCCTTCTTGCAAAACAGAGTGACTTCAGATATACATAGATCATTCAAAGCAGGGACTGTGCCTTCGTATATGTTTGTACAGCACAATGGGGCCTCAATACTGATTGCGGCCTGTGAGCATACCACAAAGTAAATGTTTAATTACAATTAACAAAACAGTTAAATGAAATGACAGGTGACAAGCTAGGGTGACCAGATGTCCCGATTTTATAGGGACAGTCCTGATTTTTAGGTCTTTTTCTTATATAGGCTCCTATTACCCTCCACCCCCATCCCGATTTTTCACATTTGCTGTCTGGTCACCCTAATGACAGCCCTTAAAGACACAAGAAAGGATGTCAATAAAATAACAAAAAGAAAAAAAAAGTACTAAAAACTGTCAACAAACAATAACTTAGCAATTTTAGTTCAACTGGAATATAAGTACTCTTAGGTACCTCAAACACCTTTTTAAAAAAATAATATTATTTCCATACAAAGCACCCAATTAAATAACAATGTGCTGCAGAAGTGTCAGATTGGGATTTTAGCCATACAGCAATATGTATGTGTACATATACATACATATACACATTCACCTCTGATTGACTCTGTCTTAGTTCCACTAAGGACCCAGTAACAGAATGGGTCTATCTCAGAGTACCTATGTTAATTTCTTGTCTTAAAGCTACAAAAGAAGCAGATGTATAATGAATCTTTTGTACCAGATGGCAGGAGAAAGGGGGAGCTGCATAGCACTTAGTTCTTGCTCCCTCTTATTTTTATCCGACTTCTTTTGGATCCTTTCATACCATTCTGGATAAAACAAATTCGTTCGTGGATGCTAAAATAAGATGGAGTTTTTTAGGGCCCCAATTCCTCAAGGCAATTAAACATGCTCCTAAATCCATCCCTATTCAGCAAATGTGTAAGTGTTTTGTTGTATAAGAATGGACTGCTGAATTGGGGCCTAAAATAATGAGTCATACTATAAAAAGAAATTAATATCATAATTTTTGGCATGTTCTCATGTTGCAGAGTGTTTTTATTAAGCAGGACAAAACACAGACCACTATATAAGCTATCTTTTTAAACAGCTTGTCTAGCTCTTATAAATGTGGTGTATCTCATATTTAAGTATATTAAACATTCATGTTTTTAATTTTTATCTTAATCTCTTTTGCATGGGCACTAATTGATAAAAACAACAACATGTAGTTCTTTGATGCTGGAAGTAAGATTTTTTTTTCTTTTCTCCATGAATAGAGAATCTGATCTCATACACAAAAGTTCCAAAACATACTAATTAATTCATTAACTGGTATCTGCAGCACAACAATATGAAGTAATTCTAGTCTCATGCAGTGAGACTTTGAGAATATTAAGAGATAATATCTGGGGAAAAGACAGTAGTAAAAGAAGAATTCATGTAAACATAAAGAGAATAAATGCAAGCAACAAAATGAGTCATACATTTCTGGCCATGTTACAGCACTGTGCCATGTCTCCTATGTACAAGAAATAATTGGAAAGAGTCAATGTTTGCTTCAGAGTGGGTAGAACATGAATTAAGACAGTGGGGATGGTAAGCATTAACACTCTACAGCTCTGATCCTGCAATCATTTACACACAAGTTTAACTTCGCAGTCACAAGGGACTACTCAGCGGTATGAAATTATGCATGTGTGTAACTGTTTGTAAAACTGGGGTAGGGCGGTCCTCATAAATAGAATTAATGATACACCAGCCTGGGGGCTGGGAAGAAGGAAGGAAGGAGGAAATTGGGATGTAATTTCACCAGAGCAAATTTTGGAAGAGTAAGGAAAGTGTAGTGAAGCAACAGAGAGCAACACAGAGAGAAACAGAGAACCACTCAAGGAAAGGTATTTTTAAGGGTTCTGTTTCTTCTAATTGCAAATGCAATAAAGGCCTGATCCAAAGCCTCATTGGAATCAATGGAAAGATTCTCTTTGACTTCAATAGGCTTTGGATCAGGCCACAGGAGGAATAAATTGTGGCCAAATGCACATAAGCAAGAGAGTGTAAAAAGTAATGAATGGTGAGAATAAGGCATGTGCCAGGTAGAATTAAATAATTGAAAGATTACAGAATGGAGTAATTTTTTTTTTAATTGTGAGGACTAATAGTGAAGAAAAGATTACAGTTACAGTTTGAAATGCACAAAGAACAAGAAGTCAGTGAAGGAGACATTATGGTTCTTAAACAGATGGCGAGGATAATTTATTGACACGAGAAATTGGTATTGCTATGCATTGAAATGAATTCTTTTTCTCAGGTTTTCAGAGGACGATGTGATGATATACACCAGATACATCTCAGGGGAGAAGGAAGAACTCCTGACGACTATAAAAATTACACGAGGGCAGATAATAGGAGACTAGAGATGGACAAAATTTCCAGGATCCCTCCCACAAGTCTGAATGAAGAGCCAAAAGAGATGGGGAACCTTTGAAAGATGGGGTAGAGGAAAGCTTAAATTTAAAACAATTGGAAAAAAGTAAAGGTTTTTTTCCTACTGTTATTGTCCCCCCCCCCCTTTTTTTTCATTTACCAAACACCGCTATTTGTTCCTCTGTTCCTTGTGAGGATGGAAATGACATGGGTGTATTATGACGGGGGGAATAATTTACTGCTGCTGCCATGCTGTCCCTGTTCTGTATGAATACACAGAAAATGACCAAAAGGTTCAGTCTGTCATCTTTAAGAACCAGGAGAGTTTCCTTAAACCAAACAAAGAAAATTAGTATTTTAAATAATTATTTGTCATTGTGACAGGGTGCTGGGCAAAAGGTTGCTGATTTATCCCTCTGTCACGCCAGCTCCCATTTAGGGGAATAGATTAGAGCTGGCTGGAGGTAACCTGGCCCTAACTGGGGAAGCAGAGACAGTGGCTGACTAATTAGCCTGGGGCTGTCTAAAAGCCTCAGATGAAGGAAGCCAGGGAGAAGCAGAAAGAAAGGGAAAAGGCAGGGAGAGGAAGCTGGAAAATAGCTCTTCCCTCCTGCCTGCGATGGTGAAGGGCCAACTGTATATGGTGAAACGGTGGTGGGAATAAACTGTGAATAAACTGTACCAGTGGTTACTAACCCCAGGGTCTCAGAGTGACTTTGTGGGCCTAGCAGAGGTAGGAGCCAAGGGGGCCCTGCCGGTCTCTGCTACACCTATCATCACAGATTTAGTCTTAAATGTCCCCTTTGGTTGAAGGTTCAAATTTGCCTTTTAAAAGGGCCTCCAAAAAAAGAAAAAGCGTAGGCACAAATTAGTATTTGAATGCACAACTGTCTGATTTGCATGCACAATTGCTGGATTTTGAAGCACATGAATGGGTGTTTCTGCAAATGCTACTGCTGCATTTTCAAAGGCCATTTGAAAAAGTTGCCCTTACCGTCAGAACAGATATTTTTTTAAAATAATTTAAAATTATTGCTTATGAAGCTGTTATTCAGGTAACACTAACATGAATAAAGTATAGTGCAATGCAGATGATATGCACTTTTACATATACTGCTTTTTCAATTAATTCAAAGTGAACTCTGGCTAGGAACACACTTACTATTTTAGTAATTTCCTGTACAAACTTGCAGTCAATGCAAAATGTGCAAATTCACTTGGTAGTTATGTGAAGTAAATGAACAGAAGCTAGAATAAGACAACCATCTTCTGCTGACTTAAATGGGATTTGAACCCACAGGTCCAGGAAGTGGACTGAAAGGCTAATGGAGAAAATCACTATTCCAATTTATAAAACCCATCTGCATGACACATAACATATTTGCTTGAATAAACAACTAACCATCTAACTAGTAATCAGAGCTATTATGTATTTTAGTGGATTGGGTTTCAATAGAATAACATGAAAGAATGCCTAGCCTACTCTCTAGACTCCCTTGCCATTAATTAACAAATACAATACCAAAAGATTACAACATCAAAATAGCAAGCACATTTCTCCTCCCAACAAACCAACCACTTGTAAGCAAATAGATTGCAAATAAACATCTCACAACCCTCATTTTCCCCACCCAAAATCTAACTCCAGCCACCTCAACCATCTTTAAACGCCTGCTGAAATTGATTGGCATGCCTGAAAGATCAACCAGTCTGGACTATTCTGTACCAATGGGAGGAGTGAATTCCAAAGATTGGGGGGGAGGGGGCACACAGAGAGTCAATCCCAGCAGCTCCCTATTTTAACTACCAAAAAAACTCCAGCCCAAATGCCTTCACTGTTCTCAAATGCAGCAGGGTGGAATCGGCAGAGAGCTGATCTCTCTGATAGGAAGGTCTCATAACAACTGTGGCTTTATGAGTAAAAAACAACATCTTAAGGTCAAGGAGGAAGTCAACAAGCAGCTAGTGTAGATCCTAGGGTTAGGGATAGAGCATCATGTGCTCACAAAGAGATGCCCCACTTATTAAACACTCTACTACATTCTGCATGGGCATCCAAATGGATTTAAATATATACGTTACTAAGACAACCATTACTTTGGGGTAGATTGTAATAGCCCTTACTCGAGTAACAAAGAGGAGAAAGAGGGAATAATGTCCCCGCTTTATGCGTCTGCTCACATCTGCTTATATAAGGACACTGGTTGTGGGGGGGGGGGGAAGGGGAGAGCAGGAGCTACACAGCTGATACTGCCAATGAGATCATGTTGGCGGGGAGAAGACAGAGAAAGAGAAGAGCCTTGGCTCTGTCCTTACCAGAGTGGGTGATCGGACACAGGAGGGGAATTGTGACTCACTGTGCCCAATTAATTATTTGGCTTAGTCGTGAGGTGGTGCACTGATGTAACGCAGACTGTAAAGATACAGCTAGCCCTATAAAAACAATGAAGTCTATGCCTTTACTCTGAATTTACTGTGATGTAACCGAGACTAGAATCTGGCTTTTCATATTTCGTTTTGGGGCTGTTTACATTCATAATCTCAGCCATTACATTAACATTTGTGTACCTAGCATAGTATAGGATACAATTAGTTGTGACTGCAACATGCTTCATTTTTCCTCTACTACTTCTGAGAAAGAAGCAAAATGAAACTCAGTTCAGTGTATTGGCTATACATGGAACTGCTTACAAAGATCAGCCACCTAACTTTGTTTATGTTCCTAAAAAAACAGGGTGTTCCTTTAATATAACGAATTAACAAAATCCATCTGGATCTCAAGCTGTGCACATCATTCCTGTATGTGATAAAATAGTTTGTCCATCTTTTGGAATTTTGCTGACAGCTCACTGAAACCAGCTACTGCCTAATCCATAAATGAGAAAGAACTTTTGCTTTCATCCACATGTGTTTTATTTTAGTATCTGGGTGGTTGAAAGATCAACACTATGGCAAGTTTAAATGTGTTGCTGTGATAATGGAATCCACTAGCAAAATGTGGTGTAAAAAAATATAATGGAACCATTGTTGTCATGTATCTGTACTGACATATATAAATAAGGCCACCAGCACCATGATATTTTTTATTGCCAAAGCTCAAAACAACAACAGGATCATAAAATAAACCATGAGATGCCTATCTAAGATACTGTAGCAGCAAAGTTTCATACTTAGTCATGCAGGAACACAGGAAACTTTGGGATGGAAGGAGATCAGAAAACCGATCTAAGTCTATTATTTCCACTGAGTTACTGCTTATTACTGACCACATATTTTTCCTCTAAGTAGGTGTCTAAATCATTTGTAATATTGTTCATATTTAGTAGCATTGCTATCTTTAATATTTTTTCCATAAATTGACTATTCTTTGGATAATGAAACTTCTCTTACTGTAAATTCCTTTAACTCTCTCCGTTTTCAGCCCAAGACATTGCCTCCTTAATCTGAAACTTGAAACTTAACTGCTGCCTCCAGAAGTCTATAGGCCAAATGATATTCATTGTGTGTGTGTGGGGGGGGGGGGGGCACAATCCTGCCCTATTGATGCAGGTCTGACTCCCATTGTTTGGAGTTTGGCTTGAACTAGTTTTACAGGATTGGGCACATTATCTCCCCTCTCAGAGCAAACCTGATCCTGCCACCCCTTTAACATTCTGACTGCAAGCATGCATTGGAACTTTTGCTTCTTCACAATAATCTTACTAAAAAGGGGGACTGTAATGATTGCAAATGCAGCCTTGTTGGTTCTCTAAAAACTGCAATTTTTGTTGATTCAAATCCACTCTAGTACCTATTTCTATCAGATGCTTATTCCTTTTCTGCTACTGCTAACGAGGCCAAACTTTCTCCCATTGAAGTTGATAGCAAAACTCCTTTGACTTCAGTGGGATCAGGAGTGGGTTCAAGCCCAGTGACAATCATAGAAAGGCCTGAACCAAAACCCCAGATCCAAACACCATCAACTTCGAAATCTGGATCAAACTTGAATTTTGTAGTTTGAGCCTCTCTCTTATGTTCCTACTGTGAAATCCTAGCCGCACTGACTCAGCGGCAAAACTCCCAGTGGCTTCAATGGGGCTAGGATTTTACCCACTGTTATACTCTGATCATGTTCAATGTGACTTATTGGTGGTATTTTCCCTTTTCATGTTTGTAACTGTTTCATGTAAGGCAAGTATTTCTAAGTGGAAATTATTACATCCATAATTTCATAATTTTCATTGATGAAGGAAATGAAACAGCAAAGCAAACAATCAAATAGAAGCTACTGGTTGCTGAAATAAAGATGTAGGATCCTGACTTTTGGAACCCATTTTTTAAAAATCTTGGCCAATGCTTTTATAATCTAGACTATATTTATCTGTATAGCAGTAGACTATCTACAAAGGGTTAACTTTTCAAAGTGCTTTACTGAAACACATGTAATAGCTAAATACTTTCTTTCATCTCATCGAGATGAATCTAGGCAATCCTCTTATCATATCTGACTGCCACAAAATGAATTTTCTCGCCAACCTGTGGTTTCTACTACACTTCTGTTATGTCACTTTGAAATGTACCCACAAAATACTTAGAGACCTCTGAATGCTTTCACTTAAAGTGTCAATATTCTGGACCTGATAGTTTTAATAAATTACTTTAATTCAAATCCAATCTATTTTTAAAAACAAATGAAATTAGTTTGAATCATGTATTTGTATATTTCAGCACAAACTACAATACATCTAAAACACACAGAGACCAACACTCAAATATTCTCACCATTGGGTTGAGCAGGCAGTCGAGGTGTGTGTGTTGGGGAAAAAGACTAACCAGACAGGAGCAAATAGCAAAATAATCCCCAGCAGAGTAATAAACATTATTAATAAGGAATTGCAATCATAATAGAAGACGTTTTCAAAGTTCCAAATCACACAATGAAAATTAAATGTTGATGTTAATGTTTAAAAAAATGTATATAAAACATATCCCTTGTGCAGTATACACATACACACAAAATACATTTAAAGGTAGAATTTATACAGCCCATTAAACACAAAGTGTATTTCACAGTGGCCCCAAGTAGGTGCTCTTGGTGAACAAAATATACAAAGAAATAGAAAGTGGGTTGTACTGCCATTAACCCACATACAAGAAGAGAGATGTTCTTAATGTGAAGGCTTATATAAATAATTATTTATGAGTGAATGAAGATAAACACGCCATTCAAATATTAGTTATCCTGCCTCTGCCACACTAAGAGCCAATCCTATAGTCCTGATCCAAAAATCAGTGGGAATTTTTCCTGGGTACAAATGGTTCATAGGCTTCAGAGAATAGAAAATATGTATTGCATACATTTGCTGTAGACAAAAAATGTTATGAATGTGTCCCTAATATTGCCATGAATAATGTGCTAACCTTAGTTTTCTAACTGACAGACTTTTTCAGAGCATTAAACATCACCTAAAGACAGGAACTCTTAAGGAAATTGGAGCAGGTTAAGCAAGAAAATATTCAAGTAATAGCTGCAAGGAAGACTTATAAC
The DNA here is from genome assembly GCF_028017835.1 of Emys orbicularis. Classification (NCBI taxonomy): domain Eukaryota; kingdom Metazoa; phylum Chordata; order Testudines; family Emydidae; genus Emys; species Emys orbicularis. The sequence goes on along the minus strand of NC_088683.1, from coordinate 75,018,855 downwards.
AATACTTTATATTTATGAGAAACATCTTTAAGATTAAGATCAGGTATGGAGGGATAGAACTATACAATTTAGTTAACTCCACTAGATAGACCTTATTGGAGTAGGTTAATTTCTTCTGATGATACAGAAAAAAGGAACAATGCAAGGCAATTTTATGTTACATTTTATTGAGACACTATTACCATTTAATGAACTAGGTACGTTTTAAGTCCCTATGTTAAAAATTATTTGCCAAAAATATGTCAATGGTTATGTTTTAGGTGGAAACATTAATGTTAATTCATCTTGAGCTTCTAGCCAAGCAACATCTAACTCAATAAGCCCAATGCTATTTTTGTTTTTGCACACTTACATGTTCCAGAGACTTTAATAGAAGTTCTGGGTGAACAGAAATGAAAGATCTGATCCCACTGAAATCAACAGAAATCTCTCCATTGATGTGAATGTGCCTTGGATCAAGTTCATTGTGGGTCAAGATTCAAAGAAATTTATATGTTGTGATGGAAGCTTCCAGTCACTTAGTTTTAGATGAAAACCCACAATTTGTGTGGGAAAACACTTAGAATTATTTGCTTTTGATGCGGGGGGGGGGGAAAGAAAACATATCTAGAATAAAAAATCATGGTCAAGCAAATAAAGTGCTGCTCTGTGTCATATGCATAGATAGATAGATAGATAGATACATAGATAGATATTTCTCCATGCAGATTTTTCAAGAGCACCAATTTTTTTTGTCAGTACTAGAGGCTCATTATTATATGACAATGTCCTGTTGTTCCTCCATAACAACAACAAAAGAAAAGTGTTAACTTTAATAAACATACTAGACTTTCCCATGATGTCAATTCTTCTATGTTCTACAGGTTCCTAAACTACTAGCAGAACAAGATAAAGGCAAGTATTTGTAGGGAAATATTAAAGGTAATTTTTGATCTAGAAAACATTCAGAACCAAGTGCCTGAGTCTTGGTCACTAAAACTATACTGCAAAATACTAAGAGATGTTGTAATGTTATCTCCTTCATAAAAAGTGCAAGAGATGGATGGGATTGCAGGTCATCTCTGGGGGAATGAGATCAAATTTCTGTAAGTGTGAATATAACAACTGAATTCTTGTTTTCTGTTAACCAAATGGGAAACTATAGAGGTTGATACTAGCTCAGCATAGCACACACTGATACAAGGGAAATTCAGGTACCAAATCTCAACCGTGCACAGTTTTAGTAAAGGAATGAAGCAATACAGCCAATAGGATCTCAGGCAGAGGACACAAAGGGTTTGTCTACACTGCGATTAGGCACCCATGGCTGGCCCGTGCCAACTTTCTCGGGCTTGTGGGACTTGGGCTATGGGGCTGTTTAATTGAGGTGTAGATGTTTGGGCTCAGGCAGCAGCCCAAGCTCTGGGACCCTCCCACCTTGCAGGGTCCTAGAGCCCAGGCTCCAGCCTAAGCCCGGACATTTACACTGCAATTAAACAATCCCTTACCCCGAATCCTGCAAGCCTGAGTCAGTAGGCATGGACCAGCCACAGGTTTTTAATTGCAGCGTAGACATACCCTAAGTGAAGTAGTGACCCCTCACTTGGACAGGACTTCTAGCTAAACTTGCTTCAACTCTTGTACCTCTTATCCTTCAAGAGGGCATGAGACATCAGGGCTCTGAATATATCATAATCACAGCTCTCAACATAAGGAGGCATACATAGTCAACAGAACCAAGGGGAGGATCTTTGCGCTTATTGTATCCATCTTTTATCCACTACTTTGGCTAGGAAGACTAGCATCATACCAGTACTCCAAAAGACACCACAAGGCAGTTCAAGTTGTAGCAATGGAGAAAAGAAGCGTAGGGAGACGGCTGGTTCAAAAAACTTTGAAATCTTGGATGACTACTAATGAAACGCACCCTGACTAAAATTAACCCTTTACCTGCTGCTATTGAGCAAAGGACAGGATAACAGAATGTAATAACCCTCTTCCAAATCCTTTATAAAATTTTGATTTTCCCTTCAAAGTCTCTCAGACAATCACATATGTACATGCTGCATGTAAAGTGGTGCTGAAGCAGAGGAAGGAATACAGACGTACTGCTGCCTATGCCTGACAACTTGCTTTATAATAAACCTTCCAATTCTTTTATTATATTAGGTGTAAAGTGTATCAACAGCAAAGGCTTACTGTTTGTCAGAATGCTGAACACTGAGTACATGGGGAGCCTCATTCAAAGTCACTTCCAGCACAAGGGGAAAGGCAAAACTGAAAAAAGCAAAGTCTTTATTTTGTGAAAAGCAAAGGTCCATAGGGCCCAATATTATGAGATACTGACTGCCTCCTGTCAGGTGGTGCGGACTCTCAACTATCAGGTGATTTCCATGGGAGTTGAGGGTGCTCAGCATCTTGCAGGATCAGTTTTGTGTTTAAATTAGAGCTCTACAAGAAAAAAAAAACTGCATATAGTTTAATTTTCAGTGGAAGGCAAAAAAAAGATCAGTGCTTTTGAAACTGATATCCAAGGCAAGTCTAAACAATAAGATTCCTAAATTTTCTTAGCCTTTCAAATGAGATAAGACAGTTAAAATGCCCCAACCTGCACTTCCACTGCAAACTTTTTACTGCATTCATAATTTCAAGGCAAAAATTTCCACTGAGCTGAAAACTGGTAGACAATTTCTCAGCAGATGAGGAAACACATTTATCCTAAACATTAATGTAGGGGGAACAAAACAGTTTAAGAATTTGTACATGTGAATGAATACAAGTACCAACACATTTTTTAGTGCATTCTGATACTTCTACAATCTAGTATTGAGTGAAACGTATCACATTTTTCCAGACGCCGCTGGTCACATATTAAGCAGCTATCATTTAAACAAACAAACAAATAGATGAAGCAAAACAAAACTGAACTTTTACAAGATTAACGCTCTGGTCTAAAGGCTGCAGTTCAAATGAGTTTATGTATGTGTTGTCTGTACTATCTTTTGCTTTTTCCAGTAAAGTTAATAGTGTTAATGTGTTTTCAAATGAAGGACATATTTGTGTTTAAAAAATAGTTCGCATGTCCCGGTCAATATATAACAACCCTTTCATAATATGTTTTTCAGCTACACTGTGAAACCATTGGAGTGCAACAGCTAAAAACTCCATCACTGTGAATTCGATGGGTTTCGATACCTAACACTTAAACCAAACCCTTAAGACAAAACACTGAGAAAAGCCTTCTGACCCTTTACACTTTTTTTTCCTTTTAAATTACTCACGCAGACTGTGTACATAATTCACAGAAAATAAAGCATAGGGGAGTCTGTTTATTGTGAACTGTTTTCCAATAGCTTAATATTTTTCTTGTTTATTCATTATTTGGAATTATTCACTGCATAGTTAGGCAAATGCCTCTCGCTGTGGAGAATAGGCATGTGAAATTCATTGCAAGTGGTCAATATACTACATATGAGGTGTGTTAGCTGGTTTTGATTAGGCACACATATGACTCAGTATTGTTTCTTTTCCCCAAGTGGATGAGTTTAGCTCTAAGAATTAAGGTTCCGGTGAGAGACTCCTGTGAACAAATTCATCATTTGCTTTCCATGGATATTTCCTTTCCATGGATATTTCCTAATATTCACGTATAATGTGCTGTTCCCTGTAACATCCAGGCCAGTAAAGTCATCTTCCAGAACATTTGCACAGCGAACACAAAAGTGCATGAACACAGTAAAAAAATATTTAAAAATTCAACCAAATATTGGTGATAAACATTCACTGTTCATCCAGCTCTGCTCCAAAGGAATACAACTACTATACCATCTCAGCACATAAAATATCTATGGTGCACTTATGCATAGCAAAGTAATAGCTACGTAAAATGCTAAAGGCTTTTAAATAGTTAGTTAGTGACAAGCTTTTTCTGGTCTTGACCCTCTACAAATTTCTGTCCAAACAGAGAGAGTGTGAGGCCTTTTTGTAAAGAGACAAATAAAAAGGCCTTTTTAGCTGAGAAAAATACTTTGACTTACCTGGACTGCATATCTTGCTGTGTTTTGGATTGGCTGATTTCAGCGGGAGGGGAAGAATGAGAGACGTGCTGTTGTAACTCTACCAAAGACTGGTAGTATTGTTGCTGATGGTGCTGCTGCTGTTTGTACCGAGACAAACTGAAAAACAGTCCTAAAATGGCTTTCAAATTTCCATTCCTTATTTCTATAAAAAAGAAGTGAAAACACCAGGGTTAGACTCTCACTTTTGTATATGTAGGTGTTTATATACACATATAGATATATGTATATATACACGTGTGTATGTGTATTCAAGCATCATATTAGGTCTCACTATTGCTTAATTGCATTGTTATTGCAATTACTGCTTAATTATCAGTCATTACTTCTTATGTAGCATCTCCATTACTGGAGGTTTGCAAATATGGTAGCAGATTGTTCTTAACACTGTACTACACATCTCTCTACCATGATTAGACATGAACACAAACACAGGTAGAGTTTCTAACGCAATACAGCCCTAAAGAGCTCAAGTGATCTGCAATGAATGTGAAATCAATGCATTCCCTCTGCCTAAAATCAGTACAAAGACTTGTGAGAGGTACAGGGGACAGGAGTACATTTGCTAAAGAAGTTACTTAATCAAAATTCTCCCAATCCAACATTTAAAATAAACCAATTCTACTTGAGGTTATATGCAGACAGGTTTGATTAAAAAAATCCCTCAGAATAAAGTCCAAAGTAGTTGAGAGATATTTGAAAACTATCCAGTTACTAATCAATGTGGGGTCATCACAGGCACAGCACTCTGATGGACCCTCTGTGAAGGGTTTGCAGGAAAGACTGTATATGAGCTGGCTATGCTGTCCAGCTGGAGAGATCAAGCATTTGAGAGGATTTAGCCACATATCCCCATTTTTCAGCCATTATCCACACCTCTAGAGAATGTAAATTGGACGAAACAGTTCCCCAATCCCAAGACATACTGCATCAAAACTGCAATTAATAATCCTTCCACAAAGGTGGTTGCAATCTTCTTTCCTTCTAGTTCAGAATTTAATTTTACACCTCTACTGTAATTGCTCCTAACGTCTGGCCTTTTTTTCATTTCTACCGGGAAATACAGTATATTGTATGTGCTTTATTATTATTTATATTTTGGCTATGTGCTACACATTGTCCACATACAGGAAGACATTGTCTCATCTCTGAAGAACCTACAATCTAAAAAGAGAAGGAATATTCAAATGGTGGGTGACAGAGACACTAGTAATATATATACACACCTTTTACATCTATATATATTTTGAGGGGGGTTATATAAATACACATCCACTCTATTTGGCTGTCCCCCACCCCATCTATCCATTGTTAGTTGACCAAATTCTAGTATGCACTGTGGATGTATAATGTATTGTGGAAAGATCTGATAGAGAAAAGGGTAGTGGCCTTCTGGGTCAATTCAGAGACACTGTCCCTGCCTAGGAATCAGCACAGAAGACGGCGTGAAGAAGGTTGTGGGAGAAGCAGATGAGCGGACATTCCAGACTGGCACTGCCAGCACAAAGGAAGTAGAAAGTGGAGCAGAGACAAGAGCAGATAAGCAGGAATGGACAGTACTGAGCACAAGAAACTAAATTGTCTTGCAAGGATGTTTTGGAGATTCTAGTTCCTCTATTATTCCTGCAAATTTAGATGTATTAAAGTGCAGGAGCTTTACAGCACATTTTAATGAATTTTTTAGAACAGAATATATACAAGCATATTCGCAGTCATATCTTTAGCAAACTATTTTCTTTCTCTTTAAGAAGGAATAATTCAGCTACTGGCACATACACGAATGTGTTGGCAAAACACAGCAGCCAACTTACATTTGTTCCATTAAACAATAGCAAACAACGCCTTAGACATTAGAGCCTATTTTAATGAGAGGGAAATTTGAACAGAACACTATGAAAATTGCCATAGGATCTTCAGCTTCCCATGGAACCACCAGAGCTGTACAGAAGAACATTTCCTATATGTGATGTTCTTTCAGGAAGCCATGACTTTTAAAGTCAGACTGCGCTTGTTGTTCAGGCAAGTGGGCTCCATTTAAAAAACAACAGTGAAACAACTTTTTAAAGAACATTCTTCCAAAAGACAACCTCACTGATGACATTTTAAGCATAATTCTACTTTAAAATTATTCTCTGTACCTGATATTGGTTTGTTTATTGGTCATTTTATAGCAACAGGCTAATTTTTGTGACCTGAAATGATTAATAAAAGAAGAATCTTCTCTTTGAAAGACCAAACTCCATCTGTTTTTAAGCTAAACACACCCACTCACCTACCACCTCCATATCTTAAACCATATTTATTTTTACTTCTAAAGCAGGATATGATCAGTTTTGAACTTTATCTTTTATCAGTTTGATGAGACCAACAGCTTTTCACAAACTTCTGTAGAAAGGCAGAATCTGTATGTCAAAATGAGCTACTAGGCCATGAGTAATATGAATAATTATTTCTTATCATTTCCAGAACTATTTACTATGTACTAGAAAAGGGTGTTTTGCAAAACCATTTCCTTTAACAGAAAATGATGAATCATAGCCCACAGTCCCCCCCCCCTCCAATAAATTCTCCCTAACAGTTTCCAACTTATTTTCTGATTACACCTGATGCAATGCTGAATAATGATGTGGTCATCTTGTCTCCCCCTTATATAATCAGATTAAATAATTTTATAACTCAAATTGCTGGCAGTAGCATTATAGTTAATTTTTTTCCCAATAGAAAGTGAAAGTTAAAAAAAACTTGAACAGCTAAAAACAGGGTGCTAGAATATGACCCCAAAATATGTGTAGCTAGGTGTGTACTTTATAATTCAGGGATTTTGGGAAAAACTCAGAGAGTGAAAACAATTATTTTTATTACCATACTTTCAGACCTGTAAAGTTGCTAAGATTCTCCGACCACTGAAGAACCCAAAAGCATTTTCTAGATATGTATATATTTACACTTGAAAAAAAAAAAGATTACCTTTTGCTGCTACTGTTTTATTCTTTATTATCCTTTGGGTTCTCCAGTGGTGATTGTACAATACAGTTTTGAAAATTACTTCTGTTCAGTATCTCCTTTTTCAAATGTCAAATCAGGTGGCAGCTGGTTGTGAAACCCTTTGTTAGGATATTAGGCTTTACTGCTCCTGTGACTGTTTGCAGCATGCACTGATGAATAACCCACCATTCACCAAAGCCTATTACAAGAAACAGACTTACTAGTTTATAAAATCCAGATAACGAGCTTTAAACATAAATATTCTGACAAATGAGTGCAAGAGTCTCTTAAAAGTTCAAGTTGCATTTATTAAGGAAAAACGGATGAATTACATTTCGCTTTTCCTTAATTACCTCTCCTAAAGAGGAATGGTAGTACAGTAGTACATTTAGTTCATGCTGAAGAAATAAACTTAAGGGAGTCAACCTTCTGCTCTCAGTCACACTGATGTAAATCTGGAGTAAATTCATTTAACTCAGTAGTCTCAAAGGACTTACTCCAGATTTATACTAGTGTGACTGAGAGCATAATATTGCCCAAGGATTTTTAACCTTATTTTAATACTCAAAGTTTGTGTCATCAGTGTTCTTTGGAAGGAACTTTGTGCCTTATTTTTTTTTATTATCATTATTATTTATGGTTTCAACAGAACACAAAATTGCAAGGAGAGAATTTAGATGTTTTCTAATACAAAATAATTACTGTATTTTATAGTGAAACACCGAAAACTAATAAGGACACAATAGCATTTAAAATAAAGAAAGAGGGACGTTACCAAAAATCTACAGAAATGAAGATATGACAATACATTATATGTCATTTTAGAACTTCTCCATTTTGCAGTATACTGACTTATGCAGAACAAAAATGCTAATGCATTATATAATCAAAGAGAAGGGTATATCCATGGCTTTGCCTTTCAAGTATTGCTAGATTCAGTTAGCATCATTGGGTTTTTATGTTTTTTTTAAAGGATGCCTTCAGTGACCCCAGTGGACTGTCTCTCATTAGAGCATTTAATTCAGCATCCCTGTTTTATACTGTACATTATGAATTATTGGCTCATGACAGCCACAGGGAATATCCCATATAAGATAGCCAAATAAATAATCAAAAATGCAGTGGTTATAGAACTCTAGATGATAAATCAATATTTGTAATGTGTTTGCTACTCTAGCAAACAGAGAGTGAAATCCTGTTGTCACTGAAGTCAATGGGAGTTTTGCCATTGACTTAATGGGGCCAAAATTTCACCCAGAACCTCTGTATACTAACACCCTGATCCTGCACTACTTGAGCACTGAAAACTCCCACTGGCTTAAATAACAGTCTTGGAAATACTGGATCAAGCCCTTCTTTCTTTAAAATAGTTAGATAAGCCATCTGTCTGCTGCAAACATTGAGAATATTTTATCAATAAAATGTATTTTGTAATATTTAAAAAACAGACAATTGCATTAAAATACGAATTTCAAAAAAAGACTGAGATGTGTACTCACCATTTTAAGAAGAATTAGGTTTCAAAGACTGATAAGGTCTTAAAAAATATTTCCGTTTTTAATATTATACTTTTAATAGGCTATGGGTACTGACAGTGTGTTATCCAAACAAAGCAGAAGGTATAGATACAGGAGTGAATTTCAGTGTGTATTGATCATTGTTATTAAACAAAGAATAGAATTAAGAAGGGGTTTGCATCTAGAACATGCTACTGCATGGTGTAGATATGATACACTATCCTTTAAATAAATGACTGGCTTTTCTCTCATTTGATAGTGTAAAACACCATGATTTCATATCCAAATTATACTTTACAATCAATTCAATTTGTAAAGTACTTTGAGAGCCTCAGATGAAAGACATTATATAAATGCTAAGTATTCTCATTAGCAGATGGATAGATATAATAGAGAATAGATGATATCAGCACTAAATATGTAATACTCTGAATTAAGGAAGTAATTGCCCCTAAGCAGATAACTGAGTAATAATGTGACAAAGACACCATATGCTGTACTTTTGTGCACACTTACAGAGCAATGTTACTGTTCTACTAAGATCATATCGAGATGGAGATAGTGAGAGATAAGAACTCTCTGTTAATTTTAATATAGAACAGAAGATCTCATTCAAAGATTTCTTGCTGTGTACCTTATAGAATGAAACACGATTGCATTTGCCATCTCTGATAAAGGAGTACTTGGTCTTCTACCTTTCAGTAAATTGTGCTAAAGCAAAACTGAACAATTAGCAAATCTTGCAAAGTAGGGATCACCTTCACCGTTCACTGAAGTCAAAGGGCATTCAGGGTACTCAGCACCTTGCAAGAGTGCTCAGCCCCATTCATGGTTAAACCTTTATTCATTATACTAATTCCGTAATACTGCATAAAGGCAGTGATAAAAATCCACTTGTTTTAATATCATTTGTATTTAGCATGCAAGCATAGCACGTTAATGAAGCTAAAAGCTGGATGACAGGCTTAATCTAACATGTTAAAGATAAACATATATAAGTAGTAGTAATTACATCAGACTATAAATTGAGGGTTATAACATAATAAAAAGAGATACTACTAGATATTAATAGTATAGAATTAGCATCTCTTCCTAAAGGTCCAGTCACTGTTCCATTTTATATATACCACACACACAAATATTTACTAGATTTGGGCCTGCTCTTAAAAATGTTTACTCATACGAATATCTTTGCTCAAGTGAGTTGTCTTCACTGGGACTAATTACATGGGCAAAGGCACTTGCATGCATGTTTGTAGGTTCCAATCCTATATACTTTATGTAGGAATATATTAAAATTTACATCTGGAAATCCCCATAGCTATAAATCACTGGGGGGAAAGGAAAAGGAACCAACATACAGAAAAGTAAATGACTAATTTAAATTATTGCCCCAAGTTTCATATACATATTGAATTTTCTGATTTAATTTTTAATTAAACAGAAAAGGAAGTTTAAACCATGTCTGTCTCTGTCCCCCGTCTCTATATGTATATAAGTGTGTGTGTATTTCAATGCAGTTCAATGCAGCTTCAGTTTGGTGTTTAGTTGTATTAAGAAAATTAGTTTTCAGAAAGGAATCCCATTATCTGTGTTGATGATGTATTTTTCTTACCTTCAGCAGAAAGACCTTGAACATTTACTCCTCTGGCTGCCAGAAAGCTAAGGCAGACATCAACATTCTCAATCTGCAATATGAACAGAAATAACAAGCAATTTAAAGCTATTTACAAAATGTACTAGAGTGAGAATGCAGAGAGGGGAGAAAAAGGGAATGAATACTTTACATTCATCACATACTACAGCTCTTTTCCAAAGTTTAACAAGAATGATTACCGCTAATTGGAGCATTGCTATAAAGCTTTCATTGTCCACTTTGGTGCTTAAAAACAATTCATAAAGGCCCGATCCAGAATGGCATGCTGACAGATCAGCAACCCACCTACTTAACATAAAACTGGATTTTGTACACTACAAATAAGTAGCAATGAAAGCATCCATAGAGGATTAAACACTATGCGTGTGTCTGGAGGGGACTGCCTTAATGAAAGAATGTGAGCAAAAACATTCAACAAGTGTGCCAAAGAAGGTATTTGTCTGGGATGAAGTGTAATTTCAAGAAAATGATGATGTCACAGCAATGAGTCCTTGTTTGGTTTTTCTTAATATTTTTTTTAAAAACTCATCTATTAGTATATTTTATGTTAAAATTTCTCTAAAATATACTTCCTCAGTAAAGGTCATCATGATGTCTACTGCCATGGTTGGTCCAGCACATTGCACAGATACCAAGCACAGCTGTAGATGACAGGAAAAGAAGCACAGAGCAAGAGCAATATAAGGATGACAATTCTGCCTGTAAAATGAGCAATCCCAGAATAAATGTAATGACTTTTTCTTAATAGGTTAGGAAAATGGAAAGTTCCAAACTGTGTTTCTGTGACTCACCATCTTGGTTGTGTGTTTGTTTTTAATATTTCATAAATCTTGAAACATTAAAGTAAACAACACATTTTAAGTTAATAACTTGGCAAGCAATGATTTGATCTGTCTAGTTAAATTTCTATCAAAAATGGGCAAAATGACACGTTGCCAGTGTCTTCTGCAGATTGGCTTTACTTTAAGTTTTCAACTAAAAAAAAGCTGATGAAGACTGCATAGATAAAAGAAAAGGATTAACCTATTTAAAATATGTATTGTTTACATCATCTAATTGTAAAGCATATTAAAAAATGATTCACCCTCGTCTTAATATACAAACCTGTAGGTAAGCCGGTAAATGCAATGAATTTTGTGTTCTTTGAACAGGCATCATTTGCACATTCACACATTTTACAATAAGATTTATTGGCACTTTTCTATCCACAAAGCACACAGGGGATAAATTATTAGCTGATTAAAAGGTACTTAGCCTGGAGATTATATTTTTTTCCCCAGGCTGGGACAACACTTTTCACCTGAATAGCAATGCAAATAAATAAGGAGGAATCCCTTAAATTATTCCGCATATCTCCCATGACTGCAGTCCTCCTTCTACTATTTGAAAATAATATTTTATAAAATGAACAGAAAATTTCTGTTTGCTTTCAAGAAGTGCACATTGAAGAAATTTTCTCTAAAACCTACACAGAGAGTCTCTTTTAACACGTGGGCAATGTTTTTAAAGGTGAGAACATGTGCCAAAAATCTAGATGTCAATGCTTCACCCAAAACAAATTACACTAAGCTAAGGCTGTGGAAAACAAACATTGATAACGTAAGTTCCTTATGGATTGATCAAACAGTTTTCAGCAGCTACTACGGTATATACGGTCCCTTTTTTTCTACAATTAATATGCTAGCTAACACTTTTTAAAATAAATATATTTACACTAGAGTAAATCTGGAGTAACAACAATGAAGTCAATGGAATTACTCTATATTTACACCACTGTAAGATCAGAATATGGCCATTATTTCTGCCATTTTCTAAGATGTTAATGGAATTTACTTGGGATCATTTGGCATCATAGAAGGTAAAAACAAACTGGGTCATTTAGGACCAAATCCTGAAAACAATTGAATGTGAGTATCTTTACCCCTGGGCATAACTTTTGTGCAGGAGGAGGCCCTTAAACAATACAATTTACATTCCTTATGCAAAAATACCTTGATGGGAAATTCTACTTTATCAGGGAATTTAACACAAATCAAGGTCTGTCTAGAGATGAACTATAAAAAAGTTGAGTTCATCTTTCAACTTTCAGCTCAAACACTGAACTATTTGAAAGAAGCAAATTTTACCTTACTAGAAAGTCCTGGAGATTAAATTGAAAAAAAAAAAAAAGGACCTAGACTGAACATTCAGCAACACCTACCTACAAAAAATTAAATCAAGGTTTCTTGACACACTTTATGATGTTACCGAGACATATTTCATAGCAATCGTATGCCCTTTATAGTGGGATCAGGAGACTGTGGCTATAAAAATCTGAACTAATTTATTGGGAACACTTGCAGCCTCTGTCACCTAATGTGTCTTAGTTATTTTTATGTGGTGTGTATATATAGTTGGGAGTCTAAGCATATTTCATAAATATAATAGCCCTAATGGTAGTTTTTTAAAGCGTGATTATGGTCAAAAAAGAAACTATAAAAATGTCACCTAATTACTTCATATGTCTACTCCTTACAGCCTGTGTCTTGCATGCCACATCTGTTAAACTTAGCTGCAGAAGTAAAAAGTAAATTCCATTTTGCTTCTGATTCCTCAACAGAACTGTAAACTATAATTCCAGAACCATTAGTGTAGGTGATAGTATATGAAGCAATAAGAACACAGCCTGGCTTTCAGATAATAGGTTGTGATTTCAGGGTAAGCCTTATAGTCCATTCTTGTTTTGACTTGCAAATTGAGCAAGTTTGATACGGGGGAGTCATTGATGAAGAATAAATTGGAAGCCCTGAAATGTAATTTTTACAGTCAGTTTTCTGACAATAATTGCATTTTAATACAACTTTAGAGAACTGTTAGAAGATTCAATAAGACTGGTTAATACATTCTTGGAGTCCTCACTTTCTTTCCCTTCCAGTCTAGAAAAGTTTGTTTTAAGGTATTCCCATTTTTAAGCTTTCAGTATATCCATAAACATTACTTTAATTGCCTTCTTCTTGCCTTGGCTAACCACAGTTATTCTTTGAACTGACACCCCAACAGCCCCAAATACTTTTTATTCAAACGTACAAACAGATGAGAATAATTTTGCAATTACAAAAGTTCTAAGAGACCTCAACCAATTTCCACTCCTCAATGTTGTTTCAATCAAGAGTGGTATGGATCTCTGAACTCCAAGTTTATTTAAGTAGCTAGTGATAGGGTTAAAATAGGCTGGGACACAGCTTTGCTTCACACCAAGAGTGGAAAGTAGCACTCTATCTGCTTATGTCTCGGGGAATGCAGTCTTTGCATTGTGACAAACATGATACACGTCATGTAGACTTGACACAAACATCAGATCTCCAAACTTTTCGTGCCCTACTTCCTTTACAGAAAATACTTTAGCCCTAACTATTAAGAAGGATGATGTTCCTCATTAGCATAACAGATATAATTAAAGTTACAGAGCATCCTTGCTGAACAGAACTTAGGGCTGCCAACTGTCTAATCACACAAACCCAAATACCCTTGTCCCACCCCTCCCCCTCCCCGAGGCCCCATCCCTGCCCCGCCCATTCTCTGAGGCCCTGCCCCACTCACTCCACCCCCGCCCGCCCTCCATCACTCGCTCTCACTTTCATCAGGCTGGGGCAGGGAGCTGGGGTGGGAGAGGGTACGGGCTCTGGGCTGGGGCCAAGGGGTTCGGAATATGGGAAGGAGCTCCAGGCTGAGCCTCGGGCAGAGGGTTGGGGTGCAGGAGGGGATGCAAGCTCTGGGAAGGAGTTTGGGTGCTGAAGGGGGCTCAGGCTGGGGCAGTAGGTTAGGGTGCGGGAGGGAGTTTGGGTGCAGGAGGGGGCTCTGGGCTGGGGGTTGGGGTGCAAGAGGGGGTGCAGGCTCTGGGAGGGAGTTTGAGTGCTGAAGGGGCAGTAGGTTGGGGTGTGGGAGGGAGGTTGGGTGCTGTGTGGGAGTTGGTGAGGGGTGTGGACTCTGGCTGGGCGACACTTACCTCGAGTGGCTCCCAGTCAGCAGCACAGTAGCGCTAAGGCAGGCTCTCTGCCTGCCCTGGCCTCACATCGCTCACGGAAGCGGCCAGCACGACGTTCCTGTGGCCCCTGGGTGGGGGGCTGAGGGGCCAGGCGGCTCTGCACATTGCCTCTGCCCACAGGCACTGCCCCCACAGTTCCATTGCCCATGCTTCACGGCCAATGGGAGCCGCCGAGTCAGCGCTCGGCGTGAAGGCAGCGCGCGGAGACCTCTTGGGCCCCCCTCCAGGGGCCGCAGGGACGTGCCAGCTGCTTCTGGGAACAGCGTGTGGCCACGGCAGGCAGGGAGCCTGCCTTAGCCCCAGTGCGCCACCAGACTTTTAGCAGCCTAAAATCTCCCGGTTTGGTTTCAGTAGCCTCCGAGAGACAGAGTCCAATTCCGGGAGACTCCGGGCGAAACTGGGAGGGTTGGCAATCCTAACAGAACCAGTTCAAGAAAGTATAGAACTCAAGGTTTGCAGGTAGGCAAATTGATTTCCACAGGAACACCAAACATGGGCCCAATTCTACCAACAGAGGTGTACATATAAATGTGTGCAGGATCAGGCTACCAGTGAACAACTTTGCACCATTGTCACTAATTCCCCAAAGTGTTGGTCAGCCCATTTTATAAAAATAATACATTTTTGTCACTTCACAACCATAATTGTTTTTTAAACAAAGATTTTGGTTTCAGAATCCCACAGTAATGGCTCAACATATTATACAATCTTTACATTCAGGTAGTCTATATGCTAAACAGTATTTTCAATCATCACTTCAGAATTTATCACATCATTTACAAAACAGAGCTCTTTATTAAAAGCCTGGGATGAATAGGTAACCACACAATAAATCCTTCATTGCCCATATATTAGATAGATGCAAACACACGCCATACCAAAATCTAGTGCTATCAATGAGTCTGTATGCTTGACAATGAAATTAATTTTCAGAGTGACCAAAAGTTTCTGTAATAATATAAATCTTCTTTAAGATCCAACAAAATCTGGGGCTGATTTTGAGACCCGGCTCCAATTTTGTGGACACACAAACTCAGGCAAAATGTCTGTAATTTAGAAACCAACCTGCTCCATGATCACAATCAGATAGCAGTGTCCAAATTATATTTTATTTAATGGAGCCTGAAAAGTTGTTCCCATAAAATGGGAGGCTGCTTCTAAAGATCAGGTCTTTTATCTTTATATTTTTAAAAATTGCTTATAAAAAATGCATGCTTTTATTTTTGTTTGTAGTCTTTAAAAAATACCAAATGGCAAGGCTTACTGTGGATATTGGAAATGGATCCAACCAAGTCCCCGCATCTAAATACCACCCAAAATTTAGGGAGTTCATAATTCAGATACAGATCTATTGTAGTTAGGACCCATCCATCTCTAAGAAATATTTAGTAATATCACAAATACAATACACCTAATTATTATGTGTAATGCTAAAGAATATAGATATTAAAATCTGCTGTAACAAATAAAGCACTATAAATATGAATTGTCTACTTTTTATGGGAAACATTGTGGCATTTTAGTACTCTATAATGAGGATCTCAAACTTTATTGCACCGTGACCTCCTTCTGACAACAAAAATGACTACATGATCCCAGGTGGGGGGACCGAAACCTGAGCCTGCCCAAGCCCCACCACCCCGGGCAGGGGGGTCAAAGCCAAAATCTGAGCTCCGTCACCCAGGCAGTGGAACTCGAGCTTTGGCTTTGACCCCAGGCAGTGGGCGGGCTTTGCCCCTGGGCCCCAGCAAGTCAGCCCTGGAGACCCCATTATAATGGGGTCACAACCCACTTTGGGGTGCCGACCCACAGTTTGAGAACCACTGCTCTATAGAAATAAATAACTACAGCAGACACTTCTCCACAAATTAATGACAATACCTAATACCAGTAGTTAGTAGATTTATGGGAATAGCTCATTTGTGGGATTGAAACTCATCAGTGACTCACCATATAGAATATGTCTATTTATTATGATTGGTTTTGCTATTACTAAGACTAGCTTTCATCTCCTTTGGTTGGCAGACAATACTTTCTCCACTTCCAAGTTTAAACTGAACGGCAAGGTACTCATAAGACAAGTAATAATGACTAATAAAGCAGTATATTTGTTTATATTTATATGAAGCGCTGATAAATCTCTGCATTTGATTAGTATGCCTTCTTCTGAAGCTCACAGCAGACAGACAAAAATCTGCAAAGTTTCCTTACCTTAAAAGAACATGCACAAAGAATGTGATTACTGCCTATATGCCTGTGTCTGTTAAACAGCCATGCTATGTTCTGGATTCCTCAAAGTGAAGTATGGAGGTGTCTTTGTAAATATGGCATCTTCTTGCTTAATACAGGTCTGATCCCTGTGTATATTTTCAAATTATATATGTTTATTTTAGTGATAGAAATAGATTTTTATTTCTTTTATTTCTGTTAGCCAACACATCTTTGGCGATTGAGATGGGTTCTGTTCTGATTCACTTATTGAGCTCCAATTGCAGCACAGCTAAGGGAAATTAGTTAACAAAGGTATAACTGCTCAAAGAATTTATCTGTAGAAACTTTATTATAGGTGTGATGCATGAGAAGGGTGAACACAGCTTGACTTACAGGTTTCTCATTGAGCTCATAGGGCTAGCAGCTAGAAAAAAATTTCAACTTACAAACTGAGAAAATTTGTTCTGGCAGTTACTGAAACTAACTAACCATGGAATGCCACATATACTTTCCTTAGTACAAACACACTTCAATGCAATCAGGCATTGCAATTTTTTGAAGTGTAGGTCAACTCTGAAAAGTGATGTAATAGAAGTATTGCGGAGTTTTGTATATTTTGTGCCACAGTGATTTCTAATGTGCTTTGCTTACAAGTAAAGTTTTTTGTTTGTTTTACATATCCCAACATATAAACCTGAGATCTGAAAGTCAGGTTTGGTTCTTTCCCTCCTATAGATCATTATCACTAATAAAAGTTGAACAGCCACCCTCATAAGCAAGCTTACAAATTAAACCTCCAGGTATAATTAATGCAAAAAATAGTAAACAATTCTGTTGCTGTTAAACAAGATGGAGTAGCATAGAGCTCATTCTCATTTAAGTTCTGCAGTGCTGAGAGGTCTGAAATGCAGTAAAAATTTAGCTGGTCACTAGAATTAGCATATGATACTCTGAATACACACAAGGAACAGATCTGTCGAGAAAGAACATACCATTTTTAACAGCCTCCTTTCAGTAAAACAGATCATTAGGAAGGGGAAAGTTTAGCCAGAATATCAGTGAAAGCACCTGACTAACATTTATTAGCTTGTGAAACTGTGTACCAGTAGAATACAAGAACGCCTATCACTTGGCATTTCACATTAGATTGGACAAAACTGTAATAAATATGCAACAGGAAAAATCCTGCACTGGAAGGGAGATAGACTAGAAGATCAAATAGATCATACTCTGGAGGCAATTCTGTGATTGTCATTTAAAATACCTAATTCATTGTATTATAGGGGGTACACAACTTCATTCTGGGATGAGTATATTTCTTGCTGTGTCACGTCAGTCACTAGTCAACTATTCGATTTTTAATAAGTTCATAATAAAGTTTTAGGGCTCTGACAGCTTACTTGAATATATCCTAATGACACAGCTCCATTTAAAAGGACAGAGCAATGCTTTCTAATGTTAGCTACCAGAAGTAGAGCGATGCGAACGTGAAATGGTCTTTCTTGATGTATTCATCGAAGAGCACCTCCCTACTGCATCAGGGAGGCTAGTCAGAAATG
Organism: Emys orbicularis; assembly: GCF_028017835.1. Classification (NCBI taxonomy): domain Eukaryota; kingdom Metazoa; phylum Chordata; order Testudines; family Emydidae; genus Emys; species Emys orbicularis. Next base: position 75,000,847 of record NC_088683.1, on the reverse strand, counting down.
TACCCAATGGAGACCCAACCTTTAGGTTTTTCTATAGAAGCTGTTATTATTTATCCAACTATAGCACAGAATTGTATAGCGATCACCCATAGCATAGCAGTATCACTACTATCTAATGTATTATTGTGAACCATTACTGTAGACCATTGTAGAACTATTTTTATTAAAACAAGGGAATAGTGTCTGATGTGGATCTGCCTGACTGAGAAATAAGAGTACAAAGCTCAAAAATTAGACAATTAAACGAATACTATTTGTTTTCAATCAGAAATATGCACAGGGTCCTCTTCTAGTGCGTGAGTCCCTGTATCCTGTACATCCATTACAGCCCTACTGCTTGAAGCAGTGAGTCCTGGAAAGAACAGGAAAATATTTCAAGGGTGAGGATGGCCTATATTGTAATCACCACTTAAATTGGACAATGCAACATCACTTTTGGCTAGGTCACATATACACTCACATACATACACAAACTTATTCTCTTTTTTGGCCTAGCCCACTTTAAGCCATTCTGGAGTATTCAAAAGCAGTATCTTTGCTCACTTTTTTTTTTCCATTGGCTCATATACTGCACACATCTGTGTCTTGCTGGCAATGCCTTTGTGGTGTGGGAAACACCCACATTTTTACTTTGCCTTATAACTTTGTTCGTTTTGGGAGCCTTTTTTCAGCTTGTTTCCCTATTTTGCAAACTTATGTTTCACTAACATGCAGAATACTTATTTTACCTCTTCTTTAAATGTGCAGAAAATTGTAAGGTACAGTCATAAAGAGAAAAGTATTAGCAATTCTGTATTCACATTTTTTATTAGAGATTAGAATAATCAACAGCAGACCAAATACACTACACAGGCGACATATGAGTCTGAAGGCTTTTAACACCATATAGTTTCCCCAGGTGTTACAACTACATGTGCTAAATAAACTAGCCAGAGCTCTACTATTTTCTCCTTTGGGGTAGTGGTAGTGAGGGGACACTGAAGTAGCAAAGCAAACAAGCTATAGAAGAAAACACCGTGTGCTATTCTAATTACATTGTGTTTGCATGTGCGCACACGCACATATTATGGTTTTGCCAGTATGCATTTTGGGCCTGATTCTCTGTTACTGGGATAAATTGGGTGTGTGACTCTGCTGAAGTCAACAGAGTCACACTGGTATAAAACTGGTATAATGAAATGGAAAATCAGACCAAGTTTTTTCTTTTTTCCCCTTTTATCTGTCCACCCTTATGAGCCAGACTTTCAACTCAACTCAGGTTGCATTTAGGCACCTACATAACGTGGCCTGATTTTCAAAACAGCTCAGGACTGAGAAGTTCCTATTGTTCTGGATGTGAAAATGGGGTGTTCAGCTCTTTTGAAAGTTTGCCAAGTCCTTTTATAGAAATCTGGAAAGTGTAAGGCAACTTAAATATAGGGGTCACACCCATTCCCCATACAATACAGCTGTTTCTCTTCTTGAAAATGTACATTAAGTGTAAATAACAAGGAATTATTGGAAGTCATTAAAAGGATTGGCCTCATCTTTCTTAAAAGTTACAAAGGATCTCTCTCTGTCACGTACTCCATTCCTTTGGTAGTGTTGGTGCTTTCACCTATTCTTCACAGGAATTATGTCCCTAAGGTTCATTTACCAAAAAGGTGTAAAATGTTCATATTGTATCTTGTATTTTTATTATCAATTTATTTATGGTAGCTCCCACTATGTGCTAGGTGCTTTCCACATATTCAAGAAGGGCTGGTCCCTGCTGTAACAAGTATTTTTACTCCATCTCTTTTCCATATTAAGTCATAAGATAAGGAGTAAAGCTCAGGAACTTCAGGACACAACACAGAGAGGATTTCTGATCCTCTTACAAGTGTTACAGTGCATCTAACTGGCTGGGTGCTTGTTGATACTGTATAGTGTATAGTAGTTTAACAGGCATAAAAGATCTGAAAGTGAGCTAGTTTCAAACTTCTGAAAATGACTAATTTCATGTTGATCTCACTTCTTTAAAATGGGTGTTCTTATCAACATAGCACAATGGAAGAATGTTTTAGAATTGCTTTTGCTTTCATCAATGTCCCCTATTAAAAAAGTACATACCTAATGTAATCAAGGTTATTACCAAAATCAGTAAATACTTCCAAATAGGAATTCATGGGGGGGGGAGGGGGAAACACTATCCAAAGCCTTGAATCTATCCTGAAGTTCTACAAAACCTACTCTGTTCCCACTGAGGAATCTTCAGGTACCATGATTACTGCGTCCAGTGTCTGTATGCCAAGGGAAACTTCTATGCATGGATTTTCCTATGCTGAGCGGCCTCTGCAGCACGGTTCCCTTTGCCTAGGACTGTGCGGTGCGCTCTCCATGGAACTATGGATTCGTGCTATTGAGGGGTGGGGTTGGTGACAGGGGTGGAGAGGCAAGGTTGGAGACACACATACATGTCCAGTAAAATCTGCACAAATATAGGGAAAGATCAGAATAAATTAGAAGAGTTTAAAATAATCTCATTCCTTAGTCAAGGGTTCCATTTCCAATGGCCCCCCAATAATGTCATTTTGATATTAAATGTATTTTTGCAATTTTGCTGGAAGACAATGTTCAGTCTGAGTGGGTGATGTACATCTGCAAACCCACCCTTTTAGCAGCTGTTGTTGGTTCTACTGGGAGATGTTAAGTTGGTTCTGCTTACTCACTGGTGCAGGTGGCCTGTTACCTCACCAGGATATAAGGGACATAGGAGAATCATTCTATGGAAATTATAATACTTTTCTGGATGTTAGGTATACCCTATTGACATTCCCTGTTCCCTAACAAAGTCTTTTATTTACTAATGGAATAATTAAGGAAGCATTTAATGAAAATATGCAGCATCGAACTACCCAAGTAATGTCAACCCAAAAGCCTGTTCCAATTTCAGCCAGGGCCTTTCAACAAAAAAACATCTACACAAATTAAAAATAAAGTTATTGGAAGCTTTTGGGGGAGAAAATTCCCCTTAGAGAATAATAACTACTGGTATGTGGAAGGTCTTGAAGGCAAAATTTTTGAGGAAATGATGAGGGAGTTATTTAAAACCCACATACCTTCCACTTCCATCTCCAACAGATATTAAAAAGAAATATGTGACCCAAATTCATCCACCTTACACTTCCAATGCAAAATTTTAACAGTGACCCCAGCAATGTTAAAGCAAATTAACTCCCCAAATACTTGGACTGTGCAATAGGCAGATGTACTGATCTGTTCATACAAGAATGTAAAAGGTTACTTGGAAGGACAGAGTTGTGAGTTGTATGAAGCACGACATTCTCTGCTTAGATCTTCACAGTACAGCAGAAACATGTTTATCCAATCTAACTGGGACCAGGACTAGATCAGATAATCAAAAATTCAGATAATCCAGAGATTATTTAACAGCCACAGGAAAGATTGCCCGCTTCTGGACCCATGTGCGCTGGTTGTTCGGTTAATATGGAGGGTTGGATGAATGCAGTTCTACTGTAGTTCCCTATGTTGGTATTTTACTCTGTGTACATGTGTGGAACTTCTCTTATCAGTGAAAAAGCTGCACATATAGGAAGGTCAGAAAATTGAAGATAAATACTACTCTAAGGATCTGTGAGATATTTTTCTTAAGGAGATTACATGGTTCATAGATTCATTGGGGCCACTGTGATCATTTGGTCAAACCTCCTCTTTGAAACAGGTCATAGAGCGTCCCTGAATTAATTCATTTGAGCTATAACATCTTTTAGAAAAATATCCAATTTTGATTTTAAAATCCCCAGTGATGTAGAATCTTCCCCAACCCATGGTAAATTGTACCAGTCGTTAATTACCCTCACTATTAATGATTTGCATCTTATTTCTAGTCTGAATTTGTCTTGCTTCAACTTCCTGTCATTGGATCTTATTATGCCTTTGTCTGCTAGACCGAAGAGTCTTCTATCAAATATTTGTTCTGCATGATCCAGTCACCCGTTAACCTTCTTTTAGTTAAACTATACAAATGATGCTCCTGAAGTCTATCACTATAAGTCATGTTTTTCAATCCTTTAATAATTCTTGTGGCTCTTCTCTGAACCCTCTCCAATTTATCAACATCCTTGATGTTGAACTATGGACACCAGAACTAGACACAGTACTTCAATAATGGTCATACCAGTACCAAATACAGAAATAATATAGGTTCCGTACTCCCACTCAGTATTTCTCTTTATATATCCTAGGATCGCATTAGTCCCTTTTGGCCATGGTGTTACACTGGAAGCTCATGTTTAAACATAAGCAGATACAACAAATAGAAGCACTTCATTATTTCAGTGAGTCTGCCTATAGTATTTAGTAGTTATGCAATGCCTCTCTTTCAGTTATGTACCTTTATTTAAATATTTATGGAGATTAACCAGCTTCAGAAAAGTGGAAGGCATCATACAGATGTACCCCTTACTCTGTTAAACAAAATACCTCTCCACTAGGTCAAAATGCAGACTATAATAGAGTGCCTATTTAGAAGATTTAATTAAACCTTTGAGGGTATTTCAATTCTCTCCTCCCTGACCATTTAGTATAGCAACTGCGTTCAGCACACCAGAAAAAAGCATCTTTTAAAAGGAATGGTAATGTCAATCAGTGGCAGGATGAATCTTTACAGTATACATAAACAGATAAAACTACAGAGCACTTTACTCCTAGACATATTGTGAACTTTGCAAATGGAATCCATCCCAATGCCCTTTTGGCTTTCTAACCACTCACTGCTGATTATATTGGAAGCTACAATACTACAGCATGTGGAGGAGAGACATTGACAATTTAATATTTTCTACTGACTTGCCCTTTGGATTTCATAAGAATCAACTCTGATTTTTTTAATTACACATATTCACCTGTCAGTTTTCAATGTAATTATACTTCACACTTTAGACCTGTGATTGACTCTGCAAACGTTCAGTTCCACTTATAGCCAACAAATCATTCCTACAACATGCAAACTCCTGACCCTCAAATATATGCAAAGAAAGACAGAAAGAAAGACAGAAAGAACCACTGAGCTCATCAGATGAAAGGTCCTACAAAATACTTAATAATTAGTCATAATCTCTAAATATTCAAAGCATTGCACAGAGAGTTGTTTACTGAAATCTAATTAAATCTCATACAGACCTATGGTCACATGGCTGGTTTTCTGGCTCTAACCTATACAGAGCTCCCAGGAAACTATAAGGAAAACCAGAGCTTAACCAATCTCATTGGCTTCTTTTTAAGTTCAGTCTTCATGTTATTGATTCAAATAAAACTGAAATTTAAAAGAAAATTTAAGAGGTGCAAAACAACATTAAATAAAAGAGATGGCAAAGTTTACCAAAAGAAATCCAAATTTAAATCAGAAACCCACAAAAGTCGAGTGTTCAGATGGAAGGCTCAAATTCTAGTCTTCAATCATGCCATTGTACCTAAGTGTTGTTCAATATTCAATATGTTCAATATTCTGAAAACTTCGTATAAAGAACACTCTAATCTGCCATATCTCTGCAGTATAAAGAGTTAAAATAGATTACACATATAAACCAACCCCTGCAATGTATCCATCTATCTACGTTTTCATCTCATGCTCATCAACAGGCTATCTGAGCACCCTTTGTGGGGTTTCACTCTTAACACAGAGTTTTGTGCCTAAAGTCCTAGAGAAGGGGAAAAATCAAAGTTCTGTTTCATAAGCAGTACACTCATAAGTCTGATAGCAAAATTCTGGCCCCCTGAAATTAATGGGAGTTTTGCATTGACTTCAGTAGAGCCAGGATTACTCCTTGATGCTTAGCCAAAATTTTTTTATCATAGTCTTCTGAAGCACTTGAGTTACCTGGATGTACAAGCAACCATATTGTATGTTGTCACTTTCACTTCTAGCCATAGCCAAAGTTAGCATATCTATGTGAAGTGCATGAATGTAAAAATGTTTGAAATAGTTCTCCAAACATTTTCACTCCCCAAAATCCAGTAGGTGTTATTAAAAAGTGAAGTATTTGGACCATATCTTCAGCTATGCCAATTTACACTATGTAAGGATAGGACTGCTTATCACAGAAGGTCCAAAGACCTTAGAGGTCCAAAGTGAGGCCCAAGGTTCATGTGTAAAAACTAAGTATACCTACACACCTACATCTTCCACACACCGTTGCTGATGCTGTATATATAAACCTGAGTGATTGCTCCTGCAAAAAGCTAGTTTAGGGACCAGTTTGAGGAGAAGTACCGAGCCAGAACAGCAGAAGTGACCAAAGTGTCAAGAGTACCGCAGGGATCTAATCTTATGCTTTCAACATGTGAGATCTTGGTATGATCAAGTGCAAACTTGAGCCTTACCTTTGACTGACTCTGAACTACAACAGTGAAACTAATACATATCCAGACACTGGGTCAGAGCCTCAGGTAAGGTAAATCAGTATAGTCCCATTTATTTCAATGGAGCCATGCTGGTTAACACCAGCTGAGGATCTGGCCCATGCCTCCTCAAACCATGACATGACTGTTTTAAAAACTCCTATGACACCAGAAAGCTGGCAAATAATGTATATGTTTATTTTAAAAGAAAATTGGTACTAGTCAATTGTAACTGAGATCTTGTGTACTAAGTTTTAGGTCAGAGCAAATTTTTATAGGTAAGTTACATAAAAAGTAAGAAGATTCAGTTTATATTATTATGAACATGGTCAAAAGCCCTTATATGGAGGGGAATTAATGAACTCTGATGAAATAAAAAGACTTTGTGATAACTTGTCTGTGACACTAGCAGATTAACTACAAATACATCTTTGTACTGTATAACCTAGTTGTATTTCCCACGGTGGGGTCATACATTGTAATATAGTTCCTTAGTGTTTACATTCAAGTCCAAAAGAATCACACAAACATTTGATGAAACCTGACATTTAATACAAGCCACTTAGGACATACTGTAAAAAAAAGTTGTTTTGAAATGATTTTCTGCTTTCTAGACATTCCCAGTATTCATAACATGCTACTTTTTTTTCACTATACAAGATCATAAAGATATACCACTATGTAGCAGACATATTTACTATAATCCTTCTGCTACTATATTGGGAGAAATGTATTCACTGCTGTAACCAACAGGTGCTTTCTAAAATACTTGCCATAGTTCCTCTATATGTTCATGATCAACTTTAAGTGTATTTTAATATGCTACACTATATAGGATGAGTGTTTTCTCTATCTTTACTGAAACGGATACATGATTTTTTCATTAAATAGCTGCTGACTTATACTCAGGATTAAATGTGTTCAAACGGCAAGCAACTCAAAACCCTAAACTAAAGGGCTAATGAGTGCATGTGCTTCCTCTTTACTGATTAGTGCACTGTTCTCTAGCACATGATACCCAGGATGTGTTCCTGCTGAGCTTTTTCTTTTATGACATCACACAATCAGATGTGAGCAATTCAATGGAATATGTAGCTCACAGTTTGGTGCGAATGAATAACTGAGTCGCTTTGTGAAGAGAAATTGTCAAAAATCCTGTGGTTCTTTTAAAGTTCTCTGATCTCATATGGTTGCAAAGAGGACTGCTTGCTTCAGTGCAGAATAAAGGGTTCCAGGGGGAAAAAAAAAAAACTAAAGCAGGATTATAATCGTATCAGACAAGTAATGATTAAAAATGGCAAAAATGAAACGGAGAGAACTAAAATTCAATACTTCCTTCCTCAAAAAATGTGTGTGCCTACATGTTTGTGTCTGTTGTATATACATATATATTATTATAGATGGAGCTGGCAGCAAAAGCTACAGCCAAGTTTCCGAATATTTTCCATTATAATGCTGTTGTCAGGTACTTATAATTTTGAAAAACTTTAGCCATTTGGCCTGAAATTTCCCATGTTTGGGTGCCTGGCTCAGACTGATTTTTTATTTTATTTTTATTTTATTTTTTATTTTTTGGTGTGGAAAGTTTCAGCAAAAACATCAGAGATTAGATGAGAATTGGGAAAAAATACATTGTTATTGCTAATGTTTAAACTTTCTTACAGCTGTTGAATCTTAGTGCCAGCATGCTTTGGAACAGGAATTGACCTGGGATCAACAGGGAGATCAACCTAGGATTAGAGAGTTGTTTTTTGCTGTCCCCATTAAAAGCCACCAAAATTGGGTACAGTTATAGGACTTTGAAAATCAGTTTGTACATGTGCGGTAGATACCTTTCAGAGGCTGGCAGCTAAATTCTCTGAACAATCTGTCAGCACTAAGCATGCTCTAGCCTGCAATGGCTCTTCCTGATAGCTGGAGAATGCTGGAACTGAGAGCAGGAAGCTAGTCTTTCCTGTGCTGTCAATGCGACGGCTGCTGGTGTCCAGGGGAAGAAGAGTCTATAACCACGAGTTCAGATGACCCCCCCAGAATCTAGTAGAGAACCCATATTTTGATTCCTAACATTTCTCTGTTGTAAGCATGTATTTGTGAAACCCACTGGCAAGCATGTATCTGTTTCACACACACACACCCCTTCTAATGGCTGCTCCACATAGAGAATACCGGTTACCCTGTTCGATCCAGTCCTAGAGGTGTGTGCTGTGGCTCTAAAGATTCCTACCTTGTTGATGAACCCTGTGGGCACCAATATGGTTCCACATGGTGGAATGTCTTCTTTTTTAAACACACAAAAACTACATTAAGAGAATACTAAGGTTACTAAGTTAAGCAGTAAGAAGTTAAGAAATGCCAGACTTAACATTGCCTATGCAATTTGAATTTTGCTTCCTTGTGCATATGCTTTATGATACAGTATTTAAGACCTTTAACCACATTTGAGGAGTTGACTCAGGAGCAAGCCAGAACAGAAGGTTTAATTTCTAGGATATATACAATTTTGATTGAAAAAGATGTTGATAAGAAAACAACTGAGCTGAAAAAAATGGGAGAGGGATTCTGACAAAGAAATTGATCTAGATGAGGGGGTCTCTAAATGGGAAAACTGCCCTGGAGAACTGATTCTATCTCTGCTTCTGAGTCCCCATGTGATGCTGGTCAAGTCCTTTAACCCAAACTTTTCATAGGTGGCCACTAATTGTTCCTCATTTTCTGAATGCTCAACATGAGCTGTTTAGGTCTAGATTTGCACAAGTGATGAGCACTCACAACTGCAACTGAAGTGAGAGCTGTGCTTTCAACATATGAAATTCTATACAAATGCTAAGTACTCTGAAAAATCAGGCCCAGGTGTCTCAAACTGGCACCCAAATTAATGGAGACTTTTGCCAATATTGAAAAGCTACCCGTTCTGTGCACTGAATCAGGCAAAGATCATATGGAAAAATAATATATGACCATGTAATTTAAGATTGTATCACAGTGCAAATATACATAAAGGGGACATGTTAAGGTTATCTGGACACCCTTAATTGTGGCATTTCCTGACCTTTGACTTCAGAATGTAAACATTCATTTAAAATAAAAATATTTTGTACAATATTCATGCATACACATTGTGAACATGGTGCATATAGAGGACTTTAAGCAGAACTTTTCTTTCAATAGCATTGGTGAATTACTATACTAAGCCTGTATTATATTATTCTAAGTATATAATTGGTATTTAATGGAATCAGTTCTGTTTCTTTGTGGACTAACTACACATGTAACTAACTGAATTTTTCTACAGCCCACTAAGCATATGCTTGGTGACTTGATCATTAAAAGGAGACAACAGTGATTTTTACCAAGCAACTCTGAGTTTAGATTCCTGGCCAAATTGGTAAATGCATTGATGGGTTTGATGGAGCAATTCAGCCTGATTTAGGTATATAACAGTTTCAGCTGAAAGAGAGACAAAAGGCATCTTTCAGCCCCAATTCTAATTCCCTCTAATTCCCCAGTTTTGTTGGCCAATGTTTCCAATAAATAAACTGGATGACAATATACATCGCTGACAGATTTCCCCTGTAAAGGAAAATACCATAGATGCTAATGAAACTGTTTTAATTTCTGCCCCATTGTACAGAGAGGATACTCAATTTTCCAGTATCCTGACTGTAGATGATCAGAAGCCTTTTCCTACCAAGCAGGGGCATGCACAAGGGTGGACAAGCTTCCCAATAATTAACAGGGGCAAATAGTTCCTCCAGCCCCAGGGGCTGGCAGCAGGGAAAGCATTCTCTTCCAGCCCTGGAGTTGCGGTGGGAGTTGACAGCTCCTCTGGCCCTGGGGCCATGGTGAGGGCACAGAACGTGGCCCCCCTCAAAAGCAGTGAAATTTAAATTCCTGTGCATGACCCTGCAACCAAGTGAGTCCAACACATATAGCTTCCACACCTTCTTACCTTCCCTAGTAAGTGCAATGCCCTTCTTAATTTATAGCTGTACAACGCCCATAGACAAAATCATATTGGTTTCAGCGCATACAATTCTGGACAGGAATTCCTCTATGCTCTTAGCCAGTTCTATAGCTATAGTCTAGAAGCCACTATTTAGAAGAGATGTTGGCTTTTAAGAAGTGGAAAAAAGTGCATATTCAGACATTGCAGTGATGGAAGTCATAAGTATGCAGGATAGATAGGGGAAACTGCCCTGCTGTTTGAACAATACTGATATTGTGGCCTCTCTTAGAGAACTTGTGAGTGATCCCTTTTCATGTGCCTCTAGATGCATCTCAAACAGTAAAGATTTCAAAGTTATTTTAAAAACGTACAGGAGACCCATTAGGCCAGTGGTCTTTGCCCTACTAGTAGGAAAATAGATTTCCTTGTTTTGCTTTCCAAAATGGACACTCATAAAACTTCAGACTGCTCTGCTGTTAATTGGGATAAACTTGGTGCTAATGTTTGGGCCTTGAAGTGTAGGTCTTCTGAAAGTCACTGCATAAAAAAGGCACCATTTTGCTTAGTGGATCTGTACCTTTTGTGCACCCAGAATCATACTTCCTTACAACAGTGACTAAAACAAATTTATACTGCTTTTTTACTCATGTTAGCACTGCAGAGCCAACACAGCTGAGAGAGAGAAAGCTGGATTCTAGAATTTCTTGCATACGTCTTCTACATTCCAATTACAGCCAATTGTGTACATCTGTGCAAATCACTGAAAGCATGGGGTTATTCAAGAAACACAGGGGGCAGAATTAGAAGGCAAGGAGGTTGCACAAGTATAACTGAGGTCAGAAATTGGCCTGAAGAGGAGGCCTCAGGCATGAGAAGGAAGGAACTCAGGTTGGCTTTCAAATTCCCAGACTGAATGTGTAGTAATGGTATTTAGGGAGGAAGTCCCTACTCCTATATTTCTAAAAATATATATATTTCCAGTTGTAATCTGATTTCAGAATATAAACCATTTCAGAGTATAACACACTTTAATGGAAAAACTGGCTTGGAAATACTCTGATGTGTAAACATCAATATGATATCCAGAATGTATATATCCAATTTCACTGTGATATTTACAGATTTGACCTTTGATATCCTTAATCTAAATTCCTCATATTTTTAAAAATAAACCATGATACTATTTTTAGTATCGACTCCTCAAAACCAAAGGTTGAAACACAGAGAAGTTCCCAGCTTCTCAGCATTTCACACAGGTGTATGCAGGATGACAGTATATGGGTGTCATGCTATCCATTCCTCTCTGTGCAGATTCTGTTTTCCTTCACTGGGCAGGGGCAGAAGCTATACAATTTGGAGGTTGAATTTGGCCTGTAAATTTTATGAGGAAAATACAGAATATTTGTTGAGTCCTCTCCCCCAGAAAGAAAAAAAATAGCTTCCTCATTTATCATTTTTATTTCTCACAGTGGAGGGCATCACTGGGTTTGGACACAACTCTGGGTTTTAGTTGCTAAATTCACCACAATGAAGGCAATCCAAGCTCCACACGCCCATCCCTTCCTTTTTCCTTTCATACATTCAAAGACTTTTAGGTTAAAAAGGGACCATTATGATCATCTAGTCTGACTTCCTGGCCATAGAATTTCACTTAGTAATTCCTGAATCAAATCCGTAGCTTCTGTCGGATCTAGAACATATAATTTAGAAATACATCCACTCTTGATTTAAAGACTTGAACAGGGGAAGACATTGATTTCTAAAGAGCAATTCTAAGTGCAGATTCTTGGCCAAATTGGCAAAAAGCATCGACTGGCTTGGTGGAGCAATTCTGCCTGATTAGATATACATTACTTTGCAATGTCTAGCCATCAGGTCTCCTATAGCAGAGATTCACCAGCACTCTAAAACCAAACCCAATGTTCCTAATTTGAGAAAAAGACTACTCCCTCTTTTGGACAGGGATAGGCATATCATACTGTTTATTCAAGGAAGAAGAAGGGCAGGTCCCATTCTTAAGTGCAAAATTCTGGTACTCTCCTGTTGTTCTAAATCTGGTAAATAAATCTAGACACAAGAGAAAAACCCCTGGTAGATGGCTGAACAAAGATGTCCTAGTTTAGTTCCCACTTGTCAATTGACAGCATGTGACAACTGAGTCTGTGAGCCCTGAAGTTTGTGGTGATCCTTGTGTATGTGACTCTGGAATGACGGCCCTGCTTTTCTAGAATGCTTTTAGTGGCTTTGTGGTTTGGATTAGTGTTCTTTGTTTCTCCCAGCAAATTTTGTGTATTCAGCAATAAACATTTTTCACCCTCAATGTGAATGTGTTCCTGGGACTTTTGAGAAAAAGCCTTCAATGATATTAGTGACTGTTTTGAAGGCACCATCGAAGTCTGATAAAATTTAGTGCCATTGTTCAGGTAGAAGAATTGAAAGATTTAGGGGTGCCCCACTGGCCACAAGCTTACTATGTGCACATTGCCAACGTGAGCATGAACTGTAGACATTGAAAAGGAAGTACTTGGGTAGATCACTGCAAGGAAATAATTAAAAACTAGATTTTTAGGAACTAGAATTATGGATGAATTGCCAACTAAGGTGTCTCATCTCAAAAAATCATCTCCAAAACAGACAAGAGTCAGAGAGAACACTAAGAAGGTATTTTGTTTCTTGTTGGTTAATTATGAATCAGTGCTGGTAACATGACTGGAATATATAGAGAGAGAATGCGTTCACCGCAGCTTTCTATCCAGTGGGCTTTGCCAACCTGTCTGGAATAAAAGGGGCATGGCCCCTTTAAGAGATTCCCCCTACTATGGGGTGGGGAAAAGTTTACAGGGACAGACAGGAAGATCTGGAAGCTGTTAGGGGCCAGGTCTGGAGAAAGTCGCTGTGCTGCCCTTTAGGCTGACAAGAGGTGGGGTGGTATTTATACCCCTGGAGAAGCCCTTTTTAACTGGGATTGGGCTGACACCACCCACAAACTTGGCAAAAGGACCAGGTTTCCTCATGATCCACTGCAAGCATTTTGCTAGTTGCACTTTTCTTTGGGGGCTGGGAAGAAATTTTTCCCTCACTTCCAGATTGGTCGAGGTGGGGTGGGGTTTTTTGCCTTCCCCATGGTGAGTCTGGGACCTGTTGGGATGGAGCAGTGGGGTTAAGCTTATAATGTCACAGCTTAGTATGTAAAACTTGTGGCGGATGTCCAGTGCGGGCACTCACTACAGAAGGGATATCGTTATCAGATAGAATTGATTGATGAAGGATTTGAAGGAAAGCATCCCTTAAGGGATGAGTAAGGGAGCTGGGGGTCCTCTGTCTCATACAGCAGGGAGCCGACTCCCCTCCTTTTCCTAGCCTCTGTTAAGGGAGCTGAAGAAGTAGGGTTTGGGGTTCCTATGTCTGGAATAGTGGGGAGCATCAGCTGATGCTCCCTTTCTTTTACAGCTCTCTTTCACCTCATAAAAGGAGAGGGTGTCAGGTTCCCAGCAGCGGGATAGCTGGAACCTGGTTGGGGATTATGTGCAAATGATTAAGGAAAGGATGATGACCTGCACTTTACAATTTATTGCCAGGTACTCCCAGATATTTTACGTGAATAAAAGTTGCAGCCTAATTAAACCACATCCATTGCCTGCTGTGGTTTTTTGGTCATGGCAGGACAAGTTATGTTTTCAGCAGTAGGACACCCAGGTAAATGCCCTCTTTCTTCACATAAGCTAGAGGTGGGGCAAAGATAGCTTTATTTCTGAAGGCTGCCAATGTCCCCAATGGACTTTTCCAGCACTGTGAAGTCCTGAGGCATAAGTATGTCCTGCCCATGACCTTATGACTTCAACCAGGAGTGGGATGAGACAATGGGCCACTACAACACACAAAGATTCCCTCTACACAGGAGCAACATTAAGTGGCCCAGAACTACTAGGTTTCTAGCTACTTTGTGGTGCCAAGAAGCAAAAAGCAGCCGCAGTAGATCCATGCACAGCATTTACGTACTTAATTTTTACTGTATGGAAAAATTGTTAAAAAATTAAAGTTGTTTTATTTTACATTTTCAATAAGAACACTTTTTCCTGGGGCACTTTTATTGAAAATGGGGTAGAAAGAGAATGCGATCTTAGCATATTTGGGGGGAGTTCTATGGGCCTGTGTTATACAGGAGCTCAGACTAGATGATCACAATGGTTCCTTCTGGCCTGGAAATCTATGAATCTAGCAATATGAAACAAATTAAGGAGAAAAGCGGAGAGCTACCCCAGCGGAAGAGTAACAAGTTGTGCTGGGGTGTAGGAGGAGAGAAAGCAAAGGCAAACAGTGATCATCATATGAAGCAAAAGAAACAGCAAAATGATGCCAGGAAAGCAAGCATATGGCAAACAGCTATTGAAAAGGAAGCAGCGAGATTCAGTAGCTAGGGCACAGTACAAGCTACAGGTACTCAGGAGACTTGGGTGCTATTACCAGCTCTCCAATGACTGTATTCCATTGGGCAAACCTCTTAACATCTCACTACCTCCATTTTCCCATCTGCAAAACTGGAGAAAATGATGCCTCCCAACCCTGGCATGCTGCTTTAAGATGTACAGATCTAAAATGCTATTAAAACACTAACAAGGGCGGCAGCATGGCCTAGCACACTGAGTTCAATTCCCAGCCCCTGTGTGGCCTTAGGCAAATCTTTACTTCTCCACACTTTTGTTTTTCCTCCTGCCCTTAACATGTATCTTGGCGTGTCAGGACAGTGATTGACTTTTACTACTCATGTGCATAGTGCCTAGCACAATGGGGCTCCAGTCTCAGCTGGTACCTCTACTTTTTGCTGTAATACAAGCAATGAATAATAACAACTCTGTGTGTGTGTGTGTGTGTGTGTGTGTGTGTGTGTGTGTGTGTGAGATAAGAAGTTAGAAAGCAGAGATAACACTAAACGATACTGTCCATTTTAATGATTTTGGTTTCTGTCAAAGTTTTAAAAACAACCATGTAATTACTTAGTTTCATTTTACCTAAAAATCTCTCCTTATTCTTTTTCCAGTTTACAGAAAAAAAACTTGCCTAAAAAAAGGTGACTAAATGTAAACACTCTTGATAATCTCCAATTTCCACTTTCTTATCTAGTTCCAGTAGTTTGCTAATACGCAACCTCACCAAAAGACATATCCAAATCTTCTCACTCCCAAAGCCTTACCAGCAGTGAATATGGGTAAATTATTCACACATTATTTGAATGTGAATAAGCAGCTACAACTCTTGGAATTGGGCTAGTGGAGCAGTTCAAAGATAGCGCAGTGTTGATATCAAATGATTGCCGTAGATGAGAGGTGATGTAACTGAAAATCAGATTTTGTACCTGTCATTTCCACAACCTGCTAATGAAGTTTTCTCGTATTAAGCCTGGAGCTTACTAACCAATCAAGACAACAAAAAATTAATAAGCCTTCATCTGAATCATAGTCAATTAAGGCTAGTTGTCTGAGAGTATTAAACTGTCTTTAGCTGGCTGCCAGTTATAGGTCAGAGAGCTATATGCCCAACGTGCTATTTCTGAAAATATTAGAGTCAGTGCATTTAAATGGACTTCAGAGTGGACAAGCCAAAAGGCTATTTATATTCAAAAATAAGTTGGCAAGGCCTGTATTTAAAACCAGCTGTCCAGACACAAAGGCTCCCCTTAAAATTTATTGTGGGGTTTATTGCCTTTAAAACTGAAGTTAAATGAAATTATCTGGATATTCAGGAGAAGAGCAGGTTTGTTACAACAGTTCACTATGTTAACTGGGACTCAAGAAATTTTGTTGCTCAGCTAACTCAAGACCCTGAGCTAGTTTGTACCAAAGTGAATTGACAAACCCCAAACATATTCATAAAGGTATCAGGAAGATTAAAAGAGAATTAGTCGTTTATAGTAAACATGGGTTTGAGTATTCCACAGTTAAACAAAATAAATAATCATTAAAAAGCATCTTAACAAAGAGAAGAGATTCTAATATTTACTAAGAATTTATGTTATTCTTACCATTTGAGATTGGCTCCTGGGACAGCCATTGATATCTTCAACCTTTTCATTGGCTAAAGAAAAACAATAAAGTGAAAAAAAACCCACAAGAATAAACGAGGGGGGAAAAACAACAGAAGAAGAATAGAAAAGGCAAAGCAATAAAGTGTGCAGGGGTTTGTTGACACAGAGCTCCCTTCCCAGTACAGTACAGCCCTACAGTAACAACACTCTTGTTAGCAGCAGTTTCTTCCACATGCACAAATCATGCAAAAGGGAAGTGCGAAGGAGGTTGCTGCTAATTCTTCAGCCCCTGCCAAATGACTGCTGACATGAAGTCTTCCAAAATTGTCTTTGCAGGGTCAGGATATAGTTTCAAGGCATCCCCAAAAGTATGAGCCACGCCAATTAACAAAATGCACACATGGGAGACATATGCTCTAATGCAGCATTCATTTCTGACAATTCAAAGTGTGTAAGAAACAGTTTGGGCCATTTAAAGTATAGTTAAACAGCCACTTCCAAACATCCTCACATAAACATACACACACACACACACACACACATATATTAATTAAGACAAGGAAAAAACACATACATTTCAGAGATATATGGACTGAGTCAAGATATATTATTTGGATTAATCTCATTGTTAAATACATCCAACTTAAGTTATATATTCTCTCCCACCCCCCACCTCCCCATTCCGCCTATGCAAGGAGTCAGCTCATGCTGCTTCTCTGAGCACAGATCTTACCAATGATCTGGATGATTTCTGCTAGCAGAACTCCATCTGCAATGTCCTGTTGCAAATCCTTGATCAGCCGCTTGTGGCCAGATTTTGCTAGGTAGTGGTTAGCCCAGTCAGTGTAAATCTGCAGAGCAGAGGAGAAGGAAGGAGGGAGAGAGGGGAAGAGAGAAAGAAGACAATAAAAATTGTTAAAACAAATGTTGGCTTACATATGAGAACTAATCTGCATCACATTCCACTTTAAGAAGTCAGCACTAAAGGAAACTGTCTTAACATTATTTTAAAAAACACAGTCCTCCCCTCCTCTTGCCATTTTGTCTGTTATTTTAAACTTGAAATGATTCAGTTTGTTTCATGAGTGTTCAAACTCAGTATGACCAAGAAAAAAAAATTCCCCTTATGACTATCAAGGAAACTGCTGTCACAGATCAATCACTTCCACCACAACCACACCACCCTCCACTTCCATCTCTCTAAATTTACACACACACACACACACACACACACACACACACACACACACACACTCTTCAATCAATTTAAAATATCTGATTTTAAAGGAAATGGTAACAGAAATTTGTATGTGTAACGGTTCACTGGGTTTTACATTCATAATACTGTATTTGAAAATGCTTCTCCTTTATTTTATGCAAATAATCACAACTTCCTGCTGTTATGCGACAGTTCATTTGCTCTGTTGCCTATAGATAAGCCTGCTGTAATGTGCACAGAAGAGAGTGAGAGCAACAAATATACAGTAGTCATGTCACTGGAATTACAGCATACAGTCTGGAAGTATATTGTGTCCATTCTTCATGAAAATGAGGGGTGGGGTGAGTTTGACCAGCCCATCTTATTCAAGAATAGATACCACTTGACAGCACAAGGTTAAAAAATGCTAGCTTAAGGACATCCCAGAACAGAGCAAAGGGAGTGAGAATACTTGTACAGAAAGTGTGAGGATAGATACTGAAACAGAGTGCACAGCTACATGTACAGCAGTGGTCACCAACTGGTAGATCGTGATCGACTGGTCGATCCTGGAGCCAATGGGAGCTTCAGGGGCAGTGCCTGCAGAGAGGGGCAGCACACGCAGAACCAGAACCCTGGGAAGCTAGGGAAACAGTAGTATCCCCATTTTACAGATTAAAAACAGAGGCACAGAGCAGTTAACAACTTGCTCACATCACACAGGAAATCTGTGGCGGACGCAGGAAGAGAATCTGGGGCTGGATCTCAGTTCTGTACCTTAACCACAAGATCAGCATCTGTTCTCCATCATGACACAATTACTGCACCTCACCATAAAGTATTGCACTTAGGGTGAAAGAGAGAGTTTCAAAGGCTCCTGGGAACTTTGGTTCCATATAAGTTCTGTAAGTTCCTGAACACTTTATCACAAGGCTCCTCTCCACTTGCTAATAAGGAATGTCATAAATTACAGGATAACTTGCTTGATCTAATATTTTTATTCTCAAGTACCTGAGGATATGTCAATAACTGGTTATCTTGATTACTGTAGAACTTAAAATAATTTCTCTGCATTACATTCTGGAAATGAAAGAGGGTCCTGCTTTCTCCCATTCTCAAACAGCACTTCTGTAAGAGTGGCCATGCTAGATTTCCCCTCTTCACCCAGAAGACAACTTTGGACAGCACCTTGCATTTGTTAATTCTGATGTCATCCACTGTTGTGATGCCCATTCACCTGGCTTAGGAGAGGAGGGAGATGAAAAGCAGTCCCATTAAAATGTTTTTAATCTCTCTAAAACAGCAGTTCTCAGACTGTGGGTCAGGACCCCAAAGTGGGTTGCGACCCCATTGTAATAGGGTTCACAGGGCTGGCATTGGACTTGCTGGGGCCTAGGACTGAAGTCTGAGCCCCACCGCCCGGGCCCAAAGCCAAAGCCTGAGCCCCACAGCCTGGGCCCAAAGCCGAAGCCCTGGGTGGTGAGGCTCTGGCTTTGGCCCCCGCGCCCGGGTGGAGGGGCTTCAGTCCCCCCTCCTGGGGTAGTGTAGTAATTTTTTGTTGTCAGAAGGGGATCACGGTGCAAAGAAATTTGAGAACTCCTGCTCTAAAACATTTCTAAAGTAGTGTTTCTTTAGCATATGTGGCCTATACAGAATGCATGGTTATAAGGAGTGCTCTAAAGATTGCATTACAACTTATGTGGAACACCTTGAATTCATGATAATAAAAGCTGTATATCAAACGTACATGATCATGCATTCTCTACTACCAGGATTTCAACTTTGAGAGAGATTACTTGAAAGAACTGAAGAGAGCCATTCTCTGAACTATTACTATAGTATACTATAATCTGAACTATTTTCTTTACTCCAATGAAATTGACCCACTGAACCACAAGTAATTTAACATCTGACCCAATTACATTGGGTTAGTTTCATATTACAATTTAAAAAAAAAATAATAACTTTGTCAAGCATTTCCTTCTTCATGCTGCACACCCCGACATAATCAGCTATACCAATCCCAAGTCTGACAACAACTCAAACCATCCCTCTCACTAAACAGCTGCTGTTTTCTATCTAATATCCAAAGAATGGACAGCGTCCTGTAAACAAGCAAAACACACCAACACGTTCCCTTTTTTCAATATTTTAACACATCAAAGAAAAAGTTACAAAGACACCAATATTGAAAGATATTTATCATGTAAATCAGCATTTTTCAAAGCAACGTCAATGGACCACACCTCAGCAGTGATACACCCAGGAGATTCTTCACCTACAAAATGGTCCAAGAATGAAAAGGTTAAACTGTTGTTGATATAAATAAAATATCAAACAGCTGGAGTAGAATATACAGTTTCAGTTCCTCTTTTTCTGCAGGGATCACCACCCTCTTATCTGCCTTGCCCTCCTCCCTTTCCCCCACCCCTGGTAAGAGAATGCATGTCTCATTCAGTCCATTCTTTCAGGGATGCAACTGCTCACAAGTTAGTTGTAAAAAATGAGAAGCATGTATGTCAGATATATGGAACCGTAAGAATGTTCTCATGCTGATGTGCTGTTTCTTTTACACCAAACTCTCTGAAGAAAATGGCAGGTGAAATAGAGAAGTAGGCCTTTATAGTTCACGATTATCAGAATACCTGAAGGGCTGATAATTATCTATCTTTAAAAAGATTCATTGAGTGTAAACAAAAAATGCCCCCACACCATTTGATAGAACAACCTCACATCCAGCACGCGCAGGATGGAGAAGACATGCAGAGACGATGATACAAGTCAATGGTTCCATCTGCTTTTTATTAGGACCCCAATAGTGTGACATGATGAGTACCTTCAAGTGGCAGCTGAGGACTGTGACACAGACGTATCCAGGCAGCTATATTTTCCCTGCATACAACCATCTTCTCAATATTTAACAAAAGGGGTCATGTGTATTTTCTGCCAAAAGCTAAGAACTAGTTGATTGTCATGGTTATTGTGAGATACTTGTACGGGAAATACCTTAAGAGATATGTAAAATGTAGATCAGAGGTTCTCAAACTGTGGTCTGAGCTACATTCAGGTGGTCCGCGGATAGTTCCCTCTAAGGTGCGCACCTGGGCAGCCGCATACAAGAGAATGAAGGGTAGGGTGACCAGACAGCAAATGTGAAAAATTGGGACAGGGGGTAGGGGGGTAATAGGAGCCTATATAAGAAAAAGACCCCAAAATCGGGACTGTCCCTATAAAATCGGGACATCTGGTCACCCTAATGAAGGGCCACCCACCTAATTAGTGGAGACGTGCAGGCGTGGCTCCACTAATTAGGTGCCTGGACCCTGCAGAAGACACACATATAAGGTGCCTTGGGGGGAATAGGAGGTAGGTGGGAGGGGGCAGTGGGGTGAGAAGAGGGGGTGGAGGGAATTTGGGACGTACAGGGCTGCAGCGGCCAGAGAAAGAGGCGACTTTTCCCAGCTCCAGGGTTGCGGCTGCCGGGGAGAAACAGCCCTCCTCCCCAGCCTCAACTCTGTGGCTGCTGTGGTGGGGGGAGAGACCTTCCTCCTTCCCAGCCCCAGCTCGGGGGCTGCTGTGGTGCGGGAGAGAGGCCACATCCATCGCATTAGAAAGGTAAGACTACTGATATTAAAATATGAGTTGTGTGCTTTTACTTGTAGAATAAAAAACTTTAATTATTCTTAAGGTTTTTTTATATAGTGCTTTTATCCAAAATGCTTTACAATAGTTAGCTCATGGTACAAACAACATTTGGAAAGATCATTAAGTGGTCCGCCGAGACCCTCAGCAATTTTCAAGTGGTACGTGAAAAAAACTTTGAGACCCACTCGTAGATTATTAGGTTGCAAAACTGTTAAAATGAGACTTCTCACCTGAGGCAAGGCGGGGTCTCAAGGCTAACTCAATCAACATTGAGAACAACTGGACATTTGCAGAGACAGCACTTTGCTTGCTGTCTGGACCATGTGGAAATGAGCATTTACAAAAACTAACAAGCCCCTGAAGAGCTCTCTAAAGAGGGGAGCCCCTGGGTTCAGAGACAATATCCTGCAACTGTATCAGAGCAGAAGAAATGGCACAAGTTGTTATCCATTAAAGAGGAAAAAGGTGGATCCCAGCTTTCTAAACTTGACAGGCACTGCAAGAATTGTCCATTGGGTGAGAAATACCTTATCAGACAGGAAAGTAACTTGTTAATGTCTATAGGCTATCGATTGTATTTTATATATATATTTTTTTTACTGTAACTTTATGTTTCCAAATCCTTTCACTTGCTCTTATCTGAATCTCTATCTCAAACTCTGTTAAATAAACTTCAATCTGGTTTTGTTATAGACACACCTAAGTGTCCTGTGATAATAGTGTTGAAGTGAGGTGAAAGCAGTGAATTGGGTGCTCTGCTTCCATAGAGGCAGCGGAGCGATGTACATTGCGGGTTTCCAGAAGATAAGGGACTGGCACTTGAATATAACAAAGTGGGGTGTAAATCACTAGCCTGCAGGAGGAAAGAGCAGGGCACGTGGAGCCTGAAGCAGAGTGCTTGTGTTGCCAGCATGTCCCTGGTGGGCCCAGACAGGGCTCCATCTCACAGTGGTCACGTGGTGCTAATTCACCCTGGACACCTCATGTGACCCCCCAAAAGGGTCACAAGGATGCTCACCATCTTGCAGGATCTGGCACTAGACCAGGTCATCTTGCATTATTTGTTCAATTATGTTTACAAAAATATTTTTCTCCTAGAAGTCTTTAAACTGATGGACATGCTGCTTTAAACACAGTGCAAGTCTAAGAAAAAAAAAAAACCACACACCAGAGTGAGTCACTGCTATGCTTCCTCCCGGAGCCATCACTTATTTTACTAATGCAGTCTTATTACTGCATGTTGGAATGAACTACTGACTTACTCATTTCCTTGACAATGAGTTTCCTCTCTTGCCACTGTTCCATACATACACGTCTGACAGAAGACTATTCAACTTCGACATTAGGCTTGAACAGTTAACAATGTAAACAGGGAGTCCATGTTATCTGTGCCATAGAAGGCCAGTCTCAACAACACGATAACAAAAAAGAACAAATTCTATATCTGTGTGGTCTCAGTGTCTGTGATGATTTAACTACTTGCAATGCTGAAACAGAGCAATTTGAACTAGGGCACGGGCCTTCTCAAGTTACATTGGTTTCCCCTAACATTCTTGAACTGCTTGTCATTCTGTCATTCAAGAGCAGGGGCAATTAAACAATCTTTGATATCCAAATATAGTTACAAACTTCATTTTGATACTTCACACATTGCTGTGAGGAACACAGTAGATGCACTTGGCAGAATCTGTAGTGAAACAAAGTTCTTTAGAATACTGCAGCTTAAGGAAATGAAAAAGGGGGAAATTCTGATATGCTGTTACCTTTCTTTCTTGGGGGGGCTTTAATCATAAATCATTGGTTCTCTAGCATACCCACTCCAAAATTAATCTGGGTTGCTGAATGTTGTGCATATCCGGGAGAGCGGTGTGTGGAATACAGGAGAAATGTCAAATTGATTTCACATCTGTTGTCACCCAAAATGAAGTAGTAATTCATTGCACTTCTGTAGCACCCACCATGCGAGGAGCTCAGTGTTCTTTACAGGCATTCATAAATTTAGCCTTAGTATCCTTGTGAGATAGTTAAACATAATGAATCTTTTTAGGGGTGGGGAAACTGAGACACAGAGCAATTTAAGTGAATCTCTCGAGGCTGAACAGAGCTGGGAACATAACCAGATACACTAATTCCCAATTCTGTGCTTTAATCACTTTGTGTAAATGCTCATATATTAGACAGTCTTATAAACAAACAGTGGGAAAATCCATATCCTATGGTTTTAGGATCTATCTGCAATTTTTGTTTGCATTCTACAGAACAGAAGCTTTCAGATTTTAAAAGGGGTCTTTTAAAAAGTTTTTGCTATTGAGAAGACATCCTTCCTTCCACAAGTTAGTCTATTGTACTGTCACTCCATTATGCCAATGTTGCTCAGTGAAAAAAGAGCTGTGGCCAACTATTACAAACAGCAAGGAGATATTAGACACCTTCTCCAGTCACTGAAGTTGGCAGCCTATAAGAGTCTGAAGAAACTGACATTTTCTCTATCTGCCAAAATATATACCAACCTGGCATTCTGTCATTGACGCTGGTTAATTATTGCCCTCTCCACAACCCCGTGAAGTCCCACTCACAAAGGTCTAGACACAAATTTTTAATATGTAAGGTAGAAAGGGGCAGTGGCGTAAACTGTAATCCCACTTCTGTCTTAGCACCCTCACCCCCTTCCTATTTACTTTAGCTTCACAGAACCAGTTAAATGCTACTGAAGTGAAGTCATATTTTTACAAACCCTTTATTGCATTTTGCTATGCCTGGGCCTTACAACTATTTTCAAACCTATTTAAACAGGCAATATATAAACTGGGCCACTGTCTAGAGCACTATGTTTCCCTGATACCTGATCAGTAACTGCCACCCACTCCCCCCCATCCAGATTTACAGCATTTAGCATCTGCGATAAAAAATAGCTGCATTTTGAATAGCATGAAAGAACTGAAACACTGTCTCAATGCCCATCATATCCGTCCCCCCACCTACACAAAGCATCTGTACTACACTATTTTTAACAGCCTGTTTCCTAGCTGAACTTGCCTATATTTACCCACAGAATATGGCATGGCCAGCAGCAAGTTCTGGCCTATCAATGTGACTCGACTTAGAAAGGACGTCTATGGAAAGACTGAACAGGGCCATTCAGTCTTTGTGTACATTGAATACTTAGGCTGTCTTTTGAAGCAGCCAACAATTTTAGCAATGTTTGTAGTGATGCGTCTTGTGCAGTGGGCACTTCTGTGTTAGGAACATGACTGAGACCAACAAGTTATTTTACATGGGCCAGACAAGACTTTCAATAAGAAATGACTTTCAGGGCTGGATTCTGCACTGCTTAGTGAAAAAATAGAGTGGGGGTGACCATCAGGGTCCAGACACTCCAAGAGGAGAGCAAAAGTTTTAAACTCCCAAAATAAGTAGTTCAACCAACTGATTGCATACTAGGTCATTGTACTATAAAATATGTCTAGTAAGTTCTCTTATGAAAGCTTGTAATGTTCTGAACTTGATGTCCATGAGCTGGCCATGTTTATAGACCATGGTTATGCATTTATATATTTGTGTATATAGAAAACTGTGCTCATAAACTTCAGTTACACCTCACAGCAGGTGAACCATCAGGCAGGGAGGGGCTCCTCCCACATCAGTTGTTTTCATGAAACCAGCTACAAGTTCATCCATTGCCCAGCCAAGGAAAGGACGATGGTGGACCATTAAAGTTACTGAAAAGACACTGAGACAACTCAAAATTGAAAAGAACATCCAGGCTGCAAACATCAAATCCAGAGGGAATTTCCCCCTCTAATTAACCATGAGTCACTATGGAATGAAGGGGGCGGGGAGGTAAAGGCCTTTAAAAGCAGGCTTGGAACTGAGGTTTTTTATCCAGAACCTGGGGGCCCGCCTCTAGGAAGGAGATGGTCTGTGAACACTGGATCACTCCTATAGCTAGGGGGTACAGGGAAAGTGTTTTAAGGCAACAGGTAACTTGTATTAGAAAAGTGATATTATCTAATAGGAAGTGTAAAGCCTGAGGCTGCATCCTTACATTTATTTTCTGTGTGACTTGCAGGTGTTTGCTTTCCCTTAGGATTTCATCTCTGAATCTGTCGTTCTATTAAATAAACTTTTTTATTTATTTTCATCCCAAGCCAGTCTCTGGTGTGCAAACTGTATGAAGTGTATGTGCCAATGTAAGCTGGTATCTAGGGGTCTGGTTTCATGCCTTCAGTGGTAACCAGAGGAGAATGGTCTGAGTGTCTGGTAATTAAGAATTCAAGGAGAACGTGTTTGGGGAGACGCGGGACCGGAAGGGCTGTTGGTGTCACCCTGCAAGGTGTAACTAGGCTGGTGAGAGCCAGGATGAGACCTGATGCTTGTGGGTAGGCTATTGGTATCAGGGAATTGAAGCATAGTTGCACAGCACAAATGCCCCTGTAGTTAAAAGGCAGGTGGTGACTGATCCCCTTACTGGTCTGGGTGGTCCCCAAAACATCAGAGGGCAAAGGTAACTTTATATTACCTTAGTACCTCACCCACATTCTGGTGCCATCCAGTGCCCTGCCCAACACTCGGAATAAGCAAGAGCAGCCTCACAGATGCCCTAAAATATGCCTGGCTGCTCACAAGGGTCTATTGCAATAGCCACGAACAGTTGGGTTGCAGTGGTGTTCTGGCCATGCTCCCTCTGTCAGGGGCTGTGAGGGTGTTGTGTAGACCAGGCTATGCTGGGTATTTACTGTTCAGGTTACTCCCTACTCAGAGGAATTCTCCAGTAAGCAGATCTACAGCCTTTACAGCCCCTTTGTGGCACACTGGAGGGCACCAGAGAACCAGGCCCGGAGTCTCTGCCAGTTTGGACTGGATTTGAATCAGTGACCTAGGAGTCAAAACCTCTGATCTCAGACACAGTCCATATATTGTTTAGTCTTCCAACAGTTACAGTTTAAGTAGAATAGTTAAGCACATCAACCTGCTAAATTACATAACCCTTGTACTAAGCTAATGGTGCCAAGTTTTTACTTCAGCTAATTGTTAAAGCTAAAATTAGTGTGGGTCTCCAATAGTTCATTTTTCTCTTTAAAGAAAGAAACTTTCAGAGACAAAAACTGGAATATCAAATTTAATGAGACTAAAAATATTAAAAGACTGAGCATAACCAAGCACAGAATGGAAGGAAGGCTCCTGCTGTGCTGAAAATCAATACTGTAAAATGCTGTAAATCAAATGCATCCCAGGTGTATGGCAGCATCCTGTCAATTGCAGGCAGCAAAAGCTGCCTGCAATAAGCATGTTATTTTTAAATATTGCTTTCTCTCCCATCTCTCCATCTGGCTTGCCATATGATCATTAAGAAAACAAAAAGTTCTTTGGGACATTATGTGAATCGCGTGAGAGGGGAAAATATTAAGATGATTAAACTATAAATCCAGAAAATGAAAATAGAGTGATTTAAATTATAGGCAAAATGGAAGCCAATGCTTTTCATTTAACAAAATAGTCAGTAAATTATAACCTGTAATGTAGGTTTCTGAATCCCAGTTGAGCAAATGAGGACAATTACTTGTTAATGAATAGAAACTATCTAAAGAGCAAAATAATTGAAACATCAGGATCTTTAATGTTTGGTTCTACCTTGTAAGTAGGAGTGTGCATTTATTAACAACCTTCACCAATCACAGTTAAGCAAAAAAGCAGCAGCAACCCTCTGTAAAGCAGCCATTGGCAGTCTCTGGAATATGTATCTAACCCTTCTTGGGTTGATATACATTTCCAGGTACAATTTCAGTTGGTGAATCCAATCATTCCAGTAAGTTTTGGGGTGACTTACTGCTTTTCCTTTCTTCACATTTCATACCAAATCCTGGCTCACCTTTAGCTGACCACAAGTGCTAGAGACCAATATACACCATTGGTATCAAAGACTTTCCAAGCTTTACCCCTCAGTCAGATGAAAGACAACAAAATTGGCAGTGTGTGTGTGTGTAGGGATTTGTATCTGGTAAACGTAACCCCCCATCCCACCCCCCCAAAAAAATAAGAACACCCTTCTCCCTATATAACCTAACAATATGTTCATTCATTACAGAGAGATGGATTAACTTGTTTTATGGGTTGATCACATCATTGTTTTTACTAGCTCACTGCAGGTAATGTATTCTAGGTCCCATGCAGTAGCTGCAAAGTGCCACAGGAAGGAGCTAGATAATCATATTGTAGCTGCAAAACAATCAAGCAGACATCTGCTGCTCTACAGACCTGTATTACGGCAGTAATGACACCAAGCGACTATTAATAGTAGCACTGAGCCTTCAGAAGTAACAGGAGGCAACACTAGTTATCGCATACAGAGATTCCTAAAACAATTTTAGTCCTGGAGATTTCTCATTTTAAATACACCAGATTTTGTCTTTAGATCTCAGTTCAGGTTCAGCATTCCTTGTAAATATTAGGCCTTCAAACTACCTTCCAACAATCATTTAATGAAATTGCAATAAAAACAGAGAATGTACTATTTACCATGTATGTTTGCATTCATATAAAATACAGATTGAAATTTGATTCAGCTGCATCCTCACAGTGCATTTCACTACAATGTGGACACCTGGGGTTTCCTGCAGGGCATAGGAGGTGCCAGGGCCGGCTCCAGGGTTTTGGCCGCCCCAAGCAGCCAAAAAAAAAAAAAAAAAAAGCCGCGATTCCGACGGCAATTCGGCGGGAGGTCCGAAGTGAGGGACCGTCCGCCGAACTGCCGCCGAATACCTGGATGTGCCGCCCCTCTCCGGAGCGGCTGCCCCAAGCACCTGCTTGACAAGCTGGCACCTGGAGCCGGCCCTGGGTGGTGCCACTAGAGATACTGCTCAGTCTCCAGGGCAGGGGAAGCGGCTGGAGGGGGCAAAGGGGTTGATGGAGAAGCACACTAGCTGCATTGCATATTGTAGCATAAATTAACCACAAATTAACCATTATAGAGTCTTCCCTAAGGCATTATGACCCAGATTTTTATGGCTGTTCAGGTATTGCGGGGCTCAGTGTTGCAACACCTAATTGGTTTAGGAGCCTAAATTTCATTTTCAAAAGGGATTTAGGCACATATGAGCCAGTATTCCATTGACAGTCAATGGCTCTTAAGTGCCTAATCCCCTTTTGAAAATGAAATTTAGTCTCCTAAATCTGTTAGGCGTTGCAACAGTGAGAGCTGCCATGCTTAAATACCTGCAAAAATCTGGGCCTATAACAACAAGGGGGAAAGTGACACAATAGAATCAAACCAGGGGTAATAGAGTGATGAGAAAATAATCTGATTGAAAGGAATGGGATGAAACTGAAGCACGCGCGCGCACACACATACACATGTGTGTGATATTCTTTCATTATAAAAAATGTCCGTTACTAGTGCTAAGGGAGTTAGTGTTAGTTCTGTGCTGTGCACTGCCAAATAGATCTCCTCCCCCACAGGCTGGGAAACAGAGCTGGGAGGGCAGGGAGAAGAAGGTGATCTGGGAAGGAGCAGCATTGCCATTGCCAGCCCAGAGGAGGCGGTATGCAGCAAAAGGCACAGGCACTAGCTCTCTAGGTGTCCTCCAGTGGGGCAGCAAAGGCTGGCTCAGGCTGCTCTGCTGGAGTTCTTATTTCATGCCTCTGGGATGGTGAAACTGGAGCATGGGATGCCCTTCTCCATCCTGCTCTGACACTAATGGCTTCCCTGAGACAGTAGCCATGGTTGGCTCTGGCTGCCCTGCTGGAGCTCCTGCTCCCCTCCTGTCACTACACATACATTCTGAACATCCACAGGGCCAGGCCATAAAATGCTTAGAGCTCCAACATTAATGCAAGAATGGGAAGGACCAGAGTAGATAAATCTTTTGCTAATCAAAATCAGTGATTATCCCTTTTGGGATGAATGAAATAATCTAACTGGTCTTTACAGCATTTATTCTAACCTTGCATTACTCTCTTGTTCCAATCTCTGAAACATCTGTGTCCTGTCATGGCTGGGATAAGTTCCATATCTAGTCTCTTATATTCTCTTTAATAAATCCACAACAGGCAGAGTTAAGACTCATGCAAATGGTAAACAGAGCTGCATTTACATAGGCTTTCCTTTGGGTCACAAAATATTTCTGATGCATGTAAAAATAAGTGGAGTAAAATAATCCACAAACTCAAATGAGACTAGTGATTGTGAAGTGATTTGCAAATTAAAAACACCCTCCACTCTTCAATGTCCTTTCTATTTAGAAGCAACAAACCACTCTGCCTCAACCAGGCCATGGCTGGGTGTAGAGGGCACTAACATCATATAAACCACAGCAGTGCCATACAGAACTGAGCCTAGGAAGTTTTATGGTGAAACTTTTATGGCGAAACTTATTTACTAGACAGTAGTAAATAAGGCTAAAACCAGTGTCCAGAATAAAGTCTTTTTTTTTTTTGCCCCCACTCTCTGAGACTTGAAAAACTGGTTTGGTCTGAAAATTGTGAGACTTACTCTGATGGCTTTTGCAGTGTGCCTGTAATGTCATCATGTTCAAGCTATTTCAGCTCAAGAGAGAGCAAGTTCTAGAGTCTAGAACATCTTGCCAGCAGTCCCCTGTCATACATAAAGAGAGGAAACTTGCTCAAGCACCTTCACTGACCACAGCTCTGGCAGTTAGTCACATGGAGAGAAGCAGTGTCTCAAGCAGACAGGTCTTTAGGTTATTATGAACTGGTGATAGCCACTCCATATTTAAAGTTCCAATTATTTTCTAATCAGAAAGCTGATTTGATCTCCCTTGTAACACTAATCTAAACCACATACATAGCATATTTTCTTGTATTACGTGCTATTATACAACGGTAAAAAGGACCTATTTTGTAAAACAATGTCAGAATTACATGATTTGTAAATCAGAAATCGGACTCAGTGGTACAGTGGAGCAGGACTAAGTTGTGCTATTGCCTGGCATCTTTTGAGGACGGATATTGATTAAAATCCCAATCAACTCAAGCATGAAAATTCTATCTAAATCTCCTACACTAAGAAACTGTAGCAAGGGATAAGCAAATCACTTCAGATAAAATAAGAAAAATCCTAAAATTTCAATCAAAGCTTGAAGAAGAAAATATGCACTCAACTTGCTTTGGGGGTTAGTTAACTTTTTCACCCACTGTTGTTTTCTCATTTTTTCTTCCCATCAACATTTCCTGGTCCCAGCCAACATATCACAACAATATAAGATTAACATGGCTCACATTAAAAGGTTTTATAACTGACAGGTCTCAAAATTGAATTGTAAAAGAGGAACCATCATCATCATCAAGCAGGTGTGTTTCTGGTGGGGTCCCTCACAGACCGGTTCTTGGCCTTATGTTATTAAATATGTTTATCAATGACCTACAAACCCCCCCATAAAATTACCACTGATAAAGTTTGCAGATGACACAGATTGGGGGAGTGGTAAATAAGAAGAGGATATCTCACTAACACAGAGTGATCCAGATCACTTCGTAAGTTGAGCGCAAGCAATCTATGTTTTAATATGACCAAATGTAAAGTTATACATCTAGGAACAAAGAATGCTGGTCATACTTATAGGATGGTGGGCCCTATCACAGGAAGCAGTGACTCTGAAAAAGACTTGGGAGTCACAGTGGAAAATCATCTGAATATGAGATACCAGTACAAGGCAGTGGTTGAAAGGGCTAATGCAGTCCTTGGATACATATACAGGAGGATATCAAGTGGAAGTAGGGAGGTTATATTACCTCTATATTTAGTACCGGTGTGACGGCTACTGGTATACTTTGTCCTGTTCTGATGTCCACAATTCAAGAAGGATGTTCATGTATTGGACAGGGTTCAGAGAAGAGCCATCAGATTGATTAAAGAATTGGAAAACATGTCTCACAGTGAGAAACTGAACAAGCTCAATCTATTTGGCTAAACAAAGAGAAGGTTAAGGGGTGATTTGATCACAGTTTATAAGTACCTACATGGGGAAACAAATATTTAATAATGGGCTCGTCAAGCCAACAGACAAAGGTATAACTAGATCCAATGGCAGTAAGTTGAAACAAGACAAATTTAGACTGGAAATAAGGCACACATGTTTAACAGTGAGGATAATTTATCACTAGAACATTTTACCAAGGGTTATGATGGATTCTCTATGACTGGCAATTTTAAAATCAGGATTGGATCTTTTTATAAAAAATATGCTTCTAGTTCAAATAGGAATTAATTTAGGGAAGTCCTATGGTGTGTTTTATATAGAAGGTTAGCCTTGATGATCAAAGTCACCCCTTTGGACCTTAAATCTATTAATCTATTAAATCAGACAAAAAGGGTGAAAATTTGGGCCTTTAGCACACTGCCTTAGTTTCTCTGCATGTAAAATTTGGCAATATTGTAAAGTGCTCTGGGAACTACTCTAATTTTGTGCAAGCAATATCATAGTTTTCCAGAAACAAAATTAGAGGTCAAGTTGAGGCTCCTTAAAAATATTTGAATCTCAGTGATGACATCTATGGTAGAATGTTGACTTCACTGGGTTTTGGCTCAGATACTGGGGCCTCACATCCCATGTCATGTATCAAGCAAACATTGGATGAACTTTTCCCCATATTTCAGCAACCATTACGCCAAAGACACACTGTGATATAAATGTGTGATTGTGGTACTAATCATACATCATAAGCAAACAAAGTGTCATGAGATGATGTCCCTTAAAAATAAGTTTTGTCCTTTATTTATCACACAGTTGTCCTTTCTCTCCTTTAAAAATAAAAGTATATTCTTGTTAAGGTGCATTCAACGAATCATGCTATCAGTGACAGAACTTTAAGCAAGTGTGTTCTGAAGGAATATTTTGAAATCATATAGAGACCCAATACATTTTTATTTCACTTTTACCAAATTTCAGTATATGGAAACTACAAGCAGGAGGGGAAGCAGAAGATGGAAATTCTAAGTCAAGCTGCACCCAGAGAATGCTTTGAAACAGTTGAATATAGAACATTGTTCTCTGCTTTCCCTTTCCAGGTAGTGTATGCTTACCGTCATATTCAATTTGAACATCTCAATTAATATACTGTTTTATGTTAATACAGTATCAATGTCTGCCTCACAATTATTCCTGAGCCACAGTAACAGGATTCTCAGCCGAAAGCTCCATGATAGAATCTGCTGAAGCATTTAAGATTCATCTGTGTCTCTTTAAAGAAGAATGAAAAAAGATGTTTTTACACTAAAAGAAAGTGGGTGATCTGCTTCTTCAGTCTGTGGTTTTTTTAATAAAACAAACCCAGTCTCAGCCAGATAACTCTTAAGTGAGTCTCTCAAACTATTATGCGTCTATGTATTGTGCATGTAAAATTACAAAGTTCCCTCATTTGGGTTAAATCTTATAAATCCATAGACATGTGCACTCAAAAAATGGATATTTATACAACCCGACAGGAAAAGCATGCAGGTAACACGACTCCAGTACAGATGGACGTCAAACAGTAAGCAAGTAAAACACACGTGCATATAGGATATGATTTAATTTGTGCCCCAAAGGGATGCTTCATGAAACATCTGAAATAAAGTGTTGCTGTAAAATACATACTATAGCATATGGAAAATAAAGTGGCTTGTGCTGTAACCCATTAAAAATATTAATACATCCTAAAAATGGTACATATAATGTTCACAATGATCAGTCATACTTAATGATACAAAACAGTCCTGTAAACAATCATCTAAAACCAGGATATTTTAATTATTTGCGGTGGCACGCTCCCAATTCCAATCACACAGCAACCGCAATGACACAGAGGGCACATGGCAATAACTGCATAATCAGCGTTGCAATAAAGTTTGGCACACAACCATCTGCAAAAAAAGGCATCCTTCTCTTTTAATCAGCTATAAAGCGGAGGATATTTAATTACCATAGAGGCATGTGTAAATACAAGTCATTCTGTTCCACTGAAGACAAACTTGCATTCTTAATAAAGCAGATGATTGTTAATGTATTGTGCATTTTAGTTGGTTGTGAGAGGTTCACAGATGTCCTTCCGCCGTTGCTATGTAAAAGGCTCTTTTTTAAAAATTACAGAGAAAATTGGAGGGATTCCTTAGTTTGATGTTATAAAGAAATGATGACTCGACAAGTAGGCCAACACTCAAGAAAATTTCTTACCTTTGCTCTTAAGTCGGCAGATACAGAAAAAATAAAGTCTTACTACCTAGGCATTTTAGATATACATGCTCCAGCAGACTAATTCATTATGAGCAGAGTTATTGAAGAAGTTAGCAGATAAATGAATAGCAAACATATATGACTTTCTGTACTTTGACTAAGGAAAGTAGACAACTTTGGCTCAACTTGCATGACATTGTGTGGATCCAGATTGTGTTGAACTGAACAACTTCTCCATTGCGTGCAAGTCCATACTTCATTGCCAGCAGCAGCAATCTGAGGTGATGGTTGTTCTGTGTTAGCCAGTGAACTTTATTCCGGGGTTGTCCTTTTTATAATTCTCTATTGTGATCACAGAAGGAGAATGAGCATGGTGGTCTGCCTTACTAATAATTAAATTAAAAAAAAATAAGAAAGAAACATCTGACAGAGCTTTGAGAACTAAGGTGTCATCCATCACAACCCTTGAACAATTTTTCTCTGACTCTTCTATATAAGGGGTATGAAACCTTATTGAGAACTTCAAAGAAATATCAACAGCAGTGAGGGGAAGGGGTAAGCTTAGAACTCAGGGCCTCCTGTCTCCCAACCTCATGGACACTCTTCGAGGCTGCCGCTCACCTTGAATTTAGCCCTTTGACTTTTAAAAATGACAAGTGTCTTTCTGTAAAGTTGACATATCACTCCATAATGGGAAAATTCAAGCAGTATCACACTGCAGTGCAGGCTATGTGTGTGACAGACCACATAATCAAACCCTGTGTAATTAATATAGAATCATAAAATCATAGGTTTAGAAGGGACCGCAAGGGTCATCTAGTCTAATCCCCTGCCACGATGCAGGATTTGTGTGTCTAAATCATTCAAGACAAATGGCTTTTTTTGAAAACCTCCAGTGAAGAATCTTCCACAAACTCCCAAGGCAGTTTGTTCTATTGTCCTACTCTTCTTTTTTCCTAAAATTTAATATAAACCTGCTATGCTGTAGTTTGATCCCATTGCCTCTTGTCCTGCCCTCTGTGGCAAGAAAGAACAACTTTTCTCCATCTTTTTTTCAATGAAAGCCTTTCAAGTATTTGAAGGAATATTAGCAAATATTAGTGGAACGCTTAGTGCAGAGGAGGGTTATTTTTCTTAGCTGGTACCAAATACTGAACAATTTAAGGAAATAGAAACCTGCCCATGAGTAACCTGGTGGCACCAGACCAATAATAACCCTGTGGAGAATTTACATGCCTGGAATAAAGCCCTACAGTGTGGTCACGGACATTCAGTGCTACGGACCTCTGCTGTCTAAGGGTATGTCTACACTACGAAATTAGGTCGAATTTATAGAAGCCGGTTTTATAGAAATCGGTTGTATACAGCCGATTGTGTGTGTCCCCACATAAAATGCTCTAAGTGCATTAAGTCGGCGGACCGCGTCCACAGTACCGAGGCTAACGTCGACTTCCGGAGCGTTGCACTATGGGTAGCTATCCCACAGTTCCCGCAGTCTCCGCCGCCCATTGGAATTCTGGGTTGAGATCTCAATGCCTGAATGATGCAAAACAGTATCGCGGGGGGTTCTGGGTACATGTCGTCAGGCCCCTCCCCCTCCGTCAGAGCAACGGCAGACAATAGATTCGCGCCTTTTTACCTGGGTTACCTGTGCTGACAACATACCACGGCAAGCATGGAGCCTGCTCAGCTCAGCTCACCGTCACCATATGTCATCTGGGTGCCGGCAGACGTGGGACTGCATTGCTACACAGCAGCAGCAGCTAACTGCCTTTTGGCGGCAGACGGTGCAGCATGACTGGTAGCCTTCATCGGCGATCTGGGTGCTGGCAGCCGTGGGGCTGGCAGCCGTAGGGCTGCATTGCACCAGCCTTTTGCCTTTTGGCAGTAGATGGTGTATTACGACTGGTAACCGTAGTCTTTTCCTGTTACAAGCTGGATCATCGCACGTTAGCAGAGTCTTCCCTGAGCAGCAGATCGTGCAATAGGCCTGAAGGCCATCGTCATCATAAAGGAAAAATGTGGCTATCAGTCGTAGTACACTAACTGCCAAGCGCCCAGTATTTGCTGCCAAGCACCCAGAAGATGCCGAGGGCTATCAGTCATGCTGCGCCGTCGTCTTAAGATGTAAAAAATAGATTTGTTCTGTATTCATTTGCTTCCCCCTCCCTCCGTCATATCAACGGCCTGCTAAACCCAGGCTTTTGAGTTCAATCTTTGGGGGGGGCCATTCTGTGTGACAGTTGTTTGTGTTTCTCCCTGATGCACAGCCACCTTTGTTGATTTTAATTCCCTGTACCTGTACGCCAAGTCGTCACTCGCCCCTCCCTCCCTCCCTCCCCTGGTCCGTCAGATACTAGTTTCGCACCTTTTTTCAGACCAGACGCCATAGCTAGCACTGGGATCATGGAGCCCGCTCAGATCACCGTGGCAATTATGAGCACTATGAAAAGCACGCGCATTGTCCTGGAGTATATGCAGAGCCAGAACATGCCAAAGCAAAACCAGGACCAGCCGAGGAGGCGATTGCAGCGCGGCGACGAGAGTGATGAGGAAATTGACATGGACATACACCTCTCACAAGGCACAGGCCCCAGCAATGTGGAAATCATGGTGTTACTGGGGCAGGTTCATGCCGTGGAACGCCGATTCTGGGCCCGGGAAACAAGTACAGACTGGTGGGACCGCATCGTGCTGCAGGAGTGGGACGATTCCCAGTGGCTGCGAAACTTTCGCATGCGTAAGGGCACTTTCATGGAACTTTGTGACTTGCTTTCCCCTGCCCTGAAGCGCCAGAATACCAGGATGAGAGCAGCCCTCACAGTTGAGAAGCGAGTGGCGATAGCCCTGTGGAAGCTTGCAACGCCAGACAGCTACCGGTCAATCGGGAATCAATTTGGAGTGGGCAAATCTACTGTGGGGGCTGCTGTGATCCAAGTTGCCAGGGCAATGAAAGACCTGGTGATATCAAGGGTAGTGACTCTGGGAAACGTGCAGGCCATAGTGGATGGCTTTGCTGCAATGGGATTCCCAAACTGTGGTGGGGCCATAGACGGAACCCATATCCCTATCTTGTCACCAGAGCACCAAGCCACCGAGTACATAAACCGCAAGGGGTACTTTTCAATGCTGCTGCAAGCCCTGGTGGATCACAAGGGACGTTTCACCAACATCAACGTGGGATGGCCGGGAAAGGTACACGATGCTCGCGTCTTCAGGCACTCTGGTCTGTTTCGAAAGCTGGAGGAAGGGACTTTCTTCCCGGACCAGAAAATAACCGTTGGGGATGTTGAAATGCCTATCGTGATCCTTGGGGACCCAGCCTACCCCTTAATGCCATGGCTCATGAAGCCGTACACAGGCAGCCTGGACAGGAGTCAGGACCTGTTCAACTACAGGCTGAGCAAGTGCCGAATGGTGGTGGAATGTGCATTTGGACGTTTAAAAGCGCGCTGGCGCAGCTTACTGACTCGCTCAGACCTTAGCAAAAAGAATATCCCCATTGTTATTGCTGCTTGCTGTGCGCTCCACAATATCTGTGAGAGTAAGGGGGAGACATTTATGGCGGGGTGGGAGGTTGAGGCAAATCGCCTGGCCGCTGATTACGTGCAGCCAGACACCAGGGCGGTTAGAGGAGCACAGCATGGCGCGGTGCGCATCAGAGAAGCTTTGAAAACCAGTTTTGTGACTGGCCAGGCTACGGTGTGAAACTTCTGTTTGTTTCTCCTTGATGAACCCTCCGCCCCCCCCCACCCGGTTCACTCTACTTCCCTGTAAGCCAACCACCCCACCCTCCCCTTCCCCCTTCGAGCACCGCTTGCAGAGGCAATAAAGTCATTGTTACTTCACATTCATGCATTCTTTATTAATTCATCACACAACTAGGGGGATAATTGCAAAGGTAGCCCGGGATGGGTGGGGGAGGAGGGAAGGAAAAGGACACACTGCAGTTTAAAACTTTAACTCTTATTGAAGGCCAGCCTTCTGATGCTAGGGCAATCATCTGGGGTGGAGTGACTGGGTGGCCGGAGGCCCCCCCACCGTGTTCTTGGGCGTCTGGGTGAGGAGGCTATGGAACTTGGGGAGGAGGGCTGTTGGTTACACAGGGGCTGTAGCGTCAGTCTCTGCTCCTGCTGCCTTTCCTGCAGCTCAACCATACGCTGGAGCATATCAGTTTGATGCTCCAGCAACCGGAGCATCGACTCTTGCCTTCTGTCTGCAAGCTGACGCCACCTATCATCTTCAGCCCGCGATTCAGCACGCCACCTCTCCTCTCGTTCATATTGTGCTTTTCTGTAATCAGTCATTGACTGCCTCCACGCATTCTGCTGTGCTCTGTCAGCGTGGGAGGACATCTGTAGCTCTGTAAACATGTCATCACGCGTCCTACATTTTCTCTTTCTAATCTTCACTAGCCTCTGTGAAGGAGAAACATTTGCAGCTGGTGGAGGAGAAGGGAGAGGTGGTTAAAAAAGACACATTTTAGAGAACAATGGGTACACTCTTTCACGTTAAATTTTGCTGTTCACATTACACAGCACATGTGCTTTCGTTACAAGGTCGCATTTTTCCTCTTATATTGATGGCCTGCCGGTTTGGTGTGAGAGATCACTCACGCAGTGCCAGGCCACAGATTTCAGCTTGCAGGCAGCCATGGTAAGACACAGTCTTTTGGCTTTTTTAACCTTCTTAACATGTGGGAATGGTTTCAAACAGTAGTGCTCTCATTTCCCATACCAAGCACCCGTTGGGTTGGCCATTTAAAATGGGTTTGCAATGTAAAAGGAGGGGCTGCGGTTTCAGGGTTAACATGCAGCACAAACCCAACTAAGTCCCCTCCCCCACACACCCAATTCTCTGGGATGATCACTTCACCCCTCCCCCCCACCGCGTGGCTAACAGCGGGGAATATTTCTGTTCAGCAGAGCAGGAACGGGCACCTCTGAATGTCCCCTTAATAAAATTGCCCCATTTCAACCAGGTGACCGTGAATGATATCACTCTCCTGAGGATAACAAAGAGCGATAAGGAATGGATGTTGTCTGCATGCCAGCAAACACTGGGACCATAAGCTGCCATGCTTTGTTATGCAATGATTCCAGACTACGTGCTACTGGCCTGGCGTGGTAAAGTGTCCTACCATGGCGGACAGGATAAGGCAGCCCTCCCCAGAAACCTTTTGCAAAGGCTTTGGGAGTACATCCAGGAGAGCTTTCTGGAGATGTCCCTGGAGGATTTCCGCTCCATCCCCATACACGTTAACAGACTTTTCCAGTAGCTGTACTGGCCGCGATTGCCAGGGCAAATTAATCATTAATCATTAAACACGCTTGCGTTTAAACCATGTGTAATATTTACAAAGGTACACTTACCAGAGGTCCCCTGTGTGCCCTCAGGGTCTGGGAGCATGCCTTGGGTGAGTTCGGGGGT
This sequence comes from Emys orbicularis, assembly GCF_028017835.1. Taxonomy (NCBI): domain Eukaryota; kingdom Metazoa; phylum Chordata; order Testudines; family Emydidae; genus Emys; species Emys orbicularis. The sequence continues at coordinate 74,962,058 of NC_088683.1, read as the reverse complement.
TACTGGTTCCAGGTCCAGGGTGATAAACATATCCTGGCTGTTGGGGAAACCAGTTTCTCCGCTTCCTTGCGGCTGTGAGCTATCTACATTTTCTCCATCCTCATCTTCCTCGTACCCCGAACCCACTTCCCTGTGTGTTTCTCCAGTGAAGGAGTCATAGCACACGGTTGGGGTAGTGGTGGCTGCACCCCCTAGAATGGCATGCAGCTCCGCGTAGAAGCGGCATGTTTGCGGCTCTGCCCCGGACCTTCCGTTTGCTTCTCTGGCTTTGTGGTAGGCTTGCCTTAGCTCCTTAATTTTCACGCGGCACTGCTGTGCGTCCCTGTTATGGCCTCTGTCCTTCATGGCCTTGGAGACCTTTTCTAATATTTTGCCATTTCGTTTACTGCTTCGGAGTTCAGCCAGCAGTGATTCGTCTCCCCATATGGCGAGCAGATCCCGTACCTCCCGTTCTGTCCATGCTGGAGCTCTTTTGCGATCCTGGGACTCCATCACGGTTACCTGTGCTGATGAGCTCTGCGTGGTCACCTGTGCTCTCCACGCTGAGCAAACAGGAAATGAAATTCAAACGTTCGCGGGGCTTTTCCTGTCTACCTGGCCAGTGCATCTGAGTTGAGAGTGCTGTCCAGAGCGGTCACAATGAAGCACTGTGGGATAGCTCCTGGAGGCCAATAACGTCGAATTCCGTCCACACTACCCCAATTCCGACCCCCTAAGGCCGATTTTATCGCTAATCCCCTCGTCGGAGGTGGAGTAAAGAAACTGGTTTAAAGGGCCCTTTAAGTCGAAAGAAAGGGCTTCGTCGTGTGAACGTGTCCAGGCTTAATTCGATTTAACACGGCTAAAGTCGACCTAAACTCATAGTGTAGACCAGGCCTCAGTATATTGTTGTTGTTGTTCCAATGTCACAGTAAATAACCCCAGCTGGACTACCCACAAACTACAGCATTCCCAGCTCAAAGTTCAAAGAAAAGATTAATTAAACTTTGCCCTCTTCCCATGCTCAAACAGGTGTGTTTGCACATGTTAAGTATACTTGCTAGAAGTCAGTTTACCAGCAGAATGCTTAATGTAATCACCTTTTTTCAAGCACAGGCAATATCCTCTCTAACCCAGCAAGGATGTCAAAGAGCCAAGGCTAGAGGCTGCAGTTTACATTGAACATAAATAACATTCATCTCCCTAAACACAGGAATTAAAACATGTAAAGATGTTTTCCATTTGTATCTTACATTATAGTTTCCAGGCCAGAGTCTCCTCTCATTCACAGTATTGTAAATCAGAGTGACTCCACTGAAGACAATAGATAAGCAGAAGCCAGCTTTCTGTGTTTAAGTTAAGGACTAGGTTGGAATCCATCCTTGCATGGTGTGAGGGTTTACGCCCCTGGTTGTAGGGCAGAGCGACCCAATGGCCAGAGTCTATAGGATCACCCCTGGTTGCAGGGCAGAGTGGCCCAATGGCCCAACGACGACGTAGGACCTTGCCACTGGCTCAGCAGGGGGGTCCTACCGAAACACGCTGAGGCTTACCGGGGCAAGGTACCAGTCCGTCACACACACCCTCCCCCGGGTCGCTTCCTACATGAGAGTTGGGGTCTCCCACGAGTCTCTAGGTTCTCCGGGGGTCTCCGGGTCCGTCGCCTCCTCGGGCTCCTCCCGCAGCAGGACGTCGTGCTGGCCAGGAGAAGCTTCAGTTCCCTGCAACTTCAAGGGTGGTGGCTGGTCCTCCGCAGGAGCTTCCTGGGTAGGTCCTTCCCCTGCGGCCGCCAGCCCAGACCGAGATGAGTTCCCTCCTTTTATACTCCCAGAGCACTTGGAGCATGCCCAGTACAAACGGGGCAGGACTTCCTCCATCAGAGCTACTGGTCTGACGCTGCTGGGGCTAGTGCGGAGCAGGTCGGCCCCGTCACACATGGGTACACAGGAAAAGGGCAATCCCAGATGGAGGCACAACACCTTGTATGGGTCACACAAGGGCCAATTACAATAGCAGCCCCTGTGACGGTGAATACTCACTTCTGTCTCTCTCTGGGAAGTAAGTCATCCAAAAGGAGGCTCTTCCTGCCACCTTCGCACCAACCCATGCATCACGCATCCCTGTGGGAGACTGATCCCCTGGCCTGGAGCAGCTCTGCATTGTCCCTTATGCAGGATTTGGTGCAGATTGCACTGTCTAGCCCTAAATTAGGAAGATTTGGCTCATAGGCATTTTCTATGGGCCAAATCCTTAGAGGTGCTGAGCACTTGCAACTTCCTTTGACTTCACAGAGAGTGAGCTGTGGGTGCACAGCATCTCTCACAATTTTGGCTTTCACCTACTGGAGGTGTTTTACAAGTATTTTACTTTTCCTTTGCAATGACTATTAATCTAGAATTTTGACACAATAATAATGTAACAGTAATAGTGTCCTGTTCACTGAGAACAAGATGCATGTGATTAAGACACAAGCTTTTCCTACAATATTATTTAAATAGTTTCTTTTGATTTTATAGCCTGCAATGTTCCATACGTGGAATTCTTAAAGCTATGCCTTAAAGTCAGACATACAAATGGAAACACTCTTGTTCACCAAAGCATATTCTGAGTACATTGCTTAAAGAAAATGTTATGCCATATCTCGTTTGCAAATCCTTAAAATCTGATTTGCCACTGGACATGAAATACGCTACTGTGCTAATTCCATTCAAAAATTTGAAGCACCCTAATCCCGTTTTACTATTTTATAGGGAATTGGGTTGCTCATTGGCGCTGGCAGTTTTCAATGTCTTTCCCTTGTAATGGGTTGCCTGTTGTGCCCCTCCATATCCAGCCCCTTGGCCCTGCTCCTCACAGACTCAGGGACACTCCAAGCTGGTGCAACTCCTGTGCTCTTTATTTGTTTCCGTTTCCCACCACCAGTTTCCTACTATATACAGCAGTGGTGGGCAACCTGCAGCCCGACAGGGTAATCCACTGGAGGGCCACCAGACAGTTTGTTTACATTTGCACAGCTGCCCGCAGCTCCCAGTGGCCATGGTTTGCCATTTCTGGCCAATGGGCACTGCGGGAAGCGGCGTAGGCTGAAGGGACGTGCTGGCCGACACTTCCCGCAGCTCCCATTGGCTGAGAACAGTGAACAGCCGTGCAAATGTAAACAAACTGTCTGGCGGCCTGCCAGCGGATTATCCTGATGGGCCACAGGTTGCCCACCACTGATATATAGGCTATTTACAATGGCTTAGCCTAATACAGGCCTGGTCAGCAGCACAGTATCAGGCTCCTACCTCTCCCTGAGCCTCCCTTCCCTCCTGGCCTCTGCCCCCCTTTTCACTCACTTCCTCCCAGCCTTATAGCTCCTGCCTAATGAGGCTGACAGGTGCAGTCAGTGATTAGGCAAACCTAGGCTATTTGCCCAGCCCCAATCCATTTCCCCTGATTGGGGATGGAGTAGCAGGAGTTGAGGGGGAGTGATAGCTCAGTGGTTTGAGCACTGGCCTGCTAAACCCAGGGTTGTGAGTTCAGTCCTTAAGGGGGCCATTTAGGGATATGGGGCAAAAATCTGTTGGATGATTTAATTGGGGATTGGTCCTGCTTTGAGCAGGGGATTGGACTAGATGATCTTCTGAGGTCCCTTCCAACCCTGATATTCTATAATATCTATTTCTATGATTGAGGCTTCCCCAGCAGCACCCTGCCACCACTCAATGTTGTCATCCTATCCGGGCACCAAAATCAGAACAAAGCAACATCACAGATGAAAGTGAAAGTAAAACAGTGGAGCAGAAACCTGAAGAATATGAAGATTGGAAGGATTAATGATTAATCAGTAAACATCAATTTCACTGTACTCACAAACCAACACAAAATATTTCCATTGACAATAACAGAAATTACAGATAGGCAAAGTAAAAAAAAAAATGCTGCCTGAGAACTTCTTAGTGTTTGATTTAAGGCTATTTATTTTCTATAATTTGACATGTGATGTTGACAATTTGCATTTTAATGGTTATAAAGATTTAACTTTTTGAATCTTAGTATCTGTCATTATATCATAATTGTATGACCCCACTATTGTCTGCCCCGTCTTAATTTCCTGAAACTGCGAAAATATAAATTGATCAAAAGAAAAAAAAACCTCAAAACCCACAATTTTGTGCAACTGTGAAAATTTAAATCAATAAACTCTGAAAAAAATGTGTAAATATAAACATGGACACGATCTGTTAAAATGATTTTTTAAATGAATTCTGCCAAGCCTAAGAATATATTATTTATGTTGCTAAGTGATTCAGCCAGAAACAATTCAGGTGCAGGACAAAAAATTACTGGCAATGGAAGAAAAAGTTTCACCTCCCACACCCAGCATTCAAGTCACACACTGTAGTATTTAATGACATCAAAAAGGAAGATGAGCAATAGCTTTGGGATTGCTTACAGGAAGAGAGCATTGGTAAAGCTGTGATACTTTCAGCAGTGGTGAGTGTACCTCGCTCTGGTAGGCTTGTGTCCTTTGACACCCATTAATATTGTTAGTCTGTTTTCGCTGCAGTAGGAAGCATACATCAAAATGCCTTTTACAATTGTGATGGAATATTTCTGAGTTCACAAGTTTAGAATTTGTCTGCTGTCTAAATTACTAACTCCGTAAGGTCAAATACTATGGCTGGGTTTTGAGAGGTCTGGATAAACGTTATGTCCATTAATGATCTGTGTAGCTGTGCAATCTGAGATAATAATAATCACATCTCCGGTTTAAGGTATGTGGTCAGAAAATACTTCTCTGCCCCCTCATTTTCTCCCACTCTTCCTCAAATGTAGAGCGCTGCACAATTGGTTATGTACATTATGAGGGGTTTCATCATTTTCTGAAGCATCAGATACTGGCCACTGAAAAAAGAGAGGATATCCGAGTAGATAACCCAATGGTCTGATCGCATATGGCAAATCTTACATTCTTTGAAAATGGGTTAATATCATAACACACTCTAATAATAATATCCCACTGTTGCACAGAAAAGCCAACCGGAATGATACTGACTGAGAGAGTCTTGTAGCTGAAGTACAGGACTGGGAGACAAGAGATCTGGGTTCTGTTCACCACAGATTTTGTGTATGTCTCAGATTCCCCAGCTGTAAAATGGGGATATTAATGTTTACAGGTCAAGCTTTTAATGTTTATAAAGTGGTTTTAAATCCTTGAACAGAAGGTACTATTAAAAGGAAAAGTACTATTCTGAATGAATGGCACAGAAATTGCCAGTGCTCACAGTCCTATTGAAATCAATGGGAGTTATTCCATTAACTGCAATCGGACCAGGATCGGGCTCAGTTTGCATGTGATGGGCTAGGTCAGTGGTTTTCAATCTTTTTTCATTTGCAGACAGCTAAAAACTGTTAGATGGAGATGCGGACCCCTTTGGAAATTTTACACATAGCATGTGGGCCCGGAGGAGTACACGGACCACAGGTTGAAACCCACTGGGCTAGGTTGTTCTACAGAACAACAGGAGGGAAATTGCAAAGTAGACACTACAGTCCTGGAGCTCCAGGAAATTCCAGGAGGGACAAAATGATTTCCCAGAACATGCAAGTCTTAGCGTCTTTGTTTTTGTTTTTCTAGCTGCACATTCAAAAGACTTCCCAGCCCAAGTGTATATATTTGAATGAACAAGCTGACAGGAATTGAGGGCTGGAAAAACTTCTGAAGATTGATCAGGAATGGCAGCTGGAAGGGTTGTCAGTGGGGATTTATCACAAGATCTGGCAGGTGGGAATAACTAAGTAAGTATCTAAGCTTGAATATATAAACCTAGATGCCTAATAATTCAATGTTTAATCATCTCCCAGCTTGATTACTGTAACAACCTCCTCTTTTCTGGCCTCCCAATACTCACCAACTCCAATCCATATACAATATCTATCTTGACAGTCATCTGATCAAGTTACTCCCTCTTTTAATCCCATCAGAAAGATTATCTGGTAATGCTGTAACAAAGTACTCATGTATACTAAACAACCAATAATTTTGCCAGTTCGACTCCTTTCTCTAGGTCAGGAAAGACAATGAAGTGGAACTGAACTAGATTAGCATGGTACAAAGCATTCTTAGGTTGCTTGTAAGACAAATGCTCAAATAATTTTAACAATTAAGACAAAAATGCTATTCCCCTGCATATAGACATGAGATCATTGAAACATTTTAGATCTCATTTATAAAGTATCATACACTCAGAGTAAATTATTATTTGCTTGTATCTAGTACTTGGCACATGCTTGTAATATGAAACTGTATTAGTCACTTCACTGTATTTGATCATTTGCAAATATGGTATGCTTTTAGACTGAAAGGGTTACCTATAAAATGAGTTGAAGCAGTGGACTGTTATAATAGTTGTAAGTAGGATTTTGTGTGTGTGTGTGTGTGTGTGTGTTCTCAAACAATAGTTACTATTGGTCAATGAAAGCCAGACAATTAACTAAAAATAATTGTACTTATGGTAGCTGACATGTATATGTAAGTCAATACCTATAGATGATTATTACCATTGTATTGTCTAGTAGAAACTGCCTGTTAAAGAAAGCTAAATGTTTATTTTTTACTCACCTGTTATTGCTCCTGAAGTACTGTGCCTGAGAATGGTATATGAAGCACTCTTATAAGTGATATAGCTATGCAAAGACAAGTTACCAACAATATCTTGACTGTCTTGTAGTTAGTTAGAAAATTCTCTTTAAAATATAGAGTCCACAAATGCACTGTGCATGTTTGTAATATGATGACTATCTGGCTTCTAACAGCAATACCACGCTGAGACAGGGCCCTCACTTTATTATTCAAGGGCACTGCCATTGACAGGGCCTCAGCCATTGGTGCACCTCAGTCCCTCATGTACTCTCCCTGTGGCACTAAACAATAGTTTAGTGTCCTGAGAACTGTAATACATTAGTCTAATCCAGGATATTGGGTTCAATACAGGAGTACCTGTGGTTTAAAGGCCTGTGATATATAAGAGGTCAGACTACGTGATCTGGTTGTCCCTTCTGGCCTTAACTCTATGACTCTACTGTCAGATTAACCCAGGTACTCACAGAAACTATGGTTATTCTAAAATCCAAAACGATAACCTCTTGCTGCCCAATGCTCCCTCTGTGAGTAAGTAGAGGGAGCTTGGGCTGTACAGCCTCCTCCCCCAGTCCCTGCCAGAGCAGCTGGCCAATCACAAGATGATAAGTCAACTGCATTCCATAAAGAGGTGAAGTAATTACCCCCGCCCCTACAGCGAGGCATCAATAGAGGAGAAACAATGAGTCTTTTACCCCTACCCAGAACTCCTCCTGGGACAACTAAGCCATGTGCCTCCCCTTACTCTGGACTGAAAAGAAATATACCACCATCCCCAGACTGCAGAATTCAAGGTATCTACCATATATGGATTTACATGGCTGATATTTTGCTGATATTTAAATGTGCAAGTCTAGATATTTCTAGGCTTAGCACCCTGATTGTCAGAGATACTGAGTGCCTGTAACTTCAACTGAAGTGACATCAACAGACACCTCTAAAAATCAGGCCTCTGACCACTAAGCCACTCCCTTCAGCCATACATGTATTTTGTCATGTATTAAAAACAGAGCACAGTTTCCAGAAACCTTACCCTCAGCCAGATCCAATAATACGAGCTAGCAAATGTCCAAGGATACAACACATTTTGAATTGTGGTGTCCTTTTGCAGAGCATAGAAAGCCACTGATTTGTTTCTTTGAAGATCATTTTGCTTTGAAAGCTCAGTATATACACCATAGGGAACCTAATTAACTAAGGAAAGGATAAGAAAGACATTAACTGAAGTGGTTTACTACGGGATTTTCCATCCTTTTAAAATTAAAAAAATAGGACAGAACCAGTGTTCAAAAACATCGCAATACATTTGCACTGCATCAACTGAGTAAACACAGATGAATGCATACTGCCACGGCACTCGCTCGAGCCTGGGCCAGCTCTGGGCCAGGCCAATCCCCCAGCATAAACTAGAGCAGCCTTAAATCTCTCCAGTTAGTGCCAGCTGCCTGAAGTAGCTTATATGACTGCTGGGAACAAAGAGAGTGCAAGGAAGCCCCATCAGTCCTATGTCGGCTGTTAGCAGTGGTGGTGGTCTATGATCTGCTATAATGGCTCTCCTCCAGTGGAAGATCACTGTATACTGATATCTTCTGGATGGCTTTAGGTCTTTCTTGCACACAACAGCTTCAAACCAGTGCAGAATCAAACCCAGAATGTATAGCATACATTTTTAGTATAAATAATAAATATTTAATTTAGTATGAATAATCTCTGCAGAGCCCAAAGATAGGAAGAATTTATCTGGACTTTTTGACCCCTTATCTTTTGCCTGACACATTCTGATTTGTATTTCTTGTAACAGCTCCATTTAACCACTGCACTCATAAAATAGCTAAAGTAGCCGATGAACTTTTATTTAGTAACTTATTTTTATGGGGAAAGGAGTGGAGCTATGACCTTGTTATTTTTCTTCAAGTGTCAATTCCAATTTTTTGATTAAAATAGAATGCAATTTATTTTATCGAAAATAACACCTCCCTTGTAAGTTTCCAGACTGGCCTCCAAGGACATCTGTTGCTAAGCATACATTTTATTTACAGGAGACTTTACTATGAAGGACATCACTCAGCATATAAAATTAGTACTTTAGTAACCTATCAGGAAGTGCACAGATTTTACTGTACATTTGTTTGATATACTGTATGCAAACAAACAAACCCACAAAAATAAAACATACAATTTGTGGATGCTTCTTGAAACAACCACTCAAAATGCCTAAATGAGAGTGAAAACTCGAAGGCGTATGCTAAAAGCCACTATTAACTGGCATCCCATAGTTTTATGGGAGTGGTTTATTTTCTTGGCTTGGATTTTTGGCAGAAAGTATCTGGAAAGCTTTGTTTGGTAAAATCTGGACTCCATACATACTCAAAATTGCGGAGTGCTTCATATAGTCAGTAAAAACTATATTAAACTAAAGAAACATACTGCAAATCTATATCCACTTACATTGACAATTGGAGTGTTTCATATTGTGGGAAAGAACTGTATTAAAATCCTAAGAAATACTAGAGAGGTAACTTACTGACATACGCAGAGTTCTGCAGATATGCAGCTGTAACCCTTTTCCTACCCCCAATTTCCTTTTCAAAACAATGGAGCCCTCCAAACAGCAACAATTCCCAATATAGACTCACTCTTACGCTCCTCAATGTTCCCCTGACCATGTTCATTATAGCTTCAACAACATTATGTTCAGTACTTTTGGCTAAATCATTTTACACTTCAAAGCTAAAGCTGGTACTACCTGTGAGCCATACAACATTATTAACTCTAAAGGACTTCTGGTACAGAAGAAGTGAAAATATTCACTCATTAAGGTCTGTTCTGTAAACAAAATATCTAGCATCCATAATCGATTCAGGGCAATAATATATTCCAAACAGGTGCCTTTAGCACAAACACTACAATGGTGTATATTTGCCATTGTGATTCTAACAGAAACAATTTAGTGCATTTCAGTAAACTGACATCACTTGAAATGTTTTGTTTTTGTAAGCAGTGTATAATACGCTTTTTGTATCAGACAAAAATCAAGCATAACATGAGATAATTAGTTCTGTTCTGCAAGATTAAAAGGATTAATTCAAGTATCTAAATGGCATATGGATAAATCCACAAACCTCCCAGGAAGTATTAGGAAGCCAGAATCTCATTAAAGACAATGTTAAAATTTAGCAGAGCACCTGTTTCTCTGGTTGGGAAAATGATAGTAGAAGTGGAGATGGGCCAGAGAAAGGAAGATACACCCGAAAATAATGGTTTGGAACTGCTTTCCTGGCATGACATCTTATTGGCTAACAGGGAACCTCACACCATTAGGGGATCATTATAAAATAAACAGATTTACTCCCGATACTGAAGCATCACATAGAAATGCATGTAATGAAAACCACATTTCATATTTGTATATTGACAGCAGGGGCTCGGCAGCCATTGCCTCATTATATATTTCCAGCAAAGAGCGGTAAAAATATTAGCACAGCACCATGCAAGTTAGGATTTCTTGATTTTTTTAGTTGAGAAAATCTTTACTGACTTGTGATATATTTATATATTTTTTTCAACCTATATAGCTTTGGAGGGAAGATACCCTGCTACAAGAGAGAGGCAGACTCTGATCTTGTTCGTCTTTTTTATCTCTAGCTACTGTGACAGACCCAGACCAGTGGGGTACAGGAGTCCGGTAGAGGACAAATATACTGGTCACTGGATGAGTAGTTTTCTGTTCCCTGAGTGACCAGAGCAGGGGCTGCACTAGAGTAATCAGGAACCTGCTAGAACCAGTTAAGGCAGGCAGGCTAATTAGGACACCTGGAGCCAATTAAGAAGAAGCTGATAGAATCAATTAAGGCAGGCTAATCAGGGCACCTGGGTTTTAAAAAGGAGCTCACTTCAGTTTGTGGTGGGAGTGTGAGGAGCTGGGAGCAAGAGGTGCAAGGAGCTGAGAGTGAGAGGGTATGCTGCTGGAGGACTGAGGAGCACAAGTGTTATCAGACACCAGGAGGAAGGTCCTGTGGTGAGAATAAGGAAGGTGTTTGGAGGAGGCCATGGGGAAGTAGCCCAGGGAGTTGTAGCTGTCATGCAGCTGTTACAGGAGGCACTATAGACAGCTGCAGTCCACAGGGCCCTGGGCTGGAACCTGGAGTAGAGGGCGGGCCCGGGTTCCCCCCAAACCTCCCAATTGACCTGGACTGTAGGTTCTCCCAGAGGGGAAGGTCTCTGGGCTGTTCCCCAACCCACATGGTGAATCTCTGAGGCAAGAAAATCCGCCAATAAGCGCAGGACCCACCAAGATAGAGGAGGAACTTTGTCACACTACTGTGAATCTATACCAGTTGACAACTGAAAAGCAGCAAGTCCCTGCAGATATGTATGACACTTTTGTTCTGACAGCAAGTGATCTTTTATAAATTAATTTTAAATAAATCATCTTGTGCCAGTGGTCATGAATGGCACACTGAAATAATGTTAATATAGTGAAACCTACAAAGAGAATTAGAATTCAGTTTTTCATCTCTCTATGTTGTTCTTAAATAGACCAATAGTTCAATTTTACCCTGTTTAACAATTTTTGAATGTTACTTGTACAGTAATTGAAGCAGTGAGCAGCATAATACCAGTAGTGATCAAAACTACCAACTACCATTGAAGGAAGTACTCTGGAAGGGAGATGAAAATCAAACAAACAAAAATGACAATGATGAAACAAACCAATGAAGTATACTTGAGGCTGGGACAATGGAGGCACAAGCGCTAACCTCCCTGTGAAAGACTGCAGAAACAAAAGGGGAGAAAAATAAACAATAGGCCAGTTTATCATTGAGTGAGTATGTGAAACTTTCCATTTGGGCAAAAATCTGACCTGTTTAACCATGTCATCAAAGCAGGAGGGCGAGGATATTGCCAGCCCCAATCAAATTATATACGGCCTTATAAAAACAGAATCACACATTTCTTGGTTTCATTGTCACCAGTGAAATAACCGAAGCAAGTTTAAAAAAAAAAAAGTGAGCACACTATTTTAATTCTTCGACTTCACACGACATTCCAAAAGCAGAAAGTAGGACCACAAGCCATGTTTCCAGAGGCACCAACAACATTTATAATTTTTAGGTTGATTCATCTTATATTCAGATTCAGGCAAAGTCCTTTTTCAAAATTTCCATCAAACTTGGGGAAAAAAGATACTTTGGAAAATACTCAAATATATTAACCAAATTTTTTTTAAAAATCACCACAAAAAGACAGCAGTGGGACATAGAGGGTTCTATAATTCTGCTCTTCTGGCTTCTTCTTCCCACCCAAACCACCAGCTTCAGACTGGAATAAGAAAGCACATCCCAACAACAGGAGGGAGCCACTCAATGTGCCAGGAATTTATCTTTCTAAAAAAAGTATCAGCTCTAGCTTAATCCAATGGCAACACTTAGACACCTTTCCAAATAGGCCAGATGTTGATCAGAGTGAACTAATAACACACTGTAGGTGTTTTTTTACTTTCTTATCCCTCCCATCCTACTGGCCCTTCACTCCGAAGGCCTTCAACCGCAGGGCCGCCCAGAGGATTCAGGGGGCCTGGGGTCTTCCGAAAACCCGGCGCTTCGGCGGCGGGTCCTGGGGTGGAAGGACCCCCCGCCACTGAACTGTCGCCGAAGCCCCGGAGCAGAAGAAGCCCCGGGCCCCACGAGAGTTTTCCGGGGCCCCCGAAGCGAGTGAAGGACCCCGCTCCAAGGGCCCCGAAAAACTCTTGTGGGAGCCCCTGCGGGGCCTGGGGCAAATTGCCCCACTTGCCCCCCCCCCCCCGGGCGGCCCTGTTCAACCATTCTATAACGGGATGTGGTTCCTTACACAGTCTGACAGTACAGCTTCTAAAACTGCCAGAGTTGCTGCAAAGTTGAATCCATTTCATAAACAGCAAACTGCCTCTACTGCACAAAAGGTCTGTGTGTGAGTGCTGAACTCAAATTCCCTTAGAATTAAAACATACCCCATCCCGCACCATGCTTCTCCCCCTACAACCAACACAACTTTATTGATTCTTATTATTTGTTTGAAAGATTCTTATATAGCATGCAAAGCATCTCCCTGTGCAAATAAAAACACAATCTCTTCCTTGAGCAGCTTACAAACTAATTTCAGACAATATACACCAGATATCTAAATCACGATTGACCTGCTGATGAAAATTGTTGCATGATAGTGAGTTTCAAACAATCTCTGTGGGAAGCTCATAAAATTCAAGTCATAATGGTATCCAGTTCCCAAAGTAAACTCTCAGGGTCCTTTATTAGAATCATAACAAAAATAAATAAATAAATGGGAAGAAAGCAATTCACGTTAATTGCATTACTCCTCCCCATCCAGCTTATAAATGTTTATTCCAAACTCCTGCCTCATCATGCTGCTGGGCCAATACAGATTTTTTTTAAAGGCCGATAAATACTCTCTAGCTTAAGTCTCCTGATGAAGAGCAAGTGACACTCCAAAGCATCTTAACTTAGCATGGGTCCTCTGAAAAAGCCAAATTGTTCATGCAGGCTAATATTCACTTGGGATCCCAAATTCAGGCTAACTGTTGGAAATACACTCCCATTTATATGCTCCCCTTCACCAGCCAGACCTGCCCCCTAAATACCACTCCCTTCACCAGGCCCTTTCTATTTGGCACCTATAGATTCCTTCAATGCTTTTGAGGCTCAGTGGTGAATTCTGCACTCTCCCAGCTGATCAATGACTGTGCTGCAGACAACGGATTTCAACTCCCAAGCAGTCACTGGAAATGCACTTCTGAAACAATTTTAATTAAAATGATTTATATTCATCTAAATCACTTTCCCTCCAGAAAGATCCCAAAGAGCTTTACAAACAATGTACAAACTATATACAAATAATATTATACATACATAAGGATTATTTTAGCCATCGCTGAAATGCAGCCAAATCTGTATAAAGACTGAGCCAAATTCTCCTCTCAGTTCACTGACGTTTCATCTGAAAGGCGCATTTAAAATTATCTCAAGCTGGTACTGGTTTCAGTAGCTACCTGGGTCTTACAGTCAGCTTTACACTGCCTGCAATCAGCAAGATGAGACGTCATTCCAATCTACTAAGAAAGCGAGAGGCCTTCAAATATCTGGTAAACTCCTGAAGGCATAAGGAGAAAATCCCCCACACCCTGACATTTTCTTTGTAATTTTGGGAAGGTTTAGTCACGCAAGTCTGACAGGTGTAGGCAAAAGCCCTGAAACTTTTTGGCCAGGTTGAAAGACAGGTTTTTTCAGGGCTCATAAACCAAATATAAACGAAGAAAAAGGCTTATCTGATTTGATATTCCAATCCAAGTCCAATATTCATTTCCATTAACACTGGAGGTTGGGAGGATGAGATTAATTCAAACCTATTTGTATTGGAACGTAAATGTATAACACATGCTTTGCAAACAGTTTTCCATTTACATTTTTTTCCAGTCCTAATACGATCAGCCACAAATTTTTACAGATTATTCTTGTCAACTGATCTGCCAAGTCTCATTCATTTGTTGTGTCACTTTTTCTGGATTAATTTTAAAACGTGTTTTAATGTATCTCACTCTCCTGGGGAAGGACTTTCCAGAGTGTTTCAAATCACACTCATTATCTTTTGAAATTTCACTCATTTAAATTGTCACAGCTTGAGACATTTGGCACTAAACTCAGCTTGTTTAATTATGATGTTAAAATACTGGAAATTGAGAGCAGGCAGAGAGTTGATGAACATCAACAGGTCATCTAAATAAAAATAAATCTTATTTTTTTTTATTCTGTCACCATAAATCCGCACCTTGGGACTATGTTGAATAGTCTGAGCCAATGGCGCACAGCCCAGGTTGCAAAGGGGTGGGGAGCACTATCCTATCCAGTATTTCTTATAAGACATCTCCAGGGCATAACACTCTGGTAAAAGGTCTCCCATGCAAACCAGCAATCCACTGTCTTAAATCCAAAATTCCAACTGGAACTCCATCTCAAAGTTATGGCCAAAGATTTGTCCTACATTATGGGAAAACCTCTTTCTTCACGTGTCTAGGGTGACCAGATGTCCCGATTTTATAGGGACAGTCCCAATATTTGAGGCTTTTTCTTATATAGAAGCCTATTACCCCTCACCCCCATCCCGATTTTTCACACTTGCTGTCTGGTCACCCTACGTGTCACCTGGATGATATCTAAAGAAAGCTCAGAGTGCCTAGTAAAGGGCAACCTGAAATGAACCATCTTTGAAGACTCTTACCCTGTCTTTTAAAGCTGCCACTTCCTACAGTGAAGCTGCTCACACTGCTGGCTCTTCTTTAATCCCAGATTTAGCCGAGCCACACTGACTATGTTTATGGCCTTCCAACAATAGATGGAGAACCATGGAGCAGAAAGAGCTGGACGGCTTTTTTTCCCCCCTCCAGTAGGTTGAGAAGTCAGGTGGAGTCCAGGGATGGGGAAGAGGATTTTGGACAACCATGTAACTAGTGATGAGGCGGAGGGGGAAGGACAGGTTGAGACAAATTCAACCAACCAGAGAAGTAAAGAACAGGAGAGATTCCGAAACAATTGTGTTTGTTTAGCAATATGGCAGACAGGAGTGAAGCTTTAAGTAGTATGAGAGGGTATTCAATCAAGGAATAGGGGAAGGAACTTGGAAAGGAAAAAGATTTTATTAGCCTTAAGGCAGCGTTCATTTTTTCTGTAATTTCCGTACTTTGCTTATATTCTCAGTAGCTTCTAATGCCCAAGACAGCTGCTAGAACTACCTTATTTTTATACTCTCCAGCATCACAAGTCTTTACATACTGATCCAAATACATCCCAGTTGGGGACTCAAGATGTACTGCAATTGCACAGTTTATAATAGGGAACGGTTGCAATACTCCCACACTCAATGAGGTTAACTGAGTGGCAAATTATTCATGACGTTCAGTCATAAAATTAAATGCAACAGTTAAAATAAACTGTTGTATCAAATCAGTATAAGAAGTTACATAATTCTGCAAAACAGAGGTTCATAATAAAGTAGGATGGCAAAGAGTGGAATAGAGCATCCAGCATGGGGCTGAGAATTTTAGAAGGTAGAAGGTGCTCTGGAATCAATATCTGGCATTGGGAGACTTATAGGCTGCATGTGCTTACCATTCACTGAAATAAAAGCAGATACCACAAAAAGGGGAAGACGGTTTTATGATGTATTGGGAGCTATGGATTATATGACCAAACTGAATGAAGCACTAGAATATTTACTATATTAATATGGAAACAGTCTGGTGAACTAGATTCATATTTAATTAGGGAACAGACTCAAGCCCCTGGAGCCACTGGAAAATTATATGCACAATGAATTTTGTTTAAGATGTTCTGTGATTTCCACTCCTTTCACTCACCAATTTTAAAAGCAACAACACTAAAAAAAATCCCATGGCATTTTAGCAAATACTGCAAAGAAAGGCATCATGCCTGAAATGCCTACATAATATATGGCTTAATTTTCTTCATAGGACAACAGGGGAAAAGGCAATTTGGGCCATCCATAGCCTACCATTTACTGTGTAAGTTTTTCAGCCATAATGCTGTAAGATATCTATGACCAGATATGACTTCATTACTGTTCCCAGGGAAAGAACAGGTTCTTCTGGTTCAGTAGTATTAACCTCCTAACACTTGAGTTAAAGCAGAAATTTCATAGCTGTAGAAGCATTAGGGTTTATTGACACACACTTGAGCAGGTGTGATCCATCACAGTGCAGTGGTACATTTTACATGAACAATAGAGAAAACAGCCAGGAATGGCCTAGGATTTTTCGGATGCTGAGATGATATGGAGCAGTTTTATAGGCCAGTGGCCAGGCACCTCAGAAGGAGCATTGGAGGTAGTGTTATTCCATATTTCTTGCCTCACTGACTCCCGTCAATATTCTGGATGCAGCCAGGGGTTGGTTTGGTCCATGGTACACATGAAAGCAGCTTGAGGGATGTTCTGACTTACCTCAGCTAGAACAGTCCCAGGGGCTATTTGTTTCACCAGACCAGTGGTTTTCAACCAAGGGTACGTGTACCCCTAGGGAGACACAGAGGTCTTCCAGGGGATACATCAAGTCATCTAGATATTTGCCTAGTTTTACAACAGGCTACAAAAAAAGTAAAGTGTGAGTACAAACTAAAATTTCATGCAGACACTGACTTGTTTATACTGCTCTATATACTATACACTGAAGTGTAAGTACAATATTTAGATTCCAATTGATTTATTTTATCATTACATAGTAAAAATGATAAAGTAAGCTATTTCAGTAATAGCATGAGGTGACACTTTTGTATTTTTATGTCTGATTTTGTAAGTAAGTGAGGTGAAACTTGGGGTACGAAGGACAAATCAGACTCCTGAAAATAGTCTGGAAAGGTTGAAAGCCTCTGCTCCAGACCACAGCATGTTCTGACTGCTTCCTTTCCTGCACCTGGCATGCCCCTATACAGAGGAAGCTAGCAGCAGGTAGGCAGAGACAGATATACCAGCTTTACATCACCAGCTGTTCCTTTATGATGAGAGAACACTTTCCATCAGCAGTATTCTCAATGGCTATGCCAGCTCTAAATAGTTCAAGGCAGGAGGAATTGGGCATAGAGAGCAGGCCTGGCTTTCAGAGGAAGCTGAGTTGATTTACTATTCAAGGTGGAGAAAAAGCACAACAGAAATGTTCTGCATATAATTTTAAAAGATCTTAAATAATAAGATGATAGAGGACAAGAAACAGTAGATTGTGAAATAGAAGGATGAATGGGATGGGGTAAAATACAAGGCAAATGGAAAGATAACATAAGAGAAAAGGAAATTGAAGAGAGGGAAGGAGGGGGAAAGGAACTATGGCTTGGTCTACACTTACCCCCCAATTCGAACTAAGGTACGCAACTTCAGCTACGTGAATAACGTAGCTGAAGTTCGAAGTACCTTAGTTCGAACTTACCTCGGTCCACACGCGGCAGGCAGGCTCCCCCGTCGACGCCGCGGTTCCCCCGTCGACGCCGCGGTACTCCTCTCGTCTAGCTGGAGTACCGCAGTCGACGGCGATCACTTCCTGGTTCGATATATCGCGTCCAGACCAGACGCGATAAATCGAACCCGGAACTTCGATTCCCAGCCGCCGAACTAGCGGCTGGGTGTAGACATACCCTATGAAATACAGGAATTAGAATGTGCTTCCGGGAAGCGAACTTTAAAGTTCATCTTTCCCTTTTGTTTTCATAAATCAAATATTCCCAAGGCTAAGAAATACAATACCAACATATATAGATATTACGCACACAAATTATATTAAAAGAAAATTAAGACTGTGAAGTCAAACACTCAAATCTGAGGAAATGTCCAAGTTAAGGTTGCCTGTACAACCTTCATTTGGGCCTTGCACCTTATGCATTATGATACAGTCTTTTAATTACACCACCACATACTATTTTTCCTCCGGACCACTGCCTCATTCAGTGCACAGGATGCCAGCAACCTTAACTGGTTGATCAATTATGACTTGATGGGGTGAGGCTCAGGAATCCTGGGCTTTATTCCGGGTTGAGAGCATTAGTCATTAAAACCTTTTTTCCCCCTGTCTCCCTCAAAACCTACTACTTCTGCCTCGGGCCTCTCCACACCCTGTCCTTGTCCCTGAGTCTCAGTGTCCCCTATTCCTCCTCTTTGGCTCCAAGTCCTAGTGCCCACCCCACCTGTGACTCCTCATCCCAGTCACCTATATCCCCTATGCCGCACTACTCCCAGGCTCCTGGGAGCAGTCATCCATTCCCTCTTAGATCCTCGTTCCAGCCTCCCACACCTCCCTTTGTCTCAGCCCCCTCATCACCTCACTAGCATAGTTCCTCACCTCTCTGAATTTCAATCATGCTGTTTCCACCTACTCCTCTTTGCTACTTGGGTGTTGGCATGGGAGCATTGACAGTGGAGGAGAGTCAGTTTCCCTGTTCTGAATTTGCACTCCCTCCCATTAGCCAGGAACAACTGCAGGGAAAGTCCTGATCAGTCTATGCAATGCAGGGCTGGAACATGCTCAATACAGATAGAATCTTTGCAAATTCAGTTTCCAAACTCTCAACAAATCTCTACTGAGCGTCTACAAACTGGGATTTTCAGAAGCTCATTAGGTGTCCAAATTATAGTGGATTTTCATAGGGGCACCTAATGGCACTTTCCTAACACTCAGGCATGCCCCCACCAAATTTCAAGCCCCTGTTCCAAAACATGGAGGTGCTAGAGTTTCTCAGTGAAATGGTTGTAACAATCTTTCTTAGAAGTGCAAAACTACATATTTACCTCCACCTTGTTTGGAGAAAGGGCTGATGCATTTTGGCTGAAATTGGCTGAAATTTCAGCATGTGGCAAGCATTCATCATGGAAAATTTCAACTCAAATGGTTAAAGTTTAGCACCATTATAAGCAACCTGTAAACGGGATCTTCAAATGGAAAGAGATGAACAACATTGATTATGTGTCTTACTATCTGCACCACCCATAAATGAGGAAAGTTTTCAAAAGTGCCTGAGTGACTTAGGAGCCTCACACCCATTGACTTTCAATGAGACTCAGGCTCCCAAGTCCCCTTTGAAAATGGGATTTTGGTTCTTACATCCCTTTGAAAATTTTACTGATAAGCTGTATGTCTTACATATAAAAACAATTCATGATAAAATAATTATCTTACTGATAATTAACAGTAGCATTTATTTAGCACTTTTCATCTTCAGTGTCCTCACAGCACTGGTGGGAGATAAATATATTTCCCCATTTTAAAGTTGAAAGCAAAGAAGTTATGACTTGACAAGCTCAGGAGCTCCTGTCTCCCAACCTCACCACATCTTTGAATCTAACAGCTGTGCTATCTCTTTATTTATTTCAAATTATGTATCACCTATCTATACGTCTAGGTGTGGTACCAGAACTAAACTACAAATAACAGGAATAAAATCCATAACAAACAAATTGCCCAGCCAGGATCAGCCTAATTAATTTCCCCCAAACAACAGTAATAACCCTATTCAAGCAGCACCCTAACCTATGCCTTAGAGCAGCATGCCTAGAGGGCTAACAAATCTGTGCTTTGGTAAATGATCGAGGGAACCAAAGTCCATAGCTTAAGCCTCTGCCTGCTCTCATTACAGTCGGGGTCTCCGTCTCAAGCACCTCCACTGACCTCAGCTGTGGCATTCTTGCATGGAAGCAGAAGTGGTTTGTTGAACTTCACCTTGAAGTCTGCCCAGCCAATTCAGACCAAAGCCCCAGTGTAATATGATCTTTCTGAAGTCACTCTTAACACAGCATTCTCGAGCCTACCTCAGTTTCCAAATGGTCCCAGCATGTAGCCCATTATCCATCTATCGTGTTTTACTCATTTAGGTTTAATCTTATAGTGTCTAGCTGTTTTCCATATAAGGCATAGCTCAGAACTTTACCTTAGTGCTAGAAGACAACAGCTGCTATTCAAAATAGCTTTCATTATAGAAAAGTATATCTTAAGCAACCACTCAATTGACCAATAAAAGCTGATTGCTTAAGCAAGGTGGGCTCCCAAGTAAGGGTGATCAGACATTTACTCAGCATGTTTGTGGATATTTTGGGGTGGTCTATTAACACAGAGGTTGGCCTTGTGTACAGGTTTCATTATACCCATATAATGTATATATCTGTATATTAAAGGCCATTGTTCAGTGGATATGGTTTACTTATGGCATTCTACCCA
Organism: Emys orbicularis; assembly: GCF_028017835.1. Classification (NCBI taxonomy): domain Eukaryota; kingdom Metazoa; phylum Chordata; order Testudines; family Emydidae; genus Emys; species Emys orbicularis. The sequence goes on along the minus strand of NC_088683.1, from coordinate 74,941,695 downwards.
GAATCAAACCCCAGAATATGCTGTGGCCAAGTAAACTGTTATAATGAGCTGCTCAGGCAAAAAAGGCACTACAATACATGTGAAATAAGCACAATGGCCTGGAGGAAAAAAGGGCACTACATAAGAAAATGAATGAAGATTAAAACTGAAAGCAAAGCTGGGTAAAAGTAAGTCTCTGATCTCTTTTGAAAGCCCATAAGAGAAAAAATAAGTTAACAAAAACCCAAGAAATATATCAGAGGAATTTGTTCAATACTAAAGACCTCACTTAGACATCCATCTGCTGAAATCCAGCTTCACAGAATCCTAAAGCAATAAATAGGTTAGTTACTCTGTTTCATTAACATGCTCACAGGAAAAAGAGAGTTTTCAGCAACAGTGAGTGGTCAGTATTTCAGTAAAAAAAAGAAATCCAATCCATCAGTGTTGTTCGTTTCATAGTATTCACGGTAACCTTGGCATTTAAACAATGCTTAAGCAAAAGCAGACAAGAAACTGTAGACACAGGAAGTGTCCTCCCCCTCCCCCCATACAGAAGCAGCATTTGGGTTCAGCTTATTTGGATCCATTTTCCTGTTACGTTTTTCCATCTCTTGGTAATAACCGCTTTTCATTTTAGAAAACACATCAATGAAATATGTAAATTCCCTAAAACCATCTTGGTTTATGGGAAAGCAGGGGAAAAAACCCATCAAACATAAAAAAAATCAATTCAATATTTTATTTGTGCAGCAAAAGAGACTGTATTTCCTGAATTAAACTTGTTTTCATTATCCTTATGTGGGTAATTGTTTTAGGGAGATCAAACACAATGTCTGTACTGATTCTTGTTTACCTTTTCAAAATAACAGGCCAAATTCTGCAGGTGTGCTATTGTAAATCTGGATTAATGCCTTCAAACCTTACGTTAGATTTATACTGGTGGAACAGAGAGCAGAATATGCCCATTACACAGCATTTTAGCAGCACAGCTCCTATTGACTTTAAAGGTGGTTCTACAGCTAAAACCTCATGTAGTGCATGCAAAATTTAGAGGTTACTCTTCAAACATATTGATGATAATGGTACCATGCAAAGTATCAACTCTGCCTAGTGTGTCTAATCACATTGTCAACTGGTATCAAATTCTTGGCTTCCTCAGCTTAGATGGAAATTGCTGGGACGAAAAAGGAGTAAGTGACTGCTGATATCCACAAGACACCTATTTGTGTTCCAGGAGCAGGAAGTGGTATGAAACTAGCTTCAGGAAAGGATCAGGGATGTTTTGCAGATGCAGTGTCAGCATAACATGCAGCAGGTGCATACAAATGAGAAAGGTGCAAATAAAGGAGTCATATAAAATAAAAAGGAGTCATATAAAAAATGGAAACTAGGACAGATTACAAAGGATGAATATAGGCAAACAACACAGGAATTCAGGGGCAAGATTAGAAAGGCAAAGGCACAAAATGAGCTCAAACTAGCTACGGGAATAAAGGGAAACAAGAAGACTTTTTATCAATACATTAGAAGCAAGAGGAAGACTAAAGACAGGGTAGGCCCATTGCTCAGTGAAGAGGAAGAAACAGTAACAGGAAACTTGGAAATGGCAGAGATGCTTAATGACTTCTTTGTTTCGGTCTTCACCGAGAAGTCTGAAGGAATGCCTAACCTAGTGAATGCTAATGGGAAGGGGGTAGGTTTAGCAGATAAAATAAAAAAAGAACAAGTTAAAAATCACTTAGAAAAGTTAGATGCCTGCAAGTCACCAGGGCCTGATGAAATGCATCCTAGAATACTCAAAGAGCTAATAGGGGAGGTATCTGAGCCTCTAGCTATTATCTTTGGAAAATCTTGGGAGACGGGAGAGATTCCAGAAGACTGGAAAAGGGCAAATATAGTGCCCATCTATAAAAAGGGAAGTAAAAACAACCCAGGAAACAACAGACCAGTTAGTTTAACTTCTGTGCCAGGGAAGATAATGGAGCAAGTAATTAAGGAAATCATCTGCAAACACTTGGAAGGTGGTAAGGTGATAGGGAATAGCCAGCATAGATTTGTAAAGAACAAATCGTGTCAAACCAATCTGATAGCTTTCTTTGATAGGATAACGAGCCTTGTGGATAAGGGAGAAGCTGTGGATGTGGTATACCTAGACTTTAGTAAGGCATTTGATACGGTCTCGCATGATATTGTTATCGATAAACTAGGCAAATACAATTTAGATGGGGCTACTATAAGGTGGGTGCATAACTGGCTGGATAACCGTACTCAGAGAGTTGTTATTAATGGTTCCCAATCCTGCTGGAAAGGCATAACAAGTGGGGTTCCGCAGGGGTCTGTTTTGGGACCGGCTCTGTTCAATATCTTCATTAACGACTTAGATATTGGCATAGAAAGTACGCTTATTAAGTTTGCAGATGATACCAAACTGGGAGGGATTGCAACTGCTTTGGAGGACAGGGTCATAATTCAAAATGATCTGGACAAACTGGAGAAATAGTCTGAGGTAAACAGGATGAAGTTTAACAAAGACAAATGCAAAGTGCTCCACTTAGGAAGGAACAATCAGTTTCACACATACAGAATGGGAAGAGACTGTCTAGGAAGGAGTATGGCAGAAAGGGATCTAGGGGTTATAGTTGACCACAAGCTAAATATGAGTCAACAGTGTGAAGCTGTTGCAAAAAAAGCAAACGTGATTCTGGGATGCATTAACAGGTGTGTTGTGAGCAAGACACGAGAAGTCATTCTTCTGCTCTACTCTGCGGTGGTTAGGCCTCAAGTGGAGTATTGTGTCCAGTTCTGAGCACCGCATTTCAAGAAAGATGTGGAGAAATTGGAGAGGGTCCAGAGAAGAGCAACAAGAATGATTAAAGGTCTTGAGAACATGACCTATGAAGGATGGCTGAAAGAATTGGGTTTGTTTAGTTTGGAAAAGAGAAGACTGAGAGGGGACATGATAGCAGTTTTCAGGTATCTAAAAGGGTGTCACAAGGAGGAGGGAGAAAACTTGTTCACCTTAGCCTCTAAGGATAGAACAAGAAGCAATGGGCTTAAACTGCAGCAAGGGAGGTTTAGGTTGGACATTAGGAAAAAGTTCCTAACTGTCAGGGTGGTTAAACACTGGAATAAACTGCCTAGGGAGGTTGTGGAATCTCCATCTCTGGAGATATTTAAGAGTAGGTTAGATAAATGTCTATCAGGGATGGTCTAGACAGTATTTGGTCCTGCCATGAGGGCAGGGGACTGGACTCGATGACCTCTCGAGGTCCCTTCCAGTCCTAGAATCTATGAATCTATGAAAGAAGAGCGCAGTGAAAGCTCATTGCTTTTTATCCTCTCATATAATTCCAGAACAAGGGAACTTACAATGAAACTAAATAGCACTAAATTTAGAACATATGGTAAAGAATACTTCTTTACAAAGGGTATTATCAAGTTGCTAGCATCAACTCAGAATATCGTGGCTGGATAATTTTCGTGACCACTATTACTTTGGTCCATAAAGTAAGCTGAGACAGCTATTATATTAATCAAATGTCATGCTTCAAATAATAAGCTAATCACTTACGAGGGTAAAGAAAAAAATCTCTCTTCTCCACCTCAAGCTCAGCACTGAATAGCTAAATACTTCCAGAGGACATCACCATCCTGAGAAAAATCTGATACTGGCCCCCGACTGAAAACAGTACACCAAGCTTGACTGACCTTTAACTTGAACTAGTATGGAAATTTATATATTTCTGCGCAGTAAACATGACACATATATCACTGAGGTAATCCTGTTGTACAATATTTATTCACCAAATGTTAGACAAGACATATTGATTTAATATTAATTGTATTAAATATTTATAATTAAAAGGTGATTAACAGAGGAACAGGTCTAGAACAACCTCTCTCTCACACAATGTATGAATTGGGTGACTGTATTTCCCAAAGTAAAAACGAGACACCATGTGGGGCTAGCCTGAGCACCCTCTCTCCTGCGTGCGGGGCTGGCCCAAGCCGCCTGGCGTTGTTTTGTGGAGCTGGCCTTAGCTGCCCGGCGTTGCTGCTCGCCCAAGCTCCTCCGAGCAGGGCTGGCCCGAGCTGCCTGCCATCACTGCTCGCCCCCGTAAACGTTCCTCCGTGCCCACCTAGGGGAACATGCCCCACTTTTTTTTTTTGTTTGTTTTTTGCAAAACTGGGCATAGGGTCAGTTGGCGAGATCAAACGGGACAAGTGCCCAGTTTGCCAAAAAAGTCGAGATGGCTGGGACAGGGCTTAAAAAGGGGACTGTCCCGGCCAAAATGGAATGTATGTTCACCCTATAGATGCATAATTGCATTATACATGGGCACTACCTGTAATTGTTATCTAAAAGAAGAAGGACAGATGTTTATCCCAAGTAAAGCTTTCAATAACCACAAAAGGGAAAAGAGCAGAAAACTTTGAAGTTTTGCCATCAGCTCTAATTTACCTGGGAAGTGTTAGATACTACTTTGATAGGCACTACATACAATCATGGGATGGACATACACAATACAATTATATTAGACTGAATGTGAGAAAAATGCTAATGTAAAGAATACCGTTACAAAATGCTAAGGCCAATGTTTAGTTTTCACACAGCATCCGTGGAGCTCAAAAGCACATGGCTTTATATTCTATACAGTGGATACAATCAATCTGTATTTAATTACTCTCCTTGCACAAATGTCTAGCAGGTTTTTAAAGTGCAGAAGTGACTACCTACTACACATTTTCAAAGTTAAGAATCCATAGCCATTAAATCAGCATTATTTGCAAATGAGTACTGAGAAGTCTTTTACACCACTCTAGTTTGCACATACAATGCTGAAAGGAATATAACGGTAAGAAATCATTCATATTTTATCATAAAACAAATTAATCTGAATGGAAATTAGAAACTGTGTGTTAGCATAAATATTCAAAACACACACTAAAGCAGAAGAATAACAGTACAGGGGGGAGGGATAGCTCAGTGGTTTAAGCATTGGCCTGCTAAACCTTGGGTTGTGAGTTCAATCCTTGAGGGGGGCCATTTAGAGAACTGGGGTAAAAATCTGTCTGGGGATTGGTCCTGCTTTGAGCAGGGGGTTGGACTAGATGACCTCCTGAGGTCCCTTCCAACCCTGATATTCTAAGACCTAAGTTGTCAGAAGACAGGTGCTTGTATGTAATAAATGAATAAAAAATACATATTGGTAACCACTTCTCTTAGTTTCTACAATTATATCTATCTAAGACACAACCATTCATGCACACATAATACATTCCAAGAAATACCAATCACAGGCACACTCTGGAATGCAAAGGAGTGTCAGACAAGGATAAACAATTATTTAAAACAATTATAACCTCTGAACAATTAATGTTTTCAAAATGTTTTAGAAACTGGGGAGGTATATACTGAAGCAGATATTCAAATTTTACCTGCCAACCTAAGGCGCTATAGGGAAGACTGTGTCAGAGGGCAAATACGTAAGGAGGTCTCCATTATAGCCACGTCCCTCACCATTATTGTATTTCTGAATAAATAAGGCTACCATAAAGCCATTCTGCCTTGTACAGAGAAAGCAGAGTGAGTAGAAGATGATGGATGTTCTATCTAGTTGGAATGTGTCTGATTATATTCTCTTCTAGCTGTATCTGTAGTATTCTGTACTAATCCTTATTATGGATTAGGCCATTTGCTAAATTTTAGTGGGAATGGTATGAAAACGCACAAATTCTAGTCAGCAGAAACATTACTTCTGAGTATGCGCAACAATATCTGCATCTTTATTAAAACTGAAAATAAGATGCAAATTTAAAAGTGATGGAAATTAATCTTTTAAATAGGATGTGGCACTTTTACCAAAGGATGTGGCAAGTACTCCAGCACCTGGAACCTTTAAGTCAAGACTGGTTGTCTTTATAAAGGCTATGCTCTAGCTCAACCACAAGTTAGTGGGCTTAATGAAGGAATAGCTGGGTGAAATTCTATAGCCTTTGTTATGCAGGAGGCTCATAATGATCCCTTCTGGCCTTAAAATCTATGGAAGATTTTTAGCGGATCCCTAAACTGGCTCCCTTTGAGACAATACAATGTAGACTCTAGATAGTGTATCTTGGTGTAGCCGGACAGACTCAGGTGCTGAAGCTGAGGCAATATGCAGGAGGGAGACTGAAAATGTCCCTTTGAAACACATAGCATATTCTTCCCAAATTCACACATCCTCTGTTCCATTTCACCTTAGTAAAGTGTGTGAACTTTACTCCCAACATTCTGTTCATCTCAAGGAAGTGTGAAGTTCAAAGTCCAGTTCAGACTGTTTAAATGCTGACAGGCACAATCAGTTTCTCTCTCTGTTTCTTTTTAATTTTCCTTTAAAAACATCAATTAGGTGCAACAGTATGATTAAAACATTAAGGTGTGTATACAAACACACACATCAGGAAATATCAATTATTAAGTGGATTTTTTTTAAACATCCTTCCTATGCCCAATGTTGCTGCTCCGGGAGGAAATTAATCTCTTCCATTTCTCTTTGTCATTTGTTGCTGCTTCCATTTGTTCTATGGTGTTGAGAATGATTATTCTGCCCTCACTGCTAAGAGTTCTTCTTAAAGTTTTTCTTCAGCATCCTTTTTCCTCACACATGTTGGTTTCCACTTGACAGCTTCACGTGGGAATCTGTGGTTGGCATCCAGAGTACATCCCTCAAATATGTCCAGAACTTCTTTCTGATTCTGGTAGAAAGGAGCTGATGGTTGATGATTTCTCAGATCACTTTGTTGGGGTGAAGTCTTTCCAATCAATGCCCAGAATCTTTCGGATGCACTTATTTTCAAAGGTGTCTAGTTTTCTAACATTTTAGTAGATCTTCCGCTCTCATAGCCATATATTAGTACCGAGATTATATTTACATTGAAAATTCTCAGTTTTATTCTGGTGCCATGTTTCTTTGATTCCCATATGCTGTTGAGTTTAGTAAGTGCTGTGGATGTCTTTGCTATCCTTGATGTCACTTCCTTTTTGAGGTCTCCATTGGCTAATATGGTGCTGCCCAGGTAGACAAACTGTTCTTCTTTCTTGATACTTTTGCCTTCTAATGTGATGTTAGTACTTGACGTCTGGGGTTTCAATAATGTTCATTTTAGTATAAATAATTCTTGACCCTGATTGGCCTGCTATTTTAGCCAAGCTGTCAGTCTTTGTAACTTTTCAGAGGTGTTACTCATAGACTCATAGACTTTAAGGTCAGAAGGGACCAATATGGTCATCTAGTCTGACCTCCCGCATGATGCAGGCCACAAAAGCTGACCCACCCACAACAGAATCTTCCAGCCTGCGACTCCTGCCCTATGCTGCGGAGGAAGGCGAAAAACCTCCAGGGCCTTTGCCAATCAACCCTGGAGGAAAATTCCTTCCCGACCCCAAATATGGCGATCAGCAGAACCCCGAGCATACAGGCAAGATTCTACAGCCGGACCCTCAGTGTTGCTCAGTAATGTAAAATCATTAGCACAGTCTAGGTATTTGCCATCTAACCATGCTGTGTTGGCATTTGTGTTGCTAATACATTTTTTCATTATCTAGTTTATGGAAATACCAAGCAACAGTAGAAATAAAACACAACCCTGTTTCATGCCCGTGTCTACACTGAACCACTCTGTTGTGTGGTTGTTCACCCTGACAGAGCACTTTGCCTCTTTGTATGTGGGCTTGATGATATTGATGACTTTATCTAGGATTCTGTAGTATTGAAGAATATTCTACAATGTATGTCTGTGCAGGATGTCAAATGCCTTTTTAAAATCAATCAAATTGATTCATAGGGGACCTTGCTATCCTATACTTTCTTCTGTGATGGTCCTTAGTGTGAATATCTGATCTACACAGGATCTACACATAAGCCCATCAAAAGGAAAGACAGGAAAAGGTTTACAACTGAAGTAGCACAGAAAAGCAGATGGGCAGAGCATTTCAAAGAAGTCCTCAAATAGAACCAGTCCCACCTCAGCATCAAATTTTGATGAAACATGAATCTGATCAACTTGACATCAACATTAGTCCAATAGAGATGTCAGAAGTACAGGCTGCAATCAAAAAAATGAAAAATATCAAAGTGACCAGAGATTATCACATTAGAACAGACATGCTAAAAGTACTTTATAATACCATCTTAATAAAAAGACAGAGCTTTTTGAAGAAACTTGGGAAAAAGTGACCCCTCCTGACCAATGAGGACATGGAATCATTGCCAGAATACTCAAAAAGGATGATCTTACTCTCTGTTGTAGGGTAAGGCTTCTGCCGCGTGATAACACACAGGATGAAAGAGGCAGTGGACACAAAGATTAGAGAAGAGCGGGCTGGATGTAGACCCAAGAGATCCTATGTAGATCAGATATTAAATGGAGAGCTTAAATAACATATGATGTAATAATGTAATAATTATTCAGCCTTGACAGTGTCTCTTTGAACATAGTAGTGCATCACCATTTCTCCAAATATGGAACCAAATGGTGCCATTTCGCCACTAGAATGCATAGAGGGCAATGCGGAGCCACAGTGAGCCATAGGCAGCTCTGTACATAGGTGGCCTGCACAAGCCTTTAGTGGTGCCTTGGCTGTTCCCCAGCCTTTCTGGAAAGATGTATACTCATGGGGGTGCAGGATGGAGCAGTCCCTGTAATAAGGGCAGCTCTTGAGCAGGGTGAACAGGAGGCTCTTTCCTTGCTCTGCTCCCCGACCCACACACCTGTGTAAGGCTCAGCCACAACCTGGCCCATGTTAACTACCATTTTACTTATATTATTTGCCTCTTTAGTATCATATAACTATAATACATGGCAGTGGGTGACAACAGTCCACATACACTCATTGTTTTGTTTCACTCCACCAATGAGTTACAGTCATATTCAACCAATCAAAAACAAGTCTATTACAATGTCAACCATCATATTCTCTCAGATCTCAGAATTGTTTTCAGTCACCTGTAGGCTAATATACAATACACCCAAATGTTCAAGAGCAAGATCCAATGCCTCATCTGTTATTTATTAATTAATCTGATTTGGATTCCAAAGCTCAGGGTGGCTGCATTATACCACTCAGATTTAGAATATGAGTATTAACCCTAGATAGAACGAGCAGAGTGCAATTAAGACTGGCAAACGTGCATGAGAAATGTGGTTTATCAGATGGTTGCAAATTTATGTACCACATAACTATCCCCATTGCATGTGTGAGGTATGTGTCTGTCTCCATTGTAGGTGGTCAGAAGGGAGGATAGATAGATTTTACTCACTATGTCTAATATACATGCAGTGGAACTTGCACTGAGGACACAGTCAATAAATAATCCCTTGCTTTAAGCAATAACGTTAAGGTCTCCCAAAGGCTAACAATAGAATTTTGTTCAACATTTAGTTAAAGACCAATGATCTGATCCAAAGCACATTGAAGTCTGTGGAAATCTTTCCATTGACTTCAGTGGGCTTTGGATCAGGCCCTAACTCTGCTAAGGTAACTGACTTTTGTTGGTCCCTGAAGTGGTTGCTTAAGATGTTTCCTTCCATATTCAGATAACAACAAAAATATTAAAAGTTACCTTTTAAGCATATACCTATATGAAATTTAAATAATATATCCCAAAACATGATACCCAGCGGGTTTCCTTTCAAAGCTGAGGGACCTATATTAATGCATAACCCAGGTGCATGGCACTGACCCAGCCTTATACTGTGTCAGATCAAACTTCAGTAAAACAGCCCGGTATGTATTTTATAACAAAGTTATAAAATTTGATAGGAAAAGTGGTAATGGCAATCTTTAAAATCTAAAATGTATTTTGCAGGTTTATGAAAAGAATATTTTTTCCCATTAGAGTATTTTACATATGAACCTGCCTTAAAAACAGCTCTATAGTACTGACATCTCCATTACTATCAGCAGTTGGGACACCAGGCGTTTGGAAAAATGAGGTGGATTATTAGGTATGATCAGTCATCTCTACACAAACCACCAGTGGTTCTCAGAACACAGTTTGGAAACACCTGACATAGAACAATTTTGTATTATTGTTTCAGTAGGCTTTTGCTATTAGCAATGTGAATCTTGTGCATGTGGGGTTAGTGCTAACTTGCCTCCTTAGTCAACAATTACGAGTAAGGCCGTTATATCTTTTTGAATGGTCTCCAAAGGGAAGTGATGGAAGTCCCAGTGCTTGAGTAATTTAAAACCAAGCTAGATAAAGCATTCTAGAATATACTATAGGGAATATTCCTCCATGGGCAGGTGGATGGACTTGATAACTTAATAGGTCTCTTCAACTATAACTTCATGATAAATCTCAACACCGGATGAGAATTTCAGAGAAGGAAATAAAGTATAGGTTTGGGGTGATATTCAAACCATGTAAAAAAATATGAATTTAGCCCTGGTCGCCGGTGTCTGCAGTTGTTTACATAAAGTGGCAAGAAATTTACAATTAGACTCGTGGTTTTGGATGTTTCAGTTTTGGGTACGCAATGTAAGATACCTTCAAATGGTCTCAAGTATCGAAGGGGTAGCCGTGTTAGTCTGGATCTGTAAAAGCAGCAAAGAGTCCTGTGGCAACTTATAGACTAACAGACGTATAGGAGGGAGGAGAAACTGTAGGAGAACACTTCAACCTCCCTGGACACACAATAGCAGATTTAAAGGTAGCTATCCTGCAGCAAAAAACCTTCAGGACCAGACTTCAAAGAGAAACTACTGAGCTTCAGTTTATCTGCAAATTTGACACCATCAGCTCAGGATTAAACAAAGACTGTGAATGGCTAGCCAACTACAAAAGCAGTTTCTCCTCCCTTGGTGTTCACACCTCAACTGCTAGAAGAGGGCCTCATCCTCCCCGATTGAACTAACCTCATTATCTCTAGCCTGACTCACTCTTGCTTGCATATTTATACCTGCCTCTGGAAATTTCCACTACATGCATCCGAAGAAGTGGGTATTCACCCACGAAAGCTCATGCTCCTATACGTCTGTTAGTCTATAAGGTGCCACAGGACTCTTTGCTGCTTCAAATGGTCTGATTTCCAGAAAGTGATAAGCATGCAGCATCTGAACATCAGACCCCTTTTACTCACTTTACTTTTACAAATCACTAGTCACTTCTGTAAATCTTTGCAGTACATTTACTTGATACATAGTTACACATGCCAAATGACGTAATGAATAACAAAATGACCTAAGCTAACAGTCATTATAGCTATAATAATTAGATCACACAGAATTGCTAGAATTTTTGCAGTTTTGTGGAACACAATTCCTTACAAGTTGCTTTTAGTGAAGGCATTCATGCCCACAAGTGAAAAGGAGAAGTCCATAACTCATGATGTAACATGTAATAAAAGAGGGGATATTCTTAAAGAAATCTGTTTTCCTTCAGCAGCTCACATTTCAGTGAGCAAATACAAAAATGAATAGAAGTGAAGACATTCCGGCCACCCTGAAAGCCTTACAGTTATAAATTCTCTTGTGTTCAAATCAGTGGACTGGACTTTCTAACCATATATATTCCCGAATAAATTAACCATTGTCAGCATAATATACTGTACATCAACTGCATTTCTCTTTTGATGTGACCTAAAATACTGTGAATATGGAATAAAAACTGTCTGGGGTTGCACACAACTGGTTCACACAAATATCTTCAAAGAGTCCTGTGGCACCTTATAGACTAACAGATGTACTGGAGCATAAGCTTTTGTGGGTGAATACCCACTTCGTCAGACGCACGCGAAAGCTTATGCTCCAATACATCTGTTAGTCTATAAGGTGCCACAGGACTCTCTGTTGCTTTTTACAGATCCAGACTAACATGGCTACCCCTCTGATACTTGACAAATATCTTCATTACTTCACATTCAAACCTTCCATGAGACTGTAAAATATTCCCAGTAAAGCAATGGCTCCAGGAATGTATCATTTATTTCTGGGGTTTACTGTCCTAGGAGCAAAAACTACTGCTTTGTAAGGATTTTGCACTTTACAGCTCTCAACCTAAAAGCTCAGATTGATGAAAGACACACACATTATCTACAGATGGCTAAAAGGTCCATTTTATAGCTTTTTGATTTCTATGTTATTATACTCACAGGGCCCAATTATCATCTCACAATAGATTTACAATGGAGTAACTCCATTGACTTCAATGCAGATACTCCAGATTTAAACTTGCCTGAATCAGTCCTATTGCTTTTTTGAGTTTGTAAAACAATATCCATTGTTAATTTTCTATTTTTAACTGAATTTGATGCTCATCTAACGAGTCAGATTGATAGCCACAGAGACTGTATTTCTCCATTTATCCAAAGAACAGGTATGCTATGTACGGCAGCAAGTGTCTCAGCATTGGCATACCAATGTGTTTCAACTGCCACCTAGACAAACGTTTAGCGAGTGAGAAGCTAGTTTAATCTCCATGCTACCATAGCCTCCTTGCTGAGACTTCTAATAGGGTACAAATTAGTTCCAGTTTAGTGGGGGATTTTTGAGATGTGGACATCTGCTCACAACCTATATACTAAGAACACACACTAATTTTACAGAGGCCATTAAACAGCTAGCTATTAATGGTCTTGGCGGGATTTGAACCACTGGTTCTAGAGGTGAAATGCTCTATATATCTCACTACCTTTCCCATAAGCATGGCTAATTTCTTATGGTTTGTCATTTGTACTAGCTTTTCTGAGATGCTTTTTCTTTAGAGTTTGTATCTTAGAATAATTTCCATGAGAGTCAGTAAACAAAGATTTGCTGACAATTAAGGCATTTAGAGGAAAGAACTAAGCTGAGCTTCCTAATTAGAAGATAGGACACAAAAATGTCAGAAAACAATGCAATTTATAACTGACCAATAATGTGAGAATTTAAATCTTGGTAAGCATGCACCATCTGAAAATCAGACCTCTTTTACCCTCACTTTTACAAATCAAAATGTCAACAGCTGCACTGGTTATGAATGAAGGCTTGAGTAGGAAATGTGCAACTCTGGAAATCCAAATTTAGGGCCTTGTATGCTATCTAAACCTCTGGATCTGCAGGGTAGTAGGAGTGGTTGGGCGCAGGTAGAGTAGATATGCCATAGGGGCAGCATTTGCAATCCATTCATACCTCAGAGGGAGGCTCAGGAAAGGGAGCTTTCCAAGATGGGTTGGGAAAGGATCCACTAGACACATGATTGGCTAGACCTAATGGCTGAGAAGGTGGTAGGCAAGGGCTGTGATCACTATTTCAGATGATAGATTGCAATAAAGGCAGCTGAGGGGCTGAAACCCTAATGAGTTTGGAGCATGTGAATTCCATCCACTTAATTCCCTCAGAAAGCCCATTTTACTCAAGCATTTTATGGGCCTGAATCAGATGGTATCTAGGCAGAGTTGACCTCATCCTAGGAACAGAAATATAAGTCTCCTTGGTATACATGACACAAATGAAACTGTGGGTTAAGTGGTCTGCTTGATTAGATACGAAGTGCGATCCACTTTCTACTGTGTTTCTAGCCATTTAAATTATGAAGGTTGTTTATCCTTCCCAAGAACTTATCATTCCTTTTGTATCCTGTAGGGACAGTGATTGGGTTTTTGGCAATGAGGAGGGTTACAAAACATTTCTTATTTATATAAATGACAGAATTTGTCTCCTGGCATCTCAAGACAATACCCCCCAAATAAATAAGCCCAAATTGAAATTCCCACATAATGTGAAAAAGCCAGTCTTGTGAAATGTTTGGAGCTCTGTTTTATTTGTTTTTTTTCTCTCCATATTTAGCAGTGTCTGGAGGTCATTATTAGCCTGATTATTTCAGGCCCTACTCGAGTAGCAGGATGATCATTCAAAAATTGTGGCTGAGCTGCAGACAAGCCATGGAAAATCACGGAAAAGTAATAATGGGCTTTATTATTTGCGGTAATAAGATCCATTATTACTTTTGCGTGATTTTCCCCTGTCGGCCACCTGTGACTCAGAGCGGGGGCTCCTGAGGTCAGCCACCTGGGGCTGAGAGCAGCAGCTCCGGCCCCCTGGGGCTGACAGTGAGAGTTCGCGACTGAGAGCAAGGGTTCCCGCTATTGACAGCCTGGGTCTGAGAGCAGGGGCTCTCGCTGTCAGCCCCATGGCTGAGTGTGGGCCCAGGACTCCCGCTCTCAGCCCCGTGCACAGCAGCACTCGCACTGTCAAAACTGAAGTGGAAGCCTAATATTGCAGGATCCACAATTTCTGTAATGTTGCTAATTAAGTAGGGCCTTACTGATTACAAAAGCATGCACTCATTAATATGTTTTGGCTGATATAACCTACAACTCCATGGATTAAATTACTCTTTTTTTCCTCAGGTGATCATGGCAATTAAATCAGACCTTGATAACTCTGGAGTGAGGGGAAAAGGGAACATGATTAGAAAGGCTCATTAGGAAATAAAGCACGCTCAGACCACAGGATTCAGCCACACTGATGCAGCAGGAATGACTAACACTGATCCAGAATTACCCAGAAGACAATAATAAGTAGGATTTGTAAAGGAGAGATTCTGAATATACGCCTTTCCAGGTCCTACTTTCGCTGCAACGTAGTGCTTTTGGATACATTGCAGAACCTACTTTTCCTGGTTTCATAAGGAATTACCTTCCAAATGGCAGTATCTCGTGTTATATGCAAGAGACTTTAAATCTCTGCAAACTAAAAACGCACCGAGGAAATATGATCAGATGAGCTGACAAAAAGAACTACCTTCTTGTAAAACTCACTAAAAATACATTGTGATCAGCCTAAAATTTGAACCATTGTTAGCTGTGTTGGTTTCTGCAGCTTTTTCCACTGTGGGATGTTCGTCATGATAACTAAAGAATGTTTATTATAATCTTCAAGGATGTGAATGAATGAATAAATAAACATAATCTTTCAAAAACAAGAATAATTAAACTGCTCTAACATACATGTGATTAAACTCACTGAATCCAGGGCATGTGCCTACTCTACTGTGTAGATTTTCTACGGAAAAATCAGTATCTTTAAAAAAAAATATCCCCGCCCTCACAAATTCTCCCATCATGACCTTACATTAAGAACAAACTACAGACTGTCTGCTTGTATTCACTGCAAGAGTCTAACTTCCCTGTTGATTTAAATGCACTTTCTTTCATCTCAATTCCAACAGATTTCTCAAGTCTTTTGTGCGTCAGCTGAACCTGGGGGTACTGTTATTATGTGTCCTGTTTTCATATGCTGATTCAGGGAGGAATTTAGTGCTTAGTTGGCTGATGGACCGAGGACAACAGAATATTTGAAGGCTAAAGTGTACTTGTCCACATTCTTTCCTTTGGGACTTCTGAAAGCCATTTTTCTCAGGAGTATATTCAGTCATTCTGTTTAATGCAGGATTAATCTGTAATCCACAAGGCACTGAAAAAAGCAGAAATTAATCAACCAAATGTCTTTTCTCCACTTCTACTCCTACTCAGTGTTGTCTTTTAATTAAAATAAAGCTTTTGCTCAACTAGAACTTTAAAAAAAATCTTCGCCAATCCATCATTATAATTTCTTTTATCTGTAGAATTTTCTTCCGTCATTTGTTGAATACAGGCACTTTGTTAAGTTTTCCCTATTTCCACACACACAATTTAAAAACTGCACTGAAAAATTTTAACTTCCTTAATCTAAAATTGATATTGATTTTAGTCATCTTCTCAGGGCCAATTTAAGGAAAAATCAAAGGGATTTCAGAGGGATGACACTGTTATAATGGAAAAATCAATAAGGTATAACAAAAAATAAAAAAAAACTAACTTTGCTTATTCCTAAAGTCTAAATTTTGTTATGGAAAATGGGTTTTATTAAACTTGATATGAACAGAAGCATTTTCATTATTAATATTATTATTATTATTATTTAATTTGATTGAAAACAAGACAGCAGGCAGAGTTTGGATGGATGCATTTCTTGTATTCTGGCAATCCCAAATGCACAACCACTAGGCTAATATAACAAAAATCTCTGCAATAACTAGGAAGTGACATTGGCCAGTCAAGCTTCACTGTCCAAAGTAAGAACTGTGTTTGCACCCTTTACTCATGTTAGGCGATGTCTAAACTTGCAGATGTACAGCACCGGGAGTTAAACCAGCCCTCAGAGACAGCAGCAGGGAAAGCACTGTTGTGTGTTCACACTGTGCTCCTTGTGACTGTGGAGCATGTCCACATTAGCAGCTCTTGCAATGCCACAGAGAGCAGTGCATTGTGGTAGCTATCCCAGTGTGCAAGTGGCTGCAGCGTGCTTTGGAAAGGGTTTGCAATGCCTAATGGGGCTGGCACAGCATCACATGATGCAGGTTTCCCAATCCCATTTTTCCAGGGCATCCTACTAGATTGCCAGCTGCTTTTCAAATCGGGGGGCGTAGAGTATAACAGGGAGTGTGTTGTGTGTATGTGGGGGGAGAGACTGTGTTTTGGGGGACAGAGAGTGTGTCAGCATGCTGCCTTGTAAGGAGCATTCGACAGTAATGGTTTGCTTTGTGTCCTGGAGCAGATAAACATGCCGGCTGTCAGAAACGGAGCTTTGAAAGGGGATAGCCGCATGCCTGCAGCCGAGTTCAAAACAATGACGAGAGTGGCCACTTAACTTCAAGGGATTATGGGACATTTCCAGAGGCCAATCACAGTGCAGTAATGCAACATGTCATCAAACTGACACCCCCGCGCTTCAGCCAGGGCACAGAAAGCTCTATGCTTCACGTGGGTGTGGATTACCAGGAGCGCTCCAGCCGCGGAGTCCAAGTGCTCTAAGTGCCTTGTCACCTTGGACACCTCAGGAGTTAGGGCACCCGGGGCTGATATAATGCACTCTAACTTGCACGTATAGACAAGGCCTTAGTTAGCACTCAAACACATGGAGCCCCATTTGAGTCATTAGAGATTGGGAATATTCATGTGTGTAAATGCTACTCAGTGTGAATACAGGTTGTTGAATTGGGCACCTGAGGGTAAAATTTTATCCTTGTGTAGAGGGCCAACCTCAGGCCTATGCACCATTTATGTCTTGCTAGAAGCCTATTTTGAGGGCTTACCATAAGTGAGATTTAAGTAATGCACAGGTCTTACACTGGCCCCCTGCACAGGGGTGAATTGCTAAAACCAACCAACCAGCCAACACAGTTGTAAAAAGTTTTCCATATTCCTCCAGTGTTAATAATATAGATTAGTATTATTGACCAAGTAAGCATTTTGACAAAAATATATTTTATAGGATTTTTCATCTACAAATACCATAGTATAGGCTGGATATTTAGATTTTCTTGGGAAAGGGGTTTTGCAATATCTAATATGAATATAACTATTCCAAGGAATTTTTGCTCTTAATTTCACTGGAAACTATTGTTTTATATAAAATCTAATCTAAGCATCCCCTGGCGGTATCTGCAATCCACACACTGCACTGCTGTATGAAAGAAAGAAGTAGAAAAGACTACAAACAAGGCCTAACACATCTAGTGATTCTGTCCAAAATGAGTGAAGTGCAAAAACGAAGGCCTTGTCAACACTGAGTATTTCATGCATGCATTAGTGCAAACCCCAAAGCCAGACAAGCAAAACTGTATAAACAAACTTTCCCCTGCTTGAAACTGGACTGAAAGGCACAGATGTAAATTGCTGCTTATAGTGGTTTGGCCTGTGTACACGAGAGGTTTGCACTGGTGTAGCTACACTGACGACTGTAACCAGGGTTCATCCCCAACATAGACAAGGCTTAAAACAGCATTAACTGTGAAAAGCAGGTGAGTTCTTTAAATTTCCACATGGATATTCTACAGGAACAGATTATTCTTATTTAATATTTTTTAAATTTTGACAATATTTTTACATTACCAATCTCTAATTCAAGGGAAATAGTAAAAGTTGGCAAGAGCTAAGAATGACCATTCCATCCTCCACCCAAATGTCAATTATGCTTTTAAAAATATGTGGTTATTAAGAACAAGAGACTCAAATTTCTGAAATGAAGACGACTGCTAGGCATGGTGCAGTTATTCTTTGGTTTCTTTGTTGTGTTTCAATTAGTTTGAAAATGAATATCAGCAGTCCTTTCCATTCCAGGACTAGGCCTCTTTGACCTCCTTCTCCGGTGCAGCAAATGCTCCTGGCATTCTGAGGGTGCACTCTGATTAGTTTGGGTGTAGGCTTCTTAGTTGAATCATAGTTTTTTGGTCCATCTATTTTGCTGAACTCTGGATCACTGGCTGATACCTGCTTCCTTCTCTTTTCTATAAATCACTGTGAATTTTGACTTCAAAAGGGAAGAGGGAAGTAAGACTCAAACCTTATCTTATGAGCAAAGGTTAAATTCAATAAATGTGATATTTTAATCAGATGATAGTGAGTAAATGAAAAAACAGCTAGGTATCACCCAACTCTACCAGAATATTAAAGCAAGAATTTTCAAAACTTCAGTGGATGTAACTGAGGACAGAGTTTGGTCCAGAGAGCAGTTAGACCATGAGACCTATGGAGAAGTATAATAGCCATTAAGCATATTATTTTTAAGACAGCAAGTCTAAACAAATTAGGCTATATATTGCCTCCAGGGCATATGACCAAACTTCCAATTGGGGGAGTGCGGCTTATAGTCCTTTAATAGTTCATTTCTGTCCTTGTTGTGGAGGGTGCATAGTTGTTTTGAGACCGATATAAAACGTAGATGGACATTTTAGAGTAGAGTAAGAGTTGTATATTTGTGCCCAGCAAACCTTGACAATGGTCTGTAAAGATGAATTCATCTTACTGGTGTCTTATGAGTGAGGTACTTTTAGAAACCACTTGACAAACTCTGAAACACGAACTGTGCACATGCAGAAACTTTCCTCACATATTTACATTAAATAGGAATGCAAATGTGGTGGTGGGGGAGGGGAATCCTGATTTTATTGTCCTCATCACTCAATATCTTTTTAAACTAAGAACATCCTTCCATATTCGTACATTTGAAATCATTACAAAGGGAAGAAAAGACTTTCTAAAATCTCGCATATTGCTTACTGGATACCCTTATGTAGTAGGGTAGACGTTCGCATAAGCAGGTGGCCAACACCTTTGCACTGTAAAAATCCAGGAATTACTGAATACCAAGAATAAGAATAATTTTAACACCCACAATGCAAACTCCAGAAGACTGTAAATCTTCACTCTCTTGGAACAATCCAATGCTACATTTCTATGGGAAACACATTTAAGCAGATGCATCTGTGTTTTTAAAGAAAACTAATATTACA
Source organism: Emys orbicularis (assembly GCF_028017835.1). Taxonomy (NCBI): domain Eukaryota; kingdom Metazoa; phylum Chordata; order Testudines; family Emydidae; genus Emys; species Emys orbicularis. The sequence continues at coordinate 74,922,412 of NC_088683.1, read as the reverse complement.
TAGCAAAGTCATATTGATAGGATATGGTTTTCCCATACTCTAATTGGTCTTTTTTATTACCAAAGTATTTATATACATCCTTACAGTATATTTAGTTACCATTACTGCTATACTCTCTGGAAGTATCATAGAAAGATGAACAAATAAAAATCTCCTCAGGCCACAAAAACAGAATGCCAGATTTCAAGGCCCTTCTATTCACATGACCCTTCCTGTAAACTATTTCTAGTTAGTAGTTTGTATCACCTTCCCATCTTCCTGTCTCCAGTGCTTTGAACTCTCACTGAGAATTCTAATGTAGCACAGACTTATGAAGCAGGGAACAGAACAGCTGCTATTTATTTCACTTTAGTTCTCTCGTGCTCTGCATTTGCAGGTGGTGGAAGGAAGTAAAACACTTATGCCAAAAACTCTTAGGCCAATTCAACACAGGTTGACAATTATCAACACTGACAGGGCTGATCACTTACGGAGTTATGTGCACAACCAGACACAGATTTAACATTCACTTTTGAACCAGAAAATATACAGGTGTGAAGTCCAGGGTGCTATTTCTATTACGATACAATGCACTTTATATTCATGTGATACAAATTACAAAGCTGTGTTATTCATAGGAATGCAAAATTCTCATGAAGATACACCGACTCATTAATTCATTTATCTGAGGTTAAAAGAAAAGGCTTTCATACATGAAGTGAGAATTTATTGAGAAATAATGAAGTAACTGTATCTGCAGTCAGGACTGGATTTAGGGGTAGGCGACCCAGGTGATCACCTGGGGTGTCGGGCTTCGGGGTGCTGGGCTCAGGGTGCTCTTTTTGTTGTTAGCAACAAGAGGGAAAATAGAATGTTTGAAATAACACATTTCACATATGAGAACATAAGAATGGCCCTACTGGGTCAGACCAAAAGTCCATCTAGCCTAGTATCCTGTCTTCCAACAGTGGCAAATGCCAGGTGCCCTAGAGGGAATGAACAGAACAGGTAATCATCAAGTGATCCATCCCCTGTCACCCATTCTCATCTTCTGGCAAACAGAGGCTAGGGACACAATCCCTGTCCATACCGACTAATAGCCATTGATAGACCTATCCTCATGAACTTATCTAGTTCTTTTTTTAAACCTGTTATAGTCTTGGCCTTCACATCTTCTGGCAAGGAGTTCCACAAGTTGACTGTGTGTTGTGTGAAAAAAATACTTCTGTTTGTTTTAAACCTACTGCCTATTAATTTCATTTGGTGACTCCTAGTTCTTGTGTTATGAGAAAGAGTAAATAACACTTCCTTATTTACTTTTTCGACACTAGTTATCATATCCCCCCTTAGTTGTCTCTTTTCCAAGCTGAAAAGTTCCAGTCACATTAATCTCTCCTCATACGGAAGCTGTTCCATACCCCAATCATTGTTGTTGCCCTTTTCTGAACCTTTTCCAATTCCAAAATATCTTTTTTGAGATGGGGTGACCACATCTGCACGCAGTATTCAAGATGTGGGCGTACCATGGATTTATATAGAGGCAATGTGATATTTTCTATTATCTATTCCTTTCTTAATGCTTCTCAATATTCTGTTCGCTTTTTTGACTGCTGCTTCGCATTGAGTGGATGTTTTCAGAGAACTATCCACAAGGACTCCAAGACCTCTTTCTTGAGTGGTAACAGCTAATTTAGACCCCATCATTTTATATGTATAGCTGGGATTATGTTTTCCAATGTGCATTACTTTGCATTTACTAACATTGAATTTCATCTGCCATTTTGTTGCCCAGGCACCCAGTTTTGAGAGATCCTTTTGTAGCTCTTTGCAGTCTGCCTGGGCCTTGCTATCTTGAGTAGTTTTGTATCATCTGCAAATTTTGCCACCTCACTGTTTACCCCCTTTTCCAGATTGTTTATGAATATGTTGAACAGTACTTGTCCCAGTATAGACCACTAAGGGACACCACTATTTATCTCTCTCCATTCTGAAAACTGACCATTTAGTCCTACCCTTTGTTTCCTATCTTGTAACCAATTACCAATCCATGAGAGGACCTTTCCTCTTATCCCATGACAGCTTACTTTGCCTAAGAGCCTTTGGTGAAGGACCTTGTCAAAGGCTTTCTGAAAATCTAAGTACACTATATCCACTGGATCCCCCCTGTCCACATGCTTGTTGACCCCCTCAAAGCATTCTAGTAGATTGGTGAGGCATGATTTCAAAAATCATTACAAAAAACATGTTGACTCGTTCCCAAAAAATTATGTTCATCTATGTGTCTGACAATTTTGTTCTTGACTATAGTATCAACCAGTTTTCCTGGTACTGAAGTCAGGCTTACCAGCCTGTAACTGCTGGGATCATCTCTGGAGCCCTTTTTAAAAATTGGCGTCTCATTAGCTATCCGCCAGTCATTTGGTACAAAAGCTGATTTAAATGATAGGTTACAGAATACAGTTAGCAGTTCTGCAATTTCATTTGAGTTCCTTCAGGACTCTTGGGTGAATACCATCTGGTCCTGGTGACTTATTACTATTTAGTTTATCAATTTGTTCCAAAACCTCCTCTAATGACACCTCAATCTGGGACAGTTCCTCAGTGGATTCATTTTTCACTAACCTCCTAGGATGTTCTGGACCTTTGTAGAACCTTCTAGACTTTCTGAGAACCACATTTTCCTCAAACCTCCTAGAATGTTGTCAGCCATATCTTCACGGGTATATAAGGGGCCAGTCAGTCAGTGAGATATAAGAACGAACTAATGTGAAAGCCCAGCTCCGATATTGTAAATCTTGTTTTATTGGGTAATTGTGAAAGCATACTTGTGTTTTACGACTTGAAGAGTGTAAGTAGCAACTAATAAAGGACATATTTAATGAGAGCCCAGAGATATCTATTGAACCTCTATCTACACAACAATATAAAAAATATGGTTACTTCTTTTGCCATGCTTAACACACAATTTTTGATGATTTTCTAAGTCTGCGGAATAAGAGGGAGGTTTTTTTCTTGCTAGTTGACACTGCTCCAGTGCCCATCAAAGAAAGGTTCGGACAAATGAAGCACCACAAAAAGACCTGGGGTTTTTTTGTATGACATTAGTAAGATGCTGGTGGACAGGAAAACACTCTGGAACAATTATATGGAACTTCACCAGATGCAGACACAGGGGGAATGTTCAGACATCTACGATAAAGACCTCTATGTCAAATTGGACAACATCCATCACATTTTGCCACATGGGAAGCACTCTCCATTCCAAATTATCCATTTCATTCATGATACTAAAAGCTGAAGTACACTTTTCCTAATATGTGGATATCTTTGAGGATTCTGCTCACACTACTGGTCACAGTCGCGAATGGTGAGTGCAGCTTTTCGAAGCTCAGGCTCATTAAAACGTATCTTTGATCAACGATGGCCAACAAGAGACTGATGTAACTTGCTATTTTATTGCTTGAAAATGCCATTGGCCAGTTTTTTGATCTCTCTGATACTATGCTTCAATACGTGAGGGCAAAGGCAAGAAAAGCAACCTTTTGAACTAAAGGATTAGGGTTAACATTCTAAGACTGTCACCTACTGTAGCATTATTCAATACTGGTCCACCCAATATTTGTGCACAGTTCAATTTCTTTGTTAGTACATTTCAGTTATTCTTAAAATTAAAAAGGTTCTATAAGCTTAGAGGAAACAATTTTTTATTTGTGTTTATATGGCATGAATAGAGATTTACAGAACCTAGTGTGCAAATTTATCATCTTATATGACAAGGATAAATCATGCATGCAAATTGTGCATCAAAGTCATTAAATGGGCTACAACTGCAATAAAAATAAGGTATTTAAAGATTAACAAAGGGAGCGGGATGGGTGGGAGGGAAAACACACTCTTCACCTGGGGCACCATTTGGTCTTAAGGCCAGCCCTGTCTGTAGTAAGTAGTTTACAAAAAAACATTAACAGGAAAATCTAATATGAATTAACATATTGGATTAATTAAATCTTAAATGAACATGGGTGCCTCATCTGAATTTGCAGGTAATCTAAATTTTGCACATAATTTGCTTTAATGTGCCACTCACAAAACAGCAGTAATCTTCGGTTTTATTGTCTGTCATTTGAACCGATTTATTTATCCTTTGGTGCAGTATTTGCAAACACTTCCTAAAATTCACCCCAGCATATCATAGCAAGGATGATTTGAAACACAGGTTTCTCAGTCTCTCTTTCTTTAAGTCCAGGAGCCGAGTACCATCTTTAGATGCATACAAGTGAACCCCATTGGATAGAGTTTGGTCCAATGAAAGTTGTGTATGTATAACCAAGAGCAGCATTTGGCTCCTTTCTTTGAAAAATAATATCCAAAGCAAAATTCTCAACATTTAAATATGATTTTCCTATATCCGCACTGACGCCCTATTTTTTTTTTTCAAAGGAAATATGTTTTCCAGCTCTTAGAATGACCAATTGTGGAATGAAAGTTACTTCCCTCATAATGTGATTTACATTAAAACAGTCTAATATTTTATTAGAATTGAATTTTGCTCCTCCACTCGCTGATATTCTGCTCAGGTATTTCTGAACTAAAACAGAACTTTTAAGCAGATTATTTAGGCCTTGGCTACACAAAACTTGCACCAGTTGAGCTATGTTTTTAAACCAGCTTAGTTAAACTGGTGCAGTTTGTGTGCAGAAACTCCAATTTTGGTTCACAAATGTCTTACATCAATTTATCTTATTCTGTTTTTTAAAAATGATTAAGCTAAATCAAAATACCGTATATACTCGATCATAAGCTGCTTCATTTATAAGCCAACCCCCCCAAGATGGATAAGTAAAAATGGAAAATTTTTATAACCCATTCATAAGCCGACCCTGTAATTCAGGGGTCAGCAAATGTTGGCTCCTGGGCCATCAGGATAAGCCGCTGGTGGGCCGAGATGGTTTGTTTACCTCGAGCGTCCACAGGCACTGAGGTAAACCTAAGTAAACAAAGTGTCCCGGCGCACCAGCAGCTTACCCTGACGGGCTGGGACAGCAACTGGTGGGGAAATTTTTTTTGGGGGGGGGGAGAAGCTGGGAGTCAGGGGAGTAACCCCTGTGACCACCCCCCACATGACCCCAACCCTAGCCCGGGACCCCCACACTCTCCCCATCCCACCCCTTCCCACCTTATCTAGGGAGGGCCAGGGGAGGATGTCTCTGACCTGGCTGGAGCTGCTCCAGCAAGTTGGGCAGCGTGGCCGCAGCCTGCTCTGGCGAGCTGGGCTGGGTGGCACGGCCGCAGCGTGCTCCGGTGGCGTGGCCACAGCCTGCTCTGGGGGGCGGGGCCGAGCGACTGGGCTGCAGCCTGCCAGCCCCGGAGCTGCAGCTGCTTTGGATGTGTGTCTAACTTACTGTTAAATATATCCGTCCGTTCTACAGGGGAATAGTTTTTGATATTCTGTCTGTTGGGAGTGCATCCCACCCTCTGTAAGACTTTTAGGGGATTTAGTCCTCATATTATTTACAATTAAATTCTAATGAGCCCTTGGGTAAAGCCTTATTTCCCACTATCTTGCCAGGGAGCAGACCCAAAGGTGAATACCCTGTGGGTTTCTCTGTACCTCTGCATTAACCCAGTACCCACTCCCTAGCACACAACCCAAGCAGCCAAGCTGAGGACTGGGGAATTCCTCAGATTTGGAGGGAGGATAAATGATCCCTCATCTCATGCTATGAAAGTGGAGACAGCCTCAACGCTGCCTGCTCTCAGTCATGTAGAACGGTCCACAAAGGGACAGATCTGTTTGCACTATCCATTCCCTGTTCTGCCTTCATCCAGTTCCCAAATCTCTATTCTCAATAGGCAGACTACCTTAATTTTGTCCCTAGTGGCCAACCTCCCCATGCAGAGAAATCACACACACCAGTTCTGCTGCAAGCAGATTCTTGTGCACCTGCTAGAAGGTAGGGTGGGTTGTGTCCCAACATATTGTGGGAAAGAGCCTTTCAGGCTTACACCTAATTTATCCTGTGTTTCTGCTGCTAGACTTTTTCCACAATGGCTCTCTCACGGTGAAGTCCTTTGCTGAAAGTAATGCAAGTAATAACCACAGTTCCATCCCCTTCACTGTTCTGTTCCTTTACTCATTTTATGCCTTTATCCACATTCTTCATATGTGTGATAGTGACTAACTCCCTTTAACTCAACATATTCATAATGACTGTTCTGTAAATGGTAACCAGAGCATTAGTCATCAAAGCTGCACCACGAAACTCCTAAACTCCTGTCAAACGTTCACCTGAGTAGCGGGTTAGGAACCTTTGGCTTGAATCTATAATCTTGCTCATCCTTCATGTTTCTCAGGCCTGGAATAAATCAGCCTGTCAGCTCTGAAAACACCACACACACAGACACTACACTTGATCCACTCTTCCATTGTTCACCTTGAGCACATTAATTCCTTCTTGCCAAGTTTCAACCCTCTGTGGTTCAATTTGTGCAAAATTCAGCAGCACCTCCCCTCACTCCAACAATCATCCCCCAGAATTCTTCAATAGGTCCCAGTTTTATGACTCTCCACAGACCTGCCCCTCCCTTTGAATTTCTCACTTCATCTCTTTCCAGTCCACACACTCCTTAAACGCCAATTTCCTTTTTGTTCCGATTGCCTTCTTTGTCTTGGTAGTATGAGATTGATCCTTCTCCCATGCCATCTCCAACATCTGGAAAAGCCTGCCTGCAAATAATTGACTCCCTGACTCTTACAATTCCACTTCACGATCCATCCTCTCCCCCTTCCCATTGCTTCTAATCACTTTTCTAATAAAATACAGAAATCAGATTCTATTTCCCAAGTCACACACAAGGGTTCCTATTGTATCATTTTTCATCTTTGCCCTAAAACATTTAGGGATATAGCCAATGAGATACATTGTTGAAGCATAGTTTACTTATACATATATTAATAATTTACTTAGTTTATATTTGAAGGAACATTATGGATATAAATAGCTGTGGAGGGATCTGAGATACAGTACTTGTTGTAAGAACAAATTAATAGCATTACATTTGTAAGAGCTAAGCATTTTTCCCTTGATTTGGTATGTAAGATAAATACTTTTTATCATGCCAGTATGTGACTGTCATTCAGAGCTGCATGGATTTTTTTGATTATCTAGACAATGGGTGGCACAGACAAATTGGTAGGTCTATGTATCTAGAACAAATAAAATTGAAAAAAGTCTAATTACAAAGTCAAGTTTGGCAATAGCCTCTGTATATATAGAGAGAGGTGGGTAGAAGTCATTTGTTTCATTGAATCAAGTGTAGAAAAGGCTTTTGTATCTTTCTGTCTTTCCCATTTTCTATATCATTGTCTACCCCAGGATTTTATCAGAAATATTTCTCACCTGTGGTAGCAACAGTGGGAGGCCAAATGTAGACAGAACTCCAAGGGTCTACTGATGTTCTTACCCCCATATTAAAACATGCTTTCAGCAGGTTTAGATAGTTAAAAAACCAATGGCCATCTGGAGCCCAGTGTCTACACCAGCTGTCCCATCTCCCACCATTGCTACCGCAGGTGGGTACTTCGCTTGGGTACGTCACTTGTCACACAGGACCAAGAAAAGAAAAGGGGAAAAAAAGAAGAGAAAAATGAGGAGGGCCAGAAGAAAATGGGACCATCTCTGGTCAGATGATGCTCACTACCAAAATAATAATAATAAAAAATAGTAAGGTCTTTGTAGACATCATAACCTGATTCAGTAATACATGTTCAAACAGTGCATAAATCCAGTTACCAGGCCTCTTTCGTTGGAAAAAGGGTTGAAAAGGAGAGGGATCTGATTTAGTTGAGGAAATTTCTGACCTGTTCTCTAATGGTAAAGCACTGGTCAGAACGCAGTCCCCACTAACCTCCCAACAAAAATATTTCACACAGCTACCATTCTATTCAAGGAAAGGGGGTGGAGGGGCTGAAGTTAAATAAAAAACAGTGACGTGAAATAATTTCTCCATTCCAAATATTATTTTTGCTTTATCCTTTTAAATGCTTAAAATTTCTTCATTTTGTAATTCAGGATTTAACATTCTTCCTCCATTAGATAGTTTCATGCAAAAAATTTGGTGTGGCTGTAGTACTGCTAATTGAAACATGTTGTCAATTTCATGGGGAAATTCACTTTTATTTCCCCAAATCTGGCACGAGCATCTCTAGTTTGATATACAAACTATGGTGTTCATAAATGTTCATCTATCATAAACAGCCTCATACATGTTACATTGTTCATTTAAGTCATCTCCATTAACACACTATAAACAACTTTTTAACAATTTAAGCATGGATATTCAGACTGTTAATGGATTCTCCTTTCGTTAGCAGGGTTCTTTTTAATAGGCTCTAATCCTACAAGCTGCTCCCTATGGCTGGATCCTCACAGCCACCTGAAGCAGTTTGCTGGTTGGAGGCCACCAAAACACTACAGAGGTGAACTCTTTCCTTTCTACTTATGGCTATTTTATACATAGGACTTTTTAAAAGTTATGTAGTCATAAAGTTTGGAACTATGATCTCATCAGATCTCATATGAACGTAGGTTTGGGACTAGTTAGCAATTGTATTTCAGACAAATCTGAGTAATAGGTGACAAATCTGAGGAACTGTCACAGATTGAAGTGTCACTAGAGGAGGTTTTGGAATTAATTGATAAACTTAACAGTAACAAGTCACTGGGATCAGATGGCATTCACCCAAGAGTTCTGAAAGAACTCAAATGTGAAATTGTGGAACTATTAACTATGGTTTGTAACCTGTCCTTTAAATCAGCTTCTGTACCCAATGACTGGAAGATAGCTAATGTAACGCCAATATTTAAAAAGGGGTCTAGAGGTGATCCCGGCAATTACAGACTGGTAAGTCTAACGTCAGTACCAGGAAAATTAGTTGAAACAATAGTAAAGAATAAAATTGTCAGACACATAGAAGAACATAACTTGTTGGGCAAAAGTCAACGTGGTTTCTGTAAAGGGAAATCATGTCTTACTAATCTATTAGAGTTCTCTGAAGGGGTCAACAAACATGTGGACAAGGGGAATCCAGTGGACATAGTGTACTTAGATTTCCAGAAAGCCTTTGACAAGGTCCCTCACTGAAGGCTCTTATGTAAATTAAGTTGTCATGGGATAAGAGGGAAGATCTTTTCATGGATTGAGAACTGGTTAAAAGACAGGGAACAAAGGGTAGGAATAAATGGTAAATTTTCAGAATGGAGAGGGGTAACTAGTGCTGTTCCTGAAGGGTCAGTCCTAGGACCAATCCTATTCAACTTATTTATAAATGATCTGGAGAAAGGGGTAAACAGTGAGGTGGCAAAGTTGCAGATGATACTAAACTGCTCAAGATAGTTAAGACCAAAGCAGACTGTGAAGAACTTCAAAAAGATCTCACAAAACTAAGTGATTGGGCAACAAAATGGCAAATGAAATTTAATGTGGATAAATGTAAAGTAATGCACATTGGAAAAAATAACCCCAACTATACATACAATATGATTGGGGCTAATTTAGCTACAACTAATCAGGAAAGAGATCTTGGAGTCATCGTGAATAGTTCTCTGAAGATGTCCACGCAGTGTGCAGCGGCAGTCAAAAAAGCAAACAGGATGTTAGGAATCATTAAAAAAGGGATAGAGAAGAAGACGGAGAATATCTTATTACCCTTATATAAATCCATGGTACGCCCACATCTTGAATACTGAGTACAGATGTGGTCTCCTCATCTCAAAAAAGATGTACTGGCATTAGAAAAAGTTCAGAGAAGGGCAACTAAAATGATTAGGGGTTTGGAATGGGTCCCATATGAGGAGAGATTAAAGAGGCTAGGACTTTTCAGCTTGGAAAAGAGGAGACTAAGGGAGGATATGATAGAGGTATATAAAATCATGAGTGGTGTGGAGAAAGTGAATAAGGACAATTATCGTTTTCCATAATATAAGAACTTGTTTCCATAATATAAGAACTAGGGGCCACCAAATGAAATTAATGGGCAGCAGGTTTAAAACAAATAAAAGGAAGTTCTTCACACAGTGCACAGTCAACCTGTGGAACTCCTTGCCTGAGGAGGTTGTGAAGGCTAGGACTATAACAGGGTTTAAAAGAGAACTAGATAAATTCATAGAGGTGAAGTCCATTAATGGCTATTAGCCAGCATAGGTAAGGAATCGTGTCCCTCCACCCTGTTTGGGTGGAGGGTGGAGATGGATGGCAGGAGAGAGATCACTTGATCATTACCTGTTAGGTTCACTCCCTCTGGGACACCTGGCATTGGTCACTGTCGGTAGACAGGATACTGGGTTGGATGGACCTTTGGTCTGGCCATTCTTATATTGTTATGTTCATTCACAGAAAACACAGGGGCTACGAGAAGTGGTGTTGGTTACTTAGCAGGTGGCATACTTCCCTTTGTGAAAGGAAGAATGATTTTGTAGTTAGTAAGAGACAGAGTTGGAGGGCTGAAAATCTGAATTCTATTTCTTCTTTCACCATATGGAAAATGAGGATGATAATACTTCCCTACACTTATTTCATTAATGCTTGTCAGGCACTGAGATACTACAGTGATGAGTGCCATAGAAATTCCTATAAATAAATTAAAATAAATAAGCCACATATGTCGCTTTGAAGGGGGGAGAGACAGGAATGCTGTTTTTCAAATAAAATGTAAATGCAAGCTCTTAACCGTTTGTGATCATTAAAGATCCCAAAGTGCATATATGCATGAGTACCAGGTGTTAGTTCTGCTACTCTGGCCAAATTCCAACTGGTGTAATTATATTCTACATATTTTTCCTCCTGCAGTTTTCAGTGGATAATCAATTTCTATTTCCAATCCTAAACTACATTGTACAATGTTTGATGTTAAATGGCTATTGCAGCTCCTCCCAGAGGTAATGCATTTTGGTGTTGGGGGAAGTATCCCTTATGCACTCTACTTTGTAAAGAACTTCTGGCTCAGAGGCACTATGTAAATGTAAGTCATTATTTTATTCAATCCATGTAATATCTATGGGGACAGAGGCCACTGGCTCTCCTTGGCTTACACAAATAAACCTGTCAGCACAGGAAAAGCTCCATAAGGGCCTGATCATATTGGTTACACTAGAATTAAGGATAATCAGCACTGGGCAGATTAGGGGTTAACACTGAATCCTAGCTCTTTAAAATGTCTTTCAACTACTAACTGATGTTGAGTGAAATACATGCTGTGTTCAGTGAAAAACATTTACAATGTTCAATTCCAGTGCATGCTCAATTCCAATTTATGTGCAGTGAACTACCCCATCAAGGTATCCTTCCAGAACTCAATTACCACGGCAATCAGGTGGGCTAAATCAGAGACTGTTCTAGGAAAGGGGACAGTACAAAATGTGTAATTCAGCCATCTGTGATTCCTGGAAAGAAGATATTCGTCGTATGAATGTGAATTAGCCTATGTGACTCGACAGCCCAGAAGGCATTTCTTATGGGCCAACAGCCGTGAAGGCTAATTTAGGCTGTTGAGTACTTTCTGGACTGCTTTCTTGTGTACAATTCCATGTTTTATTTTTGAATCAAGGATACCGCTAACATTAGAGAATCAACCAACAAACACATTTCTAATATTCTCAAATGATATTCAAGAAAATAATAATCCCAGCGCCTCAATTATTTTTGTTGTATAGTACCTTAAAAGTGAAGTAGGATCTTTATAGAAACATGTAAATAAATATGGTCCTTGTTCCAAAAGGCTTAAAATCTACCCTCAGTACTTGCAAAAAGTACTCTGTCCAGCTGTTCACCAGCAACATAACTATAGTCGTGACAAGTCTTCCATGTTTATCTTTGTTTTATTTTATTTTTTAATCTTAGGGTGTTTACCAGTCCTATGGACTTTTGAACTAATTGCTTTTACAGATTTGAGTTTTTTTCAATAGTGATGATTTGTTTTACATTATCCAGAGAAGCATGCAGGTGGAAAAGTATCAATTCATGTCTCGGGAGAAAACTCAGAGCAACAGGTGGGGGATAATAGACTCTTTGATCTCCCTTTGAAGAATGAGTGGAGATGTGGGGGATACAGACTGGTTCAGAACTAATTCTACCAGCATGCACATCTTTAAAGTAGGATTCTCTTCAATAATACTATTTGGCAATAAGAAGCTTTTATAATTGTTTTGGTAACTTTCACTACAAGCAACATGCCTAATATGATCCAGAATTTATATAAAGCTATGAAGCATATCACTGTTATTCTTTTGGCATATATTTGTGAGAGTGTTTGGCTACATTCCAAAATAATTTATAAGAGAAATAGTGTCACAGCGCCTTTTTAGCATGTTTTTTGTGTCATGTATCAAGAACAGCTCCTAGGCCATATTTCAGACATGGGTGCCCAATATCCTGATTTTCAGAGGTGCTTAACACCAGCAGATAACTCTGACTTTGACTGGAGTTGTGGGTACTCAGATCTTCTGAAAAATCAGCCCCTGATCCAGCAAAGCATTCAAGCGTAAGTAGCCCATTAAAGTAAATGGGACTACTTTGATGCTTAAAGTTAAGCACACACTTAAGTGATTTACTATAGCAAGCCCTAAATCATTATATTTAGGTTCCCACGTTTGAAAAATATGGCCTCAATTACTTTCTCAAAGCCAGTTAGAGCAATAGCTATGACTGGAACTCAGGAATTCCCATAGACCCAAGTAGTGTGCTCAAAACAAAAAAATGAGGACTGGCCTTTAAATTCTATAAGCGCCCCCATTACCCTCTCAACACTAAAGTGAGAAGAGCAACATACATGAATTGCCAGCTGACCAACACATTCACAACACACACAGTGCACTACATTTCTTAGCAGTCGTACTTTCACAGATACTGTGGTGAGGAATGCCAGTAAAAGGTGGATAGACACATGATGCATGTGGCACCATAGCTCGGCTCTGTTTGCCTAATCAGGATAATGAAGCATATAATCACTGCCGAGAGCAGGATTCTTGTAAATTGCAAGACCCTTCCTGGTCAGAAGAATGGAGCTGGCAGACTGAGCATTGGTACATTATACTTCAGGGCCAATATGAACATTTCAGTGCAGGGCTGACATTAGGCTTACTAGTTTTCAGTGTTCCCTGATGTTTTGGGGTTTTGTGATATCCATGTGGCATCCCTTTCAGTGGTTCCAAACACATTTACAAAGCACTCCACAGATTTCCCCATATCACCTGGGTTATCAGACCTTCTCATCTCCTATACTTTCACCAGATGTGTCATGATTCCCAGCTCCTCAGATTGCTCTTTGTTCCTAAATCATGTCTTTGTTCTGTTGGCCATAGAGTATTCTCCCCCTGCTATCCGGAACTCTCCGCCCTTCAAATTCACAGAAGACACATAAAGTAAGATGAATTCTCTTTTCAAAAGTCTTGCTTTTACCACAGCTCGGCTCATGCATAATCTCTTTTGAAATTTACAATGTACTGTACAGTTCGTATCATACAGTCAATATTAGTATGTCAGTCAGTCAGTATTTCGGTATTTTAAAGTCTCTGTATAATTTGCATACATATGTGTTTAACATTAATGTGATTACTCAGAGTAAGAGATCAGTCTTTGAAAGCACTGTCTAAGAAGGTATGAGATCTATGGAGAGTACATTTCTTCTGTTCATTTGACAGAATTATCATTCACTGAAAAGTAGAAAAACTTGCAATACTAAAACACTACTCACATAGCTCTATGGGCAAATATTTTGTATAAAGCAGGAGAGTAAAGACAGCTACACCACCTGGAAACAGCCATGCATGCACTTTACCAGCTTTTTTTACTTAGGGAATATTATCATGCTGTTTGTATTTCACCGTGATGTCTCATGCTGGCTTTCAGGAAATCAATTTCAGGAACACTAAATTAGGGTGAGTGACCCAAACAACTAGATTCACTCTGAGATCAACACTAGCTTCCGCAGAGGCCCTCATTAGGGGAAAGACAGTTGGAGGGAGATTGCAACAGCAGATAATCAGCCTATGCCTTTACCAAGGCTTTACTTTGCTGAGGGCTGGGGGGCAAGTGAAAATAAAGGAGGTGCCACAACAACTTCTTGTAGCTCAAAAGAGACACTATAAAAGGATGCTCCTTGTAGTTCTCGCAGTTTTGCTGCTGCATGCAATTTCACCAATACTTTAAACAGATATGGGTAGGTGAGGAGGAGGGAATGCATGTCATGTGGCACATGGGAACTCTTAGGGCTGGGGTAATACTTATTAAGGGGCCATCCATCTCACCATCCATAAAGTCTTCTGGAGGTGTGGTAGTCCATCCTGTAACTTGATGTCAATCCTGTAACATCCCCACAAGCAGTCGGGAGGACATAAGTATTTCATGGTACAACTACCTACAGGGCCCAGAAGCCCTTGCAACTATGCAAGAGCTTCTGATCCCTCTAATTTGCTGTAACTGCAGCACAGAGTGGACTTTTTCAATTCCCCTACTGCTGGCAGGGAGGGGCTAGCACTCGATCACCATACCAGAAATTATTATCGATAGAGAGAGAGTGGCCAGTCTACCAGCTTAGACATGGGAGAAAGTCTGAATCCAAAGTTTTTCAGGAAGTTTATGAGATTCTAGGATCTATAAAATTCAGACCATTACACCTTATAACTCATAATGGTGTAACTGGCTTGCAGTTCAGCTGGCTACCTTTATAAAATGCCATCAAAGGGACTGGGACGAGGATATCCCATTCCTCCTGATGGTGCACATAACGGCAGTGAGTGAAAACACAAAATATCATGCCTAAATATCATGCCTAAATTTGTAGATAAAGATCACCTGAAGAGCACAGAAATTCAATGCTCTGTCAGAAACCAGGAAAATATATGTTTGAAGGCACATAATTGTCATTTACTGCCGAAGAGGAGGGGGAGAGGGCAAAAGAAACAGTGATATGAACACAGGGTTAAAATTCATACCATAACATTATCGCTCAACTCAAGAAAGGGAAGTCAATTTACCAAGAAAATTAACTTAAAGGAAATTACATTTCCTGAATACATCTGTAAAAAGTAACTCTGTACTGTTGTCTGTACTGTAAGAAGTACTGTGTTTATATGTAATTAGTTACTATAATCCAGTATTTTAACAACCCAGATGAAGACTCGAAACACAAAAAATATACAGTGCGATAACATCTTTTATCCATCTGATATGGATTACCCTCACTGTCTGTTTATAAATAGAAGAATATGGCTAAACAGATGGCCGCTAGGAGTATAATTCTTTTCCATGCAGGAACCTCAGGCACAGGAGCAACCTTTTTCAGTTTGATCTCGTAAGGATGGTTAGGTGACACTCATTAGGGACACCTGCTAGCAGTGGCAACACTGCTGATGCCTATTCAGCTGTTGAAAGAAAGTGGACAACCAGTGTTATATGTTCTGTAAAGCACCAAGGATGCTTTCATTATAATGAATAATAATCATGAAGGCATTTGGCTTTCCAAGTCCCTAAGGGTCAAAGGGCTAAATTTTGTTCTCAGACATGCATGGCTCCCAGTTGCATTCAGGGGTAGAATTCAATCCAAAGTGATGTCAGGTATAACATTTCTAAAGCAATACACAGTGTGTAGTGTGCCAGAAAAGTAGTTTGAGGTAGTAATTCAGATATTTATCCAACTTCATATCTGAATTTCATGACTTGAGCTCACCTCTAGTTACAATCAGAAGGCAAAATATGCTTAGGTAATGTAAAAAAGGTTGCTCTTAAACTCACAATAGTCATGGAATCTGTGTTGACATTTGACCAAATTCTATGGTTCTTTGCAAAACTCCCATTGACTTCAGTGAGAGTTATGCACAATTAAAAATCACAGATTTTGGCCCATTCTGGGTGTCAAGTTAAAATATAATCTATGCTTGCATGACAACAGTTAAGGTCTTTCAGAGCATGACCACCATAAGTTTTGTTTTCAGAAATATTTTAATTTAGAGCATTTGTTTCAGAGCCGATTGACCAGAATAGTTCCTTACCGTTTCTGTTTCCTTTTACTTTTGTTAATGTAACACATCCATAAAAATGGGGTGAGTTATAGACAAACTGTCTCTGACCAAATTGTCAACCTTTACTCTGAATTTCCTCATTTTTTGTGGGTTTGTCATACTCTCAATCTTGTTTTAAACATAATTGTTTGTGGTTTAATAATTTCTTTTCCTTCTGTAGACAATTCAACTTTCTTCATCCCAAACGAGTATTTAAAAGCCTGCTTGTAGCCAACCGGAAGCATCTCATATTTTTTATGTCAAGTGAATACATGTTCCTTTTGCAATTAGAAAATAAAAGGGTACTGGATTTCAGTGCAGTATTTTTTTAAAAGAATTGCTAACATACCCAAAGTTAGAGAAGTTTTCTACTGCAAAAAGATTAAATTCATTAAAAGACTTTAAAACTAATATAACGTACCGTTCATCATACAATGGCTGTAATAAAGAATGTGTTAAGTGGTTTAGTGAATGATCAAAGACACGTGTGGTTCAATAAATGTTCAACCATTAGGAAAGTAGGAAGTCTCTCTTCATATCTTTTGACATCCCATGTAGAGTTCTCTAATAGGAAATATGTTTTGCTTCTATGATTATGATATAAAAATGCATAAACCATGAAAATATCCACATGCAAATAAATTGTCTGTAATCTTTGCAGAGGACACATCCCTGTTACTGTTACTGGACAGAAATGTCCATTAGTTTGAACTTTGTGTTTTGACTGCTTGCCTTTGCATATACTATCTGAGACTGGCATTAAAAAAAAAAAATGGTGTTAACTACAAATCTGTCATGTTTATCAGATAAAGATGATTTAATGTATGTTGTAACTGAGGCAATTCTCTGGGTGAAGTCACACAGCTCACCAAGACAACAGCAACCACTCTGCTTTAATAAATGAAAAAGGACATTCAGAATAAAAACGTGCTGATTTACAAGAACAGAGTGTATGTTAATCCAAACATTGCATACCTAATATAATATGTAGGCATTAGGCAAGGTTTCTTTTTGGGACTAAGGTATTTTAGTAATCAGGTTTGAAAAATAATTATTCACCTTCCCCAGGAAAGCAATTCTAGTCCCCTATCCGTTTCTTTGGTACAGTGTAATGAGTTTACTATATGCTAGTATAAAAAGCAAAGGAAGTAGGATATAACCTCTGTGTTCTTGAATTTACTTCCTTCTATTGTAACATGTTCTTACTTTATGTGGATTATTCAGATCTTAAAATGAATTCAAAAATTGACTCTTGGTCTCTTTCCTCCAACTCCCCCTTCCCACACCCCCCATCGTAATATGGAGCCAAACTAAACATTCTCCAATTATTCAGCAGACTCTGCAGAGTCTGGCCATGTTGGCATTTGTATCCCCTTCGCCAATGGCAAAACATCTATTGCATCATTGCTGGATTTAAAATCAATTCATCATGGAGCCAACAGATCCAGACAACACTAGCGGAAGGAAGGAAGGAGTATCTTGGATGGATCCTTATCTTCACCACAAAAAACTGTAAATAATCAAAATGGCACACACCGTTCTCATTTGGCCAAAATCGCCATTGAAAAATGAGCTAACAGCTGCACATTTTTACTTGTTGAATTTGAGTACATGAAATGAACCTAGTACTTAGTCTAATATAAGGGGAGTCAAAGGACTGTTGCCTTACTCAGTACTTCTCCAAAGATGTTTGAACTGGAACAGAATTAATTTTAATGGGCATCCAACATCTGGAGAAGCCCCTTAAGAATGATAGAAAGCCAAGTTTACCCATTTAAAAAAAAAAGGAAGATCCCCTCTCCCCTCACGCCCACAAGAATCCCAAATCTCTACTGAGAAAACACCAGAAAGAAGGGAAAAGAAAACTGGTCTCCAACCCTTGCAAATATATGTGGGAGTTAACCCAGAATTACTTCGTGGCTTGCAGTATAAGAGATTTACTTGAAAATTATTTCAGAGCTAGTAACTCCTTTGATCATCTGATAAAGCTGATTAAGTCCCACCCTTAATTTGCAATAAATTTGGGCCATGTCCTAGTAACAGCAGTTTTTTCTAGTGGCTTGGAGAAATGGAGTTGAACCCTTTTTTGTAAAAGCACAATTCTACCTTATGACAGCATAGTAACCTTGAGGAAAAACACTTTAAATCTCCAGGGCAGGGAGAGAGGGTTCTTATTGCCTCTTTTCCGTTTTTCTCCCAATTATCTAAAATTGGCTGCTAAGCTTTCTGTCTGGAAAGTAAAAGAACAGGGTGTCTATGCAACTGTCTTTTTTAACGGTCCTATTGCTTATGCAGTAGCAGGTGGCTAAAGCATGAATGATTCAAGCCAGACAGGTTGTTTGCACTTACAGACATCTGCAAACTTCCTAAACCCACAGATAATGGGTTTTTAGTGTCAGTTCACCAATGGTTTAATTAGGCCCTAAAAAGCTATAAAAGCTGGTTCTACTAGTTTTAACCATATAATAACTCCAGATTTCATAGCACATGTTACATTCAAGAAGAGTATCTCACTGTGAACTTTCTCAGACTCATCATTGTGATCATCCTGAACTTTGCACTCATTTCTCTAGCACAAAGAATAACTGGTTTTCTGACAAAATGATTTTTTGGTTCTTTTATAGAAGCAGAGTATTATAATGAGCCCATATTAAAATAGCTGGAGTCTACCTTTTTCCTTTAGGGGAAAAAAGAGGAAGAGCTTTTGGGAGAAGGGAACAGGAAAAGAAAAGGGAAAAACAGAGAAACAAGAAAAGTTTCTGAAGAGTTTTCCTTTTCTGCTTGGTATGATTTTAATAAACTGTGACCCTATTAAAACCACCACACCATACACTTTTGTAATCAGTTCTCTTTTTGTAATTGTGCCAATGTTGTATCCACTGTGTATGAATCAATGCCAGATAAATATGGCTGTGCTTCAAGAAGCACTACTTTTCAAAGCCTTACCCTGAACTCTCTGGCTCAAGTACACAAATTTGAGGGACAAATGTCTCTGAAAAGTACAGAGTCTACAGTACTTTCCAACCCTTCTCTTCTGCATGGCTCTTCTGCATTTGTTCATAGGCCAGCAAACATCAAATGAGACATGTAGACTGAAGCCAAATAATTCAGACTAAACTGATCAAGTTTACCCACTCAATGCAAGATGTTTTTAGTTCATAAGACCTTTTTTTCTTTTGTAGGCTAATTAAAACAGCTTGACTAAGACTTACTGAAATATTATGTTCCTTGCCATTCAAAAAGTGTGTGAGCCAATGCCAGCACTCCTCCCCATTTGCTTTTAAAACCATATGCAGCTCTATTAGAGTTTTAAACCTGCTTGAGGTATCCACAGCTGCTTCTAATATTCTGACCGTTAAATCCTCCTCTTCCTCCCTGACTGAACCTCTATGAAGTGTGCCAAACAGTTAATTTTGTTTTGTTTTTCTGGCCCCTTACATAATGCCGCCTTATTCAAACACAGGGAAAAACGTATGACTGAACAACTAAAATGTGTGTTTCAAAATCCTATGGATACCCTTTAAAGCTTTTTTAGTTGTCTTTCTAACTAAATAATTGTGTTTTGGCATTTCTTAAGTGCTCGCAGTACCAAGTATAGAGAATCTAGGCAATAGCAGGAATACTGCAAAGCATTATCTAGTTTTACAAAGACAAAAATGAAAAAGCTTAGATAGCAAGAACTGTAGGCAATAAGAACTGTAGGTTTATCCTAATGAAAAGGCACATCAAGCCAGTTTTGTCTTCCCTTCTCTCTCACTTGTCATGTCTGGAAGTCAGCTTGCTTAAGGAAATTACTATTCATTTCTAAATAGGCTTGGACAAATATAGCAGAAAGAATATGATATTATATTTATTATGGGACTATAGATGAGTGCTATAGCTTTGCAGATAACAATTACTTTTACTGTCTACTTTTCCATTAACCCAATCTTGAAATGGTTACTCGGCTTTGCTGACTTCAACAAGAGTTTTCCCTTAGTAAAGACCCACCTCAGGATTTGACCTTCAAAATTTTCAGTCTAAGGACTTGTCTTCACTACCGGTAAATCGGAGCTGTTGCAATCGATGCAGCGGATGTCGATCTAGCGGATCTAGTGAAGACCCACTAATTCAACGGCAGAGTGCTCTCTGGTCGACTGTGGTACCCCAACTCCTCGAGAAGAGTAAGGTAAGTCGACCAGAGAGCATCTCCCATTGACACAGCACAGTGAAGACACCAGGATAAGTCGACCTAAGCTACGTAGCTGGAGTAGCATAATTTAAATCGATTTACCCCGGCAGTGAAGACAAGCCCTAAAATAAGCACAGAAGGAAGAAAATTTGCAGAGACTTTTACAGGTGTTTTCAGGAAACTCCAGAAACAGAAAGCCTAGGAACAAAGCACATTTACATCAGTAGGGAAAACACTAAGGAGGAAAAAGAGCTATTGAAGCTAACAGTACATTATTGTCCCAAGAATGAATTGGCATCAATTAGCCATGAATAAATTTAGGCTGGCAATTTGAAGAAGGTTTCTCACTATAAGAGGAGTAAGGTTCTGGAACAGCCTCCCAATCAGAGTAGTGGGGGCAAGAGACCTAACGGATTTTAATATGCAGCTTGATAAATTTATGAATAGGATTATCCGATAGGGTTGCCTGTGATAGCAGGGGTCTGGACTCAGTGACCCAGGTGGTCCCTTCCAATCCTATGTCCTTTGCTCCTATGCAAAGCAGCAGAGAAGGAGACAGAGATGCTGTATTGATCATATTCATATAGTATACATACTGTGTACAGGCCACCCACTAGGAGAAAATCTAGCTCTGGTGGGAAAGGCGGGGGGGGGAGGCATTCTTCTACCCTTAATACATACCATAGGCTTCCCTGAAACTAGATTTTTTTTAAAAATGGAATCGTCTGTGGGAGGACGGGGCGGGGGGGGGGGGGAGAGAAGAGAGAAGAGTTTGAAATAATGGGGATGAGTAATAGGAGGATGTTCCCAAGTTCTAACTAGCTTTGTAAACCTCAAAAATAGCCTATGAGGTTTGGAAAATCTCAAACTGCATTAGGTTTAAATATCCCCACATAAAATAGTGTTTTAGTTGAAAACTATACATTAAACATGATGTTAAAACCTGTTCTCTTATCAAAGAAATGTGCTAACCAGCATACAGCTGATGTTGCCACAGTAGCACACAGAGCTAGATTTTAGATGCCCACATTAGAGCTAGACAACATTTTTCAGACAAATAGGGATTTGCTGGGGGAAAAAATCCAATTTCAGGTTGAGTGAACCTATTGTGAATTTGACACACATTTGCTGAATAGTTTTGGATATTTTTTTTCCAAGCTAGAATAACAAGGGGACTTTGGTGCCATTCACAAAACAGCCAGAAGAGAAAAAGCAGGTTGTGGTAGTGGCACCCTTATTACTTTTAGCCCAGTAGTTCAGGCACTCACCCAGGATGTGGGAGACCTAGGTTCAATTCCCCCCTCTGCCTGGTGTGGAGCAGGGATTTGAACTGGGTTCTCCCACCTCCTTAAGAGAGTTCCCAAACTACTGTGCTCTGAGGCATTGTGGTGTGGGACTTTCTCAATCACTCCGGCTGAAGATGTTCCACTTTGTATAAATAATTGAATAGACAATGGAAGAGAGAGAGAGAGAATGACTCTATATTCTGGTAGTCAGAGCATTCCCCTGTGAGATGGGAGATGCAAGTTCAAGTTAGTGCTCCAATGAATACTTAAATATTCACACACTCACAAATAAGAATTTAAAAAAAATCAGTTATTCATCCAATTCTAGCCTACATGTGCCAGACATCTGTACCATGAAAAGTAAGAATTCAGATGGATCAGAGATACTGTCACCCTCTTGCCATAATCTCATATATTATCCACCCTAGAGATTCCATGGACACAGTAATTGCCTCCAGCCTCAGAACGGTGACCCTGCTTTGACTGACTGTGTCAGTGATTCTCAGCCCGTCTATGGCATCTGTCTTTGGGCTTAGGCAAGAGGGCCTATCACAGGAACACTTCCCACAAATCAAATTATCAGAGGCAACTCAACAGGGAGTAGAAGTGCTGTGTAAGCAAAATGTTCAGCCCCTGAAGGGAAGTACAATGAATTATCATGTGTTGCTATCAAGTAATCCCCTGTGGCCAAAGCAGGAGCTCTGCAGTGGTACTTCAGAGCTTGTCTGTGGTCAGAGAGATGGCTAACAACATGGAGACTTTGGGTAGGGAAAAAATGGATATCACAAAAGAACACAGAAATAGAATAGAAAAATAGAGTGGCTAATTACAGGAGAGCTACAGCACTATTATTCACTCAGTGAGAAGATGAGCTGATAGGTAAGGTCCCATGGGAATCAAGACTGAGGGGAAAAACAACTGAGGAGAGTTGGCAGTTTTTCAAAGGGACACTATTAAGGGCCCAAAAGCAAGCTATTCCACTGGTTAGGAAAGATAGAAAATGTGGCAAAAGACCACCTTGGCTTAACCACGAGATCTTGCATGATCTAAAAAATAAAAAGGAGTCATATAAAAAATGGAAACTAGGACAGATTACAAAGGATGAATATAGGCAAACAACACAGGAATGCAGGGGCAAGATTAGAAAGGCAAAGGCACAAAATGAGCTCAAACTAGCTACAGGAATAAAGGGAAACAAGAAGACTTTTTATCAATACATTAGAAGCAAGAGGAAGACCAAAGACAGGGTAGGCCCACTGCTTAGTGAAGAGGGAGAAACAGTAACGGGAAACTTGGAAATGGCAGAGATGCTTAATGACTTCTTTGTTTCGGTCTTCACCGAGAAGTCTGAAGGAATGCCTAACATAGTGAATGCTAATGGGATACCAAACTGGGAGGGATTGCAACTGCTTTGGAGGAAAGGGTCATAATTCAAAATTATCTGGACAAATTGGAGAAATGGGCTGAGTTAAACAGGATGAAGTTTAACAAAGACAAATGCAAAGTGCTTTCACACATACAGAATGGGAAGAGACTGTCTAGGAAGGAGTACGGCAGAAAGGGATCTAGTGGTTATAGTGGACCACAAGCTAAATATGAGTCAACAGTGTGATGCTGTTGCAAAAAAAGCAAACATGATTCTGGGATGTATTAACAGGTGTGTTGTGAGCAAGACACGAGAAGTCATTCTTCCGCTCTACTCTGCTCTGGTTAGGCCTCAGCTGGAGTACTATGTCCAGTTCTGGGCACCGCATTTCAAAAAAGATGTTGAGAAATTGGAAAGGGTCCAGAGAAGAGCAACAAGAATGATTAAAGGTCTTGAGAACATGACCTATGAAGGAAGGCTGAAAGAATTGGGTTTGTTTAGTTTGGAAAAGAGAAGACTGGGAGGGGACATGATAGCAGTTTTCAGGTATTTAAAAGGGTGTCATAAGGAGGAGGGAGAAAACGTGTTCACCTTAGCCTCTAAGGATAGAACAAGAAGTAATGGGTTTAAACTGCAGCAAGGGAGGTCTAGGTTGGACATTAGGAAAAAGTTCCTAACTGTCAGGGTGGTTAAACACTGGAATAAATTGCCTAGGGAGGTTGTAGAATCTCCATCTCTGGAGATATTTAAGAGTAGGTTAGATAAATGTCTATCAGGGATGGTCTAGACAGTATTTGGTCCTGCCATGCGGGCAGGGGACTGGACTCTATGACCTCTCGAGGTCCCTTCCAGTCCTAGAATCTATGAATCTATGAATAAGACTTCATATTTCATATTTCTGTCTGGACACATGGTACTGACTTGCTTTCTTGTTTTCAAGTGAGAAGACTTCCTATTTTCATGTATGATGCAGCACAATGTGTATAGGTATTTCTTAGGATAACGATTAGTGAGCAAGATTGTATCCCTTTGTATAAGTAAAAGCCAACAGGAAAATAAATAAATAGTGATTACATTATATTTTTCCTTTAAGAACCTAAAAGATTCCGATAAAATGTATTGGGACAGCATATTTATGCAAAAAAATTCTCTCAAGTCAGCTTAAAACAAATTGCGAGGCTGGGACAGGGGAGAAAATGAATGTTCTCCATTATTCTGTTCATTCCCTCTGAAGCACCTGGCATCAGCCACTGTCAGAAGACAGGATACTGGGCTAGATGGACCATTGGTATGATCCAGTATGGCCATTCTTATGTTTCTTTAGACCCTGATTCAGATCTTACTTATGCCTCTGCAAAAGATTCCACTGACGTCAAAGGAGTTACTCTCTGGCATGACCTGTATCAGATTCAGAATCAACCCCTTAATTTTCTTTTCAAATGTATGCATTGCACTTTCCAAAATTAACTGCATATACATTGTAAGTAAGAACTAGAGAGGTGCTTGCCAAGGTAGATATCAAAATGGGTGTTCTTAAAAATAGCTGAAATTTGATTTTTAACATGTACTATTATGATCTCATGAAAATTTACAGAAAAGATTATAGTAAAGTATAACAAAGAAATAATAGCAATTACTCTATATATCCTTTGATTAATAGAAAAAACAGCTACTAAGATTATTTACTTGGCCATCTCTCTGAGCACATCTACATGCGCCTTTGAATGCATTGACACCCCCCTATCCTCCACGGTATCAGGTTCTTATCTTCAAGGTCCTTTACAATTCTTCCCCTCCATACTTATCTACTCTTCTTTCTTAACATATTTCCCCTCTGCTCTACCAAACAACAGCAGGATCTACCACACATGAATCCAGTCCTCCCACAAATGTCTATGCTTTCAACCCCATCCCTTGGGCATGGAATGCCTTCCTGGAGTTGGCCACTAGGCTCCTTGTTCAACAACCTTATCAAGAGCAACGTCTGCTGTGATGTCTAACAAGAAATCAGCCAGCATATAATGGCTGGGCCAAGAGTCAGGAAGGAAAATTTAATACTTATATAATCATACATAATTGCAAAGAAACAAAAATCAAACATATATAAAATTAGATATGTGACTTTGTCTCCCTCTCTCCCCCACCTATCCTATGTTGCTGTTGGGGGCAGGGGCCATGGTGCCTCCTCTTTATACAGCACCTAGCCCGACAGGGCCTTGATCCAGATTTGGGATCCTGGGCTCTACTGAAATATTAATGTTTAATGAATAATGAAAGAGCAGCAAACATACAATTCATTTTCTGATTTAATAATTATCTGTAGTATGCCATCGTTATCTGAGATATTGTCATGTTTAGGTACTGTAGATAAAAGTCTAAAAATATGTGGTCTTTGACCCTAAAAGACTAGTATGAAAGGATCATAAAACAAAGAAATTTTTTTTAACCCAAGACAGAGAGCTTCTGCAGAACCCTTTTAAAGTAAGCCACATTGTATAATTCCCACGCCACAACTACCATAATGGACACGCAGTGAAACACATTCTTGGTGTAACTACACTGACTTCAATAGAGTTACACTGAGGACTGAATTTAGCTCACTGCAATTTAAGCTGAGCCAGTGATTTATAACTGTCTCCAAACACCACTACATTTTACGTTTATCTCATCTGACCTGTCTCAGTCCTGTGTTAATATAATGGGAAAGACAAGAAAAATCTTGGTATATCAGCTTCTATGGCCGCTTTTAAGACAGCCTATGCACTTTTGTTAGAATAATCAATAGTTTTTTGTGCCATTGAATATCCATACCGTATTTTATCACACCGAGGTATGAGAGAGCATCTCAGCTGTAAACAACAATTATTATATTTCAAGAGACCTACAGCGTGGCTGAGCTATGAAAGTCACTATAGTGAGGAAAGATAATATTTAAATCTGATGGGCAATTTTTTTTAGAGCTACTGCAAACTCTTTGCATGACTGGCACACTTTGGGCAAAGAATTGACTTGTGAGTTAAATGAGCTTGCAAGTTATTTCAGTTTCAACTCTCCATCAGTATCTGATTTCATCCAGTAAGAATAAGCCTAAAAATAGAGGAAGAGGGAAAAATGAGGCAAGCCAATAGAGTTGCTCAAAAGAAATATAACTCCTAGACGTAAGGCCATACATTAGGGTCCCACTCAATGTGGCTCCCATAGAGAAAATGAATGAGGATGTGAAGATGGGGAGGAAAAAATAGATTGAGCCTCCAGAAAGAGTTAACCTAACCAGGAAAGAAAAAGAGGGAGGTCTAGATTTTGAGAAGCGATTAATTATTCTGATGCCCTCAATTTTTGGATGGCCAACTTGAACAATCTAAAAGGGGGCTGATTTTGCGATGATGGGTTGCTCAGTCGTATCTGAAAATCAGGCCCCTTTGAAGTGCCTCAAATTGGGCACCAAAAAATTTAGGAAGGCAAAATGAGTAGTCACTTTTGAAAATATGGTGAAACATACAGAGGTATAGAAATATTACATATTCAAGTGGGACAAATTTACTTCTAATCCATAACATTTCATGTATTTACCCTTCTCTCCACTCCACACACTCAAAACACACCAACACAAGGCGATTAACTATTACACTTACAATTCACTATCTCCCCACACACAGGAGCACTGAACTTGTTGGGGAAAGAGATACACTATAGTTGTGTTTTGTTAAACCTCTTGCCTTTGTTGCACTGGCTGCAGAACACGACAGCATATCTTTGATAGGCCCATTTACTGTACACCTGGAAAAGTGATGCTACAAACTGATGTACCTGTGGCTGCAGACATCTCACCAACCATTTATCTTGCTACCTCTGGGGCTGCTCACTTGCCTTTTTAATGGGTATAATTTTATTAGTCAGTGGTTCCCAATCTGGGGGCCAAGGGCCACCAGTGGTCCACACAGAGCTATCTGGTCACATGGTACTGACCTACTTTCTTGTTTTCAATTGCTAAACTACATCAATACTTCCTTGTCTAAGGGATGTTATTCAATCATCAATGAGAACAGAGGTGCATGCCCATGACTGTGAAAGGGAGAGGATGTGATCCTCAAAAAAGTTCTCTATAAAGATGTGGACCACACTATGGAAAAGTTTGAGGATCGTTTTATAAATATCCCATCTCTATATAGCTGAATTGTTCTTTTTCCAGACTTTTTTTTTTAAATATGTGAAAAGCTTTTGGATCAGTATCACCCCCCTTTTCCCTTTAGAAAAGTGGTCAGACCAAATGGATGTGGGGCCTCCATTTCTGGCAGCTGAATGCAAAGACTGTGTAAAACCATGGTGAGATAGAGAAGGGGGGAGTTCTCAAGTTACCTGAAATAGTGTTTCAAAGTAGCAGCCGTGTTAGTCTGAAATAGTGTGTTTTGCAACCAACTTTTTTGGAAAATCTCTCTCTGGAGCTATCCTGTCTGTATACACACAGTAAGATTGCTTGATATTTGTAAAACTGAAGTGGTTACCTACTGTATCTTTGGGTAATGTCCCATTTTGACTTCGCTATGGCAAGGACATTTATTTTCTCCCTGTTACTAACAGATATCTATCAATTTTATACGCAAGTGACATACTTTCGTATCTTCATCTCCATAGCATTTTGAATCCCTTCATTCTCATTTTGATTTTCCTCAGGTTTATATTCCCAGCCTACTTTGAAGATTCAGAAGCAGATCTCAGCTGATAGAAGTCAGCATAGATCTGCTGACTTTAATGGAACTATGTAGATTTACACCAGCTTAGGACCCAGCCCTTACTCTCTCGTGTCATGCTCAAGGGTATAATAAACATTATGCTTTAACACTCAGATACACAATACTTTTTCAAATTCATGCAGGGAAGTGGAGGCTCCCCACAGGAGGCAGAATATGCTTGTCCTACCTTGTTTTGAGTCAGACACCGTGTGATTGTAACCCAGCACTCTAAATGGGTACTGAGCATATCTCTGTGTGTTAAGGTTTGGCTGCCCATTTTCAGACATTACCAGCCTCCTGAAACCAATGTGATCATTAACGAAAACATATTACTGTTATTTTAAGTAAAACCAAGAACAATACAAATACAAATATTACAAGGAGGAAACACATCCCTCCTCCCAAACTGCAAGAGTTTTGAAGCTTTTGTTGCTTGTGTAAGTTGATCCTGGACCTCTCTGACCCATGCAACAGGAAAAAATAGTTTTGTATTTCTTTAAGCCAGGGGTCGGCAACGTTCGGCACGCGGCTCGCCAGGGTAAGCACCCTGGCGGGGTGGGCCAGTTTTATTTACCTGCTGACGCGGCAGGTTCGGCCGATCGCGGCCCCCACTGGCCGCGGTTCGCCATCCCGGGCCAATGGGGGTGGCGAGAAGCCGCGGCCAGCACATCGCTCGCCCGCGCCGCTTCTCGCCGCCCCCATTGGCCCGGGAAGGCGAACCGCGGCCAGTGGGGGCCGCGATCGGCCGAACCTTCCGCGTCAGCAGGTAAATAAAACTGGCCCGGCCCGCCAGGGTGCTTACCCTGGCGAGCCGCGTGCTGAACGTTGCCGACCCCTGCTTTAAGCCTTCCAATATTTTTCATCACTCCCACACAATTTATTTGCAGTGAAAGGGGATCTTCTCCAACTGTTTGTGTTCCCTCCTCCCTACTGCTAGTTCTGCAAATAGATCAACTTTATTAACCACACATACACATCACTGAATTAACAATAATCAGCTGTATTTCTATGGGAACTAATATTATGCATCTTTAAAAAAAAATGTTATTTAAGGAAACATGATTTTATTGAATAGTGGCCTATGATTACTGGAATTTTTTAGTATGTGTAACTTGTGACAAAAAGGCAAATGTACATTGGCAGAAAGGTGCACAAGCAGAGTTTCACTGAGTGAACATTTACTGCTAAGAGAGTCAGTTATGGGTAGGATGTGAGGGGCAGCTCAGTTTTCATCTTTAGAGCAATGAGCAATTGTCTGTGTGGAATTTATGAGCTACTTTACTTATCAGTATTTCCTCAGACTTTTCAAACAGCCCAATTCATTACCCTTTCCTCATACGCAGTTTGTACATGAGCGTGCTAGGCTATACTGTGCAGAAATGGACATGCACTGTACTTTGTACCATACAGTACAAGGAAATAGGGGCAATGGCGTGCCAACCCTATTTATTATGGTATGAGAAAAAAAACCAATAATTCATAGAATCTAAGGCCAGAAGGGACCATTCTGATCATCTACTCTGAACTCCTGTATAGCACAGGCCATAGAACTTCCCCAAAATAATTCCTAGAGCAGATCTTTTAAAAAAAACATCCAATCTGACTTTAAAATCCCCAGTGATGGAGAATCCACCACAATGCTTGGTAAATTGTTCCAATGGTTAATTACTCTCACGGTTAAAAATGTATGCCTTATTTCCAATCTGAATTTGTCTAGCTTCAACTTGCAGCCACTGGATCATGTTATACCTTTCTCTGCTACACTGAAGAGCCCATTAGTAAATATTTGTTGTCACCAGGTAGGTACTTACAGATTTCAATCAAGTCACCCCTGAACTTCTCTTTGTTAAGTTAAATAGATTGAGCTCTTTGAGTCTATCACTATAAGGCATGTTTTCTAATCTTTTAATCGTTCTCTTGCTTCCTCTCTGAACACTCTCCAATTTATCAATATTCTTCTTGATTCATGGACACCAGAACTGGGCACAGTATTCTAGCAGCAGTCACACCAGTGCCAAATACAGAGGTAAAATAACCGCTCTACTCTTACTCGAGCTTCCCCTGTTTATTCATCCCAGGATCACTTTAGCTTTTTTGGCCACAGCATCACATTGGGAGCTCATGTTCAGCTGACTAGCCAACACAACCCCAAAATCATTTTCCAGACTTACTGCTCCCCAAGATAGAGTTCCCCATTGTGTAAGTATGGCCTACATTCTTTTTTCCCTGATATATACATCTACATTTAGCCATATTACTATTTACTCATTTACCCGGTTTACTGAGTGATTTAAACCACTCTGAATCAGTGACCTTTACTCTTTCATATTTACCACTCCCCCAAATTTTTGTGTCCTCTGAAAACTTTATCAGCAATGAATTTATGGTTTTTTCCCCAGGTCATTGATAAAGATGTTAAATAGCATAGGGCCAAGAACCGATCCTTGAGGACCCCACTTGAAACAGTAAATGGAGAATCATCATCAAGTGAGTCTGTTACATTTTGAGACCTATCAGTTAGCCAGTTTTTAATTCATTTAGTGTGTGCTATGTCAATTTTTTATCATTCTAGTTTTTTTAAGCAAAATGTCATGCAGTACCAAGTCAAATGCCTTACACAACTTTAAGTCTATTACATCAACACTATTACCTTTATCAACCAAACTTGTAATCTCATCAAAAAAATCTCAAGATAGTTTTTCAAGACCTATTTTTCATAAACCCATGTTGATAGTCATTAATTGCATTACTCTGCCTTCATTCTTTATTAGTTAAATTCTTTATCAGCCACTCCATTATCTTGCCCGATGTAAGGCTGACAGGCCTATAATTACCCAGGTCATCTCATTTACTCTTTTTTTAAAATTGGCACAAGATTAGCTTTCTCCAGTCTTCTTGAACTGCCCCAGTATTCCAAGACTTATTGAAAACTAACATTAACTGTCCAGTGAGCACCTCAGTCAGCTCTTTGACAACCCTTAGATGCAAGTTATCTGGACCTGCTGATTTAAAAATGTCTAATTTTAGTAGATTCTGTTTCACATCCTCCTGAAATACTAGTGGAACGGAAATAGTGTTTTCACTATATAGTGTTTACTATGTGTGTGTAAAAGTGTAATCCAGCATAGCCTTCTTCCTCAACTATGGCTTTTTGGGTATCTAGTAAGGTGTTCTCAAATGATTCCCAAATATCATTCAAATTTTTCTGATTACATTTGTAAGGGGACTGTTGCCCCCTTACTAACATTCAGTGGGGGTGTTTTGGTTGGCTAGCTCCCAGCACTAAAAGGGGAAGGGTCGATGGCAAATCAGGAGCCTGAGACTGACAGTCCCCAGGAACAATGGGGAGAGGCCAATGCTCCAGATCAGCCTGATTGACAGGCTAATCGGAGGGTCAGGAGGCCAGGGAAGTCCCGTCCTCCGTGTGAGCTGGAATTGCCTGGGTCAGACTGAGTGGGGCCGAGCTAAGGAGAAAGCAGGGGCCCAAGCTGAGCTGGAGAGCAGAACCGTGCCAGATCCAGAGGGGCCAGAGGCGCAGCCACAGAGCCAGAGACACAGCCCAGGGAGAGCAGATCCTGTGCTAGGAGCAGAGCTGCAGCCACAGAGCCAGAGACGCAGCCCAGGGAGAGCAGATCCTGTGATGTGAGCAGAGATGCAGCCACAGAGCCAGAGACGCAGCCCAGGGAGAGCAGATCGTGTGCTGGGAGCAGAGCCGCAGCCACAGAGCCAGAGACGCAGCCCAGGGAGAGCAGATCCTGTGCTGGGAGCAGAGCTGCAGCCACAGAGCCAGGTGTGGTGAGCAAGTGGGGCCAGCCAAGGGGGGACCTTGGGCAAAGGGCCCAGCACAGAAAGACACCCCCAGACAAGGGCCCTTGCAGGCCAGACCGGGAGGGGGACCTTAACCTGACGGGGGGCTGACGCTGGGAAGAAGGGTCCCACCACTCAAAGCCCGGAGGTGTGTGGCCACCACCATTGCAAGTGTCCAACCCGCAGCCTACCTGCAGCACAGCCAGGGCCTGAGACGGAAATCTGGGACCTACAAGGAACAGACTGTGAAGTGCCCTGATGTCCAGAGACACTGTTTGTGATGTTCCCTGCCACAAAGCAGGGTGATGTGTTTTCCTTTAACCTTTCCCATTTTTCCTTATTCTTTTCTTTAGATTAATTGTTAATTAAACAACTTGTATTTGTTTTAAATTGTATGGAATAATCAGTGGGTCAGGGAGGTGCCCAGTGCAGAGAGAGTACCCCGGAGTGGGGACACCCTAGCCCCTGTCCTAGGTGACCACAGCAGGGTTGGGGGTTGAGTCCCCCAGGAATCCTGGGCCCAGCCTTGTTGGGGTTACGAGGACTCTGCCAGACAGGAGAGTGGAAGGGGAGCCCTCAAGGGCAGGGAGACCTCTGGGTAAAGGGAGTGGGAGCGAGGACTCAGATCCTTTCGCTAGCCCACTTCACCGGGGTAGTGCAGAAGCCAGGAAAGTTCCCCACAATAGCGGGACCATTCCCCCGCTTACACATTCTTCCTCCCAGCTGATATGGCTCATAAGTGTTTTCAGCTTGGTGAAACTGACCCTATTAAAGCACTATACCCTATTAAAGCACTATTACTGATCTGGACTTTACTCTGCTTGCATATGATAAATGCGATCATCAAGGCATGATCACTTGTACTGAAGTCACCATTAAGTTTTAGTTATGTGATCAGTTCCTCTTTATCTATTAGGACAAGGTCTAATATAGAATTCCCTGTGCTGGCTGCAACACTTCTCAAATTAGGAAATTGTCACCTATATGTTCAGAAATTCCAAGGACGTCAACATACCAGTCACAATAAAAAGTCGCAAACAGAAAATGGAAGAGTGTTTAGTGTCTGATAAACAAATTTAACTGAAGGGGTGGGGGGGAGGGAGCGAGCATGTCAACAGAGAGTAAAGTCTTTTTGTTTCCTTTGCCAGGCTTGCATACAACATCTCACTTTCTGTTTAATGTTGAGAATGTATACAGGAATCTATTCTCCTTTTGAACCAATCCCTTTCACGTATAAGGATGAGATGTCTGCAGCAAGAAAGAACTAGCTGAATATCAGAAGCTATCAGTCATATGTCAAAGTGCAGATGGACCAGAATCACAAAAGTTCAGATATGTACCCAAAACTTTCCCAAAGCTGAGGAATTTGTTCTGGGCCCATTTCTCAATGCAAAGCTAATTAGCTTTCTCATTCTTCATTTCTTTCCTGTTAATCATTTGAAACTCAGTTACACACACGGTGATTGATGCACACACACTTCGATAAATGGATTCTCCATAAGAGTGGCACCAGCTGTAGCAGTTTCTGTCAAACTTTCATTATAAAACCTCTTTGTGAAAGGTTTTCTAGAGATGTTGGATGGATGAATTTTTTAAAAGCTTCAGAAGTTCAGTCCGGAGAGACACTCAAAAATTTCAGTGGTTTCTTAAACCATATTTGGGATTCTTAGCTTTGAAGAAAGCTGAGGTTCAAATCTAATAATAAAAGGGGAGTCTCATTAGATTTCTGGTACGTCCTGCTTTTGGCTGGGCCAGAAATAACACAAGCACAATTTTTTATGTTTTCACACTTTTGTTTTTGTCTGGAAGTGAAAGTTAAAAGCAATGAAGAAAAATACTTTCTAGGTTTGGTTTGTGTTTATTGTTATTTTGAACTGAATTATTGATTGAATTATTCCTCAATCATTTTATAAATCTGTTTTATTAGACGGGGTAGAAACATTGCAAACTCTAAGACTGGAGGCATTTTATTTATTTATTTATTTGCAAAATTGCACCAGTTGATTTGGTTGTTTTGTTATTAAAAAAAAAAACATTTAAACTGTCTGCGCAGCTTGACAACATATTCTGTGACAGCGTAAGAGGCCACAAATGGCTAGCCTTAACAAAATACACTTTTCAAGCAGCTGGGGTGAAATCCTGGCCCCATTGAAGTTAATGGCAAAACTCCCATTGACTTCAATAGTGTCAGGATGGTCACCATTGGTCCTTAGTTTAAACTGATGACTCTGACATCTTTCTAAAATAACACATTTTAAAATGACCAAGCTAATAATGTCTAATAACCCAATATTTTCATAATAAGGGCTTTAAAGTGACAGAGAAAGAGAAGAGCTGAGAGACAGGACAATTACACAGGAGCACAGATCTGAAGTCTGATTTCTAATTTCAGGTCCTTGGAACGGATTCACACTCGGTAGCCTTGCGCAAGTTACTTGACTTCTCTGCTTTAGTTTCTTTATTAATAGTAAGCTGTAACACTTTATAAAAAGTATTACTATTATTTCTTGTATCACTGGGGTCATTGTGAAAATTAGTGTGTCTTTGTAAGAGTATGGAAAAGGAGCAGCACTCAGTGATAAATATTGTTTGTCATTTTTATAAGACTATTGGCACGGGCAGGTTGGCTTGGGGTATGGTCTCAGCCCTACCTGTGATATAGCCAACTCACCTCCTCACCTGGGGGAAATGGATCACATAAGTCAACCAAGCCTCTAGGATAGATAAGGGAAAGGCCTGGGTGCTGAAGAAGGGGAAGACAACTGCAGCTAGGGCCGGTGCAACCACTAGGCGGCCGCCTAGGATGCCAAGTGGTTGGGGGCGCCAAAAAGCAGTGACCCAAAAAAATTTTTTAAACAGCGGAGCACCAGGCTGCCGCTGCTCCCTGCCTCCTGGTTCCAGAGGGGCCGCCAGCGGCGCAGCTAGTCCCTCCCCCAGGGGGAGCAGCCGGCGGCAGAGCGGAGAAGGGGAGGGTCTAGCACTAGCAGCTGCGCCTTCTTCCCCGCGCAGAGGGCCGAGCCAGGCTCCCTGCCACCCCCGGGGCTCTCAGCAGCGGCAGCAGGCTCGGGCGCAGGGGGGCTGGCTGCCTGTGCCGCCGCTGAGAGCCCCGGGGGCGGCGGGGAGCCCAGCTCGCCCTGCGGCGCGGGGAAGACGGCACAGCTGCGCTCTGCTCTTCAGGCGGAGAAGCTGGGTGTCTAGTCCACCTGCAAGGTACCTAGCCGGGCCGTGGGGAGCCAGCCGGGCCCGCGGAGCACCGGGGGGTGGGCAGGTCCAGTCCCTGGTCTGGGGAATGGTGTATGTGGGAGCAACCCGGGCACCCCTCCCCCAGCCAGACCCACCACCTCCAACACCCACCAACCGGCTACCTTCTCCCCGTGCACCCCCCGCCCCAAAAACCCACCCTGTCCTGCCGCTTTTGCCTCTGGGCAACCTCCACTCAGCAATCCCCCCCCCCAGCCACCACGGTCATCTTCACCCCTGCATCAACCTCAGGGACCCCCACCCCCACCTGCCATCTCCCTTCTGCGCACTCCTCCCTTGTGCAAACCCCTCTGTGCCACCTTCACCCCCGTGCAACAACCCCGGGCACAGACACACCCCCACCTGCCAGCCCCTTGCAACAACCCCCTCCTGCCCACTTCTCCCTTGTGCAAATCCCTTCGTGCCACCTTCACCCCCCTGCAACAACCCCGGGCACAGACACCCCCCCCGCCTGCCAGCCCCTTGCAACAACCCCCTCCTGCCCACTCCTCCCTTGTGCCACTCCCTCCTTGCCACTGCACCCCCTGCAACGAGCCCCTTTTGCCTCTGTGCAATCTCTTCCCTGCCATTACACCCTCGCCCCCTCCACCTCTTGGCCACCTCCACCCCCTGCAACAATCCCATGCAGCCCCCTCTCTGCCACCTTCACCCCCTGGAAGAGCCCCCATACAACCCCCCTCTTTGCAGCCCTCCCCCCCGTACCCCCTGCACTTTGTGAACATCTAGGCCCCTGGGGGGAACTTGGCCATAGGAAGGTGGGGGCTGGACATCTGAGGGGGGGGCGCAAGGTGGAATTTTCGCCTAGGGCGCAAAATATCCTTGCACCGGCCCTGACTGAAGCAGACACCTAGAGAAAGCTGCTGAGACCTGCAGAGAGCAGAAGTCTTCTACAGGGGACCCTGAAACAGCAGGGGAGAAAAGACTCTAGGTAGGTAGGGCTGGAAGTGGCCTGCCAAAGCAGGGAAAGACTCCAGGCAGGAAAGCCAGAGAGTTGCTGTTTGGTAACGAGCAGCAAGCAACCCAAAGGGGCGTGGGGGGGGGGGTGGAGGGAAGAGATGAAAAGTAGCCAAGGAAGGGAAGCTAAGCCCGCAGTGTGGGCAGAAGTGTGTCAAGAGGTCTGAGTTACTGAAAAAAGACCAGACCCACAGAAAAGAAGGGCTGGGCCCAGTTTGAAACTGTTGCTTTTAGACCTGTATACCCTAGAAGGGGTGGACTTCTTTTTTAATGGCTTAGCCAGAGGACCAAATCACCAAGGCAAGGATGCTGCAGGGCTATCCCATACCAGGAAGGGACTCTCTGGAGGTGGTGACCCTGTATAAATAGTCAAATAAAAATTTTCTTTTCTAAATCTTCCCACACTCATAAAAAAGAAAGAAAAAAACATGGTTTATGTTTAAAGTGCATTTAGATACATTTGGCCCCTTTCCCTCCCCAAAACATTCATATATAATAAAACAAACCTTGTCCTACATACATATTTAATATACTCAGCGTATTAGAGACATATTAACTTTATAATGCTTCCAGTAGACACAATGCAGCATAATGGAGCCGAAGTGTCAAAACTGTGCTTATTACCTCACTGTATAATAGTGGCTCCAGAGGAGCTGTAGCAATGTACTGAGTCAATGTTTTGCATTATTAATGCTTTTAGTTGTCTCCATTTCAATCCGTGTTTTCTGCTCTGAGATCTGGTATGCCATGCCAACGCTTGGCACTCTGTAACACATCTCAGAACATCTTTACAGCAACTGCAGGATGAACTCAAAATCGAGGGACGTGGAAGCAACCCAGAAAATAAAAGCATTACGGAGAAATTAAAGTGCACAAAACTGTATTCATATTAAGCTTTTGGGTTCATTTGAAATCTGTCCTCACCACTTATTAAGCCCTTTGGCTAGACAGCAACAGTGAGTTGCCCCCTTTAAATGCAGGGATGGAGCTTGTCCAGCAGGCTCCTAGGAAAGGGTCATTGCCCACTTTAAGGCCCCTCCCCCCAAGAGGATTACCTGTTCCAGATAGAGATGAAAGAAGCAGTACAGCTGGAGCACCTTGGGGGGGGGGGAGGGGACATTCATGACCCCACCCCTCCCTAGCTCACAAGAAGGGAGGGGAAGGTATTTATACCCAGGGTGGTTCTGGGGAAGCCCCTTTAACCTGGACCAGGCTAGCATAACCCACCCTTCCTTCCTTCCATGGAAGTGGATAAAATACCAGGTTT
Source organism: Emys orbicularis (assembly GCF_028017835.1). Classification (NCBI taxonomy): domain Eukaryota; kingdom Metazoa; phylum Chordata; order Testudines; family Emydidae; genus Emys; species Emys orbicularis. Next base: position 74,885,536 of record NC_088683.1, on the reverse strand, counting down.
CATCATTATCTGCTGAGGACTTTACACTAGTTGCCCCCTGTGGCGTTCCCCTCTGGTGTTGTCTGGACCAGTGATCTGCTAGGTAACTCCAATCCTTGACTCTGGGAGCCGGCCTTACCCTGCTCTGCGGTGAGAACCCCCACTCCTGGGCTGTTCACGCACAGCCTCTGGCATGTAAGCTGCTCCCAGCTACTTGCAAGCGAATGACACTAGCCACTATCTCCGGTCCCAGACACAACCCTAGGAACCTCCATCTTGCAGTGTCCAGTTATGCCCACTGGACGCTGCAAGCTTATATAAGTTTGTCAATTTAACAAAGAAATTGATATGTACCAGGCTTGTTATCCCACAGGGAGCCTCTGACACACTTCAAACCAAACGCACTGCTTCAGGTAGAACAAACAACCAAATGTATTAACTATAAAGGTAGATTTTAATTGATTATAAGTCAAAGTATAACAAGTCAGAGTGGTTACCAAAATAAAATAAAATAAAATATAAGCACGCAGTCTAAACTCTCAACCCTATTAGACTGGGCAGCAACTAGATGAAACAGTTTTTCTCAGCCCACTGGATATTGCAGTCCTTAATATACAGGTTTGCTCCTTAAACCTAGGCCAATCTCCTGTGTGGGAGTCTTGTCCTCTTCTCAGTGTCTTGGTTGCTTGCAGCATAGGTGGGGGCAGGAGAAAGGCCCAGTATGTGTCCACTCTGCCTGTTTTATACTCTCAGTGCATGTGCTTGTAGAACACAAGTCCAGGCATGTCTGTGTGGCATTGCTGAGTCTCTTTAAGCAAGGTTGAGCAGTTCCCCTGATGGGGCCTCATGCAGGTGAGTCATTGCATTGTAGCTCTCTTGCTGGACAATGGCTGTGGATGGACTGTTTGACACCCCGCCTGGGCGTTGGTTACTTTCCTTGCTGTTGCCTCTGGGGAGCTAATATTTGGCTGATTCCCCAACTTACAGCATGCTTTAGTGACCACCATACAACACAATTCTCATAACTTTCTATGCGTTAATGATACACATATATGGATAGAGAAATGACTTTCAGAAGATCATAACCTTTCCCGATACCTTACAAGGCATGCTTTATATGTGGGATCACGATTATATGAAAATGAAGAATATGGGGGTTACAATATGCTCCCCCAAGGTACAGAATGTCACACACCCCTTTTCTCGAGGGGCTGAGAAGGAATTTTCCCTCACTGCCAGATTGGCTGAGGCAAATTGGGTTTTTTAAGAAAACCACCTCCACGAGGGGAGTAGCTGGGAGCGCGGCTCTGAGAGCTGGTGCACTGTCTACACTGGCGCTTTACAGCGCTGCAACTTGCAGCGCTCAGGGCGGTGTTTATTCACCCCCCTGAGCGAGAAAGTTGCAGCACTGTAAAGTGCCAGTGTAGACAAGCCCATAGTGTTATTGGTACACTGGATGAGGTATACAACAAGTTGTGGTAGGCATGTGTAGGATCCATGGATCTTGAAAGGTGTGTAGTGGGGGCTGTTCATCATTGCAGTGGCTTCAGCAGCTGTTGTAGAAGCATACATCTGTATGATTGACATGTTGCCTGGCTTAGGTCATAAGTGAATTGTACTGATTCTATCACTGATTGGGTTATATCCAAGAAGACACTTGGATGTCTCCTTGGATAAGATAAATGCAATCCCATTTTCTCAGATCCTGAATAGTTCACTGTGTATTCATGATCATAAAATAGCCCCTACCATCCCATCACAGCTCTGGAATTCCATATCTTTTCAATTCTTTGGTCACAGTGTCAAGCTTCCCTTCATACATACTCCTCACATTTCATGCTCCGATTCTGATAATTTGTTTAAGAAAGTTCAGGTCACTCTTTACCTTGGTGCAAACATCAAGCGCTGTACTTCCAGCAGGATTGGGTACAGCACCATCATAACTGAAAATGGTACTCTTAATGGCCAGAACCTCCTCCCATGTTTTCTTTGTCAGGCTTTCTGACTTGAGGGTCTCACCATCCAGCACCACACATGAATTATCGCTTTTCTCTTGTTCTGCCATGAATGTCCTTGTAGGAAAAAGTACAGTGGGTGGTTTCCCATTGCTTTCCCTCCATTTTGTGGCTGCCACTGGTTAAATCCATGATGTAATCCTTCCGCCTTTTGATGGCATTTCCTACATTGGGAGGTCCCACTACTTTCCCTGGGTACTCATCCAGGGCCGGCTCCAGGGTTTTGGCCGCCCCAAGAAGCCAAAAAAAAAAAAAAAAAAAAAGCCGCGATCGCGATCTGCGGCAGCAATTCGGCGGGAGGACCTTCGCTCTGCGGCGGAGTGAGGGACCGTCCGCCGAATTGCCGCCGAATACCTGGACGTGCCGCCCCTCTCCGGAGCGGCCGCCCCAAGCACCTGCTTGACAAGCTGGTGCCTGGAGCCGGCCCTGTACTCATCCACCTGAAACTGCTAGCCCTTCATGAGGTTTTTCAAGTTACTTGAATGCCACTCAGCATCTGGCATCAGCCAGTTCCCAGGTGGTCTGCTTTTTGTCTGGTCCCTACACTTTCACCTGTCCGAGTTGGGTGGCCTTACCAGGAGTTAAGCGTCCTGCCAGCATAGCTCTCGGGGTTATTGGAATACACAAGCCTTCCCATCATACCCCAGGGAAGGACTCATCTACACCCCTTCAAAACTAACTATAATACTGTGCAAATCTAAAATTAAGCTTGTAAAATACTGCACTGATGGGATTCTAGCACACACAACTGATGGGAAGCAACCACCGTGCCAAGGCTCTTACCCCACCACTTTTGTCACTAAATCAGAATAATATTTTTGCAGGAAAATGGCATTATTATGTACAATGTTTTCGCATCAGTTTGCCTAATTACAAACAAGGATAAACAAATAAGCAGGTTGTTAAAGTGACTTAAGTGAAATAATAAAAAATATATATATTAACCAATAGAAAATTGCCAATTTGAGTCTGATGACATGAAATAGAATTGAAACAATCTACTCCACCATTTAAAATCAAAGGGTCCCTCAAAGTTGTTTTAAGGTAAGTTCAATAACAATTTTCAAAAGTAGGTAATCATCTGGTTTAATTACTATTAAAACAATCATCAATGATAATGGTATTTAGCCCTTGAAGAGTCCTTTTCCCCTGCAAAGGGGAAATCTGGAAGCATAATGTTTATTATACCCTTGAGCATGACACGAGGCACAGGAAAGTGAAGTAATTTACACAGTAAGTCACTGGCAGAGCCTAGAAGAGAAGATAGGTGTCTTGGCTCCCAGTCCATGCCTTATTCACTGGACCATGCCATGTCCCTGTTAACCAGAATGTAAACATATTTTTAAAATAAATAGAACATACAGCATTGAAGCTTCCAGATTTCTACTGCTCCCAAGTATACCTTCAGTTCTCTCTCTTCCAGCATAATGGGTCTCTGACTGGGAGTGCTGGCCAGCACTGAGCAAGGCAGCAATCTCATGCAGTGACTGGAGATACTGAAATAGTGACAGATATTTCTAAAACAGTTTTGAACATTCATTTTCAATATATATTCCTGTTTAGTACTATTTATTTAGTTCTCTAAAGAATTGTATTTGTTCACTAGGTTTTCCTTTAACAAAACCATTGCCATTTATAAATTACACAGTCCCTTTGGTTCTCTCTTCCTTTCTGTTTCGGAGATAGTTTACAAAAAATGCAGCCCTGTTTACTGCATAGATGTGTTGCCAGGAAATTCCATTGTTGTAGTTAGTGGTGAGTAAAAGTCCTGCACCTTGACTTATGTCTTACTCATCCTAAATCATGTATAAGCGATGCAGCCTTTTCCTGCTTAATTAAAGTGTTCTACTGTTTTCCAACACTCACCAGGGAGTCATCTTTCTGCGCATGACCATTCAGATTACTCCGCTTTGGTGGTTTTACAGATGTCCTGTAAATCAAATCCCGATGCACAACAGGAAGCATCCACAGCCAAATCCTTTGGAGTCTAGCACAGTACTACCAAGATGCAAGGCCAGGTGTTTGACATTTAGAGTGAAGGTTTGCAGAACAATACATTAAAACGGGAAATGCAAGAGACACCCCAACATCTCCATTGGCTCTGGATTTTCAAATGAACGGCAGCTGCGTTAATTGGACACTGTCACCTGAATAATTATTTTGACCACGTGCTGAAAAGCAGATATTCTGAATGAGAAAACCTATTCCATAGTGATGGGCTCAGCAGAGGAGTCTCATAAGTAAAAATGGCTAGACAGATAAGGCAGAACAAATGTCACACTGAAAGTGGGTTAGCACAATCCTAATATAGAACTTGGCTAGCTTTGCTCATGTTTTACTCAGAAGGAGTTGCAGACATGTTTAGTGGCTGGCACCTTCTCAGTTTATATACCCAGATACACTCCGATCCTGCCCTAGCCACTTTAGGATTATGCTTCCCTTTGATTTGCTTATTTTCCAAGTCCTCTCAACTTAGTTTACACAGTGCATACATAAGAGCCATCAGAAAGCTGCACACTTTACACAAGGGAATTATCTACTTGCATTTACCAGACAAAACACTGTGCATTCCTTTACTGAATTTTAAATAAGTTATGCTATCTTTCAGCCAATTTTCTCCTTCCAACAAAAACAAAAGAGAAAGGGTAGGGACATTAAAAACATCATGGGCAACTGAAGATTTGTACAAACTATTCCACTAATAAATTTGAGAGTAGATAGATGTTTTCCCCCCTCCAGCTTAATTCCCAAACACCCTTGCTGTCAAAAGGCTATTGTTAAATCATGGGCTGTCTCCAAACTTCATCCTGTGAATCAGGTCAAAGTGAAACAGAGAGCTGTATTAAAATTAACTACTCTTCATGTGCACTATTTGTAAGTATAAGGAAAAACTACAAAATTAACTCAAGATCTTACTAAATTAGAAAAAGCAGACAGCAGACTTAGACCAGAAATTAACTCTTGCTTTAAGAAAACAAGCAATTCAGATTTGTAATTGATGCCATTATTGTCTATCAAGTACAAGCATTTCTGCCAAAAAGAAACTAGAGAATATTCATGGGCTGGAATCATGATCAAAAATTAAAACCTTTCCTGAAAGAGGCCTGCTTTTATTCTGTGACTATTTATTCTTCCCACATCACATTTTAATAAGTGGTGAGCCTAGCAATAAACATACAATTTTGGAGCATACTTTCCCTACACTATAAGGAACACAAGACATCCTGTATTCCTAAAGGCATATGGCATAATTTATGTTGATCAGGTAAATCAAAACCAAAATAGAGTGTCTACTTGCTCCTACAGTAAAACTTAAACCATATATTAGCTCAGAGGCTCATCCTGAGCAATGCTCAGCACCTTCAACTATCATTGACTTCGTCTGGAACGAGGAGTAAGAACATTCCTTGAAAACTAAAGAGGAAAAATAACCCACTACAGGGACATTTCATTCAAAATTGATTTTTTACAGAAGATGAAGGATGGTCTTGTGGTTATGGTGGTGGACTGGAACTCAGGATATCTGGGTTTAATTCCTGGTTCTTCCACAAAATCCCAGTGTGACTGAAGGCAAATTACTGAATCTCTTTCTGCCTTGATCCCTGCATCTATAAATTGGAGATAATATGTTTTACTGTCTCCCACCCTTTGTCTGTCTTATCTATTTACGTTGTAAGGTCTGTGGAGCAGGGATTGTCTTTAACTATGGGTATGTGCAGCACCTATCACAATGAGGCCCAATCTTTGTTGGGGCCTCTCGGCACAAATGCAAAACAAATATATAACAACTGTTTTCTGTTGAAGTTTAGTACCATTTTGCACCATACAACCCACTTGATCTATATTCTGTTTTCTCATTTGCTAAGAAAATAAAATACAATTAAATAAAACAAGAAACACTGAAGAACAGGCAGAGGCTTGCAACTCAGACTGGTAAGTATCCTCCCAGCCTTATTCACCATTACAAATGAAACCAAAACCACAGAAAGAGCAGCTTTTGACCACACGCATGTATTTGGAAATGTATCTTACTCCTAAGCATATAGGTTTGGAGAATAACCTAGCTGGGTTACTGTACATTTATCTCAATTAGACTGAAATGTGGTTGGTAAAGATGATGATGAGAGAAATGTTTAAGAGTAAAGCAGCTTCTAAGCACATACAGTAGAATGCTCTTAAATCAATGATAATACAGTATACTCTGATGGTGCTTGATATGAAGAGCATATTAAGGATGCCGCTGAGGAATGCTATCTGTTTGAGAAAGAAATAATACAGAGCACAAGGCAAGCAACTAAAATAATTGACATCCTGAATATCTGCCAACTGTCCCAGTTTGGCTAGGGCTGCCCTGAATTTTAAACACACGCAGTCCCAGGTGTCTGCAGTGCTGGCTGAAGTTTTTGGCAGCTAATCCAGCAATTTAAAAACAATGTTGGCTTCCCATCACTAGCGGCCACTGTGGGGAGCAGGCAGGAGGTTCCTGGCTGCCTCCACTGCCCTTTTTCTTTCCTTGGCCATTCTGCTGGAAGCTAAGTAAGCAGCAGAGAATGCAGCCAGAGGAACAGACCGCAGCTGCCTCCTCCTCCCACCCCATACCAACAGCATAGCCTCAGACACCCTTAATGTGAGAGTGATGGCAGAGGCACGATTAGGAAGATATAGGGAAAGGAGCCATTCCTACTCCCCCAAGGTCACTATCTCAGGATTGAAGATGAGATGCACTTGGGAGAAGAGGACCCAGAGATAGTGGGTGCAAGTCATCCAAAACATGGGAAGAACAGAGACATAGAATCAGAGGGGATACAGGGACATAATGCGGGCTCTCTTAGGAGAGATCAATATGTGAGGAAAAGGACTTGGAGACAAAGGATGGAGGAAGGGGATACCAACAGATGTAGGGAAAGAGGTCACATGAAAATGGGGACAGATGATTCACAGGGGCAGGGCCGGCACTTACATTAGGAGACCCTAGGCGGTCTCCTAGGGCGGCAGGATTTGGGGGGCGGCATTTTGCTGCCCTTGGCGGAAATTCGGCAGTGGGGGGTCCTTCCGCTCTGGGTCTTCGGCAGAAATTCGGTGGCGGGTCATTCACTCGTTCCGGGACCCACCACCGAAGTGCCCCGAAGACGCGGAGCGGAAGGACCCCCACCGCCAAATGCTCAGAGGAGGAGCGCTGCCACCTAGGGCGGCAAAAACCCTGGCGCCGCTCCTGCACAGGAGTAGGTGTATTGGGACAGAGAGATGGGAGACACAGATGGTATAGATTACCACTAAAGTAACACGAGGTAGGGGAAAGAGCCCTCAGACACACACCCCTCAACTGGACAGAATGAGGAGAAAACCCCTATGTCACCTTATCTCAAGAAAGTGGCAGATAAATGGTGATGGAAGAGAAAATGGGCCTGCCATTTTCCCCTTAAGGTGCTATGGGTGAGGAGGCCACTTCCTCTACGTAAGAATTCAGCTGCAGGTAGGGGGCACAAATTGGGTGCAGAAGGTTGTTTTGGGACTGCATATTGTTATGGTTCCATAGGTTTGTGCATCTTAACTTCTGGATCATTTTCTCCACCTCTCTTCCCATGCCCTCAGTGGCTCCTTGCCCTTATCTCCAGGAGCTCCTTTATCTATACCTTTCAACAGTGTATAACTACATGACCCATAAGTACTGGATGGTCTAGCTCCATATCCTCAGCCATGGTGGATGAAACTTACTGTCAGCAGGAAGGAGCCAAACTAAGGAGGAGATGGAATTCAGCACTGAAGTAACAACTTGACTGTGTATCTGTGGGTGAAATCAGGTAGGGTTAGTAAGCATGCTAACTAAGAGCTGTCACAGTGTTCCCTACTCTGCAAGGCCAGGTTAAAATAAAAAAAGAGAGACTCTTAGCCATCTGGATTTGGTACTTCACTGATAAGAGGAGAGTAAGTGGGGAAATGGCTTTGAGAGAAAGAGGAAAGAGAAAGCCAAGTGTGAATTATGGGAAAGATATTCCCTTCTTCCTACATTCACGGAACTCTCTTTGATACTAACAGTAGTGCCTCCCATAGATGGAGAGCAGAATATTGGACTTAAGATCTGTTTAGATTAGCAAAGCAGAATTTTGCCGCAAATCTGGTGTCTGGGGAGAGGCAGGAGTTACCATATCATGGACAAGCTCTGGACAAGCAATCAGAAAAAAACAGCATCTGCCTTTCATGTTGGTTCCAACATCACAGTGGAAAAGTAGGCTAAAGAACATTGGAAGACCTCAAACCAGGATTTAGGTATAGTTCTATGATGTAAGTTAACCTAGGCCTCAAGAGTCATTTGGTCAGATATATTACTGGCTTTCTATTCATGACCAGACTAGGAAAAGTAATGGATTCTTACCTTTCTGTCATAGAGGTTGACCATGCCTCAATTTGCTTTCTGGTGCTTGTACCCACTGATGAATGTTAAACTCCAAATACAAAACAACACATCCTTGTCCCTCCCTGGGTTACAGCCTTCGCCCTTGTTGACACAGGGCTAATACTAATAGAGCTGGTCAGGAAGTGGCTTTTCTCCCCAATGGAAAATTTCAACTTTTCATAAAAAAACAGACCTAAAACTTTTGATTTGGAAATTTTAGATTGAAACAAAATGTTTTGACATTCCTGAATCAAAATATTTTGTTTCAGTTTGTGGAACTGAATTGAAATATTTCATTTCAGCTCAGTTCAATATTTAACCGCATCCTCTTGAACTGCCCTGGTACCTAATGCTGCATTCTCCTCTGTGAGCTGGGCTCCCTGGCCAGGACTAAATTACCTCTTCTTCTCTATCCTGCCTCTTTACAGATCTTTTCCACACACATCCCTGGGCTGAATGATTCCCCATTTCACTTGTTAGTGAGCCCCACTCAGTCAGGGAAGGCTGATATATTTTCTGGCATTTCTTCTCAGTAAGCCTTGCAGTATTCTACAATTCTCAGAGTTCCTCTGACAGCCACATCTCCCAGAATTATTTTGTTCAATACTGAAAAGGGGCTGAGAAACTCTTAGTCTGTAACCTCCCTTAAAGGTCAGTAAATACTATGTTACAGGAATCTCAATATAGGTCTGAAGGTTGCTATACATAGGGAAGTTTTAGGTTTGCAGGAATTGGACCAACTTTAGAATGGTCAGAACTTGTTTAGAAGCAATCAACTGTTCTGAACTGGAGGAGCAATGACATACTAATATGAGAGATGAGACTTATAGGACAACAAGTATAAATTAACTCATGACTGAAAGATAAAATCTTATCAATCAAGTCACAAACTCTAGGAGAGGTACCAAAAATGAATGGGGCAGAGTCAACTTGAGATGTTGCCAGTTTCTGCCAACATAAGCCAAGATGTAGAGCCCCTGAAACAGAAAGTTTTGACACAGGGAGAAGGTCAGGGGAGCAGAACACAGACTACTATAGAGACCGGCAGAGATCAAAAAGTGGGAAACGCTGGCTAGAAGAGGACGTGGCTAGGGGATGTGCTGATTCAAAGCATTCTGTCAGCATTATCTGCTGGTGCAGGGCTCACATGAGTGCTTGTTCATCCACACAAAACACCTATTAGCCAATACCACCTGCCCTCTTTTGGATTGAATCACCTCTGGTATGTAGGCGGCCAGCAGAGAAGTATAATTCTGGTGAATCTGAAAAGTAGTTTTTGCAAAATGTAAACTTTGAATAAAGAAATTCTGCCTACATTTCTTTAGTGCCCAGCCTCTGCTTACTTTATTTATCTACATACTGTCTCACTCTACACATTCTTTTAAGTCCTGTTACTGATTGGTGGAGTTTTCTACAATCAGAGACAATATTACAAGCCATTCCAGCACAATTTAGATTATTTTGATCTTATGGTCTTCAGCAAGCAAAGTGAAAGTGGTATCACTGGAACATGAACTACAAAGTTGGACAAATAATATAAAAAGGTATTTACGGACATTGGTTTGAATGAAAACCATGGGTTAAATCATTTCCTCCACTGACTTTCAGTGGGGCCAGGATTGCACCTTATGAATTCACTCCAACAACTGCATTCCCTTTCTATGCACATACATAGGAATAAATTGTAAGATTTCCAGGGAAAGAGTGTGTTGTGAATACATTTGTACAAATATTTGGCGTGAGTATTAACACCATAAGTGTTCACGTGATCAACCTAAAAGCTCCTAAAAAGGCTTGGGAGTCAGCCAGTCAGGAAGCTGCGATAACAACATGTGACTTGGGTGACTAATCATACAGAACAAACAACATATGGCATAATGAGCATAATTGACGCAAGTCACACGTAATAATTCAGGAGCCGTCTCTGACCTGAAATGTGTCTGCATAAACTATGAGCTGAACAGTTTCAAATAATGCACAAACAAATAAACTACTTGTTGCAAATAGTTTCCTAGGTTTAATTATGTTCCCACCCAAGCAAAAAACGAAACAACATATCTTCACACATTTTTTCCTCCCAATACTTTTTTTGAAAAAAGAGGGAAATACTCTTTTTTGGTCAGACCAACCTGACTATAGCTGGAAACGTCAAACTATATCACGTCCACAAAACATTCCAAGACGTGCAAGCATAGCAGAATCAAGTGAGGAAGGTGGAACATATAGGGAGCACTGAATTAATTTCTGCAGCAGTATTCATAGCCAGCCCTGGCAATGTAATAATGTGAGAAAGCCAACAGCAGTGTATTCATAGCCAGGCCTGGCAATGTAATAATGTGAGAAAGCCAACAGCAGTGTCAAAAGTCTCTAACAATCGGGTGCAGTGTACATGAAGGTCATGGAGGAAACAGCTGGATGGCAGAGTGACCTACTGTGTTGACATGTGCAAATCCAGATTTATTTTGGAAATCTTAGCACTTATAGCGACTGAATATACAATGGAGATTATATATGTCAATCTCAGCGTCTTCCAGACACGACAAGAGAAGTTAGTGATCACCAGTGTTGCATTTGAAATGCCCTAAAAAGCAATGTTGAGCCTAGAATACAGCAGCCAAGGACAAATGTTAACCAGATGATTAATTCATATATTCCATTGTCTTTTACAGATCTACATTCAACATTTTTTCCCTCAAAAATCAGTTGCCACATATCCAATTATATACCGTAAGCACACAAACTGTATACTGTATAAGCAGATTTCTCTCTCTCATTTGGAAACTTTGACTAGGTATTCATTACACTTTAAGTAAAAGACCTTTTATCTGATCACTGGTATAATGGAAACATTCTTAAAGTACAGCACTGTATACCACAGAGCCATGTAGGAATATCATATGTTTGATTAATATGTTTGCTAACCAAGAAAATCAACCAAAGTACTATTGAGAACAGCACTCGAAAGTGGTCAAACTTTGGGACAGTGCCATCAGTAATGTGGAATTTACATCTGCCCAAAGCAAACCTGAAGGGACATTAACCCTAATAACTCACTGAAAACATGTGCTTAGCTGCACATTTTAGCTAATGTGACTGAGGGTAGCCAAGGGAAGAGTGGGAGGCAGGGAGGAGTGGATCTCCCACTCAGCAATGTGAGAAAACATCATTCAATAATTTGAGGCTGGAATTTTGGTGTTTATTAGCAATGAGAACCTAAAGGTAGTTTTACTAACCACCACCATCTACCTGTGCCCCAAAATATTTTGACAAAATGACCTCCCAAGACTGATTTAAAATGTGAATGGAAAATATATAGGGCTTTTGTTTTCAGGGTTTATTAATTTCATTTTTTCAGGGTTTATATTTTTTAGCAATTTTTGAGTTTAATATAGATGTCCAAAAGTCATGGGTTTTTGCGGTTCTCTCTTTGTATATACTGTTAGGAGTAATGTATATTGTATACGTTACTAGCTACAGTAGTATATATACTATAATGAACAATCTCTCTGTCATATTCCCTAGTGTGCTTTAATATAGCACTGTTTCAAAAAGCACTATGTTAAAGCACACTAGGTAACCTTTAGTGCACACCAGCAGGGTCTACATGGACCAATTAATGCACAACATGTGAGTGCACTTTAAAAATCCCACCCCTATAGTCCGCATTACTGCTCCTTGTAGAGGAGCCTTAGCTACAATTAACCATTTCTGGTGTTTTTCCAGCGCTCAATGAATAAGCAACATTTTCTTTTTCTGTTTTTTTCTTTGGGTGGGGGAGTACTGGGAGTATTTTATTGGTGTTTATAAGTTTAAACAGAAAACTAGAAAGCTTACAAATATACCACAAGGTATAGAATAAAACAAACATGGGCCATATTTTCAAACTGGGGTGTGTAATGTTAGATTCTGAAAATCCTTATTTAGGCACCTAAATGAAACTGGTCTGATTTTCAGACGTGCTGTTTGCTCACATTTCCCACTGACTTCAACAGCTTTTCTCTCTAGTGTCCCCTGATTTCATCAGGAGCTTCAGGCACTCAGTGGACACTATAAAAAAACTGCAGAAGTCAGTGTGAAATTTGAGTGCTCAGCACTTCGGAGCATCCGGCTAGTTTTATTTAGGTGCCCAATTAAGGATTTTGGAACCTAACTTTAGACTCAGTGTGACCATGTTGGCCTTAGCCTTTAAGGGCCAGATGTTCAAAAGGCTCAACACCTAGCAGCTTTCACTGAGAACTCAGGGAACTATTGTGCGCTGAGCTCTTTTGAAAATTTGGCCCTAGAAACATAAGAATTGTCATACTGGATCAGACCTAGTATGTCTCCAATAGTGCTCAGCACCAGATTCTTCAGAGGGAGAGGCAAGGACCCCATAGCAGGCAGATGTGAGATAATCTGCCCCTGTGAAGCTCTCATAGGGTAACCAGACAGCAAGTGTGAAAAATCGGGACGGGGTGGGGGGTAATAGGCACCTATATAAGACAAAGCCCCAAATATCAGGACTGTCCCTATAAAAATCGGGACATCTGGTCACCCTAAGCTCTCATCCTAACCCCTCAGTGATTGGTTTAAACCCAGAAGCATGAGGTTTTATATCCCTTCCAAAACATTTGTTGACATTAACTATTATAACTAAGTGGCTATTTTAACTTGCATGTTATTTTCTGAAAATAATAACCTTCAGAACTGAAACACTACCCCCATGGTAAGCCATGAAAGCAAACATTAAAGAAAACAGGTTTCAGAGTAGCAGCCGTGTTAGTCTGTATCCGCAAAAAGAACAGGAGTACTTGTGGCACCTTAGAGACTAACAAATTTATTAGAGCATAAGCTTTCGTGGGCTACAACCGAAGAAGTGGGTTGTAGCCCACGAAAGCTTATGCTCTAATAAATTTGTTAGTCTCTAAGGTGCCACAAGTACTCCTGTTATTAAAGAAAACATTCTTTACACTTCCTCAGTTTATCTAAAACTACTAAGCAGGAAGCTATACATTTTAAAGCATATCTGATGAACATCATTTTAGTGTGTCAAAAGGCTTTACTAATAGTAATCTTCACATTGCAATCATTTGATGAAAAATGAAGCTGTTCCTGTTCACCAACAGGTAGGAATAATAATTCTCTGAATTTCCATAGAGCTTTTCTATAAAGCAACTGCCCGCTTGTGTGAGGGGCAATGCTGGGTGCTACAGAGAACCCTATGACAGTTAGAAACTGAAGCACAGAGAAATTAGGGACATGCCCAAGATCCCACAGGAAGTCTGTGGCAGAGCTGGGAACAGAAATGAAATCTTCAGATTCCCAGTCCTGTGCTTTAGGCACAAAATCCTGCTTCTCAAGACACAGCACTCTCAAACTAAGACAACAAAGTGCATACATTGTGTGTCTGCTACCACTGCAATAGCTATGATGATGTGCAAGTTTCCTTAAAATAAAAATGAAGCCATTATAGAAATTGGTTTAATCACAGTGAGGAAATCAGTGTTCAGGAATCAGCAGTACTGATAAAGAAAGGGAAAGTAAGAATGCAAACACTGCTTGCTCTATTCAGTTACATTATATGTTAATCCCTGGAACATGGTAGGTGAAGGAGCCACAAAACTACACACTACTGACAAGAAGGGATTCAACGGTATTGCTGTCCCCAAAACATAATATATTTTAAACAACTGCAATGAGATTAGGAATGACTAAAGACAAACATCTTAAAGTCTTAAAATCATGGCATCTGCCCCCAGACAAACATGTTTCATTTTGTTTTACATCACAATGAAATCAGAGCAGGTTAAAGCTATCTGGAAGGGGGACAGACAAGATAAGGCTATTTAAAAGAAGTGAAAAAACCAGGTAACTTTTCATTAAGGATCTGTTTTTCTGGTTCAAAGTTTCTGCAGCAAGTCTAGCCAGATCTTTTGAAAATTGGACAGAACAATCAATGGGTTGTTTTTATTTTAAAGGCATCTCCCCTGGGGAGTAAGTGTGGGTGTGGGAGCCCTTTTTAACATTATAATATAACATGAAGCTGCCAAGTTTCAATATTTTCTTAAGCACTGTCATGTGATAGTTCTACTTATCTGGGTCTCAGCATGATTTTTATCACTGTGTGATATGACTCACCCTCACCAGAAGCTTGTCATGAAGGATCAGTCCATTAGATATCATAAAATGTACATTTTAAAAAAGAATATATATTCAAACTCCAACAATCAGCTAAACACAGTTACAATACATGTTAGTATATTGGCTATAGAAAGTTATCATTTACATAAACTAGTTCCTATTTTACACATGCGCTCCACGTCCACCATGCTATTTGCTAAAGGCAGATATCAGACTTTGCATAAGTAAACCAACATTTTAAGAGTTCAATCTGCAGGTAAAGTTCAGAACTAACCTTACTATCCTCTGTCTCCTTGGTTTTTCCTTGAAGTGTTTTCTTCTCTCCAAAATCACAGGTTGACTTTAATGTAAGCTGACAAGAAAGCATTGAGCTCTCTGCCCCAGTAAGCTCCAAAGACTTTGATGAATACTGCTGTGACCCAGTCGTGCCAAGATTTGGTATCGGAAGGGCAGTATGAACAGGCTTTGACCCTACAGCTGGTTGTCTTAGCTTTGAGGCAACCCCAAGTACAGGCATGGCTTCTATAAAAGTATCTTCTTTCTGCCAAAGAAAATGCTTCTGACCTCAGTCTGGTAGACTCCAGCTTCAGTAATTCCAGAACAAATACTTTAAACAAAAGTAGCAGTCATCTTTAAAACAATACTACAACTTTCATGAAGAGGCAAAACTTTCCTTCATCTCTGTCTCTCTCTCACACACACACACTGCTTAGTCAGTGGCTGTGTAAGACTAAACACTCCTTTGGGGCGTGAACTTTTCTTGAAGGTAACTGACACAAAGCTGCCTGTCTGGGAGTAAAAAGCTCATAAATTTGCTTTTTCTTCTCTCTACAGCATTCCCATTCTGTGCATTAAGTGAATGGAAAGGGGGGGTAGTAGAGAGGAGGGGGCAGAAAAAGAAGAAATCTCCTTGTACTCCAACTGTCAAAACAGCACTGAGACCACAACACTGGAAACACAGACCTCTTCCTGACTACATAAATAACCAGCCCACATCTTAAAAAAAACAAAAACTTAAAAAAAAAAATTGAACCTGAGTGGCAGCCAAAGCAAACAGCTGTTGGAAGAGTTTTTAGCCCGGAAATAATCTCTGAGATGAAGCTGTTTGTCTGATTCCTGCCTATTTTTCATCGCTGACAGCCATGAGCTACGTTGTTTCATTCCCTGTTCATCCCGTGAAATCAGGTTAAAATCGTGCAAGAGCGTGGCTAGCAACAGACGCTGAATCATAGCATGGGTAACGTCTGCCTCTGCTGTAAAAAATCCATACAAGAACAAAGGGCAGGATATAGGAACATCACAAGCATTGTTACAAGATTTAGTCAACATATTTCAGTTTTTTTTGTTTACATCATCTATTCAATTAACACTTCCCATTCTAAAAATGTTTAAAGCTCCATAAAATCCATGTCTAAAGTGTACTCTCAGTCCATTATTTGTAAAAATACTCTATCTAACAATATCAAATCCTTTACACTTAGGAATGCTCACCAGACAGAACAAGCTACAAAATCAGTCACAGTGGACTCTACATGTTGATAAGAAGGGACATACAATATTACTGTATGCCCTGGTCAAATCTAGGTGTAGACAGAACTGAGCCTGGAAATCAATTATGGACACAGATTCATATCCACCATTGTCCATTAAAACACTCCTGGGGCAGGAAGCACCATCTATTCTTTCTCAAAGTATGGGGAATTCTATGCACATTACTCAGAATAAAAGAAAAACAGGCATAAATTCCCTCAAGCATCCATAGCAGGTGAGCCCCCTGAAAGTGTGACTAAGTGTGCTGAAAAAAGCATCTGAGTAAAAATGGTACCATCTGACTCAAACTCCTCATGAGTCATATTTGTTGACATTATGGACAAAAAATATGTCTGCTAATTTTTATTACTCTTTCTCTCTCCAGAACTGACACTGTTATGGGAGGATGACCAGGATGCTATCCTGGCTCTGACACTGAAATCAGAATTATTAACAAAGTCCCGACTGCAGAATATTTATTACTAGTAATGATACTTAAGTCAGAAAAAAGACAGTTTGACTTTCAGATCTCAGGTTACATTTGTAGTAGTGACAGTTAGAAAAGACATCTAAATTTTTTTAAATTCAACAAATTAGAAAGAGAATAAATGTGGACTCTTACACTGCTCTTTTAGAGTTACTTTTCAGAATACAACTGCACTTTATTTACACAGAAATATTTTCAATTTTTTTCTTCATGTACACAACACCAGAATGATAAAATAGGGCAA
Source organism: Emys orbicularis (assembly GCF_028017835.1). Lineage (NCBI taxonomy): Eukaryota > Metazoa > Chordata > Testudines > Emydidae > Emys > Emys orbicularis. The sequence continues at coordinate 74,868,767 of NC_088683.1, read as the reverse complement.
AAACCTCTCAACTCTATCTCCTTCTTATAGCCGTCACCCCTCTATGTTGTAGCAGGAGACCGAGTGGGAATTCCAACTGACCCACGGGTCCTCCTAGGGAGCACATTTTGCAGTGGGTGGAACCCAACAAACCAAGCTCAGCTGGCTGATGCAGAGAACTGGCAAACCCATGGCAGTGCCCTCAATTTATCCCCTTTTGGGTGCTACCACCACCAAGAGTGCCAGCAGGTGGCTAACTGGGTAAATAGCACAAGACAATTTCCTTCTTTGCATCCGACAGGGTCTGATACAGTTGTGTTGCAGAGAACATACTGGAAATGGGGTGTAAATTTTTAACGGTGAGAGTAATTAACCATTGGAACAATTTACCAAGGGTCACGGTGGATTCTCCCACACTGACAATTTTTAAATCAACATTGGATTTTTTCTAGGGCTGTCGATTAATCACAGTTAACTCACTCGATTAACTCAAAAAATTAATTGTGATTAAAAAAATTAATCGCACTGTTAAACAATAGAATACCAATTGAAATTTATTAAGTATTTTGGATGTTTTTCTACTTTTTCAAATATATTGATTTCTATTATAACACAGAATAAAAAATGTACAGTGCTCACATAATATTATTATTTTTGATTACAAATATTTGCACTGTAAAAATGATAAACAAAAGAAATAGTATTTTTCAATTCACCTCATACAGATGCAATCTCTTTATCGTGAAAGTGTAAATTACAAATGTAGATTTTTTTGTTACATAACTGCACTCAAAAACAAAATAAGGTAAAACTTTAGCGCCTACAAGTCCACTCAGTCCTACTTTTTGTTCAGTCAATCGCTAAGATAAACAAGTTTGTTTACATTTACGGGAGATACTGCTGCCAGCTTCTTATTTACAATGTCACCTGAAAGTGAGAACAGGTGTCTGCATATCACTTTCGTAGCCAGCGTTGCAAGGTATTTATGTGCCAGATGCTAAACATTCATATGCCCCTTCATGCTTCGGCCACCATTCTAGAGGACATGCTTCCCTGCTGATGATGCTTGTTAAAAAAAGAATGCATTAATTAAATTTGTGACTGAACTCCTTGCGGGAGAATTGTATGTCTCCTGTTCTGTTTTATCCTCATTCTGCCATGTATTTCATGTTATAGCAGTCTCGGATGATGACCCAGCACGTTCGTTTTAAAAACACTTTCACAGCAGATTTGACAAAACGCAAAAAAGGTACCAATGTGAGATTTCTAAAAATAGCTACAGCATTTGACCCAACGTTTAAGAATCTGAAGTGCCGTCCAAAATCTGAGAGGGACGAGGTGTGGAGCATTCTTTCGGAAGTCTTAAAAGAGCAACACTCCGATGCAAAAACTACAGAACCCGAACCATCAAAAAAGAAAATGAACATGCGTCGGTCTGCTCTGCTTTGGATCGTTACCAAGCAGAATCTGTCATCAGGGTGGTTGGAGCATGAAAGGACATATGACTCTTTAGCACATCTGGCACGTAAATATCTTGCGATGCTGGCTACAACTGTGCCATGAGAATGCCTGTTCTCACTTTCAGGTGACATTGTAAACAAGACGTGGGCAGCAATATCTCCTGCAAATTGCAACCAAATTGTTTGTCTGAGCAATTGACTGAAGTAGGACTGAGTGTACTTGTAGGCTCTGAAGTTTTACATTGTTTTATTTTTGAATGCTGTTATATTTTTGTACATAATTCTACATCTGTAAGTTCAACTTTCATGATAAAGAGACTGCACTACAGTACTTGTATTAGGTGAATTGAAATATACTATTTTTTTTTTTTTTACAGTGCAAATATTTGTAATAAAAAAATATAAAGTGAGCACCATACACGTATTCTGTGTTATCATTGAAATCAATATTTGAAAATGTAGAAAACATCCAAAAATATTTAAATAAATGGTATTCTATAATTGTTTAACAGTACAATTAATCGCAATAAATTTTTTTAATCGTGATTAATTTTTGTAATTGCTTGACAGCCCTAATGTTTTTCCCTAAAAGATGTGTTCTAGGAATGATTTGGGGGAAGTTCTATGACCTGTGTTATATAAGAGGTCAGATAAGATGATCACAGTGGTCCAGTCTGGCCTTGGAATCTATGAATCTATACACTGCACCTCTCTGCTACAAGCAAGGGTGCTAGCAGAGTGTAATGTTCCAAGTCCTTGCATACAGCACAAAGGAGGAAGGCTCCTTGTGCTGTCTATTGTCGTCCTGCAACATTATAAAGGGAATGTACATGTCAGGATTTGGGGATCTTTATACACAACTGTTTCAGTTAAAGCTGTAGACAAATAGACATGTGCGATCTGCCATTTTGCTGTTGTGAGGCAGAAAATTCTGATGGGATTTTCAGAGCTTGGACTAAAGCACGGGGTGACGGGTTCCACCCCAAGGCTTGAAGATGAAAAACCTGCTGACAAGACTAATGGACAATGAATGAGACAAAGAACTGACTAGAATAATAGGATACTCTCTTAAAACAGCACATAACTACAATACATTCTTTCTTAAAATTATAACATTGAGAAGTAAATAAATTGAGTTACATATTTTGGCAATCTTGCTATTCCTCTCCTCAGGATGGTCATAGTGCCTGCACTCTCTTTCCGCAACCCACTTGCTTGACACAAAAACCCTAAAAGTAATCAGTAAGCAACCTACTACTATCTAAAAAAAAAAAAAGTAATCAGTAAAGTATAGCTCACAGGCTTTAGAGGTAATGATCAGTACCAGTAATAGGTTATTATTTCGAAGTTTGTTTTAATTACATTATTGTTGTTATTATTTTGCTTCTGCCTAACTGCCTCAATCGGATTAAGGGCTCCACTGTGCTAGGTGCTTTACAAACAGAATAAAACCTTGAAAGGTTTATAATCTAATAAAGACAACATGCAGCAAGTGGGTGTAGAACAATTTGAAGGAATGAGGAAAGAAGACTGAGTAAAAGCTATGTAAACAGCTATGTAGGCCCGCTATGTAGACAGCAAGATAGTTACAAGTCAGTTCATTTTTTTAAAATTCTAGATCAGAGATAAACAAGCAAGCAAATAAGATAAATATCTGAAGTCCCTACTGGCCATCTTCCTAGCTGCTATTCTTGACAGCTTCCTATAGACTTCACAGTGGATGTGGGCCTTTAGAAGAGATATGAAAGAATAAAGAGTAGGCTTTGCAGGCTTGCTGGAGGACGGTGTTACAGGTATACAGGCATAGGAGAAAGTGCTTGTGTGTAAAGTGGACAAATAGGTTATAGGTTTCAGAGTAGCAGCCGTGTTAGTCTGTATCCGCAAAAAGAACAGGAGTACTTGTGGCACCTTAGAGACTAACAAATTTATTTGAGCATAAGCATAAGTTTCTTCAAAGTTTTTTCTCTTACTTAATTGGCCTCTCAGAGTTGGTAAGACAACTCCCACCTTTTCATGCTCTCTGTATGTGTATATATATCTCCTCAATATATGTTCCATTCTATGCATCCGAAGAAGTGGGCTGTAACCTACGAAAGCTTATGATCAAATAAATTTGTTAGTCTCTAAGGTGCCACAAGTACTCCTGTTCTTTTTGCAAATAGGTTATAGAAGCTAGCATTGCTGGTGGATTTGAATGGGCAGGAGGCAACACAATAAGAAATGAAATGGTATGTGGGGCAGGGTTAGCTGGTGAAGGACTTTAAAAATAAGGAACAAAAGCTTGTATTTGACCAAGTTGAGAAAAGAGAGAGGGGGGATTCAAGAGGGGAGTGACATGGTTAGGCAATGGGCGAGAAAGACAGTCACAGAAGCAGTGCTCTGAATGGACCTGAGGGGAACAAAGTGAATGTCAGGAAAGACAGAGAGGGGAGGAGGTTGCCATAAACAAGAGAAGAGGTGAAAAAGGCTTGGATGAAAGATTTAGTGGTATGGACAGTGAGAAATAGACATATCTTAGAGATATTATGGAGAAAGAAGTGCCAGGACTTGAATACAGTCTGTATCTATGCATCTCATAACAGGAGTCAAAGATGACCCCAGGTTACGAAGCTGAGTGACATGACGGATGATAGTGTTGTCAACAAGATGGAGAAAGTGGTGAGTAGAGAGGACTATTGTTCGGTGAATTGTATAGTACTAGGCACATTAAACTTAACAAATAATAATTATTAACCATAACAATCTGTTTATACAGCAGTTGTCTAAAAGCACAAAATAACTAACAGGCTAATCACATAGTTACAGTTCATGTCAACCTCAAAATGGAATAGTGTACATATAGTATAAGCATCACCAGATCAGAGAATAGCTGTCATATCTACTTCTTTGAATAGCAGAGTAAACAAATGTGTGAAATCCGAGTAATCTCATCTGTAAACTCTAGTAACTTTTGGGGTAGATTTCCTATCCCACCCCTAAATAAAAGAGGGGGAAAAAAGATTTCATGGATAAAACACATTTAAAAATCCAGTGTTTGCTATGACGTAGGAAATCCAGGTCCAGAAACAACATTTTCCCACGTTGGTTTGTTAGGCCAAACTGTTAGGCATCATGCTTTTATACCCTCACAAAGGCTGATGACAGTGCAGTGTTGATGGAACAATCTGGAAAAGAGGCTGGTTGTAGGGTGATAGCAGTTGTTGCAAAAATATGCAAGACAGTGGGAGGGAGGTCATGAGATAATACAGAGGGGCAGATCCATGTTAAAATTAAGGAGATGAAAGCCTTACACTTCCTACAGGTTTGGTTTACATTTTATTCATTGCCATTGGAATATGCCCTTTATAGTATATAGGACAAATGAGAGGTGCTGCTCAGATGCGTGAATCTTGGGCAAAATATACAAATCATAGAAGGTCTTGGGGTCTGGGTGGCTGGTGCCTTTTCTTTTTGGACCTCAGCACACAGCAGGTATGCACCTAAAATCTCCAAATCATCATACTTTGGGAAAGCATCCTCGGAAATCTTTAAAAAACAATAGCATTTATGCCAAAGCAGCAGATTCTGCAGTTTTTCAAAGATAGTGTGATACTTTAATAGAAAAAAACAGGACAAATTATATTAGGATTAAGATCTTGAACACAAAATGAACAGAAATAGTATATTATTATTTATATTACAGTGGCACTCAAAATGTGCCAGGCCAGGGGCTTTCTAAACATGTAGGAAGAGACAGTCCCTGCCCCACAGGACCTGCATTCTAATGGTGGACCTGATGCAACAGCAATAGTTGGGGAAATAGGAGGATGGGCAGATGAGGGCAATGAAAATTCAGTCACAGAGTTATATAACAGTAATATAGCTTGCTACAAAATACGTTCCGTGATATGTACAAAACTGCCCCCAAACCACTAAAATCCCTTTCCAAGGCAAAGTACCCCTTTCCTTATCCCCATCATTTGCTCATACTATCCAACCCTCTCCACCACTATCCAATCCTCTTCTCCTCCCTGCTCAACCACTGGCAAGTCATCCTTCCAACATTCCACACCTCTGCCAGACAATCCACCACAGTACAAGACTCCAGCAGAAGTCTCCTTTCCCTCCATATAAATTCTGACATCAGACACTTCTAGGGCTGTGAAGGCTGCTCCTATTCTCCACCCCCAAACATTTGCCAAACTGGAATAAACAGCTGGCAATGTCTCTCAGACCACAGGAAAAGGCAAGGGGGAGGACACCTGCCCCAAGTGGTGCCAAGAGATTTACTTGATCCCGCTGCTGTCTAATCCGCGTTAGAGAAGTTGTTGCATGTTTCCAGGGTCAAAACAGCTAAATGTCTGGGGTCCAGAAGCTGTAAAGCTCTAGGGTGTGTTGCTCCCCGACTTTGCCCCACTAGTACAACAGCTCTGGCTATTGCTGGTACAATTGCTGGCTCCAAGTGGGCTAGTCCCACTCCTGACAATGTTTTGAATATGTTAACTGTTTTGTGCATGCTGTTATAGCAAAAGCTCACCTTTTCCTCCTGCTATAAACAGCTGGATACATATAGCTGTGGGAAGCAATTTTAATATTTAAAAAAGGCAACAGATAATACTAATGTATTAAAAGTGTTACGATCATCACTTGTGTAATAAATCCAAGTAAACTGGGCTCAGATTTTTAAGTAGTGCTAAGTTGTGGTAATGAGTTGAGGATGAGTTAAACTCATGAAAAGCCTCTAGCTGGTGTGTAAAAAGAAGTCTGGTTAGTTAGACAATGATAAGATTCAATTGTTCAGTCTTTGAGTTAAAATGCTACGATGATAACAAAATAATCCTATTGTATTTCATTTTACAAAAAAAATGTGGATTAATTTTGCTAAACAAAGGGCAACATACAAAATGGATTGATTATTTGTAACAACCAGATCCTGTTTGCAATGATACTAAATTCAAAAGATTCGATTGTCTTCCATAACAGTCTGGGATCTAAAGTAATATACCATCTAAACCAAAGCTACAGCCACAGAAAAAGGTGCATCCTGCTTCCTAAAGGAAATCCTTCTGCTTTGTCAGTGTACTGGGAGGAGGACATTTTTCAAGAGGGACATTTGTCATGCAGGGGTACTATGTTATCCTATGAGCAATTTGACCCTTAAGACACAACTGGGAGTTTGGGGTTTTATTACGTTAGTTGGTGTGAAGGAGAAAGGTCATAGCCTTTTCTTTCTTTATTCAGACTTTGCACCTTTTAACTGAGGATTTCAAAACCCTTTACACATAATTTAGCATCGCATCATCTCTGGGAGGTAGGTCAAATACTAAAAATATTAATTTTTCAAGAGCAATCATCATAAGGATAGGTGACTTTCCCAAGGCTACATAGTGAGTCAGTGGATTGGTGCCCTTTTGCTGGAGTGTTTCAGGCTTTCAAGTTAATAGAAACACACACAAGTTAAAATATTCCCATAACTGATCATTATTTCTCTGATGATGTGCACTCCATTTAATTATTTAAGTGTTTGGTCTAAAGTAATCAGAATTAAACACAATATGATTGGGAAACAAACAAAACTGCTGCAAGATTGAACAAGGGCTAATAGTAATTGCATGCACACTGACCTATTGACTAGACCATATGGACAGCTGGTAAAGCTTAATGAAAGCAGAAGCTTCTCTTTTCAGGAGGAGGAAAAGAAAAAAAAATGGATCAACCATTTCTTCCTTACTAAGCAGATGGAGCAAATGATAAATGCTGAAAATTCAGAAACCTACTGGTATTGCAACTAGTGATGAGCAAACCTCAAGAGATCTTCGAAATTCAGTTTGGATTAGCTGGTCTGAATGATTATTCAAAACATATCCTAAATCTTGGTTCTTCCTTCCTTCTCTGCCGTCTTCCCCTTTGATTGCTCTTTGAGCCATTGTCTCACAGGTCTTTTGTCTGACCTTTAGCAGGCATACTGGCCTCTCTAACATCCTTTCCCGGACCTTCAACAAATATCCTCTACCCTACCCCTTATCCCTTTTCTGTCATTCCCAAATGGCTCTCTACCTATGAAAGGGTCTCTCAGTTCTTGCGTCATCTTTTCAGGGCTTTGCATGGCTGCTGATTTCAAAACTGGCTTACTGTAGATCAGAGATATCCTAGAATATATAACCCTATATAACATTTCTAGGCCTTAAGAGATTCTAACAAATTTCAGCTGAAATACGAAGCTTCTTAAGAAGTCTGAAAAGGAAAGAAAGTCATCACGCATTCTCTTAAAACTTTAAAATAAGTTTGAATTTGATTTTGGACTGACGTTCAAACTTTTTATTCCCCCAATAAATGGTATGGTCCCTATTTCTTCCCCCATCATCACTGTTCCCAGGAAAGGTTTCCCTACATCAAAGATTGCTAATGAAAGTAACTATAAATCCTAAAAACACCTACCTCACTTATTTTGTAATACTAAGGAAATGTTTAAACTCTTAATTAGCTGGGCAAGAACCTAGTAATATCTAGAAAGTTAATCAAAGCAATGCTTTGTGTCAGCACGTGTGAACTATTCAGAATTTTGATCCAAATTTTCTTCACAAAATAAACTTACTGCGAAATTCTCTAATGAACTGTAAAAATGACCTATCACCTTAAAGGAATGGAGACTAAACAGGAATTTGTTGATTATCTGCCATCAAGTAGCTGGCAGAGTGGTAAACTCATGCTTTCATCTGTTGGAAAGGGAACCTTTGCTCCTAAGAATACTGGCTCAAATCTACTTGCTGCTGATCAACTTTTGTTCCTGTGAGTTGGGTAGAGAGTTTCAAAATCACAGCTATGCTGGCATTCACTTCTGGACTGAAGTAAAAAAACCCTCCTCCATAAGGTTCCCATTGGTCTTTTAAAAAAAGCAGAAACATCTGTTACAGTCATGAGCAAACTCTTGGCCAAGTTCGGCAACAACAGTGAGAGAGACTTTGAAGTCAATCAGCTCTGCTATCACCAGCAGATATCCCTATAGTCTATGGAAATTACTGCATAGAGAGTTTGGGAGATATGGAGAAAACTTGCACTGCCAAAAGTGTATATAAAGAACAGCCAGAAAAAAATTTTACTTAGTGAAAATGTGTTGTGTTGAGAGTCTAGTATAATTGATGTTCACACAAAACATATAGAATACTGCATAAAAATAAATATGTCTAGACATTCAGGGCTAGATTTTGATATTAGGCCCTGAACAAGGGGTAGTGGGTGAGCCACACCACTTCAGGAGTAGCACTTTGAGTCACAATCTACCTCTTGCTTTCGTCATATTCCAGGGGGTGGCCATTTGCTGCTGGTCTATATCAGCAACAAATTATAACACCCTCTGCACCAGCACAGCAGCCCAGGTTCCACCCATTTTTCATCCATTCACATGAACCAGGTCTAGAGAGGGAGTAAGCAGACACACAGCACCTGCTTACTCCTACATATCTGGATCCAACGTATAGCTAGCCCATATAGATTAATGGAGTAGGAACCCCCATTATATCTCATCTGTGTGGGCATGTAGTCACCTTTACTGCACGTCTTCCTTTCAGTCCAACTAATTCTGTTACCAAATAAACCTTCCTCCAATCTTATGTTCTTTTTTAAAATTGCTATTTAAAAAAAAAAATCCCTATCCCTTCTCTCCTGTGTTCCACACTGACTGAAAGGTCATTTTGGCATTTAACCTGCAGCACTTCCTGATAACAAATGCAGGCACAGCTCAGTTTAGAAGGGCAAAACCATCACCTCAATGTCTGCAAATGAGCTGCTCTGTGCCATCTGCGAAGGGCTGTTCTGTTCTGAACAGAATTGCTAATGCTTAAATGAGGTCCTAGACATCTAATGGGCTTTAACGCTCACGCACATTTAGGCTATACTTTCACTGCAAAAGTAGGTGTGGTTTTTTTCACTGAGATAGCTAACTCGATATATCTATCTCAACATACAAACCTAGTGGAGATCAGGAACTGTAGTTAGTCAAGTTCGATGCTACACCCCCGATCTGGGATTGTCCTTAACTGTCTACATGGAGATAAAAACTACAGTAGCTTGTCTCCACTACAATTGTACATCAAGGCAGTTCTCTCAAGTTAGCTATCTCTGTATAACAACACATTTGTTTTTTGCAGTAAGGACAAAGCAAAGTAAATAAACAGACTAAAGCTTTGCCCTCACTGCAAAAAATAAGTGTGTTTTTACACTGAGATAGCTAACTTAACTCACAAAACTATAGGGGGGAAAAAACAGTTTCAAAAAGTCTAGTGTGTCATGAACTGTCCAGGGAAAAACTCAACCATGTTCTTGCTCCTGAGTGAATGAGCTCTATTTAACCCTCCTCTATCTCAAGTAAAAATAGGCCTAGTACATATACTGTGAATATCAGCTGCCTGACTGTATCTTCTATCTACATGTGAATATTTCCTACAAGTAGTCCTGAAAGTGTGTGTTTTATACCATTTTGTTGTGGTTTTGGAATGCAGTCTGGAATGCTGGCAACAACAGTTTGCATGATTCTATATGTCCCCATCAAAATAAGATGTTTTAGTCTCAAACTTCCCAATTAAAAAAAGTGTTTTGTTCTATAGGTGGCAAGAACATGCTAAAGTTTATCATTACCAAACACCTTACTTCTATTTTAGACAGCTGCCTTGTGTCAATCTTAATAGAAGCTGAAATGGTTATCAAAATAGCAGGTTTTCAGTAAGAAGCTCAACAAATTTCTTCTCTCTCGCCGTCTATATGCATACACATTCACACACACACACACATATATATACACATATATACTAGGTTTACAATTCATGATTGATCTCTTGGCAATTCACCTGGTTTGTTTTTATCTTTCACAAAAAAGAGAGCCCTCAGGAGCACACAGCTGTCAGAAATAAGTTCAGATCCTGCAGATGTTAGTTGCTTCCTTCCTGCTGCGCAGCATACTGTTCAGAAATATTACCTTACTGATGTAACATGCACAAAAAAGGAGACATTATTACATTGGACTTACCTTCAAGCTCAAGAAAAGTGTTACATGGGAAACAAATGGTAAAACTTCTCCACCAGCTTGCATCCATCAGCTAAGCTTTTAGAACTGGAACACATAACAAACATATGGCAGCCATAAAGGCAACATCAACATGCACAAATATGAAAAAAATAAGAAGCCAAAATAATAATCTTTTTCACCTACAGCATGGTAGGATGTACCATGAACAAAGCATGAAGATATCAAAACCAGAAGGAAGATGAAGTGGCCTGTTAGTGAAAGCATCTGGCAAAAGTGATAGTAACTGTTCTCTGAAGATCAACTAACGCAAACGTATAGCCACCACTGAAGACATTAACAATGGTACATTGTTAGCAGTGAAGAAAGCAGGTAACGTGAGGTAGCTGACAGTATCACTGTTAGAGACTCATGGCATCGCAGTCAACAACACAGTTGTTTCATTTGGAAAGAGTGATGGTGATTGCTGATTAAGCTGAATAAGGTTAAACTTTATTAAACCTTGTGCACTGCTCTGTCCATGTTGCTGAGTTGCTTCCAGCCTAAATTCCCGCATCTCTGTCCCATTGGTAATCTGTCAATAAAAGTCCCTGGGCCCTCTGACTCCAGTTCCACTGATCATGATACATCTTCCCTATTTTAAAAACATTTTAATATAAACATTAAAAACAGATAATTAATGCCCAGATGCTTACCCCGGGTCCCTTTGGCTCAAGGTTGCTACCAAGTTGGAGTCTCATCTTTATTACAGATTCAGCTGGTTATGTAGTCTTTGAGATAGTTTGGTCTCCTCAACAGGTGACCACACCTGGAGTGACCTCTCTGTCTCTCCTTGGCACCTGTTGCAGAATCTAGCAAACTCTCTTTCTGTCAGTTTCTTCCCCTTTTGTGCAGTTGGCCTCCTCTCTGCCTCTCCACACTGTGATGATCTCTGTAGGTTCTCTTTGGATATTGTGTCTGCTGGCTCCTAAGTATCTCCTATTCTTTGGATCACTTGCACTCTTGTGTAGTCACCAGTATGAACATGGAGTGAACTTGAAATTGTATTTAGCTAATAGAACTTGGTAACTAGCTATACAAAATTAGAGACCTGCCAAGGAGAAGACCTTTCTACCTACGAGGCCAAGTGTCTTTGGGCCCTTTTCGGCTGGGGTAGATTTTTGGTAGTGTGACAAGTTCTTTCTGTAGTTGCCTGTATCACCAATGACTTAGGGGCAGGGTGGAAAAATAGGAAGTCAGCTCCTTTGGCAGGAACAAAGTAACACCTCTTGTGTCTCTTTGGTGTAGTGGCACAAGATGCTGGTGTATGTCAAATTCCACTAGCCAATTCCAATATAGCCTCATTAATCGAAAGGACTATTCTGGTCAGTCTTTGTGGCTGTAAAATATCCAAGAGCAGGGCTGAGGGTCCTGAACCTCTTCCAGTGGAATTTGTAGATTGTTAGCGACCCTTTGCAACAGCTTCTGATACTGGCAGTGATCATCTGATGGAGAAGACGATGACAGAGTAATGGTGTCATCTAGACATGATAAGGAAGCACCTGTTAGTACCGTCAGAACTGGCTCCAGGTCTTCCTCCTCATACACAGATGGAACCGGCTGATGAGAAGGGGAAGAGCAGTATGACTCCTGTGAAGGGATCCAAGGGCCCCAATAGGGCCAGAAGGAAGGTGCCTTTCCCCCTCCCTCCCCCCATTCCCCCCCTCCCCCCGGCAAGGGAATCAGTACCAGATCTCCCTGAGGGTGGGGAGTTCATATCCAAAGGAATGGTAAACACTGTTGGGGCTCCTGTGCCTTCTCAGAGATATTGGTGCAGCTATCTCCTCTGACTCCTCCGATTACAAGGAAGGTTCTGTTGGTAGTAGTGGTACCCTCGGTACCAGGGCATTCCTGTCTGTTGGGTGGGGATGAAGCTGCTTCTAGGACATGGATAATGATTCCTCCTATGGGGTAAGGATGTCTCTCAGGAGTGCAGGGTCAAAAAGGAATGGAGACTGAGGGTAGAGAAGGAATACATCCTCTGGTGTTACAAAGGTCTCTGTATGGCCAGAGTCCGGGGAGTCCCAGAAGAAACAATTGAAGGATCTGGCTCATCTTTTGCAGTCAGTCAATCTTTCAATAAATGAGGCAATACCAACAGTGCAGTCTGGACCTGCATTCTTAGATGGGACTGGGGAGCTTCTATCTTTCTGTTTGGGGCAAGCCATCACTGCCGGTTCCCTCTTTTTTCATGCCTTGCCATCCAGCCTAGGGGCCTTCAGCAGAGCCAGTACTGTGGGTTTCATACATAACGTCTCACCCAACCAGGACTGGCTCAGAGAGGAAATGTGCTGCTTATGAACAGTCTTCTGCAGGGATCTGTCCTTGTGCCCATGAGAGTGCCCTCCCATGTGGAGCCCTGTGGAGGATGTTTTTAGGCTTCAGGGGCAAAGGCTCCGCTCCAAGGCTCATGCTTGGAGGGGTGCTGCTAGTCGACTGAGGCTGATGTACAGCCTGGATCAGAGTGGGGCCTCATAGCTACCGCCATCAGGAACTTTTTAAGTTGGAGCTCTCAGGCCTCGCTAGCTCTCGGTGGGAAAGAATGACAGATACTGCACTTTGCAGAGATGTGTGCTTCATCCAGGCAACACAGGCACCGTTTATGCTTGTCAGTGACAGAGAAAGAATGAGGGTAGGAGACACAATCTTGAATCCTGGGATTCTGGGCATAGTCCTAGAACCAGAGAGGAGTTCCCCTGAATCGGTGAGGGTAGGAAACTATCCTATACTAACTCTACTAAACTAGATATAAAAACCATTTACAAGAACTTCACTTTACAAGTTATGAAGAAGGACACAATTCCGACTAGGGGCCATGCGGCGGTAAGAAGGAACTGGAGAGGCGTCGACCCAAACCACCTCTTATACCCTCAGCCAAGAACACGAGGTAACCTACTGCACATATGTGGGTCAACAGATGCTGCTGTGAAGAATTTTCAGACTCAGGCACATGGTGCCCATGCGTACCCACATGTGGAATAAACCTATGGGCCGGCACTCAAAGAAGAAACTTGTAGGTTTCTGTCATGATCCCATTCCACTTCTTTATTATTACTCCCTTCACCTACAATGAGGATATAATCTGCAATTATTTTCACCCCAGGCAGTCCGTTCATTGCTTGGGGAATCTTCTCTGGTACCCCTCTGGTACCAGGTTATGTCCATCAGCATGCACAGCCTTCTGTAGCCACCAAATTGTGTTGCAACGGTTGAAGCCTGTTGGACCATTTATCCAGGCGTATGTGCCAAAACCCATATCATAAAGATTCTGGTTTTGGAAAGTTCTGGCAATATTTTGCCTAGTGGCTTCTTTACCACTACAATGCTGCTTTCCACAGCCTGTACTGGCCTCTACAAGTGCTATGATATGCCTGCTCTGCAGACTCGTGAGCTCCTTGAGTACTGGATTACTTAGTGGCATTGGAAAAAAAATTTGTGATAAGCACACAGATTCCGCTATGGGGTCCACTTCCAGTCACAGCTTTCCTTCAAGGCACCCGTTGCCTTTGAAAACAATGTACCTGGGACTCCCCCTTTTGCTTCCTGCACTACAGTTATTAATTTCTGACGCTGCTCCCTGATCTATGGCTTGTATGCCTGTATTCCCCAAGAGGCATTTGTGGTGCTCACCATTCACTACCACAAACTTCAGTTGGTACTGTCTGTTATTTTCAGGCTAGTATCTAGGAGTTCATATTTTCCTGTGGATGGCATGATGCTCCCATTGTACATTATTAGATTGCATGTGCTCTTTGTAAGGGTGTGTTCAAATCCTATTCACCCCAAGGAATAACTTTGCAGGAGACCCCACTATCCAGCTGAAATTGCACAGGGCGTTTTCCTATTAACATTGTTGCATGCACACAGGTTGGTATTATCCGTTATTGCTTTCTTGTCCTGTCAGCCTGAACCTGATATGCTCCGAGACTCAAGGAGAGTCACAATGTCATCACTGCTGTCTGATGTGTCATCCCCTCCCCTCTTGTACAAGTCTGACTGAATCTTACTGAGATCTTCCTCTGCTCTTGCACACTGCTAAAACGGGTCAACTTGCCACATTCCTTGCAGTGCTGTCCTAGTGCGGGCGCTTCTCCTTTACCTGCTCATGCTGTCTCCCACAGTAAATGCATCTCCCTGTGGGTATGGAACCCTGCTCTCCTTTGCTGTTGTCTCACTCCATGTCCTTCTGGGGATGTTGTGCCTTGTAGGACTTTCATTCTTTCTCTGAAGGCTTCCACTGCATGCCCCACGACTAAGCATCTGTCTGTGAACTCGCCATCCCAGAGCGGCCACTCCCACAAGTGGTGATATCAAGTGCTGCAAACTATTCTGTCCCAAACCGGAGTCTGTTAAGACCCCAAAATTGCATGTAGCAGCCTGTGTGTGTAAGGCAGTAACACAGGGCTCTGTCCCTTCTCCTTTGGATTGGTCTCTACAGAGAAACCTGTGTTACACCACAGTTTTGTCCTGCTTTGAGGAGCAATAGGTCCCCAGAGCTCCTAGGACTGCAGTGAGGCTTGAGGCAGCGTGGTGCAGACCTTTCTGCCTTGTCCCCCAATAAGATAAAATAAAAAGTTTTGCTTTCCCGCTGTTGTCATCCTCCTGAATAGTAGGTCTGTGTACAGTTCAAACTCCTCCTGGCACTGGGCTCATTGCTGGGCTAGGTTTGTGTGTACAAAATCCAGGGCTCAGGGGGCTTCAGACTGAGTGCCATAGCTCAGACTGCCAGATGCTGCACTGCCGAGAGCTCACAGCTCCACTGCTGCCGCCATGTTGCACTAGCAAAGAGTGATGCTGAATGCAGGTTAAGCTGAACAACTGGAACTTTATTAAACCCTTCGCACGGCTCTGTCCACGTGCTGAGTTTCTTCCAGTCTCACTCCCCGCATCCTCTGTTCCCCTTCTGTTCTGTCAATAATAGTCTCTCCAGGGAAAAGGGCCCCCTGAGTCCAGTTCCATTGATCATGATGCTACAATGTCCAGAAACATATGGTCCAGATTCTCAGCTGGTATATATTGGCCTAGTTCCAGTTATTTCAATGGACTCTCGTCAATTTACATCAGTAGGATCTGGCCCCCTACATGTAGTAAAGCTGCAATTAGATTTCCTTTCTTTTTCTTCTCTGCTCTTCAAAACTCTCTCCCCCTTCTTACCCACCCCCAGCGTGAGAAGTTAGGCAATGTCTGTTCTCTTCTCAGAAACAATATCAGTATAGCACTATAATTCCTGCAGCACGAATGCTGAGCAGCTGGGTCTGTAGCTAGCCATGGATGGACTTGAAAGGTTCAGTTAGGTTAATCGCTGAAAAAGTTTCAATCCCCTTCTGAAAAAACTTGAACATTTCAAAATTCTTTCAAATCCTTTCCCTGAGATCCCCTGTGATCTTGATTCCCATCATCCTTCTTCCTCATGATGTTTTCCCAAGGCTCCTGTCGCCCTTGTTCTCATTATCTAACCTTCTCAACTCTCTGCAGTTTAATCCCTCAAACAAGCTCCAGCATCTTTTGCCCACAATACTTCCTTCCTGTTGGCCTTCTATCTGTCTATCCAGGTTCTTACACTGGCCTCCATCACCATATCTAAACACCTTCCCAATCAACTCTTTCTATGTGACTTTCTCAAGTTAAGAACTCAGAGGCTGTGCAATAATCTGTGCTGTGTCTCAGCACCTTCTGATTCAAATATTATGTATTCTGGGATGTCTCTTATGAGACAAATGCCGGAGCATAAGAAATAGGAATATATGTTCCCCCAGCTTTATTAACTAAACTGAGAGTGGAGGGGACACATCACTTGAGTTCTGAACCTTAACAGGTTTCGTTTAAGGTCAGCGACTGGACTATGTTTCACCCTGGTTTATATTCAAGACAAACACATATGCCCAATGCCAAATTCTGCTCTCACTTACCTTGGTATAAACCTGGAACAACTACTCTGCACTTCAAGTGAGTTACTCTGGATTTATAGCACAGTAGCCAAGAGCAGAATTTGGCCTCCAGCTCTACTTTAAATACACAATAGCTTAAGATTCCAAATCCCCAGCATATATCTAAATGTTCCACTTATTCACCGAGGACCTCTCTTCTCCTTTGACCCACTCTATTCATTGTCACTACGAAATGTTGGGATTTTCAACACAAACCCTAATTGGAAATATTTGTTTTCAAAATCAAGGAAAAATCTGATTATTTGAAATGTAAATATTAGGAGAGACATTTTCAGAGGAAGGGGTGTGGGAGCAGTTTGTGTATGAAAACACCATTTTATGTCGCTTAAGCAGATGACACCCTGTAAAATCTGGCCCCCTAATTCCTTCTATTTCTAGACTGTAGAACACGGTACATGTTTTTCAATAGTTTATGGAGTGATGTCTATTTGCCTAGTAGATAGATCCCCAATAGAGTGATATTATGTGTGCACCCTGTAAACATTTCTGGGTCGATAACTCTGAAAACATTACAAATAGCTTTTTTTAATACTTCAAATTATTACAATTAAATGTTATTTTGTTAAAATGTGCATTACATTATAATCTTTCGGCCAAAGGTATGCCTGGTATAAATTCAATTAGTTCTAACATTCTTCCACCAGGAAAAAATTGCCCTTAAAATTTTATGCCACCTATTTGTCAAGTTTAAGTGGCCCCAAAACTGAGCCCTCTTCATATAACATTTCTCTTTACAAATTTTCTTCTTTGTCACTTTACTGAAAGATGTGCATTACACTACCTCCCAGTTTTCTATTCTTGGGAGCCAGTGGGTCAATGAAATCTGCATGAGCACACTAGTGATCTAAATGAACTAAACCCCCTCCATTTGTCATTGACAATGCTGCAGAAATTGGAATTGAAAAATGCCTATCAGGTTGTCTGGTCCATCTTCCTCCTGAGACGGATGGATTGATTTTCTTGGACCTGGGATTTCAAGATTGCTCAGACCCCTCCCTGCCCCAATGCCTTATAAAGGGGAGTCGGTTTTATATAAAGGCTCTCAACAGGAGACTTTTTCAAATAGAAATAGTCACTTTTAGAGCAGACAACATGGGTGAGGGAATAGCTTTTATTGGACCAACTTCTGTTGGTGAGAGAGATGAGCAGGTCAAACTTTGGTCCTGTCATCTCTGTCAGTGTCCATTTAACTTTCATCCTTTTGGATAAGGTCTTCAGTTTGGTTTAAATGTCTCTACTGACTCCAGTGGAGCTATACCTGATCTACATCAGCTGAGAATCTGGCCCATTATTTTTAGATTTACACAGTATTTTAAATAACACACAACAACCGAGGGCCAAATCTTGCAGCCTTTAAGAAATCCTTATTCAGGCAAATCTCCCACTAACAGTTCTGGCCCTAAAATGATTAATTGTTCAAAAGATTTGGAGTAGATCCAATTCAGCTCCCAGTGGACACAGAGTCTCTCCACTGATTCCAATGGTTGTTGCACCAGGCCTTATATGCACAGTAGTTGTCTTTTAATATTTTTTGGGGGGAGAGAAAGGGGATTATGTTTTACATTTATGTAAATCAGTTTAAAATAAATTCAAAAAGCAGGGAAGCATCTAGGAACTTTAGGACCATCGGGGTATTTGCTTAAACTGTCAGCTTCGGACTGGGCTATTCAGCATTTCTTGTGTGAGATCTTTGAAACAGCTCTGGCTCAGACTGAAGCTGGTCTGAACTGAACTGAGAAATTAGCAGGGTTTTCTATTATTATTTAAATTCTCTTACTCCACTTGGAGCCAAGTTGAAGTCAAAACTCATTTGTGAGAGGAATATAAACATCTGAAAGGCAATGGGTTATGTAAAGGTTAGAAGTTGCTTGCCACAATTGCTGCCTCTGAGCAATACACCAAAGGTGATAGTTGAAGCAAAAATCATGAAGGGACTCAAATCCTAAAGCCTCAGATGTTTTTAGCTGATTTTAAATACATGTAAACATATTATTTTCACCCTTTCCTTGAATGTATCTCAAGGAGGTGAACCCTTTTCACCCTGAGTGACACACACAACTGAACACCCCTTTTATTCCCAAACCCCAACCAGCTCTCTCCCTCCAAAAACAAACAAAACAAAACAAACAAAAAAACCTTCTCCAAACAGAGTTTTGACCTCAGAAAGGGAGAAATGCTAGAGACTCTGTGAGAGTCCACTAGGGACTTTGATGATGCTATTGATTTTAGATGGAAGATACTCAGATATTACAGGTTTCAGAGTGGTAGCCGTGTTAGTCTGTATCAGCAAAAACAACGAGGAGTCCTTGTGGCACCTTAGAGACTAACAAATGTATCATGAAAGCTTATGCCCAAATACATTTGTTAATCTATAAGGTGCCACAAGGACTCCTCAGATATTACAGTGATGGGTGAAAAAAAGAACTAGATAAGTTCATGGAGGATAGGTCCATCAATGGCTATTAGCCAGGATGGAGAGGGATGGTGTCCCTAGCCTCTGTTTGCCAGAAGCTGGGAATGGGCAACAGGGGATGGATCATTTGATGATTACCTGTTCTGGTCATTCCTCTGGGGCACCTGGCATTGGCCACTGTCGGAAGACAGGATACTGGGCTAGATGGACTTTTGGTCTGACCCAGTATGGCCGTTCTTATGTCCTTATGGGTGGCTGTATACAACCCTAAGTATTATCATCATTAACTGTATTTTACTGTAGCACTTAGGAGCCCTGGATATAAACCAAGACTCCATTGTGCTAAACG
The DNA here is from genome assembly GCF_028017835.1 of Emys orbicularis. NCBI lineage: Eukaryota > Metazoa > Chordata > Testudines > Emydidae > Emys > Emys orbicularis. The sequence goes on along the minus strand of NC_088683.1, from coordinate 74,849,581 downwards.
CTGTAAAAACACAGAACAAAAAGACAGTCCCTTCCCCAAGGAGCTTACACGATAAGTAATAAGGCAAGAGACAATAGATGGATACAGACAAGGAAGTGCAAGGAAACAATAAGACAGTACTGGAAAGTTTGACAGGCAGTGGTCTCAGCACACTAAGGGGGCTAACTGTTGTCAATATTTTTTCTAGTCATCACAGTTTTAAGGAGGGATTTGAAGGTGGACAGTGAGGTAGCTTTTTAGAGAGTTCCTGCCAATGAGGAGCGGCAGCATGGGAGAAAGCTTGTTTGAAAATTTAACAAGTATGTGATGGAGGCTGGCATTATAGACTGATTGGAGGTGATAGTCAATCTCTCAATAGTGAGTGAAAGACAATAGGTAGGATTGGGATAGGTCATGAAGGGCCTTCAAAGTGAAGACAAGTAGCTGATGTTTGATGCAATAGAGAAGGGGGATCCAGTGGATGAATGCAAAGAGAGGGTTGACATGGTCAAAGCAATGGGGTAAGAAAATAATCTTTGCTGCAGCATTCTGAATGGATATGAGCAGGGCAAGATTGCATTTGTCAAGGCCAGAGAAAAGGATGTTGCTAATGGATAGAGCTGTTCACAAATTTTTCATCTGAACAGTTTTCCTGTCAAAAAAGCATGGATAACACTGGTCTACAATTTTTGAGAAGTCGTCTGCTTCAGAAATAAAATGTGCTATTTATTATGTATTTTGATGTGCTGAATTCAAATATGACAATTAAAACAACTGATTGGCTACTGTTTCTAAGATATTTAAGTTTTTACATTTTATGTCTATGTATATTGTGTAGATAGTAGAGTTTTAATCATAAATTGTAAACCTAGGTCTTTTCATGTGTTTATGGTTGCTTTACATGATAATATTTCACCTGTCCTGTTTATGTAACACTTTAAAAATCAGCAAAAGGGTTATATAAATAAAATGTATTATGAAACAAAAGGCAAAAAACTATTCTGTACATAGTTTAGTCCTATTCAGTGTCTACTCGGCGCTTCTTGGCTTGTCTCTTGTATTCATTAAATGGAGCATCTCTTGTCACTGTCCAGCAATAGTCTGCAAGCATTGATGGGCTCCATTTGCCCTGATAGCGTTTCTCCATTGTTGCAATGTCCCGGTGAAATCGCTCGCCGTGCTCGTCGCTCACTGCTCCGCAGTTCGGTGGAAAAAAAATCTAGATGAGAGTGCAAAAAATGTATCTTTAGTGACATGTTGCAACCAAGGCTTTTGTATTTTTGAGGAGGGTTTCCACCAACAACCTGTAGTTGTCTGCCTTGTTGTTTCCGAGAAAATTTATTGCCACTAACTGGAAGGCTTTCCATGCCGTCTTTTCCTTGCCACGCAGTGCATGGTCAAATGCAACATCTCGAAGAAGTTCACGAATCTGAGGACCAACAAAGACACTTTCCTTTATCTTAGCTTCACTTAACCTTGGAAATTTTCCACAGAGGTACTTGAAAGCTGCTTGTGTTTTGCCAATGGCCTTGACAAAGTTCTTCATCAGACCCAGCTTGATGTGTAAGGGTGGTAACAAAATCTATCTTGATTCAACAAGTGGTGGATGCTGAACACTTTTCCTCCCAGGCTCCAATGACTGTCAGAGTGGCCAATCTTTCTTGATGTAGTGGGAATCTCTTGCACGACTATCCCATTCGCAGAGAAAACAGCAGTACTTTGTGTATCCAGTCTGCAGACCAAGCAAGAGAGCAACAACCTTCAAATTGCCACAAATCTGCCACTGATGTTGGTCATAGTTTATGCACCTCAAAAGTTGTTTCATGTTGTCATAGGTTTCCTTCAGATGGACTGCATGACCAACTGGAATTGATGGCAAAACATTGCAATTATGCAGTAAAACAGCTTTAAGACTCGTCTTCAATGAATCAATGAACAGTCTTCACTCATCTGGATCGTGAACGATGTTGAGGGCTGCCATCACACCATCGATGTTGTTGCAGGCTACAAGATCACCTTCCATGAAGAAGAATGGGACAAGATCCTTTTGACAGTCACGGAACATGGAAACCCTAAGATCACCTGCCAGGAGATTCCACTGCTGTAGTCTGGAGCCCAACAGCTCTGCCTTACTCTTGGGTAGTTCCAAATCCCTGACAAGGTCATTCAGTTCACCTTGTGTTATGAGGTGTGGTTCAGAGGAGGAGGATGGGAGAAAATGTGGGTCCTGTGACATTGATGGTTCAGGACCAGAAGTTTCATCCTCTTCCTCTTCCTCGTCTGACTCAAGTGAGAATGATTCTGGTGCATCAGGAACCGGCAGTCCTTCTCCGTGGGGTACTGGGCGTATAGCTGATGGAATGTTTGGATAATGCACAGTCCACTTTTTCTTCTTTGACACACCTTTCCCAACTGGAGGCACCATGCAGAAGTAACAATTGCTGGTATGATCTGTTGGCTCTCTCCAAATCATTGGCACTGCAAAAGACATAGATTTCCTTTTCCTGTTCAACCACTGGTGAAGATTTGTTGCACAAGTGTTGCAGCATATGTGTGGGGCCCACCTCTTGTCCTGATCTCCAGTTTTGCAGCCAAAATAAAGGTGATAGGCTTTCTTAACCATAGTGGTTATACTGCGCTTTTGTGATGCAAAAGTCACTTCACCACAAACATAGCAGAAGTTATCTGCACTGTTCACACAATTACGAGGCATCTCTGCTCACTTTGGCTAAACAGAAATGTGTCCCTTTGCAAAATCAAACACTGACAAATAAGAGAGCACGATACTGTGTGATTTCTAGAGCTGATATAGGGCAATTTGTTCAGCAGAGTGATGTAAGCTTCGTTATGATTGCATCATCCATGACTTCTAGGAATAACATGATGCAATTCATATCATGTATGATGCAATACCAGCTTCAGATTGCATCATTCATTGTTTTGCCTAAAAAGCAAGTACTGTCCAAACCCAGTCATAGATTTATTCATAGATCCAGTCAAAGATGTATTTTAGTCATTTCTGGTTTAAATTGAGATCCCTTCCCTTTATAACTCACTTATCCTCCACCATTCCCAAGTCAAGGGTCGTATATACTGACCCAATAGCATATCTTGAAAACTAGAGCCAATCAACAATTTTAAGCATCATTTTCGTTCTCAGTGACCCAGAATTAGTAAAATTTGACTACATTTATTTCAGAAGCATTTTGGCTGTAGAGCAATGTAATCGATATGAATGTTTCGCAAAAATGTGTTGTTTCTGACATAGCTTTTAACAGGAAAAAGGCAAAATTAATCCTTTTGACTTTCTCATTTTGTTTGGATAATGTCAAAATGTTTCATTTCACTAATGTCAAAATGTTTCTAACTGATAAGGAAAAAAACATTTCGTTTCAACTTCATTGTTTTGATTTATTTTATTTTGACTTGTTAAAATATTAATTTATTCCATCTTGTTTTATGTTATACATAATATATATATTATATATTATGTTCTGATATTATGAAAACAGATTTTTTATTTTATCAAAATGAAATAATTTACCATCAAAATGAAACGATTCTACATTACCAAAATGAAATGTGTTGATTGTCCCAAATCAAAACTGTTTGGAATTTTCATTCCATGGAAAATTTCAGCTTTTCGTACGGTTTCCATTTTCCAACCAGCTCCACTAATGAGAACATGAAGGAGGAGGATTGTAATCGATAATTTCAACAAATGTGGCTGTTCCATAATTATGGGCATGGAACAATCAGATTACTCCTTGTAGTTCTGTCCATTTTATAAACATTGGATCAGATGTTAAGCTGGTTTAAATTAGCGTAGCTTTAAATAAATAAATGGAGATATCCTATCTCCTAGAACTGGAAGGGACCTTGAAAGGTCATCAAGTCCAGCCCCCTGCCTTCACTAGCAGGACCAAGTACTGATTTTGCCCCAGATTCCTAAGGGGCCCCCTCAAGGATTGAACTCACAATCCTGGGTTTAGCAGGCCAATGCTCAAACCACTGAGCTATCCCTCTCCCCTATTAATGTTATGATAATTTACACTAGTTGAGGATCAAGCCCAGTGCATTTTTAAGTTGTTCATCATCGTATAGAATACCCTCCCTCTCCCTGTACAGCACACATGCACATGCAAGGGTTAGACTCCATTCTGAGGTCAGTCAATACTGAACATCAGAAAAATGCTAACTGCCATTGTTGTCACTTGGGCCCCATCCTACAATTTCAGTCAATAGGACTTCTCATGACAGTAAATTTAGATAAGTTCATAGGTGTTTTTTAATCCTCACTGTCATTTTTTAAAATGTAATTATTACTTATTTATTAAACCTGTCCTCCTCCTTATTGATTTTCAAAACACTTGACTATAACTTATTTTTACTTTATTTTATTAAGTTCTTTTCTTTCTTTCCTATTTCTATTTTGTTTTATCCCATGCCTACTTTATTTTGGATTTTATATTTTTCCTGTCCTTGCCCATTAGTATGTTTTTAAGTAGAACCTCTTATCCCCACCACTGCACATCCATCATCGATTAACACCCACTACTGTATTGTGTTAATTTATTTAATTTTATTTACATATTTTTTATTTTTTAAAAGATGGCAAAAGTACTCTGCTCCCCTCATAGGCCAGAGTATCCTTCCACACATGAACCCCACTCAGCCTCTGCTGACATGACAACCACAGCCTCATTTTAGGGCTCCTCCATAAATCTCCATGCCAACTGCCATTCTGCATATAGAAATCAGCAGGATACTCCTGAAATACAAGAAGATACTTCCACGGCTGTAAGGGTTTGCCACCAATCTGTCTCTATTGGCTTGCGGCTGACTTTCCCACCTGGCTACTCCACAGGGCACGGGAGGAAAGAGGTGTTGGCTTTCTGGAGCAAAGGAGGAGACCAGCCTGGTACTCCTTGTGCTCCACATATACACACCCAACTACTTGGGAAACTGCTGGAACCTCAGAGCGCATTTATGGCCTCCAATGGGAAGGAGGGCCAAAGCCTACCAAGGACTTTGTGGATTGCTTCTCTCCCACAAGGCTGCCCAATCTAGGTCTGAGGTAGTGAGGATGGAGGGAAAGCCTGTCTGGGCTCTCCCTCCTCACCATGACAAAGGAAATGTATGTACGGAAATACAGAGAAAATGTATGTAAGGAATCATGGCCACTCAACAGGCCACAACTGCTAGTGGAAAGAGCAGAGCCAGAGACATATTTTTAAGCGTAGAATGATAATTATACGGATTCCAACACAATCAAAATGTAGCTGACTTACAGTGGAAATGCATAATGCTGTGATGAAATTTCCCAAAGAGGAAGTAGCAGGATTTGTTTTTTTATACTTTTGTTAAACACATTGGTTATGGATGAGTCTGTCACCACTGCCTAAAATATTTAGAAGAAAAGATAAAGTTCTCCATATCCCCTTCATGACCAAATATGTTTCTGTGCCCATTTACTGACAATGAGCAAATAGCAGTACTGTACTGTTATCCTTACAAATAGGGACATTTATGAATCATGACTTGGACGCCAAAGTACTTTCATCACTACTCACTCTACTGTCTCTCGTCTGATCAATGTAGGAAAAAATCCATATTACTGTGCATACTCCATGACTATACTCCAATCAGAAATCCCATGACTAAAGCTACTTTCTAACCCATCCAAAGCCTTTAATTACATAGATTTAAAACACACCCTATAACTAGTATATTCCTAGATTAAAATTCATTCTCCGTTTTCTTTTCTTTTCTTTTTTTTAATTCTTTGACTTTTTTTTTTTTTTTTACTTTTGAGAAGCCTGATACTAAAACCAAAGTTTCATTAATAATAAGTTATTAAAGAGGCACGCTGAAAGTTACCAGGCAGTTTTCTGCATTTAGTATAAGGTACCTCATGTTAAACATGGGTATTGTAAATTTAAAGCCCATCAAATGTATAATTTATAGTGTGTAATAAACTCTATTTAATTAATTTTCTTACATATGGTCAAATGAGACTGAATGAAGTCAAAAATAAACAGAACTTACAGTTATATTCAAAAGCCACTAGCACATTAACATCTTTAACCTGGACATTCAATGAGTTGTACTTCCTAAGGGATAAATTCTGAAGCTATCCAACATACAAAATTCTTATTGAAACAATAAGACTTTAACACGTGGATGCAGAGTCAGACTCTACATTCATATAATGGAGATTCAATCCAACTCTCAGCCATAACTATGCAACTTTAAATCAACAATGATATCTACTACTTCTCATAACACAAGAACTAGGGGGTCAACACATGAAATTAATAGGCAGCAGGTTTAAAACAAATAAAATGAAGTATTTCTTCACACAACACACAGTCAACCTGTGGAACTCCTTTCCAGAGGGTGTTGTGAAGGCCAAGACCATAACAGGGTTCAAAAAAAGAACTAGATAAATTCATGGAGGATAGGTTCATCAATGGCTATTAGCCAGCAGGGCCGGCTCTGGCTTTTTGGCCGCCCCAAGCAAAAAACAAAACAAAAAAAAAACGGGGCGGCCAGAACGGCAAAGCAAAAAAAAGAAATCTGCGGTGCGGTCGGAGCGCGGGTGCAGGGGGACCGGCTGGGAGTGGGAGGGGGAGGGAGCGGGCGGGAGAGAGAGAGAAGGGGGCGGCCAGGGCTACAGCAGGGGCGCTGCCACGCGAGGGCTCCGCTCCGGTCGGCGGGGAGGGAAGGAAGAGGACTACCCTGCAGGGCGCTCTGGTTCTCCGCGCTGCCGCCCCCTACAGGGCGGCCGGAGCGGAACAAAAAAAACAAAAACAAAAACAAAAAGCCGCCGTGCCGCCCTAGGATTGGGCAGAATGCCACCTCGAACAATCTGCCGCCCAAGTACCAGCTTGCTCAGCTGGTGCCTGGAGCCGGCCCTGTTAGCCAGGATGGGCAGGAATGGTGTCCCTAGCCTCTGTTTGCCAGAAGCTGGCAATGAGCTACAGGGGATGGATCACTTGATGATTACCTGTTCTGTTCATTCCCTCTGGGGCCGTGGCACTGGCCACTGTCGGAAGACAGGATACTGGGCTAGATGGACCTTTGGTCTGACCCAGTAAGGCCATTCTTATGTTCTTATGTACTTTTTATGCATGTGAACAGCAACCGTTTCTCAGTATTATCAATAATTATAAGAACATGTGTGTCCAGTTCTCCCCAGTGCTGGAAAACCCCATATAAGGAAACTCTGTGTGCCTCCTTTTACAGCGTTCTCTATGGACTGTTTCTCAGAGGGAAGGCAGTATTTGTCCCCTTCAGAGCAACCACAGTTTTCAACTTGAATAGATTCAACCACAGTTTTCGTCCTGTTGATAATAGCCCACTTTAATTGAATTGCCTCGACCCCCACTTGCTAAGGCAACTCCCATTTTTTCATGTACTGCTATATATATCTTCCTACTGTATTTTCCACTCCATGCATCTGATGAAGTGGGTTCTAGCCCACGAAAGCTTATGCCCAAATAAATGTGTTAGTCTCTAAGGTGCCACAAGTACTCCTCATTGTTTTTGCTGATACACACTAACACGACTACCACTCTGAATTCTGAAATAATGATATTATTCAAAATTGCTAGTGATTGTTATATGAGGGGCAAACTCCTTTTATCTAATTTTGAAGCCACCCAAACATCTGAATTCAAAAGTTTGATGTGGGTTTGTCAATGAAAGATTGTAAAAATATGAGCAGAAAGGTGGCAACCGAGAAAAGATTAAAATAAAACACAAGTTAAGAAATAGAAAGGAAAGCAGACAGCAAAATTACTACATTCAGAGAGATTTGTGAAAAGGGGAGCAAAGAGAAGGAGACGGAAAATGAAAACACATTTTAATGTTTTGTCTATGCAGTGCTAAAGTTGGGAAGGCTACAGTTCAGACTGAAAATTCATTATTATAAACATTTTTCCCGCTTGGATTATCATTTAAAATCCCTTTAAAAATCTGCAAAGCCACAACATTGTCCTCTTTCAAATCCTTCCCTAAAACTCAGCTCTGTCATGATGTTTACATAACAGTTGATATTGGCTAGGCAACTGATGTGCAGTGCCCGCTGCTTATCACACTAAGCATAATTTCCTCACTATATCTTGTTCTCTTCATGTCTGTTGCATCTGTGACAGAGTGGGATATGTCTGTATCAAATTATGAGCTCCATCTTGTATTATGTGTTGAATAGACATCTAAACTTGCCAAATGTAAGTCTACTGAATTGCACTAAACAAAGCTGTCCTGGCCAGAAAAGGTACTTAACACCTCCTTGAGGAACTAGCAGTGAGTAGCCATCAAGACTGCAATCTGGAGCCAGTGTCTTTGATTGTCTCTCAACTCCTGGCCCACCCCTGTGGAACAATGTTTTTTCTAGATAGGGGCTTGCAGGCAGAGTAAGGATAACTGAAGGATGGGACTAGAGCAGGGGTAGGCAACCTATGGCACGCGTGCGAAAGGCGGCACGCCAGCTGATTTTCAGTGGCACTCACACTGCCCGGGTCCTGGCCACCGGTTCAGGGGGCTCTGCATTTTAATTTACATTTAAATGAAGCTTCTTAAACATTTTAAAAACCTTATTTACTTTATGTACAACATAGTTTAGTTATATATTATAGACTTACAGAAAGAGACCTTCTAAAAACATTAAAATGTATTACTGGCATGCGAAACCTTAAATTAGAGTGAATAAATGAAGATTCGGCACACCACTTCTGAAACGTTGCCGACCTCTGGACTAGAGCATCCCAGGGGAACACTTGGACAGGAGACAGAGACCCTACCTAAGAGCAGGGTTTTGCTCTGTTCAGGGGGTCGACCATCACTGCACATAAGGAGGACTGGCAGAAGAGACTGCCTAGCCTAAAATTCTGACAAACCTTGGACTCACAGGAAGGGCTGGATGGCAGAGTCCCGTGTCCCAGAAGGGCATCAGACAAGAGGTCTGAGCTTAGGAATATACCCTAGAGTCGCAGAGCTAGAAACAGCAACTAGACTCTGCACATGCTCAATTGGCTTGGAAGTATGCAGGACCCCGTTATTGGGTCCACTCACAACAGACTGTTGACTGCATAGAGGGGTACTAGGCTAGGTTGCAACAATATCTATCTATTGTCTCCTGTCATATATTCAGATGGTAAGCTCTTTAGGGCAGGGACTCTTTTGTTACGTTTGTACATCATCTAGCATCAGCAGGCCCTAAGGCAGTAGAGAAAAATTAAACTCTCCCCCAAAAAAGGCTTTTGTACTGTTTGTTTTATACTTTACATTAGATATAGGGCCTGATTCTCCCCTCTGTTAGACCACTATAAGTCAAGAGTGACAGGGAAGAATTAGACCCACAGTTTTCAGACTTAGCTTTAAGTCTCAATGATGTCCCCCAAAAAAGTAAACTTTGCAGAAAGTTTTGCCAGCTGCAAAGGCGCCAAAGCAGCTGAGGATTAGCAAGGTCATGAGAATCACCATGCTATCTTATCCTTGCCACAACCACCGACGTTGGGTTGATCCTCCCATAGCTGGCTACATCAACTTTAGGTGTAGTAATATGTCGCAAAGCAACTCTGTGCCAGAGCCAAGGACTAGGCTAAAGCCTCTAGCCCCTTGTTTCGTTTACAAACATACGTGTTCCCCTCAGTGTATTCAACAGCCTGATGCCTGTGTCCTTTAGCTGCCATTCAGCTGGGAAGAATGCCTCAATGCACCTCCAAAAGATCTTTTTGAAATCATAATTAAATAAGAAGGAATGAAATAGCAAATGGAGTAACTCACTATACCTACGGAAATTTCAACAGCATAGTAATTTTGTTTTTAAACAATAAAAAAAAAAAAAAACCCTGTAAAACTTCTTTGTGGTTTTGGTTTGTATCAAAATGTGACATCAAGATCTTTTATAATCCACGAACACTTACCTAATAAATAGAATAGGTTAGGGGGGAAATCATTAAAGTATTTGAAAAGATATTTACATGTAAAACTGGACACCTTACATTTATCATGAGAATTACTTTTATTCATTTAGCAGAAGAAACATGAGAACCTTAATATAAAGGCCTACTTTTTCCATTCATGATTTTCTTTTAGTCATTTATTCCCTTTGTTCACAAATCCCTCCTCAATAATTACTCATCACCCAGGAGTTTATGACGACACTGCAGATTCACTTACGACACGTCTGTCCTGCAGTGTCTTGTTGACTGTGGATCTTCCAGTGTTTCTTGGCTCAATGGTGCATACTCATTCTTAATTTCCTCACTTTGATTTATTGTCTGCCCTCAGAAGTGCTCCAAGACCATTAGCCCACATATAGCACGGTTATCTGGAATCTTTTTTATGCTCTGACTGCTATTCAGATTACCTCAGCTGACTTGACATACCTGGTGGCAACTGGTCCTCAAAACTGACACAACATGCATTCTTGTCTAGCCCAGTTATCTAACTTTTATCAGCTACAAAGACATATTTGCTTCCTGTCATTCTGTGTATTTAACACTACACTAAGGGGAAATCTCCCACTTTGGAGATTTGGTTGGAGTGTTAATGCCACCCAACATTGTCCAATCCAGTTCAGAATAGGTCTAGATGAGAAGATGGTAAAAATGCATATCACTGGCCTATACTAGCTCTGACTGTGGGCATTGCACCAGTGGCAATGGTGCTAAGTGGGGGATTTCCCTAAGGCAAGTGTAATTCTCAGATCAGATAAACACATGTGCACTGGCTCTGCTCAAACTAGCACCTAAAAATAGCAGTGTTTCCACACTGGCATGGGTGGCAGCTTGGGCTATCCATCCAAGTGCAATTTTGTCCAATCCCCTAGGTACGTACTCAGGCAGCTAGCCTGAGCTGCTGCCTGTACCACGACAGCCACACTGCTATTTTTAAGTGCTAGCTCGAGCAGAGCTAGCACAGAGTGTATCTGTATATATCCGAGCTGGGAAATACACCTGCCAGCTGCTGTGCAGACACATCCTAAGTACCCTTAATATGGACCAGGCCCCAGTGGGTGCTGTCAAATTTTATTTTAATGCCACTGTCATACCTTTGACAAAACCCAAGTCCCTGGCTGTTAATTGTAACGCATCATGCACCGGATTTCTTCGCAGGTTTTCAGATGGGAGTGGAAATTAACACGATTGTTATTATTTACTTTCTTTTTTGAACACTACTGGTCAGCACTGCCTAGCAATGGTATATTTTCCCTCTCAGGAAATTACTGCTGAGGCAGCAGGGGCAGTAGGGTGAAAAAAAAAAAAAAACCCAACCCAAAACAATGGTTTTGATATATATCACAAAAGATAGCAACAAATCTATAGAAGCACCCTCTATGTTTTGTATAAACACACTAGACCCTAAGACACTGATCCTGCAAACACTTATGCACATATGAAACTTTAAATTTTTGAATAATCTCACTAAAGGAAATTATATTGCTTTGCATTGCTTCTTGTATTTGTTTTAAGAAGTATGCCAGATTTTGAGGAAAACTTTTCGATCCATATGCATAATGTCTGGTGCATATGGAAACAGCAGGAAAAAACAGCTATGTACAATGTGAAAGTCTGTTCAACTCATGATTGCTGTAATGGAAGGGAAGTATTTTGAAAGGATTAGAAAGCAAGGCTGTAAGGAAGGTGGAGTTTATAGTCTCACTGAAAGAGAATGTTTTTTAAACTTTGCATTTTATTATTTTTCCATATACAACATCTTGGAGTCCAAATACAATACAAATGGAAATACTGTACAAAGATCTGGTGTCAGGAAACGGTTATCAAGACATCTTATTCAGTTTCAATCCAAAACCGTCAAAAAGGCGGAAGAAACAGGAGAGTAAAACCAAAAGATCAGTATGGAAATAAAGAATGAAAAGGCAGCTACAGACCTAAGATGGAGCCTTTATGGAAAATACAATATGTAGACACATCCAAAAAGAATCCATAAGGATAGCCTTCCATTAAGGAGAAAGAAGTGCTGTTAGTAAACTCTTTATGCTACACAATGCATAGATTCAAAAACATTGTCATGCAAGAGCTTTCCATACTATGTCCTTAGAGTTCTTAATCTTGGCAAGTGAGACTAAGGCCTTGTCTACACAGGGACACTCAGGAAAGTTAATCCAAATTAACAAACGGCATGAACTTAATGTGGATTAGTTACACTGCATTAAACGCCTGTATGGACACACTCATTCAGAATTAAAGTGGCCTTAATTTGGTTTATTTAATTCACAAAGTGGCCTTAATTCAGTTTATCTTAATTCACTAAACCAAGTCGAGTCCACCCTAATTATGAGTAAGAACATCCACACAGGGGTTTAGTATAGTTTAAGTAACCTACTTTACATTCATACCTTTAGTTAATTTGGATTAACTTTCCTGGGTTAACAAGCCCTAAAAATCATTTAACTTCAGTATCTCCGTTTTCCCATTTCTAAACAGGCAACCATAACATCCCCCTATATATTGTATGTAAAATGGTCACCATTGAAACAGAAAGCAATTGCCAACTAATATAATACATTTACAAATGTTATTTCATATTCTAAGTAGAAGAAAAGTGTGATATCTCAGATACCACAATGCAGTAGCATTTAGCAACAGCTGATACATTAAAATGTGCTAAAATTATGCTACAATAAATATTGTGTTATTGAATGCTGGTATAGAAAAGATTTTATTTCCTTATTTACAGCCCGACATTCCAGCTAATCATATACACTTTTCACAAGAGCATTCTGAAGCAGCACCTGCAAAGACTGTACATGGGGGCCATCTTTAACATTTTTAAACAGGCATAAATCTACCAAAAAAATTTAAATTACCGGGCTCTGGTACCATACTGGATACAAACAATCCAAATATTTTGCACTATACTCTGTTTTTTTCAGCATAACTGTTTTTCATTAAAGTGTTCCACAGTATTTCATATTCATAAAAATTAATTTTTGATTTTGTTATGACTCTGACAAGTTTGCATTGTTCTCTCCTTACTGAATTTTGCACACAACATTCTATGTTTCCTACGTGATGCTCCAGATTATCTAATTTTGAGGACAACTAAATTGACCCCATACATAGCACTCCACATATATTTAAGAATTCCAGGCTTTTTAGAATCTGGTTTTAATAGATTCTCAATTTAATGTTTTTTACAACAGTAAAGGTGACAAGCCAATAAAAATATTTGGCAAGTCAGTTTTTGCTACAGTGGAACATAAGGAACCCAACTTAAGAAAGATACAATACTCTAACCAAGTCCATGTCTGTCAACCTTGAAAGCACAACTGATCTGTAATTCACTATGGAAAAAGCTACAAAACTGTGGTTTTGCTATAAAGTGGAACTGAACATTTCAACCCAATCTGAGCAACAGAGTCCAGAAAGAGAAAAAAAAACATACAGCAAATACATTTTGTTTGATGTGGATTTATTTTATTTCTTAAGCAAAAGAATGTAACACGTTTGCTCAGGCTCATGAGCAAGAATGTAATTTAGGCATGAAAAAAGGAGGGTAATAGAAACGCTGTTCCTTCTTTACAGTGTAAATTATTGTGCAATCATTGCACATAGTTTTAAACTACCATGATAAATTTTCAAAATGCTAGCTGGGCAATGGAGTAGCATGATTCCTAAATGTGCTAGGCTTTAATAAAGACTGCATACGTGTGTCAAGAGAAGCTGCATGCAGCAGACACACTTCTGGATTATCCTAGTTTCCACTTCTGAAGCACATTTTATTAACTTTTCTCTAAAGGAAGCGTTTGTCTCTGCACATATGGAATCATCAGCATTCAAACTGCTGCATTCCATCTCAAGCATTTCCAGTAAAATAGAAAATAACCTTGCTTGCTTATCTTATTCAGGATGTTTGTATTTATTTTAAGCATACAGATGTCCAAATCTATTTCATTTTTTGTCAGTCACTAAGGATATGTTGGCAATCATTCAGAACCATTATTAACACAGAGAGCAAACTAGGGTCACCTGCTTCTGGACTACTCACATTTTTCTCTTCCACATTTCTGTTCCTTACACAAGAAGGGAAGTGGGGCACTGAAGCTACAAGACTGTGTGCCTCAGGAAACATATCTTTTTCTGCTGGTGAAGACAAGAGACAAAAACGAAAACTTACTACCTACCTCAAGAGTAACAGAGAAGGCAAGGATGGGAATTATATTGCAAGACAAGAAACATAATCAGTGTATTACAAATGAAAAATAAAACACATACAGCCATTACTGGAGATCTATATCAACCACCAGTAACAAAGTGCACACACTGCTAGAAGAGGACATAAAAAGCTGGACCAAAAAAGCCTGAAATGAACTCCAAAAATCAGAACACATTCAAGCATTGAAGCAGGAGGTTCAAAAGAGCTATAAGGCTGAAGTTTCCATATTTCCATGCAGTGCCCTCCTGAGTACATCAAATCAGGCCGTAGAGTGTGGTAAAAATCTTAGTCCATTGGCGACAGCAGGAATCAATATTGCCATTCTGATGAAGAAGAATTAAGGGAAGTGGATCAGAAAGGACTCTTACCTCATGAAGATCCGTAGCAGGAGGATGGTTTGGGGAGAGGTGTAGGCCAATGCCTAAAAAGATTTAAGAATGAAGGAAATCAATAAGCTACCCAATGAAGAGCCCAGGAAAGGCAGAGGTTTTCAGCTGGTGTTCAGAACACACTGAAAGACCAGGTGGTAACCGGCCACAAGACTTCTCCCAAGAAGGGCAATCAAAAAAGGACCTGTTGGGTGGAGAGGCCTTGGGAAATAAAGATTCAAGCCAAAGAATTTCTCAAAACCAGGCCAAATTTGACCAGCTTGCTGAGATTCAACACATTTTTACTACAAAGTATTATTTCAAGATTCAGGCACATTTCTATTCTACGGTGAAACCAAACAAGTTTTACCTGTTTTCATGGTTTCAATAAAGACATTTCATGTAGCTACAAAAATAGTTATCATATAGTAGAAAAACTTGTTTTTTTTTCTTACAAAATATAAAAGAATCCTGCAAATATTAGTTCGATGCTGTATTCAAATTGTTAGCTATGTGCAAGAAGAAATGTGTTCTCCTCATGCCAGATTGTGGCTCTATTTGTTTGGCCATACAAGGCAGTTAAGGGGGGAAATTGCAAATACCAGAGCAGGGCCCTTTAATCTACCAGACAAAGGTATAAATAGCTCCAATGCCTGGAAGTTAGACAAATTCAGACTAGAAATAAGACACAATTTTTTAACAATAAGAGTGATAAACCATTGGAACAACTTACGAAGGGTTGGGGTAGATTCTCCATCACTGACATTTTTTAAATCAAGATTGGATCTTTTTCTAAAAAAGACAAGTTCTAGTTAAACCAGTTATTGAAGTTGAAGCAGAAATTCAGTCAGGGAAATCCAATGGCCTATGATATACATGAGGTCAGATTAGATGATCACAATGGTCCCTTCTGGCCTCAAAATTTTTTAAATCTATTAATCTAGAAAGATGAGTAGCCTTCTTGAATTGTATGTCTCCGCCACCCACTGTTCAAGTGTGACGGACATGAAATGGGCAGAGTCTTGATTCCACCCAGTATACATGTGTGTTGAGAGAATGAAGTATACTGCAGGACCTATAACCCGGCACGCAGAACTTCTCTACAAAGCAAGGGGAACCCAGAAGACATATTGTAACTCTCAGTCTCTCTATCGGCCTTCCAGTCCGCTCCAGGGCCAATGCAACAAATGTAGTGTTCCTTGCTCATGGCAAAGCCACAAATGAGCCCCTGAATATTATATTATCCTCAGTTCTTAAGATCTGTTTTTCCAGTAGAATAGAATATCAGGGCTGGAAGGGACCTCAGGAGGTCATCTAGTCCAACCCCCTGCTCAAAGCAGGACCAATCCCCAGACAGATTTTTGCCCCAGATCCCTAAATGGCCCCCTCAAGGATTGAACTCACAACCCTGGGTTTAGCAGGCCAATGCTCAAACCACTGAGCTATCCCTCCCCCCATACAAGGGTCCCCTCCCATCTCCACCCCAATTTGTCTTCCAATGAGGTAATTGCTGATGAATTCATATTCCCAGGTTACCTAGGAACCTGATTTACTCTTCTCATCTGTTGATTTGATCTTGAAAGGATGTCTATTTTTCTACACATCTGAAAGGGATGGGACAGGTTGCTTCACAGAGCATGATAAAAACAATAAGACTATTTAAACACAAACCACAGAAAATTATAGGAACTAAAGGAATATATTTACATGTTGTACACTGGAAACATGCTTTCAAATGAATATTTCAAGGTACTTCCTTCACTTGACAGTTGTGCACTTAAATTGAGTAAAAGAATGATCAACCCAGCACACACTATATTATAGCACAATATCAATATAATTTGTCCAAAACAATAATTTAAAATGTTTAGTAATATGAGTTATCATGATTTCACCTTTTTGGGATCATTAGATAACAAATAATAGCTCTTTTTTTCTCTATACAGCAAATGCAGATCCAGATAGCCAATGACCTAATAGCATCAGCTGAATGAGCTATTGCTCATCCTAAATGAAGCATTATTTAAGACATAAAGTCTGCTTTCACCAACAAAGAGAGACCTGAAAGTATGGGAGGCAATATGCCCAGATAAAATGCTCAGACACTGCCTTAGTAAACAAATGCTTCTCAAGAATAAAAACCAGTTAAAATAGTAATCTCCATTTTAAAAGGTTCGGTCTATAACAAACTGCTAAACAATGCTAAATAAAGGAGAGAAGTGAAGGAAGTGAGAGAAAGCATAATGTGCAGCTATATTTGCTAAGGTCAAAAATCTTACAAAATGCTGATCTTCCAGGACTCACCTGCAGCCTTTCCATCCCACCAAGAAGACAGAACAGGGTAGAGGGGCAGAGGTGGAGATGGTCTACCAGCAAAAATGGGAGCGAGAGGGCACAAGGAGCTGTGTAACCAACATTTCTCTCAAAAGTGCCATAGAATGCAGGTTAACAAAGGAGCTCCTAATCTCAAAAGCAGAGATTGTCAGTTTCCATCCCACTGTAGAGTTGCCAACTCTGACTGAAGTTATTCTGGGAGATTTCCCCCCCTCCCCCAACATGATGTAATGTCATTTTTTGTAAATGTCGTATTAAAATCTCCCATTTTGCTTTCAATAGTCACCGGGAGATTGATGCCGATTCTGGGAGACTCCAGGCCAGTCCTGGAGGATTGGCAACCCTATCTCACTGAAAAGACTGAACAGGAGGTGGCAATGACAGGGATACTATCCTTCTCCTGCTCCCAACACAAAGGAAATTTGGATTGTTTCAATTTTATTTTAAGCATACTATGAGTGTGTCTCAGCAAAACAGCATGAGCGGCTACTTTTGTTGTAGTGATTACAGGTATTCTAGCAGTGTCTCTCTATATACACACACGTCTTTTTATATATAATATACAAAAATCAATATTGGTTATATTCAAATATTAATTTACTATCTAATATTCATAGTTTCTTTGGCAGGGCTGAGGGAGGAGAAAAAAGAGGAGGAACCCAAAATTAGCGCACCTAGTAAGTGCATTTGTGTGTACTGATTAGAGGGTTTTCCAGATCTTACTCTCCACATCTTCCAAGTAGCAACTAGACTCTTAGCTTTAATATGGATGAAGTAGTAAGAAAAAAGAAGAAAGTCTCTGGAACAGGTTCTCACATCAGCTAACAAAGTCACAACAAAAATATATGTTAAAATGTCATTAAGGCTTTAATTCTCCAGTCAGATGGAGGAGTGATGGTCTCAGAGAACTGATGACAGTTCCTGCACTTAGGACGGAAGAATCCCATGCACTGCTACAGACTAGGGACCGAGTGACTAGGCAGCAGTTCTGCAGAAAAGGACCTAGGGGTTACAGTGGACGAGAAGCTGGATATGAGTCAACAGTGTGCCCTTGTTGCTAAGAAGGCTAAGAGCATTTTGGCCTGTATAAGTAGGGGCATTGCCAGCATATCGAGGGATGAGATCATTCCCCTTTATTCGGCATTGGTGAGGCCTCATCTGGAGTACTGTGTCCAGTTTTGGGCCCCACACTACAAGAAGGATGTGGAAAAATTGGAAAGAGTCCAGTGGAGGGCAACAAAAATGATTAGGGGGCTGGAGCACATGACTTATGAGGAGAGGCTGAGGGAACTGGGATTATTTAGTCTGCAGAAGAGAAGAATGAGGGGGGATTTGATAGCTGCTTTTAACTACCTGAAAGGGGGTTCCAAAGAGGATGGATCTAGACTGTTCTCGGTAGTACCAGCTGAGAACAAGGAGTAATGGTCTTAAGTTGCAGTGGGGGAGGTTTAGGTTGGATATTAGGAAAAACTTTTTCACTAGGAGGATGGTGAAGCACTGGAATGGGTTACCTAGGAAGGTGGTGGAATCTCCTTCCTTAGAGGTTTTTAAGGCCAGGCTTGACAAAGCCCTGGCTGGGATGATTTGGGGATAGTTGGGGATTGGTCCTGCTTTGAGCAAGGGTTGGACTAGATGACCTCCTGAGGTCCCTTCCAACCCTGATATTCTATGATTCCCTGAATCAGGGCCTTGGTGCAAGTTAGGGGAGCGCCACTGTAGGACTGGGCACAATGCAGCTTGCTTTACCAAACCTCCCTCCCCTCCACTGCCCACCTCCCGCTCCCAATATATTCTCTTCTTCCCTTTATGCCAGGGGTAGGGGGAAGTTGGCAGAGTAGGTAGTAGAACCACCTCAGCCATCTTTCTGCTGCCAAGGTGTTTCCCTGCCTGGAGTGCCACCAGCTCTCTCTGGCCTTAGGCAATGTGAAATGTTCTTAATGGCCTGAGGAATCAGGTCATAAAGGCCTTGTTAAATCAGTAAAAGCCATGAAACACTGTAAATATTAAGAGCACTGTTTCAAATAGCCCTATTTGGGCCTATGCCATGTTTACGTTAAAATGCATGAAAAATAGTATGTGTGATTGCTGTTAGTGGTAATATGTGGACAGTTTGTGCCCCTAGAGCTACACATGAAGGGACTAGATCTTCATCTGGTGTAAATCAGCCTCGCTCTGCCAATTTCTACTAGCTGAGAATCTTGCCCTCCCCAGCATAGGGTAAAAAAATAGTGGGTGCTCAGCATCCATGGGCAGTCCCGCCGATCAGCTCCTCCCCCTCCCCCCCCCAGCACCTCCCACCTGCCAATGATCATGTGTTCAGCAACTGCAGGAGGCACTGGAGGGGAGGGAGAGGGGTGGGGGTGGGAAGAGGTGGGGGCAGAGGCGGAGCAGGGGCCTGGGGGAAGAAGTGGAGTGGGGGCGGGGTCTGGGGTGGAGCAGGGGTCAAGCACCCTCCGGAACTCAGGAAGTCATCGCCTCTGCTCTGCAGAACTCCTTTGTACAATGTGGGGTTTACGGGGGTGGGGGGAAGAGGTATAGTTAAAACAAGAGAACACACATTTAGGGTTGCCAACCCTCCAGGATAGTCAGTCTCCAGGAATTAAAGATTATTCTTTAATTAAATTTTTTGTCATGTGATGAAACCTCCAGGAATATATCCAACCAAAATTAGCAACCCTACACACATTCCACTGGCCCCATACATTCCATGACCCATATTCAGTTTTCTACAGCTCCCCTAACAGCTGCTGTGGCTAAAGGAGAGTCTTGCATAGGCACCAAGGCTGGTACAGGGCCTCTACGTTGATGAAACTGGCTTATCACAGATCCCAGGGGATCAGGTTTGGGGGCATCTTATTTGAAGTGAGGTAAACGCTATGTGTTCCCACCCCTCCTTTGAGGAATAACTGCACATAATTGCATTAAGACACAATTTTGAGTAATTGGAGGATTCCTCACAGAGATAGGCAAATAAACAGTCCCTTTCTAGAGCTTTTCACATGGGAGGGATAGTCTGGCCTCTGTGATATTTAGCCATAATCTGACAATACTAAACAGGTAATTTTAAATGTGGACTAACCTGCATATAAATACCATTTTTTCCAATATGATTTCGGTTTTTAGTTAAAGGCAGCCTTTCCAACTTTTGCGATTTTATCATGAGTCTCATGATAGTTGATATTTTTCGTAAAGCCTGCTCTTAAGTCCTGTGATTTTGAGAATCTCAGATTTCATTTAAAAAACTAAGAAAAAATAAAAAAAAGTTTCTAGCTCTCATGGTTGCAAAGAAAAGCTCAAGAACCTGAACTTTAAAGTCTGAAAAACAAGAGAGCAAATAAAAGACTCAAACCCACTTTTTAAAATGTCATGATTTTTAAGTCACTCATGATTTTCTGGGTCATGATTTAAGATTTTTGAATGCTTCAGGCTGTCAATATTGTGAAGCTATAGAATAACAATGGCTGGAAATTGAAGCTAGAGAAATTCAGACTGGAAATAAGGCGTAGGCTGAAGGCACCAGGTCTTGCAGTAGTTGGCCAGCTTTGCAGCATCATCACTCAGAGTCTTCTTCAACTCAGAGAAAGGCGCCTGGAGCCCGTAGTGGTGGTTGTTTGCATAGATGAACTCCGTGACTGGGTTGGTGGCAGGTCATTGATGTATAGATTGAATAAGGTTGGGGATAGAACAGACCCCTGGGGTAACCCACTCATATGTTTTTCCAGTCATCTGACATACAAAAGCCACCTGAGCAAGATAGCAGGGAAGGTCAAGATGCGCAACAACCTTCTCAGCAAACTGGCAGGTTCTTCATGGGGAGTGGATGCTCCAACCCTAAGAATCTCAGCCCTTGACATCTTGTACTTAATAGCAGAGTACTGCGTTCCAGTATGGAGTTGGTCGGCACACACCAAACTTCTTGACATGCAACTCAACTCAACAATGTGCATCATCAGAGGAATGATTCCATAGATTCCAGTTCTGAGCCACATTGCCCCCCCTTACATCAGGAGGAAGAATGCAGCTGGCAAGCTGCTGGAGAAGGTACGTGCCAACCCAAGCTTGCCCTTATTCAACGACCATTTTAGCCCACCAACTACACATCTTTCATCATGACACCCACTGTGGTCGAGGCTGCCACGCCAGCACGTGACAGCAGAGTCTCTTTGGTAGTAAGACTGGTGATTAACACCAAACACCAATCAGTTCCTTGTCACAGACCCTACTCCTCACCTGCCCAGCTTTGACCTGCCACAGTGTCAGTGGACCCTTCTTAACTGATTCCTGACTGGGCAAGGCCCCTGTGCAGCCAACCAGCACCATTGGGGTCTTTGAGACGATCCAAGCTGCAGCTCCAGTGCAAATCAAACAATGATACACATTATGGAGGAGTGCCTGCTAACCAAATTGAGCAGTGGGCTCTGAGAGCGCCACTTGGCCACTAAGAACGCTATTGCTTGGTTCAGCGAATATGCAAACGCTGAATAAATAAATTGGTTATTCCTATACAAATTCTCTGAGGTTCATCAGAGTTGCATATGCTGAAGCAATGACAGAATTTGGCCTTGTGTATCTACAAAATAACTACTTGAAATGTCAAATGCTTATGCTAGATTCAGAATGCATTTTGGTTAAGTATTTTGTGTCCATTAATATCTTGGAACTAAGTCCAATCCCATTTTAAGAAAATATTGATTTGGCATAGCATATAAGAGACAAATCATAACTATTATGCATCTAACTTCATAATACCCATCTGCCAATTAATCAAACTTGAACAGAAGCACACTTACCACAAGAATGGCAAATATCACATATACATTACTAATTAGAACCAGTAACAATCAAGATAAAGACATGAAATATCTAGAAAGATAAACATCTGAGTGGAAAAAATATATATTTTACATTTCTGAGTTTATATCTGAAAATGTATTCAAGAAAATCTTGCTTCAGAATTTTTTTTTGCTTTAAAACATATGTATCCAAATTATTTCAAACCACAGAGATGAACTCACGCATGTTTCATAAATCAATATTCAATGCCAGAATTTTTTCCCTTAAATTAAATCAATGAAGATAGCGGATTGTAATAGAAATAACAACTGGCATTTATACATTTCATATAATTTCTAAAGGCCCTAAAGTAATAAGAATACATTTGCAAACAAAATTAAAAGGCAGAGAATGTTAATTTACTTATCTTGATATTCTTTGACAAAGTCTTTTGCATTAGAGAGAGAACAGGCTAGACGTGTTAATTTTTAAAATTCCAATACTTAAAATTATTAAACAAACTGATAATTACGTTATATTAAATGCATAGTATACAAATAAAGTTAATGGTGAATCAGTGGCAAAAGCTGCAGCAGCATGTTGCAATGAATAGGATATCAGTTATAAAATGCAGTTGTAAACCATATAATACCTGTAATTATCAGGTATTCCACTCCAAACTGAATAGCTGATGAAAAAATTAATTTATGTCTCACTCATTACCAAATAGCTTATTTTTTTAATGTGGCTTACTTCATAAATGTTAAGTACCAGTTCTGAACTACAGCATATAAAAAAGTCACAGTAGATTGCTTATGAACATCCAAAAAATCCATAAAACCAATTTACTGATTCACATTCAAGTAATGTATTAACTTCGCTACAAAACCTGTCCTCAGCACTTAGCTTAAAAGTTGGTGCCTGTCTGAAAACACTATTTGAATAACACTCTGTTAGGAATGGCCACACCCTACTATGCAGAAGGACTGGAGGATAAACAAAATAAATAAAAGGCAGTTATTCATATTGGGTGGAATGCAAATGCCAGCACAAGGCCCAATTGCTGCTTAGCTCTCACTTAAGCCACATTTTAGGAATAAGGGTATATTGTAATTAATTTCTCTGAAATGCTATATTTCTCTTTACTCCTGGGTATCTGAGTGTCTGTTTTCCACTCATTACAACTGACTGATGCAAGACCAGTAAATAACTATTCCCGCCCCCCCCCCATTACCACAGTTACATCACTAATTGCCCATGCCAACAGACACAAGCTTCACACAAGAATAATAAATGGCTACAGTATTGTCCTTTCATTTTTCTTTTAATTCTAGAATTAATATTAATGGAAATATGAACCATTTCAGTGTCTCACATATTGGGCTTCAACTCTGCCAGGGTCATAAATGAGGCAAAATGGCTATAAGCACCAGTGAAGGCTCAGAAATGCCAATTCAAATTGAAAACTTTACTTTAAAATTATTTTAGGACTTTATTTACATGGCACAGAAGGGCTTCTCATCTGGTGAACTTTTCCATTGTTTTGCTGCTGAGATGCACACGCTAGGATTATTTCAAGAGACGTGCACTATGGAGTACTCCGAATTCCAAGCACAGCAGCACATATATAGTATGTGACTACTAACAGAGAAAAATGTTTATTTTATGATCTAGGAGAAGATGAAAGATGGTAGTCTGGAATATTTAACAGCAATTGCAGCAGAGATCTGGGATTCACATAAATAAACTGTTCTTATTAGAATGTTTACCCTCCACCCAGAATGCTGCCTCAGCGCAGGCAACCTCAAAACGTTAAAGAAATTATCTTCATTGTTTGAACTACATTGCTGTTGACATGCTGCCCGACTGTACAGAAATATATTTTATTTGGCCAGACTTACAATGAAATAAAACAATTTTCAAAAAACATTCCCTTTAAATTATCTCTGTGTTGCACAGACAAAATAAATCACTTCATTCTAGAGATCACAAAGATACATCTCTCCCAGGTCCTAGACAGATAGTGTGTGTCTACATTGCAATTAAACACCCAGGGCTGGCCCGTGTCAGCTGACTCGGACTCATGGGCCTCAGGCTAAGGGGCTGTTTCATTGTGGTGTAGACATTCAGGCTCAGCCTGGAGCCTGAGCCCTGGGACCTTTCCCCCATTGACATACTAACATGCACCAAGACAGCACTGTGGATGACAAATAGGGGAGAGTTGTAAACAAACTGCTTACGACATTGCTCCCTTCATCATCTGGGAGAACCCATAAGTATTGGGGTTAATAAGAAGGAGAAGCATCTGGTATAGACTGAACATTCAAATTGGTGTCAAATTGGCAATATTTTTTCTTCCAATCTCAGTATTGTCTGCCTCAATTTATTATAGTGCAGGTATGAGTCTAAGATGAGTCCAGAATTCCATTGCAGCTCAATTTTCTATTCCTTTCTAACGCTGGTCAATACTAAATAGTTAACGATGTTGCACTGCTCTCTTGTAACTGGATCCCTGACTCAAACAGGTTTACTCATTGACACATCGAGCCTGGACTGGAAAAGACAGTAAAGCAGTCACTAAAAGCAACCCAGTATATGTGTCCACTCTCACCAGACTCTCTCTGACATTCCCTGGTTACGCTCTCCACCTTCTCCGTTCTGTGTGGAAAGGTTAGGGGAAGTCCCCCTTTCCAGGACCAGCTCCCTTCTTTCCCCTCTTGATTGGTCTGTGGAAGGTGGGAAAGGAAGACTGTCTCCCCAGTCCCATTCAGCCCCTGCCCTGCTGCTCACAGATCTATAAATGATTAGTTAGGGGCTACCCTTGGGGTGAAATCCTAGCCCGACTGAAGTCAATGGGAGTTTTGCCACTGACTTCAATGGTGCCAGGATTTCACCCCTAATCTGTGAAGTGGCGGTACAGGCTCCCTGTGGTTCTACTTCCTCTCTTAATCCCTGTGGTTGGTAGAGAAAAGGGTCTGTTAGTGCTCCCTTTCTGGCCACATGGAGGGGTTGAGGTTCCTCAGTGCCATTTTCTTTCTCCTGCAGGTGTCAGGTCCCATGGTTAGGAGGAGTGTTCAGGCATGCACCTCCTGCTTTCCCACTCCTGGAAGGTGTCTGGGAGCATGAGAGGCAATGACTAACTGGGACAAAAGTATGCCTCCTGTTCAGACTCCAGTTATTTCTCTACTAGGCAGACATGTTTCTGCTGAATATATCCAAGACCTAAAGAACCTC
Organism: Emys orbicularis; assembly: GCF_028017835.1. Classification (NCBI taxonomy): domain Eukaryota; kingdom Metazoa; phylum Chordata; order Testudines; family Emydidae; genus Emys; species Emys orbicularis. The sequence continues at coordinate 74,824,703 of NC_088683.1, read as the reverse complement.
TCCATACGTGAAAGGGCTAAGTAATATTTTCTCAGCTACTGGATCGTCATTTGCCTTCACCCTCATTTTTCTCTGAAAAAGCATTAAAAATCTTCACCTTTCAGTTCACAATTTAGATATGAACTGAAGTGTTTAAAAGCTTTCATAACAGAGTCCAACCATCTGAATACTGCTAGTGAGAACCCTTGACAAAATACCCCAAAATAGAGACACCATTGTACCCAAGAGAAAACAAGTGACCTCTGCCTTTAAAAAGACAGCAACTGATGAGAAGAGACAGTAAAGAACCAGAGCTTTACGAAAAGTCTGCCAGATGTTTATTTGCTGCTGTTACCATAAGTATTCAGATAAATATCATGCACATAGGTCATCGTGGTGCCACCTTATGCCAACTCTGACTGACAGCAGCACCATATGCTTACATCATTTGTGTTTATTACTATGTTCAGCTAGTTAAGACAATAGAAAATACAGTCTTTATTATAAATCTGATTAAATTAATAGAGATTTTGATACTGCTGAAATGCCCAGAAGGATCTATTTGCTTTGCATGAGGTGATTCTTAGAGCCCCACTGAAAACAATGATGACGGTGACAGCTGGTAGGAGAGATGAGCACTTTAGTCAATGAGCAGAATCAAGGCTGAGTGCTATCATATAACATTACTTAAAGTGGTTGTCACAAAGGAGCATTTTAGCCATCAAGAGTAATCCTAAAACCCATTAAAAATGCAGTTTTGTTTTTGGTTGTTTGAGTCAGGCAATTTAACTTTATCCTAATTTCTTAAATGACTTTCTATCCATCTAACAACATAACAGTAGTCAAAAGGGACAGAAAACTAAGATAAAAATGTAACACTGAACATAAAATATAGTTCTGCTTTCAAAACCTTTCTGATAAGTTTCCAACTAAACTTTACCCATGTCCAGCTTTGATTCATAATGAGCAGTGGTTCAGCTTTGTCAGCATTTTTGGAACCAGTGCTAATTATGGCAAAAGACTCTTCATAAAAGAACTGGTCCTGAATTATCATGATTCTCTCCACCCCTGAGTAACAACTTCTCATAAAATAAATTACAGCATGAACCCAATCGGGAGGGAGACTTTCTTCAAAACCCAAAACAAATAGAATTGAATGGTTTTGGAAGCTTTTACTGGTTTCCAACAAGTCAGAAGCAATTTTGTTTTTCTCCTTGAAGGATTTCTCCCACAATAGGCAGTTAAGATAAAATTCACCCCTGTTCAGAGGGCCAGCACAAGATCTATGATCTACTTAAGTCCCTCTTAATCCCCCAAAATAGGATTTAAGTGGTGCATAGACCCTTGAGTTGGCCCTCTGCAAAAGGGTGAATTTCACCCTTTAAATCTTAGTTCTTAGACAAAAAAACAAAAGCAAAACCCTGGAGAATAGGTTGAGAAATTCAGCATTGACTCTGAAGGAATGGACTAGATCAATGGTTCTCAAATTCTTTTAAAGTGGGACCCCCTGAGACCACTAACTGGAATCTAGCCAAGACACACCTCCCATTCTCCAATGTAAGAAGGGCAGAGTGGTCATAACCCCTAGACTGAGAATCCATGGACTGGATGACCTTGTAGTCTTAAGATCTTTTCTCTCTAATTTCTATGATAGTGTCCAACTGTATTGCTTTTTAAAAATAATAAGGAAGTGAGCAATTGATTATGCAATTATAACTACTTTTTGTGGATTTTATTACATATTTTACATTAACATAATTTTAGCAACATATAATCTACAACGCTGGTTTTCAAACATGATAATATTATAGACTGTTTCTTAAGGAAGAGATTCTCCTGTAGCCAACTCTCCTACCAACTTCTCAATCCTGATTCAATGGAAAGCATAGCCATCAGTTACATAAAAAATAATATTCAGACAGTGTGAGTGGACCAGATAAAAATAAACTTGTGATAACGTAGTGGGTGCAGCTGCTTGTTTATGACCCACCTCTCTTTTTGATACCTGTGGTACTATTTCCCCTTCCTTGGATATAGGATTTTATGTATTAGTAATGACATTCTCATCATTGCCTGCAGTCTCCACTATCTCTAATCTCTCCATGTCACTTTAAGCTTCATGCTTCTCCTCCTCCCATCCAACTCTGGCATTAACAAGAAGTTAAATTGCAAATTTACACCAATTAAATCCTGGAACAGAAATACATGAACAGGGAGATCAGAAATGGTAAGTTTTTTTTAAAAAAATCAATTGGTCAGAAAGCCTCTGGAAATTGAAAGTCATGAATTGAGCTATAAAAAGCTTGAACACTGATGCTTTACCATGGTGACAAAGCCCCTACATGGACCACCTGAAAATGCTTCTTAGACCATCTGAAAATGGACAACCTGGAAGTGGTCTGCAGACCACCAATGAACCACAGATTGCAGCTTGAGAACCACTCATCTGCAATAATTACACCTTTTAACATAAAGTTAGTGCAAGTGTAACTATTCCCTGAATAACAAATAGTCTAATAATATTTTGAACTTATACAGAACCTTCTATTCAAGAATCTCAAAGCACTTTAAACATTTTAATTAATCCCCACAACTCTCCTGTGAGGTAGGCGCTGTGTAGGGTGACCAGATAGCAAGGGTGAAAAATCGGGACAGAGGATGGGGGGGTAATTGGCATCTATATAAGACAAAGCCCCAAATATAGGGCCTGTCCCTATAAAATCAGGACATCTGGTCACCCTAGTACTGTGAGTGAAATCCTGGCTTCCTTGAAGGCAAAACTCCCATTGACTTCACCATAGTAAGTATTATTATTCCCATTCTACAGAGGGAAACAGGCACAGAAAGTTTAAGCAGCATGTCTAAGCAACTCAGTAAGAGCTGTGAAGAAAACCCATGAATTCAGTCTCAGTCCTGTGCTATCACCACTAGATTACATTCCCTTCCCAAAAGACCATACATGACAACAACTTACTTTATGTGGTGGTGTTGTAGCCCGGTTGGTCCCATGATATCAGGGACACAAGGTGGGTGAGGTAATATCATTTATTGGGCCAACTTCTGTTGGTGAGAGAGACAAGCTTTCTTCTAAGAGTTCTATGTTAGCTCAAAAGCTTGTCTCTCTCACCAACAGAAGTTGGTCCAATAAAAGATATTACCTCACCCACCTTGTCTCGCTAACAAATTATTGCCCATTCATAACAATAATGAGCCAGAAAAACATATGTAATTAGTTAATTGAGTAATTATGGTTTGTATTTTGTACACTTAAATTGTAAACCAGAAAAGAAAGAGCAATTATATTATCTGATTTATTTTCCCATTTATAACTACTGCACTTACAAACCAAAATAAACAAATTCAAAAACTATTTAAATCATAGCAAGGTTATGAGAAGTGCCAATGAAAATAAGGAAATTCGCAGTTAAGGCAAACCGCTAATAAATCACCTGGGCATGTTGGGGCACCTTGTCAACTACTTCCTGTGGGCCTGATCCTACAATTGTTTATGCACTTAATTTTAATCACCTGAACAGTTCCAGTGATCTCACCTTAATGTGCCTTTCTTTATACAAGCCTTAGAGGTCAGCTGAATTTCTTTCCTTTTATTTGCTTGTGTTACAAACAGGATTTTCTTTTCTTTTCTCCTGACCCTGTAGCCACTTGGAAACATGAATAATTTTTCACTCGTGAGTAATCCCATTACATTAAATGGTACTGCTCACATGCATAAAGTTAAGCATGTGCATAACTGTATGCAGGATCACAGCCTCGGTAAATATATTGGGTGAAATTCTGCACCCAACTGAAGTCAACGGCAAAACTCTCATTGATCTCAGTACAGCCAGGATTTCACCCATTGTGTCAATTTTTTCCTTAGTAGGAAATTATTATGCTTCAAAATCAGTTGCTTATTTCTTTACATGGTTTTTATTTACTGCTAACTGGTTTATTGAACAGAACAAAATATTTGGTCAGATTACCTAAGGTATATCTTTAATGTTTTAACAATTGTTTCTTTCTAAGAATCACATTCCCAGTTTTGCAGGAGGAAACTTTGCTCTCACAGTACTTTTATTCAAAGTTTAGTACACAAATCGGCACTGGAAAAAAATGTAAATGTTTTTTCTGCCTTGGTGCAGCTGTGAAAGCTGTAGTGTTGTCTAACCCTACCTTGTAGCTAACTCACTGTGGGCCAAATAATTCTGCTCTGAGTTTTGCTAGTATAAAACTGGAGTCACTCCACTGAAGGCCCTATCACCTAGTTAGATATTTATATCTCACTAATCACCGAGGTAGCTTAGCAAGTAGGTGAAATCAATGGGAGTTAGGCACTTAACTACCTTTAAGGAACTTAAGGCTAGATTTTAGAAGTATTTAGGCACCTAAAGATGCAGATAGGTGCCTAGTGGGATTTTCAAAAGTGCCCAGACACCTACCGCCCATTGAAATCAGTGGGCGCTAGGCACTTGAAAATCTCACTAGGTGCCTATAAGCATTTTTAGGTGCATAAATACCTTTAAAAATCTGGCCCTAACTCCTACGTCACTTGGGCACTTTAGAAAATGTTACCATTATTTTGGATTTGTACCAGTGTCACTAAGCACAATTTGGCCCCGTGGTTCCATATTTGCTGTGAGATTGTCCAATCCAACTCCCACTGCAGTCACTGGAAAGACTCCCACTAACTTTAATGAGAGTTGGATTGGGTCCTTAGAGAGCAAAAGAAATAAAGGAGACAAGTTTTACATTACTAAGTAATTATTTGCAAGAATGATTACACCAGACAGGATTCATGCATTCAAACATAACCACCAATGTGTTTTTACAGAAAACATTTAAGACACATCATTTAATAATTCACAGTTCTGGAAGCTATGCACTTCTCTATGAATTGATTGTTTTTGGCAGCCAAGCATTTAACATGTGCCAGAGAGATCTATGTGAAAAGAGATTTTTAAAAAAAATGTAAAGCCAACATGCAGCAGCATTATGTCAAATCTTATTTTGAAAAGTGATAGAGATCTTTGTACTGTACTTAGTTGTTTTGGTGATTAGTAGGTTTTTTCTATGGAATTTATCGCTAGTATCCAAGAACTTTACAGGATATTAACGAATTTATCCTCCTGATACACTTAGGCCTTGTCTACACAGCGGCAGCATGTAGGGTGTGTAGCTACATGCCTCAGTGAAAAACAGGCTGCCTCCACACTGCAGTGTGTAGCTACACATGGCAATGAAAGGCAGCAGGGAAAGTCTCCAGCAGGCAGAAGCTACTGGAGCCTTTCCCTGTTGCCTTCCTCTTGCCAGAGACTTTCCCCACTGCCGGGGCCTTTCTTTAAGGCAGGGAAAGCCTCCAGAAGCAGAGAGCTTTCAGAGCCTTTCCCCGCTGCCTCCACTGTCACAGCCTTTCCCTGCTGCCAGAGTGTTTCCTTGCAGCAAGCAAAGGCCCCAGCAGTGGGACACAACACTGTTAAAAATAGCAGTGTATACCAGGGAGGCTGTGCTTGGACATGTAGAGAGCATATAGGGTATACACCCTAAGGTTCTGGCACGTCTTTACTCTTCTCGCCTAAGTTATGCCTCATCGTCTATGCTGCTACTTATACCCATGCTAGGGGGTCTGCAGTGTATTTATGCTACAAACCGCTGTAAGTGTAGACATAGTCTTAGAGGTAGCTGGGGAACTTGAGGCACAAAGAAATGACGGTAAATATCTTGCTCAAAAACAACCATGAAGTCTGTGGCAGAGACAGGAACAGACTATAAACCTCATGAGCCTGAGTCTATTGCTTTATCCACAGAGACCACCCTTCTTTTCTGTATTTAATATAGGTTGGAGTTTTCAAAAGCAATTAAGTGGCTTAGGAATCCATCTCATTGACTTTCAATGGAACTTGTGCTCCTACGCCTCCTAGACACTTTTTGAAAATTCTGCCCATAATTGAGGATAATAAGATTGAAGAGTACACTACCTATGCTTCCCAAACAACAATTACTTTGTACTTGCTATACAGCAGAGACAATTTTAAGGATGGGCAAACAGTGCAATCTTGTAAGACACCCCATTGCCTGTGACATCTTATGTTCTGGGCCTGGACCAACCACAGCAGCAATGTAATGACCTTCTTTTTGGAATACTGAGATGCAAAGGGTGACAGTGGAAGAAACATCATGGTGCCACAGGAGTCTTCAGGTGGAGGGAGGAAAGAGATGGAAAGAAACTGGTACCCCACAATAGTTCTTGCTCTTCCTCTAAGAGAGTGTAAGACCAACGCTGTTAGACTGCGTATTAGCCAGGACTATACTTGTCTAGTCTACATAAAATATTTTAATGCAATTTACTACTCAGAGAGTAGAACAAGTAACCCATTTAAAAAGTGGAATTCATCCCAACACGTAGAGGTTATGCTCTGGGGTCAAAGTCACACATACTGGAACGGCTTCTAGAGAAATGAAAGAAACTTTTGCATTGCCATCATGTATTTCAATGGATTTCAAATCTGCTTTGATAGGAAGATGTTGTTTTAAGCACTTTGACAATTAATCATGCTCAGAGCAGGTCTAATCAACATGATGCAGCAGCCATCAGCCCATCTACACACAGAGTTCCCGTGTTCCTACCACTAGGGGAACTGAACTGGGTGTAGCAAAGTTGAGAAATTTTTGCCAAGTGTCCCTAGTAAAGACAGGACCCCGAAGTAGGTGTAAAGATCCAAGGAGTGAAAATACATTGAAATGCATTATAATTGAGTGTCACTGTGCTAATCCTCTTGGAATGAAGCAACTAATACCTGACAGATAGATGTTCAATGCTGCATTCAAAAATTATAACCTCCTCTCCAGACCAGAGCTGGAGAAAGGCAGTTGCTACCATCCCATGTTGGGAGAAGAGAAGAGAAATCCATGTTATCTAAGTCTTGTTGCAGCTGCTCCCAACTGGAAATAAGAAGGGATGTCTCAGTTTAGCTACTTTTGCTCCCAATTAATCATGAAGATATAGCTTTCTAAAACCATTTCCCATCCTGCTTGACCACCTAACCAAATGGCACCAGGGTCATCCGTAGGGGCACGCGGGCCCAGGGCATAGACGCCGAGTTTCTAATCTGCCGGGGGGGGGGACTTCCCCTGGCTCCGCCCAGGCCCTGCCCCCACTCCACCCCTTCCCCAAGGCCCCACCCATGTCCTGCTTCTTCCCACCTCTGCTCCACCCCACCCCACCCCACCTCTTCCTGCCCCCACTCTGCCCCTTCTCCACCTCTTCCCTGCCCAGTTCTGTCCCTCCCCTGAGTGCGCTGTGGGGGGGGGCAAAGAGGAGCCCCCCTACCAGAACCTCCCCCCTACATACACAACTAGGGCAAAACTCCAGCTATTTGCACAGACCTGAATGCGCAAGTAAGATTGAGACAGGGTAGGTAAGGTAATATCTTTTATAGGACCAACTTCTGTTGGTGAAAGGTACAATCTTTTGAGCTAAGCAGAGCTCTTCTTCAGGTCTGCAGAAGGAAGCAAAGTGTCTGAGATAAATACAAGTTGGGACAGATTGTTAAGCACTCTGCTTCCTTCCCCAGACCTGATGAACTTTGCGTAGCTCGAAAGATTGTACCTTTGACCAACAGAAGTTGGTCCAATAAAACATATTATTATCTCACCTACCTTTCTCTATCAAATTCCTGGGACCAACACAGCTACAACACTGCGAACAACTACTGATTGTCAAAAGACAGGTAATCCAGAATGAGATAAAGGGTTTTATTTGGCTATATAATCACAGTGAGTTGAAACCAGTGATTTTCCCAGTGCACATGAACATACTGTGCAACATCTGGGTTAAACATCCCCACACAAAAATATCCGAAATGCATTAAACTAGGACTTAATATGTTAGTATCCATATGGTTTTAGCAGAGTTCTGAAGTCTAGAAGGCTCAGCTGCTCTTCTCACTATAAAAAGTATTCTGTGAATTTCCCACTGACTCCTGGTTTATGCAGCTGGTACTTATGCTCCATATCTATATAAGCAACCTCCAGAGATAAGTGTGTCCAAAGCAAAGAAAATGCCCATAATTACTTTTGTGCCTTCAACTGTATCAGAATGCATCTCTTGCATGTTTAAAATTCATGAGGAGAGGAAAGGTACAGAAGAATGATCTGCAGTCTCAAGACATTTCTCAGCTGAGAATTTCCTTGCAAACTGTGATATTCTATAGACATGAAAATAACAAAAATGTGTGTGTGTATTTATGTATGTATGTATATGTGTATGCCAGAATACAAAGTACCTTTGAACAGTGCTCTCTATGCATTAGCAAGTTGCACTAATTCCTGGCTATCAATTAAACTTCAAACACATATAATTTATTACAAACTGACCATTATGGATTAGTTGTGATCCACTGGACCAAGTATAGGGGTCAGGAGATCTAAGTTCTATTTCTGAGCCTCACTCTGATTGGCCTTGACCCAATCAGTTAACCTTTTGTGTTTTTGTTTCCACATCTGTAGAATATAATATTTACCATCTTTTGTAAAGCAATTTGAGTATATGCATTACTATTCACACCAAAATTATTAAGCATCAGATTCCTATTACACGCAATCATGTACCTCCTAATTTCTCTGATATATAACATGAGAATGTGCAAGAGTGGCTTAGCATAAATTTCCATTTTGAAACTGTAAAAACAAACAAAACAATTAAAGGAAAGCTAAAACATAGAAATTTTGCACTACAATCCCTACTACTTACGTTCCACATTAAAAATCATTATTTTCCATTTTTTGGGACCGTCATGGGGCTGGTACACCCCATGCGCCCTTTGGGGGCGGGAGGAGAAGGGCGTTATATTCCCCACAGCTGAGGCTGGATGACCACCCTGGCAGTACGGTCTAGTGGTCGGGGTCAATAGAGTGCCAGGAAATATGCTGAGTATACTGATACTACACAGCAGAGACCAAAAAAAAGAAAAAGACCAAATACAGTACAGTACTGTGTTAAATGTAAACTACCACACACAAAAAAAGGGGGGGGAGCAGCATTTTTCTTCTGCATAGTAAAGTTTCAAAGCTGTATTAAGTCAATGCTCAGTTGTAAACTTTTGAAAGAATAACCATAACATTTTGTTCAGACTTACGAACATTTCAGAATTACGAACAACCTCCATTCCTGAGGTTAATTTAGCAGCATCCAGAGATCGTGTGATTTTCATCAGAGGCAGATAAATCACCTCAACCTCCTTTCAGTTTGCTTACAGAATTTTAACAAGGAACTCCACTGAACTCCCCAATATCCCCTCCAGGACATCACCAGGCTCCATCCTGCTTCCATTAAAATCAGTGGCAAAAACTGGACCATTATTCTGGCCTGACTAGGACTTTAATGCATTTTAATTTTTATTGTTTGATCAGGACCCGGTATACAGGGCCGGCTCTAGGCACCAGCAAAACAAGCTGGTGCTTGGGGCGGCACATTTTTAGGGGCGGCATGGCCGGCGCCAGAATGCCGCCCCTAAAAATGTGCCCCGGCTGCCCTAGCTCACCTCCGCTGCTGCTGCCGCTCGTGCGCCGCTACTCGCCCTCCCTCCCAGGCTCTCAAGCCTGGGAGGGAGCGGGAGCAGCGGCACGCGAATCAGCTGTTTCACGCGCCGCGGCCGCTCGGGGTCTCCCCCTCCCTCCCAGGCTCTCAAACCTGGGAGGGAGGGGGAGATCCCGAGCGGCCGCGGCGCGCAAAACAGCTGTTTCGCGCACCGCTGCTCCCCCTCCCTCCGAGCCTGGGAGGGAGGGGGAGAAGCGGCGCCCGCGCCGCGGCCACTTGGAGTCTCCCCCTCCCTCCCAGGCTCTCAAACCTGGGAGGGAGGGGGACACTCTGAGTGGCCGCGGCGCGGGCACCGCTTCTCCCCCTCCCTCCCAGGCTTGAGAGCCTGGGGGGAGGAGGCAGGGAAGGGGCGGAGTTGAGGCGGGGCCGGGGGTGGGGTAATTAAAAAACGGGGGGGGGGCGGCCAAAATTGTTTTTGCTTTGGGCGGCAAAAATCCTAGAGCCGGCCCTGCCGGTATACGAATAGTGAAGGAGAGGAAAGTAAAACTGAAGACTTAGATTTCTTCATCAGTACCCCAACCCTGCACACAGCTGGGATCTTGTTCAATGGTAGGTCTGTGCAAAGTATTACACATTTCCATTAAGGTTTCCACAGTTTTGTTTTGTCCATTTCACATATGCAACATTTTGTTTTCATAAAATTAGTAAAACTGGGAAATTTTAGAGATTTTCATTGAAGTATCTTTTTCACACAAATGCACTGAAAGATGAACTGACATTTAAAGAAAATGGATCCAGTTTCATTTTATAATGGAACCCAGATTATGCATATTGAGAATTTTATGGATATGTTTTATGTAACTGCATTTAACAAGAAAAGTGTCTTTAACTTTAAGCATATGCTTAAATGCTTTGCTGAACCAGGGCTCATAAGAGGTATGTTTCTAAGAATATCTGTAAACACATCAAAGATGGAACATTCACAGCTTGACAGCTTGTGGAACATCAGTTATTTGTTGATCGAATGAAAGGCACTGCATTATCTACCCATACTCTCCCTGCAGAGTGACAAACTGCAGGCTCCATTTGGAGGGAACACTGACCCAATGGCTTCTAAAATCAGTGATCTTGATAGATGAATTGAAGGAATTGAACATTGTTGAGGTTTTTGTTTCAGCTTTTTCTAGCCCAGGAGACGGTTCAGCTCTTGATGCTCTAGCTCTCTGTATAAATTGATTAGAAAAATCTTGACTGACCAAACACAAGCATTCTTAGACAATCAAACTGAGGCTAAAATTACTGAGAGTATTACGAATTCTGGATGAAGAAGACATTTTGAGCTTGTGGCATGGATGAAACCATTTTCCCCTCCTTTTTCTGAAGAAAGTGTTAAAGGCATTCAGCACAAAATAATATAACATGGCTGTGACATTATTGACATGAACTGTGACCGTATAGATCATTGTTGCCACCAAGGTCCTGTAGTTGCACCAAATCTTGTACAAAGGGGGTCAAGTAAGGTATCTATGAAATGGTTATAATTTGCTGGTTATGATTATGCTGTCTGTATTTGTGGATCATTTTTGTATTATGAAGTTATGAATATTGGCTATGTACTTGTATCTCAATGTGTTTGGTTCTAAGTAGCATTAGTGAAGCATTTGGTCAGATTCTTAAGAAAAGAATTTGCAGATTAAGTGTCCAATCAAGAAACACTTAACTGACAATGGACCTTGGGAGACTCAATCCACATGAGGAGTCTTCCTGGGGACGTTCAAGGTAGCATGTGAGCAATGGCTGGTCTACTTGTAAAGAACTGAGTCATGCATGGGCAGGTGACTTGCTCATGTGACTCCAAACTCCACTTTGCTGCTGTGATTTTCCACAGTAAGAATGAAGGGGTCCTTCCACATGGCAGAGGATATAAAAGGCCCTGGAAACCCCTCCATTTTGTCTTCAATCCTGCTTCTTAGCTCTGGAGGAACTTTGCTACAAACTGAAGCTCTTGAACAATGGACTGAATAACCCATCCAAATCTGAGGATGTACTCCAGAGATTTGATTTGAACCTGCAGTTTATTCCCTCACTGCTACAAGCCTTAACCAAGAACTTTGCCATTACTGTATGTAATTGATTCCATTTAACCAGTTTTAGTTCTCATCTACATTTCTTTCTTTTTATGAATAAACCTTTAGATTTTAGATTCTAAGGATTGGCAACAGCATGATTTGTGGGTAAGATTTGACTTGTATATTGACCTGGGTCTGGGGCTTGGTCCTTTGGGATCGGGAGAACCTTTTTTCCTTTACTGGGGTATTGGTTTTCATAACCATTCATCCCCAAAAGGAGTGGTGCTGGTGGTGATACAAAGGAACTGGAGTATTTGAGGGAATTGCTTATATGACTTCTGGTTAGCCAGTGGGGTAAAACCGAAGTCCTCTCTGTTTGGCTGGTTTGGTGTGCCTTAGTAATAAAGGACACCCATCTTTGGACTGTGACTGCCCTGCTCTAAGCAATTTGTCCTGAATTGATACTCTCAGTTGTGTCCCACCAAAGGCCGCATTGTTACAGTGGTGTAATTGTGCTAGGATCCACAGAACCAGGTCAATTAAGCTTTGGATCAGAACCCCACACTATCCAAATTTGAATTTTGGGAATGGGAGTTTTGTTGGGTTAAAGATTATTGACCATGAGCCAAAAAGCATCAGCAGAAGCAATGAAATTGCAAGACCCGAAAGACAGCCTGCAATTTGAACATAATCAAAAACTGACAGAAATTCGAATAAGAGAGAAGCAAGCCTTGGCCCAGCTGGAAAAAGAATCTTACAGGGGGCATATGGAACTGCTGGCTGCTGAGGAGAGGGTTCGCCAGATGCGACAAGAAACTGTCAGACTTAAGCTCCAACTCAAAAAAGCAATGGAAGAACAGCAGAAACTGTATCCTCTTGGAAGTCCAGTTTATAACAATGTTGGTATGCTATATTACTCTGAGCAGTTTTCTGTGTTTAACCCATTATGCTATGACCAGGGGGAGGGGGACTCTAACCTAGTGGGAAATAGCTGTTTGTCTGTGCAAAAAAGCAGTTTATCTGTGAATGAAGTTTCTAAATGTCTGTCTAATGTCTCCGAAGTGAATCTGGAATTAGATAAAGCACAGAAAGAACTCATTGGTCAGGAAAACGTTTCTCTGGAGCAGATTAAAGTGGATGGTCAAATTGAAGCCCTGAGTAAGGAAAGGGTAGATTTTTGATGGGTGATGAATTGTTGGCTAGTACATCTTGTACAAGTAAACCTGGAAAAGGTAGCAGTGATTTTCTAGAAGTAGCTCAGTATAGTGTGAAGAGCAGCAGTTTATCTGTTGGGAATGGCAATGTGCCTGGTAAGGAAGCTGCCCCAGTCTCCCAGTATTTGTCTGTAACCAGCCCTGTGGATATCCCAAGCTGTTGGTCTGGTAAAGGAGAATGTGTCTCCTGTTCTTTGTCTGTGGAGCAGACAGAAGGTGCCTTTCAGCCTGTGATGGTTAAGGGTAGTGCAGTTGTCTCAGAGTTGGTTCTGGATTTGACTAAAGCCCAGGAAGGGAATGGTCCTAAGTTTGTGTGGGCTAGGGAGAATGACACTGTAAACAGGTTGCATCCAGTTAGTGTCCTAGCAAAATCCCAGAGACCAATCGATTCGGGTACTATTGCTTTGCCTGTTGATAGTGTGTTGCTGGGAAAGGGAGTACCAACAATGTCTGATCAGATTGATATCCTAGCCAGGGCACAAGGAGAGCATAAAGATGATTTGATTGTGTTACCTACTGACAGTTTGAAAACGTGTAGCAAGAAGGAAAAGATTCCTGAACTTGTGCATGGCAAAGGGAAGGAGAATGCTTCTGACCTTTTGACTATGAAGTATAGCCGTTTTCCTGAAAGGGGATTGTGTAGGAATCCTCCTGATAAGCCAATTTTGGATGTAAATGAAGCTCAGGAGTTAGTAGTGGCTCAGCAAAGCAATCCTTCTGCAGAGCAAGGTAAAGATGAACTGGTGCTTAGAAAGATTCCCGAAAAGAAAAATTTTCAGGGTAGTCTTTGCAAGCAGTTTGCTGCAACTGAAGGGTGTGGAAGCGATTTCATCAAGGAAATTTCAATTCCTAACAGCCAGAAATTTTCTGTTGTGAATAGATCCACTGACTTTCCTTTTGAAAGATCCAGTGTGGATCGCTTTGAGAAGGTCTCTGATGGAATGAAAATTGTTAAGAAAGTTGAACGGCCCTATAACCAAGTGGTTGTGTTTAACCAGTTTGTTGGGAAAACAATGTTGTTGGGACAGAAATGTTTCCAGGTAGATTCTGTGAGTAAACAGTCTCAGTCTCAAGACTGGGTAGCTGAGTCTGCAGAGCAGGACAGCTGAGTAGTTAATCTCTCGAGAATGCAGGGGATGGCAGGTATGCTCTCATCTCTAGACACTCTGGATATGACTTGTAGTCTCTCAGTGGACTTACCATCCATTTTTACTAGCATGTTAGATGCAAGATTCTGTTGTCCTTTCATTACCAACCTCTGCCTCCACATGGAATCAGATGTTATCTCTTTAGACAGAGTCTAGCCTTGGAATTGGTAACAGTTAAGGATCTGAAAACTGGTGAACGGACTCTTGTCTTCTTGGATGCACATTAGCTGGCTGACAGAGGGAAGAAAGACTTGCTAATGGCTGTTAGCAGAGAGAGCACACACAATCAGCCAGTGAATTCTGTTAAGCAAGAGAAATCAGGGTTTGATCCTTCAGGACAAGGAGGAAAGAGAAAACTTAATTTTGTGAAGGGAAGCTACAGGCAGGGCCGGCTCCAGGCACCAGGCACCCAAGCTGGTGCTTGGGGCGGCACCTGGAGGGGGGCGGCGCGGCGCTCGGGCCGCCGGGGAGAGCGGGGCCACAGCCGGGCTCGCCGCCCTCCCCCCGGCGCTCTGGCCGCCCTCCCCCCCGCGCCCTCCCCCGGCTGCCAGGGGGAGAGCGGCGAGCCCCTGCCGGGGCTCGCCGCCCTGCGCTCTGGCCGCCGGGGGGGAGAGCTGAGCCCCAGCCGGGGCTCGCCGCCCTGCCCCCGGCGCTCTGGCCGCGGGGGGGGAGAGCCGAGCCCCCGCCGGGGCTCGCCGCCCTCCTCCCAGGGCTCCGGCCGCCCTCCCCTCCGACGCCCTCCCCCCGGCCGCCGGGGGGAGAGCCGAGCCCCCGCCGGGGCTCGCCGCCCTGCCCCCGGCGCTCTGGCCGCGGGGGGGGGGGGGGAGCCAAGCCCCCGCCGGGGCTCGCTGCCCTCCTCCCAGGGCTCCGGCCGCCCTCCCCTCCGCCGGGGGGAGAGCGGAGCCCCCGCCGGGGCTCGCCGCCCTGCCCCCGCCGGGGCTCGCCGCCCTCCCCCCCCCCCCCGCGCCCTGCCCCCGGCCGCCGGGGGGAGAGCGGAGCCCCCGCCGGGGCTCGCCGCCCTCCTCCCAAGGCTCCGGCCGCCCTCCCCTCCGGCGCCCTCCCCCCGGCCGCCGGGGGGAGAGCCGAGCCCCCGCCGGGGCTCGCCGCCCTCCCCCCGCGCCCTGCCCCCGGCCGCCGGGGGGAGAGCGGAGCCCCCGCCGGGGCTCGCTGCCCTCCTCCCAAGGCTCCGGCCGCCCTCCCCTCCGGCGCCCTCCCCCCAGCCGCCGGGGGGAGAGCGGAGCCCCCGCCGGGGCTCGCCGCCCCCCTCCGGGCTCCGCGGGGGGGGGGGGGGGCGGCCGGAGGCTTTTTTGCCTGGGGCGGCAAAAAAGCCAGAGCCGGCCCTGGCTACAGGTTAACCCTGAAACGCCAAAACACCAATGGTATTGGGCCAAAGGTGTGGCATGACAAAAATGATTGTAGATGGACACTTGCAATGGATTTGTTGTTATTGCTAATGGTAATTTTTGTAACTAATGTGTTGCTAATACCAAGAATTGTAAAACTATACCATGTGCCTAAACTTTTGGAAAATCCCTTTAACATGTCAAGAGTTCGAACCTAAGAACACACTTTATGTTAAAAGCCCTTGTAATGCTGATGTTGCACAGTTAGTGCCTGTAAACAGTCTTGCAACTTTTCACAGGAGAAAAGACATTCCAGACCTGATGTGCCGTATGAAAAGGGAAACTGAGGCACACTACCATACTGCTTTCATGGCTAAATGCCAGATTCCTATACTATGGACAACATTAATATCTACATTAACTTGATGTTAATTGGGTTCCAAACATTTGCCCGAGCTTATATGGATAAAATAGCTATTTTCTTTAGCTCTTGGCAAGATCACATGAGACATACAGGAACCATGCTGCAAGAGCAGATCCAGTCCACTATTGTTCTAACCAAGTTTTACCTTGAGATTGTAAAAAGATTCAATCATATTATTGAACATAACTTTGATAAACCATTTCTGTTATACACCGATACTGCTTCTAACCCAATACTAGCTGTAGTAAGACAGAACCAAGAATGGGGAGCTCTTGGGATGCAGTCAGCGATGTTTGTGTCATCCCTTCCTGCATCAATTTTGCATTGGGGGTGTGACATATATTGACCTGGGTCTTAGACTTGGTTCTTTGGGATCGGGAGAACCTTTTTTCTTTTACTGGGGTATTGGTTTTCACAACCATTCATCCCCATAAGGAGTGGTGCTGGTGGTGATACAAGGGAACTGGAGTGTCTGAGGGAATTACTTATATGATTTCTGGTTAGCCAGTGGGGTAAAACCGAAGTCCTCTCTGTTTGGCTGGTTTGGTGTGCCTTACTAATAAAGGACACCCATCTTTGGGCTGTGACTGCCCTGCTCTAAGCCATTTGTCCTGAACTGATACTCTCAGTTGTGTCCCACAAAAGGCCGCTTAGTTACAATGGCTCTCACAACAAAACTGGGGAAAGGATAATGAAGGAAGCATCGAAATAAGAGACAGTGAGTGCTGAGCATGACAGGATTCTGAAGAGGGCAAAAGCAAAGGGGGACAGAATATAAACACAATCCAGTTATTTTTGGACCAGAGCCCAAAGATTCAGGCAAAGAGAAAGGAATGTGTCTCAGTGAAACAGAAATATATGGCTCAGGCTGTCACAACTGTACTCCTATTTCTCTACTAAACTCTGAGGTCTGCATAAAAACAAAAGTTACATTTTATATGACTCAAACTCATCTAACCAGTTTCAGGATGGATTTAAGGGAACATAATACAAGGAACTAGAGCACAAAAAAGCAGACATGGAATACTTGATGGGTTTGCTCAATTTAGACATAAATCTGATTTGTACTTAAAGTCTTATCCCTGTTTGTTTAATTGACCCTTGTTGAAGCAAAATTCTCTTTTTTCTATTCTTGTAACTGATGCTGGAGATACCTAATAGTATAATATGGTTATTAAAGTTCTACTGAGTATATCCTATATGGATTTTTTATGGAAATAGATATATTGAAAATGATGCCCCTTAAGTTATGTTTGGGAATTGTAGTCTAACAGTGATGCTTGTAAATGCACTATGCACAGGACAGTGCTGAACAAATTAAAGCCTTAAAACAGTTGTAGAATTTTTGTGTATGCATACCTAGCTTGGTACTAAATATACACTATGGGGTTCATCCCTTAAACATTGTTGCAATAATATTTTTTCACTTGTGTAGTTCTTTTCCTCTGCTAATAACATTACAAAAATTAGCTAATTATTTCTTACAATAGCATTGTGAGGCAGGCAAATAAGCATTTTCTCCATTCGGGAACGAGGCAAACTGAAGCAGAGGAATTGATTGCCACAGAATGAGTAAATTTCAGAACCAGGATTAAAATTCAGGAATTCCTGGCTCACAGTCCTGTGCTCAGACTTTTGGATTATGTTCCTCTTGGTTATGCTAGCCTGAAATGATTAATTTCAAATTTATTTTACTGAAGTGATATTGTAACATGCTGGAAAGATATATATATATTCTTTATTGTACTCGTCCCTGCATGATATATCATCACTTCAGTAAAATAAATTTGAAATTAATCATTTATATAGATATATATTCTTTATTGTACTCTTCCCAGCATGACATTAGCACTATTTAGCTTTATTAGTACTTAAATGAAGCTCTTTATTTCATTAATTTCTGTTTTGAAATAGGCTGTAGCTATCTCTACTTCTGAAATTCTTAGTATAAATAATGAAATGATAGCTAACTGAAATAATACAAAATTAAGTTTTGCTGCTGTACTGACTTTAATCCTTTTATTATATCCAGGTCCAGTAGCCAATCAGTTATTGCTGGTATCAGAATCCCTGGTGAATTTTGCTTTGAAAGCCTCAGAAAAGCACTAGTACAAGTATCAGTAGAAATCAAATCAATATGACTTTTATCATCAAACATCACAACACTTATGATTATTGAGGCACCCAGAGACCCACATTTACATTTTACAGGCAGAAAACAAAGTACTTTATCTAAACGCTGTTCTTTTTATTTGTACAAATTGTTTGAAACTTACATTCAGCAGAAATCCCTTTTTTAATTTACAAAATATTGAATACCATCTAGCAATATATTCCAAGCCACATCATTAATCACCAACTGAATTGATCTTTTCTAACAAATAGGAAGGCATCTTTGCTCCTTTTCCTTTCCAAAAGCAGAAGCAGGAAAATATTTCACTTGTAACCAGGGCACCAGGACAAAAGGAAACACCTCCAAAGTACAACTCTACTGATGAAGCAGCAGGGAATTCAGGACTTAAGCCTCCACTATTCTGTCTGCATGCTAACTCCATTATCTCTGTTAAGATACAGCCTACCCTACAAGGCAACTTGAATTTGCATGACTAACCCAGCTCTGGTACATCCATAAGAATGGCCATACTGGGTCAGACCAAAGGCCCATCTAGCCCAGTATCCTGTCTTCCAACAGTGGCCAATGCCAGGTGCCCCAGAGGGAATGAACAGAACAGGGCAATTATCAAGTGATCCATGCACTGTTCTGCCAGAGACCATTGGCTGTAGATTATTTAAAGGATGTTCTTACAAGGCGAAGTGATAAAAAGAAGGAAAGAAAGACACTGGGTAAATCATTAAGAATCAGGGCAGGTCCACACTTAAAAGGCTGCAGTGGCACGACTGCACCAGTGCGGCTCCACTGCTGTAGCGCTTTAATGAAGAGGCTACTACGCCAATGGGAGGGCTTCTCCCTTTGATGCAGTTAATCAACCTCCATGAGAGGCGGTAGCTATGACAACAGAAGCTCTTCCATCGACATCGTGCTGGCTGCACTGGAGGTTAGATCGGTATAACTGTGTGGCTCAGGGGTGTGGATTTTTCACACCCCTCAGCAATGTAGTTATACTGATGTACGTTTGTACTGTACACCCAGCCTCAGATTCTGAAACTCTAACCCATGTTGGACAACATCTTATTCCACAAATATTCTTACTGAACTCAGTAGGGCTGCTAGCAATGTGAGTAATGCTCACAATCTAGCCCTAATAATTAAGCAAAATTCTTGTATTTCTATTGAAAAGAACATTCTTGCTTGTTGCATTTGTCCTGATGGACAGTTGTTTGTCTGTACGCTGATATTGATCATACAGTACTGACAACGGCATAGTGCAACGATTTCTTCAGACAAACTGTTGTTTTGTATAAGTACTGTAAGGCAAACTGGACAAGTTATCCAACCAAAAGGGTGTAAAAAAAAACTTGCTAAAAAGCCTGATAACACTCCCTGTTTTTTCCTCTCTTTTCAAGTTATAAATGCCAAACAAGGACTGGTATGTCAATTTGAGTGAACTTATAGGCTGCTAAAAAGAAGCCTGAGGTTGATAAAATTATGTGCTAGAATGTGTGTCCTGGCAGGGGCTGATTAGCTTGCTAGTTATTCTCATTCCAACTGCAATGACGATAGAGTGCTAAGATGTTGTTTGTTCGGTGACCTGAATGATCCTTTTTGTCTCATGTCCATCTGTATAGAAATGATCTCCACGCATACACACATTAGTCAGTCATAAAGGGTAGCATCCTCAAAAACACTCAACATTACCTTAACTCTGCTCTCACTGAAAACAATCATAAATCTCCCATTGACTCTAATGGGAGCAGAGTTAGGTCAATGTTGAGTGTTTTTGAAAATCCCATCCAAAGAACTGTTTTCTCAGCCTTATGCTCACTAGTACCTTGCTCGAGACTGCTCAAGGAATAAGTTAACACTCACTGTGAGTAAGGATGGTAGAATCTGGCCCAGAGAACACTCTGATCCCCTAGAGAGACATCTTTTCCCCATTACAGTCAATGGCAAAACTCCTAGGGACTGCAATGGGGCCAGGATTTCATCCATGGTATTTTATAAAATTTTTACAATACATACAGTATAACTTGTTTTAAAATAGCAAAGGGTACAATATGATATAATCAACTGACTCTTGTGAGAAGCACAGTCCAACCTTAAGTAAATAAATAATAATTACAACTATAGGGGAAACCGAGACATTTTCTGTGCTCCCAATTCTATCACTCCCATTGTGATCTAAGCAGTAAAAGACAGTTAACTTTTCCATAACTGGTGTTCTTTGAGATGTGTTGCTCATGTCCATTCCATAATAGATGTGTGTGCTCTCCCCATGCACTGGTGCCGGAAGTTTTTCCCTCATCAGTATCCATAGGGGACTGGCTCTGGCGCCCTCTGGAGTGGCGCCCGCATGGCGCGGTATAAGGGGCGCTGCTGGCTCCCCACACCCTCAGTTCCTTCTTGCTAGAAACTCCGACAGTGGGGAAGGCGGAGTGGGGAAGGAATGGACACGAGCAACACATCTCGAAGAACACCAGTTACGGAAAAGGTAACTGTCTTATCTTCGAGTGCTTACTCACGTCCAGTCCATATTAGGTGACTCCAAGGCAGTACCCTTGGAGGTGGGTAGGAATTCACGGACATTTAGATTGCAACACAGCTCTGCCGAGCCCAGCGTCGTCTCTGACCTGCTGACTGATGGCATAATGAGCAGTAAATGTGTGAACAGAGGACCACACCTCTGTTGTGGCTCTACAGAGGTGCTGGATAGGGATGTGTGCCAGGAAGGCCACCGAAGACGCCTGTGCTCGTCAAATGGGCTCTGACAATTGGCAGCGGCGGAACCCCCACCAGGTTGTAACAGGTCCTTATGCACGAGGTGATCCAATTGGAAATCCTCTGCAAGGACAGCGGGTGACCCTTCATCCTATCCGCTGTAGCGACGAAGAGTTGAGTCGATTTTCAGAAAGGCTTGGCATGTTCTAAGTAGAAAGCCAAGGCCCTCCAGACATCCAGGGTGTGAAGACGCCTCTCCTCACTGGTCTTGTGTGGTTTGGGACTGAACACCAGGAGAAGGATGTCCTGGTTCATATGGAAGGTGGAGATCACCTTTGGCAGGAAGGCCAGGTGGGGCCGCAACTGAACCTCATCTTTGTAGAAGACCGTGTACAGAAGTTCTGCGGTCAAGGCTTTAATTTCAGAGACCCGTCTTGCCAATGTCACTGCCACCAGGAACGTGACCTTCCACGACAGATGGGAAAGGGAGCAGGAACCCAGCGGTTCAAGTGGGCCAGTGAGGCTAGGGAGGGCCAAGTTAAGATCCCACTGCAGGACAGGAGTCTGACCTGTGGGTAGAGACTCTCGAGCCCTCTCAAGAATCTGACCATAATATCATGGGAAAACACTGTCTGTCCTTGGATCAGTGGGTGAAAAGCGGAGATGGCCACTAGATGAACTCTAATGGAAGAGTGTGCCAGGCCCTCGTTCCTCAAATGGAACAGGTAGTCCAGGACAGGCTGTATGGAAGAACACGGGGGAGAGATGCCACGCTTGGAAAACCTTGTCCACTCAGCCAGGTAAGTCAGTCTGGTTGAGGGCTTCCTACTCCCCAGGAGGACCTGTTGGACTCCTTCCGAACAGGTCCATTCCTCTGGGTTCAGCCACGCAGCATCCACGCCTAGAGGTGGAGGGACTCGAGGCTGGGGTGCAGGAGCTGGCCGTGGTTCTGTAACTGTTGGGCAGGGGCCAGGGAGGGGCTGCTGACAAGCTCATTAGTGTGCTGAATCAGTGCTGACAAGGCCATGCCGGGGGGATCATGACAACCGGCGCTTTGTCTCTCTTGGTCTTTGCCCGGTCCCTGCCGATGAGTGGAATCGGAGGGAACGCGTATATCAGGCTCCCTGACCACAGCAAGAGGAAAGCATCAGAGAGGGAGCACTTGCTCAGATCTTGCGGAGAGCAAAACCAGTGACATTTCCTATTCTATCTGGTAGCAAACAGGTTCACTTGGGGAGTTCCCCACCTTTGGAAGATCATGCCGGCTACCGCTGGATGGAGAGACCACTCGTGGTGAGAGGAGAAGTCCCTGCTGAGCTGGTCCTCCAGCATATTCTTGACACTGTGAAGGTGACAAGCTTCCAGGTTGATTTTGTGGCTGAAGCAGAAGTCTCATAGAAAGAGTGCCTCTTGTCAGAGAGTCGACGAGCACGCTCCCCCTTGCCTGTTGATGTAGAATATCAAGGCTGTGTGGTCCGTCAGGACTCATACCACCTTGCCCGACAGGTGGGGCAGGAAGACTTCGCACGCCAGCCAGACTGCTCAGAGCTCTGTGATGTTTATGTGCATCTTTGCTTCCTCCGGGGACCACATCCTGTGTCTGGAAGTTGCTGAGATGCGCACCCCAGCCGAGGTCCGAGGTGTCCAACACCAACTCAATGGAGTAAGGGGGGTTATCGAACGGAACCCCCTCCAGGACTGTCCTGCAGAAGGTCCACCATTGCAGCGACGTAAGTATCGTCTGGGGAATGGTAACGATCTTTTCCAGGGGGTCTCGGGACTGGGAATAGACCATCCCCAGCCATTGTTGCAGGGGCTGCATTCAGAGCCTGGCATGGTGGACCACGTAAGTGCACGCTGCCATGTGACCCAAGAGGCACAGACAGACCCTGGCTGTAGTCAGAGGGAATGTGGAGACTTCCGCGATGAGGTTCGCCATCGTGTGGAACCTTTCCAGCGGCAGGAACGCCATGTCGCAGGTTGAGTCGAGGACCGCTCCGGTGAACTCTATCCTCTGCACTGGCACTAACATTGACTTTTTGTCATTTACCAGTAGGCCCAGAGAGCGGCACGTGGCCTGAAGCACCGCAACATCCGTTTGGACTTGAGACCTGGAGCTGCCCTGGACAAGCCAGTGGTCAAGGTACAGATAGATCTGAATACCCCGGCACCTGAGGTAAGGGCCGGCTCCAGGCACCAGCTAAGGAAGCAGGTTCTTGGGCCGGCCAATACAAAGGGGCAGCACTCCGTCCGGGTCTTCGGCGGGAATTCGGCAGCGGGTCCTTCAGTTCCTCTCTTCCTCTTTGAGCTGCCACCGAAGTGCCGCCGAAGAGGAAGAGAGGGAGTGAAGGACCCGCCACTGAACTGCCGCCGAAGAATGGAGCGGCGTGATTGAGCTGCCGCCGAAGTGCCGCCAATCGTTTTTTGTTTTTTTTTCTTTGCTGCTTGGGGCGGCAGAATACCTGGAGCCAGCCCTGCTGGGAGCTACTACAAGCTGGTTGCCAGGAGGCTCGTCCTGAGTAGGGTGACCTTCCTTTTGGAGATGGGCGGTGACAGCACTGTGATCAGTGGTCTCTGGTGCCCGATAGGTCCCAGGATTGGTATCAGGCCCTTGAAGATGGTCGGGGCTGGTCCCGGAGTTCTTGCCAGGTGGCGCGTGCCTCAGAGGGTCTACACCAATCTACCGGCAAGGTATGTCTTGAGTCCCTCGATCGGTGCCCCCCCTGTGGGGACTGAAGAGGGCTCCGCTGAGCCTGCCTCTCCCATCCTGAGGCATGACAGCTGCGGGTGGGCGAATGCTGGCAGGACATCCCTCTCGATAGGGAAGGGTACCGCTGAGGCGGGGACACACGCATAGGTCCCAACACGGGTTTTCCCCAAGACTGGGGTACTGCAGGAGCCGGTGAGGGCAGCACGGGGAGCAACAGGATCTCCTGAGCTGCTTGAAGGGCTTCAGCAGTCGACGGCACCTGAAGCTGGCCGGGGCCTACACCGCTATCTGGAGTCGCAGGCAAGGCGTGAGATGGGCTGCACCACTCAACTTCAGCTGGGGCCCGAATTCCCGAGGGGGATGTTGAGCTGCCCAACATGGGTCTTGGCTCACCTCTTGCCCTCTCCTTTCCCTTGCAGGAGGTAGGAGATCTTCCCCTCACAGTCTTTTTCGGCTTCTTGACCGGAGCCATGGAGGGAGACTGGTGCTGGCTTGAGGATGGTGCCGGGGTGCACGGAGGCCACGGTGCTCGGTGCGGAGTCCGACCAGTGCTCCGGTGCTGGAGTAAGTGCCGACTCCATTAGGAGCGCTCTTAGATGGATATTGCGCTCCTTCTTCGTCCTAGGCTTAAAGGACACTTGTCACTTATGTGCCCTTCGCCTAAGCACCTTAGGCAGCTGGTATGTGGGTCACTGACAGGCATCCATTTGCAGCGATCGCAGGGCTTAAAGCCTGTGGACCGGGACATGCCCCGACCCCCAGCTGGGTCCTGTTCGGGACTAATGGCGAGTACTAAGGGTAACTAAGAAAACTACTAACTATGTGTAACTATTTTACAGGATTTCAAAGTTCGCAAGAACAGAGAAGGAATCAATGCTAGCAGAAGCAGCAGATGTTCCAGCACCGTCACCGGCGACAAGAAGGAACTGAGGGTGAGGGGAGCCGGTGGCGCCTCTTATACCGCACCATGTAGGCACCACTCCAGAGGGCACCAGAGCTAGTCCCCTAAGGATACTGCTTGAGGAAAAAATTTCCAGCACCAGTGCATGTGGCGAGCACACACACCTAATATGGAATGGACATGAGCAAGCACTCGAAGAAAAAGAATGGTTACATTCTGCAATGTTTCCACATCCACTGTTTGCTCTGAAAAAAACATGTAGCCTCCAAAATGCTTCCATCTCAACCTGAGGAGAGTTTTCCTCACTCCTGGGTATGGCCATTGCTACTGTACAAGCCCTGCAGATGAAATGATGTGTGAACCAGAATTGGGTTTTCCACTTTTAAACACTTTCAGATTGCTCAAATATCTTTCTGATTAAGGGATCAGATTTGAAGGAGAGGGTTAGTGTTTCTTTATGGCTGAATGTTCTCTTTAAAATAAACCAGTTCCCTTTTTTTATTCCTAAAGAAAAGGGTCTCAGGATAGAGAAGGAAAGGACTTCCACAGGTAACTCCCCACCCCCACCCCACATACACACCCTCTATGAAGCATAAAACCCTTTCTATAAAACCACAACACATCTCAAGCAAAAGAGTCGCCTCCTACTTTTAGTATTAGAATGGAGTTTGTTTCATGTTTTACACCAAAGGCGGACGCTATGCCAAGTTTAAATTAAGAACAAAAGTCGAAGTAATGGTGCATCAGTTGTGGGTTTGGCAATGGCAAAAAAAAGATAGCCTCAAAGAAAACTCCTACCTTTTATGGAAACCAAATATTGACCACAATTGGCACAGAAAAAACTGCATGGACAAACAAAACTGCTGGATAAACAAATCAAAATTACATAGGAAGCTGACACCCATTCTTTACAGCGGGAAACCAAAGATAAAAATGAGTCATGAATCTCATGTTTTTGGACAAGATAAACTTTCATCTGTCTGGCAGTATATGATTTAATTTTTTTTAAAGAAGTCTAATATTTCCAATATTGTTCCTAAATCACTAACCAAATAATCAAGCATAAGGATCATTTAAAATAATTGATGTCATGGAATAACTGACTGATTTGTGAAAGAAAGGAAACATGAGAGGGGACATGATAGCAGTTTTCAGGTATCTAAAAGGGTGTCATAAGGAGGAGGGAGAAAACTTGTTCACCTTAGCCTCTAAGGATAGAACAAGAAGCAATGGGCTTAAACTGCAGCAAGGGAGGTCTAGGTTGGACATTAGGAAAAAGTTCCTAACTGTCAGGGTGGTTAAACACTGGAATAAATTGCCTAGGGAGGTTGTGGAATCTCCATCTCTGGAGATATTTAAGAGTAGGTTAGATAAATGTCTATCAGGGATGGTCTAGACAGTATTTGGTCCTGCCATGCGGGCAGGGGACTGGACTCGATGACCTCTCGAGGTCCCTTCCAGTCCTAGAATCTATGAATCTATGAATCTATGAAAATGATTGGCCTTGAACTGCAATATGTTATTTATACTGAATGATTAGAGTACAGATAGGGCGAAGAAAAAAAGGGGGAAATCCTAATAAGCACTGAGAGCATCAGATACTGAGTTTCTTTTGAGAAATGCAATATTAACCCTAACAGGAAATGACTTTTTCACAGAGCAATTTTCAAGTATTCATCTTTTTTCATCCCTCTTAATTTTTCTTCTGAAATATCTTCTCCACAGTTTGTGTGGAATATTAAATGCCATTTATAAATACATTACTCATGCATCTGGCATGACAATAACTACTTTCAAATGCACTGGTAAGGAAAAGGAAGTCAGTACTACTAACTGATTCAGGTAAAGAGAAACCACTCAATCATCTATCCATCCCAAAACACTTCTACAACTCTCCGCAGCCAAAGTCTCCTGGATTGCTACTGTGTTCAGCGGGCAAAATTAAAACTAAATACTAAACTAAAAAAAAAAACCCTGTGGGTGGGGAGGAGGAGGAGGGCAGTTGCCTTTGCAAGGGCTGCATTCTTACATCCTCCTGTTAGTTACTGTTCTTGTTTTCTGGCTCTTTAGCATTCCACCATCTTAGATTCAGTCAAACTCAGTGGGCCAAACTGAAATGCAGAGGGTGAGGAGGGAGAGTGTAAGTCACACGTTAATAGGTGGTTGTCAAGCTAAGTGAATGCTGTAACATGTACATGTACATTGCTGTAACATGCCCAGTGAGAAGTCTAGAAAAAGGTGCAAATTACACCAACTTAGTCTCCCCTCAGACTCACTTCTGAATTCGGCCCAGTGTTCTCTTTCTTCTCTCAACGCAGACTCAAAGGAACCACTCTCTAACATTGGAAGAAATACTTTTAAGTATTATGTTATATATGTTGTTTTACTTTTCCTCATTAAAGAGCAAGATCTCCCATGCATGCAGTGCACAGTTATGGTATGAACACTCATGCGCCGTTCTATTTTGTAATATGGACGCTATGTCAAACATGTGGGATCTGAGTCTGTGATATTACCCCACGTCATTTCACTAAACCACACTTTAAGTGAATGGTTGAAGTGTTTTCCCTTACATCATCTTTCACAATAACAACACTTGTTGACTTTCCTTTTTCATACAACAGTACAATTCAATAAAAATACATAACATACAAGGCCAACAAATGCAATGCAGATGCATGATGAGGCCCATTAAAACTGTTTGTAACAGAAATTCTGTCACTTTATAGTAAAGGAACTACAATTCACACCAGCTGGAGTTGTAGAATTGAGTTAAAAGCATACACTTTGTTGTATTCTAGAATGAACTGGGGGTGGGAGTCATAGACTCAGACTTTAAGGTCAGAAGGGACCATCATGATCATCTAGTCTGACCTCCTACATATTTGGTTTAAGTAAGATTGGACTCTAAAGATTCTATTTTATGAAAGAAGAATTAAATGTACTGGTTTGTGATATTTTTATATGCTGCAGTGAGTATGGTTTAGTCATATATCAAATTATTTCACGCTGATGTGCCAACAAAGCATGAAAGAGAAAGCAAACTGAGTAATAACTTTGAAGTAATCTGGTATAATTTAGGAAGAAAAGGGTCAAATAAAAAACGTCAAAGCACAGTTTTATATCCAAAACTGAAGACAAAAGAGGTGCTGTGTTCCCTAACTTTCTATTGTATTGAATAACATAGATTCATGGTGCGTAATAGAGCCCCAAAACTGCACTCCTCACTCAAGCAAGTCTCCCAATGAAACCAGTATAGGATCAAGCCACTAATCAGAAGAGGATTGTAAAACAAATAAGAGGCCAAGATATGGCACATTAGAGATTATATTCCATGACAGATCCATGGTGACCAATTTTATTCTAAACCAAAAATTATTGCCTTGATGTACAGTAACCATTGTCATATGGATTTCATTTCGCTATCAGCTGAGCCTACTTAAGGTTTTCTTGTAAAAGGCTTGTTTTGTTACATGGAAGTTTCATGTTAGCATGGAGACAGTATTGTAATTATGATCCTTAAGCACCGTTGAACAAACTATCTTGCCAGCTTTCTTTGCTAATAAATATACAAAGAAATTAAGTACTATTATTTTAAGACAGAGTAGATTATAGGAATTTCATTTATTTATAGGCATTTCTTTAGTGATGATCCATAGTATTCAAGGTTGTACATTTCTACTGAGGACAGGCAGTTAGAAAGCAGTCACTAGAATCTCTCTGCAACTACTATAATCAGAGTCAGATTCTGGCCTCATTTAGCCTGATCCAAAGTTTGATTTCACCTGATCCAAAACCCATTGAAATTAATGGAAGAATACATGCTGATTTCAGTAGGTTTTGGATTGGTAATTTACACCTGTGGAACCATAGTAATTTTAATCTATCTAGGTTTGTATACTATGCTCATCAGTGTAGTATCTGAGTGCCTGTATTGATGGAACTGCATAGGTGACTGTAAGTTCAGAAGTTTGGCTCTCGGTAATCATATCATAACATTAAGTCTCCCTATAGATTGGAATTTAGTAAGAACTCAGCTTTTTAGAACAACTTTAAATGTATTTTATAGCCTGAACATTTATGGAGATTAAGGACCTAACAAAAAAAATCTGGCAGGGATACTGCCAATGTTATTCAGTTGAAAAATTAATGTGTTTGGAAAAATCACTCCAGTCCCTGCATGCCAACAGTCCTTATTTAGAAGAGACTCTTCCTATCTTTAGCAAAAAAACTAAATGTACTGTTTTCCCACTCTTGTCACTCCAAAAACACTTTCAGTGGATTTTGATAGAATTTAATGCTGCACTCCTGTTTTTCTCCAAACATGTCCCTATTCATAGTGCAGATCTTACGTTAGTCTTTTAAAATGATTTGTTACATTTTCAAGTTGAAAATTAAAAAAACCCAAAAAACACAGCCTAGTTAATGTGCATCTGAGTAGTAAAACTTCCATGCAGGAACACTTCCTATCAAGGACATTTCTAAATGTTTTTCCTAAAGGAAGTGTTCCTACATGCACAAATACTACTGATTTTTCATACATATAACAAAACATGTAAGCATTGTGTGTTAAAGAAAATGTATTGCCAAGCTTCCACGTCATGAGAATAAAGTCCTAAAGTTCCTGATGGTTTCAGAAGTTATTAAAACCTGTCTCCAATTCTAAAACTAAAAAAAGGGTTTTAACCACTAACCTCTGACTTGGCTGGCATGTACTGACCCCCAATAAAATGCTACTGTAACTCAAGATTCACTTATAAATAAAACACAGCTACTTATTCACCTCGCATAGTGTGAGTTACTTCCTGAAAAGATGACTAGTGTTTTAACAAAGGAATGCCTGTACACCACTAATACAAAAGTATTTGGGCATGACTCTCATTTCCCCTATGGCTATGTCTACACTTGGAGTTAGGGGTGTGATTCCCAGCTTGCGTAGACATATTCGCTTTAGCTTTGATTAAGCTAGCACACTAAAAATAGTAGTATAGCCACGTTATCATGGGCAGCAGCGAGCAGCAGCAAGGGCTAGCCACCCCGAGTACATACTCACAGGGTCCAGGTGTTTTTATACTCATGCTGTTGCTCACTTCTGCTTGTGCTACTGCGGCTCCGCTACTATTTTTAGTGCACTAGCTTAATGAGAACTAGCACAAGTATGTCTATGCGAGCTGGGAATCATAACCCCAGCTCCAAGGATAGATACAGCCTAGCAAAAGCTGTGCACAGGGCTAACCTACTCAGGCTAGCTTGAATCCAGCTAGCATGGGTAACAACAGGAGTGAAGACAGTGCAGCACAGCTTTCAGCGCAGGCTAGCAAGCCAAGTATGTTCTAGGATCCATGCAAGACTAGTACTGCTTGTGCTGTTCTCTTTTCACTGCTATTGTTGACTGTGCTAGCTAAATTCAAGTCAGCTCAAGTAGGCTAACCTATGCACAGCTTTTGCTGTGTACCCTAAGATCACTTTGGTAACATAAAGGGAAGAGTGGGTTGGAAAATGGTAATTGTACTCGGCAGGAAATTCTGACATTTTGAAATTGATTTTGAAATGTTTTGTTTCAATAATGTCAAAACATATACATCTCAATGGCACTGTCACTCGTTACCGAGCATGGTGCATACGTCCATGAGTTCTTTGATGGCTGCTGAGTCCAATGCGCAAGTGACAGTCCCATCCACAGGTAGGACACACCCATGCACCAGCAGTGCTCTGAATCCGAGCAGCAGATTCTTTCCTCCTCTGACGCCAGTCATCACAAAGCTGGATCCAGTCCGCCTCACTCCATCTACAAGCTGACTCCACCAACCAGAGCAGCATTGTGCACTCCTTTTCCAATCATCAACAGAGATTCCAAAGGATACTAAGTCATCTTTGCAAGCATCCTGAAATCAGTGCAGCGGTCTGCCTCTCTTTCTAGACTCTGGATATGTATATATATAGATATATATCCAGTATTTAATATTGTATTATATATATTAAACATCCTGTACCTCACTCTGGATGGAATTACATGGTCCAACTGCTCTTAGACTGTGTCTTTGGGTTGCACCCCCATTTCACAATCACATTAACACAA
Source organism: Emys orbicularis (assembly GCF_028017835.1). Lineage (NCBI taxonomy): Eukaryota > Metazoa > Chordata > Testudines > Emydidae > Emys > Emys orbicularis. The sequence continues at coordinate 74,794,464 of NC_088683.1, read as the reverse complement.
CAGGCCCTACTGAGTTTGACATCTGTAAGCCTTTTCCTCCGTGACTCTGTGACAATAGCTGATTACTGACCTAAAAACAGCTTCTTCGGAACAAAGCATTATTGATTCATTCACCCAAAGGCACATAGCACAGAGATCAGAAGGTTTAAACAATAAAGGTCTATATTCATGTTACCCCTTACCTAACCCTTTAATCTTTCCTTGTAGGCTTTGGTATGTTTCATCCACCCAGTTAGTCCATCTCTGGCTGGGAGAAGCAGAACATCCTGCTCACAGCATGCTCTCTTTGTCTGAATGTATTTCCTTGCCAGTCTGTCATCTCTCATTGACACTCCCAAGGCAGCCCCCACTCCTTCCCAAGGCCAGTAACTTTAAGGTTTTGGATCCTCTTTGACCTTCAGCTTAGCCTTGGGAAGAGTAAAACCAGTCTTAACCTGGACTGAGCCAAGTAGGGGGTATTCCCCAATAGACAGCTTCCCTACTGTTTCCTCAAGAACTCATAATTGTTCTGCCTTTACTGCTTAGTTCCTTTAACAATCCCTTTAATTTAACTCTATGTATTTAGGCAGGAGAATATTACACATGGAACCTGAGGGGCATACTACCTGTACCTCCCTCATTTTCCATACAGGGTTATGGACTTGTGTTTAAGTCCTTGCACTAGAGACTGGAACCAGTTTGTTACCATACAGTAGAAAGAAATTCCAGCTTTTAGTTCATTATGCAAACGTAATAGTCCCCTACATAAATTGCAATGGCTGGACAGATCTCTCAATCTTGCATCTGACGGCACAGGTGATCCTACCTGGTGGTATTATAAGACTTTTAAGAGTGAATGTAAATATTCATAAAGTCTGACAGCAAAATAGATAGGAAACATGAAATTGCAGTGTCCCCCACTGTAAAACATGTATTGCAATGTAAAACAGGAGATATGCACTCTGCACACAAGTAGCAGTGACTGTATCAACTGAAGTCCAGGTTATAATCAAAATAGGTGGTGTAACATGCAGCTCATTCAAAATGCAGAACTCTGAATATACACTTCAGGTTCTGATTCAATGAATTGGTAAGGTAAAATGGTTTGAGAAGAGGTCATTCTTTCCCACAGCGCTTTTGTATTCCAACAAGCCCTTTACTGCTTGTCCTTTTCAGAGCTCTCTATACAGAAGAATTCTTCTGATCATCCTTGTCAATACTAACAAGGAGTCTGGTGGCACCTTAAAGACTAACAGATTTATTTGGGCATAAGCTTTCATGGGCCCAAATAAATCTGTTAGTCTTTAAGGTGTCACCGGACTCCTCGTTGTTTTTGTGGATACAGACTAACACAGCTACCCCTCTGATACTTGTCAATACTATTTCCCTATCTTTGTGAAGAGTCTTGAGATCTATCTTGTGATTAATAATAATACTTCCTATATTTGTCAAGCCATACATTTCACGGAAAATAAAAGTCAGCCACGATTCAATTCCAATCCCTTACTGATCACTGGGGTGGGGGGAACGAGGGGGGAGAGTATATTGGTACTGTGACACGCCCAAGTGATATTCAGGTATCAGAGGGGTAGTCGTGTTAGTCTGGATCTGTAAAATTTCCATTACATGCATCCGACGAAGTGGGCATTCACCCACGAAAGCTTATGCTCCAATACATCTGTTAGTCTTAAAGGTGCCCCAAGTGATATTGTGTAATATAGTACATATGCATGTCCTTCAACACATTTAACTTGTAAACTAATTTACTATTAAATTGCTTCCTCTTTCCCATCAGCCTTGCCCCCTGTGGATTAGCCAGTGTAGTAAGAGTTAACTGATGTAGCCTATTTCAGAGGGCTGATATCTTTGATAGAGGGAAAGTTATTTAAAACAACAATTGCTTTGTAAAAGTACAAGGTGGAAACTACGTTACTGGCCTGTCAACCTTGACAGAACCTCTTTAAATGCAAAAATACCAGGAGAGCCTCTATTAGGGGGATTGCTGGGAGATCTCCTTTGAAATGTCACTGCTCCCTGACAGCCCTGAAGTTTAACAGATGAAGTCAGATTTGTCTCCTGCACACACATACACAAGGACAAACGTCAAGTCAACCAACATTTTCCCTTTGGAAATATCAGTATTAACATCTGAGTGTTATGTAAATAAAACATGTATTTAGAAGTTAAACTGAACATCCTCTGTAATAGAGTTGCCTTCCTCTGTGCAAATGTCTGTATAATGTTTTGAAATGCTTTAAAAATGCATTTAGACAGACTGTAACCGACGTGAAAAAGCTGTTGCAGCAAAGATGAAAGAAAAGATTTTTTAAGTAGGTGGATAGTTAGCTCTGTGATTATTATTTAAAGCTGTATCTATAATTAACCAGCAAAATGTGCTGTAACTATTGCTAGACCAAAATCTAGAAGCTAAGATTCACCTTTGCAAATGCAAGTAAAAAGAGAACAAGTGAAGACAAATTAGGTTTTACATTTTTCCTGTCATGTATCAATATTAGTGTTTTTTCACTATTATCTACCCAGAGTTTAAACATGTTTAAATATACAGCACATTTAGCCATTATTCTACAGAGAAGATGAAAACAGTAAATTAATTTTGCATGATTGTTTTATATGTATTTACTTCACATAAATATAAAATGTCTATTACTTGTTTGTTATGATATTTCTTCTAACAATACTTGCAGTGAGCACCATTAAAATTTACCATTTACCTGTAACTACTTTTCTTTCTATAATTTTGGCACAAGTACAGGAAAGCACTTGAAACTGTGTTTAAGTTCATACTTAAATGTAAGCATGTGCTCAAGTGCTTTCTTGAATTAGGGCGTTAGTAAGGTACTTAAGCAGTTAAATGAGACTGCTCACATGCTTTACGTTATTCACAAGCTTAGGTATCTTACTGAATTGGGGCCTACAAGGAGAAATACCATGGTAACTTAACTACTGCAATGGGTGGGCCATAGGGTTGCCAACTGTCTAATAGCACAAATCCAAACACCCTTGCCTGGCCCCTTCCCTAAGACCACGCCCACTGCTCACTCCACTCTGTCGCTTGCTCTCCCCCATCCTCACTCACTTTCACCAGGCTGGGGAAAGAGGTTGGAGTGCGGGAGGGGCTGCGGGCTCTGAGGGGGGGCCAAGGGGTTCGGAAGGTGGGGGGGGGGTTCCAGGCTGGGACAGGGGATTGGGGTGCAGGACTGGGTGAAGGTTCCGGCTGGGTGGTGCTTACCTCAGGGGGCTCCCGGAAGCAACCGGCATGTTTGGCTCCGAGGTGACCAGGTGGCTGTGTGCTCTGCCCCTGCCTGCAGGCACCATCCCCACAGCTCCTATTGGTCAATGGGAGCTGCAGAGTCGGCACTTGGGGCAGGAGCAGCACCTAGGAGCCAGAGAGACGTGCTCATTGCTTCCGGAAGCCACCGGGAGCCAGGGCAGGTAGGGAGCCTGCCTTAGCCCCACTGCACCACCGACCGGACTTTTAGCGGCCTATTAAAATCTCCCAGACTGGTTTCAGTAGCCACCGGGAGATTGATTCCAATTCCGGAGACTCCCAGCCAATCTGGGAGGGTTGGCAACCCACTGGGTCAATTTTTAATGATGTTCACTGTATGTTTTTTAATTCTTAGTTTTCAGTACTTAGTTGGACATAATCAACCTGCTAAGCCCAAATAATAACCCTTTCATATAGGAAGGAAAATTGAATACAGCCTTCCTGGAGTATGCCTGGTCTACATATTTATAAATATCAACAGTTATTCAAATAAACCATTGTTTTGGTCTTCAGTTATTTTGTGTTTGGTTTGCTAGAAATCCAACCCATTTTGTTGTTGTTGTGGTTTCTTTATAAGAAAAGAATTAAAGAACTTTTTAAAAAAATATCAGGATATAAAATCAGCAAAAATGTTGTAACTGTTCTTCCATGGCTTTAGGATGTCTGAGTGATCTTTGTAGACTCTTAAATGTTCCTGTCTTAAAGAAAGGTGAATTCCCTTCAACTTCCCTTTCTTTTTTCCTTTCTTTTTTGTTTTGTTTTGAAAACTTGTGAATACATATTCAATATTACAGAATCACAACTATTCAAGATATTTAATACAAAAAAACTGCCTCTTCCATTTTCTACCATCTCATACTGACATTTGATTATTATTGTAATTTACTAGAAACAAAAAGATACAATATCATATATCTAAAATTAAAGGAACACGTACACCTCTTATGAAGTTAGTTATTTCCATTTCATTTGAAATGTGCTGCTCCAAAAACAGTTTTCTAATATCATTGTTATTGTTTTTTCCTCATTTAAAAGGTCAGGGCACATGTTTGGTAATAAAACTTCAAAGGTGCATCAGGCAAGTAACAACTGTGTAAAACAACAGAAAACATATCCATCTCCTCTCACAGGGATGGTGCATGGGATTACTTTTCTTTAAGACAGGCATGTATTTTGGGCCCTAAACAAGCTGACAATCTCATTTTAAATTATACTCAAAGACACAAGAGACACACAAGATCTGTTACTGTACTTCCTTTTTGCAAGTTTTACTCAATTGATTTTTCTGATTATTTTCTCCCCAGACACATAGAAGCAAGTGTATGAATTCAGATCAATTAAGCAAAAAACCAAGGACAAAAAAGTAAAGTCTACACGACAGATCCTACTTAGTCTGTCTCCTGTGTAATATGAGGCTACAAAATAAATTTAAAAGTGCAGCACAAAGATAACAAAGGCATGATAGCAACCTATACCTTATGGATACCTTTTGGAATTTTTATGATCGAGCATGGTGTTCAGTGTCCTTTTACATTAGCTTAAAACAGGGAGTTGGGGACAAAGGGTTCAAGAAGGTAAAATATTGTTTCTACATAAGATCATTTGAATTGTCAGAAATTTTATTACACAAGGCTCCCTGTCCAGCTGGTCCAATGACCCCACCTTTAATATATGGAGATATACCTATTTCATAGAACTGGAAGGGACCCTGAAAGGTCATTGAGTTCAGTCCCCTGCCTTCACTATTAGGACCAACTACTGATTTTGCCCCAGATCCCTAAGTGGCCCCCTCAAGGATTGAACTCACAACCCTGGGTTTAGCAGGCCAATGCTCAAACCACTGAGCTATACCTCCCTTTCCCCAATACTTTGTCTGATCTCAGTGTTCCCCTCACCTCTGCCAACTGGCTTCTAGTCTCTGCCCCCATTACCCTCATGGGTAGGGCCCTACCAAATTCAAGGCCATGAAAAACACATCATGGACTGTGAAATCTGGTCTCGCCCCATTAAATTTGGTCTTTTGTGTGCTTTTACCCTAACCTATACAGATTTCACGGGGAGACCAGCGTTTCTCAAATTGGGGGGTTGATCCAAAAGGGAACTGCAGGGTGATCACAAGGTTATTTTTAGGGGGGTCACGGTATTCCCATGCTTACTTCTGCGCTGCCTTCAGACCTGGGCAGCTGGAGGGCGGCGGCTGTTGGCCGGGCACTCAGCTCTGAAGGCAGCGCTGCACCAGCAGCAGCACAGAAGTAAGAATGGCAATACCATATCATGCCACCCTTCCTTCTGTGCTGCTGTCTTCAGAGCTGTGTGCCAGAGAGTGGCGGCTGCTGACTGAGGGCCCAACTCTGCAGGCAGCAGCACAGAAGTAAGGGTGGCAATACCATACCAGGCCATCCTTACTTCTGCGCTGCTGCTGGCGGCGGCTCTGCCTTCAGAGCTGGGCTCCCTGTCAGCAGCCACTGCTCTCCAGCTGCCCAGCTCTGAAGGCAGCGCCGCTGCCACCAGCAGCGCAGAAGTAAGGGTAACAGTACTGCAAACCACCACCCCTCCCCATAATAACCTTGCAACCCCCACCCAACTCCTTTTTGAGTCCGGACCTCTACAATTACAACACTGTGAAATTTCAGATTTAAATAGCTGAAATCATTAAATTTACTATTTTTTAAATCCTTCAACTGTGAAATTGACTAAAATGGATCGTGAATTTAGTAGGGCTCTACTCATGGGGTCGCAGTTCCAGAATCCCTACTGGCTCACTGTCACAGTCTCCTTGCCCAGCCAAGTGCCAGTCTCTCTCCTCTCCCAGATCTGAGACTCTGACCCCAATCAGAGCTTTGCCCCTCCAGTCCTGGAATGGATGTGCGCCGTCACTGTGTGGGGATGATGCATGCAGAGTCTGGTCACATATAGGAGCTGTGAGGGAATGGAGTATGTCCAGTGAGGACAGAATTTTCAAAGATTTTAGCCACTAAACTATAAGAAATCTCTAGTGAGCATGAACAAATAGGGAATTTTCAAAGGCTTATAACTTTTTCACAGGAAAATTACAAGGCACATCACTGACACAATGCCATCACCCCACCAACTTTCAAGTCCCTGGTCCCAATATTTAACACTGGTCTCTTCAGTCTAGCAGAGAAAGGTATAACATGATCCAATGGCTGGAAGTTGAAGCTAGACAAATTCAGACTGGAAATAAGGCGTACATTTTTAACGAGAGTAATTAAACATTGGAACAATTTGCCAAAGCCTGTGGTGGATTCTCCATCACTGACAAGTTTTAAATCAAGATTGGGTGTTTTTTCTAAAAGGTATGCACTAGGAATTATTTTGGGGAAGTTCTATCATCTGTGTTATACTGGAGCTCAGACTAGATTATCACAATGGTCCCTTCTGGCCTTGAAGTCTATGAAGATATGGGGACCTTCTCAAAGAAAAAAGTCGCTACAATTGTTTTAACATTGCAAAACAATGTATTTTCCCCTAGCCTTGTTCTCAGAAACAGCTGAACTATTTTGGCTGATTTTTTTTTTAAATCAGCCTGAGGCAGAGATGAAAAATTCCATCTCAAACAGTTAAAATCTGGCAAAGTTATAAACATCTGAATAATGGTCTTATAATGGGAAGCACTGGGCAACTTTTACAATAGGCAATGCTACAACCTCAGTTATAAGAAGAAATAAAAAGGTTGTCTTCAATCTTAGTCAGGTTTTTTCTCCTTTCTTTCTTCCATCTATCATCAATGGCACAGAGGCAAGGACATACTCCCAGCGCCAGGGAACAAATAAACCAGCAACTGTATCCCGAGGAGAAATTAAAAGGCTCTGTGCTGGCTCCAGTTTCATTTATCTACTTATTTTCTTCTAGCAGCAGCAACACAAAAAGGAAGGACACGACTATCACAATTTTAAGAAGAGGAGAGTTGATACTTACAATAACTTTATTATTCACAAGAAGAAGCTGAGATCAGCACTTACAAACTAAAGTGTTACTGGCCTTCGATGCATCTAACTACTCAAAAAACAATAAAAGTTTTCTATGAGGACCAAGCAAAGAGGAGAGAGGGCAATGATGTCAGTTTAGTGCCTCTTCATGTGCAAAGGACTTGATTTTTGATCACCTTTCAACATTGGAGGGATTGACTATTCAGTTGCCTTACAGGACGTTTGCAAGTGGTTCTCCTCTAACAAATCTGTACGTGGTCAGACACCTTGGTATAAATGTCTAGACAGCCAGAAATGAGGAAACTGAAAAGGGCTTCATATTTCAATAATAAATAATAACTCAAGCCATTCAAAAATAAATTGAATGGACTAAACTTGCTGACAGAGTCATGAGGCGGAGATAGTGCATGAAATTACTGAGCTCAGAAATGTGTGAATTGTATTCTACTGGATACCGAAGCCTCGGAGAACTGTTCAAATGTAGGAATCTCAGTGGTAATGTAGGGAGTTGAAGGAGAGAATGCCCTACAGTTTGATCAACAAACTACAATACTGTGAGACATATTAAACCAAGATGTAGTAGACATTGACCCAGGATCAGAGTGCATACAGACCCCTTCACCAAAACTGCTACACAGAAGGTCCACCAAGATAGTAAACTTTCAGAACAAGGATGTCAAAAAATACTAAAGCCACATTTTTAAGGTCAGCATATACATCGTAATATCATGGAAATATTCAAAAAGCAACAGGAATGGAATAATTTATTGGACTCGTTGGATAAGACGGGGATCAAACCTGCAGTCTGGATTCCTGTGAAATTTTATTCTACCAGAATAGAAACACTTTCTGAATCATTCCATCTGAGTTAACTAGCCAACATCTGCCTCCTTGACAGCACAAATCCCTGTAGAGAGACTGTGGAGAACGTTAAGGTATGGGTTGCATTTATATTATTTTAGATATGAAGTTTGTGGGAGGTAAAATATATGGGTGGAAGTGAGAAAGTGCTTTGAAAACTAAAGACTCTGTAAGGCCCCATTGGGTTGCTGGGAGCCACCCTGGAATGTTAGGTGCAAAGTCAGCATTGGAAGAAGACCACTGGAGGAGGGAGAGTGGAGACTTGCCAGCTGAAGGTGGTTTGGTCCAGGTTGGCTGAAATTGCCAAGAAAGTTCCCTCCAGACTCCAGAGACAGGTCCATCAGGGATGATAGAGATCTGGGCTGCTAAGATGATGGGGATGAGACCAGACTGGGCAAACATCAGACCAGTGGCTTAGGAAAAAGAAGCCTGAACAGGGGTTTGAAATAAGACTTTCTGAGGCTCAAAAAGGACAGAGGGTCCTGCCAGATGATCAGTCCTGGAGTTCATTCATAGGTTTTAATTTTTAATTGTAAACAATAAATCACAAATCCCTTAATTTAGTTTGGAGTGGAGTTCGATGAATGGGGATTTCTGTACAGGTCTTCAAAGTACATCTACTACCATACTTATTAGGGACCCCCTGCTTCTAGAAACAGGGTCCTTGTAACAAGGGAGCAGAGGGAGGGGTGCCCTGAGATAAAATTTCCAAGTTAGAAGTTTGATGATGGCAGCAGGTATCTGAGAATGGGTTGTCGGAGACCCAGCTATACACTGTAACAGAGGGTATGGCTCCTTTACTCTGATTCACTTAGCTGTAGCAGGCCAATGAAGCTCTTGAGTTTCCTTCTAACCTCTACTGAAATGAAATGAGGAAATTTCATAATAGCAATAAAATGCACCAGCTTGTGCATTTTTAAAATAATATTTGCAATGCTGGAGTTCTTTAAGTTGATGCCATATATAAATAACACATAAGGCACATGTTAATCTTCCAGAAATACACTGTAGATGTATTCCTTCCTTATGCAAAGCTAAATAATTGGCCTACAACCCATTAAGAGGCACCATGACAGCAGTTCAGCCCCTTGCTAGCTGTTATTGCAATCTATACACTGAAATCGTGTACACTGCCCCTGGTCAGACAATTTGGATCAATGGATCCATGTAAGCAATTTGGTGTGCCCGTAATGCTCCTCTTCATGTAGGCAGATTTGTAGCCAGCACAGATTCAAACCTCCTCAGCATGCATGAAGTGCAGACATCCCTTTCGTGATTGTTCCACTCCACTCCCACAGTGAGGTACCACAAAGCTGAGAGTGTACAAAACAGAGCTACTCAAAATTTTGTGTGTGGAAAGTTTTCCCACCAAAACATATGGTTTCACTTTAACCAAATTTTTTCACGGCAAAACGTCAATTCCAATTAATTTTTTTTAATTTTCTCATGGGAAATATTGTTTCATTGCAGCTTTTCAGTTTTAAAAAACCAAACCAAAATGAGTTTTATGTCAAAATGTTGATTAGAAATGCCACTTTTCATTTCATTTCAACTTAAAATGTTGGTTTGTTTTTTTTTGAAACAGAAAAACCAAATGAAATGATATTTTAAGTCAAAATGAAACAAAAATTGTTGTTTCCTTTCAAAATGCTGTTTGGAAACAAAAATAACATTTTGACTCAAAAATGGCAAACAAAGAGTAAATATAATTACGCAGCACTCAGTGCAGCTGAGGTGGGATAAGAATAAGTATATTTAAGCTATCTTTCTATCATTCCTGATCCTGTGGCCAGAGTGGCTCCTAGCAGCACATTTTAGAACAGCCTGAGGATTGCTATAATGAATGTTGGCTGAAATGGCCACATAGGAACGTTCCACTGACCCCAGAGCACCACAGTGCATTGCTCACTACTCCAAACCTTAAAATGCCTCTTTCCTGCCTCCCTAATAGCAAGAGAGCTTTATGCCAAATGAGTATTCCTTCACACCGAGCAATATTGTTGTCTAATTAATATGGCAACGAACCTGGGTTCTATTCCTGGCTCTGTCACTGACCTTGAGCAAGTCATTTTCCCTCTCACAATTTGTCTGTCTAGAATGTAATGTTTTTGAAGCAGATGCTGTCTCTCACTGGGCCTCTAGGTGCTACCGTAATACCAAATAATAAACAACGGTAATAAGGAAGGGCTGATTTAACGCAGTTCAAAGAGACTTTAGCAAGGCCCACGATCGGCTTCATGTTTGTAACCTTTGAACTTTTGAACTGATACTTCTTAATTCATGGCAGGCTCAAGCCTTGCAAGGAAGGAGCAAAAAAGCTCCATCAGTATGTTAACTGTGGACAGTATGTTAATGACACATCACAGACTAAACTGGCTGAAAACTATTATATTGATGAACATACCTAATTTCAAAGGAACTGGATAATATTCTGCCAGTAATGGCAATTTAAAAATGTGGCTGAATCCCAGAATAGTTCTGATTGTTCTTTTATTTAAACCATATTCCTGCAAAAATAAGTGTGGAAACAGCCTGGATGTTCTTCAAAGAACTCAATGGCCCATATAATAATATAAATTAAAGCGATTTCTACCAGATTGTAAGAGTATTTTTCATTTTATTCCATTTCTGCAATTTTTAGTGTAATTTGAGTACTGCTGCAGACATCAACAAAATCTTGTTAACAGTAACCAAAACCAAAACTGTAATGCAGCATTAGTATATGGGATACTTTATCTGTTTGAGCTCCAGCATCTGAAAGTATGCTACTGAATGTGGAACTTCAGAGAATGCATTCATACAGTACAATCTTAAAGCTCCTACACCTTCACATGTAAATGTCAGAGATGAGAGATGTCTGCTACTTAGTAAGTAATTTAACATAATATTATCCCTATTAAATTGCAGCAATGAAGTAAAACAAAGCAGCATTCATATTAGGAGAGGTAAATGTCACCCATGAAACAATATCTCCATGAATAATCCAACTACGTTGTACCCAGAAACGCGGAAGAATCAGGAGAAAAATGTATGATTTGATTTCTGCATAATCTAGTGTCAATCCTACGTGGGACTGGATGACAAACTAGATAAAATTAATTTCTTGAGTCCGAATATGATCTCATACTGATGTAAATCAAAAGTAATCTCACTGAAGTCAGTTAAGTTACATAGTGTACAACTAGTGAGAGGCCTGAGTCACATCCTTGGATCCTGACATTTCAATTCAGATTCTCACATACATTTTTACTAATTCTTGCTCATTCTTAGAAAAGCACATGAAGAATAAAAGCAGCATTTGTCTTTTCCCTCATAAATATTGGACAAATATTATATCTCCCTACTCAGATCCATTATTAGGCATGGTATAATCTAACTCCCCTATTATTAAAATCCCTGTCAGTGTTAAAAAGTAAATAAGAAATTAACAATCTGAAGGTCAGCATTAGCTTGGCCTACACAGGAGAGCCATCCAACCCCAAACACAAGGAACATTTTAAACTAGGGGCAGCATGGGTCCCAACCAAACTGACTTATCTGAAATACTGGTTTTAGCAAGTGTTAAGGGCACAGTGATGATTATTGGTGTCCAAGGGTGCATTCTTCAACAAAATCATTATCAAAATTAAACTTCGATATTATGGCTTGTTACACTGACGGACAACATTTTAAGACGTCAACTATTTCAGGGTTCTAAAAAATGTAACTAACTCCCACATAGATTCTACACCATATTAATGTTTTTTAATATATATAGCAGAACTTGACCGTTCTTGTTTTGCTAACCCCAAAACCCAATAATGCTCATAAATTACATGCTAGTCTCACCAGACTTCTCAATCAGTTATTTCATAGCAAAGTGCTATGGTGAATTGTCATATTATAAAGACTTCTTGCTTCTACAAAATATACTACAGGACATTTCCTTCCATGCTTTGAAGTAGTATATTAAATAATTAAACTACTGTAAATTGCACTTGTCAAAATATACCACACGTTTTTTAATGTGGTATATTTTATTTCTTTTTAATCATGTTTGTTCTCTTGCTAATTTGCTCATTTAGCTAACCCATAACTTGCCTCCCAGCCACTAGTAAGGATTGCTGAGGTTCTTCAGTTAACAAGAAAATCAACAGAGTTGGGCAAAACATTTTGGACAAATAGTTAATTTGCTGAAAATGCAGTTTCAGGTCCACTGAAACGAGTCATGACTTCATGTCGAATTCACTGATTAGTTTCAGCCAAAAGATTTGGGGGAAGGAAGGAGAGGCTGGATTCACAAAGGGACTTAAGTGCCATTCACAAAACCACCAGAGGAGATGCTACACCCCTTCATCCCTGTGGTTAGAACACTCACCTGGTATGTGGGAGACAGGGTTCAAGTTCCCAGACTGCTTGATACAGAGCAAGGACTTGAATTTGGATCTCCCGAATTGCAAATGAGTGCCCTAACCATTGGGCAATTGAGCATTCTGGGGTGGGTCTCTCTTAATCCTTCACATTGAAGCTGTCTCATTTTGTGTAAATCACTCAATATTTAACAAAGCAGTGACTGAAACCCAGCTGTCCCTGCCTCCCAGGTGAGTTCCTTAAGCACCAAGTTGTAGAGTCACTCTCACTCTCTCTGGCCCAGTGAATACAGGGAACTCACCTGCAATGTGGAAAGTCCAAGCTCGAGTCCCTGCTCTGAAGCAAGCAGAATATGGATTTGAATCCAGGTCTCCCACAGCCCAGGGAACTGCTCTTACCAACAAGGCCATAGGATAGAACAAAGGCACCAATAGTTTTGTGAATGCTGTTTTCAATTTAAAAAAGCAGTTAAAATGCATGAAAGTGGAACAAAACATTGTATTTCACCTGAAATGATTTTTTTTCACCAAAAACAATGAAAATGTGTTACTTAGTTTTAGATCAATCGATTGTTCACACAGCTTTAAAAAACAGCATATATCTTGTGCCCTGCTCTTTTCCAAATCTTTCATGTATGGATCAGAACTTTTTTTAAAAAAAAAATTAAAGATATTTTCTGGGTTTTGCAAGGTTCATAAGGGTCAGGCATTCAGAGTTTGAAAATCTGATCTGACCGTAATAATGGCCACTCTGAAATTACTTATTTAAAACTCCGATCCTTTGATCTAGCCATTTCAATTAGCAATTCTAAGAAGAGATATAACCCCCTCCTTTTAAAAATTGTATAAATGCTAATATAATCAATGTTTACAATACTATGCTGGAGTAATACTGAGAATAGCATGTTTATTTCTAGGTTGTTGGGGTAGTTTGCATTTTGTCTTTTTCTTTTTAAGTTTGGCTGAATCTTATACAGCAATAGTTGCAGACAGTATAATTATAACTTGGAGTTATATCTTGTAAATGTACAACAATATCTTTATCCTCCTGTGGGGAGCTTTTCAGTGGAATATTTTCACAGTGAATTGCAAATTTGCTCTACAGGGATTGATATGGGCCCCGGAATACAAAAGCTGTTCGGCATAGCTCTTCAATATCATGATGTAAACAATAGGCCTCCAGGAACAATGACTGAACTTTATCATAATTTCTTTCTTCATTCTCAGCAAAATTGGCACGTGGTAGTTAAGAAAAATACTTGAAATGAAAATGACCACGTCAGCAAACTTGGGATATTCAGACCACATGCCCAGTTTCATTAATGATGCACCCTGAGGTATATTAAGAAAAGCTAATAGAAAAATGAATGTCACTTAAAAACTCACCAATAACTTGTTTGTTTAAAAATCAGTTCCTGGCAATGGAAGCTTTTATTTCACTTAATAAATACTTAAATATTACTCTTTTTAGTGCAATTTAATAACCTTATTTCTTTTCCTTTTATTGGGAAAAAAAGTCTTTCAGGGTATTTCTGCTAAAAGTTATACACTTTTTCCTTTCATTCTCATCAACATTAACTAAGATGTACAGTAAAGCAGTTTTCTTGTAGGATGTATCGCATGCTGACAATTTACACACATCTGTGCACATTATTTATTTATTTATTTATTTATTTATGTAAGCACATTTTTCTTTATGCCTGGTATTGTGACATACTAACTTTAACAGTCATCTTTATTGATCATGCCATATATGCTTATTTACCCAAAGGGATCTGCCATAGAATGGCTGTGACTCAGAATGACTTTTTTCCTCTTTGCATTGTCAATAAAATGCCAATTAAATATTTCTATTACAAATAATTTCAGTTACTATTGTGATTGTTAATTGTTTCCATTACTCTGATTGTTGTTAAAAGGATAACCATTGTCTTGAAATTAAACCCTCTCTCACCACTTACATTCACACCTTCAATGAATATCTATTTATTATAACCTTGGACTGTCAAATGCAATAAATGGTTGACAAGATCGTGCAATATAAAATAGATTTATACTGTTAGCAGAATGTATAGCCGTGCTATGAGAGTGGCAAAAATTGGTGACCAGCCGATCAGTCATTCGTTTAGACAAAGTCACATAACCCTGTGCCCTAAAATAGAAGCAAAATATATCAGATGCTAAAAGCACATTTGGAGCCAAAAGAGTCTGTTATTTGAGAAATTTAAACTTATTGCACACTTAGGGAAGCTTTAAGGACACATTTCCTTTTTCTTCTGCCAAATTTTGTAACCCATATTGCAAGACACAAACACTCTAGAGAGGAAAGAAATTTAATGAAGACTTAAATGTCAATTAGTGGACTTTTGACTATTACCAATCAACACGAACTTAAGGAGAACTAAGTTTTGTAAAACTACTATTTTAAAATGAGTGGTAGGATGCAGGGGAAAAGACAAAGAATTATCTAACAGTTGTCACTTTCCACGTTTACCATGATCCAAGATAGCTATTGATTTCACCCTCTGGAGCTCTGCTATTAGTTGAGAAGGTGCCATGACACTGTGAGATAAAATAGAGCGGCCTTAGCAGAAAGTCATGATGTAGCCCATTTAAGGTAAAATGGCTTTTTTACAGGTTATATGAAAGGTTAACGTTTCTTTTTTTCTTTTTTCTTTTTAAACATACTTAATTTTATAGTAAAAGCTGTGGCACTTGGGATCAAAAATTGATATTGTGTTTTATAGAGTTCAATCTTGTGAGCACTCAACCAAATTCTGACAAGCACTTAGGTCCATGCTTAAGTTTAGGCATATGAGTAATTCCATTGACTTCAACATATACATAAACACACATACACACGAAGAAAAAACAAACAAACCACGATGTTGAGTTGTGATATAAAGGCACCAGCATGAGTTCAGGATGGCCACATTACTCAGAAGTGAGTTATGCAGACTGAACATTCCAAATGAGGTCAAATAAAACTTTTACATACCACCACATTTTCTGGATATGCTTATCTCTATATATAAAACAAAAACATGTTTAGAAAAATTTTATTTATATATAACTACGTTAGTATCACTCCAACTATGAAGCTAGATAGCTTAGGTTATGTCCACACTGCAGTCAGGAGGTGTGATTGTAGCACATAACACAGGCTAGCCCTGCCCACCCAGGGTGCTGGTACCTACTTGAGAATCCACGCTGCTGCAGTTTCACGGTTATCATTACTTGAGTAGGTCAAAGCACGCTCAGGTATTTCTACATGTGCTGCAATCACTTTTCCTGATTGCAGTATAGACATTGCACTAATCAGTTATCATAGAATCAGAGAATATCAGGGTTGGAAGGGACCTCAGGAGGTCATCTAGTCCAACCCCCTGCTCAAAGCAGGACCAATCCCCAACTAAATCATCCCAGCCAGGGCTTTGTCAAGCCTGACCTTAAAAACCTCTAAGGAAGGAGATTCCACCACCTCCCTAGGTAACCCATTCCAGTGCTTCACCACCCTCCTAGTGAAAAAGTTTTTCCTAATATCCAACCTAACCTCACCCACTGCAACTTAAGACCATTACTCCTTGTTCTGTCATCTGCTACCACTGAGAACAATCTAGATCCATCCTCTTTGGAACCCCCTTTCAGGTAGTTGAAAGCAGCTATCAAATCCCCCCTCATTCTTCTCTTCTGCAGACTAAATAATCCCAGTTCCCTCAGCCTCTCCTCATAAGTCATATGCTCCAGCCCCCTAATCTTTCCAATTTTTCGACATCCTTCTTGTAGTGTGGGACCCAAAACTGCACAAAGTAATCCAGATGAGGCCTCACCAATGCCGAATAGAGGGAAATTATTACGTCCCTCGATCTGCTGGCAATGCTCCTACTTATACAGCCCAAAATGCCGTTAGTCTTCTTGGCAACAAGGGCACACTGTTGACTCAAATCCAGCTTCTTCTCCACTGTAACCCCTAGGTCCTTTTATGCAGAACTGCTGCCTAGCCACTCGGTCCCTAGTCTGTAGCAGTGCATGGACCTAATTTGTCTAGGTCCCTCTGTATCCTATCCCTACCCTCCAGCGTATCTACCACTCCTCCCAGTTTAGTGTTATCTGCATACTTGCTGAGGGTGCAGTCCACGCCATCCTCCAGATCATTAATGAAGATATTGAACAAAACTGGTCCCAGGACTGACCCTTGGGGCACTCCGCACTCCGGCTGCCAACTAAACATGGAGCCATTGATTACTACCCATTGAGCCCGATGATCTAGCCAGCTTTCTAACCACCTTATAGTCCATTCATCCAGCCCATACTTCTTTAACTTGCTGGCAAGAATACTGTGGGAGACTGTATCAAAAGCTTTGCTAAAGTCAAGGAATAACATGTCCACTGCTTTCCCCTCATCCACGGAGCCAGTTATCTCATCATAGAAGGCAATTAGATTAGTCAGGCATCGCTTGCCCTTGGTGAATCCATGCTGACTGTTCCTGATCACTTTCCTCTCCTCTAAGTGCTTCAAAATTGATTCCTTGAGGACCTGCTCCATGAATTTTCCAGGGACTGAGGAGAGGATGACTGGCCTGTAGTTCCCCGGATCCTCCTCCTTCCCTTTTTTAAAGATGGGCACTGTATTAGCCCTTTTCCAGTCATCCGGGACCTCCCCCGATCGCCATGAGATTTCAAAGATAATGGCCAATAACTCTGCGATCACATCTGCCAACTCCTTTAGCACCCTCAGATGCAGTGCGTCCGGCCCCATGGACTTGTGCTTGTCCAGCTTTTCTAAATAGTCCTGAACCATTTCTTTCTCCACAGAGGGCTGGTCACCTCCTTCCCATACTGTGCTGCCCAGTGCAGTAGTCTGGGAGCTGACCTTGTTCGTGAAGACAGAGGCAAAAAAAGCATTGAGTATATTAGCTTTTCCCACATCCTCTGTCATTAGGTTGCTTCTCCCATTCAGCAGGGGGCCCACACTTTCCCTGACCACCTTCTTGTTGCTAACATACCTGTAGAAACCCTTCTTGTTACTCTTAACATCCCTTGCTAGCTGCAACTCCAAGTGTGATTTGGCCTTCCCGATTTCACTCCTGCATGCCTGAGCAGTATTTTTATACTCCTCCCTGGCCATTTGTCCAATCTTCCACTTCTTGTAAGCTTCTTTTTTGTGTTTAAGATCAGCAAGGATTTCACTGTTAAGCCAAGCTGGTCGCCTGCCATATTTACTAGTCTTTCTACACATTGGAATGGTTTGTTCCTGCAACCTCAATAAGGATTCTTTAAAATACAGCCAGCTCTCCTGGACTCCTTTCCCCCTCATGTTATTCTCCCAGGGGATCCTGCCCATCAGATCCCTGAGGGAGTCAAAGTCTGCTTTTCTGAAGTCCAGGGTCCATATTCTGCTGCTCTCCTTTCTTCCTTGTGTCAGGATCCTGAACTCAACCATGTCATGGTCACTGCCTCCCAGGTTCCCATCCACTTTTGCTTCCCCTACTAATTCTTCCATGTTTGTGAGCAGCAGGTCAAGAAGAGTTCCTCCAGCACTTGCACCAGGAAATTGTCCCCTACACTTATGATTAATCCTACTGTATACGACAGAGGGGAGAAATTATAAATATTTTAAAACCTTTAAAAATTAACTAAAATAGCTTTTTCCATATGTAGGAGGCAGAGTGAAGAAGTCATAAATTGTGCTTTGCAGAACAGAGCAGGAAATTGATAGTAGTAGTAGTAGTAGTAGTAAGTCCTCTCTACTTATAAGCCACTAGAGGGCAACATCATTCACTAATATATTCAAAGGCAGTAAATAGCAGAAATCCAGGAAGGGCAGTAAGTTGGGCCAGAGAGTTGAGGTAGACACCAGATGCCTACATAGTAGTCCAAATAGTAAACCCTAAAGTTGGGAGACAACAACTGAAGAAATAAATGTCTAGCAATTGAGAATCTAGAGAATAAGCCTCTGCTATGTGGGACCTGTCACTGCGGGAAGTTGGGAGGGAGACTCTCAGGACCAAGAAAATCAGTCCTCTTGGTAGGTCTGATCTATGAGGAAATACAATGGCCAACCATGGAGAAGTGCACTATCACATTATTGTAAGGTTCCAATTTCTAAACAATCTGATTTAGGGTGAAAAAAATTTCAAAACAAACCTGGGAAACATTGCCATTTTTTGCATGTGTCTCCCTCCTTAGAGCATTTTCACCTTGCCGTCCATAGGCCATTCTCTTGCTTCATTCTTATTCTCACTCACCACTTGTTTCAACTCCTGCCTGATTTGTTGCTTCTCTCCCCTCCTGTCTGTATACTCTCTTCTCCTCTTTTGGGGTTTTCTGGTTTTGTTTCCTCTCACTTCTCTATCTTCCCTCAACCGACCACTAACCTAAAGGTTTTGAAATGTTCCCCTCAGTCTTTCCTCCTTACCCAAAATCGCCTTCTCCTCCTCATCTTTTCCTTTCCCTAATTCTCTCCCCATTGTCTTCACGACCTTTCCTTCCCAGTTCTCTGAATTCTTTTCCCCTCTCATCTCCCTCAATTCAACTGCACCCTTTTTTCACTCAGTTCTCGTCTCTTCCCTTTTTCTCTTGACCCCAGATCCCCTGCTGGGATCCAGGTGAGCCCTAAGATTTGCTGAGAGCAAGAATGGAAGGCAGAGCAGCTTGAAGGTTAGAAGGTGGATGAGGGGCTTGTAGCATCTCAAAGAGCCTGGTGGAAGCTAGTGCAGTTTCCTCTGCACATGACGACTCTCAGCTATACAGAAATTAAGTAGATGAGAGTCAGTTGTTGTTCAGGGTGTACACAGAATAGGTGACTGGCTGGTTGGGAAGGAAACCAAATGCTTCTTGGTTCTTAAGGAACCACAACAAAACCCAAATCTCACTAGGACCATCCGGGACACTGAAACAGTCTCTCCAAACCAAGAAAACATGAGTAAACAGAGGCTTCTGTTACTTCATTCTCTGAAATGCAACTTAAGTTTGGAAGGTTGGTGCTCAGCTAAAAACTTAAAACATTCCAATGATTTTCATTTGCTTTTTAACAAGCACTTTGAAAACTAGTTATTTCCAAAATAAAGGGATTTCCAGAAACGTTAATTATTCCTTAGTTCAAATTTCTGTGTGAAGTACCAACTAATCCATAATTTCAAAAGTACTTTACTTTTGTTTGGTTTATAAGTCGTTTGGTTTGGAAATGAGTTAATTAGTGTAATGGATCTAAAGTTTAGGCCAGTAAAAAAAATGTTAAACTAAATAACCCCATAGAAATTAAACCAAAATGTTAAAATAAAATGGAAATCAGTGCCAAAAATTTCCACATTAATACAAAATAAAAATTTACTAAGTACAACAGGTTCATTCGTTTTAAATTAAGCCAAAGGGGACAAAAGGAAGAGAGGAAGAACAGAATGTGTATTTATAGGGAAAAAGTGCACTGCCATTTCTCTGGCATTTGTGGCAGTGATGGACTTGGAAAAAAGGTCAGTAGGCTTGGGCCCCAGTAGCCCAGCTGATGACTTTTTGTCAGGATAATTTTCTGAAAGATTTCAAGGAGAAATCTTATTTTGTTTATAACTCTTGGACTAGCTCATCAACTATGCAGTAGTCACCGGGTGGACAAAAGCCCGAAAAGCTGTAGTTTAACAGATGATTGTACTTTGTAACTTTTTTCTACATTTTTCTTATGAGTTATTTCTAAATAATCATCTTTGTACTTTTATCAATGTGATCAGGGAGCATGTGGAAATATGCATGACAATACACTGAAAATGAATCAGTAAGAGAAAGGAAGAGAATGGCAAGGAAAGAATCAAGATTCGACAGAAAAAAACAAATCTATGAGGTCATCTTTTGTTCACTTCACTCCCTTAGAACCAAAGCATGATTCTTCTCCGCAGTACGTGCTTTTTCCAGTGTCATTTTAAATGACTCAGCGATGTGGATTTCACCACTTCCTGATATTCACCTACCTTTTCCTTTGCTCAGTTTTATCCCATTATTCTTAGTTATCTCCTGGGGCAACACCAAATAATTCCACTCTCTCTTTGGTGTTACACACAGGTTTATCCTAGCCCATCCCTAGAGTTATAATTTAGCTCCAAAGTTTAGAACAATAGAAACTGGACACAGAAAATACAAATAGGATCAAGAGCATCCACAGGATTTCAGAACCAGAGAGAAACCTCAGATTACGGAATCAGGACAGCAGGCAGGATCTTAAGATGTCATACATGAAATGGCAAGCAGAATCCCATTAGTAGTAGCAGCAAATAGGATTCCAGAATTCTGAGCAGTAGTAAATGGAGTCCTATTGGGCCATCAGAATTCAGGGAAAGGGAAAATGATGGTAAGTGATGTCAAACAGAAATGTCAGAGCTCAACGTTTGTTTGCCATTATATTAGTAACTGCAATGGAACTTTGGACAAGGAGTAATTATCTGGGATAGAGCTCAACAAAGCCAAGCAGATATTTTTGTTCTGTGTTGGTACAGTGCATGGCACAATGAGGTCCTAGTCCATGATTAGCCTCCCAGGCCCTACAGTAATAACAAATAACAACATGTCTTGATACTGCTGTCCTTACACAAGTACAATTTCCATTGAGTTCATTGGGAGTTTTATCTGCATTAGGTCAGCAGGATCTGTTCCTTAGAGATTATACTAAAGTCCAGCTGAGACTACCTATGGTAGGTGTCAGAATGCCTGTTTTACATAGTAAGTGATTTTAGAACTGCACACACTAGCACTCCAAATCTACTTTTCCATTAATTTCTCTGATGTCCCCTGGCACCAGACAATTTCTCAGGGAGTTCAAAACTAGACTTACTTTTAAGGATTTACTGCATTAAAGTTAACTATAGATCCCCATCATAGGAAGAGCACTGATGGGATTTGAAGGGAGCCTCATTCAATCCTCTTCCTTAAAGTCTGTGATATGGAGGAAGAAGTACAGTGGAGACAAATATGAATCCCTTAGAGTTCTGAAATGGGGGCAGAGTTAAATATAACATTAAAGTGACCACAACGCCATATGTCTACTTTGCTTTAAATGTACATCAAACGGGTTAAAAGGAGTTGACCATATACAAAGATATATTTCCTGGCTACACCCCTTAGTAACAGGTACCCCCCTCTTTTTTTCCCCTCCAGACTGTTTCAAGATGGAAGATTGAGAGAATATTTTATCTCCCCAGGATGGGAAGAATATTTCTGTGGTCTGGGACTTGACATATTGCTAGTTTCTCCTAGACCCCTTTTTGTTTTTTGAACTATTTACATTTCATGGTGGCACAGCTATTGGCACACACTATTTGGGGAAGAATTCTGGTTTGTGTTGAAACTGAGAGTGCCCAAGTACCTCTGCAATTAAACTGGAATAGGCACACCCATCCCAACTATACTACACTGGACTTCCTATGAGAAGCTGCTGTTTAGTTGGCATATTAAGGTGTATTTCACTTTATAGGGAAACAGGCGTCTATTAAGCTGAGTGAGAGTTGAGTAAGGTGGCTTTACATTTTGGGTAGCTTAAAAATGAAGACTCTCATCCATATCCAAAGGAAAAGAGGCAAATTCCCCCCTGGGGAATGCCCCATTAAAGTTGCACTGGTGGAGAATTTGGCCTGGTCCCTGCAATATAAATTGAAACTGACCAGCAGGATTGTCTTGTGTTATTTAGTTCTAATTCTATGTTCATAAGAAATATCTGATTATTCTCATTTTGAAATTCAATTTAAAATTTCTTTAAGTATAGTAGCTCTGACTACCTACCCGTTAGTGAGCTGTTGAGTAGTCAGTGGAGATGTTTTGTGTAATTTGCCTGTTCAGCTCCATTCACTCAGTCTTAATCCCTGTAACAATCATTCTAAAGTTACTGTTCCTTAAAAATTACATTTTTTTCTTTCCTCCCCCATAATATGGGAGTAGTTCAAAATGCACATTTAACAGTTCTTTAATTTAACTAATAGAGATACTCTCATATTGGCTTTCAGGCACATGCTCTATCATTAGCTGTCTAGTTTGCATTTTAAAAGTTTTTAAACTGACTTCACTTAGGCAAGTCTCAAGGGCATTTTTTCCCGTTTGCAGTTAATAGGGCATAAAAAGCCATAGCCTCTTTAGCAAGCACATTATCCACCAGGGAATTCAGGGGAAAAAAACACACAAAACATTCTGCTTTTTCTGAAGTACAAGAAGTAGCTCACAAGGGAGGGAATATTTTGGGAAAGGTTTAAAAGAAGGAATTGTTGGCTGCCATATGGGTTCTGACAGCATAGTCACAGCATCTCTTTAGAGATATAGCATCTACAGCAGGACCATTTGAAAGGGACAGCTTTGAGATTTTGTAGATTTACCATCGATTTCCTGGCAAAGAAAGGGAAATTTCTGCAGCTCCACATCAAAATGCAAGCTTTGTTATCATTATCTTAGAAACCTCCAGATCTTCTCCTCTCAATTCTGATCCAACTTGACTATGAAGACCCCCTGCCAATTATCTTTAAGATTTGTATATTATTTGTGCATATAATCTAAAAACCTATTTAGAACCTCAAATCTTATTAAGCAGAACAGTGGACATTAGAAAATAGCCAAAGGACAAATTTAAGTATGTAGCTGTGTTATTATTGTCAAATGAAAACAAGCCAACTCCCCCGCCCTCTCTCCCCCCCCCCCCCCCAAAAAACCCTAAATAGAAAGAGCCTTCATTTATATCAACTAGAATACTAGTCCACTGAGTGGAATTAAACCCACCCATTAAAATTTTCATTTTCTACGCAGCAAAATGCTACTAAACAGCAACCTAATGAAGGGCCATATCCAGCCACTTTTACTAAAGTTGAATAGTCCATATTATTCATTCAGAAGTCCAACAAGCTTCCAAAACAGGGGTTCTCAAACTCAGGGTCGGGACCCCTCAGGGGATCGCGAGGTTATTGCATGGGGGGGGGGTTGCAAGCTATCAGTCTCCACCCGAAACCCCACTTTGCCTCCAGCATTTATAATGGTGTTAAATATATAAACAAGTGTTTTTAATTTATAAGGGGGGATCGCACTCAGAGGCTTGCTATGTGAAAGGGGTCACCAGTACAAAACTTTGAGAACCACTGTTCCAAAGGGTTACACAATGAATAAAGAGATACACAGCAGGAGCAAGAGTGCTGTTCCTTAATAGTAGAGGATTTTGAGAAATGGGAGATAGAGAAGCCAGGGGACATTTCTATTTGGTGGAAGGTAATTTCAAGTTGGGATAGGTACCTGGCAGAGAGAGAGAGAGAGACAGACAGACAGACACACACACTCACAGAGTTGGGATATGGATGAAAGGGGACAAAAGCCTGCATCACCTGAACAAGTCCAAAAGATATAGGATCCTACTTTTGGTTTTGCCTCAACAAATGTAATGTTCTGCCCACCGAGCCCTCCATTCCCCACTACAAGATGTCTCCAAAAATTGGGATTTGAACTGGTTAAAAAAATTTTTTTGCACAAAACTAACTTCTAACATAGTAATTTTGTCTATGGTTCTTATATACCATTCTCATCATTCTGGTATCTGAACATCTCACATTTGAGCTCCTTAATATTGCTCTTCATTTCTTTCTGCTTTTATTTCCTACAATGCTTTTTTTTCAGTCTGTACAAAATGCACATTTACTTCTGTGATGTCAATGAATTTATTGGCATTGAAACAATACCCAGTGCTTGTATTTAGCACTGAGAATGAAACCATTATCTTGCAATTCTAAAAATGACTCATTAAGAAAGTCAAGATTTCTTCTAGGATGATGTTGTAAGGTAGATGGATGTCAACTATCCTAAGTTTCTTCATCGTAAAATTAAACACAGATACGACCAACTCAGCAGTTTAAGGGCAATTTTAACAAACTGACAATTCTAAAAATGCCCAGCAGATGGCGCGTGGCACATACAGTACAACTATATATGAGACTATATCTTCAGTATAAGAAACAATAGAAACACTTTCTGGAATAAATATGGGCAATATATTAAGAAAAGCCAACCTGTTCTTCTACTCATTCTAGTTCACAGTTGTGGAAAATATTTAAAGAAGAATCTCTAAATAACAATTTGCCACAAACATTGCTGTTCTCTTCAAAAAGGAATTTGTTATTCACATATAATATGACCTCCATTCTGCCAGAAAAATATTTCAGATGACACATAAAACAGGAAGTCTGATTACTTGTTACTATCCATTGGCACTTCTTGTAAAAAATAATGGGGTGTTGGTCCCCTCAACTGATCAAATTCTAACTCAAGTACATCCAAGTTAAATAAATTCCCTATGATGTTTCCAAATAGACAGAATATTATTCCTCATTTCCTGACTAATGTCATGTAGTGCTATAGTACATTGCAAAACTGTTCTTCCAGTCCAAATCTACAAATAGCTGAAGTCCTGCTCCCCCCGAAGTCAATGGGAGTGTTACAATGGATTTCAGTGGCAACAGTGCCCATGGCACTTTGACAGCCTTCAAGATGAAACGCCTGTATAAATGTAAGATAATATTATTAAGATATGTCTTCTGATGTTCCATAGGCCTAATACTACAGTCATAGTCCAATTTCATAAATACAACAATAATATTCTGTACTTAATCTGTAGTGCCTTCGTGTAGAAAGATCTCAAGTAGGTATTACAAGCCCCATTTTACAGATGGGGAAATTCAGGCACAAAGAAAGTTAAGTTACTTGCCAAAAGTTACACTGGAAATATATGGCTGAACCAGGAAAAAACCTCAATTCCCTGATTTTCCAGTCCTGTTCTTCAAACAGTTGGCCATCCTTACCATATTTCCACAGACTTCGCAAAGGATGAAAGAAAAGATATGCAGTTACCACATAAAGAAGGTTACGTTGTTCATAAATTCAGTGATAAGAAATAAATTCCAAGAACATTTAAATGTATTTCAAGAGAAATAAAGTGGGCAGTAATTATATATCTACAAACGTATGGAACACATGTTTCACAAAATTACCTTTTTTTACAATGTACCAGTCAATTGGGCCAGACCCTCAGCTAGAGTAAATTGGAATAGCTCCAGTGAAGTCAATACACTTTTACCAATTTATTCCAGCTGAGGATCTGGATCAATTACATCTAATAGTGCTACCTCTTTTAAATGCAGATAGTATATATGATGAGCAATATTAGGATTTGTATACACCTGTATTCCTCACCTTCTGGAAAGTGAATATTTGAATCACAAAACTAAAATGCTGCCATAAGGAAATTTTTCAAATGAATTGAAAAGGAAGAATATTTTTCTTTATTCTAAACATAATTGGTTGAATAATACATTAAATGCTTCCAATGCCAAGAAGTCTATCAGGTGTCTTCTTCAAATCCAAGTACCAGTTCTTTAAGCAAGGAAAGATCTAACATCAAAATGCTTTTATAAAACCTGACATTCATTTTTGAGACTACATAACATTTATATAAGCATATTACAAACCAAAAATTGTAAAGAAAAAAGGCTGAAGCTTCATTAAAAGGACTAATTAATATCTTATTTTCAACAATAAATGTATATAAAGAACATCTTCCATATTTTTGGTAGGTACCTCTATGCACAGATAGATGCACTGAATTATTTTGAATTGTGCCAAATCATGACGACTGTATAACCATTTCAACATGGAAATGCCGATCATGCTTTAACAGCTAAAGACATAGAATCTATGAAATTAGGCAGAAGTAACTGATTAAATCAACTGGGAAGGTCACAGACTTTAATTGAATTGTCAAACAATGACTCATGACATTAATTGAGTTTTTAATGGCCTTGAATGAACAGGCTTTATTGTGGTCAAATCCCACTTGACTGTCTTTACCACCTGGCACGTATTCACTTCTGTAGTGATTTGATAGCACCTTTGTTTCTGACTTTTATGGACTTCAGAAATCATAATGTTGAATTTGTATGTAACTACATAAAAAGAGAACCTCCAATATGAATTACTTTCTTGATGCAAGTTTGCATAAGCAAGAACTTATCTTGAAGGAGAAAAATCCAACCATTAATATAAAAACTGTTTTTCTGTCCTTTTTGAGCAATAATGGATTGCAGTATCCATCTATACTAATCCAATTATGCATCTTACTGTATTTTATTAAATCTGTTGCTCCTCACTATAACAATCAAGTTGCTCTTTAAACTGAAAATTCACCTCAGATCAGATTAGGAATTAGGTTTCCAATGCCGTCTTCATCAAGACTCTTCACAGACTTTATGTATCAGCATATAGAAATCATAACATTTATCAGGGCTTGAAACTGGGAAATGATGTGCTGCTCTGAGGAAGTTGATTTCGAGCTCCCTTTATGAAATGGAAATACTACTCTGGGCATGGTTGATGAAAGAATAAAACACATTGAAGTTTGTCAGGCAACAGGGCTTTCAAAGAAGGAGCCTAACAATAATTGTCTGCATCTTTATAACATCTAAATATTCTGTCAAATTTACATTAAACCAGTTCTTAAAGACACAGTGCTTCCTGTTTCTGGAACAGACTTTTTGACCTTCCATAATACTGAAGAGGGTGATACGAACCAAGTTTCATTTCAGAACGTTTTTCTTGGTTCAAACTACTATGGTACAAAGTTCTTCACTCAGTAGGCAGGATTCGATGACAGATGGTGATTGGTTTTTAAATTAATAAGTACAATTCCTTTTTTTAAAATTTGGAAGTAAATAATTAGTCCAGCAATAAGTATCACATTTCCAGAGAAATTGCATTTCATAAACATCAAATTGTTCCATAAGCTATATAAAGTAAGTGCCATTTTTCTGTAAAACATTCAGTAAATTTCACAATTGTATGTCTACTCTTGGATATAAGAAACATTTAAAAAATGAATTTATGAATAGATTTGGATACCCTTCCTTTGAGTAACACATTACTCCAGGAGCTGTCTTATCGACTTTGATGGGGCTACTCCACTTATTAACATTTTAAAAATAAATATCTACAGTATCTGGTATCTCTTTGATAAATCCAGCCTAATGCCAGTCAGATTTAGTAATATAAACATCAGGTCCAATTAATGAGGAAATCCTGTCCCAAGGTCGTATTCTTTGTTACTTTTTCATTCAATTGCAGGTCAGGTTGAGGATTCCACATGCAACTCTCAAAAGAAAAATGAACCTAAATACCAAGCGCTGCTGTAGTTGCTAATGTAACCATCACACTACAATGTTGTGGTGAAAGTTGGAAATTCAGGCAAGATGAACACTAATGGTCCATTTGTGACAGTTAGTCCCCAGCCCGGGGGCGGGGGGTGATGCAAAGTGTCACTGTGCCATCATGAGCTTGAGGATGGAGGGATTGTGCCTCACAGTAACCCTGCCCAGGTAGCCCAGTGCACTGGGGCGGGGGGGAAGGGGACGGGACGGTGCAGCCTGGCCTGCACCACTCTCTAGAACAGTGAGGTCGTTCCCCTAACGCTGGTCGTGATCCAGTAAAGAACTTAAGTATGTGCTTACGTACTTTGCTGGATTTTGGCCTCTGTGGCCAATGTGGTTTTTAGAGAGACTTGCCTCCTTTCTGCTTCATTTAAGGTGATTTGTGCCCTGTGGGGTTCAATGCATTCTATTTTTAACAAGAGACAGTACTTAACCATTGGAAAAACTTGTCAAGGGTTGTGGTGGATTCTCCATCACAGGCAATTTTTAAATCACGATGGGATGTTTCTCTAAAAAAGATATGGTCTACTTCAAGCAGGCCTTTGTTATGCAGGAGGTCAGACCAGTTAATCACAGTGTTCCCCTATGGCCTTACAATCAATAGTATGAATCTTTGCACCCTTCCTCTCCTCACACCACCCCAGTGTAAGAGGCAGGGATAATCTGACTATCATGACCCCTCTGTATTACAGCACTTTGTGTACTAAAAACAAAGTGTGTATGTTCACTCTACACCTTTTTTATTGCTTTTACTAAGACATTTCAAGTACCAGACACATATTCTAATAGCATATAATACAGCAGTAATATGTGTTGCATATTTAATAGCATAGGTAGTATAGAATGCTGGTTAGTCTGGGTGTTACAAAACATGAATCCATATGAAACAATATGCAAATAATGATAGAGTACGAAAGATAAAAAGCAGGAGGTGCTTAAGTCTATACCAGGGGTTCCCAAACTTGTTCCGCCGCTTTTGCAGGGAAAGCCCCTGGTGGGCCAAGCTGGTTTGTTTACCTGCCACGTCCACAGGTTCGGCCAATCGCGGCTCCCAGTGGCCACGGTTCGCTGCTCCAGGCCATTGGGAGCTGCTGGAAGCGGCACGGGCCGAGGGACTTTCCCTGCACAAGCGGCGGAACAAGTTTGGGAACCACTGGTCTACGCTGTTTGTCCCATTCCCAGTTAAATGAATCAGAACTTATATGCTAAAACATAACACATGGAATTTATTACTGTGAAACACAGATGAAAATAGAAAAAAAAAATCTACATTTAGTTACTACTTTGCAAACATGAAATGTTGAAGTATTTCTGAATGTTTCCAAAACACCAAGAAGGACTATAGAACACATTATGGACTAATTACCTGCAAAAAATTTAGTTTGCAAAATTATCTCTCTTTTTGTAGCTGAAGCATTCTTGCTAAAAACAAACATAAAAGCTCTGCATCTGGCCTGAAAACTAATGTGGTATTAAAATTCCTAAAATCCTTCTTTATCTTTCAAGCCTTTCGTACCTACTTCAGCATATTTCAAATGCTGAAAAGGTTTGTGCATGTAAAAGCTCTCGCTTGGCACTATTTCTGATTAAATCTATATACAGTAATCAACTACTGTAAATTAACTATTATAACTCTTTTAATATTATTATTAATTATTTTTATATATTGAGGTAATACTTCAATTGTGCTAGGTGGTTTATAAATATATAGCAAGACAAAATCCTTGGCCTTAAGACCTAGATTTTAAAGGTATTTAGTCATTGCTGCACTCAGGATTGCAATGAATAACTCAGAGATAGCAATGCAACTTTAAGGTAGTAGAGGGCCACAAAATCCACTAAAACCCTTTGAGAAGCCATACAGATGCTTTTTTTTTTTTTTTTTTTTTTAAGATTGAGGCAGATCGCTGCAGGACACAGTCTTTTACTAAAGCTGCTACTACCTCAGAACCACTCTGCTCACCTCTGCTTCCCTATCAACGCAGTCTCAGACTCTGCCCCCGCCACCCAACTCCAGTGACTACCTCCCCATTAGCTGATTGGGAGCTGAGAGCCAATGAGATTCTGACCAGGCCCTTCCAGTAGTGGGCAGGGTACACCTCTGTCAATGGGGAGGAAATAAGAGCTGGGTGGTGTGGGGATGGAGATGGAGCCTGTGTTGATAGGAAGCCTGGCACATGGGCTCCTCACAAGACAGAGCCTGTATCTATGGGGAGAAGAGCCAAGGGCCACTCTAGCTATAGGCAAACTAGGTAGCTGTCGAGGGCAGCAGATTTCTGGGAGAAGCTATTTATGTTTTCAATTCTTGACTGGCGAAATTGAGATGAGAACGAAATGATAGTTTTACAATTCAGTTACCCATTATAAAGCAGTCTACCAATGTCACTAATACCTAAATAACAAACTCCTACTTGAGGTCACAAACTGTTAGCAACAATGAGTGACCTCAATTAGGAGTTTTTTGATCGTTCAGGTCCTGCAAACCCCAACATGAGTTTTAAAAAGTGCTTTTTTGCTGCTTGGAGTTTTACTATGTCAGATAATGGAAAGCATTTGTCTGGTGCAGAATATGAAAAACACAAAGCAGAAAAAGATGCTTTTTGAGAGTCACAGAGAAAAGGTTCTATGTTAAAATATATGAAAAAATGAATGTTGCTAATACTGGAGAAGTGGAGGAAATTTGTGAAAATAAGGAATTAGAACTGCCCGGTGATGAAGTCATTGAAGCAAAAACCACTCATGGAGCAGAGTCGGACACTGCCTCTTCAGGAAAAGATAGTGATTATATGAGTACTATAAACAACATCACTAGCGAAAAGAAGACTGGTGCTGATCTGACACTGCCCAATGGCCCAAAATAAACTGAAGAGTTGCAAAACAGCTAGTGGCAAAAGGACCCACGCAAGTAAAATCTTTTGAACTTCCCATACTGGAAACAGGAAGTTTGCTCCAAATCACTACAGGCACCATATGTCAACTCGTGGGGCTGTTGCAAGGATCTGGTAACTTATTCAATAAGCAGTGAAAGTGTATTTGTTTTTGCTGCAAGATCTTTACTTTGAATGTCATGTGTGTGCTGGCAAGTGATGGCATTTGAAACTGGAAAAAATTATCTGCCATTCTCAGCAGTCATGAAAAATCTCTTGATCACATTTCATTGGTCTAGATGTGGGAAAATGGAACAGAGATTAAACTGTAATCAAGCAGTTGATCAATATCATCATTGCCCCAACACTGGGGTAATGATCTGCATAGAATTATGGCTCTTTCTTGGACAATTGCTGTTGAGAACTTGGCTTTTCTGAGCCACTCAGACAGGCTGTATAAATCAAGTAATGGACATTTTCTAAAATGTGTAGAGTTGATGGGCATGTTTGATGGCATTGCAAAAGAACATTTGAGAAGAATAACATAAAATAAAATCTATTTTCATTACCTTGGGAAAAAACATTCAGAAAGAGTTGATTGACCTCGTGGTATCAAAATCAAAGGCAAAATCTTATCCCTGGTGAAAGAGCCATAATATTATTCAGTCATCCTTGAATGTACGCCAGAAATTAGTCACATATAACAAATCACTGTGATTGTAAGATATGTTTCCACTAGATGAGGAAAACAAGATGTAAGCATGTAAATATAGGGAAACTTCTTAGCTTTTGTGAAACTGAATGATTCAACTGGTGCAGGTATGATGGAAGTTCTTCTCTTGCAGACATGATTCTGTCAACAGAGCTAATATGACGGGAAAGAATAGTGGAGTGCAGAAATAGGTGCACAACGTTAACTTGAACATTTTTCATGGCCAGCAATGCCCATTCGCTCAACCGGATACTGAGCAATGCTGCTGGATGTTGTACTGATGCAGAAAGCTTTGGTGGGGTCATTCAGGCAATTTTTGTTTATTTATCACTGTCAACGTATCTGTGACATTGCAGTCTATATGGTTTTATAAAAATATGCTAATGAGTGAATATAATGTAACTGGAATATGCCTCATGCAAAAGGTCTCTTCTAAGGTATCATTACAAAGCTTATAATCTACTGAGTGTGATCATCCTATTTGTATAAATGTACCACTCTTGTATCTGAAACTAGAAATGTGAAATATAGCTCTGAGGGCCTATTGTAATTATGCAAAGTGTGGGCCATTAATGGTGGTTTGGAATCTTGATGACTCCCATTAACCAGGACCATTGTCTGCAGATGGCTCTGTTTATCTGTAAGTGTTCCTGTATAAGTGTCTGCTGGCAAGTGGGCAATGAAGTCTTGCAGTGACATGTGATCACGGCACCTGAACTGGAATCCATCTTTAACCTGGTGTCTTTCCATTGAGAAAGAGGGCGTGGGAACCCAGAGAGGGACAAAGGATTCCCACCTTATGCAAAAGATATATAAAGGGGTGGAACGGAACAAAGGAGGAGAGAGGAGCCATCATGAAGAATCCCCTAGCTACCACCTGAGCTGGAACAAGTGCTGTACCAGGGGAAAGAATTGTGCCCAGGCCTGGAAGGTGTCCAATCTGAGGAAAAAACTTACTGAAGCATCTCTGAGGGTGAGATTATCTGTATTCAGTTTGATTAGACATAGATTTGTGTGTTTTAGTTTATTTTGCTTGGTGACTTACTTTGTTCTGTCTGTTACTACTTGGAACCACTTAAATCCTACTTTCTGTATTTAATAAAATCACTTTTTACTTATTAATTAACTCAGAGTATGTATTAATACCTGGGGGAGCAAACAACTGTGCATCTCTCTCTATCAGTGTTATAGAGGGCGAACAATTTATGAGTTTACCCTGTATAAGCTTTATACAGGGTAAAATGGATTTATTTGGGTTTAGACCCCATTGGGAGTTGGGCATCTGAGTGTTAAAGACAGGAACACTTCTGTTACCTGCTTTAAGGTAAACCTGCAGCTTTGGGGCAAGTAATTCAGACCCTGGGTCTTTGTTGGAGCAGGCGGGAGTGTCTGGCTCAGCAAGACAGGGTGCTGGGGTCCTGAGCTGGCAGGGAAAGCGGGGGTAGAAGTAGTCTTGGCACATCAGGTGGCAGCTCCCAAGGGGTTTCTGTGATCCAACCCGTCACAGTATCGATGGGATATTCTTTTGAAATAACAGAAACTCAGGTCTTACAGTGAAACAACTGTCTGGAACAAGCTGGGAAAGCAGAGCTGAAGCTGTCAGAGCCATAAGGTATCAAGTTGGAGAAGTGCACTATGCATGGCTATCCATAGCTGATGATGCAACACTGGTAGTTCTTGAAGCAAATCTCAGAAGAAGCAAGATCCATCACTGGACAAATGTTTAATTTCAAATTTCTGTGCAGCTTAGTGAAATGGCATGATATTTTGTTTGAAATTAACATAGTGAGCAAGACTTTAGAAGTGGTAAAACTTGACCTCCGTCAAGCAATCAAACAAGCAGTCTACAAGATTTCTGGCAAAACTATTGGTCAGATTGCAGTTTTGCATCTGCACTTGCTATTGCTTGACAATTAGCAGAATTACTTAGCATACAAGGAAGATTTGAAGAAGAGATCCAAGTCAAA
The DNA here is from genome assembly GCF_028017835.1 of Emys orbicularis. NCBI lineage: Eukaryota > Metazoa > Chordata > Testudines > Emydidae > Emys > Emys orbicularis. Next base: position 74,761,290 of record NC_088683.1, on the reverse strand, counting down.
AGCTGAAGGAAAAAGACTCTTTCACTGAGGTTTGCAATGAACCAACAGTCAACCTTGAACAGAGCTTCAAAGTGAACTTTTTTTATTCAATAGTGATACTACTGCCATACATTCAGCTCAGGAAAGATTTTCTCAACTTCAAAACCTTAGTAAGTCTTTCAGTGTTTAGTAAAAATTTGAAAAGTGCACTGTTCTCCAATCCTTCCTGACAGAGGGCGATTTGAAGGATTTAGATGCTTCAGAGTTATGTGATGAATTGACAGTGCTTGCTTACAGAGTGGAACCTAAGGCAAGTCCTACACAACAGCTGGAATACATCTGCTGCCTGAATAACATGGCATCAGTTTTCCCCCAATACATTTATTGCCCCGCGTATTCTTCTGACACTTCACATAACTGTTGCCAGTGCTGAGCGCATCTTCTCAAAACCAAAACCAAAACTCAAATGTGCGATCTTCCATGTCTCAAATGTGGTTAGTGGTCTTGAAACAATCTGTCAAAAATGTTTTACCCAAAGCGCTGGATCTAAATGATGTGGTTAGAGATTTTGCAGTGAAGAAAGCAAAGAAAGTCCTGATCTACTGATTCCCATAGGGAACTTCTGACAACCAGGTTAGATGTGCATGTCTTAAGAAACGTGCATATTTGCTAGTCTTAAAATGCAGGGAACAAAGGCTCCTCATTACACAGTCCCTATAGATTTTCAATTTACTATTGATACGTCAATGTAGACTTTTTTTTTTATTTGTTTGTAGCTCCAGGTTAGTCTCATCCAAATAGAAAAAGTAAAATCATGTCTGCTGACAACTGCCTGTGACAAAGACTTATGTGAAGCTGCAAGTACCATACACTCATGCGTCCAAATGCATTTAATTACATTTTTTTTTTAAGGAATGTGTTGCCAGACTCTGCAGTGAATTGATGTTCATGGAAGCTCTTGCGTGGTTTAGAGTATTTTGATATTAATTTGATGCAACTTGTGTAAGTCTTGCCTCGCTAGAAACTCTGATATTATGCCTGTTGTAGGCATTTTATGGCAAATTCACCTTTCTTAAACAAACTCTGCCAAACTTCTGAGGGGGGGGGGAAGGGTGCACGGCACACTAAAGTTTTGGCTAGGGCAGCAGATATTCTTGTGCAGCTCCTGAGCAGAGCAGAGGCAGAGACTGGGAGCAGCAGAACCCAGAGCATCAAGTCACAATGCCACTCAAAGTTAGCCCAGATGGCCCTCTGTTATGCCAGCAGAGAACCAGCTCTGCCATTGTGCCACCCAGGTCTGATTACTGCCTCCCCATTGGCACAGGGGCTCCCCGAGCCTCCTACATCAGGGGGCGGGGAGGTGGCCAAAATCAGATTGGGTGTGGGAGCCGGGAGCCAATGGGAAGGCAGTAATCAGAGCAGGGAGGCATGGAGCAGATCCCCTCCTCTGCAGGAGTGATAGAGAGGTGCATGAGCCCCTGCATCCAGTTTGGGGCTCCACTCCACTTTGTATCCCTTCAACAACCTTCACTTTAAGCACTATGCCTAGTGTTCATATTTAGGTGGACCTGATTGCTAATTGAGTGGGCTGTGGACCACCCAGGTCCATCCATGGCTATTCCCTGCTCAGCACTCACCCCAAAGAATAATTTCACCAGCTGCCTCTATGCAGAACAAAATGATCTGGCTAGCCAGAGGAAACCTAACTGATATATGAGCCTAAATATCATTTTCAAAAGTAATTTAAGCACTTAGGACCCTAAATCTCATTGACTTTCAATGGGATTTCAGCTCCTGAGTGCCTAAATCACTTTTGAAAGTGGCATTTAAGCTTCTAAATCAGTTAGGCATTGCAATGCTGAGTAGAGCAATGCCTAACTACCTTTAAAAATCTGCGTTTAAGAGCTTACATTCTAATGGTAGTCGTGACACAAGTAATAGGCTTCAGGGACAGGAACAGCAGGCAATGTTACTTAGATATTATACATGTTCCCCCAACATATACAAAACTCACTCTCTCCCCATAAACCTACTAAACTCCACTTCTAGGGCAAAGTACAATCACAACTACTCCAGCCCCTTCACCCTCCCAGTCCAACCCTTAAATGAAGTCGCTGATTCACTATTGTGTCAAAAATACACACGTGTATATTATGTTTCTAAAAAGGTTGACTTTATGGATAGAGCTAAATCTTATTGCTGCTTACATTAACTTTTATTTTGCTTATATCAATGAGCTACAATATTACCCTTCTATGAAGAAGCTAAACATAATTCTCTTTAGATAGTTATAGGCCAAATGTTAGTTTACGAACACATTATTTTAAATAATATCGACATTGTGACAGAAACTAATAAACTATGAAATTCATAGTGAAAGAAGAAACCTAGCACCTGTCCTTCAAACCTTGCACAATGGGATGCATTTTAGCAAAGGATGCATTGTTCTGCTTCAACAGCATATAACATATGGTTCATTTCACTCAAATCTGAATTTCTTCACTTATGGTTTCTCAAATGTAGGGCCAAGTTCTACCCTTGTACTTTCATGAAAACTGCCATTGAGTGAGAAAGTTCACATATGAAATGCATAAAATATTTTCAAACAGCAACTTTTCGATTTTAACTCTATAGAACACTGCACACACAAAGTTACATTAAAAAAGCATTATTAAGGTTATAAAAATCAAGCATTCAGAAGTTAGGAAATGCCAGAATTAAGGTTGCCTGTGTAACATTAATTTGGCCTCTTTGTGCATATGCATTATGATACAGGTGTCCACACAGGCTTTAATTACATGATTCTATACTATTTTTTCCATAGGACCTCTGCCTCATCCAATGCACAGAATGGACAATGCTCACTTAATGAACAGCTATTCAAACCTTGGTCTGAATACAGAATTATTAATTTCCTCATGTTTTTTATGCTGATCATCACTATAGTATGTGGGTGCTTCACAAACAATTTATGTTCACAACACCCGTGTGAGGGGTGCCCACTTTACAGATGGAAATCTGAGTCACAGAGAGATTAAGGTAAAAAGTTTCCACTAATTTTTGGTGTCCAATTTAAGATGCCTGGGACTTGATTTTTCAGAGTACTTAGCATGATATAGCATTGTTTGGAGCACAGTTACTGCTGTGAGCACTCAGCACTTTTATAAATCACACCCAGAGTATCAAGTTGGGAACCCAGAAAATGAGGAACACACAATTAGTGGCCACTTGTGAAAGTTTTGGTTTAAGTGACTTGTGTAGCATCATACAGGAACTCTGGCAGAGGGTGGGATTTAATCTTAATTCTTTAGGACAGCATTCAACTGCCTTAACTGTCAGCCTGTCTTTGCTCTTCCTTCAATCCCCTGCCTTATAATATGCTAAATTTGAGAGGACTTTCACAGGAACAGTAAAAGGCACATCCCTGACATAAAGGCCACTCCAATGCCAAACTGAAAGTCCCTGTTGCAAAGCACAGGGACACTAAAACTTCTTAAAGAAAAGATCACCAGCATTATTTTTAACATTTGGAAAATGAAGTATTTTTGTCTAGCCTCATTCTTAGAAAGGGCTGAACCTCTCAGCTGAAACTTTCCAAAAGGATTCAGCCTAAGGCAGGCATGTGGCATGGAATATTTCAGCCCAAATCATTCAAGTTTAGCAAAGTTATAAGCAATTGAAAACAGGGTCTTACAATGGGAAATGTAAGGTAATCTTAATAACGAGGGGTGCTACCAGAGCCATTTATAATAGGGAGACAACTCCACACGAAAAAGATCTGGTTATGATGAAACTGTGGTCATCCAAATTCTCTTGTTAATTGTAAAGGAACTAGCTCTGCCAATAATGACGGAACTTATCATTGGTATTGTTTATTACTGCAGGATCACTTGTAATCCTATAATAATGGTAGTGTCAGACTTTCCTTTGCAAACCTCAAATGAGGGGTTTAGGTCCTGATTCAGCAAAGCATTTGAACACATGAAATCTATGAGGGTTAAGTATGTGCCTAAAGCTAAGCACATGCTTAAGTACTTTGCTGAATAGGGATGGAATGGTGAACAGGGGTCTTACTGTGTGCACAGCAGTGCACTTCTGATGCTAGATTATTCTGCCTTTACTGACATAGTCACTCTACAAGTGACAGTAAGCCTTTATCTAGACTAGGAAAAAAGGTGTTTAGCTAAAATGGATATTTGTAACAGGTGTCCAATGTGAGGTAATATATTTCTATTGTAAATTAATGTACTTGAAATCCCATGGACATTAACAAAATAGCTCAGTGGATAAAGGGTCCTCCTTATATTGTAAAAATAGTGTTCAAATTCTATGGAAATCACATTTTTATGAAAGAAGTATATGCATTTTTTCTCCATTTTCAATTGATCACTACACTATAACACTGAATTATTTTAACCGTAAAATGTTGTCTTTAACAAAAACATAAAACAATTTTCTATTCACCAAGAAAACCAAAAAAGTATGTACCTTATTAAATCTAATTGTAAAAAAAAAAAAAGTCATGTAGATGGTGCTATAAACCAGAAAACAGTCTTTATCTGAAATCTGCGCCCTTATATTCACAATGTTATTAATTTTGTGCTTTTAGTTCTCATTATATTCCACAGTGAAGCTTTTGTGTAGAAAATTTAACAACTACAAATTTGCATAGGAGACAGTAAAAAAGGTACCCATGTATCTTAGAGGATAGATTATCTGTTACATAAATCAAAGGCAATATTCCCAAGTATAGTATCAGTTGCCATCATGTAAATGAGAAGTAACTCTGGTAGTAAAGTTACACAGATGTAAAAGCCCAGTTAGATCAGAAACAGACCCATGAGTTCTAATATAGAAAAGGGCATGATTTTAACAACATTTCTTTATCAGCTTGATTTTTAACAAGTGAAATCTTTTGGAACATATTTTAATTACTCCTGGGAGGCATTTACATGGTCCTTTTCATTGCCAACACATATTCCCCCCTCCCTACCAGCTTGCAATATTCTGTATATAGATCCTCATGACCAGGTCCAGCTTCAGGCACCAGACGAGGGGCCATTGTAAGCGGCAGCATTCCGGCCAATCTTGGGGCGGCACATTGCAGCTGCCCTGCCCCGTTTGTTTGTTTTTTTGCTTCGGCAGTCCGGCCCCATTTTTGTTTTTGTTTTTGTTTTTTTGTTTGGGGCGGCAAAAAAGCTAGAGCCGGCCCTGCTCATGACCACTCCACACAAAAATCAGACACAAAATCAGAGCACCCTATGCTGAATGAAGTTGCAGTCCTGCAATGCAATCCACCAGCACAAGATCGTGGTCCTGCACATATATAGTAGACAACTTATAGCTTTCAATGGCTGCTTTTATATGGCTGACGGCAGTGGTTATTCTCTCTACACAGGCACTGGTTTGCTCTAGACACGTTGGGAAAAGAGCCTGTGAGCCAAAAGATGTGGGGACAGAGTTTCTGCTGCAGTTTCCATTGTCTGTCAGGAAGCTCGTTATGACTCCCTGATTTTTTGCCCCTGTCCCAACCCCACCATGAGTTAGAACAGCCTGGGGGCTACTCTAAATGGCATCAGCTGGCTATGGTCTTAGGGTTCATATGCCAGCTGGGTGTTGCCAAAGTGCAATGTGCTCCAGGCACTCCCCCGTTCTCCCCTTTCCTGCCCCAACATGCACAGTGCCCCGGAATTATAGGGAGGGAGGTGTAGGAGACAGCTATTCCAGCTCTGTGCCTACTGGGGACTCCCCCATAACACAGGTATCCTCAATTGGGGATTTGGAGGAAGTTTTCACTCCCTTTGGCTGCCTGAGTGGTGCAAAGTGAGCAGGAGCAGATCCCTCTGCCCTATGCTGTCAGTGGAGAAAGCCTGATTAGAAAGGGGTTAGTCACTGGCCAAAATTCTCTCTCCCCCCTTTTGTCAAGTATACTGTGCACCACAGCTATTTCTGTAGCATTGTATCATATAGATACACCTGCATGTATTTGTGAAGCACTTTGGGATGTTATGGAATGAAAGGCACTATATAGATGCCAGTATTACTGCTGTGGGTAACAGATATTCATAAAATTGCATATATTTACTAATGCATATTTATGTATAGTAATGTATCATAAACCATGTTAAGTAGTCTTAGCATACTTTGGTATTTAAGCTCCTACATGGTGTCTGTTCATTTCAGACACAGAGAAGTAAACATAAGACTGCGCCTGATACCACCCCAATTCTACATTTAATAAGAGAGAGATGCTATTTTTTGCAGAGTTATATTTATGCATAACTTCTCAAGTAACTGTAGAACTGTTTGACCCTGATCCCTTATAGGCCACACCAAGGGCTGGAGTGCCCTGCAGTTCCCACTTGAGAGGTGTGGTTTCCTATCTCCATTCTGAGAGCAGTACCTAAATAGCACAATTTAGCCCTTTCTTTGAAGAATATCCCTCAACATTCTCAACACAGGTGTTCTACATAGAGGATGGATGGATTAAGGGTTCGATCTTGCAAAGCACTCAATGCCCACCTCACATGTGCGCTCAACACCTGGCAAGATTGAGTCCTAAATGAGCAGGCTTCGCTTTTTGAAGATGATAATTCTGTACATAAAACTGTTGTGCAGGAACAGAGATGATTACAACTTTCTAACATACTGGTACACTTATTTAACCACCTCTACTGTATCTGGCGTATACAGGTCGACATCTCTCAGCAGTCCTCATTAACTGCTAAGACTAGTCAAGGAAGAGAGTCTATAATGTAGAACTAAAATATCTCTTGAAACAAGGGCTGTACGAAACTGTGGGAAAATATACAATTGTGTAGTTTTGTTTTGGGAGATTTCATGACTGGCAAAAATTCACTTCTTTGCGAACTAAAATTTTGCATCAAAAAGAAAAAAATCATTTGTTGGTGATTCTTTTCTGAAAAATGGGCTTCATATTACTCCATATTTCACAAATTTAGTGAAATATTTTTACATTTACATTTGTCAATTTTCACTGAAAATGGTTTCTCAGATGATAAATGCAAAAAGTAATATAAATTTTCAACTATCTTACAAAACTCAAACAACCTCAAATTGAACATTATCAATTTCATTGCCATATTTGCGCTGCTCTGGTTGTATCGTTTTATTTGGAGATAATGTTTCAGACCCATAAGTCTCAAGTGCTGAGAAGAAACTTGCTTACTTCATTCTAATAGGAAAACCGACATAAAAATAGACCAAAATTAAATAGACCATAATAACGTCTTTGCAGAAGATAAACCAGCAGTGTTCAGAAAAAAATTGGCTGCCTCTCAGAAGAATAGTGTAACACTGATAGACCGCAGTCATCAGCGGACGGGATCGAATCTGGGACCTCTGGACCTAAATGCATGAGCCAAAAGCCACATGGCAGTTAGCTAAGGGTGTAGCAGACTCATTAATCTCAAAGTGGTCTCAGTGCTGCTAGAGGGGACAGAACACCACACCCAAGAGGTGTGTGGGTTACAGTAGCGCTAGCTGAAACTTGGAATTTCCATTTGACAGGAAATTCCATCATTTCAAAATTTCCTTTCATCCTGAATTGGAACAAAAAGTAAATATTTTGAAATTTCTCACAAAACAAACGTTTTGAAAAAAATCATTTTGGAAATATCAAAATGGCATTAGTGAATCACCTCATTTTGACTTTACCATTTAGATTTTATTATGTAATATAACACAAAACATAACTACAGTCAAAATGAAGTGCTCTGATGTTATTAGAATTTTGTTTACTGAAATACATTCTTCATAAAAGCCCCAGTCAATGTTGGTCAATGAACCATCTCAATCAAGCCCCACATATGTTACAATACTGCATCCATCCCTGATATATTCATTTAGTTTAAAAAATCCAAACAGTAAATGATATTAGACATCATTCTAAAATCTTGCATATTTAGTCTTGAGAAAAGAAGACTAAGAGGGACCTGTTAATAGCTGTTAGGGAGAGGACAGTGATTAACTGTTCTCCATGTCCAGGGAATGTAGGACAAGAAGTAATGAATTGAATCTGCAGCAAGGGAGATTTAGGTTAGATATTAGGAAAAACTTCCTAATTATAAGGATAGTTAAGTACTTGGTCAGTAAGGATAGTAGGTACTTCGACCTCTCAAGGTCTCTTCCAGTCCCAAATATATGTATGGATTCTATGACTGTTTCAGATTCTACTGACTCTCTTTGGAACGATATGGCACAATTTATCATAGTTACTCTGTGTCACCATACGATGTCCCAAAGGCACGAACATACCTTAAAGTTGCATGGCTTTAAAAAGTATCACTTTTCACTGATATTTGACTTTGAAAAAAAGTGAAAGTTTTTCCAGCAAAACACACTAAATATAATCAACATATGATAATCACAGTGCCACGGTTTAGATTCAGGTTCTGAAAGGGATGATATTTATCCTTCTCTTTCACCACGAAGCTAAATCTAACCAAAAATTACCGTGTCAGAAAAAATAATAGCATTCCCCGTTGATAATTTACATATTTATGTGAATAATAATGGGGAAAAAGCACTATACTTCCTTTGCTGCTGCACTGAATACTACTCATAAGTCCTTAGAACATCAAATTTACGAAACATGAATCTCCATTTCTAATGATACTTCCCATGAGATATTTCAGTTCACCCAATTGCTATTAATACTATTTGCCTTTACAGAAATCCAAAACTACTCTATATGCTATAATGAATACAATATAAGGAAGGATTTCTGTGGAAGCCAAAAGCACTTTCTCTCATCTCACAGACAATGTTAAGCCACTCCTGGCATTACATATAATTATATTACTCCATGAGTTGGCCAATGAGGCATAGTTCTGTATGTAAGCTGGCAAGCATTGTACTATGACTGTCAGGTTGGCACACCAATTCTATGTTTCACAGGAAGAAACTGGAAAATCTTGAATGCCCTCTTCTTCAAATATAATAAATCTAAGAGGCAGTAAACTCTTCCTATGGCAGTTACAGACACAGATTCTTGATTCAACAATGCTCATGGAGAACTATTTCATGCAAAATGTTCCTAGTACTTACCACCAACGTTTACTAATGTGATCTCTTTCAATGATTCATAAGAAATTACTAAGGTAGCTATTAAGATCTACTGAATCATTCATGGAACATGCTAAGCACAAGTCGCTTGTAATGCAAGCTGATTTGAACAGATTAAATTTTAAATTCAAAGTGTATGTGAGCTGTAAAGGCAATTACTCAATGTCAGTGGAGCTTAACTTTCTACAGAAAACACCAGAAGCTCATTCTAAAAAAACAAAAAAAAAAAAAAAGAGGGGAGAGAATTCAGTCACCAGTATGCTGAAAAACGTGGTTTCATAATTAGATGCCGCTACAGAACCAAATCCAGCTTTGTATGGAAAAGAAGATTTGATTTCATTTGAATATAAAGACACTCTTCCTGAGAAGAGAGCTACTCAAATTAACTTATACAAAGAGGCAATTTTAAATGCTATATATTATGTATAGTACATTAAATATTGTACATATTATATAATGATGAAAACTTCAGCATTCATTTTAAAGACTCTATGTTGTAGATATATTAAATAGATGGGGGAAAGGACAGCTATTCAAAAGTGATTTTCCTCAAAGGCAATTCAACTTGGCTTCTAGTTGTTCATATGCAAGTCAAATATACAGTCGGATAGGGTCTGGCAAATTAGAATTACTATAAGAAAGAAAAGAGGAAGTTAAATCAAAGTATTCTTTTATTCTTCCTTCTTAGCCCCCTAAGACCTTTCATTTTTTTAATCATAGGTTACCCTTCTTGAGAGGTTGAATTCATCTGTGATCTTACAACTTTGTACTTGTTTTGAATCCATCTAGCCAGTACCTCAAAAATGCAGAATTCCTGACCTACAGTAACAGGATTTAATTTAAGAATTCAGAGTAATTCTTTAAGCAGTAAATGTAAGGGCTTACACAGTGACAAGTGAATTGCTCCACGGTCTAAGAATTCATTTGCAAGAGCACATTAAATTGTGACTATCATCAAAGATTTCCAGTGGGGCATTTTATCTAATTAGTAATATTTGTGACACTTGACTCAGAATTTAATAGCCATCAGGTCAAACTATAGCATTCTGATCTTTAAATTAAACAATAATACCTAAGTCAGATAATACTAGCAGTTCATGTCTGATTTGTAGGAAGAATTGTTAACAACAATTAGCAACACGCTCCAGAATGGAAATATCCTGCATTACATCACATTTGATTGTACAAAGAATAAAAATATTGACATTTCTTAAACGCATAGTAGTGATAAAGCACAATGAAAAGTAATAGAACTGATAAGTGGGCCCATAAATTGGTAATGTTTGGGTGAATAAAAGTGCCTTCTTTTTTGGTCTGTAACATGTCCTTAACCTTTAACACACTGCAATCTATCAGTATGTTCTTGAGGATTTAGCCAGATAGCAACTATGAAAATCAATGGAAGTCATGTGGCTAAATCCCTGAGTTATCCTTGAAAATTTCAACTTTCATTCTTATTTCTGAAGCACTGTGGAATTATTCAACAAGCACATATGGGGAACTGGGAAGATCAGAGCTGGTGAGAGTCTGGGAACAAAAGAGAACTTGGAAATGTTTTCACAATCAAGGGATATCTCTAATGTGTGTGCTGCTTTCCTAGTATCTAGCCAGAAAACTTGCTGGCTAACATACAGTCTGGATAAGGCAGAGGTAATGTTGGTAAAATGAAACAAACAGTGGGAAGATGTAGGGGGAAATTATGTAACTCCCTTTGCTGATGGACTTAACCACCTTTTGGTACTGAAGGTCTCTTGAATACCAAGTTTCTCTTGAATCCTTGGTTGCTTCTGGATACCTAAAAGTGAATGAAGCTGCATCTGAATGCCACCTGGAACCCCAGATTGTGAATCTCTGTATCAAAAGATTAATAAAATTCCACAACAGCGGGATTGTACAGTTTCCCCCTTACCTTCCAGCTATTTCTCTTTTTACGGCATTATCTCACACTTAACCAGATTCAGCACAGTCATGAGGAAAGTGCCAAAGACATACAATTTAATTCCCCTACATGTACAGATACCTACTTAGAAAAAAATAACATTAATTATTTCTCATAAAAATATTGGGCCAAGTCCTGAAGTTTTTACTTACACAAAACTCCTGTTAAAGACAATAGGAGCTCAGTCTGAGTAAGGTCTTCAGGATTTAGCTCACTATATATTATTCAATTATCAGCTCAGTTCTGTCACCTGCTACTTATGTAAAACTCACATGGCTTCAAGTGCTGTTGCACATATCCAGGTAGAGAGTTTGATTCCCTGAGTCCAAAATATTGACATAACAAATAGGACCTTTGGGAAAGTCAAACAGTAATTTAGAATTCAGACGCTGTTTCTGTTTTGCCCTCTGCAAGGTGTCACATATGCTGTCTTGGTTTCATTCAGAGTGGCTGAGCCATTTATTGTAACTATTTATGTGTAATGTGCCCAGGATATTTTTATGTGTTACTAAATAAAAGAAAATGCCTGCCATGCACTGGAATATCAGCAGCATGTAACCAAACACAAATATGAGAAACTTCAGCAACAGCACATGGAACACCTCCTTGGCCAGATTTTTCAGTATCTGAGGTTTACCCAAGGTCTTATTCCATAAAATATCTCAACCACTACACATGTAAATTCTCAGTCAATGGGAAGTCAATTAAAGTCAGAGAGAGATGTATAGTTCAAACCTTGAGCACCACTTACAAAATTTAGGGATAAATCAATTTGCCAATTATTATTTTTACCAATTTACGCATACATCATAAAGAGAACAAAGAAGGCGCACATACTGCAACACTGCCTCCAGGAAATCTTTCCTCTTATAAAAAGGATGTGTCTGTCAATGCAAGGTAATTATATACATGTGTCTTCTGTATGTGTTGTAACATTTCATAATTTGATTGATAAAACTGTCAAATATTATTTGACTCAATTCCAAAGCTCATCTTCAACCCTGAATTATTAATTTCAGAAAATTTTACGTGTCATAGTCACATTGATTCATACGAGGAGAGTATTTTGTCCTCAGTATTCAAATGTCAGAAAGTTGGGAATGAAATGTTTCTTCCCATCCACTTGTATAACAAAACCCACATTTAAAGAGAATCATTCATTATTCAATTTCTATATTATATCTGGTACTTTCACTTTTCACAAGAAAAAAATAGCAAGTTCTCCTGTAAAAAGGGCCTGTGTGCCTTATTTTTTCAGAACACCATCTTTTGTTCTCTGTTTGTACAGTGCCTAGTACATGGGGTCCTGGTTCGCAACCGGGGCTACCGCAATTCAAATAATAATAATTAAAATATATTATGCCTCTTCTCACTCCTTAAGTAAGAGACTTATGGGATGTCCCAGAATGCGTATTGTCCAGATATGCTTTCCCAGTGTAAGAGGCTGTTCAAAGCCCTTTAGGAGCCAGAGCAGAAGATAAGAGGAAGATCATCCTCACTGGCCAGATAGAATTCAGTCCCCTGATATTATGGGCCAACTGCCAGAAAAGTGAAGAGTGGCACCTGCTGACAATTGCTTCATGCCTGAAGAGAAGAAAGTTTCAACATGAAAGCAAAGGAAGCAAAGCATTAAAGGAGCTGGAAAATAAGGTAAGTAAAAGAAGAGAAAAAGAAATTGAGAAATCAATTGAGAAATGTTACTATATAAAGCAAGGAGTTAGGGATGGACAAACTATTGGTAGTTCTGCCTAGTCACAAATCCATTCAAATGCTGTGTTTGAAAGTACGATGTGAACTTTGCATGCCATTAGAATTGTTTTCTGCTTAAAGGACACTGTGAAAGAAGGAGCAGAGAGAGAAAAATTAATGAAAGGTATAGTGAAAATAGACCAAAGGAAAATATAAATTCAGAGGGGCTGGGAATGTAGCAGTGATGGGAAGAGAGCATTTCTGAAAGAGAAATACTGTGTGTGTGTAGTGCAAAAAAGTTCAAACTCATGCAGAGACTAAGCATGGAAAATTCAGCCTGAGTTATATGCAACTGAAAACAGACAGTCATAATCTAAAGTACTAGGAAACCTTAAGTATAGGTGTTGCTATGCTCTCCACCTATAACACCCATAAGGTACCCATTTTTATCATTCTAACTTTGGGGTTTGCATATCCGTTGGATCTAGCTGGGACAATGAAGAGGGGAGGAGAAAGTAACAGGTCTGTGCACTGTAGTCACTTTCCCCAACCCTGAAGAAGCCCCATCCACAAGGATCTATCACTTGGGAGGAGGCCGGTCAACATAAGAAGGTTGGGAATGAGAGCTCATGCCTGGTTCCATGGCAGTATTCCCTCTTAACTGTATGGGGTTATTCAAAGTACCGGTAAGTTCATGTTTTCCCTGTCAACATTATCTCATTCATTGCCCTCCTCACACTCTGATAATCCCTTAGGGAGGAGGTTGACAACAGCAGTTGTTCACACCATGGTAGTCCAATGAGTCAGTGGAAAGGCACAGAACCTCTGCAGATTTCTGAGGGACCACTTCTTTAGGGTGCTGAGTCCTCTGCTGGTTCTGTAGGGTGGGATCATCCCCATGAAAACAAAGCAGTGGAAGCTCTAAGTAGAAATTCATGGAGTGTCCCATTTCCTACATGGTTTTTCCTACCTAACAGGCAATCTTGCTCATGGAGATTGTCAGAAAAAAAATTAACCCAGGTCTGTGAAATATACCTCAGATATAAATAACTGTGTAAGCCCAGGTATCTCTCTCCTCACACTCTGCATAGTTCACTTTTAATAGGACACACCGTACATTTCATTTTAACTTCAGTCTAGTGTCCCTTATAAACTGGTAAAATTACTTCAGTCTCTAAGCAAAGGCTCTTGCATGCATCTGCATAGTCAACTAAATCTTTAAATTCTGCAGTTATGATCCCTTGGATTACATTTTGGATTAATAAACTTCTCCTCATAAAATGTTCAAATCTTCTTTTCCTTATATTAGTTGACCTTATAACAACCTGAGGCAGTTATTTATGGCAAAGCAATGACAAGGGTACCTTTCATGTCCCTTGCATTTCATTTTTAAATTTGAAGGCTATTAAAACAATAGCCATCTTCTGCTGCTAGGGAAACACGTTCTAGCTAAGACAAATGATCCCTTTCGTCACACACAACAGATACTATAGATAAATTAGATAGACCAGGTCCTCCCTACCTACTTAAGATGCAACTCACATTGATAGCTAAGCAACGCTCTGGCGATCTAAAGATCAGAAACTAGGATTATTTCTTATTTTTTCCCATCTCCCATAAGATATTATAAAATTTTAATCATGTGTTTGGGACACAATACAAAGCCCATCTTTTCTCCCTTACTTGCAAGAAGGTTGGTAAAGCTGGAGAGTGGCTGGAGGGGGCGAGTTTGTTTGTATGGTTTATTTATTTTTATAATCACATACTTCTTGGGTAGTGTTATCTCAGATTAAATACAGGAATCTGTTTATGTATGAATATATATTTAAGAATGTCAACAGTGCACAGAGATTGGGACATCCACTGTTTTCTGTACAATTAGTGTAAATTTGAATAAGTAAATAATAAACCCCCAAAGCCACTGGTAACATGTGTGGATATTCAGAAGATCCAGCAAAGTCAGTCTCCAGAATCTTCGGGAGTAATATTTTCAAACAAGTAGTTCCATGGGAGAAAATGGCTCAACCTTTTGTACAGTCTTTTAGATTATTTAAACTGGGATTTGATGAGCCAATGAATGTCTGGATCATCTTGTGCAGACTGGAAAATTATACTGAATCATATTAACCAGGAGGATTTTAAAAGGCTATTTTATGAAACTTTAACTGTCTGAACTGCTCAAAGCTTTTTGCTCAGGCATCCCTATTAGCATTTAAAATATTATTTGCTATTTCATGCGGGTCTTTCACCTTATTTTAGTCTCAGCGCTCTCTTTCATTCTTTAACTCCTTCAACTAGCAAAAACTGGATTGTTCCATGCTCTCTTAATAGTGTTTTGTTTTTCAGTCATGCCTATTTTCTTGGGCTTCTATGTAATGCTGAAGAGGGAGTATGATGTGTGTACCTGGGGGCTGGGCTACTCCAGACAGCCTGATGAGAATTTCTGCATCACAACCAGATAGTTTATTACTCTGTTCTCTTTTTTTCTTTATAGCAATGTTTTTCTTTCAGCTAGTTTCTTGCTCCTTCAGCTGATTTTCAGCATTTTGTTCACTCTGTCATTATCAGCATAATCTAGAATCTACATCTATGTGTTTGACAAATTGAAACAGAAGTCTCTTCCCCTCACGGTTTGGCCAAAGTGTTCAACCTTGAGTGCTTAAAGCTAGTTATCTAGATTTCTGACTTATGGTTTTGTCCTTACTCTACAATGTGTTGTGCACTAGACTTTATAGTATGCCTGCAGGTTTGCAACAACTAATCAAATGATCCAAAACAAACATTTAATTTATTATTTGTCAAGTGCCCACAATGTGCTCAATTCAGTACAAGCGAAAAGAATGCATGGTCCCTGCCCCATAAATGTAAATGGAGGTTAAAATCCAAACAAAGTTAAAGTATAAAGTACAACAAAAATGACAGATCAGCAAAATCATCTTGGGCACTGTAGCAACCTGCATGGAATTTAGAGGAAGGGAGCACAGGTTGCAGGACGGAAGAGTTTGGAGAAGGCACTAGGAATTCAGTCTGTATGTACATGGCTGGAATGCTAGCTGGAGTTGTAGTATCTCTGTAGATAGTTCTCTTAATAAAGAGACAGTTTTGTTTTAAGAAACATGGCATCCTTTCATGTTATTTATTACCCAGTACATGGTACACAAAACATTCTCTAAAAAACTACAAATCATCCTAAATGGTGTTTCAGCTCCCAAATGGAAAGAACCTTGGTCTGAGAAATTGTCTGAGAAATTAACTCTCTGAGGAAGTTCATGGTTGTGTCTGTGTTTCCTGCCTCTGGGGAAAAGGGGAACTATTTTGTAACAGCAAATCCAGCAACAGGAGGGGAGCTGCCTCTGTACCATCTTCCAGTAATAAACAGAAGTGACTCTGTTTGTTGAATTTGTGCCTAAAGTCACTATTTTGGAAACTCTGCCTTGCTTTTGCTAGCCTGCTAATAAATAGGTCACATAACAACTATTACTATTCATTATTTCCATTACAATACCCATTATGCTAGATAGGGGTTGCCAGGTGTCCACCTGATCCAAAAGGGACCCTGGTGGCCATTAAAAGTCTGGTTGGCAGCTCCCAGAAGCGGTAACATGTCCCGCGGCTCCTAAATGTAGACACAGCTGGAGGGGAACCACAGCTAATGGGAGCTGCGGGGCGGAACCTGCGGGCGGAGGCAGAATGCACCATGCAGAGCCGCCTGGCCACTCCTATGCCTAGGAGCCGAGGGACATGTCGCCGCTTTCAGGGAGCCCCCCAAGATAAGTACCATCCAGAGCCCTCAGCCTGAACCCCCTCCCGCAACCCAACCCCCTGCTCCAGCCCTGAGCCCCCTCCTGCACCCAAACTCCCTCCTGGAGCCTGCACCACCCCTGCACTCCAACCCCTTTCCCCAGCCTAGAGTCCCCTCCCGCACTCTGAACCCCTCATTTCTGGCCCCACTCTGGAACCTGCACCACCAGAACAGAGCCCATACCCCTCCCACACCCCAACCCCCTGCCTCAGCCTGGAGCCTCCTTTCACATCCAAACCCCCTGACTCCAGCCCCCAACCCGGTGCCCCCTCCTGCACTCCAAACCCTTCATCCCCAACCCCACCCCAGAGCCCGCTCCCCAACCCCCTGCCCCGGCGCAGAGCCTCCTCCCGCACCCTGAACCCCTCATTTCTGGCCCCACCCCAGAGGATAGAGAAGTGTGATAAACTGTAAATGGCACAAGACCATGTAAGGCACTGTACAACCCTCTAGCATACAATTTCTGTGGATTAGCAAAGAAGCAACCAAGCAATAATGTTCATATCACAACCAAGTGTTTGCAGAGACAACCATCTACCATCTCTTCTTAATTACTGCTTCTCAGCTATCTCCTATGAAAATCATCTTGTGCTGGCATATTGGTTATTTCATCATTTAGTCAAACTAAATATAATTACTTTTTAATATATCTTCATGAATCTAAATCCTTAATTATTGTTGATGATTTTCTCTGAATTCCTTCCAGTTTGTTGCTACACTTCTAGTGCCAACTTGTGCAGAATTCTAAGTGAAGTCCTACCAGGGCTGTAAAGAAAGGGATGATCTGTTCTCTGAGTACATAGTATGTACAGAAGGCAGTGTGTGCCAGTGGAGAAGACATTGAACTGGGAGTCAGAAGACCTTGACTTCAAAATCTGGACTGAAACTTAGATTTTGAATTTTGTTGCTTAGGCCCCTCTCTAATTAGTGTATGAGGATTTTCCAGGCTCCTAGCCAAATGAATATTTTATAAAGGTCATATATATCCATACAAAGGCTCCACACGGTAACATAATCATTTGGAGGTATTATGTGATGCAGCCAATATTCCAATAACATACTGATAGTAACAAAAGAAGTAGCATTAGAAAACTAAATACAAGAGTATAAAGTTCAAAGTTTGTTCTCTAGGTTGTATCATGGTATAACTCCTACATGTTACACAAATATACATTATTTCCTCCCACACCCTGAAAGTATATTTACAAAAATCAGAATTTGTTTCCTGTGTGTATTGTTTTTCTAATTAAAATTGAAGGAGTAAAGATTTCTTCCATATTAGCTATGTTTCTCCTTAAATAGAGCATCTGTTTTGGGTCGGGTACTTTATAGCAGAGGTTCTCAACCTTTCCAGATTACTGTACCCCTTTCAGGAGTCTGATTTGTCTTGTGTACCCCCAAGTTTCACCTCACTTAAAAACTACTTGCTTACAAAATCAGACATAAAAATACAAAAGTGTCACAGCATGATATTACTGAAAAATTGTTCACTGTCTCATTTTTACCATATAATTATAAAACCAGTCAATTGGAATATAAATATTGGACTTACATTTCAGTGCATAGTATATTGAGCAGTATAAACAAGTCATTGTCTGTATGAAATTTTAGTTTGTACTGACTTTGCTGATGCTTTTTATATCTAGATGAGTTGATGTACCCCCTGGAAGACCTCTGCGTAGCCCCAGATGAGAACCACTGCCTTTTGGAACCTTCATGTTACTCAACAGCTACTTGTGTACCGATTTAATGTTGCTTTCATTACCCTCATCTCCTCTCTCACTCTTCCAACCTTTTGTTTCTCACTTGTATCTTGTCTCAAATTATATTGTAAGCTTTTGTGGGAGGGGGCTGGCTCCTACTGTGTCTTTGTACAGGGCAGGCACGATGGGATCCTGATCCTGACTCAAGGCACTACCCTCAATACAAATAAATAAATAAAATAATAAATAATAATAATGGATTTTGACTTAGTACTGTGGCTTTCAAACACACACATTTACCACAGTATATGTATGAATATACAAGTTACTCTAATTTATTGCCCCACAACTTTGTTAACAAAAACTTAAGGTTGCTCAGTGGTGTCTCATGACCCACCAGAATTTCAAGCTGAGGTACACCGGAAATGAAGAGCACTATCCCTGCAACGCAACTTTAACTCTGCCCCGTGAAGCTGGCAATGGTCATGGGCACTGGTTTAGTAAGAGTAGTGTTATAATAAATAGACGGTGCAGTGTTCCAGAGATTTGAATTGCAGCATTTATTTGTCTTCGCTCCAGCTATGTTCATGTGTTAGGTGTAGCTATATTGAATAGTCACTGTGATATGTAGAGAGGGAACAAGGCACCACTGGGCAATCTTATCACTACATTAACAATGTTTTGGGGGGTTAATTTCTTTGTTTGTTTTTTAAATAATTTCTCAGCATCCTCATGTTCCATAGCCTAGCTCTCCCCTTTACTGCCCCAGGCTTTTTGGCAATGATCACCCCAGTCACAGAAGGCGTTGGATGTATGTTGGTCCCTCCACTGCCCCCTGCATGAACTCCTCATCTCCCTTCTCTCTACCCATCCAGCACAGCTCAGTCATCCCTTCCCAGGCCTCCTTCCCCTAGAGAGACAGGCATTCTTGATAACCCTACAGGTTCAGGAGTTGGGGCAAGGATACAGGAACAGTGCAGGGACTGGCACAGAGTTGAGGGGGCATGTTTTAAAGTGGGGACAGAAATGGGAAGTATGGATATGGGGTGGTTAGCTTCAGTCCCCTCTACAACCCCCACTGCTCTGACCGCCTCCTTCTGTCCCCACACTCTTCTGCACTGCTCTGACTTCCCCTTTTCCCCTAGAAGCAGCAGCATCAAGGAGAAGGGTGAGCTCAGTCTCCCCTCCCCACTGCTGGAGACAGGTTCCTTTCCCTGATCAGGGAGAAGTGGAGGGTAGGGGAACTCCTGAGTTTCCTCTGTTGGCCTGCTGGAGCAGTGATGGGGAGGAATTGATCGGTGATGGAGGAATTTGTAAGGGGCAGTGGAAACAGCCGAGGTCACACAGTTGGCTCCACTTCTCTTCCTCTCCACTTACTTCACTAAGGGGGAAGATGTCCAATTTCCCCCTCTTATGGTTCTGATATATCAGCATGGGCAGTGGGTAATAGAGGATGGGGGAAGCTAAACCTCCCCAAATCTCTACCTCCCCAAACCTCTGCTAATGCTCCCCGCTGCAGCTCCAGGACCAGGCCGCAGCTCAGAGCTTCTCTGAGCAGCCCAAGCTGTGGGCTCCTCCGGACTGCTCTGGGCGCCAAAGGGCTGGCTGGGGTTTGGGACTGCTCCAGGCACCAGCCTGGGTTTGAGACTGCGACAGCAGGCTGGCCAGTGAGACCGGGGGGGAGGGGAAGGTGCGGAGTGGGGGTGGGACCTTGGGCTACCCTCCCCGAACGGCGGGGTGCATGCACCTCCCATGTCTATCAATGCTTTTGAGCTGCTTAAAGATCCCTTTGATGATGTTCTTTGTGATCATAGAAAAACTAGGGTTTTGGAAACCCAGTTTTCATCAAACTCTGGTCATCAAAGGGGGTTTTCAAAAACATAGTGTTTGGATGATCCCTTATGAAAACATGAATATGGTCATATTAGGTAAAACCAATGGCCCATCTAGTCCAGTATCCTGTCTTCCGACAGTGGCCCATGGCAGATGCTTCACAGGGATGAACAGAACAGGGCAATTTATTGAGTGATCTGCCAGTTTCTGGCAGTCAGAGGTTTAGGGACACAGAGGAAATGGGATTGCATCCCTGACCATCTTGGCTAACAGCCATTGATGGACCTATTCTCTATGAACTTACCTAATTCTCTTTTGAACCCGGTTATACTTTTGGCCTTCACAACATCCCATGGCAATGAGTTCCACAGGTTGTCTATGCGTTATATGAAGAAGTACTTCCTTATGCTTATTTTAAATGTGCGGCCTATTAATTTCTTGGGTGGCCCTTGGTTCTTGTATTAAGTCAATGGACAAATAACAGTTCCTTATTCACTTTCTCCACACCATTCATGATTTTATAGATGTCTATCATATCCTCCCTTAGTACAGTGGGTCTCAATCTTTCCAGACTACTGTACCCCTTTTAGGAGTCTGATTTGTCTTGCATACCCCAAGTTTCACCTCACTTAAAAACCACTTGCTTACAAAATCAGACATAAAAATACAAAAGTGTCACAGCACATTATTACTGAAAAATTGCTTAGGTTCCCATTTTTACCGTATACAGGTAATTATAAAAAATCATTTGGAATATAAATATTGTACTTACATTTCAGTGGATAGTATATAGAGCAGTATAAATAAGTCATTGTCTGTATGAAATTTTAGTTTGTACTGACTTCGCTAGTGCTTTTTATATAGCCTGTTGTAAAACTAGGCAAATATCTAGATGAGTTGATGTACCCCCAGAAGACCTCTGTGTACCCTCAGAGGCACATGTACCACTGGTTGAGAACCACTGCCTTAGAGACTCTTTTAGAAGATGAACTGTCCCAGTCTTGTTAATATCTCCTGATATGGAAGCTATTCCATACCCCTAGTCATTTTTGTTGCCCTTTTCTGTAATTTTTCCAATTCTAATGTACCTTTTTTGAGATGATGCAACCAGAGCAGCACTCAGTATTCAAGATGTGGGCATACCATGGATTTATATAGTGGCACTATGTTACTTACTGTCTTATTATCTATCCCTTTCCTAATGGTTCCTAACATTCTGTTTGCTTTTGTGACTGATGCTGCACATTGAGTGGATGTTTTCAGAGAACTATCCACAATGACTCCCAAGATCTCTTTCTTGAGTGGTAACATCTAATTTACACCCCATCATTTTGTATATATAGTTGGGATTATGTTTTCCAATGTGCATTGCTTTGAATTTATTAACATGGAATTTCATTTTCCATTTTGTTTCCCAGTCATCCAGTTTTGTGAGATTGCTTTGTAACTCTTCGCAGTCTGCTTTGCACTTAACTATCTTGAACAATATTGTATCATCTGCAACTTTGCCACCTCATTTTTTTCATTTTTTCCATATCATTTATCAATATGGACCCCAATATTTACCTATCTCTACCTATTCCTCATCTTTGTTTCCTATCTTTTAACCAGTTACTGATCCAGGAGAGGATTTTTTTTCTCTTATCCCATGACTGCCTACTTTGGTAAAGAGCCTTTGGTGAGGTCTCTTAGCAGAGGTTTTCTGGAAGTCCAAGTACACTATATCCGCTGGATCACCCATGTCCACATGTTTGTTGACCCACTCAGAGAATTCTAACAGACTGGTGACTCATGATTTCCCTTTACAATGGCTGAGTTGACTCTTCCCCAACATATCTCTGTCTGATTATTCTGTTCTGTACTAAAGTTTCATCTAATTGGCCTGGTACTGAAGTTAGGCTTACTGGCCTGTAATTATACTACTAAGGGTTGTTATCTAGGGATGTGCTGGCTCCTCAGTAGCTGTGTCAGAACACCACACTAAAGGTTGGCAGAGAGGCAGAGCCCCCACCATGCACTCCCCAAACAACACAGCGCTTGCCCTGCTACCACGCCCTCCATATCCCCCGAGAATCACTAGCTCTGCACCAAAAATGTTATAAGTATCTGAAAATGTTATGCACAGCTCAAGTTAGGTGGGTTGTGTATCAGGAACCCCTTGATAAAATGACCCCAGGATTTACCATAGATTCATAGACATGTAAGCGTAGAAGGGATTTTGAGAAGTCATTACATCCAATCCCCAGCACTGAGGCAGACCCAAATAAATCTAGAACGTTCCTGACAGGTGTTTGTCCAGTCTGTTCTTAAAAGCCTCCAAAGATGGGGATTCCACAACTTCTCTTGAAGCCTATTCCAGTGCTTAACTACCCTTATAGTTTGAAAGTTTTTCCTGCTATCCAACCTAAACCTCTCTTGCTGCAGATTATGCCCATTACTTCCTGTCCTACCTTTAGTGAAGATGGAGAACAATTGATCACCACCCTCTTTATAACATATTTGAAGACTATCATTAGGTCCCGCCTCAGTCTTCTTTTCTCAAGACTAAACATGCCCAGACCTTTTAACCTTTCATCGTAGATCAGGTATTTTATCTTTTTTGTTGCTCTCCTCTGGACTCTTGCCAGTTTGTCCACCTCTTTCCTAAAGTGTGGTGCCCAGAATTGGACACAGTCCTTCAGTTGAGGCCTCGTCAGTGCCAAGTAGAGCAGGACAGTTACCTCTCTTCTCTGACATACAACACTGCTATTAATACTTCCCAGAATGAAATTAGCCTTTATTTTCACAGCTGCATCACATTTTTACTATCCTGCACCAGCACGGGGTACAGCAAATGTCAAGGCAAACTGAGTTAGCTTGTGGATTTTAGAGCCCTTAGAATAGTCAGTTGTCTTGTAAACAATAAGTGACTCTCAACCCTAATTATAGCAGAGCTGCTGCTCCACTATAATACAGCCAAAATCCTGCATTCACTTTCTAAAGATGATTAGGTCCCAAAAGGCAGCTGAACCAGTGCCACTTCTGTGAATAAAGATAAGCCATGGAAAGCCCTGAGCAGCGTGAAATTGTGCTCTTAAGGGGCTCCATCTGCAGTATCACTGAGGTGAGTTTTGGGGGTAGAGCGGGATCCAAAGGCCACACTCTCCATTCGAAGTTCAGCAAACCAGCCCTATTCAGCAAAGCACTTAAACATGCACTTATGTGCTTAACTTTAATGTTAAGTCCAAGTGAATTTAATGCTAAGCACATAATTAAGTGCTTTGCTGAACAGAAAGTGATGTAAGGATATCTCTAAGCTTTTCACTGAACTGGGGCCACAGCAAGGAGTGCAGTGATTCAGAGAGTATAGCTGCAGCCATGGAGCAGCTTGTCTTGCCCTTTGTGGTGTAGGGAATGATTATGTTTCCTTTATCCCCATGGAGAAACCCTGCTCAAAGCCAATTTACTCAAGCTTTGCATAGGGAGGAAAGATTAGGCCCTGTATTTACATCTTAGTTAGCTTCTGTTGTTAAATTGTAGGTACACGGGTAAGAACTGATTGATACACAAGATCTAGTTATGCTGAGTGACTTATGGAAGTAGCAGGCAGAGAGCTGAAGCACATAAACTTCCATCTAGTAAATAAAAACAGTAAGCATAAGCATCAGTTAATTTCTGCTACAATAATAAAAATAAATGAGAACCTTGAAATGATCTCTCATAAACAGGAGATGAAATAAATGAACCCATTTAAAATAAAAATAGTTTTCCGCCTAGTATTTCACATAAGAATATAATTCTTTTCAAGCTTTTAAAAATAGCTCCTTCAGCATGTAAGTTTGGAGACTCCTCTTCATCCACCTCCAGCTTTCTGTAGGGATTCCAGAGGGGTTTCTTTGGTCCTCTCCTCCTCTCCACTTTACGTCTGGCTGATCTCATCCCTAAACACATTTAACTACGGCCACTAGGCTGATGGCTCAGAGTTCTACCTTCTTCTCTAGACCTGTCTCCTTCCATCCAAACTAAAATCTTGGCCGGTCTCTTTGACATCTCCTCATGGATGTCTAGCTGTCAGCTTAAGTTCAACATGGCTCAAACAGAGTTCTTAATCTTTCCCCTCCCCTCTACTTCTTAGAATCATAGAATATCAGGGTTGGAAGCGACCTCAGGAGGTCATTTAATCCAACCCCCTACTCAAAGCAGGACCAATCCCCAACTAAATCATCCCAGCCAGGGTTTTGTCAAGCCTGACCTTAAAAACCTCTAAGGAAGGAGGTTCCACCACCTCCCTAGGTAACCCATTCCAGTGCTCTTTCTTGATCACTGTGGACAACACCATCACCCTGCCTGTTACACAGGCCTGCAACTTGGGCATCACCTTTCATGTGGACCTCTCTCAATGTCTTCACCTCCAGACTATGTCTAAAGCTTGACAATTCTTTCTGCATAACATCTCTAAGATATGGCCTTTCCTATCCATCCTCACAGCTAAAGTTCCAATCCAAGCTCTCATCATCTCATATCTTGAGTACAATGTCCTTTTCTCTGGCCTTGACAAATGCAATCTTGTCCTGCTGATATCCATTCAGATGCTGCTGCAAAAGTTCATTTTCCTCCCCTGGCACACTGACCATATCAATCATCTCCTTCTATCCCTCCACTGATTCACCCTTCTCTATTGCATCAACCAAACTGCTTATCTTCACTTTCAAGGCTCTTCAAGGCCTGTCCCCATCCTACCTCTCATTCTTTATCGAGTTCAACTCCTGCCTCCAAGCAGCTCATGATACCAGCATCCATATTCCACTTCTTAAACAAGTACCTTCATGACTTTTCCCATGCTGCTCCACATGGTTGGATGGAGCGCTCCATGAAGCTACTTGATTATTCATCTTCAAACCTCTCCTTTCTCATGAGGACTAGAAAACACATGATGGTTAGGTCCCTGGTGTGTTTGGACCACCGCCTATCAAGCTGACCAATACTGTCTCATTGTTTCCTTGTACTGCCCAGCCAGTCTTGCTGTTTCCCTCTCTTGATTCTTGCCTTGTAATTAGAACATACACTCCCTGGGGCAGGGACCATCTTTTTGTTTTGTATTTGTATAGCACCTAGCAGAATGGGGTTCTAGTCCATGACTAGCCCGTGCTGCTGAATAGGAATGGCAGTTGGGCCAAGTAATCCACCATCTCTGCTCAACAGTGAAATTGTGGCATGAAAATTAGCTGTAGAGTAAGGGTGGTGATTGGTTGAGTTATGTCTGATATCACAATGGTCTAGTATCCTTGCCATGGAATAGATACACCGGACCCTCACTAGAACGCGGGTCTATATAGCGCGAAATTGCATATAACGCGGTCGCGGCCATGGATCCCAAATTTAATTACTTTAATTGTAATTAATTTTAACGCAATCCCCGCTATAACGCAGTACCACGCATGGATTCCAAATCCCGCGTTCTAGCGAGGGTCCGGTGTACACACTTTACTTAGCTGTACACTGCACATGTGTAATTCATAAAGTTAAAATATCTGAGCACTTTAAAACTAGATGGTAACAGACTGCGAATCAGTGTGATGAGTTAACCTGTTGATATTCTGAACAAAAAGAGCTCTTAACCATGCTTGTAGCTGTTTCCATTGCTTCTCACTGACTTAGCAGACATTCTAGGCTTCAGAGAGATATACAGACAGATGACAAAACTGGAATCTTATTATATAGATCATTATACTCATCATATGATGTGTCAGGTCTGTAGTGTCTACCTTATTACATAAATTTGACTAAACATTTACATCTTCATATAAAGTGTTACTGCTATATTCACGTGAGATATAAATAATAAAACCTACTTAATTTTTTTTTTTAATGTGTGGCCTATTTGAAATGGATGGGTAGTATCAGTCCACTCTACAGTGAAAAGATACCTCCGATCACAAAAACAACCACCCGTAGTAATTGTACATTGGTTCCTGTGTGCTGTAAACAAATCAATGACATAGGTTTCCAGTGTTGTCAATCCAGCCCCTTTCATATTAATTTGGCTTAAAACAAAAACAACAAAATAGAAAAATTCCTTCCTTTAAGACTGCAGTGATGGGTGCCAGTAACAAAATCGAAAGATACATTTAACATTCCTTTTTTATTCCTATTCACATTTTTGGTAATACTATGCTAGCTATAACATTAAAGTCTACTTTACTTACAAATCCACACCATGCATTAAAACATTTCGCAAGAAATCCCAACTTTGGGGAGTGTTTTCTGGTCATCGTTTAGAGACCACCTCTTGATTTGCTGCCACTAAATCCCTTCTCTCCCTTTCCTTTGCCCACCATTTTTCCTTCCACTTCTCTCCATGTTCCCACTCCTCTGATCCCTATAGTGTGGAAATGCAGTGCTGCTCTCAGGCCATCAGGTCCACTCTCTTTGATCAGCCTTCTACTTGCTATTCTGCTAACCTATTACAAGAACAGCCCTAATGATGTTGGAGCAACAAAAATAGTGCAGTGAAAATGAAATGGAAATTAGTAACAAGGGGATATAAAGGAAGAGATCTAAGAGAATGCTACAAAGGAAGAGAAGAGAGACACTCTGTCTTAACATTTTGTTCTGCACTTCAAGTTTTTATTGGTGCTCATCATCATAGATTCTGAGCATCTGCATAGTAACGTAAAGGAAACATGCCTGAGGCAGGGGAGCATTTTTATCTGTGGTTTACAAATAGGGTACTGAGGCACAGAGAGATTAAGAGCCTGATTTAGAAAGGTATTTACGTGCTTAATGGGATTTTCAAAAGCAACAAGGTGCCAAATATTTATTAATTTCAATGGGTGCTAGGTGCCTAGATGCTTCACAAAATTCCACTTTGCACCTAAATACCTTTAAAATTCTGGCCCCAGGTGACTTGTCCAAGGTCTCACAGGAAGTCTGTGGCAAAACCAAGAAAGGAGCAGATCTTCTGAGTCCAAGTCCAAAGAGTTAACCACAGGAGCATCTTCCTTCCATTGTTATTGTCATTATTTATTACTTGTGTTCCAGTAATGCTTAGAGGCCTCCACTGATATTGGAGCCCAATTGCGCTAGGTGCTGTACAAACACTTAGAAAGAGAAGTCCCTGCCAGAAGAGCTTACAGTCTAAATAGACAAAACAGACAAAGAGGGAGGGAATAGAAGTACTGCTGCTTATGTTGAAGGGTGTAAATGTCTAAACAGAAAAAAACCTAACTATATGCAAACTTTAGGAAAAGAATTAAAGCTGAAGATTGCATAGCATATTGGGGGTTATATTTTTCTATCAAATACGTTTTTACTACCAAAATAATGGTCAACTTTCATTAGAGCATAGTTGCAGTAGCTGGTAAAGTAATGTCTTCAAGCAGAATAATTCACCGTCCATTTAAAACAAAATCTGCTCCAGAAGCCTTGCAATGCTAATTAGTTCCTTCTTTATCTATGGTGTATTGGAGGAGGATGGAAATGCTTTCCCCCCGTTATAGATCAGCCCAAGTCAATTAACATATTGGGGGTGATACAAGAAGGGAAGGTAGAATCTGCAGATGCATTTTTTTTTCAGGGAACTCAAAGAGATTTTATCTTCTTCAGCACAATTCTCAATTAGGGCCAAATCCTGTCTTCACTTACCCCTCTGCATCAACAGGTACAACTTTGCCATCAGTGCACCCATACACCTACATGGGAGGCAACTGGGGCTGTCCAGGGGTAACCTAGGGAGGAATTTGGCCTTTAATCAGTGACATCTGAGATTACAGGGAGGCCCAATCAAAAGAATAATTTAAAACTAAAAAGCTCTTAGAAATAAAACAGTTGTCCAAGTTATATTTTTAGGCATCCACAGAAGAATGATTTTTAAGGTCACAATTAAGCACCGAAAAGACACTACTAAAGATGAGAGTAAGAAAATCACCTTTTTAATGAGTAGCAGTTTGATTATCTGAGACAAAGGTTGACTTACTCTGCTTGAGCAGAAGAGTTAAGTTTTCAAGTTAAAGGTAGCTAATTCCTCTACTGTAAAGAAACCATGTTAGAAGACAAGTGTCTTGTCTGTATTTCCTGAATATGCTTTTACAGTTTCTGATCTCAAGGTGGCAGTATTACCTTCAGGGAAGGTTG
Organism: Emys orbicularis; assembly: GCF_028017835.1. Classification (NCBI taxonomy): domain Eukaryota; kingdom Metazoa; phylum Chordata; order Testudines; family Emydidae; genus Emys; species Emys orbicularis. The sequence continues at coordinate 74,733,146 of NC_088683.1, read as the reverse complement.
TCTGCAGCATAGATGGGAGAGAAGTGAGCCAGAGGGTGTCCAGCACAATCCAACCAGAGGAATCAAATAAGTAATTGCCTTTTATATCAGTTGGCCTGTCATTTGCATCCGGAGTGAGGGGAGCATCTTCTTACAGAGGTTTTCATGTCTCATATTTTTTTCAAAGCAAATATACTTGATAGAAAATACTGAGGCTATCTACTCATCTATAAAGTATAAGGAATAAGGTCCTTATACCTGTCCAATATTTCAGGGAATGCCCCTTATTTTGGGTCTTACATACCACATCCAGTTTTATCATCATGCACAATGTGCCCTATATTTCAGCAAAGGGTTGTACACTCTAATGTAGGATTTTGTACACTAAATAAAAACCATGATGGAGTTTGCTCTCTTAAAAATAAGCTTTGTCCCATATTTTTCACAACAGTTGCCATGTATGTCCTTGAAATATATGTGGTCACCCTGATAACAGGTTTTGCAATAGGTAAAACAGTAATATAAACCTCAACTTTGCAATTCAGTGTTGTCCACAATGGCAGTGAAGAAGCAAGCCTGCAAACAAAGAAGTGCGTTTTAGACAAATTAGCCTCACTGATACGTTATTTTCTCAGCAATCTCCAATAAAAAATAGCCGCAACACTATAAACTAGCTTCTAGTTCTTGTCAAGTTCCCAGTGCTGATAAAGGTGATTTTAATAATATGCTGAAACTTTACTCTGTAATTCATTCCAATTTTAAATACAGAATGAAAGGGAAAATATTGCCTGTAAGCCATTGCACAAAGTATTAGCCGCTCCATTTCATAAGCCAAAACATACTGAACAAAATTAGAAAGAAGGCTCTCTTATCATCATAAGGACGTAACTAATTAAGCCTGAACATGGAATTCAGGAATCTTTCTCTTGCTGGACTGAAAGCTTCATGGGATGTAGTAGCCTTACTAGGCTGTCTTAGAAAGATACATCTAATTATTTTACTTCCACCTTGGTGTGTCGGTCCCAACACCAAACGCCAAAAAGGTATAATAAACCTGATGGAACACTTTAAAAAAAAAAAGATTGTTCTCATAAGCACATTCATTTTTATTTCACTCGTAAAGGGCTACTGATGATGCCTCAATAAAAAAGATATTTCTAATTGAGCCTGAACTATTACAGAAGACCTGAATTGCTATTGCCTACAGTTCATTCCTTCCCAGTGACAGCCAACAGCAGCAGTTTTCAAGGTAAGAACATCCATCCCTTTCAGTCATAGCTCATATTGTGATGTGGCTGTCCACTGATGGCTCCCCCCAGAGATATTTGTCTAGAAGAACAAAATATTGAACCAAAAAAGCATTCTCTTCCTTAAAACTGGGCAGGTGTGAATACTAGCTTTTGCAGGGAAATCCATGTCTAACATTTCTGATTTTTAATGCCACCTTTTAGAGTACAAATGTATATATAAAGTAGTTTAATATATATGATAGTAAGTTAAATAGTTCATAGCTCATGTAGTTTTGTAATGTGGAAGTGTGGAAACTACAGAGGCACCTGACTACTGAAATTGCTCTTACATTAGCTTAGGGAATAGAACAATAGCTCCTATGAAAACCAGACTCAGAAGGAAAATAACTTTGGGGTTTTTTCCCCCTATTTGATTCATAGATTCATAGGTTCTAGGACTGGAAGGGACCTCGAGAGGTCATCGAGTCCAGTCCCCTGCCCGCATGGCAGGACCAAATACTGTCTAGACCATCCCTGATAGACATTTATCTAACCTACTCTTAAATATCTCCAGAGATGGAGATTCCACAACCTCTTAGGCAATTTATTCCAGTGTTTAACCACCCTGACAGTTAGGAACTTTTTCCTAATGTCCAACCTAAACCTCCCTTGCTGCAGTTTAAGCCCATTGCTTCTTGTTCTATCCTTAGAGGCTAAGATGAACAAGTTTTCTCCCTCCTCCTTATGACACCCTTTTAGATACCTGAAAACTGCTATCATGTCCCCTCTCAGTCTTCTCTTTTCCAACTAAACAAACCCAATTCTTTCAGCCTTCCTTCATAGGTCATGTTCTCTAGACCTTTAATCATTCTTGTTGCGCTTCTCTGGACCGTCTCCAATTTCTCCACATCTTTCTTGAAATGCGGTGCCCAGAACTGGATACAATACTCCAGTTGAGGCCTAACCAGCGCAGAGTAGAGCAAAAGAATGACTTCTCGTGTCTTGCTCGCAACACACCTGTTAATGCATCCCAGAATCATGTTTGCTTTTTTTGCAACAGCATAACACTGTTGACTCATATTTAGCTTGTGGTCCACTATAACCCCTAGATCCCTTTCTGCCGTACTCCTTCTTAGACAAAAGTAACAGAGGGTCCTGTGGCACCTTTAAGACTAACAGAAGTATTGGGAGCATAAGCTTTCGTGGGTAAGAACCTCACTTCTTCAGATGCAAGTAATGGAAATCTCCAGAGGCAGGTATAAATCAGCATGGAGATAACGAGGTTAGTTCAATCAGGGAGGGTGAGGTGCTCTGCTAGCAGTTGATGTGTGAACACCAAGGGAGGAGAAACTGCTTCTGTAGTTGGATAGCCATTCACAGTCTTTGTTTAATCCTGATCTGATGGTGTCAAATTTGCAAATGAACTGGAGCTCAGCAGTTTCTCTTTGGAGTCTGGTCCTGAAGTTTTTTTGCTGTAAGATGGCTACCTTTACATCTGCTATTGTGTGGCCAGGGAGGTTGAAGTGTTCTCCTACAGGTTTTTGTATATTGCCATTCCTGATATCTGACTTGTGTCCATTTATCCTCTTGCGTAGTGACTGTCCAGTTTGGCCAATGTACATAGCAGAGGGGCATTGCTGGCATATGGCATATGGCATATCCTTCTTAGACTGTCTCTTCCCATTCTGTATATGTGAAACTGATTGTTCCTTCCTAAGTGGAGCACTTTGCATTTGTCTTTATTACCTCAGACCATTTCTCCAATTTGTCCAGATCATTTTGAATTATGACCCTATCCTCCAAAGCAGTTGCAATCCCTCCCAGTTTGGTATCATCTGCAAACTTAATAAGCGTACTTTCTATGCCAATATCTAAGTCATTGATGAAGACATTGAACAGAGTCAATCCCAAAACAGACCCCTGCGGAACCCCACTTGTTATACCTTTCCAGCAGGATTGGGAACCATTAATAACTACTCTCTGAGTAGGGTTATCCAGCCAGTTATGCACCCACTTTAGAGTAGCCCCAACTAAGTTGTATTTGCCTAGTTTATTGATAAGAATATCATGCGAGACCGTATCAAATGCCTTACTAAATTTGCACTGAAATCAAATGTAATTCATGTAATTACACAAAACTTTTACTACAATATTTTTGCTATTGGATTATGCTCTGTTTATGGCTTCAATAACATTTTACTTTCTTCTTTATATTGAAATCTTCAAATTTCTATACTTCCATAATCCTACTGAGTGCTTAAGAAGGACTTTATTACTTAATTGCATTAGCATTGCAAATGCCATTCCCCAGCACAATGTGTTAAAAAGGAAATTTTAAAGGAACACATTAAGCCACACAATGTAAACAAGAGGCTCTTACTGACTCAGTTGTGGAAAAATTTCCTTGTGACACTTCTTACTGAAAAGTGCTTGAGTATAGTGCAGTTAATGGTACCAGAGCTCCTGGCCTTAGACAATTCTCCAATACTCTGCATTTTGCAAGTATTTATTTTTGCTCCTGGAGCAATTTCATAAGTTAAAAACATTGGTACAGTTGTTTGCACAGTCACTGAAGAAAAGTCATCAAATATACAAAAACAAAGACATAATTCTTGTTTTTTTTCCTCCCAAATATCTTTGATTTGACAATTAAGTGCTCCCAAATTATACTGCCTGTTCTATCTGAGATCAAGATTATGAGTAGAGACCAACATTTTCAATGAGAGCTGCAAATGCTCAACACTTCTAAAAATCAGGCTATAAAGCCAGGTGCCTAAATAGTCACTTAAATGTATGAATTTGAGGCATTTAATTTGCAAATTTTGGCCCAGTTATTTAAAGTTGAAAAATTGTAGTGGATGCCTAAATGAAAGACATCAACACTTAGCAGATAGCAGAATTTTTTTGCATAAATGTACTAAAGAAATGCCACTGCCAGATGCAAATGGGTCACATATTAGTATCCTGTATTTCTTTAAAATGTTAATATTTCAGCCCTAGATGCTCCCAGAACTGATGCAGGAAAAAATAATAATTGCAACCATTTTGATATCATGTTGTGATGCTGGCAGATCAGGTGCCAGCTCATTCCAAGGCCCCAGGCCTCACTAAACACTTTCAAATGCATAGCTGGAAACCAGTCTTGCTTACCTGTGTGATAGTAGATGTTAAATTAATAAACCTTTAGTTCATTACAGGATTGACTACCAACATTGTATTTGTCGTGAGCTCTGAAGTACAAATTGACCTGGTCTCTTGGGACTGGAAGCAACCTGAATATTTTGTGATCTGTGGTGCAAGTGCCCATTTATCACATAGTCCAGCTGGAGTGTCTAAAGGGACTGTCTGTGACTCCATTATAAGACTACTGTATTACTTTGGGAGTTCACATTTGTTACGAGGTTGGTGAAATCTAATTATAGAACATACAAGCAGTTTGGGGTGTCTGCCCTGCTTTTTGACAGCGTGCTCTGAGGTTGGCACTCTCAGTCAGGAGCACTCCACAGGGTGACACATGGAAAATGCATTACAGCTTGAAAGGACAAACTCGATAGTCAGCAGTCCAGAGTCTAATGAGATTAGCCCTTGCAATTCCAGTAGGTGCAGAACACAGAGTAATCTCTAATTGTGTTTACTGACGAAAGGGTCTATTATTGTCTTCTCAGTGCATTGGGAAGTTCTGGGTGCAACTGTCTCCTGCACTGAGAGAAAATTAGATGCCCAATACACTCCTCCAAAATAGTAAAGAAATTATGAATCAAGCTCATTTCATTCATCTGTTCATTCATCCAAGGATGGCAGTTACCCTGATTCTGGCCTTACCCCAAACCCTTTGATTATTTTAAATGACTCTGAGGTACCCAGAATGTATGTCTTTGGACACAACAAGGCTCAGTGATAATATCTGACTATATTTTCCTCTAGCTTCACCTCTGGCTCAAATTCCCTTAGCCGGAAGTCACAGTATAGACATTAGACATGCACAAACCCATCAAACATTGCAACCTGTACACAAGAAAATACTTCCAGAAAGACCGATTAGTGTTTGTGATGCACTCTGACACTATAGCAATCTATTATAACACCAAAGAAAAACCCATTAATTCGGTCTTCTGAGCAAGGTGTGAACAACGAGCAGCTAATAAGGCCTGTGGTCACACAATGAACAATGAGGACAAAACACAATGTTGCATAGTTCTTCATTAAGTGAACACCATCCATCCTATGTGCTGGAGGAGGCAGGAGTCCTGTTCACTCACAGGGATTATCTGAAATTAGTTTTTCAATTAATAGTCACTAGTTGAATAAATCCCTAAGGAGACCTCACTGTACCCTATGCTATACTATACAAATAAATATGGCAAAAGCTGTAAAAACAGCGAGACAAAGGTTGCCCTTGGTGTATGAAAGGGAACCCATTATCTGTGAAAACCTTTTATTTACTAATTGCAATCTCAAACCACTACACATTCTTTTTAACCAAAATAAAATAAAGATAATTATCTGAAAGAGAAATGGGAGTACACTGTGATTTGAACAATTGTAGGCTCCTCTCGAGTTACAATGTAAAGCTGAACAGGCAGGATTTATGTCACCCTGTTGCTCTCACAAAGAAAGCGTCACATTAGCATACGCCACACAGTATCTGAAGAGATAAACAATAGAACAACTACCTACATGCTCTGTTATCGGGAGCATTGTAGTTTAATGGTGTACAAATGAATGTGAGGCTAAATTCTGCATGTCTGTGCTATAAAGGCCACCCAGTTCTACTTGTGTCCTGGCAGCATCAGGGACTCCAGTGAGCTGTGACTAGGACCCATCCTTTCTGTTGACAGGGGTTGAAATCTCCCTCTCCACCCACATCTGCCTGCTGGATATTGTAATGCTCACTTATAGTAATCCAAGGACGTATACAGCACTGTTCATTACAGTATCGAGGAAGAACGTAGGCTGTTCAGTGTCTCTCTCTCTCTCTTTTTGGTGGGGGGATAAGTTTCTCCTCAGCTCACCTGGCCGACAGCTCTGAGGCTGAGCTTTCCTTCCCCCCACCACACACAGCAAGGCCCCAGTCCAGCAAAGCATTTAAGCTCTTGCTTAATTTTAAGTACACGGGTAGTCCCCTGCTGTCAGTGGGACTATGTACATACATAAAATTAAACATATGCCAAGTGCCTTGCTGGATTGGAGCCCTGTAACAGGGCAGCTGCCTTCTGAGCTCCCCCTCGAGGCCAGAGGTCACTCTGCGGTGCCCTGACTCTGTTTCCCCTCTTCAGTGCTCCTGAACTCCACACCTTCTGGCTCACCCAGTAACTGCCCTCCAGGGTGTCTGATTTCATTAACACAAAATTCCAAAAACAAACACCAAAACTCTTCCACCCAGCCTTAAAACTGGGCACAACCCCTCGTGCCTGAGATACTGTCCTCTCCTGGTTTCTAAGCACCTGGAGAAGCTTCAGGGCCTGGCCTGCCTTCTTTGCCTTCTTTCCAAAGGGAACAGAGAACCCGCAGCTGGGTCTTCTTGCCCAGCCGCAACTCCCTTCCTAGAGCTTCACTTTTCCTTGACTAACCACAGGCTTCTGTTTAATACCTTCCCAGAGTCTCAGTTTAGTCACATGACTTGCCGAATTCTCTCCACCTGAGGAATCAAATTAGCTATGTCACAGGTCGGCTGGGACTTATCTCCCTTCATAAGGGCCAGCCACCCTGGGATGGGCCTAGATACAAATGTGTTGGTTTTTTAATGTCGGGTCTCCAGTTCCAACACTCCTCTCCTTCTCTCTGGGGATTACTGTATCCTTCCTAGCTCCAAGTGGAGAAGAGGGTTAGGGACAGGACCAAGATCAAGGTTGAGCTGCTTGGTGGAGGGCATAGGGTATTCAGTTGTATAACTGCCCTACAGTCCCTTGAGCAGCTCTGCACCTCCCTCCGAAGGAATATCCCCTCCATCAACCCTTGCACATCAAGCTAACCATCCCTCAAACTCAGGACCCCCCTGAAGAGGCTGCGTACACAGCCATCCATTCCAATCACATAAAAGGGGCTCCGGATTTTGCCCAGGAACAGCATTCTAGGATTAACTGGAAAACACTGCACTTTAACCTCCCACACTGGCCACCACAGAGAGTACATAAATGTTAACTAAACAGAAAATTGAGGTAACTGCATCTCTTCTATTCTAGTCACTTTGGAGTTATGTTACAAACTGAAATCATCCAATTACTTGGTTTTATAGGATAATCAGAATCAAATTAAGACTCATGAAGTTTGCAAATCAGGGATTACCCGTTTAGTCTTTTGGCGAATGTTCATTCAAGAAACAGTCTGATGCCTACAATTTTGTAACAAGATATGCAGAATATGCATTCTCTGCCTTAAAATCCCCTCTAGGAAACTGGGGCAAATTTCACCTCTGTGAGTACAATCTGCACCCCCTATGACCAGCAAGGACAGTTGTGGTGAAGAGAAAACTATCACCTCCCTCACCTACCCCTGTGAATAGCTTTACATCAGCCCAGGGGAATCTCAACTGATGGACCCTGTCAGGAGATCACTGAAAGAGTCCATCTCCCAGCTGCCAGGCCCTGTTACCTCTCCATCAGACCTACTCCCATTGGGGGCTGTGCTGGCTGGCTTCAGGAGAATTATAGCATCCCACTCCAGTCAGATGTACCATCGCTGGGTGTCTACCATCTGTGAATCTAACCCTTGCTTAGCCCATTGTCAGAGAAAACCTATGTTAAGATGGAGCTAAGGCTGAGAATAGAATCAGTAATTTAGGGTAAAATACAATATAGGGTTGTTGTAATTATTACCTAAACAAACAAGTCCAGGAACTCTAGAGTTAATATTAACGTTAAAAGAAAGTTAAACATGTTAAGGTATAGAAATTGATGGATTTATTGGAAATTCTCAGAAAATTCATTCTTTACTTAAAAAGCAAGCGCTGTAATTTTGGAAAGGATGTATTGCATTCTTCATATGTAACAGAACTGTTGAATCTCAGATTTAAATGCAAAACATTTCAATACTACCTAAATACTCAGAATATTTGTAAAGAATAAGCAATTGTAAACAAAAGTGGGTTTTGGCTGTACTAAAGGAGACCTGAAAAATCAAACTCTTTCTAATACGCCTCTACTATAACCAGAAAGCAATCAATCAGTGACTACTCATTCAGGCCCTGATTCAGCAAAGCACTTACGCACATGCTTAAGTTGATCCCTATTCAGCACAATACTTAAGCACATCCTTAACTTTAAACATGTGTTTAAGTCCTGTTGAGATCATTGGGACTTAAACACATGTTTAAATGCATTGCTGAATCTGGGTCTAAATCAGCAGTCTTCAAAATCCTAAATGGAATGATGCAAGTTTTGTAGAAAATCCATTAGTCAGCTCTCCACACACTGTAAATCATTTTAAACATTTGATAATCAGCTGCTGATAGAAATACAATGGCTTTCATTACCTTAATATACAGATATATCAAAAACACAGGAGCATTCAACATTCTTTAAATCATGTCACTTTTTACCCACTGTTAATCTAGTTCAGTGGTTCCCAAACTTGTTCTGCCGCTTGTGCAGGGAAAGCCCCTGGTGGGGCGGGCCGGTTTGTTTACCTGCCACGTCCGCAGGTTCGGCGATCGCGGCTCCCAGTGGCCGCGGTTCGCTGCTCCAGGCCAATGGGAACTGCTGGAAGTGGTACGGGCCGAGGGACGTACTGGCCGCCGCTTCCAGCAGCTCCCATTGGCCTGGAGCAGTGAACCGGGGCCACCGGGAGCCGCGATCGGCCGAACCTGCAGACGCGGCAGGTAAACAAACCGGCCCAGCCCGCCAGGGGCTTTCCCTGCACAAGCGGCGGAACAAGTTTGGGAACCACTGATTTAGTTGTCATTTTTCCGTGGCTTCAACTCCATGTTTAAAACTATTTTTTCCTCTGACTTCAATAATTAAAATTGAATATAAGCAGAGCAGGTGCTAGGCATTAGCAGACTAAGGCCTGGTCTACACTACACAGTTAGGTCGACATAAGGCCTTGTCCCACTGATGTAAGTGCCCTACTATACCAACATAATAACTCCACCTCCACAAGAGGCATAGGGCTTATGTCGGTGTAGTTAAGGTGTCAGCTGTTGGCTCTCTTGTCAATTTCAGAGCCAAGAAGCTCAGGGGGCTGACCCCCACCCCCACTGGGGAATGGGAAGGCGAGAAGCCTGGGTGATTGGCCCTGCACCCAACTGGGAGTTGGGAGCCCAGGAGGCAGCTGGGCTCCCAGCAGGGAGCTGCGTGGAGCTGAGAGCCCTGGTTCTCTGCCCCCCACACTGCCCCTCTCAGTAGGTGGAAGCACTCCTGGTGAGGACACATGCCACCAACAGAGGGAAGGAAGTGTGGGCATCAGCCACCACATTAATTACCTAACATAGGTCGATTTAAGTCTGTAGTGTAGACAGGTCTTAAGCAATTGCTTAGGGCCCCAACCAGTTCAAGGGCCCCCCTATTTGCTTTTAGTATAATACTTTGCCTATTTTAGTATTGAGGGGAATATTCCTGCATAGGGCCCCAATGGGCTATCAACGGCACTGAAATAAGCAACATAAAAAAAAATTATTACCTTAAAAAACAGTCACCTAGATCATTTTATAATTATTGAAATTCAGTAAATTCTCTTGCCATTTTTCCCCCCCATTTGCCCTGCTTCCTTTTTCTCTTTTCCCCTCTCTTAACTATACATGATTACAACACTTTTTTTGTGTTGCTATATTATACAATGCCTGCAGCTGGAAAGTCAAGGCACTTTAGAACAACCACCCAGCAAATAGTACATGATTATGTTTTGTTTGTTTAATAGCAGGCTGCCAAAAAGAGTTGTGGGATTAAACTTCAACCTTTTGCCACTCTCTGATTCACACAGATTCACACATTTTCATCAGGTTTTCTTGTTAAAAAGAGGTTAGCATTGCCCCTGCAATACAAGTAATAAACTGTATGCACCTGAACACCCTCTACAAATATGTAATTTAATAATGTTATCGCTTTTATGTTAGAAGGTTACAAAGAAATAACATCTCTTCCTAACTATCTTCTGGTCATCCTAACATCCACTTATGAATATCTAACTTTTTCTAATAATTGAAATGTTCATTTTAAACCTTGAAACCAAGAAGGGTTCCTCAGGACCTATTGCGGGGGGGAGGTCCTGGTTCATGGTTTTGAGTAGAAACCAGGCACAATGAAGTCTTGGCTGAATAAATGAAAAGGGTTTGCAAGGAACCATTAACTGAAATATTTTGACTTTGAAGCACTTGCATCTATGTATATAGTCATAACACCTGGGAGCAAATCCTTTAGAGTTTAGCTCTTGCTGAATCGATGCAGTTTCTACAGTGGTTTCTACAGTGGTTTCTACCTAATGTGAATAGGAAGCTACAAAAGAATTGCAGCTATGCCAGCTGGCTGGTCCTCCAGACTCTCCCCCACAATGCAGTGGCTTACATTTGGAAGTCACCCAGATCCTCCTGTCTTCTTCGAACAACAGTCTGAGGCTCTAGGAGTCCAGACCAACATGAGAAATTATGTCTTCATCAATATGATTCAGGAGACTTCATCCTGCTTACAACATGTGGAAATGCAAACTATCCTATTCCACAGCACTCTTAACATAGCTTAGCAGGGGTAGTTCAATGATTAGAAAAAGGAAAGTTACTCTTTGATTATTCCTTTCATCATTAACATTCCTTCTCCCACCTCGCCAGTAAGAATAATCATTCTCTTCTACCCAAGTCCACTTTCTTTTCAGACTTGATGGCCGCTGACTCGATAGCTATGATGCCTGTTCCATAGATAGGTGACCTGGTGGCCAGACCTTTCCAACAGACCATCACTTCTAGGTGTGTCGATTTCACTGCCCATTATTTTTCTCTTATCCAGTCCCATGACTCTTCAAAGGACATGTTCCTTGTTTTTAAAGTATTCACAGATTCCCATCTTAAACAACAGAGAAAGTCTCTTTCAAGCCACTGCATTTTAAGGCGGTGTTAAATTGTACTAAGATCTGCTGGATAGGTAAGAGAACTGAGCTCCTACTTTATTAAAAACACACATACACATATCTTCAGGGTGTTTTGTTTTTTTGTTTACTGAGAAGATAAAATCTGGCAATGATGGAGATCTGTCGTGAACATGGATTTCCACATCAACAAACTTCTCATTTTCCCCACTCTGTCTGACTCTCTCCATGACAGAATGCTTTATTCCCTGGAAGTTAAACATCTATTCTAATTTTATTTATCTGTTTCACATATGTTCAGAAAGGCTTAACATTTGTGCATCTTTTTTGTGAATGCCAAAAGGACTACCACTGCCTGAAGCATAGAGGACTTCATTTTACTCATCTATGATCACGTTTATTGTCAGCATTCCAACAGTAATAATGGTCCCCTCTGCTGTGAGGAATCATGGGCCTTGAACCCCGCCTCCTTGGTCTCCAAGCAGTGTTCAGACCACAGCCACCACCCAAACCACTGGAGAAGGGGAGCTAATGTAGATCTAGCTACAAAGGGCCTTGCCCATGAGGCTCCGGATTGGGAGCGACATCCAGTCCCACCAACTGTCTGGGAAGCTCTACTTAAAACCAGAAAGAGGCACAAGAAGTTGTCTGAGTTACTAGGTGAATCCTTGGCCGTCTGCTACTATTGACCTTGCCTACTTGCCTGAGCCCTGCCTTCCCACCTTGTTCCTGCTTCCTGCTATCCTGACTTTCTCCAGGTCCCTGTTGCTACATCCTACCCATGACACTGATTCCAGCTTTGACCCCTGGCTTGGCACCTGACTGTGTCTCTGGCTCTGACATTAGGCTTGGCATCTGACTCTGACCCCAGCTCTGGTTCCAGGTGCCTGACTCTAACCACTAGACCTGATCACCATGCCCTGCTCCCTGTACCCCCAGCCTTAAAGTCAAGTACTCTATTAAATCTACTCTGTTTTAAAAGCTCAGTTAGGTTATCTTAAGACTACACTACATACTTATGAAGCCAAATATCAAGAGCTCCCAACTGACCTTAAACTGTCTGCCCCAGATACAGACATGTGACTATCACTGATTCAATGGGAGATGTATGTGTGCAGACATCTATGGGGAGAATTTGCTTCTTTGATTCTGTGACTAGTAGTGGTAGGAATACACTTAATACATAATAGCAGCATTCCTCATTTGCTGACAGAGCCATAGGTATACACAGAAAGAATGTTAAATGTGGCATAAAAGGATTGGAAAAAATCTAGAGAAAAAATGGAAAATGAAAGGGAGAGGGACATGGGAATGAGTCATGTCTGACCTTATATGTTACCGAAGCACCTATCTACACAGTACGTCTTTCATTCTCATACATGACATCCTCAAAAGGTGAACTTCTGAATTACAACAGTAAAATTGAAATTTTCCTGGAATTGCATGATTGAGTGTAATTCAATCATATACAAGAAACCAAAATATGAAAATGAAGCCCAGGGTCTGATTCTACTGAGAATGTGCTATTAAAAAAGGATTGATTACATATGCTGTAATGAGAACAGTCGTCAGCCTAAAAGCATCAAATGTAAAAAAAAAAGTGCATCCCTTATTATTCCCAGTAAACCTAAACACTTCCTTCCTGCTTCTTTGTACTCATCAGTGAATAGTTTGAGACTTTTTTCTGAAGAAAGAATAAAATTTCTTAAACACTGAACAACTTACCAAAAGTAGCATGTGATCATATAATGAAAGGCTATATCCTAATATATATGCGGAATGGAGCTGAATTAAGGTTGTATGTGAAATCTTAATTAGGCTGACAACCTTTTCAAAATGCAAAAACCAGATACATGCAAAAGCCCCTCCCCCTCTGTGGCCCCACCCCCTGCTCCTCCTCTTCCCCATGAGACCCCATGACCAGGCCAGAAGCCGGAGCCAGGCAGCGATAAGAACCGCCCACGGCGCCCGGCCACTGTGGGGAGCCCCAGACTCTCCACCTGCCCTGGGCAGGGGGCTGGTGTGCCCACAAGCAGCCCCCAGGCTGTCCCCGTCTCCCAGGGCACACCACCCAGGGCAGGTGGAGGGTCTGGGGCTCCCTACAGCAGCCTGGGCTCCATGGGTGGCTCTTACTACTGCCTGGCTCCAGCTTCTGGCCTGGTCAGGGGCAAGGCCTTAGGGAGAAGAGGAGGAGGAGAGGGAGGGGCCTTGTGGTGAGGGGAGCCTAAAGCCCACCTCAGCCTTTCCCCCACCAGAAAAAGGCTGGTGCCACCCCTGAGCCTCGGGCAGTCATGGAGCGATGCTGCAGGGAATCCAGGACAAATGCCATCCCAGTGTCATTCAGCCTGGGACTAGGACATTTTGGGACTGTCCTGCCCAATTAGTCTGAATTCTGTCATTGATTAACTTTTGGGTGCTTTACTTTGCAATCTAGATATCATTCCTTTACTGTAGGGTTTATTTTGTTTGTTTTTTAACATATTATTCACATTATGGTAGTGCTTATAAATCCCAGCTAGGATTAGAGCCTAATCCATAATTAGGGCCTTACCATATTCACGGCCATGAAAAACGAGTCACGGACCATGAAATCTGGTCTTCCACCCCACCCCCCATAAAATCTGGTCTTGTGTGTGCTTTTACACTATACTATACAGAATTCATGGGGGAGACCAGCGTTTCTCAAATTGGGGGGCCCGACCCAAAAGGGAGTTGCACAGGGGTCACAAAGTTATTGGGGTGGGGGTCGCAGTTTTGCCACCCTTACTTCTGTGCTGCCTTCAGAGCTGGGCAGCCGGAGAGCAGCGGCTGTTAGCCGGGCGCCCAGCTCTGAAGGCAGTGCCCCGCCAGCAGAAGCATAGAAGTAAGGGTGGCAATGTCATACCATGCCACCCTTACTTCTGTGCTGCTGCCTTCAGAGCTGGGCAGCCGGAGAGTGGCAGCTGCTGACTAAGGGCCCAGCTCTGCAAGCAGCAGTGCAGAAGTAAGGGTGGCAATACCATACCATGCCATCCTTACTTTTGTGCTGCTGCTGGTGGCGCTTCTGCCTTCAGAGCTGGGCTCCCAGCCAGCAGCTGCCGCTCTCCAAAATGGACCATGAATTTGGTAGGCAGGCCGGCTCTGGTTTTGTGGCCGCCCCATGCAAAAAAAAAAAAAAACGCGGAGGCCAGAACAGCAAAGCAAAAAAAAAAAAAACCTGCGGCGCGGCCGGAGCCAGGGTGCAGATGTGGGAGGGAGCGGGGGGAGAGAGAGAAGGGGGGCGGCCAGGGCTTCAGCGGGGCACTGCCACGCAGCCCCTCCCACCATGCCCCCTGCCGGGAGGGCTACGCACCACTCCGGTCGGCTGGGAGGGAAGGACGCAGGCTGCCCTGCCGGGCTTGCTGCAAGGCGCTCCCGTCCTCCACGCCGTTGCCCCCTACAGGGCAGCCGGAGCGGAACAAAAAAAAAAAAAAAAAGCGTCCGTGCCGCCTTAGGATTGGGCGGAATGCCACCTCCTACAAGCTGCCGCCCCAAGCACCAGCTTGCTCGACTGGTGCCTGGAGCCGGCCCTGTTGGTAGGGCCCTATCCATAATAAATCAAGACATATTTCCTGCCCCAAAGAATTTACAATCCAAGGTGCTGATCCTGCAGACACTAACACTCAATGGGACTGCTCACATGCATGAAGTTATACATGTGCATAAGTGTTTACAGGATCTGGCCTAAACAGGCAAGACACACAAAAGGTGGGAGATAACAAGGTTTTTTATTCCCACTTTACAGGCAAGAACTGCTGCAGACACAGATAACGTGAGTTGCCCAAGGTCACGAAGGAAGTCTGTGACCAGACCCAGAATTTGAATCCACAGCTCCTTTCAATGCCTTAACCATAAGACTCTCCTTTTTCTCTGGTGTGAATCAGGAGTAACACTGATTAAAATAATGGCGTTAAATTAGTGAGGACCATATGAGGCCTATAAACCCAACATTAACAATCTGAACTAAAATAGAATGACATACAACATGTCTCAAATACATCATAAAAAAGCCAATGTCCTTCCAACTCCTCATAAAAACATGTTATTTTGTTAATGTCACACAAAACGGTTGAAACATTTTCAAAATGAGAAATACTTAAATCATTTTGAAATGCATCTAATATTAAATTACTTCCTGCTTAATTGGTTACCCACACAATTTATAGATCATAATATATGCTATTTTAATATTCAAAAACAAATAAGAAAGGTCCAATTAGCCCATAACTTGGCTGTACACATTTTAAACGATGAATCACTATTTCAAGCCTTTTTCTTCACACATTGAAACTTGCATTCATAAATTCACATTAAGCAGTTAATGGAACAGAATAGAGGTTGCTATGGCAACAGCGTGATGTGTCCTATCACTTAAGTGAGAAAATGAACACTAGTAATTATCACCAAGCAAATGGTATTTTTGCCTTTTGTATATGGTATCTTTTCAACGTTCAGCTCAGTTAATAAACGGGTTTGAGATTTCTTTGTACACCTGAAATGTGAAAGGTGACAAATGTTTATTTACTCAAACCATGATAAAAATGCTTGAGAATTTCCCACTGAGGCTAAATCTATATAATTTTATGTTTGCAACTAGTAGTTTCAGCAAAGTTATGATGACTACAGAAACCTAGAACCCAGAGTTCAGCAACCCTTACTACAAGGCAATAAATACAGCTAACAAAGCACCATGAAATGAAACACACCCTGTCTCTCAATTTTTTTTCAACTACTAAATTAATATTTTCATGGACACAAAATCTAAATGGCAATTAAAAAAAAAAACACAGCCTCAACCTCTCCTGTTAATATCCCACCAAATGGATTCGGAATTGCAACCAGTGTAACAGTGATATATTCCCAGTATTTACTGCCAAAATCCTAATGAGTTGTTATTTACCCTCACATTTCACTTCTCCAAAAGTCCCTTATATCTAACGCCATCACTTAGCTTATTCAAATGGATAGTAACAAAACTAAAGTTGAACTTTAAACAAAACATACAATTATTTGAAATCTTAGCTATAACAGTAAAATGTATTTTAAAAGTAAACAATTCTTTTTGTTTTCACATCTGCCAAGAGCTGCATTCAGATTTTTCACCCAGCAACAGCTGACAATTTAACTAATACCTAAAGCTAAACTTCCTTCATTACAGAGCTGTAAGTGTTGACCATGTTAATAATTATTGCAAGAGGCACAAAGAAAGCCTGAATAAAGATCTCGTCAAATGAGGAAACCCTTTTTGTTATACTTTTTTAATGTTTAAACCTACCATTTATTCAATTAATAATTGAGGTTATGAAACATTTTTTTTTACTTAATCATTTTTTTAAAAATCTGTTCACATTTCAACTGGACAATTTTAATTTCAAAGCTTTCCCCTTTGGCTTGACTTTTCTGGGAGTCTAGACACATGGGATCTATACCCCACTCTTCCACAATCTACTTGTGTGACTGTGGGCAATTTGATTATGACCCAATTTTCAAAGGTGCTAAGGACCTGCAGCTACCACTGAATCCAAATCAGACCTTAAGTACTGAGTTCTGTCATTTCTGGAAATGAACCGAATAATGACTCAAGAAAATTTATTCATAGCTCAACAAACAGAAAGGTGTAGCCAAATAATCCGTCTTTTTAAGGTTTTAATACAGTTCGTATCATTGCGGTACCCAAATGCCAAACACATTACAAGTAGCTTTCTAATTACTAATCTTTAGGATAGTGACCTAAATTTACTTATCGGTAGATCAGGGAGAATAATTGAGACCCTACGTCAAATACTGGCTATTGAATTCAGGTTTTATTCAGTTCTGATCTAACTTCAGAGCTACACACCTATAGTGTCATACAGATCTGCCCCTCCTCAATGTGATGTAGTAATTCCTTTGCAGCGTCAGCATTCCAGAAAATACATGTCAAGCCAGGGGGGTTTGGAGGAGGGGTGGGGGGAGTGAGCTTTTTGTTTTGTTTTTAAAGCATTTTAATAGGTACAATATTTCCTCTCAACATCACAGAAATCACTTTGGGCGGGGGGGAGAGAGGGATTGTGGTTGTTAGTCCTACTCTGCCAACTGAAACAGCTTCCAGAATAGTGGCCTCCTTTGCATAAAGTCAATGTACAAGATATGACCAAAACCAAATTGTGAGGCTCTCCTCAAGATAGAACTGAGCTACGACTAGCAGAACACCAGGCACTAGACATTTTGTTGCCCCATACATCCCCGTCAGTTCCCCACTCCCACACACACACAAATAATCCTATTGGATTAAATGGTACTATTCACAGTCTATACAATTTATGCATGTGCATAAGTCTTTGCAGAATCAAGGCCTACATATTATTATTTAAAATTATTCCTCAAATAAAACCACTAGCCTCAATCATTTTCTCTGACGTCCCTCTATTCCACATCCTTGGACTATTTAACTGAATTCAATATTCTAAGTGGTGTCTCAGCAGAACTGTGTAATTAGTGTTCAGGGTCCCACAGCAGGAAACACCATAGTCGGATGTGCCTTGTGTCTACAGCCTCAGTGAGGGTCCTACCTTTGTCTCTGATTTCTGAAAGTCATAGTATAATAGCAGTTATGTAAAGGGTGACCTTTCCTTTTAAGCACAACCATTAAAGCATTCCCAAGGAGTACACAAGCAGCCAGCAGAATGTTTTTAGTGATGTCCTTTTAATAAAATTTGGCTTGGAATTTTGTCCTGTTCATTATACAGAACATAGACTGAAGACAGAAAAAAACAGCACAGCAAAAAAGACATCTCATGAGCTGCAACTCAAGAATGCCCAGGAGGGTTAGAGTCAGCTATAAAAACTGACAAAATGCTCTCTTGATGGTTTCAGTGATCAATGACTCAGGGACTGAGGGGCCTGGGATTGAATTTGGCCCCTGGTGCAAGGTGCTCACCTTTCACACTCTAACAGCTAAGCAATACACATCTTATAAGACTGCGCTATCCCTGAAATCTCTGCTCCTACAAGAAAATTTTTAAAATGGAATGAATCTTAGTATCAGAGGGTTCCATGCAGGCTGGGAATGGCAGCTGATTTTTGAACAGATGGAGAGAGAGAGAGAGTAGACTGAACAGAGTTCAGTGACAGCAGCTGAGAGGGGAGAAACAGGAAAGAGTCAGTGAGGTAGAATTAGTAGGATGCAAACAAAGGGGATGAACAGAACTGCTGAACCAGTTCCCTCTCCTCTGGTTTTCATGGGAGTCATTTATCCTGGAATGCCATGTGGGTCTCTTCCTGAGCATTCTAAATGCCCTCTTGCCCTCCAAACCCCTCGCATGTGTTTGACAACATGCATACAGAGGAAATCAATGGGCGTTCCAAATGTGCAGGAATTACAGGATCAAGCCTTTTTCAGGTCATCAGTGTGGGATTGATCCTTACAGTATATTTTCTAATGTTAGTGTACTTGGGAGTTGTTTCATATCCAGGATAATAATATTTTCTAAGTGCTTTTTTCCTCTATTAATTCCATTAAATCATTCTGTTCCTCTCCAAGAACTGTCAAGTTGCAAGCCCTTAGCTCATTTTCTAGAGACTCAGTCTTGGCCTACACGGTGTTATTTCCTTTCACATCTCCCTCAGAGGGCTAAATTGGCATACTGTGGGGCCATGCGGGTGCCGCTGACTTGAAGGAATATATTGTCCCCAAATGTGAAATAGTTGCATTGGCCAAACCGGACAGTCTCTACGCAAAAGAATTAATGGACACAAATCTGACATCAGGAATCATAATACTCAAAAACCAGTGAGAGAACACTTTAACCTGTCTGGCCATTCTATGACAGACCTGCGGGTGGCTATCTTAAAACAGAAAAACTTCAAAAACAGACTCCAACGAGAGACTGCTGAGCTGGAATTGATATGCAAACTAGACACAATCAACTCAGGATTAAATAAAGACTGGGAATGGCTGAGCCATTACAAACATTGAATCTATCTCCCCTTGTAAGTATTTTCACACTTGCTTCTTATCAAACTGTCTGTACTGAGCTATCTTGATTATCACTTCAAAAGTTTTTTTTCTCTTACTTAATTGGCCTCTCAGAGTTGGTAAGACAACTCCCACCTGTTCATGCTCTCTGTATGTGTGTATATATATCTTCTCAATATATGTTTCACTCTATATGCATCCGAAGAAGTGGGTTGTAGCCCACGAAAGCTTATGCTCTAATAAATTTGTTAGTCTCTAAGGTGCCACAAGTACTCCTGTTCTTTTTGCGGATACAGACTAACACCGCTGCTACTCTGAAACCCGCAGACCAGTGCACTCCTGGCTCCAGTGTGTGCCCAACTACATAGCAGCAACAATCTAATCCACAATGGGAGAATTACTGGCTTATGCCATGGAAAAAGGATTTATCATGGTTATCAAATGAAGCAAAAACTTTCCTGTGAGGTGAGTACACATTTTGGCAATTTCCATTGTATTTTATTTTTAGTCATACCAAAGGAAAGAACACCTATCCATGATCAAATATTTTGTACATAACTAGCAGACAGATTAATTGGAAAGTGGGTCAGATTTACTGAGATTCAGGTGACCAGATTCACTGCATAGTTTCCAGCGGGAAAGGACCTTTCTGGAAAGCTGCCCACAAGACCTTTTCCCATAGAGGGCCTGCAACTGGCTACGGCAGCTGTCAAACTAGACAGGGAAGCAGCTACGGAAAGGAGCTGGATCAGGGCACTTGGGAAATGGGCTTATTCAGCACGTCTTCTGTACAGCTTCAACTGACAGAGCTCCTATGAAGATATGGTCAGTTTTTAAAGCTGCCCATAGACAGCCAGCAGTACTGCAGCCTACTCTCCCCTCCTGCGGTGACGCCACCCATACTCTGGCTTGTGAGTGAATCAAATCCATGTTCAATAGAGGGCCCCCTGTAACCCAGCCCCACTGCAATTCTGTGCAGCCTTACAAGTGTTTTGATCGTGTGTTATTTCCCTAGCTAAAGATGGCATCTTTTTTGCCACTTCTATTTTGCGAGCCGTTTTTCTGTTGCAGCAGTGTTCTGAAGTAAAAAATTAATGTCAACATAGTCAACATAGTTCCATTTTAACTACCAGTTAATACAGAAAGCATCATTCCAATCTATGTTCTTTGTTAGTTTTATTACATTGGCAAAGCTAAATTTTCTTTGCATACAGTCAACTGTATACTTCAGCATTCCATCTATATCACCTCTTTTTTCTTTATACCTATTATTAATTACTTTTGAATATATTTATACAGTTATTCTGAACACAAAAGTCTTTGCAAGAATCAGTCCTTTTTAAACAATCACTGAGTTTAAGAGAATAGAAAATGACAATTTTTTTAAAAAGTAGTGAAATAATGGCAACTGTCTTTGTTCTCATTACTTTTCTTCTAGCTAGTATTCTGCAATAATAAAAGCATTTATCCTTTCAGCAGCCCACGGATAATTAATGCTATATATCATGTGTGAACTAAACTGACAGGGCACACCATCTGAAACCTCTATGAAATGCCTGCAGAGGATCGGCAGACATTGCCTCTAACAGACAAGCCCACATCAAGAGTGTCCTTGAAATTTCAAATATCAACAGAAGGAAGAATTCGGACAGGGTTCAACAATCAAAATGACAAATGATACTTAATTCAATTATTGGTTATTTTGATCCTCCATTTTATTTGATAAAAACAATTCTCAGGAACCATGTTATCTTTTTAAAAAATAATACAACTTCCATTCTTTATTTTGATCAGTATAATCATTTTAAGCAGCTTTTTTTTTTCAATTTAATCATTGACTAAAAACCTGCCTTTTAAGTAATAACAAAGGCCAGCATTCATCGTGAGACAGAATAGAGTCCAGTGTGGGCTCATTAAGATAATACTAAGTAACTACATTTCCGAGTTACGTTAGTCAAATATTACTATTGATGTAAGCACTATTTTGTGTTATGCAAGATGTGGTATGAACCCTAGGGCTAACAATAAATACAAAAATCCACCACTTAGTTCCATCATGGTCATAGGAAATAAGGGTAAGAAACTATCCTGATATTCATTTATGACTTTTCCCAGCCCTAATTATTTGACTGGTATAATTTCAAACCTGAAGACAGGAGAAAAGAATGGGAGACAGTGTAAGCTTGTCCAGTGGGCAGAGAAGGGTTCTGGGAAGACTGGGAGCCAGGATTCCTGGATTCTATTCCTAGCTCCGCCACTGACTTGGTATTTGCCCTTGGGCATGTCTTTAAACCCCTCTGGGACTCAATCTGTAAATTGTGTACAATAATAATACTGTCTTACCTCAGAGGAGCTTGATTGATTAATTATTGTAAAGTGCTTGGAGAGCCTCAGATGAAAAGCTCTAGAGAGTGTGGGTAACTAAATTTAGCGTAAATATATTACAAAGATGGTACTGTTATGTAATGGCTTTCCCCTGAGGATTACCATCATGCAATCATTTTCTATGATTCCTTCCCCCCCACTGGGGAGTGTGGCTGGCGAAAAGGACATAGCTGGGAATAAACTCTGCTGGTTATTGCAGTAGGGATCGTAGGTCTGTCACAAATGGGTACATGCTATTGTTAATAAGGCAGCATACTAGTCAGTAGAAGCAAAACTGTAGGGTATGATGTGAAGCGTACAGGCAGCCAGTCTTCAAGTGGGTAAGGAATATTGAATAGTGATTAAAGAGCCTACGAAATATTATTTGTTTTTCCTTTGTTCAAATATTGCATTATGTTTTGTTCTGTTCGGGGGAGAGAGTGAAAGGTGAGGGAATGAATACAAAATACCTAAGTACATTACAATCAAAAGATAATGTATGAATGATACACTACATCAAAAGGATAAGAGAATAAAGAGTGCATCATAGAAAATAGAGTAGGAACCAATAAATGTAACATAGCCAATGTATGGTATATATAGAATAGTAAAAAAAAACTAGAGAATAACACCATTAAAAACAAAGTCAGAATGAAGAACAATTATATTGTAAAGGTTTATTACATTCCCTGTAAATGATCATAAAACATAAGCTGCTGGTTAGTAGAATGCTAGTACCATGAAGCATTGGGTGGGAAAGGGGGAGAATGGAGTATATTTTATTTGAAATGTCTTAAAGGGTTGAAAAAACATGATGCTCTAGTCAGAGGTAGATCAACTCCTCCCATGCCCACGCCCTTCAGTTTACTGAATATTCAGATCGAGTTAAGCTTTGTGTACATAAATGTGTGTTTCCAAAGCTGATTTCTTTATCAAACCTGGATTTGCTGGCTTGTTATACAGTGCCAGTGCTGCAGATACTCTTTTTTCCACCCAAACCTTTTATCTGTAGGCTTGCAGGAACCGTTTCTCTTCAACTTTTAAAGCAAAATAATGTAATTTGCTGTTCCAAAGCTGGCTTGGAAGTTAAGGAGATTTAAGGACTAGATTTTAGGTAAGTAATCGCTATTACGTGACCCTACGATCAGTGGCATTTTAAAACCTAGGCTGCAATTCACATGCTGGGGAAAATTTCTGACTGTATAAACTGTTACTTGTGGACTCCTTCCCCTGGAAAATCAAAATAATTTGGTTGCTCTTGTCTTCTGTGTATTGAGTGATTAAACTAGGGCTACTCAGCAATGAAGTAGATCTAAAATTTGATTCCAAATATAGAGCATCAGCAATATTTCACACAAAAAATAGATTAGAAGAAAAATAATGACCAGATTCACCTATTTCTGGTTTAATGTAATCATCTCATAGTATGCTAAGATATATTCTAGATTTCATCTTTTCACAAAATGTGGGATACAACCTATTTCTCCATACTTAAAAGCAGCAAAATGAAAAATTACAAATAGAGAGGCCAGATTCTGATCTTAGTTAACAATTATAAATCCAGAGTAGCTCCACCTAAGGCAAGGGTGTTACTTTGGACTTACTACAGTGCAATTGAGACCAGAATCTAAATTAGCAAACAGCTAGTACAGGCCCTGCCTCTTCCCATTCTAATATATGACCACGGAAGAAGCTTACTGTTTGCTCTCTAGTTAAACATAAGTAGTTTTCCTTGCATGAATGATTTACAAAATCACAACACTGACCATGATATTTAAATGAGTTTCCACTAAATACACAGTTACACACAATGTATGAACCCCCTCCCCCCACCTTCCTCTACAGTCACCTCCCACCCCCCAAGTGAACTCCCCCTGCTGGAGAGGCCTTCCATTATATTTTCTAGAAAAGGTGATAGGACTGTAATCCATCAAAGCCAAAAAGCTCGTATAAAATAAATTATCTAAACATTTACTTTAAAAGAAAAATCACTGAGAGCTGTCTTTCTGCAGAATGGAGGGACCTATATTTATGTGCACGAGTGGTTTTTACAATGTGTTCTCAAAAATAACAGGAGTACTTGTGGCACCTTAGAGACTAACAAATTTATTAGAGCATAAGCTTTCGTGGGCTACAACCCACTTCTTCTCAGTTGCTCATAAATTGACAGCAAACAAATTAATAGTTCACTTGCTTAAAAGACCTGCATTAAAGGCATTGTTTTATTTAAAAAGTGTTTCATTCAAAGAGAACAGCTGACTGGGATACACTGCTATGAGCATGCATAATATTTTTTTAATTGTCTACCCACTTCAGAATACTCTGTCTGTTTATGCCAGCATAAATATGGATGGGCGATCCTGGGGAACAAAAGCACATGGAAGAACAGAAAGAAGTGCTGCAAAGTAGCCATAACTTCATTTAGAGGAAATTGTAAAGGGCCAGCACTGTCTCTAAAGTCTATTGAGGGCATCTGAAATGTCATCTGATGCAGGTGGATTTTTTGGACACCCTCCGCCCGCCCCAATCGGTTCTCTGTCAGTGGAACTCCTATGGAGTGCCAGCAGGACTTAGAGTTAGTTTGCCTCTGTAAGAATCCCAACAGTGGCAGAAATATCTCCTGTTCTCTGCAGGACTGAATCTCCCTTGAGTGCAATTGGCTTAGTGGTACAAAAGAATATATATTATATTTCCTTACACAAGTTTGCTGGTTTATTCTGAAGAAGAAACCATCAAGATCTTTAACAACATAAAAGACTGTGGTGGGCATAGCTAGGGCCCGGGGTGGTTGTTGGTTTTTTTTCTTCATATGGCACCTGTGAAATGGAAAAAGTTTTCTTGCATATTTGGTAGGGGGATTCCAGAATACAAAATAATGGAATCGTAGAAATGTAGGGCTGGAAGGGACCTTAAGTGGTCATCTAGTCCATTCCCTTGCACTGAGGCAGGACAAAGTATACCCAGACCACCCTGACAGGTGTTTGTCTAACCTGTCTTTAAAAACCTCCAGTGATAGGTATTCCACAACCTCCCTTGGTACCCTATTTCAGTACTTAATATCATTAACTAGTTAGAAATTTTTCCTAATATCTAATTCAAATCTGCCTTGCTGCAGACTAAGCCAACTACTTCTTGCCCTACCTTCAGCGGGTATGGAGAACAATTGATCACCGCCCTCTTTATAACAGCCCTTAACATATTTGACGACTCATCAGGTCCCCCTTCAGTCTTCTTTTCTCAAGACTAAATATTTTTTTAAGCTTTCCTTATGGGTCAGGTATTCTCATCCTTTTGTTGTAGAATGGGCATTTCTGCTCTCACTCACATGGAGATTGTATATTTGTTCTTCCTTTCTCTGTTTTCCTTAATACAAAATAAATCATATACAGTTAAGGTGAGATTTTCAAAAGTGCATTGGCCTACCTCTGTCCCCACCGAAATTGGTGGCAAAACTCCCTTGAAAAGAGAGCAAAGTTAAGTGCTGGAATTGACCTATGATTCGTTCTTTGTGTATGGGAAATATAAATGAAATGTCTATCTGAACTATCCCCAACACTCTTTCTTTGTGCTTTAGTTGGATACCCTCGACAGATGCCTCATTTTGTATATAGATTAATATCCTCTCTGCAAAATCATGGAATATGTGTCCTTAATTACATAATACAGATACAGGTAAGGAGCATGCATTTAGTAAGGCTGCTTAGATATACTGCTGGCATATAGAACAAGGAGTACTTGTGGCACCTTAGAGACTAACAGATGTATTTGAGCATAAGCTTTCGTGGGCTAAAACCTACTTCATCGGCTGCATTATGTAATTAAGGAAAATACAGTAGGAAGATATATATACACAGAGTACATGAAAAAATGGGTGTTGCCATACTAACTATAATGAGAGTAATCAGTTAAGGTGGGCTATTATCAGGAGAAAAAAACTTTTGTAGTGATAATCAGGATGGCCCATTTCCAACAATTGACAAGAAGGTGTGAGTAACAGTAGGGGGGAAAATTAGCATGGGGAAATAGGTTTTACTTTCTGTAATGACCCATCCATTCGCAGTCTTTATTCAAGTCTAATTGAATGGTGTCAAATTTGCAAATTAATTCCAATTCTGCAGTTTCTTGTTGGAGTCTGTTTTTGAAGTATTTTTGTTGGAGTATTGCAACTTTGAGGTCTGTAATCGAGTGACCAGAGAGGTTGAAGTGTTCTCCGACTGGTTTTTGAATGTTATAATTCTTGATGTCTGATTTGTGTCCATTTATTCTTTTGCATAGAGACTGTCCGGTTTCGCCAATGTACATGGCAGAGGGGTATTGCTGGCACATGATAGCATATATCACATTGGTAGATGTGCAGGTGAACGAGCCTCTGATATTGTGGCTGATGAGATTAGATCCTATGATGGCGTCCCCTGAATAGATATGTGGACAGAGTTGGCAACGGGCTTTGTTGCAAGGATAGGTTCCTGGGTTAGTGTTTTTGTTGTGTGGTATGTGGTTGCTGGTGAGTATTTGCTTCAGGTTCGGGGGCTGTCTGTAAGCGAGGACTGGCCTGTCTCCCAAGATCTGTGAGAGTAAGGGATCATCCTTCAGGATAGGTTGTAGATTCTTGATGATGCACTGGAGAGGTTTTAGTTGGGGGCTGAAGGTGATGGCTAGTGGCGTTCTGTTACTTTCTTTGTTGGGCCTGTCCTGGAGTAGGTGACTTCTGGGTACTCTTCTGGCTCTATCAATCTGTTTCTTCACTTCAGCAGGTGGGTATTGTAGTTGTAAGAATGCTTGATAGAGATCTTGTAGGTGTTTGTCTCTGTCTGAAGGGGGTTGGAGCAAATGCAGTTGTATCTTAGAGCTTGGTTGTAGACAATGGACTGTGTGGTGTGGTCTGGATGAAAGCTGGAGGCATGTACGTAAGTATAGCGATCAGTAGGTTTCCGGTATAGAGTGGTGTTTATGTGACCATCGCTTATTAGCACTGTAGTGTCCAGGAAGTGGACCTCTTGTGTGGACTGGTCCAGGCTGAGGTTGATGGTGGGATGGAAATTGTTGAAATCATGGTGGAATTCCTCAAGGGCTTCTTTTCCATGGATCCAGATGATAAAGATGTCATCAATGTAGCGTAAGTAGAGTAGGGGCATTAGGGGGACAAGAGCTGAGGAAGCGTTGTTCTAAGTCAGCCATAAAAATGTTGGCAAACTGTGGGGCCATGCGGGTACCCATAGCAGTGCCGCTGACTTGAAGGTATACATTGTCCCCAAAGGTGAAATAGTTGTGGGTGAGGACAAAGTCACAAAGTTCAGTCACCAGGTTTGCCGTGACATTATTGGGGATACTGTTCCTGATAGCTTGTAGTCCATCTTTGTGTGGAATGTTGGTGTAGAGGGCTTCTACATCCATTCTGGCCAGGATGGTGTTTTCTGGAAGATCACCAATGGATTGTAGTTTCCTCAGGAAGTCAGTGGTGTCTCGACGATAGCTAGGAGTGCTGGTAGCGTAGGACCTGAGGAGAGAGTCTACATAGCCAGACAGTCCTGCTGTCAGGGTGCCAATGAGTGAGATGATGGGGTGTCCAGGATTTCCAGGTTTATGGATCTTGGGTAGCAGATAGTATACCCCTGATCGGGGTTGTAGGGGTGTGTCTGTGCAGATTTGTTCTTGTGCTTTTTCAGGTAGTTTCTTTTGGTAACCCTCAGTGGGATCAGAGGGTAAAGGCCCATAGAATGTGGTGTTAGAGAGCTGCCTAGCAGCCTCTTGTTTATATTCCGACCTATTCATGATGACGACAGCACCTCCTTTGTCAGCCTTTTTGATTATGATGTCAGAGTTGTTCCTGAGGCTGTGAATGGCGTTGTGTTCTGCACGGCTGAGGTTATAGGGCAAGTGATGCTGCTTTTCCAGAACTTACAGAAGTTTGAATAAAGCAAGCACTATGTATACCGTATATTTGTATTTCAGTAAGTGCATACTCTTGAGAATTACATCTTTAACTTTTATGAAAAACTCAAGTGCTATCAATGGAGACACTAAAGAGGGAAAGATGTGAAGAGTAATTTATATTTCTACTTTAGTACCACTGAGCCGGCAGAAAGCAGATGGGGGGGAAAGGAGAGGAGTGACGATGCTATCTCCTGGACGTCATCATCAATACAAGTGACACAAAGGCAGTAGGAATTTTTAAAAGTGAATCTTTACACAGATGTTACCTACGTGTTTTCTAAAAAATAAATAAATAAACAAAAATTTAAAAATTCACAATATCTCATTTCATGGAGCATGAGCAATATGATGAATCCTCATGCACAAAAGAAAAATGAATTATTGCTCCCCTAATCTGGGTAAAAATGGCAGCTTTATGGTGGGTCTGACCATCCTGTGCACCCAGATATTCCGAGACTCTCCAAATAAATACATGCACATTTCATTTTCAGGATCCAGAGTACAAAACGTAAAAATAAAATGCCTGTCTGGGATCAAAGACTAGCTGCAAATACATTTGCGTACTACTTGTTTTTCAATGCAGTAATGTTGGTGTCACTAGGTATAGCTACCAGGTAACTCGGGGGAGTGGAAGGCCATAAGTGCCAATGAAACTCCTGCGCTCTGGGTCTAAGTGAACCACAGAACTCCATCTTGTGAACTTTCACCTACTTCTGTGCTAACTGCTTACATGCTGACGCAGGCTGAAGCAGAAATGTACTGGTCAGCTTTTCTAGCAGACAGCTGTAGTTTCGCTCACAAACACAGTAGAGATAAGGAAGGGGGAGGGAGAAGCCTCTACATCTTAGCCTGCGAAGGCCAAAGATAGCAGACGAATGGGAATTTTTCTAACTGTAACTACTCGAGGAGGGAGGGGAAGGAGGGATGGGGGAAAAGTAACAGAACAAAAGCTTACAGAAACTGCTTGGAATATAAAAGGGAAAACTTGCTTATATGTGCTGCGCTTGATTTGAGACATGTTGGTCTCCTAGTGCCTATTCAGAGCTCTTGAATAAAGTTGGATTGCTTCTCCCCTCGGTGTGTTCATTGATGCGAAGCACATCGGGCAACGAACCCCGCTGTTGCCCCCCTCGGGCCCTTTGAGCCGGCAACAGTAATATACTGAGCAGTAGCAGGTAAATCAGGTAATAAGCAGAGTGGATGATTGGATTTACAGCTTCTCTTGTTTGTGTAAAGCATTTTTTCCATCTATGTTTGTGTGAAGGATGTGGAATTGGTCGATAATTGTTGAGGAATACTTATGTTCTATATATTTGGTCTGTTGTAAGGGAGTTACTGAATGAAAACATGAAGTTAATTCAACAAGAGGCTGACTGGAGGTAAGAGACCAATGGCTTCAGATAGCCAGTCATTGGCCAACATCTAAGAGACAATGCAGGAGCCATTCACTCTGAGGTTCTCCCTCCAACACCCTATTGAACTCACCAGATTAGCTTGTCAAGGGGGCGAGTCCCAGGTTGTAACCACAGGAGAAACAAAAATCTTGGAAACCCAAGTCAAAGGGCTTCTGAGGGGATAAAAATGACACTCTTGTGGGAGGGAGCAGTTGTTGAGAGAGAAAAGTGTTAACCTCTTTCTGATTTTTGCTTCTCCCAGAGTTTGCTGATTATTTAACCGAATATAATCATTTTCTCAATATCCCCTTCAAAGAAGAATATTTTTCCTTTTGATGATGGAAACAGTTGCACCGCCTCCAGTTATAATCTCATCAAATTTCACAAGCTACAAAATATTGAAGTTAGTCAGCACTTAGAAGACCTCCTGGGTGAAATCCAGAGTGCCCCAGGATTGGTGCTCATTATTTGCTACGTTACACTCTCAACTCTGAGTCAGTACAGAACCAGGGCTCTAGGCATGACATGAAGGGGCACGATGCTGTTGGAGGTCCTGTTTCCTTACTGAAGCCTAAAACCAAGCCCCTAATTACTAATATTTCTCATAGAAGTAGGGATGTTAACCACATTGTCCTGGCTAGATTCCAACCTGGGAAGTTACATTATGGATATGGGCTGACTAGATTTAATCCTGAGTGGAGCGCAGGAGCTGGTCCAAGAGGTAACTATAGCGGGACCGCTTGGAAATAGTGACCATAATACAATAGTATTCAACATCCCTGTGGTGGGAAGAACACCTCAACTGCCCAACACTGTGGCCTTTAATTTCAAAAGGGGGAACTATACAAAAATGAGGGGGTTAGTTAGACAAAAGTTAAAAGGTACAGTGACTAAAGTGAAATCCCTGCAAGTTGCGTGGGCCCTTTTTAAAGACACCATAATAGAGGCTCAACTTCAATGTATACCCCAAATTAAGAAAAACAGTAAAAGAACTAAAAAAGAGCCACCGTGGCTTAACAACCATGTAAAAGAAGCAGTGAGAGATAAAAAGACTTCCTTTAAAAAGTGGAAGTCAAATCCTAGTGAGGCAAATAGAAAGGAGCACAAACACTGCCAACTTAAGTGCAAGAGTGTAATAAGAAAAGCCAAAGAGGAGTTTGAAGAACGGCTAGCCAAAAACTCCAAAGGTAATAACAAAATGTTTTTTAAGTACATCAGAAGCAGGAAGCCTGCTAAACAACCAGTGGGGCCCCTTGACGATGAAAATACAAAAGGAGCGCTTAAAGATGATAAAGTCATTGCAGAGAAACTAAATGGATTCTTTGCTTCAGTCTTCACGGCTGAGGATGTTAGGGAGATTCCCAAACCTGAGCTGGCTTTTGTAGGTGACAAATCTGAGCAACTGTCACAGATTGAAGTATCACTAGAGGAGGTTTTGGAATTAATTGATAAACTCAACATTAACAAGTCACCGGGACCAGATGGCATTCACCCAAGAGTTCTGAAAGAACTCAAATGTGAAGTTGCGGAACTATTAACTAAGGTTTGTAACCTGTCCTTTAAATCGGCTTCGGTACCCAATGACTGGAAGTTAGCTAATGTAACGCCAATATTTAAAAAGGGCTCTAGGGGTGATCCCGGCAATTACAGACCGGTAAGTCTAACGTCGGTACCGGGCAAATTAGTTGAAACAATAGTAAAGAACAAAATTGTCAGACACATAGAAAAACATAAACTCTTGAGCAATAGTCAACATGGTTTCTGTAAAGGGAAATCGTGTCTTACTAATCTATTAGAGTTCTTTGAAGGGGTCAACAAACATGTGGACAAGGGGGATCCGGTGGACATAGTGTACTTAGATTTCCAGAAAGCCTTTGACAAGGTCCCTCACCAAAGGCTCTTACGTAAATTAATCTGTCATGGGATAAAAGGGAAGGTCCTTTCATGGATTGAGAACTGGTTAAAGGACAGGGAACAAAGGGTAGGAATTAATGGTAAATTCTCAGAATGGAGAGGGGTAACTAGTGGTGTTCCCCAAGGGTCAGTCCTAGGACCAATCCTATTCAATTTATTCATAAATGATCTGGAGAAAGGGGTAAACAGTGAGGTGGCAAAGTTTGCAGATGATACTAAACTACTCAAGATAGTTAAGACCAAAGCAGATTGTGAAGAACTTCAAAAAGATCTCACAAAACTAAGTGATTGGGCAGCAAAATGGCAAATGAAATTTAATGTGGATAAATGTAAAGTCATGCACATTGGAAAAAATAACCCCAACTATACATACAACATGATGGGGGCTAATTTAGCTACAACGAGTCAGGAAAAAGATCTTGGCGTCATCGTGGATAGTTCTCTAAAGATGTCCATGCAGTGTGCAGAGGCGGTCAAAAAAGCAAACAGGATGTTAGGAATCATTAAAAAGGGGATAGAGAATAAGACTGAGAATATATTATTGCCCTTATATAAATCCATGGTACGCCCACATCTCGAATACTGTGTACAGATGTGGTCTCCTCACCTCAAAAAAGATATTCTAGCACTAGAAAAGATTCAGAAAAGAGCAACTAAAATGATTAAGGGTTTAGAGAGGGTCCCATATGAGGAAAGATTAAAGAGGCTAGGACTCTTCAGTTTGGAAAAGAGAAGACTAAGGGGGGACATGATAGAGGTATATAAAATCTTGAGTGATGTTGAGAAAGTGGATAAGGAAAAGTTATTTACTTATTCCCATAATACAAGAACTAGGGGTCACCAAATGAAATTAATAGGCAGCAGGTTTAAAACAAATAAAAGGAAGTTCTTCTTCACGCAGCGCACAGTCAACTTGTGGAACTCCTTACCTGAGGAGGTTGTGAAGGCTAGGACTATAACAATGTTTAAAAGGGGACTGGATAAATTCATGGTGGCTAAGTCCATAAATGGCTATTAGCCAGGATGGGTAAGAATGGTGTCCCTAGCCTCTGTTCGTCAGAGGATGGAGATGGATGGCAGGAGAGAGATCACTTGATCATTGCCTGTTAGGTTCACTCCCTCTGGGGCACCTGGCATTGGCCACTGTCGGTAGACAGATACTGGGCTAGATGGACCTTTGGTCTGACCCAGTACGGCCTTTCTTATGTTCTTATGTTCTTATGTTCTTATGCAACAGCAGCGACAGTGCTCCCCCACACTCCCTTGTGTGGTGTGTTCTGGTCAGTACACATAATGACAGATCCTATCCTTCCTCACTTGACATGGTACTAATCACCACAGTTCTTCACAGTCGGTGTGAGGAACAGCCTCCCCTCAGTATTTCAAGGATATACAGAGACCCCAGATCGCTAGTCTGAGAATGAGAGAAGGAAAAGCCTCCACAGGGCCTCTATTCCATATCTCCCCCTTGCCCCATACGGGTGAGTGGAGAATAGGCAAAACATTGGCACCACTATCTCCAATATACCAGCCAGCAGAACTGAGCTTCCACAGACTAATGGGTGACTTCCCACTGTGACTCTAAGAGCCACAATACTTTCCCTGGACTGTTCTTGGAACAGTGCATTTCCTTGTAGTTTCTTACAGTGGGTTAGGAGCAATCTCTTATTTTAGCCCTGAATTAGCAAGAAAATTCGGAAATACCAGAAAACACTATTAAAGCTGTATTTGACAATATGCAGACTATACAAACAGAAATGGACAGCTGTAAAGCTCTCTGGTGTCCTGGGTCAGGTCAATGGATTTTCTATGTTGTAAAATCAGATTTCTGGAGAACAAAAGCAAAACCAGTAATTTGAGATTATTAGCTCTAGTTGAAGAGGCCAGAGGAGAGCACTCATGTAAAAACATTCCATACTCACTGGAAATTATGTTTGATAAAAATATTGAACCTCCTATAAATGATAAAAGCTTTCTATGCAACTTTAAAATGCATTGATACCATGAAAGTCAGATGAATCAGCAGTTAAAATATATTACCTTGCCACAGAGGCAATATCTTTGAGTTTGATTGCATGAAATTATTGGGTTGTCTCATAAGTCTGTAAAAAGAGATATATTTTCAGGTTAAATTCACATATTCACACAGATATTGACCCAGGCTACTGAAGGCCGATGACTATTACTGCCAAAAAATGTGTTTACAAGAATATTTTATGGAAAGTAATCACAAAAGAGGTGCAAATACAGTTGTAAACAGAGTCTGAATGAGCTCTCCCCTGACATGGTGGTGAGCTGTGGAAGAGGATCTCGTTTGCATGGGCACACCCATCCTGCCTAGGTGCTCAGCATGATGGGATTGCTTGCCCAAATTATCACTTTTGGCTGGTGTTGGATCCTGGCATATCCCAATGGAGGGACTCACCCTCAACTAAACAGCACTTGCTAGGCAGGGGACATGGGTTCCAAAGCCCAGGGAGTTGAGAGAGGGTGGAGATAGGTATTTGTACCTGGTGGTGTGTGCCTGGCCTAGGGGCCTTAAACACCCTTTGACCCTTCTCCACTGTATAATAACAGACCTAATTTAGACTCAATTGAGAGTCTTGCTGCAGACTGCAAAGCTAAAATCACTGATACCTAGGCCTAAGTATTAGACCTGCTTTGGGACAGTGTCTCTGATACAAGAGACTGCCGAGTGTGCACCAGCAGTGAGGTTCCCCAACTAACAGCTGAAATCACTGAGAGCTCTGTTAAGTGGGGGGCCCTGAAGACATCTTGGCCCGGCTGGCGGAGAGGTGCAGTCAGCAGGGCGGCTGATGAAGAGTGAGTGCTCGAGCAGCAGAGCGAGTAAGGTGCCTCCTTATCACCCCCACTCCACCCAGGGTGGGAGGTGAACGCTGCAGATGCACCTCTGAACTCTGGGTCTGCACTGTCCAAGGACAGCAACTGTGAGTCGGGTGCAGAGAAGGGACGGGCACATCAAAGGGACTTTTGGGTTGCTGAATTTAAGAACCTGAGGGGAAAAGGATACTGCCCAACTTACTTAGTGGTGGGTCTTTTGCTCATGGTTTATGTTTATAAACCCTGTTTGCAGTGTTTCCCCAAATTAATGCCACATCATTTCCCTCCTTTTATTAGAAGTTTTTTGCTACACTCAGACTCTGTGCTTGCAAGAGGGGAAGTATTGCCTCTTAGGGTCCATAAAGTGCTAATCACTTCATCCAAATGTCCATTCTGAACTTGTCTGGTCCTGGATGGAGGGCTGTTTTTTGCAATAGTTGACCTCTTCTGTGAGACCAAGAGAACTACTGGGTATGGATCATGTGAATTCCGGGTGACTGAACTGCATCTCTGTATGAGACCAGCATTCCCAACAGTTCTCACAAAGAACTGGATTTTTATTTGACACACCACTTGTGTTTCTTTATGGCCATCTTCAGTTAACATTCTCCTGAGATGAGATCTTGTACCTGATAGTGTTCACCCTCACCCCAGGCTGTCTTCCCTGGCACCACACTACTGTGTTTAGCATGAATCCAAGATACTGAAGGAACCATATTATTCTGTAAATTTGTTTGGTCTTTCTCTGTACTGAGCCCTAATCAGAAATCATATCCAGAAAGAGAGAAGTGAATTTCCTGCTTACTTAAAGTTGAGATTAATATAATACTATGATCCTGAAAGAGACCCTGGGAGCACTGGTCAGATTACATGGCAATGATCAAAGTTGAAAAAACACCGCACCCTACCATCCATATGCAAAGCAGGAGAACTGTTTGTGGAATGATAAAATGGGAATGTGAAGCTAAGTCTACTTTAGGAACTTGTTCAGATGTTTCAGACAGAACCATTCTCTGTTTGTTCCTTATTCTCTGAGGCTAGAAATAGAATGGGGAGCAGCCCTTGAGAAGGAATAGGTTATATTCCTCTGATCTGAAGTAGATGTCTGGTTTAATTCATGTTCTGGCATTTCCATAGGCTGCTTGAGATTGGGGCAAAGCTGTTCCCATAGCTGCATACAGCACCCCTCTGGACAATGTCCAGTGACCTCACTTTGGCTAAAGCTGTAGATAGTCATTTGTTCCCAAACTAAAAGAAGCTGGTACCAATCAGGGGGTTAATTCCATAAAGGGTCGGTTGGAAGTCATGCAGATAACTCTGATGCAGCTGAGGGCAGTTACTGACCTCACCTCAGCACCTGGCTGTGTTCCAGCTACCACTTGAAAAGTAGCCCTTTTTATTGTTTTACTCCAGGGACTGCTTCAACTTGCCATGTGATCTCTATACCCTTCTATAGTGTCTAATAGCAGCCAGAATTGTAAGTCTGCTTTTTCCAATGCCTCTTAATAGCCTTAGTTTTCCATCAAGTTTCCCACGTCAGTACTAAGAGCTAGGAACTGATATGCCTGAGCACCTGATTGCAGTGGCGATATCCCCATATACTTGTGCGAAATAGATTTGTGTCCCACTATCTTTTTCAGGGAAAAGCCCTTAGGCCAGGAATCTTATGTTGAGGGGACCCTACTCACAATACTGTCCACTTATGTTGGCATTGGTTGCGAAAGCTGGTGGGGGAAGTCAAGTGACATTTCAACATTTTATTTTATTTTTGTTGTTGGTCTAATTCCACCTGAGTTTTCAAGCCCATTGGAGGAAGCTGAGGCAGGACAATGCAAACTTGTGTGACCATGAATCAACATACCAGGCTGGCCCAATCAGCTCTAGGCCCTATAGTAGAACAGGGGTAGAACACAGCTTGTGCCATGCATCTCCAAAACAGACGAATTTACTGCTGGAGAGAGCCCAAAACCCAAGGAGAAAATCAAGCTTCTTCTCTTTACCAGACACTTTTCTTCTACCTGTCCCCCTCCCACAAACACACTAAAAAGTAGCTTCTCATATTTTCTCTGCTCTGGCATTATTGGGAAGACTTCACATACACACTGCAACATTCTCCATTGAAAACAGCCCCTAAGCCTGATGTATGGACTATTTATAGAAACACAAAAGTCAGCAAATAGCTTTTCCCACAGGTGAGTTTGCATCCACACTGGGCTTATTGTAATAAAAGCAGATGCTACGAGTTTCCTTTTTTTTTTTTTTTTAAATGCTGACCATGACATTGTGGTTCAAGCATCTCCTTCACGGGAAATGCTACACATTGAAAAATGAGCAACAGGATAATGCAACAAAATACCTGTACTGAAGGAACTATGTTACATGCATATTGTCCACTTCTCTAATATCATAATCAATGGGTCATTTTGCACCGACATAAATAGGAGCTTTGCCCCTGGATCAAGCCTGCTATAATGAACAGAAGAATGCCCCTTTCATGGGAATTTACAAGCAACATATGTGTAAGCAAGTGCTATATTAGCCATTATTATACATGTGAATCTTTCTGTAACTGTATGCTATGCGTTATGACTTGTTATTCTATTTATTGTTTTTACTGCAACCAGTTGCTTTGCAGTCAGAATGGCAGTCCAAAAACATTTTAATTTAATTTTGGATATGATATAACAAGACAGGCACAATATAGCATAAGGATAATGGGGCAAAGACAGACAAGGGTTTCACCAATGCAGTTACCAAGTGACTCAGTTAAGTGCAGTTATTTTTTTTAAATATCCAAAAATAAATACTATTGTTGACTTACTTCATAGGGGCTTCATGGGCAAGAGAGACTTTAAGGAGTGTGTGACAGGGTGTATAAACCCCGCACTGAGACTGAAGGGGTTAAAGAGCAATTCTTGGCCCAGACACACACACACACACACGGCCGCACCTGCAGCGCATGAGCCAGATGATGGTGGAGCTTAAGAGGAAGTCAGACAGGTCAGCCCCTTTCTGAGAAGGCAGAGAGAAGGACCTGCACTGGGATCTCCTGAGAAGGGAGATTGCAGCAGCTCCTCTGGGAAAAGAGGAGCTTAACTGCTAGGCCCAATAGTCTGGTAATACCTTTTCTTCAGTACCTTTTGCTACAGAATGCAAAACTTGGACTATGGGGCAGGTGGGGGGGGGGGTAGGAAGTGCCCCAGGAAAGGCAGCTGTAAGGTGCTCTTGGGTGCCTGGTCTTTGGCAACCCTCAGGTGGCCCTGGGCAAGAGGCTGGTGGAATGCAAGGACCCGGCCTCTCTACCAAGTCCCCCTCCCCACACTGAGGAGGAACTGACCCCCTAACCAGTAGATGATGCTTCTATCTAGAACCAACCATAATGTAAGATGATAGGTGTGATCATTTAAAGACTTCCCTATAAAAAGATTCCTTCTATTCCTTTTCTTAGAATATGCCAAACTGATTAGCCATCTTTTCAGAATAAATGTAGGCAATAATAAAAATGCCACCTCAAATAAAAAGCAGATGAACTTCCTGTGACGGTGACAGACCAGGTACCAACTCAACTGAACACTGGCCAATGCATAGCTGGAAACCAGTCTGGCTCACCTACATGTCAGCATTGTTAAAATAGATGTTAAGTTTATAGAAATGTGTTTAGACTTTATGAAATGCTTGTAAATTGCATTAATCTCTTTTATATCTGTATCTTATGTTATAAAATAATATTTAAGCATTTGCTCTGGAACTGTATAAGTGTATTCACCCACGAAAGCTTATGCTCCAATACATCTGTTAGTCTATAAGGTGCCACAGGACTCTTTGTTGCTGTTTACAGATCCAGACTAACACGGCTACCCCCTGATACAAAACAGCTGTAGTTATCCATGTCCAAAATTTCTTGATATTTTCCAAATTTTCAAAAAATTCTAGGCTGTAACCATCTTTTCTCCTGTTTTTCAGTTTATCTGTACTATATGTTTGTCAAAAGTATTGACTATCCATGAAACTACGTATAGTCCACTACCATGGTGGAGTTCAAGAAACTATGAGGGAAAGTATATTCAAGAGCTAAATTCAGCATATAGGGTCAGATTGAGATAGGCCGCTGCGTGGGAGGAGGACAAAGTGTGGAAGGAGCCTGCACAAATGCCTAAAACAGTTGCAGCTCCTGCACGCCAGGAAGCACAGGGACTGCTCACTCAATGCACCCTTGGGGCACAGAGAGTCCCAAAGGCAGAAGGAAAACGTGAGACCATCACTCCTCCATCTGCACTCGCCCACTAACCAAATTGGAGTGCAGCCTATCCAGCTCCTGCACACTGGACTGTTTGGTCAGAGTTTGCGCCTCCTTCAGACACAGTCTCTCCCAAACTCCTCATGGGGAGGCATAGCTCTGCATCACTCTCCGCTGAGTGGATAAATTAGCCTGTTTGGTAGATACAGTACATAGCTTAGAAGCTTTGGATTTGACTGTGCCTAATACGCTGTGTGGGTGCACAAGGGAGGGAAGAGAGAGGGCACAAGAAGCCAACTCCCCTTACTTTTTGCCCCCATGCAGAGGTTTGACACAAGCTTAGTCCTTGAGTTCCTATCACACAGGGAGTGAGGGACTCTAGTGGCTCTAGAAATCCCAAACGGGATAGATTCATGACCCTTACACTTTATGCACCAACAATGGTGGTCCACGGATAGTGACGCTGCATCCTATTAAAGTGTACAACAAAGGCAATTGCATGAATTCCCCTAGTCCTTCCAGACATGTCTTGCCTGCCCGAGGCACAGTGTATCTTGGGTCTGATAAATTAGAGAGCCCCTCCATGCCTCGGTACTCAACACTGCCTTAAAGCCATAGCCCTGTATATGCATGCCTGGGTATGTCCCAAGCCAAGCACAGCCACAGCTATATGCAGATTCTGACACGCTGCTTCCCAACATATTTCAAATTTCTTTAACCAGTTCTTAACGAATAAGAGTGGGACAGTCTTTGGCTTCCACAGGAGCAGAGCTGGGCCAGTGCTGAGTGCTTTTGAAAATCCCATCCCAATAGCTTCCCAATGGACTAGCCCTTCACAATGGTAATAGGTAAACTGCAAGAAGTGGCAGCTCTGGCTACAGATACACATGTACATAAAGCTGTTTATTCAATAAATCATCTCAGGGCTTTTCTCCACAAAGAATTACTGCACAGCAAGCCAGGGTATGAATCTACAGCCCACCATCTTGCTTTGCAGTAACTTGCTGTGTATTCATGGCCTCAATGTTTTTAAATAAACAAAACAAAAACAACTACTAAAAGCTGACTAAGCATTAACCAAACAGCAGACTGAAAAAGATCAAGGTGTAGTCTAAAGTACAGTAAAAGATTCTAACTCTCTAATGCTCATTGAACACCATCCCAGTCAGCAGGAAACATTTAATTATAGCAATAACAGTTTTACCAGATAAAACAGTAGGAAACATTTGGCATCACCCCATTAACAACTTATGACCCAATTCTGTAACTCTTATTTATCTTCAATAGTCTTTACTCACAAAATTCAAGCATAGATTCAACTCACAGATTCAAGCATAACCATGAGTTCTACTGAACGGGAGTAAAACTTGCATAACCAGGCTCCCAGATTTACTTGTTTGCTTCTCTTTCTGAGAGGACTTACTGTAAATTACGAGACTCTTTTCTAAAGAAAAAAGGAATTGCATGGAGACTACTTTTTAAAAATAAAAACAACGCATTTAAAAATCAAAGATTTCTTATATGAACCAATAGCATATTTTATTTAAAACTGATCTTTCAAATGCTTTTTCTTCTGATTACACTGTACATCTTAAAGAATATCTACAGTATGTCTCATGCTTTGGATTTATGAACCCATTACATTTTGCCTTCACAGCAAACAATAACACAATAATTTACTGTGACTATGATTGAAGCATCTGAAAAGCAGAAATCAAATTAGATCACATCACAAATACAACTGAAAACATCCAAGTCTAGCTCTTCATGATCATATTATCTTTCAATCTTACAGTATTTGTGGCACGTAAAAAACAAAACAGCGCTGAGTGATTTGAAATAGATGTGAGTAAATTAATAAAGCCACCACACAGAATCAACATGTTAATGTGAGAAAAAGCTAATCTGATTTCCTTACCACTGTGTATGATAGTCTGCTAGTATTACAAGCATACTCTCAACAGGAGAAATAGAATTTCATTAATACCTCATAATGAATATTAAAAATATAGTTAACAAGGAGGGAAAGCTAAGGCTCAAAATAGAATAGTTAGAATAAGGATTTCAATAATGCAGAATATATTAGGATATATTTAAGGGCCCAGAAACAGAAAGTGACCTAATTTGCACAATGTAATATATATATAGTACAAGTGAAATACACTTTTTTGATAGAATGCAAATAGGTTATTTTTATACTTCAGAATTACAGCAAATACTATATGCAAGTAACCTGCTTATTGGAATATTGTGGTGAGTTCATGGCAGATATAAAATAAATAGTTGTGTGTAATGGGTGTTTATTTTTATTTTTAATTTCATTTTTTCTTTTAATATTTATTTTTGCCATAACATACTTCTGCTTTCCATCTCCTTTCTTTACTAATAAAATTGTGTAGCTGGAAATTAATTGGAAGCCAATGCCTACTGTGGAGCACAGGTCTCCTGCAAGAAACACTGGTAAGCAAGCAGGAAGACTAATTCTGCATAGCAGAAGTTTCTAAAGCGTTTTCAGATATAGCCCCGAGTGCATTGCAGTAATCCAGTTTTGAAGTGACAAAGACATGGATCAACATGGTGAGGTCTGGCTCTTAACAGAAAGGTTCCACGTAAAGATGTACAATTAATTTTTGTCTACTGCTGATAATTGAAAGCAGAGGGAGGACCCCTCGAGCACACACCTTACTAACAAAGCTGGGCAAATATCTGCCAGGAGAGCTGATCTCAACTCTACAGCCAATCAGCATCACATTTATCCTATCTAGACTGTGCTTCAAAAACACTCTTCATTCAGGCCCTAATTTCTACACATATCCAGAAAGCTGAGAAACTGAAAAGTCCGGTTTGGTTGAAAGGCACTGCAGTCCAAATTGCCTCATCATCTCCCCAAGTAGCCTTACATACACATTTCAAAGGAGTGGCTACAGAACAGAAACACGCTTAACCCTGAGGCCATGTCAAAACTAAGAAAACAGTTCAGTGCTATTGTGAAAAGGCCTAAGAACTTACAGGGCAAGAGTGCAATCAATGGGTAGTACACTCTGAAATCTTTCAGAGGGAAAAGGATAGAGAAACTGTAAGCAGCACTCTGTCAACTCTCATTAAAGTCCAAAACGATCCCAATAAAACCTAGAGATCAACGGTATGTAAGGCAGTTAACAGATTAAGAAAAGAAAAGAAACACATCCCCAACCCCAAAAAATCAACCCCACAAAAAAATAAACATGTGCCTGAACATTTTTGTCCACCTCTAAAAGGAGATCAACTAAAGACTCCAAGACACTCTCTGTACTACAACTAAGTATAAAAGCAGAATGCAGTGAGTAGGAAAAATAAAGGCTTGAGCAAAATGCCAATTTTTTTGTTTCTGAGATGATAGATCACTGTCCACCATTAGCGAGACGCTGATTAACTCCAGCAATAATGAACTGTAAACAGGTGGCATTTGCATTCTGCTCCTAATCAAGTACACGCACGGGCACGCACGCACACGCGCGCACATACACACGCGCATGCGCGCGAGCACTCTGGTATAAACTTACTCCATTTCTGGGATTTGCCTTTATTGTAAACTTAAATAACACCAAACAAAACCTAAGCATCAATCTAAACTTTCTTTTGAATTTAGATGTTCTAACATTTTCCCTGTAGGATCTACATGTCCCTCTCTTTGTTGCTTCTATTTCAGAAAGATATTTAGACACCAGATATTTAAACCAAACACCAGAGTGAACAAGAAAACCAGCTCTGCATCGCTACGAAGGACCCTATTTCTGTACTCAATGTCTGCCTGTTAGATTTTAACTAGCCATGAGGGGCATATATACAAATCCTAGCTCACAGCATAAAGTTTGCCAAACACCTTAAGAGCCTCAGTGAGCACAAGTATCTGACACCCAACGAAAGAAGTCACATTTTCCTCCCCAAACCTAGAATGGTCACTATGAAAAGAGATTATCTGGTCCGAATGCAATCAAACTTATATTTGAAATTGATAAAAAAAAACTCCACCAAAACTTGATCAGCAGCTTAAAATTGTCCAGACCTTTGACATTACATCTTTGGAGGTTTAAGTGGCCTCTGTTATTATTGAGCGGTTGACACAAGCAGCCTTCTAGCATAGTGCGGACCCAGTGTCTCCACCTGGAAGGCCTGAAAAATGAAGCTGATCTTTCCCAAAAAGCAAG
This sequence comes from Emys orbicularis, assembly GCF_028017835.1. Classification (NCBI taxonomy): domain Eukaryota; kingdom Metazoa; phylum Chordata; order Testudines; family Emydidae; genus Emys; species Emys orbicularis. Next base: position 74,691,081 of record NC_088683.1, on the reverse strand, counting down.
TATTCATATCCCTGTTTATGGGAAAAAGAGCAATGTCAGTTGAAGCTTATCTACACTACAAGGGTATATTACATAAGGACCCAGAACAGCAAGACAAAACAGCCAAGTGACGTCATGTAATCTTTTCAGGGGGTTTCGATCTACTACATAAGGAACATAGGAACGGCCATACTGGGTCAGACCAAAGGTCCATCTAGCCCAGTATCCTGTGTTCCAACAGTGGCCACTGCCAGGTGCCCCAGAGGGAATGAACAGAACAGGTAATTATCAAGTGATCCTTCCCCTGTTGCCTATTCCCAGTTTCTGGGAAACAGAAAGACATTATAAACGTAGTTCCAAAGTGATTTGGTTTGTAGGGTAAAATACAGGTATGTGTCTGTGTAAATACATATATAATCACAAATTCATTTGGTTGTGTGCACACAAGATTTTCTTTGTGTACAGTAACATAAGGATTACACATGATTAGGTGTGCAGATATTGAGAAAAGTGAGGCAGCAGGCATCCAGCACAGCTTGTCTGTGAGTAGACTAGGAATGCGTTTTCTTCCCCTCTGAAGTAGACACAGCTCAAGTTGAAGCTGCACTCAACTCCAACACTTCAAACAGCAGATGCCAAGGCTCGGACTGCAGCTGAATCCAGAAGTGCCAGCTTCCACAGAGCCGTGAGCTTTTTAGGTCTTCAGGCGTTCTGTGCTCTTTAAAATTCATTAAAACAAAATGCAAAAATTGTATTGCAACATTAAGATTGTGAATTCAAACAGAGTCTAGAAATCAAAAGCTCAGGTTATAAAAGCTGGCTAACTAACTCACATAGCACTTAACTAATGTCTTTATTAGGGAATACATTTAATAACCTAACATCCAAAATATTACATATAAGACATATGCAACATGGATGAGCTAATGTTGCTATGATACTTTTCCTTTTGAATTTCTACAATTTCTAGTGTAATTTATGATAGATATAAGGCCCACTTACACTGCCAGGGTGGTGTAACGTGGCCTTGGTGTGAATGAGAATTAGGCCCTGTTTGTTTAAATTTACAACTTCAGCCAAAACCTGTCCTTGCCTTACAGAACCACATGGACAAGAGCAGGGGGAGCAGGACAGTGCCAGCCATGCATGTGGTACAAGACCCATCCTCCTACAGGTGAAAAGCAAGGCACATCAGTGGGGCAAAGAAGGGATATGAGGGTATCAATGCTTCAGCTCAGCCAGCTGACACCAGAGCTCTGTGCCTGGAAAGTGCTATTGTGAAGCTTTTAGGTTATTCTGTCAATTTTGCTCAACGCAGTGGTGATAACTATGCACCGACCCATAAGCTGACCTAGGCATTACCCCTCCTACAAGACACATGAGGCTAAAATCATGTTTGCATATGACAGACACAATGGGCTAGATCCTTAGCTAGGTTAAATTGGCCTTTGACTCCAATAGAGTGGCAGCAATTGACAGGAGGATTTAGTCAGGATGCCTATGCTCAAGATACTTTCTGAAGCTACTGGATTTTTCCACATAGCCAAAAATCTGGGATTGGAGAGGGAACAATCACCAAGCAGTAATCCAGCAATTTTAAGAGTATGAGGTTTGGGAAGCCTTAGGACCCAAAGCCCCAAAGCATTAGCTGCACAACTAGTATCTTCCTTAAAAGACATTCTGACCAGACACAGTTAAAATGTTAATTAAAAGTGATGGGCATCAGAAGGCTGTGGTGACAGGAAACAAGACTTCTGATGTAAAATAAGCTAAGCTGCAAACTGAGCTGGGTGGCACGACAGCTGGCCACAGCAATGCAAGTAATCTCCTCCACCGACGGCAGTCAAAAAGGAACTTGTGATAGGCAGCATCGGTGGGCTGCTGGGTGACACTGCAGAAGGTGAAGACCTTGCAACTTGAGCCTAGGAAGTTTCTGCCTTAGTCTCAGTCAGGAGCACAGACTTAAAAGTGAGGATATACCAGACCTGTATCTTTGGAATAAATAATAATATAGGGCCAATCCTATATATTTTGCTCAGAAAAAAAAACTCTTGTTAATTTCAGTGAGAATTTTCCCAGAATAAGCATTGTGGGATAGTGCCAATGATGGAGGATGAGAAGGAGGAGAAAACAGGAAGAAGAGTGGAACATCTTCTACAATAAGAAGGATAACCATTAGAAAGGATTATTTGAAGAACATCATAACTGAACATAAGGCTTTTTGTGACAGTGTGTATCAAGCATTTCCTGCCTCCTGCTGGAGGCCCCCGCTGCCTTGGCACATCCCTCCTGAAGGTGGTATTCTTTTGAGAAAAAGAGCATTGAGTTTAGACCTCCAGGAGCTGCCTAGAAAGACCATCTAGGATCAGCTACGGATGGAACTACTGAAAAGTGGTCCTCCAGCAGCTAAAAGGGCTGGAAGCAGGCAGTAGCCAATCAGGGCCACTTTTGTTAGTCTCTAAGGTGCCACAAAGACACCTTGTTGTTTTAGTTTGACTGTTGTAAGACTTGGTGAGCTCGCCTCATGAGGCGCTCCACTGGCTCATGCGAGCCCATGACACTTAAAATATTTTTTAGCCCAAAATAACTCACTGCCAGACTTTGATAAAGTTGTAAGGTATGATCCCCATACTTTTAAACAGACTGCACTGAAGGTATAGCAGCATATTCAACTATAAACTCTTCTAGACAGGGAACATGCCTTACGGTATGTTTGTAAAGTGACATATATGCTTACAAGGCAAAACAAGTAATTTTTAATAATAATTGATCATCTAAGATTTCACAGTGTTCTCAGTTCTTTGTAAATACATGAGACAAAACTGTAAAAATATATAAATTTAAAATCTATGCAGACCAATTTAAACTAAATTTGTTCAAAACAATATCATTTCCAAGCCAAAAACCAAGTCAAGTTCTAGTCTGGAACAAATTTACATAGTAGACCCTAATAATTTCTCAAGAACTGTAGTCCGTACCAGAAATGTTGAACACAATCGCAACTACAGTGTTTTTATCATGGTGACAAATATTCCAGTTAATATAGGAAATCAACTGGAAGATATGCTAAGATTATATTGAAAGGAATCTTTTGGTAGTGTGTCGCTCAAGTTCGTACTATAGTGGTCTGGTTAGATTCACATCTGGTGCTGGATGACCAGTTAAGACGAATACTGATTTTTGTCATGTGTGTCTGGAGAGAAGTTCACAACTATTTCTTTCAGATGTGGACAGTATTGCCATGAGCAGGGCCATCTGTTACACTGATGCAACCCACTCTAGATGGGTCTCTGCCTTAAAACCATTCAGAAACCAAGGCTGGTACAGAATACACAGTTCATTTGGTAATATCATGGAGCACTGGTTACCTATTGATTTCCATCTTGAGTTTAATGTGCTGGTTTTGAGCATATAGCCCTCAAACGCTATGACCTACCTCTGAGAGACGACCTCTGTTCACATGCTGTACTGCCACAGGTGAGATAGCAGAGGGGCCTGAGCTGGGTCTCTCTCAATTTAACACAGAGAGAACTGTCAATAGGGAACTTCATGAAGACCCCTTTGCTTTAGAATTCACATCTGTCATGTGGAAAATAACCCAAATTTGCTGACTTCCCGGCCATGTTGCAAGGTGGATCTATATTTTCAAGCTTAGGGAAGGGGGGAAATGACTGATGGTTGGGATGTTTGGGGAAAGTGGGGTATTTGTAAGTTAAGTTGATTTTTGTTTGGTTATTTGTTGTATGGGGAGAAGTAGCTACTGAATTTGTATATGTATTGTAATATCTCATCTAAATGTTTGTAAGAGGCACCAGCTGGATGGGTGGCTTTTAAAAAAAAAATACATATATATAAATTGAAAGGAATAAATAACAGACAAAAATCTGTAAAAACCTTCCCAGAACATTTTGGTTCAGTGTCCTTCCCCCACTCACTATCAAAAGATAGTGGGGTTTCTCCTTCCAGCATGATACTGTTTGCTGGAAGGAGAACACAAATATTTTGGGGTTCACATGTGTATGGCACAGATAGAAATGGGAAATATTTCAGTTCGAAATCTTCATTTTATTTGCATCTGACTTGTGGTAAAAATATCAGTGCCTGAAATAAGATAAAACACAATAATGTTAATATCCGAGATGCCCCATTCTCATTGAATAACATGAGCAGGAACAATAGTGCCATAACAGACACCTGTGATTAGTTCTAATAAGGACTTACTCCACAAAGCTTCTGACAGAAAGAAACAGGCTAACAACCCTACAACAGACAATGACATTCTCACTGTTTACAGCAGTTCAAGGATGTGAACAGTAATGATCCTGCACAACTCTAATCCCATTTGCATGTCTATTAAAATACAATATATTGTTCTGAATGTCATAATACCGGAGCCTTATCTTATATTTATGAATTGTGCAAGTACATTCTGAACAAGGCTAATGTGATACACTCATATACATTTCCTACATCATCAGCTACTTGTTTGAAAGTCATTAAAAACTTAGGATCAGAATAGCAGTAACGCATCTACAAATTGATGCATTCTCTTTCAGTGATTTCCAAGTGTCTCTTTTCCTGCTAATTCTTGCTCTTCATGTGCATGTATTTATTTAGAAAGTTTATATTCAAAGAGTAGCATTTAAATTAAATCAAAACAATTTGTATTATATTCCTTTGCCTAGGTCAATCTTAAAGAGGTAATTTGGTCTGTATAAATTGTTATACTGTTAAATAAAGGAATGGTTTTAAAAATATAATCTAAACTATAATCTAAACTGACAAGGTAAGAAGATAGCAAAAAAGGATCTGTTATATCCTTCTTAGCATAGAAAAATCTACCAACACATGGCTGTAAGTGTAAAATCCTGTAATTTTTTTTAAAAACCATCTGACTGGCATATTACAGTAATTATTGCATTTAAGAAATATGCTTTTCAAAACCAATATGTGAATTTTCTGAAAAGATTATATTAAAGCAGTGGTTCTCAAACTTTCACTTTCACCTAGCAAGCCTCTGAGTGCGACCACCCCGTATAAATTAAAGACACTTTTTTATATATTTAACACCATAATAAATGCTGGTAGCAAAGCAGTGTTTGGGGTGGAGGCTGACAGCTCACAAACCCCCATGTAATAACCTCGCAACCCCCTGAGAGGTCCTGACCCCCAGTTTGAGAACCCCTGTATTAAAGTCATTGTTAGTCTGCAATTTTAATCAATATTTCCCATGCTTGCCTTTTTAAAGAATAGCTAGTAGTCTTTTTGATCTGATATTTTAAAACTATTTTATCAGCAAAAACCAAAAATAGAAAAACAGCAGTCTTTTCTTCCCATTCTGACTCCAGTCGCACATAACTAGGTCAGCAGCACGGCACAGAGAGCTTATTAACATCAGATTTTTGTTATAAAAAGCAACTCAGGAACGTACAGAACGCTTAGGGTAGTACAGACTAGTTTCACATACAGTACAAAGTACAACATGTAGACCTCTGTGGTTAGACTCATTTAAAAATGAAGATTCAGAATCAAGTTGAGAAAAATAAGTACAGAAAATTGGTGCGTTCTCATAAGAAAAAGCTCCTTCAGTAAGGAGGCCACTAGTTTGATCCTTAAAAGCCCTCAACGTTTATGAACTCTGCTCTTAATAATTAATAGACAAGTTAATAAAAAAAAAAAAAAATCCCAGGACAAGTATTTTCTAATGAAATGTGAAAAATATCATCCCTCGATTTAAAAAATGTAAAAAAATTATCTTAAATGCTTAGAGTTCAATTTTGCTCCCGTTTCAGATCAATGACAAGGCTCCCATTGACTTCAACTGGAGCAGGAGCAGGTCCTGAAACACTGCTAGTGATAACATACATCTATCATAACATACAGCAGTGGTAGCCAACATTTTCAACCCAAGGACCAATCAAGTTATTTCAAAAGGTCAAGGGAGTGCATTCAGGAGGGGAAGGGCCATTTAAAGTGGTCGTTTCCCTCTCCCTCTTCTTGCTATCCACTCCTAAATTTTCAATAAATTAAACTGAGAACATAAAAGTAATTCTCAGCTCAGATCCTGATCACCAAAGGTTTAAAGCTGCTCAGCTGCTTTTCCTGAGTATTAGACAGAATTGGAGTGGAAAGTACTTCCTTCTAAAGTCCTGGGTTGTAGCCCCCTCCAGTCCCTCAGAAACACACCCATCTCAGCCTTCTTTCCCAACCCATCTGCTGTGAAACCACCTTTTCAGCCTAAAGACCCGAAGGACTCTACTCATTAGCATCACATTGGTTTGATTTTGGCACTGGTGTGCAATGACAAAATTGGAGGCAAAAATGTGTTCGCACGTTTCTGAATGGTACTGTCAGTCACTTAACAATACCAAGCATTCGCCCTTCTTCTGTCGTGCCACTCCAACACTCTCAGGTACTAAAAACCTCCCTAGCACATTCAGTTTGAGTTCAACAGTGCTATCACCCTCAAGGCACACCTCACTGACACACAACAATGAACACTAAGTCAACATAACCTTAGTGATGGCAGCAAAGCTTTGAAGGCTCCCGGTCCATTCTTTCTCCTCCTTATGATCAGGCTCAACCAACCAGTCATTCTAAGTAGACTTCTCAGAACAGTATTTTCACATAATGGATCTTTGAAAGAAATGAACTGGAGTGTGGGGCACTACAGACAGCCTGTGCACTAAGGAAATATATACTCTTACAAGGTAATCAATACATTTTTAAGGTCCATCAACACCAGACGGTAACATAATATATCCATGGCAGTGTTCTCCAAGCAGGGAGTTTCTATTCTGCAACTCTTGTGGAGAATAAGGTCACTAGTAATTTGATGGCCAACAGTATTTTGAACCTTTGAGGTTTTAGGGACTGTGAGTGAAAGGGAGTGAGACCTTCCTAGCATGAACGTTAATTGCGACTCCAGTGACTCCCATATCAAATATACTTCATTCACAAGAGAAAAGACAGGTTTGCCCACCCTGCAAATTCCAACTCAGATCTGAAACCAAGTTATTTTCTTCCTGGCTTATGCATCACCAACAGTAAATTAAGGTCCCGCTGATCCAATTCTGCACTCAGTTACATCTGTGCAACTGTATGGTTTGTAAATTTAGTTCTCTTCTACACCCAGGCAAAACCCTCTTGACTTTCAGTGGGATTGCACAGATAAACTTGAAAGAACATTTTTGTCCTGCAATTGGAACTAACAGTTCAGTTGACAATGCATGAGCTGGAATAGAACCCAGCTCTGCATTACACTGCTGTGTTGGCACTGTGGAATTAATGGGAATTGTCATGGGGTGCACTTACTCCTGGCCGCTCCGGGGATTAGCTCCTTTCATGGGCTGCACCCTCCTTTGGCAGTCTCTTCATCCATCTCTGCAATTCCAGATGCTCCTTTTTTACAACTTGGCCCTCCGGCCAGGTCATTATGAGTGTGTCCCCCTTGCAGGGTATCAGAGTCTTCCAGTGAAAACAGTCCCAGGCAGTCCTCTCTCTCTCCTGCCTCATCTGTGCCATTTCCCCTAGTAGCGGAACCCAGGCCCACCCTCTTCTCCAGGTTCCAGACCAGGGGTTCTCTCATCAGCAGCCAAGGTCTGCCCTATCTCATACCTTGCTGCCTTTCCCCTGAGCCCAGTGCTTAATATGTAATGAAAGAGGTGTTGGGGTTCAAGTAATTAGGTGCTGGGGCTCAAGCCATTTTTTTATATTCATAAGTGATGCAGCAAGCCCAGAGGTGCTGGGGCTATTAACTGCCAAGCCTAGAGGTGCCGTGCTCAGCCTTGGCACAAATTAAGCACTTCCTGAGCCTTTCCTACCTATCTGGCTCCTCCTCCACCTCTCCGGGTTTTCCCAGCCACAAAACTCTCTCCACCTAGAGAGTAAGCGTAGGCTACTTGCTGCTATAGCCCCAAACCCACCTCCCTTCTCCCAGGGAGTGACTACAAACTACTTCCTTGCAGCCCCCTAGCTGTTCTCAGCTACTGGGCTTTCTACAGGCCCCTGCTGAGCCTCATCTAATTAGTCCCTTCTCCGGGGCTCCTCCTCCAGGTGCAGTCTGGTGAGTTAACCCCTTAACCCCTCCAGGGCTTGTGTGGGATGGACACCCCATCACAGGACTAAAAACTCATTTTTCTTACTGAAGAAGCAGATGCAACTCTGAATGATCACATCACATAAACCTGTATAGTAAGAAGGGGCCATTTTCACACAGTCATTCTTCAGAGTACAACTAAAGTTTGAGACCCAATTCTCCACTGCCTTGCACCTTATTTAGTTAATTACACTTGTGCAACCCGTGTGCAAAGTCACTAAAATACTGCTAAATCAGATTGGCAGCACTTTACATAGACTTTGCATGGAAGTGGAAAATCAGTCCCTTGGTAACCATGATGATCTGCTTTGTTCTCTGTAACCAGAGTACATTCTCTCACAAATGCTGAATCATCCAAATTACACCATGGTCTTAAGTGCAGAAGTTTATCTTCTTCCAATTCTATACTATTGTCTTTCAGTTTACTTCAGTTTTGCATGATTTGTTATCTAGTATTATGATTTTAAATGCCATGTTTTTTTCCTTAGCATTTAGCATATAATGACTAGAGATTTTTTTCTGATGGGATTTCAGTGCAAATTCAAGTTCATATGTCTTATGAATTAGAAATTCATTGAAAAGACTTGCAAGCTCTTTACGCTGAATACATGGCCACTAAAAATGCTTTCTTACTGGAAAAAATAAATAATAATGCTGTCTGGCAAAAGCTGAAAGGAAGGTGGAAGGTGTGTTAAGATCTTTGAGCATGCAGGTTGCATAAACCAGTCATGAAGAGGAGTTGGAAACTTCTTTAGAAGTAGCTATACAACAATAGTTTAACATTGGACAGAGATGGTTTATTCCTGATGTTGATGAACATTGCTGTTGTACCTACCAAATTAACTGACAGTATAATATTCATTAAGGGTACACACGTAACCAAGGACATGCAGCAATAGTGCTGTATTTTTCCATTAATGATAAAATATGTACTTCTACCTCAATTTGCTTCTAGATGTGCCCGTTGCTACTTATACTCCTAACTGGGGCATCATCTTTAACATACAAAGCCAGTCTACCCTTCATAAGGGTCCCCCTTCCATCCAGCAGAGAGAAGTCCATCAAACCTGCTGAAGTTCTTGAGCAACTAGAAGATGTCACCTTAATCTTGGCAAAATACGATGAGAATGCTACAAAATCTTGTAAGTCCAGCTATCAATACAACTACGTCCTATACTGTGCTGGATACAAAAGATTTCACTTTCATTTGAGTCAAACAGCCTGCCCTGTCACTGTAGTAGAGTCCTCTCCCTTTTAACTCAAAGGTATCAATGATTTCTGTTTTCAAATTCCATAGCACCTAATGCCCCCTTCATCCTTATTTATTGAACCTATTGTCCTGAGGCAGATAGGATAAAGCAGTGAATTTCCCTTCTTGTCAGGGTGTGTCACATAGCTGCGTTTCCTTGCATGTGCTATAATGCAACTAAAGGAAGCACCTGTATTTTTGCAACTCCTAAGCAGTTCTTTTCTCTTCGTCATCAGAAACAATAGAACACCACCAAATATTTGCCAAGAATTAAATCCCTTTATCGGGATGGACACAAAAAGCGATCTCATGCTTCTTCTGCTGCTAGACTATTGCCCTATGCAATAACTGTCTGAAAATGAAAAAAAATACACCTGTGAAATAGGTGTAGTTGGCATGTTATTCAAAACATAAGAATACTGCTGCATTAATTCCACTACCTCTAAGAAAATGGAACACCACAAAGCTATACAGAATCCTGTACATAAGTAATGTTTTCATTACTCAGTTTAATATGCTCATCTAGACTCTGATCCTGAAATAAGTTCCTGAGGAACAAGGGATCACCTGGCTGCATTTGACTGCAGGATCAAGGCCCTCGATTGTGAATATTATTTTGGAACAGGATCCATATCTTCATATATGTTTGTACAGTGCCTAGCACAATAGGGCCTGGATTCTTTTTGGAGCCTCTGGGCATTATGGTAATATAAGTATTAGCAGAGAGGTTACATGGTGCTTAAGTGCCTAAATCCAATTAGCTTTCACCATTTATGCCTTTGCAAATCTCCCCCTTAATCATGTATCCTCCTTTAAATTAGGGGAAAAGGAACAAAATGGCATGAGTAATATCTCAGCATTACACTGCAGTTAGTCATCACAAAGGTGCAGAACTTAAATCAACTGTAAATACACAACAAGGGTTAGTTGTTCATTGCTCTTCACAGGCAGCAAGTGCCGGGAGACAACTCTTTCCACCATAATGTAAGTTAACATTGAAATTCTATCAACTGCTTCTACAATATGAAATCCACAGAGGCAGGTTATATACTAAGAGATTTTTTTTTTTAAATGAAAGCATGAAAATTTACATTAATTGTCACTTGCATTAAGCTATTTGTTTTCTTTTCAAAACAGAGAACAGCTAAAAATACTCAGTGAAAACTTCAGGATAACAACAACAATGAAAACAAATCAGTGTTACAACATTTTTTGAACTATAAAACCTAGCATATAAAATTACTTACCCCAGAGTAAACTGACATTTCTTCTGCATTACTTTGACCACATGTATTATACGTGCTTAAGTATCAGTGCATCTAAATGCATCCTGACAGACACCACTGTTACAGAAAAATATCTATGATGTTCTATAGTGTTTTAAAGCTCTGATACTATTTTAATTATTAAATCCTTCAACAATATGGTAAAATATTTCCAGTTTATTGTTTGCATTCTAACCTGTTCTGGCCATTTAAAATATATTATAAATAAGGACATAAGGAAGGTATAGACAGCAGAAACTGCTCTTAGAGGAGACCTCATTTCCCTACATACGCTACTTGTTTTACTTAGGCCTGGTCCCCACTAAGCCCCCACTTCGGACTAAGGTACGCAAATTCAGCTACGTTAATAACGTAGCTGAATTCGAAGTACCTTAGTCCGAACTTACCGCGGGTCCAGACGCGGCAGGCAGGCTCCCCCGTCGATGCCGCGTACTCCTCTTGCCGAGCTGGAGTACCGGCGTCGACGGCGAGCACTTCCGGGATCGATCCCAGAACATCGATTGCCTGCCGCCGGATCCTCCGGTAAGTGTAGACGTACCCTTAGACTCTAAACTCCTCAAGACAGAAATTGTCTTTGTTCCTGTATGTACTGTGCCTAGCACAATGGGACTCTCTTATCATGACCGGGGCCCTTAGGGCTTCCTGAATATGACTAATAAATAATAATGATCATAAGAATAGTTATGGTAGTATTAATTATTCCTCCTAAAAGGGTTGCTGCCAAACCAAGCCAAAAGCAGGTATTTGCATGTATCCAAAAATTGCCAATCTGCAATATGACAGAGGATAAAAAAGGGAGTTAACACACACACACACACACACACACACACACCCCCAAGCATTGTCTCACCCTGCAGTACAGGGTCACACTTCAGACTTCTGTCCAAGTCTGCCTAAATGCACCGAGTGGCACGAAAAGCATGTTTTTTAGTCTTTAGCAAAAGTAGGATGGCTAAATCTAAAATGTAAACATTAAAAAATAAGCCTTCTCTAGAAGGCACTATTCAGACATGATGTAAAGAGATGGTTTCTGTCCCAAAGAGCTTACAATGTTGGTTTAGCAAACAGAAGGAAGGAGGATGAGGTAACAGGGAAATGACCAACTTTTGTACTGTAAACTATAGTCACAACTTACCTGCTGGCTAATGATGGTCATTAAGCAGGGTTTAGTGGGCATCGTGTCAATTAATGCAAACAACACTTCAAAAGAGCTTTTTGTTTGTTTAAATCAATTTTCAAATTTCAACCAATCTGTCTTCAGTCCTGCAGCCTGACACAACACACACTCCAGCCAGTACTTGAACCTTTTACCCCATTCATGTTACAACTTCATTCATTCTTTCAGCATAATATATAAACTTCCCTTCCCCCCAAAAAAGTTAAATTATTTTATTTGGCATACCAGTTCAAAAACTGAACAAGCACTACTGAATCTCAGAGAAGTCTGATAGTACCTGAGAAATTCTGCAGGATAAAGACAACTGAGACAACCCGTAATTGACATATATATTTTACCAAAGATAGTGTCAGGGTTACATTAATAACTCTTACCACTGCAGAAGATTTCAAACAAAGGCACAGTTATGTTTATCTTGTGGAATGGTTCAGAAAAGAAACTGAATTAGAGGAAGGAAGCACAAGTATTCATTTCCTCCTTATACAATATTTTTCCTATATCCCCTATTAAAAAGTTAAGTTAAACAGGATAATCAAAAACCTCTTTATTTGCCCTAGAGATATACTTGGATGATAAAAACTCATATGTAAAAAACCTGCACTCAGATAAACAATTGCTTACATTTCATCTGCATGTTAAAGGCCAGCCAGTTTCCTTAGATTCTCAACCAGGGAAGACAAATTGTATTTTTATTCTGGTGATCCACAGTTTGGTTCTCTTCTCATTGGTCTTTAGAGCCTCACTGACTCAGAAGTCCAATTTAACTCTCACTAAAAGTCACCTTCATGAAACAGTCCAATAATATTCTCACGCTTTCCATATTATTTTCCATATCACTATCAGCCTGGGACTCTCAAAACTCTCACCACAAAATGCAGAACTCTTTTGAAGGTAACTTGACCTAACAACATTTATATCTTTATCTGAAATTGCTGTAAGTGCTCATTTTCCTCCTATAGATAGGAATCTGCATTACTAGGGCATTGAGGCTGACTGGAGCTTGGTTCTCATAGCCAGCATATATCCCGTGCTTCACGTGAAAAACTTGGGATTCTCTGAGCAGCTACAAGTATGTTATTCATCTGAATCCTGTTTCAACCAGCAGGTTCCTGAACTGGTGAAGTAGATAAATTTCTATGTTGCTAAATTTTATTACTTTTATTAAAATTAAACAATATTGATGTACAACAAACACAAAGTATTAATTTTTATAGGTGAATAAAAATATTATAGAAGAAAAAAGAATCTGATTTAGGGACACTCACAGGTGGTTGCAGTGTCACTAAGGACAAGCCTGCCAGTGTTTGTAGGTGATTCAAAAGGAATAGCTATGCTATTATTATTGAAATAATTCTCTGAACATTTTTGTATAACCCTTTTTTCCTGCAGCTGCCTTTTCAAATATAAAAGCAAGATGTACAGCATAGATAGCAACTAAAGGCCAAATGTTTGAGGTCTTAACAGTTTTACAGTAAGACTTCTTGTGCAATTGTTAGAAGATTAGCAACTTTTCTTTTGAGAAAGTACTCCATATTTATAGGAAGAAAAAATAAGACGAGGAGTATCAACCTTCCGATAAAGACCAAGTGCAGGAATCTTGATGTCTCAGGAATACTCAATCTCTCTCTCTAACAAAAGACCACAGTTAGAAGCAGAATGTTTGAGACATAGAAAGAAAGGTGAATTTTAAAATCCATCACCAAGATGGCCATGTTTCTTTTACCAATAATATGTCAAAGCAGATCTGTACATAAAGGGAGTCACCATTTGTGAATGTGACAGGAGGCTGAAACAGTTATGTCTCCCACCGGGTTCTCTGAAGTAAAGGCTTTTCTTTTCTTTCCATGCTAGTCTTCCTTTTTTAACTGAGCTCTGATTCCATTAGTGGGGTGTATAGGTTGTCTGCAAAGGAGACCAGGTAAGAATAGCCAAGCTGATTTCCCATTGCTGAAACCAGTTTTTTTTGTTTTTAATACAAATGAAAAAGTCAACAATTCAAGTCAACATTTACCATCATTATCACTAATGCATAGGGTGACCATATTTCCAAAAGTAAAAATGGGATGGCCCACGGGGCTCGCCAGAGCCACACACCCCACACTCCCGCGCCCGCAGGCTCGCCAGAGCTGCCCCCGCTTCCTGAAACACCTCCGCAGTGCTCGGCACCTCATGTCACTGCCCCCCCTACGCTCCTCCACACTGCCCTATGAGGGTGCACCCCACTTTTTTGGTAAACTGAGCACTTGGTCATTTGCTCTTGCCAACCAATCAGTCGGGAAGAGCAAATGGAACAAATGACCATTTTTGTCAAAAAAGGCAGGATGGCTGGGACAGAACTTAAGAAGGGGACTGTCCTGGCCAAAACAGGACGCACGGTCACCCTACTAATGCATCTTCTACATGAATATAGAAAAATATAGTCATGTCAGATATCACTCTGTGGTGACTTAAGTATTCTCCATATTCTACTTTATTAACAACTTTGGCTTGTCTATTTTTCTTAGTAATTGTAGTTTGTGGAAACTCTGCATCACCTACATGATGGTTTTGCACCATGATGATGTGTGTGTGCTGGAATCCTCGTTTACTAACCCTCCACTCCTATATCACTCAGGAATGTGCCGGGGGCAATGCAATAGATTACAAATATGATTTATTATTTACTTGAATTTGCATACTATCAGCACTGATCCTGGACACAATACAAACATGTAAATGAAACAAACCAGACCATTACAGCCCCATTCTGAACAACCGAATATCTTAGATCTGTCCTTGACCTCAGTAGGACGACTTGAGGAGGAAGGATGGCAGAATTAAACCCTAAATCAATACCCCATTCTTTTTAAGGTCCCAGACATCCTCAAATAACTCCACCATCCTTAAATCCTGAGAAAATAGATGGGTTTTGTGAGAAGAATGAATTGGGGCAGGGTGAGGAGCCTCACTCCCCCTCACTACTCTCCTCCATAGCCCTGCTCCCACAATAGATCCCTGCCCTGAGCTCTCCCACTGATCTGAGAAGCACTGCTGGACAGGACAAGTCCTCCAGTTAAATTCCAATGGTTTAGCAATGCAACTACAGTCTGACATTTTTATCAATGACCTGGAAAAAAAAAACCCATAAAATCATCATTAAGTTTTCAGATGGCACAAAAATTGGGAAAGTGGTACATAAAGAAGAGGACAGGTCACTGATATGGAGCTATCTGCCTCTCTTGGTAAACTGGGTGCAAGCAAACAATATGCATTTTAATATGCCCAAATGTAAAGGCATTCATCTAGGAACAAAGAATGTAGGCCAAGCTTATAAAGTGAGAGTCTCTACCCAGGGAAGCAGTGACCCTGAAAATGATTTGGGGGCATCATGGTGGATAATCATCTGCACACGAACTCCCGGTGCAATGCTACGGTCAAAAAGGTCTCATGCAATCCTTTGATGCATAAACAGAGGAATCCTGAGTAGAAATAAGGAGGTAATTTTACCTCTATGTCCAGTTCTGGTGTCCACAATTCAAGAAGGACATTGATATACTGGAGAGAGTTCAGAGAATATCTGTGTGTCGGGTGGGGGAGGCATCTACATAGACTATCAAGTCAAGCATGCTAGTCTAAGGCCTTGGCTACACTTGCGAGTTACAGTGCAATAAAGCAGCCCCGGGAGCCCTAGCTCACTCCCCGTCCACACTGGCAAGGCACGTAGAACGCTTTGACTCCGCAGCTACAGCGCTGCTGGTACTCAACCTCGGCGAGTAGAATAACGTTTGCTGCGCCCCCCTGGAGCGCTGCAGCACCAGTGTGAATGAGGTGTTGCGTTACTGTGCTGCGATCAGCCTCCAGAAACGTCCCATAATCCCCTTAAGTCAAGTGGCCACTCTTGTCATTGTTGTGAAATCGGCTGCAGGAATGCGGAAATGCCCTTTCAAAGCTCCGTTATGAGCTCCAAGAAAAAGCAAACATTTACTGTTTGCTTTGAGTGAGTGAGAGAGAGGCAGGGGGGAAAGGGGTCTGAACTTACAAGACAGCATGCTGACACACTCTCAGCACCCCAAAAACCCACTCTCTCCCCCCCCAACATACACACAACACACTCCCTTTCACATCCACTCCACCCCGCCCCATTTGAAAAGCACATTGCAGTCACTTGCATGTTGGGATAGCTGCCCATAATGCACTGCTCCCAATGCCACTGTAAGTGCCGCAAATGTGGCCATGCCAGTGTGCTTGAAGCTATCAGTGTGGATAGACTGCAGCGCTTTCCCTACTGCACTCTACGAAGGCAGGTTTAACTCACAGCGCTCTACATCTGCAAGTGTAACCATGCCCTAAAGATCTTAACCATTCAATAGCTGAGGGAAGCACATTAGCAAGTCCATGCGGGAACCAGGCAGCCCTTCCCCATGGATGCACCCTCCAAATACGTGGCCTACATCTTCTAGCTGGCCACAGAGGCAAAGGGAGGAGTCATGAAGTCCCCACTTATAGTCATTAGCCACACATCTGATCACTCCACAAAGAAGAGCCATGAAGTCACTGGAAAGACTCTCATTGATCTCAGTGGGCTTTGGATCAGGCCCCTTGTGCCACCCATTTGGACACTCCTTTAAATCTTTACAGTGTGACAAAGAGGGATTTTAGTGCAATTCTAAATGAAGCCTTAATTTTGGGATCACTAACAACAGTTCCATATATTTCATTTATCCAAATCACTTCATCGATATCTACTGTATTTGAAGAGTAATTCATAATGCAGTTTACTAAAACAAAGATTATGTCATAGCTGCATGTGGCATATACCAGGAACATTTGCTAAGCTACACTTCTTAGATACAAGATGTGAAATACTTGTGAAATAATCAACAAGAGCTGTATTTTGGGAAGTACAGCAAAAGACTACACTCTTATTTTTGATACCTAGAGTTAACCTCAATGTACAGTAGTGAAAGATTTCTAAAATCTCTAGTGTTACTAAAAATATATAGAAAATAAATATTAAACGCAAAGCGTGCTTTCCCCACACAGAACCCCCCAACACCATCTCTCCTTCCCTCAGCTAAGTCCTTTTTTTGTTCCAAATAATGCATTTCTGGGAACTTTATGCCCATGGCAATCATAAACACATGCTGTGTAAGGGAAAAAGAGGAAGAAAAGAAAATGATAGTATTTAACGTAATCAAAACAGCATTGCTCTAACTAAGATCCTCTATTAGAGAAGCATTTTCACAAGTATTATATGCTAGTAATGAATTCTTTTCTTTTCATAATGGGCGTTTTACTTGCTTGTTTTATTAAGTAAAGTCCCATTAAGGAAAGAGAGGAGTTGATTACAAATGAAATGAGACAAAATAAACAATTAGACCATTGTAGAGTGTCTGATTCCCACATAGAGCTGCCTCCAGTTTCCCTAGACAGCTGCCATAGCAATCACCTCAGTCACAGTCCCCTCTTTTAAAGAAAAATTATTTTCCCACTGTTTCACTTGCCTCTTTTGAAATTCCATGTTACTCAACAAAACAGCACAATATGGGTTGCAAATTTAGCACTTTAAGATCTGACACTGGACTTACCTTGGTGAAAGCTCATTCCTGAAGAGCACAATTTCCAGTCTGTTCTGCCAGCTGTTCTGCTAACAAAAGAGAACTCTGTCTGTGTGTCTCTCTCTCTAGCTTTTCCATGAACTGACATATCAAGAAAACACTACAAGATTTTTGACAACTCAAATTCGCATTGGCCAGAATCAGCAGCCACACTTTGTGTGTACACTGTGGAAGAATGACTTAACTTGATTGAATCATTCTCTCAACAATGAGAGAGAGAGAGAAAGGAAGAAAAGTACTGACCACCTGAGGGGTACTTTGCAGCTGTTTTCATGCTGTATAATTTGCATACAGCAGCCCTTATTAAAATGCAACATAATTGTAAAAAAAAAAAAAAAAAAAAACATGGAAAAACAAAAGCCACCCTCTTTTTTGATTCAAGTTGGGCCAAAATGAACCCCCAGATCTAAACACACAAACTTTGGGACTTCTAAAAGGTCCAAATTTGAATTTTTCTGCTTGGGCCCATCTCTACTTATAACAGTGTTTACTGCATTGTTTTGGATCATTACCACAGATTATCGGATAATGTAGAAAACTGGAGTATTTTTCTGTATGAGAAGCCAAGTATTTATACAGCAGCTTTTAAACTTAAAGTAATATTAGCTCTGGCTTCCTGGACTCCTGGGTACTATTTGTGCCATTTTATTCTATTTGTTTGTGGCCAGGTCTGTTGTACAAGCTGGCTTCCACAACTGGTACAATCTATAAAAACAGAGCTGCTCTGGATTGAGAGCCAGAAAACTCTTTCTACAAAGGGACTGATGCCACTCAAACGCTCAGTGTTACCAGCTCCATCTGCTTTCAGGGAAGAACTAAATCCCACTTCTCTGGATAGCTCTTTTCTGTTCCCTTTCTCCCCTCTCCTCCATTTGATATTTGTCCTGCACTGCTTTACTTTACAGGGCAATATACAGGCATATCACATAAATATCTGGTTTTGTGAGACACAATTAGATTTCAGCCTCTGAACACAAGAACAAGGTAACACTCAATTTAATTGATAGGTAGAAAATGTTTAAATTAATTAAGGACATATTTCTCTACACAATGTATAGTCAACCAGGTGAATTAACAAATCACTGAGAATCAATAAACCAAAGAGATCGCTGTCATTTTGACAGAGGTTAGATGCTTATGACCAAGTGTAACATATAGACACAAACTAGAGCTCCCTTCAAGTACAGGAATAATACAGTGGCAAGTATTTCACAGTAAACTGTACGTCAGAGGTAACCTCTGAGGGAAACACACGATAGATAAAGGCTGCCCACAGGAAGCCTGCTCTGGATCAGAGGATACTATGGAACATTTTCTACTATTCTGCTCCCTTAGTGTCTTTATTTGGGATCTGTTGACCTAAATATAGAAGTTCCACTGTTGCATGGCCAGACTTATGGACAATTGCCTTTCTGACTTTCTCAGACACCAGAGGATTCAGCCTTATCTACCACAGTAAAGGAGGACAGACATGTGCCACGAACATTGTTTTTGAGACTCTGGCAGTTGTTAAAGCAGTACTTTTATACTACCTATGGCAGCGCTATTGTCCAGCCTGTCTGCAGGTGCAGAACAACTCACCTGAAACTCTAGTTCTCACTGTTTGTGCAGTCTTTTAGTTGCTAGCAATGACTGAGAAAAAACAAAAATAAGAACAGATCTGCTTGGCAAAGTGGCAATTGGCGTGGGGGTCCATATCAAATTGATCTGCTAGTTCTCCGGATAAAGAGTCTGGGCTGGGGAGAGTTTGGATGTTTTCTTGTTGTATCTGTGATTTGTCCCAACTGTGTCTGTGATGTTTGGTTTGATGTTTTTATTTAGTAAACAGGATCAGAGAAACTAACTAGGAAATTAAACAAAAAGTTACAAGGGATAACAACTATCATGATTCAAGGTATATGCTGCTTCTTGGTGGAGGTGGCTCGGGAGGGAAGGTTAATCTGTAAACCTTCCCTTATCCTCAGATGAGTAATTTCCCCCACTCCCTCACATAGCACAATGCTATACACTTGACATTTGTTTTTATAGTAAGGAAGGGCGTCATCTTCTACTGAAGAATTGGGAATATTCCACTGTCAGAGACAAAAAAACAAAAAAACCAGTAGGCCATCGAATGGTGGGCCAGGGACCATCTTTTTGTTATGCTTTTGTACAGGTTCCTAGCACAGTGGGATCCTGGTCCATGAGCAGAGCTTCTAGGTACTACCGGAACACAACAATAAAATGAATAGTAAAATACAAATTATGATTCATTATTATTAATAATATATTTTTAAAATACTATGCAAATATATAGGGCCTTTATCTGAGTATCTCAAAGCTTTTTGTGAATATTAATGAATTAAGAGTCACAAATTCCTTAATTTTATAGATGGAGAAAACAGAGTTTAAGTCACTTGCCTAAAGTCACACAGAAGTTGGTAGGACTGGGAATAGAACTCTCACTTCCTGTCCCATGATTTACTCTCATTCCTCTTGAAAGCAATGTACTAATGACTCCAGTATAGGAATGCATACATTTGCATGATTATTAATTATTTTATAACCCACAAAAGTGCACAAGGTGCTTTACAGAGCAATAAGACAAACAAGTGTCTGCCCCAAAAAGCTTATGATCTAAATGTAACAATGTAACACAAGCGGCAATAAAATCAAGGTGCTTAGGCCTTAACATTAATCTGCCTCAACTGAAGTTTGCAATGAGATGCATGTAACTGTTTCTGATTAAGGAGTGGGTGCAGAAAAAGTGCCTACCATTAAAAAGTCAATATTTTCCCATTGTTACCACAAGTGTAGGGAAAGTATTGGGAAATAACACTAGCACCTCATATTCCACTTTGTGGTAACTGTGGGTAAATGTTGCTTTTCAGTGGTGGCCACTGCAAGGTCAAAGATGTAGCATTTGTTGGTTCTTTGTTGGAGCTTATTAGAGCTCCCAGAGTCATAACAGGGAACCACTATGTGTTTTACAGTCTCCTCTTGTTCTCTTTTCTGATGCCAACCAATACATACAGAGCCATGTGACCTTTTTCATACACCCTGCTGGAATTCATCCATCCCAAGCTGCAAACTGTGGGCATATGCTTTAAAAATCTTTCATTAAAACACACAGCATTGGCAGCTGCCCTTAGCTTCTTTACTTGTGGGCATGAGTATCACTGTGCGCTCGCTCACAGAACTGATGCAACAAATGTCATTACCACAAGTAGAGAAACGAGGTGGGTGAGGTAATATCTTTTATTGGACCAACTTCTGTTGGTGAGAGAGAGACACTTTCGAGCCACACAGAGCTCTTTTTCAAGTCCAGGGAAGAGACCTTTGGGCACAGAGAGGAGGGACCAAGCCTATCAGCTTGACTTTGCTGAAAGCAGCCCCTTTCGTGGGCGTCTCTCTGCATATACATCAGAGATCCCTTCTGTGCTGTATGTGGAGGCTTTGCCACCACATGCAGCAGAGAGAGGCAGCCTTTTCCCTTCCTCTCCGTGGATGAATTATGTTGTGCTCAAATCCTGGCCGATTAAATTAAAATACAATATAACAGCAAATGAGACAAGAGAAAGAGAAAAAGAAAAAGCATGTGTGAAAAGTGCAACTGCCACCTTGCTGACAGACAAGGATGGCGAATTACTCACAGTAAACATCCGTGGTGGAAACCAGATCACAAAAATGAGATTTCATATCAGCAAAGCAAAGAAATGTAGATTTCATACTTCTTTAAAAACTCATTTTTTGAGACATACAGCGAAAGGAAAATTTAATATTGCCATTTATTGTTGCTACTATTGTTGGCATTTGTATTACCCAAAGCCCCAGTTAAGGTCCAGGCCTCATTGTGCTAGATGCTGTAAAAACACAGGAAGACACATACCTTGTCCTGAGGAACTGACAAGTCACAGAAACAGATGAAAGATGGGGAGAAGGGATATAACATTTAAATAAAAGATCAAGGTGCTTATTGGCCTGCGTCATTGTGACTATGTTATACATAAAAATGGGTAACAAGGGAATGAGAGTGGGAATGATAGAAGGGGGAGTTAACACGAGCAAGGGAGTAGGGAAAAGGAAGGAAGAAGAGAAAGTACATGAGGGAGTGAAAGCGAGAAAGAGCAAGGCAAGAGTGTAGGAAGGGCTTGGTAGGAGTATTGCAAGCAGGGAGAAGGTGGCTGACAGTGAAGGGGGAAAGCAATGGAGAAGGAAACCACCAACTGGCAGGCAGAAAAGAACGTCTATGAGCCAGATTGTAAATGCAGTCTGCTCACTTATATTCAGTTCAGAGGTTTATTTTTTCCTTCATGAATGATGAACATTAGACTGGAGGGGCAACTGGCCTGCTGCATACCTTCAGATTAAAAAAAGAAAAAAAGTCTGGAAGCTAGGATGCTTTTCCTCTGAGTCGCAAAGCCTAAGGGCTAGAGCTGTGTTATGTCACTCTGGCAAGAAATTCAGTTGAAGGGAATAGCAATGTATGATGCTGACAGATGAAGATGACATGAAGGAATGTAATATTTAAAACGTATTGAAAAGCGGATTGATGTACCAGGTAGTGTCTCTCTCTCTACTAAAACAGAATTATACCAGATTTAAACAGGATACTATGATAAACTAATACTTTATGTCATTCCAATTTAACAAAAACAAAGTATCCTTCAATTTTAAATAAATGCTGTTTTCATGTACTGGAAATTCAATACAGGTAACATTGAAGTGTAGGTAAAAAAAAAGGTAGTTGTTATGTCTACTTTTTCTTCCCCTTAAGCAACCAAACATTGCTCTATTTATATACATTAGATATACAACATTATACTTGATATTTATACACCTAATTACTTATCAAAATGAATATTTATATGTTTAGTTGTAACAGAAATTGAGAAAGGGAAGGATGTTCAGAGTGAAGGATAAAATGCAGACCTTCCCTAAATGCTTCTCTGCCGTTTAGACATGCCTTTGTACTTCGGCACTAGAGGAAAAATGATATTGGTAACCAAACATTATTTTTGGAAATTATTAAATATCTCAATAGGGCCCTTATGTACAAGTACAGCATGAATGTACTACTAGAATTCATAATCATAAGGCACAATACAGAGATGAAGTATGGTTCTGTGGTTAAGGCACTGGCTTGGGTTGCAAAAAACATAGGTTCAAGTCCTGCCTCTGCTATAAACTCTACGTGACCTTAACAACACCTGATCCTGCAAATGCTTAATTTTACAAATGTGTGTAATCCCACTGAACTGAAGCAGGCAGGATTAGGACTTAAATCTATTTGTGCCTCAGTTCCTCATTTGTAAAATGGAGATAACACTTCCTTTCATCTACACATTTCTGTTTTCTCTATTGTAGCAAACCCAGGACAAACAGCTACAAAGGGGTGGGGGTGGGAGGGTAGTAATCAGTCCCAGGGGGTTAAAAAGGCCTCTCCCAAGCCACTGAGGAGAGAGAACCATGGGGAAATAAGGTTCAGCTGGACAAGGGGTTACCAGGGAACTAATTAGGTTCAGCTGGCTCCAACTGCTTGGGACCTTTTTAAACCCTCCCCGGCGTGGAAGGGAGGGGGGAGAGAGAGAACCAGGGAAGCTGCCAGTAAGTTAGGAGCAGCAAGGCTCTGAACCCTTCCTGCAAGGAAGGCTGCACTCTGTCCCCAGAAGGGAAGCTAACCAAGCACAAGGGGCTGACTGAGAAAAGGAATAGCCAGAGTCTGTGCTACCTGCAAGGTTTTGCCTTGCCCAAGCCTGTGTCTCCAAGGCTAAAAAGGACTGAGCCTGCTGAGGAGAAGAAGGTACTTTGCCACACTATTTAGACAGTAAGCTCTTTAGGGCAGGAGTTGTGTCTTACCATGTGTTTGTACAGCGCCTAACACAATGGGCTGCCAATTTCAGTGGGTGTGTCTATAACTACTGTGATATTAACAATAAATAAATAAAATAAAATAATATGTAGTAAACGGCTCAAATAATGATACCACTTGGTAGCCTATGTAGCAGTCATAAATACTAAACAGGTTTGGTTTTACTCAGTTTCTGTCATAAATTGCTTATGAATGAGCATGCTTTTATTTATTTATATATATATATTTGTGTGTGTGTGTGTGTGTGTGTGTGTGTATGAATGAATTTATATAATAAGCAGCTGTGGATATAAGTTAAAACTACTTTGTAAGCATGCATTCAACACATACGAGATGACTTGCTATGGCATTCAGACCAATAAAAAGGTCCTTTATTTCCCTCTCACAAATACACAATTTTTAGTATAGTCACTAGCTGCTCTAATTCTTCACTGGATTCTGCTACAGCAGCAAGAAAAAGGCATCTCATTGAAATTTGCCAAGAGCTCCTGCAGAGTCAGTGTGCTTGTGAATTATAGGAGCAGGATAGCTTGGGAACGCCACCTGACAGACATACAAATAAAGTAGAAGAAATGATGTTAAATCTGTATTGCAGAACCGCCCAGAGACCTCAGTCAGCTTTGGGGCCCAGTTGCACTAAGCAATTTCCCTGGAGGACACAGTTCCCTGCCCCAAAGACTTTACAATCCAATTCAAATCTTTCAAGACAACATAACACAATGGGTTAGTAAAACAGCCATCAAACATACAGAGCGCTTGAGAAAAAGTGTCCCTATTATTCCAAACACAGCAAGACCTTCTCAGCACTTGGAGCAGAATGTAAAACATGGCAGGACAACTACCATCAAGCAAAAAAAAGCTGAACAAATAAAGTGTTCCAATCTATGCAGTGTTATTGTAGCCATGTTGGTCTCAATATATTAGACACAAAAGAGGGGTGAGGTAATATCTTTTATTGGACCAGAGTTTTTTTTTTTAAATCTAATAAAAGATATTATCTCACCCACTTGTCTCTGCTCCAGTCTATGTTAGTATTAAAACTGCTCTGTGAAATTTTTATGTTTGAGGCTTATTTGTTCTGTCAGAGGCTGCAAGGGAGCAGAAGATCTGGTTTATTCATTTTTAACAAGTTTGAGAGGTAATTCTAGCTATTGGTTTGTAATCATGGATGTGTTGAACCCAACGTGACACACAGAGGAGAATCTGACTGGTTCCTGGGAAGTCTGGAATTTCTGGGAAGAGAAACAGCGGATTACACTTTGAATGAGGCTAATTTGATTACAGAAACAAGCACAACATTTAAGGCTTAGAAAAATCACTCAGACAGTACTGTCAACCCCTAATCTGCTAATGTGAGGATTAACCACACTTCAAAAGGGGAATCTCACATTAAAAAGTCCTGGAATATCTTTTGGGACCCAGGTACTATTGTTGTAATGTCATGATGTGGAATCATGAAATGCTACAACTATGTCATAATGTTGTGATGATTAATAATAAGATGACAGTAATACTTAGAGGTCCCAAACAAGATCCCCCATTGTACTACATGCTGTATAAATGCATAGTAAGAGAGAATCTCATTGTATGCCACTGGTCTGTCTTTCCAGCCCAGGAAGGACTGACGTGATGCCCAGTGTCTTTTAAGACCTTCCTTCACTGCACAGTTTTATTCTTCAAACACAAAATTCACAACCAAAGCAGGCTGCAGGGAACCAGAGGCCTTTCCAATTGCATCTCTCCCCCCTGCTCCAGGGCTTCCAGAGTAGCTAACCTCCTTCCTGCACCTCCCCTCCAACTGAGCTCTCTCAGCCCTTTGTAGAAAACACCTAACCCCTTCCCCGCTGGGTCTGATGATCAAACAGGACTGGCTGGACCCAGGTCCCCTGGCCCTTAAAGGAGCCGGTCACCCTTTAACACGCACCCTGAAGGGCTAACAGTCTATGCAGGCAAAAGGTAGGACGGGAAACAGAGACACATGAGCATATATCTACACACAGCACCTAGACCATGGGTGGGCAAACTTTTTGGCCCAAGGGCCACATCTGGGTATGGAAATTGTATGGTGGGCCATGAATGCTCATGAAATTGGGGGCTGGGGTGTGTAAGGGCTCCAGCTGGGGGTGCGGGCTCTGGGGTGAGGCTGGGGATGAGAGGTTGGGGGTGCAGGAGAGTGCTCCGGGCTGGGACCGAGGGGTTCGGAGGGCGGGGGGGGAGATATCGGGGCTGGGGCAGGATTTTGGGGCATGGGAGGCAGTCAGGGTAGCAGGCTCTGGGTGGCGCTTACCTCAAGCAGCTCCCAGAAACAGCGGCATATCCCCCCCTCCAGCTCCTACATGTAGACGTGGCCAGGTGGCTCTGCATGCTGCCCTGTCTGCAGATGCTGCCCCTGTAGCTCCCATTGGCTGCGGTTCCTTGTCAATGGGAACTGCATGGGGCGGTGCTCGTGGTGGGGGCAGCGTGCGGAGCCCGCTGGCTGCCCCTACACATAGGAGCCGAAGGGGGGACGTGCCGCTGCTTCCGGGAGCCATAAGGAGTGGAGTAAGACAAGCCCCAGACCCCACTTCCCGGCGGGAGCTCAAGGGCCAGATTAAAACATCTGGAGGGCCGGATGTGGCCCCCGGACCATAGTTTGCCCACCTCTGACCTAGATACTAGGGGCTGGAGCTTGGGCTCTAGGACCGTGAGTATCCCAGAGCACAGGCTCCAGCCCCGAGCCCAGAAGTCTACACAGCAATGAAAAAGCCCTAGCCCTGTGAACCCAAGTTGGCTGGCACAGGCCAGCAGTGGGTGTCTTGTTGCTGTGTAGACATACCTCTCTGGATACCGGGGCTTTCCCAAGGTCACACAGCAGGTCTGTGAGTGAGCTGAGACTGGACCCCGGTTCTTTTGGTTCCCAATCCAATGCTTTATCCACTAAACCACACTGCCTCCAGTGTAAGTTTCTCCCACTGACCAAAACGCTGAAAGGCAGCAATTTTTAGACAGAAGCAGCTAAATAATCATTCACATTCACATTGATTAGGAAATAATGAGAGTCGCGGCTGGCAAGCACTGACCACTTAATAGCAGCCAATGTATACAGGCTGGTTTCTCAAACCTTACTAGAGAACAGCAGCAGCAGCAAAGCTTAATGTCTTAGCCTATTTGCTCAGCAATTTACTGCCACCAAAATCAAAATACTTCTCCTTTGTTACAAGGCTAAGAATGAGAATTTTCTTTGTTAAAGTAGAGAGCGAGGGATCAAAAATAGGATTTATAATGGAAGGCTGGTTACAATCTTTTTATTTTTGACAAACAAAAACAGTAGAAATGATTGGAAACCATCAAGTTGCCCAGTAGTGAAGCTACGTAACCATATGGCCTGATCGTTGCTATTTTCATGCCCCCTCCTACTTCTTTCTGTCTGTGCCTGGTTTCAAATTAGATTGTAAATTCTTTGAGGCAGGTACTCTATTTACAGAGCCCACCACAATGGGGCCTCAATCCTGACTGGGATCTTTGGACCTTACTGGAATACAAGTAATAATCACTTTAAGTAAAAGGGAATAAACACGGCCCCATAATATCTAGTTCAAAAGTTCACATTCTTGTAAGTTTCATTTAGATTCTAAATTCAGGGAGACATGAATCTGTCACTTTTTATTGTTGAGCAAAGAGCCATTG
The DNA here is from genome assembly GCF_028017835.1 of Emys orbicularis. Lineage (NCBI taxonomy): Eukaryota > Metazoa > Chordata > Testudines > Emydidae > Emys > Emys orbicularis. The sequence goes on along the minus strand of NC_088683.1, from coordinate 74,664,178 downwards.
TTCTATATAATTAATAATAATCACTATATCACTCCAGTGTTTACAACCTACATTTTGCTGGAAAGGCATTGAAAACAAAAAAGGCAACCAGAACAAAACAAATCACAAACCCTTCTCTCTCTTCCAACCCCCTCTCCAATGCATGTCAGAAAATAATATAGTATGTGTATATACAAAGCAATGTTCATCTCAGCTATTTGATTACACAAAAATCTGCCAACACAAACAACTGCTAAGCAGCTGAGTGCCTTCGAGCAGACAGAGATGACATTCTGGTGTAACTTCTACTTTGTATTCCATAATGAGTTTTATTCAATATCAAGCGTGCATTAGCAGCAAGAGCTTAAAGGATAACATCGGGCTGAAAGAAAAGCAGCCAGTTATAGGACTAATGTATAATGATGAAAAACAGAAAACAAAACAAAACAAAGCCAGGCAATTATTTTGTAAAGGAAAGTACTAATAATTTGCATTTTACGTCTTAGTTAGTTTTGTTCAGCTCAGGGTCAAAACATTTCTAATTAAGAGCCTGCTACAGAAAATCAAAAAAGCAATGAACAGAACAAATACATATTAAAAACAAATGCTTACATATTTATTAGCATGGTCCTAAAATAGTAATAAAATGACTCTAAAGTGTGGAAGAGGCAAGGTCATTTGTTGAATTATTAAAACCTGTTTTCACATTGTATAACACAGTGTGTTAAATACTGCACATTAAACCTAGAGTAAATGGATTTTACAACTGGGACAATTGATAGCAGAGCCGCACATGGAATGATTTCAGTGGGGAGCCAGGAGGGTTTGGGCAGATGGATAGAAGGGGATCAAGAGACTTGTGCTGGGGAACATGGTTCACAGGGAGACATTGTGGAGGAAAAGAGGAAGGAAAGGAGAGGGTGGCAACACGTGGCAGGCCTGCTATGAGGTGGTTCTTGAAACACAAATGCTCTCAGGATCAGCGTTCATGTCACACTCCCTGTCACTACCTGGCCCGGGCCGGGGAAGCTAACGATCCAACCAGCGGACCAAATTCGGTGATGAATCTTGGTCACATGCCACTTGAGGCATGTTGCGCAAACATTAATACGACTCAGTCATCCTGCAGTCAATTTACCTGCTCAGCTGGGTGGCTTTGCCTTCAGGTGCCCAGTTTACAAGAATTACAAAAACAGACTAAAACACTGCTTTTTGTAAAAATCAATGGAAACGTCCCTGAACATAGGAGCCTTCTCAGTTTTTTGAGAGACACATGGTAGTAGTGAATGTGATTGTTGGGCTCTATGATTCCTAACCAGGTCTTCAGTCCTCCATTTTCTAAAGTGTTCCCTGAGAGAGACACATACATAGTGGGGCAAGATGGGGGGTAGTAAATGGTGGGGCCCAGTGCAGTACAGGAGAACTTAGGAAGAGACAAGGTATGTTTGGGTGGGTGGAAGAGGGGCCTTCCAAGAGGAGATCTGCAAAATTATTCAGATCCCCGTTCCTCAGCTATGTGACCCATCCAAAACCAAACCTAGAAAAGAGAGTTTAATGGGAAAACTGAAATGCTAGTAAACACACCTTCCACTACTCCCCGTCTGCTCCATTTTAGTAAGTAGGCAGGGCACAGAACAGCACTCTTATAAAATTGAAAATTCTCCTCCTTACAAGAAGGAAAACAGCAAGGATAGAGGAACGGTATATTTTGCTGGCATGCACACATTCATGTCACTTGCATGTCCAAGAGCCCCACAAACTGGCTTTGTTGATGATGGGAAAAAAATGATTTTTCATATTACAACTCCCATTGTTATAGTTAGTATTTTATTCAAGCAGGTAATTTTAAAAAATACTACATTAATTTTTGGGTGTGCTGGCCTTGCTACTGTTTCTTTTTATTTATTTGCCTAATTCTGGAGTCTTTGTAGGCAAGAAAAACTCCATTGACATCCGTGGTCCTTTTGCCTAGATAAGGACTGCAGGACCAGCACTTTTTGAAAGTAAGTACAATCTCTGTAACATGCTCAGACAAAGCTTTAGGGCAGGATCCAAATCCAGTGAAGTCCATTGATTTCAGTGGACTTTGGATCAGGCCCTTAAGATCTCAAAGCTCCCAAAAATTAACCTTTCCTGATAATATAAATTATATCAGGAACATAGGTCAGATTATTTCTATGCCAATATATTACTGAGGTTTACAAATTTATTGATTCTTAGCTTTCCCACCTGTTCAAATTTTGGTCTAGGGAGGTTAATATAGAATACCAAGAAAAATCTTTGCTAATTTAGGGTTCACTTAGACATTTATAATTTTTTTTGTACAGTAGGAGCTTGAGGTGTGTCAAGATTTCAGAATCAGACTCCTTAATGTTATGGCTCAGATTTTTAATGGCATTAGGCGTTGTTCCACTCAGCATTGCAATGCCTAACTGACTTTAAAGCCTAAGCCTCATTTTCAAAAGTGACTTCAGCGCCTACGTACCATTGAAAGTCAATTACTTAAGTTCCTACATGCCTTGGTCATTTTTGAAAGTGAGACTAGACGTTGCAACATGGAGTGGAGCGATGCCTAAATACTTCTAAAAATCTGGGCCTATGTCCTTACCTATTATGTAATGACATTGATGTAGCAAATCCTAATACTGAGAGTGCAGAAAGACCATTACTATAGCATTCCATTAAAACTGAGTGATTTTAAATACAAAATATTTTAATAGACCAAGACCTCAATGAACAAATATACTCCCAACATACACTTATTGTTAAAGGAAGAAAATGTGTCAGGTTTACTGAATGTAGATATCAGAGAAAACCCATTTTTGTCTTATCTTTCTCTTCCCTGCTCCGCCCCCATCTTTAGGTAACATTAAACAGAGAGCAGTAAATCACTAAGACAACAAAACAGACATGCCAAAACTTTGTTGAGCGATGAAGCAATGTTGTTTCTGGGATGCCTTTTATACCTTTTCCATCTTTCTTAAAGCATTTTTACAAGCTTACACAAGGTCACGTGCATAAGCAATGCTTGAAGATATTGCAGCTTGTATTATTTGCATGAGCATTGCCTCACACCCGCACGTATGCACATACACACATACACCCTTAAGTGCATGTGGTCTCCCGACTTTGACAAGGCCACAGCTGCAGCAATCATTCAAATGCTTTCCTTTGTCTGCCTGAGGCTAGCAGGTGTTCTTTGAAGATACCAAGTAACCTGGGTAGTCCATCAAAGGAATGTCTTCAGCAAGACTTTTTTACAAAAAACCAGCTACGTTAATTGGGGAATACTGGATGTTCTTTTGCAAGCAAACAAAATACATTATATATATTTGTGCTTGTTGACTGTAAACTATGCATATGAAGAGCAGATCACAGATTTTGAGTGGATTTATAAAACAAAGGCACAATACTGAACAATGAAATACTGTTGAAGTAATCTTTACTGTTGTTTAACATAGTCAAATATGGCAAACAGCAGCATTACAGGAGCCAGTTATTCAAGCTGATATCCCAGTGTTCCCTGTACAGTTCAGGATGTACTAAATTCAAACATGTGTATCATATTGAAGCCAGTAAGACAACCGCTCGCTATTCAGATATCTGTAATTGAACTGTATGATTAGATAATATAAGAAATGTAGCAATTACAGTACGCAATGCAAACAATAAATAGATTACGATCTTAGGAGTTTAGTCTTAAAGCTTCATGGGCGGGTAGCTGCACGAGTGACATTTCTTTCCAGTAAGAAATGGGCACTTATTTTCTTGTTAGGGTGCCCCAGAGCTCTGGGAATGGTACCTCACAGAAGCACAGGGTTGGAGAGACGACTGAGGAGTTTGGAGAACTAGTATGAACCACAGGCACAGAGGGACAGCCTGGGGTGAGGGGCCCTGGGAGCATTTTTGGAAGGTGGTAGAAGGGCCAGAAGATCCTGATGATCACAGAGGTGGTAAGAGATCCTGCAACAGCCCTTTTCTCCCTCATTCTGATACTTCTGTCCCAGCCCATTAGTTCAAACAGGAATTAATTCAGGGAAGTTCTATGGCCTGTGTTATGCAGAAGGTCAAAATAGATGATCCCAACAATCCCTTCTGGCCTTGATATCTATAAATTAAACTCTTCCAGCCTGTTCCCCTCTGCTCCTGCCACCCCAGCAATAAAGTCAGGCAGTTTCCTCCTTTTTGCTGTGGCAGGTGCCTGGGTGCCAATAGGTGAGAGCACTGAGCTCTCTGAAGACACCGTCTCCCTGCTGTCAGTTCTGGCACCCAGCCCCACGGAGCCCCTGTGGGTGAAAGGAGTAGCTTCAGAAAAACACCTGCTCATTCCTGGAGCCCTGCTATATGCAGTAATTCTGCAGGGCTGAGAGAGTATGTGAGAGGAGGGGCAAATGCAGGTTCTGTGTGACACTTGCCAGTTCTTTAAATGTAATGGAATACTGAAAGAAATCATTAGAATTATCATTTTATCCTGGGGTTTACCCAATGACTCATGAACTGCACAGGTGTTCAGCCATGGGACAAATATGTACAGATTTAAAATTCAGGTTACATACAATGGGATGCAAATGTGCACAGTATGAGTGTCATATAAGCATGCAGTACTTAGACTTGTCAGTAATAAAGGCAATATAAGTACCTATTGAGACAGATAGGACATTTTCTACATTACCACACAGTGAGGTAATGGACCTCGATTTTATCTTATATGTAGAATTAACCCCCTCAGCCCAAAAATGTGCAATATGTACAATTTGGGCAGATATCACATACCATCTGGTGTTATCTGTTGGTAAATGTTACCTTTTTAATGGGTACCAATGTACACGTAACTAAAAAGTCACAAGTCCCTACTACAAAAATGAGCTTTTATCATTTGTCCTGTTTCCCTATGCTCATGCTCAACTGGCCATCATGAATACAATGTTGCCATGTACAATGTGGCAGAGTGGCCACTGGAAGTAGTGATGCTACAACTAAACCTCCCCAGAGCACTGAGTTTTCTGTTTACCTGTGAGAATATGGGTTATGCAAGAGCTTCAGTTTGGTTCTGCCTGGCCCAATCCAGGTAAGGCAGTATTGTTTCACCAGAGCGCTGGATGTACTAGGTTGAGTCAGACAATTTGCCAAAGGGAGTGCGTTCTATAAAAGCAGGGCACAGTGCTGCCAAATTTATTTCTGTGTTGGCTTTCAACCAGCTGCAATGTAAATAAATAACCCACGCTGCTTATGTCTGCACTTCACATTTCTACATACTACAAAACAGGCCGTGAAAAGTCTCGGATGATTAACATATAAACCCTTTTAAAATCACACCAGTCTATTTGTTAATGAACCAGATAACAATAGCTTCTCACAGAAAGATTAAGGATTCCTGTTAGCAATGAAAATGAATTTCAGAGATTCTTGTTGCTTTTTATTAATTCCTAAATATCTAGATCACAGAACATACTGATTTTAGATGCTATAAAACAGTGTTCTCCAGTCCTTGCTTAGTTAGTTCTTCTAGTGCTGGATAAAGAATCCTCAAACTTATTCAAAGAAAATAAATTGACCTCAAGTACACCAGACCACCTTTGAAACAATCTCCAACTTTCTAGGAAACATGAGTCTCCCCCGAACCTAGATCTGCTGCATAATAGGTTCAGCACCACTGCTAGGCCAGGAAGGAGCAATATTTCACTTGAAGAAAGAGGGGAAAGGAGGGAACCGGAGAGATTTGTTTAAAATACCAGAGTGAAGCACATTACACTCAACATTGGATAATATTCAGAAAGCAATACTTGTATTTTGATTAATACTAATATTGCTCATCTTTTGCTTTTGTGTGGGAATTGGGATTGGAACGAAGTCTCAAGCTCTAAGTCAATTATGTCATATCATACCTTTGAGTATTTTCTGTTACACAAAAAGGAGCTCAAAGGCTCAATAAATGTCCTCAGTACAGTACCAGTAGTTTGACATATTTTGTTATATGTGTTATCCTGCTATATTTCCAGCAATTCTCAATACGTTCAAAAGACTAACAGCTGTGAATGGCCTAGTTTAACACAGAGAGACACACACAGACTCCAGGGATGCTCCAAGTATTGAGTTCTGACTGGACTTGCAACAGTTGCATTTAGGCTGTCAGTAAAGTCCACTGAGTTGTAACTTTCAATACAAGGTCAAAGTTAATTACTTGGCCAATGACTTTTACTTCTATTTAATTTCCAAAGTTTTAGTGGCTCTTATTGACAAACCTGTATAATAATAAACTTTTCAGTATGTAACATACCAGTCTTCCACTGGAATCTTAAAAGTGATTTGGAAGCAATGAAATGTTACTGCTCAGTGCAGTGACTCTCAGAACTGGTTGCAAGTTCTTTGACCTCAGACCTACATAGCTCAGGGCCTCTCACGTTTTTTTCCATTCTAGTGGGAGAAAGGAGGAGATTCCCAATTTCTTTTTTACATTATTATTTCATGAGGGCGGGGGGGGGAGGGGAGAGGGAAATGGTATAATTCTCCTCAAATTTCAGCAACCTAATAATACTCACATTCTTCAAGTTGCACTGTGTAGCTTTTTCTATCTGCCCGGCCACAAACAAGTGAAGTTTATTTTTTGCTGAACAGATGCATATGCTAAGGAACCCATAAAACCCAGTAGGCATCATTTGTTACAGTTTTATTTATGGGCAGGTGCCACAAGAGGTTAATGCACTAGCCAGTGTACTCAATTTATATCCTGGCTTAGGTCACAAGTGAAGTGGTGTTTGACAGACTCATCCTAGTCCCTGAGCACAAAACCATCACACAGTTTTAAACATTTACCAGTCTGTGTTCAAGAGAAGCCCAAGACATAAATAGCACCTAATGATACTCTTGGGATAACAAAAAAGTCGGATCTAACGTAGTGAAGGATCTATATCAGCCAAAAGGATGTTTGATATAGCATAAAAATCATTTTCTTTAATTAAACTACATAAGGTAGTCCAGAAACATGGACCAAAATTAATGACAAGTTTGATAATAGAACTGTTCAGAATTACTATTGGGATGCTCTCACTGTAAGGGATGAAGCATTCAGACAAGGTCAGCACAAAGTTAAACACATATTCCAGATCAGCAGGACTTTGGCATGAAGTCAGCATTGACAGCAAAGTAAAAGTTTTGTCAACTAATTTGCTAAACAAATTCAGGGGGGGTTAGTAGCAAAATGACCAGGTAATAATGAAATTCAGATTCATAACAACAGTCTGCTGTACAGCAATACTCTATAAGTATAAAGGCAGATCACTATATCTTGTAAAGCATTTTAGTTTCCAGCTTATTTAAATCACATTAAGAATGTATAAGCAGTTCAAAGTTAGCTAATTAGCATCAACAGTAATCTTACCTTCTTCTGATCTTCTAGCTTGTGACTTACTGGATTCCTTCCATGTCTGTTCATTTCTGAAGATAAATCCATCACATTCACGCCCTGCCCGTCAAAACGGAATCGGTTCAGCAAGACAGCAAACTAATCCAAAATGTGGGAACTACAAACACACAGACCCGCTGCTTTTTCCATCACATGCCTTCTCTGAACTTCATTGACTCCAAGGAATGATTAAAAAATCCATCGATCAAGTAGAGAAAATAAACTTTGCAATTTACTCCTCGTACCTTCCGAACCAGCATATCGTTTTTAAAAGCTCACCCGTTAAAAAAGAAACATTCACCCAATACTTTAGTTCCAACTGCTATCTTCCGTCACAGGTTTCCATTTTAAATAAGGTTACATCCTCTCTGTGAACCTGCTGAGAAAGAGATATGTAACAAGATTAGTTTGAAATTTGTCATCACCCTTTGTAGTTAATTATCTCTCCTCTCTACGGCACTTTTATTACTGAAAGTAGTTACTAAAGCTGCTTTGTGAGTCAGTCTAGCTGAAAGAAAAGCCATACTCTGAGAAGAATGTTATGATTCCTGATGTCAGATTTGTGTCCATTTACTTTTTACGTAGAGACAGTCCGGTTTGGCCAATGTACATGGCAGAGGGGCATTGCTGGCACATGATGGCATATATCACATTGGTAGATGTGCAGGTGAATGAGCCCCTGATGGCGTGGCTGATGTGATTAGGTCCTATGATGATGTCACTTGAATAGATATGTGGACAGAGTTGGCATAACAATCATAACATTCAAAAACCAGTAGGAGAACACTTCAACCTCTCTGGTCACTCAGTAACAGACTTAAAGGTGGCAATTTTGCAACAGAAAAGCTTCAAAAACAGACTCCAACGAGAAACTGCTGAACTTGAATTAATATGCAAACTAGATACTATCAATTTAGGCTTAAATAGACACTGGGAATGGCTGAGCCATTACACACATTGAATCTATTTCCCCATGTTAAGTATCCTCACACCTTCTTGTCAAACTGTCTGAAATGGGCCATATTGATGATCACTACAAAAGTTTTTTTTCTCCTGCTGATAATAGCTCATCTTAATTAATTAGCCTTTTAGAGTTGGTTGGGCAACTCCCACCTTTTCATGTTCTCTGTATGTGTATATGTATCTCCTTACTATATGTTCCATTCTATGCATCTGATGAAGTGGGCTGTAGCCCACGAAAGCTAATGCTCAAATAAATTTGTTAGTCTCTAAGGTGCCACAAGTACTCCTGTTCTTTTTGCGGATACAGACTAACACGGCTGCTACTCTGAAAAGGTTAGCTCCATGCTAGCCTCACCACCTTAGGGTATATATGGTAGCATATATCTCACAGACCACATGTGCACTTGTGCACAGACCACTCTATGCAGAGTACAAGGAAAAAGGCAAACAAAAACTGCTCAGAGCAAAGGCAGATATTAATCCTACATCCTTTGGTCATACAATCCCAGAACATTTTTTGTCAGTGTCTTAGGAAGGTGATAGTCCACCTGCCAAGGACAGGGTCATGAGGCAAGATAGAACTCACAGTCAAATTACTAAGTCCCCAGCCAGTGTAAGAAGTTTAAAAAAAAAAAGGCAAATATTTGTAGAGGATTACAGTTGGGGAAAAAATCAATACAAGTGACATTTGCTTGCCAAAACTCATTGTTCTATTAATAACAATAACTGAAAGAGCCAAAAATATATTTTTATGCTTGTGCTACAATAAAACTGTGGAATACTGATGCCTTTAGTGCAATTAAAAGCCAAATTCTATTTGAACTGATTTAATTGATAGGACGAAGCTCACATAAAAAATTAATTTAAATGCACTGTCAATGCATTTTAAATGCACAATATTCACAGTGTGACTTATAACCATTTAGTGGGAAATGAAAAATATTTGTAGTTAGAGAGTATAAAGCAATGTGCAGTAGTAGAACAAGTGCAACAGAACATGTGATTTATGTCCAATAAGATGAGTTTTTAAAAGGTTATTTGCTCATACAGAACCTTATCCAAAACCCAATGACGTCAATTGAAAGGCTCCCATTGGCTTCAATGGGCTCTGAAACAGGACCTCAGGTATAGGTCAACATTTCAATGGAATTCATCACAATATGTAGATAGGCCAAAAATTTCAAACCTTAGGTGCCTGAAATTAGTCTCTAAATTGCATATCTAGGCACCTAGATAAAAGCTACTTCATGCTGCCATTATCTTCTTGGGGAGCTCCATCACCTCTGAAGTTCGGGGCACTTTTATCTGGATGCCTAACTGTGGCTTTGGGAACCAAACTTTACACACCCAAGGTTCCAAAAGTTTGTCTGTAATTCATATCAGGATTTCAATGAGTATTCTGCACTTGCAAATCATTTATATTTGAATGCTGCTCTTTGCTCACACTGTGACAGAAGATTTCCCACTACGCGTGGTTTCCAACCCATTCCTAGGTTTGGAACTTCTCCATGTTTATTCCTCCTTCTGCTTTATATTTTTGCCTAAGACTTTAAAGGCAGAACTTACTGGAGTCAGTGGAGTGAGATCAGGGATTCTTATGTAGTTTTCAGTTTCTGACACTCGTGTTTACTCTAACAGGAAAAAAAAAGGAACAATAGTTCCTCTACCATGACAGGAGCAAGGTCTCTCATGAATCACTTCATTTAGGGCTAGTCTACACTTACGCGGTAGTTCGACGGCTGCGGATCGAAGTTCCGAGTTCGATTTATCGCGTCTGGTGTGGACGCGATAAATCGAACCAGGAAGTGATCCCCGTCGACTGCGGTACTCCAGCTCGGCGAGAGGAGTACCGCGAAGTCGACGGGGGAGCCTGCCTGCCGCGTGTGGACCGCGGTAAATTCGAAGTAAGGTATGTCGAATTCAGCTACGTTATTCACGTAGCTGAATTTGCGTACCTTACTTCGACTTGGGGGGTAAGTGTAGACCAGGCCTAAGAAAATACACCATGGGTGTTTGTTGTGCAGGGCTACTGCCATATGTTAGGTGAACTGTTAAGCATGAGGATGAACAGCGGGTGGGATAAACCCAACAGCGGAATTAAAGTGAGCATGCAAAAATGACACACATAATGAAAGCCTATTATAGCACAGGGTAAAGAACACAATGGGTATGTCTATACTGCAATGTAAGCCCAGGTACAAGCCTAATCCCCATTCAATTTACACACAAATCACACTAACCCAGTGATCGGAGCCAGGGTCCCAGGACCCCACAGTGGTGGAGGGTCTCAGCCTGAGTCAAGCCAGGACCAGGGTTCAAGCCCTACTACTTTGCAGTGTAGACATGGCTCCACTGGCGGCATGCTCTGGGAATCCACCAAAAGTATTCCACAATCCCACAGGCCGACTTGCTTTGTCCCCTGGACAGTCATGTTAGGCGGACAGTCATGCCTTCCCACACTGCACCATGAACAAAAGGCTAGAGCGGCACATTTTGGGAGGGTGCTAGGAAGTCTGAGATATGGGTGGTTGAACTCAGGCCCGCATAATGCAGTATAGATGCTAGAGCCCAGGTTGGAAACCAGGGTTCAAGAATTCCTAACCTGGGGTTACAAACAAGTGTAGATGCCCAAGCCCTAGGTTAACAATCCCAGGGACTGCTAACTTGAGTTCTGCTAACCTTGGGCTTACATTGCAGTATAGACGTACCCAAAGTGTCCAACTCAAAACAGGGTAGTCAAAGTCCATCTCACTGATCCGGCAGAGGTTCTGAGAGTAATAAAGCTGCAGTTGTTCCCAGAACCACTGAAATGTGAAACATTTAGTTCTTTCCACTGTATGTTATACTTGTGATAACAGCAAATGGCTACTCATTCATTCAATCAGGGTGTCCTGATAAATAAAGGTACATCTCTACTGGTGAGTTAGGGGATTGAAATCAGTGTGTTATACTGCATGGGGGAAGCAACTGGACGAGTGCATCACATGCGAAGCTTTGCTTTGCCAAGTAGTTTTAGTCTGAAGTACAAAAACCCAGAGAAAATAACTGATTCCATTTAGCATTGTAGATTCTGAGATGAAAGTTTTTTTTTTTTTTTTTTTTTTTGGCAACTGGAAAAGTGCAGCACCAGGTTATGAAAATACTCACAAAAGATTATTCAAAATCTTTACACTGTATGGAAAATATGTTTGTATTCATTATTTAAGGCATGATCCAAAGCCCCTATAGTCAATTAAAAGGATCTCAGACTTCAGGGGGCTTTGGACCAAGGCCTTAATGTTTCTAAAGTATACTTAAGATGAACGGTACTTATTCATACTTACTGTACCTGCACAGTTAAAAACTAACTTTTATAAATGAAAAGGTCTTGTTGCATCACAAAGGAGATCAATTTCAGTAATAGTTTATAAATGTCAATAATACTTGGGGATGTCCTAAGTTAATAAATTGCAGGGTGTGAGGATACACACATGAAATGCTATTGCTGCAAACAACATCTGGACTTTGCAAAGTTTGTTGCAGACTTAGAATAATTGTATTGCTCAGTGTGTCCAAGATGTGAACTGCTTAATTTTGACTTCTTGGTTCATTTGGTTGTCTGACATATATATCATATTATCCCCTTTACTAAGCAATCACACTATACTGTGAAACTGCTGGTGTTATAATGCAGGTGCTGAACAGAATGCAATTTTTTTTTAATTAGACTGGCCTTATTACTTTAAACATGCAAAGCACAGAAAGGCAGTCTGTATGTATTTCATTCAGTGCTTTTTTCAGTGGTCTTCAAACTTTTCAATATGGGGGATTATAATTCATGCCCTCGGTTGATAAATCAGATTTATGATAGCCCCAAATTTCTAATTTATTTTATATGGGATTTTTTAACTCACAGGCAATAATAGTAAAAAAAAAAAAAATAGGTCTGCCTTTCATAACTGTATTTCTCATTATTCATGCTGTAATGAAAAATCGAAGTATCAAACTCTTGATGACAGAGCTCTGTCAGTCAGTTGACTAGTAAGGCAACAGAGAACAAAGAACGAGGGAGTTCTTTAACACTTTCATTCAGGTAACAGAGAGGTAACATTTACTGATAATCTCTGATCATTTCAGAATACATATCACAATACAGTCTGGCATATAAACCAATCAGGCCCAGATTTTTAAAGGTATTTAGGCATTGCTGTGCTCAGTGCTGCAAAGCCTAATTTATTTAGTAAGCTAAGTCTCACCTTCAAGAGACTAAGGCACTTCCTTCCTTGCGTTTATCCCAAACAAGGTCCGCTCTACAAATCCTCTCCCTCCAAAGCGCTCTCAGTTCAGTGCCATGTCATCTATCACCCCACATACAAATATGTCTTCCTTTATGACATCCTATCACTTTTTGGGTCAGCCTCTTTTTCCTTCAAGCTTGATATGTGGGATTCTCTTACCCACCTAGTCTAGATGGTGCTTTACATGACCAAGCCACCTGAGCCCACGCTCCCTCATTGTTTTTTATGAGTGTTATTTTGAGCATGACTCTAGCTTACACATTCTTCATATTGTCTTTATTGTTTACACCACTCATCCATCTCAACATTCGCATTTCAGTGGAACAGATCATTTGCTCATATTTCTTGTTGCCCAACATTCAGCATCATACATTAAACCTGGATAGACCGCCATTTTATAGACTTTCCCTTTTAATCGTATGGTTATCTTCCTGTCACATACTACACCATTTCTCTCTCTCCATTTGAGCCAGACATTTACTATCCTAACTCTAATTTTGCCCTCCATTTCCAAATTTTCCCAGATTCTGGAACCCAGATACTTGAAACTGTGTGTTTTTGGTATTGTCTGCCCATCTAGTTTCAAGCATAACTCTTCAGTGTTCACATTATTAAAATTACAGACTATATGCTCTGTTTTTCCTCTGCTTATTTGGAGCCCATGTCTCTCCAGCACATCTCTCCACTTAGGAAATGAAAATGAGATGTAGGCTCTTGAATGGGTTAGGAATTCCAATGTTGAGTGCACCAATGCCTAAATACCCTTAAAAATCTGGGCCTTAGGGCCTGATTCAGCTCTACTGAAGTCAATGACAAGGCTTCCACTGACTTCAACGGGTATTGTATAAGGTCCTTAATTAGATGGTATAAAAAGTAAGCTGCACCTATTTTGATCAGCCATGCATTCTTAGGACTCAAAGGACAATACTTAGGACAATATTTAACTTCCTTTGTAATGTGCATCTAAGGGTGAAAAGCTTTGTAAGAGCAAAGTATATTATTAATAGATACATAATCATAATAAAAACCTGAAATAGTCTTCACTTTTGGAAGTTTCAGTAAATGAAACTAATGAGAAATATTTTGGCCCTGATCCTACTCCCATTTATATCAATGACAAAACTCCCACTGACTTAAATGGTGCAGGAACAGTCTCTTTAAGAAAAGGAAAAGGGCCATCTAGTCTAATATAACTTCCTTGCTTGAATGACATTTATTTTAAATCACATCTTCCTCCATCACTGTTCCTCTCAATCCTCCTGATCACCAGACACAAAGTTAGGTGCTGCTTTAACTTATACTACTTAGGACAAACCCCGCAATCTTTATTCAGGCAAAGGCTCCTATTGCCTTCCACTGAAAGGACTGATTAAGGGCTGCAGGATTTGACTCTTTGTTCCAATAACATTTCCAGGTAACTTATTCCATATTTTTATTACCCTTTGCAAGAAACACAGTAGTATGGACCAAGTTCCCTTATCACTTCCAGATTCTTAATTTACTCAACATAAATAAATCAAAATAAATAAATCTGCAAGTAAGATGGCAGAATAGGGTAATATGTTAGCATCCACCTCAGAAGACCTTGTTTAAACCCTGGCTTTAGGACTCAAACATAGCTAGTTGGTGGGACTGGCTTAGTCCCTGCATTGTTTCACATGACAAAACACACCATATATTATTTTTATTCTGTGTTCAAGAGAGGACTACAGGTGGAATAGCTGCACTGTTTTTGTCAGGATGGAGTGCATGTGCCTGCACTGTTCCTGACTCTAGCCGATGTGAAGTTAGGTCTTCCTTTTCACGAGCAACAGATTTGCACAAACTTGGGGGAAAAAACCAAATTAAACCAAAGGATAACGTACGGATCTTATTGTTTTGCTTCTGTAGTGATATTTTGCAGACCAGGATAGTGTTTCCCTTTATTTTACCAGACTGAGTGCACATTTTTGTATTGAGTCCACTTCTCACATTTTTTAGCTAAAGCAATATGCTCCCTAGCAATATGTGGGAGCTGTCCATTGGTTATCGTACTCCCAGAAGCCATTGCCAAAACTGCTGAAGCAACTGTAATTCCTTACTTTCACCCCCAGCAGTCAGAGATATATCCCAGAATGGAGTTTGCTTGGATTCTGGCTATAGTACTTTCACAAAAGTCAAATGAATGTACTTGATCATTTTTTTTACTTCATTTTAGCTTTTGTTAGCAACTTCATTATATTGATTGAGATGCTCTGCATAGCACCTACAGCCTCTGTTATATATCATTTTATTTCACCCTTGAAAACAGTGTCAGACAGGAATGTTCTTTCTCGCTTCCATCATCAATTCTTTGGCCATCAAGCATCAGAGAGAGAAAAAGAGAAAATATATCCAAGAATATATTCTTGAGAGATAGTCAATATCAACTACATGCTCCATTCCACTTTTTTATCATATTTTCTACAGAATTCAAGTGCAGCAAAACAAGTCCGTTGGAGGCACAGTACTCTACACCAAGACACATGACTGAGTGCCACCATCTAAATGAAATTAGGTTATCATCTGAGCAGGCATTGTGCTGCTGGAGATGCACTCTTTCAAATATGTTAAATTAATATATATCTTATAGGACTTCTTGCTAGAGTAGAGGTGTTATCTTCAGTGACTTGGCCATATTTCAACTTGTGCAATTACTTAAAATTCCCTATCTAAATTCCCCCTCTAATTTCAATGATACATAATATTCTCCATTCCTGTTCAGAATTGTTTTGTAGTGTTACTGAACACTGTTAAAACAAATGTAGTGTCTCAACTCTGAGATGGCCGCACTTCAGTGGTGGACAACATAATTTATACATGCAAAGTGCTTTGAGAACCATTAGGAGGAAAATATGAGTTAGTTATAAATACACTTGAAAGTATACTTTGGCCATATTTTTATTACTACTGCTGGCACAGTAGGAGCCCATAGTTCTTTACAAACTAAGAAGAAAGGTGCATGTACTTATGAGCTTACAGAATCTATTTAGATATAGGAAAGGATGATAATGAATTGCAGAGAATGAAAAGGATGAGGCTTGGGTTACAACTGTAAAAGACCATGAGTTACTCTTATGTAAATATCTTATTGGTTGCTCTAGTTACAAACACATATATTTAATTCAATATATATATTGTAATAATAGTTTGAGAAGAGTGTGAAAGATGTGAGGCTGCCTGTAATAATGTATTAATATTATATGCTGTTTGTTGGCTTGTTGTGAGGTTGTTTAATTTATCGATACAAGGGGTTAATTCAAGAAGGGGTTGGCTGCACAGGAAGGACGACAATGGCTCCTGATAACATCTCTGAAAACACCAGAGCTAAAGCGGAGCCACCTGCTGTGAAGTCCATCTCTGACACCCTTTGGAGCCAGCCAAAATGGCTTAAACTGGCTCAGGAGACACAGGAGAAGGCAAAGAACATGGCTGAACTTAAGAAGAGACACCCTTTTTGAACAGGGGAAACGGGCAGTTAAGAGTTAAGGTGAATGCAGACTTCAGAGGCTGGGGTGTCTGAGGTGAGACAGGCTTACCTAGGGTTATAGGTCAGATAGTCTTATTGTACTTATTGTACTAAAATCCTTCTCCTGTGTTATGCTTTGTGCCTGCTGTTCAGGTTAAATAGTTTGTTTTGAGAAAGCTGCTTTGGGTCGCCATTTTCACCAATGGTCACAGCACCCAAAGGAAGACTCTCAGGTGTTGAACCTAGTCCGGCCTGCAGAGTAATCATGCGTGGCACACAGGGGGCTGTAGTCCAGGGACCCAATCTAAGGGTTTGTCGTCACGGCACAGTTATCTCAAGTTATAACTCGAGTGTTATCCCTAACTCGACTCCTGTCCCCACACACAAGTCTCTAGCTCAAGTAATGCTTTAAACTCAAGCTAGCTGACCCATTGGGGGCAGAGTGGGTTGAAGCTTGAGCTAGTAATGCAGTGGGCATGTAACATCTTGAGTTACAACAACTCATCAGCAATTAATCCAGTCACTCTGTATTGCTAATCCAATCCCTCTATGTAATTCAAGTGTTGTTTTGAAGTGTGGTCCTTCTCACTCAAGCTAGGATTGAGTGTGCTAACTCCAGCTAAGTGTGCTGTGAAGAAACATCCTAGGTGTGGCAGAACTACAGGATTCCACTTCAGAAATGGTGAGGGCACAAAGCCTGAGGGTGTGCATTTAGGGAGACCACAGAGGGGTCAAAGGTAACTGTGACAGGGAGCAAATTCAGTCAAGACAAAGATGTCGATGCCAGAAAGTGATTTTTGCGGAAGTAGCTGAAGGAAGGGAGTTTGCATGATACACTGGATCAGCGAGGATATTCCAAGCATTCTGTAGGAAGGGTGGTTGAGAAAATGCCATTTTAGCAAAAAGTACAATTACTATCATGCCTTGTATATACAGTACATGACCCACAAGGAGACTGCCTCAACCAGTAAGTGGAGCAGGGGAATTTATATCATACATGAGAAATAGATAATTTAACTGACAACTGTAGAGCTTGCAGACCTCTGAAATGTCATTTCCCAAGGAGCTGTGCAAACCTTATTTCTTTGTTAGGTGCTGTTTTGTTTTGAGTTGCTACTGCTCATTTTTGCTTTGAATTTAGAACCTGAATGAACCCAAAAGTCACATAAAAAAAGTAAAAATCTCCAAGTTTCACGTCAAAAATCAAAGATAAGTGATCAGATAGCACAGCATAAAACCTAGATAGGGATATTAGATAATCGGATACATTCAAAAACTTTACATGGTTGAAGAAGCAAAAACAATGTATATTAAAAAAATCAAAACTTTGGTTGGAAAAGAAAGTACCAATATCACAGTAAACTGATCTGGAAGTGAGGAAATAATAAAACAATGTAGGAGGAATGAAGGGGCACTCAAACAGTAACTGAAAGTGAGTGATCACAATAAAGATAAAGATTGAATTTCAGTCACTAAAGAAAAAAAGACATACATGTTTGATGTTGAAGAAAGCCTTGTCTACGCCTAATGCACTGGAGAAATTGTTCAAGAACAGTTCATCTGTGCAAGAATATGACCCCTTTTCAAATGCCAAGGTCAGGCTAATGTGCTGAGAAAGGGCTTAATGTAAGTTTAAAACACACATGCACACACACACCCCCACAGGCTTTGACAACCCAATTGTGGTGCACATCCAACCTCCATTGACTTAATTGGCTGCTATGCATGGGCAACTGCCAGACTAGTGAAGTTCCATGTTTCCATAGGGATTTAATTTAATTTTTTTTTAATTAGGCCCCATTCATGTTACTCCTTTGCAATAGTTCCTTCAGACCATTTTGGCATGGGCTCACACCTCTCTCTTACAGATCTGGCTTACTGCCTCAGTTATGCACCAAACTGTAGGAGGGAGTGCACTAATGTTTGATGCTTGTGCTGGAAACTTGTAATTTGTATTCAAAGTCTGCAGGCTGGAAAGAGATACAGAAGATGCATTGCTCATTCTGTCTGATAAGCCTTTCTCAGATATGCCTTCCTCTGTGTGGAAGAAATTAGGCATTTTGGGCTATAAGCAAAGTTAAACCTATGGAATGGGGGAGGAAATGGATTTAATTTTGATGTCTATTTTCTCTTTTCTGCTGTCCTCTAATGTTATAGATCCCAAATATCGATTTACCAAGAGGTCCAGATTTTGCCTCGTCTCAAATCCCAATCAATAAAATTGGAATATGTCCTTTCTCCCATTTTCTTGTCTATTTAGATTGTAAGATCCTTGGGACAGAGACTTTCTCTTTACTACTTGTATGTATAGCAGGGGTCGGCAACCTTTCAGAAGTGATGTGCTGAGTCTTCATTTATTCACTCTAATTTAAGGTTTCGCGTGCCAGTAATACATTTTAACGTTTTTAGAAGGTCTCTTTCTATAAGTCTATAATATATAACTAAACTATTGTTGTATGTAAAGTAAATAAGGTTTTTAAAATGTTTAAGAAGCTTCATTTAAAATTAAATTAAAATGCAGAGCCCCCTGGACCGGTGTTCAGGACCCGGGCAGTGTGAGTGCCACTGGAAATCAGCTCATGTGCCACCTTCAGCACATGTGCCATAGGTTGCCTACCCCGATGTATAGCATCTAGCACAACAGGGGTCTGATTTTGGTGGGGGCCTCCAGGAACTACTGTATTTTAATTAATAAATATTAGGGCTCTCAACTAATCACAGTTAACTCACGCAACTAACTCAAAACAATTAATCGCAGCTTTAATTGCACTGTTAAACAATAGAATACCAATTGAAATGTATTAAATATATTTGAAAATGTAGAAAACATCCACAAATATTTAAATACATGGCATTCTATTATTAACAGTGCAATTAATCATGCGATTAATCACGATTAATTTTTTTAATCGCTTGACAGTCCTAATAATAATAAATGTAATTGCCACTATATATTTTTTCAGAATCCTGTACTCTAACACAGTCCACTATTGATAGGCCTTAATCAATTTTCTGAAGCAGTTAAAAGTTTGCAATGAATTATTCTTCCTGGTAACCAGATACACACAAAAAATGTGCTTCTTCCAATGTGGACCAACATATCTGGCCTATCCTGATATCCTATGAATGACAATCCTTACCAATGAGAAATATTTTCTGTCTGGCAGCAGTGAAGGAGTCAAATAGACAAAGGTTACTTGTCTTACTAAGGTCTTAAGTATAATATATGGCATTGCTTAAAATAAAATAAATTGCATACACTTACAAAACAGAGAGGTCTTACAAATTACTCTTACATGAAATAGTTAAACCCTCTACCATGCAATAGTGGAAACTAGAGAAGGCACACTGCTCCATCAATACTTCTAAATCCTCCAATCTTAAAAATACCATTAAATCACAAAGAAAGTCTCTCATAGTGTGCTACAACATGCTGAATAATGCAATTTTATCAAACAGCTAACTGCTTTTTTCTGCAGCATTTTAAATCCACACCTGTTATTAGTGATACAGCAAAATCATATCTATCTTCTCAGAACATGTCCCTGTCGATTTCATGGGTGCTTCAAAAGTTGCCAATTAATTCTCACAAAATGTGTTTAGTTGCAGCATCTTCAGGTGTACCACATGTTTATCTCTGGATATTAGATACAGCTGCATATTAAATATAGCAAGCAATGCTCCACATCTCTCACAGGCCCGATAACTTAATATTCTATACGAGTCCAGACTACCTTCTTGCAATTAATTTGAATGATTTAAATAAATATGTGGCTGAATCACCAAACAGCTGCTAGATAAAACATTGCAAAGGACTAGCTCAGCAAGCGAGACAATTGTTTAAAAAAAATGGAATGCAAAAAAGTTGCATGTGAATTTTAGACCAAAGGGCACCAAACATAAGCCCAGGAGACCAAAGTCTATAGAATTCAACGCAAACATACTTCCCCACTGATACAACTGAACTATGACCTGGAAGAATGTCCTCTTATTTGAGTTTCCATGATCATAGAACCACAGACTAATACAGGGGTTCACAAACTTCATTGCACTGCAACCCACTTCTGACAACAAAAGCCTGAGCCCACCTGAGCCCTGCCACCCTGGCCGGGGGGGGAGGGGAGGGAGCAAAGCCCATGCCCCACCACCCCGGGTCTGGGGGACCAAAGCTGAGGCCCAAGCAGCCTGTAACCTGAGTCCCAACGCCCGGACCGCAGCAAGTCTAAGCCAGTCCTGGTAACCCCATTAAAATGGGGTAACGACCCACTTTGGGGTAATCACCCACAGTCTGAGAACCGCTGGACTAATATCAATTAGAGCTGGGAAAGAACTGCTAGGTCATTTAGCCCATCTCTTTGGCAATGCAGGATTGTTCCCTACAGTATATTTTCTACAGCATTATTCGGTCTTTATTAAAAGTGATGCAGCTCAGAGCACTTCCTTCGGGACTATATTAAGCAGCCTAACAGATCTCAATGCCAGAAAGTTTTTCTTAAAATTCAGCCTTAAATTTTCTCTCAGTTTCATCCCACTATTCCTAGATATAGCCTCCTGAACCATTTTACTTAATTCTTAACTTCCTTCCTTACACTCTTCAAATAAACTGTTATCATGCCCCCTACTGGTTTCACTTATGTTTTTAAACCAATTTAGCTCAACTGGTGAGAACTACTGTGTGGTCACTCTTACTTCAGTTTAAGAATGGCTTACTTTGTTTTAGCTTAAACCTGTTCGTAACCAACTTAAGCAAAACTAAAATAGACCCAGTTTAAACTGAAACAAGTGTCTGCACAGCCTTTTGTGCCAGTTTTTAATCATATCTTAAGTTAAACTGGTGCAACTTTCTTATGCAGACAAGCCCTTACTTATCACTAAGTCAAGATATGCATGTAAGGACTGATTTTCAAGGGTACTTAAGCACTCAGGACTCTGAAGATGATGGGAGTTGCAGTTGCTCGGCACCTGTAGGCAACTGTAGAAACCTGGCCTATATAGTTCTTTCAAATCTTTCCTCATAAGTCAGTCCCTTGAGCTCCTTAATTGAGGGAAGCATGATGGAGAAGGTAATTTGGGCACTCTTCTTTATTGTCTCATAATACAAGAACAAGGGAAAATGCAATGACATTGAAAAGGCAGTGAATTTAAAATATATAAAAGTAAATACAGTTTTTCTAAACTCAGTGTTTAATTACCCCATTGAACTCTTTGACACAAGATATCAACAAGACCAAAAATGTAGTAGGACTCTAAATAGGATTGGACCATAACAACGAAATGAGAGGTTTTTATATAAATAAATAAATAAAATTGGAGGAACTTGTAGCAACCCCTGTATTTAGGCTACCTAACCCCGTAAAAGATTCTTCCATTTTTTTTTATTTTTTTTTGAGAAGCTCTAACATCTCCATTGTTTGTTGCAGGCCTTTGGAATTTGGTAAAAAGAAAACCCTCTGACAAAATAACTGCCTCTTTTTGTGCCAGGAAATTCCATTAGGTTTGGTTGAGATGTAAATGGTTAAAAGTGACCATTTCCATTCTGTCTTGTGTAGCTTAGGAAAAATTTAGCAGCATGTCAAAATAATAACTGCACACATACATATTCTAGAGAGCTATGCCCATACCACTGCAAAAGCACTAGCAGCATGCACTATAATGCAAACACCTGGGAACTGCCACAGTAGTTATAACAATGGGGTAGGTACAGGAAAACCAGGCCAGGTAGCCCACTTCCCCATCCCCTGACTACCCACCAGACTCAGTGCATGACCCCAGTGTTCCATCCAATACTCTGGGAGCATCACATGCAGCACGAACACCTCCAACTTCCAAAGTAGGCGGAGAGAGCCAGGCTGGGATCCCCACATAAACCATGCAGACCCTAGTAGTCCATTGCCCTCTCTTGGGATACCACATGGGGATGGACCCCCCCACCACTCTGGTAGAGGAAAGACAGTGCTGGGATCCCACAGACCACCTCCTAGATCCAGCCCATGGCACCAGCAGACCATCCTCCCCCTGGGATAACAGCTTCCTTTAGGTGAGAGGGAGAGTTGCCAACTTTCTACTCACACAAAACTGAACATCCTTGGCCTGCCCCCTGCCCCCACCCACCCCGCTCACTCCATCCTTCCCAGGGCCGGCTCCAGGCACCAGGCAACCAAGCTGGTGCTTGGGGCGGCACCTGGAGGGGGGCGGCGCGGCGCTCGGGCCGCCGGGGAGAGCGGGGCCACAGCCGGGCTCGCCGCCCTCCCCCCGGCGCTCTGGCCGCCTTCCCCCCCCCCCGCGCCCTCCCCCCGGCTGCCGGGGGGAGAGCGGCGAGCCCCTGCCAGGGCTCGCCGCCCTGCGCTCTCGCCGCCGAGGGGAGAGCCGAGCCCCGGCCGGGGCTCGCCGCCCTCCCCCCCGCGCCCTCCCCCCGGCCGCTGGGGGGAGAGCGGAGCCCCCGCTGGGGATCGCCGCCCTCCTCCCAGGGCTCCGGTCACCCTCCCCCCCGGCACCCTCCCGCCGGGGGGAGAGCGGAGCCCTCGCCGGGGCTCGCCGCCCTCCTCCCAGGGCTCCGGTCGCCCTCCTCCCCGGCGCCCTCCCCCCCGGCCACCGGGGGCAGAGCGGAGCCCCCGCCGGGGCTCGCCGCCCTCCTCCCAGGGCTCCGGCTGCCCTCCCCCCCCCCCGGCGCCCTCCCCCCGGCCGCCGGGGGGAGAGCGGAGCCCCCACCGGGGCTCGCCGCCCTCCCCCTGGGGCTCCGGCCGCCCTCCCCTTCCCCCCCCCGGGGGGGGGGGTGGCCGGAGGCTTTTTTGCCTGGGGCGGCAAAAAAGCTAGAGCCGGCCCTGATCCTTCCCTCCCTCTGTCACTTGCTTTCCCCACCCTCACTCACTTGCTCATTTTCACCAGGCTGGCTCAGAGGTTTGGGGTGCGGGAGGGGGCTGACAGCCAGAGCCCCATGGCCACCTCCCAGTGTGTGTGTGTGTGGGGGGAGAGCCTGAGCTCGGGCTGTCAGCCCTGGGTGGCGGTGGTGAATCTGGCAGTCAGCCCCAGACAGGGGAGGGTCCAGCAATCCCCTTTATTCCCTCTCCCCTACCTCCCAGGTGTGCATGATCCTTCCGCATGAGCCCCAGCAGCTGACAGCGGAAGCTCTTTAAAAAAAAAAAAAAAAAAAAAGCACACACAGTTCGCATCTCCCTAAACACATTCCTGCGCCTCCCTTGGGAGGCCTGCCCCATAGTTTGAGAACCACTGCCCCAAAGCCTCTGGTCCTGGCTACTGTCAAAAAGACAGGTTACTGGAATAAGTGATTTATACCTGATTTGACCAGGAATGGCAACTTCTATGTTGCTAAATTCAAGGATATTCAGATACAAGGAACAAATAGGGGCCCATTACACACTCCTCAGCTGCAATGTTTTGATACGGATCCAGACCTTTTCAAAATTTGGGGAGAAAAATTGAGGTACAATTTCTGGTTTCCAGTTTGCGCTCACATCTAGTCATGGTGAATCTGGGACTGAAAACAAATTTCTAGGTCTGATCTCCCCTTACCTCCTTGCTCTGTGAGACGTATGCCACCCAAAAGCGAATTGGTCTGTTTTTCTACCATGTGACACAGTGCACAGCAAATTTCCTATCACCTTTAAGTCTCATTACTACTTTCAAGGCTTCTCCCTCTCACTGAAATCTATGTTATAGATTTATTTTGCCCTAATTTTATTTCCAAGTTGAATTTATTGTTTTGTCCCTGCATAGCTAAATTTTCTAGATTTGTTGCGTTTTTTCCTCTGTCCTGGCAGGTGTTGGCACTCCTCCAATGTAAGTACCATCTGTAAATTTCATTAATATGTTGTTTACCCCTCTGCCACCCAGATCTTTAAAGAAGATGTTTTAAACGGTGGGATCAAAAACGGATCTCTGCAGTAATATTCTGTTTGTAACAAAAATGATATACACATGAAAGTTATAAAAATATCCAGCTCTATGGGAAGAATTTAACTATATAATCCTTTAAGCACTTGTGTGATGTATTAGGTAACCATCTCACTGGTTCACCCCTGCTTTCTGAAAAGCCAAAGTCCCTTTTGAATGTAATAGGTTAAAAAATGTTGCACACCAGACATACAGACATGAATACCTTTGTAAATCTGACACTAAGTGCTTAAAGATGCAGATAGCTGCCTAGTGGGATTTCCTAAATTGCCTAAGCTGGTTAGGCACCTAACTCCCGTTGGAAATCAGTTACTCATTTCTGTCCTAAAGAGGAAATGTCTAAACCCTTACGGGGCACATCTCCCCTGCAAAACACAAAAAACCCTGAAGCACTGAGTCTGAGAGACTGGGTCAATTAACTTGGGCTCACAGGTTCTCGCTACGGGGCTAGCAGTGCGGAAATTCCTGCTTGGGCTGGAGGCCAGGCTCTGAGACCCACCGCCCTCACTGGATTTCAGAGCCCAGACTTCAGCCCGAGTGGGAACGTCCACAGTGCTATTTTTAGTCCCCCAGCACAGTCCCATGAGCCCGAGTCAGTTGACCCAGGCTTGGGGACTCGCTGCTGTTTGTTGTGTTTTGTTTTGTTTGTTTTGTTTTTTGCAATGTACACATACCCATAAAGAGCTTGTAAACTGGGACCTCCCTAGATATTTGGCACCAATGGTACTTTACCATTGCCTCACTCATGCAAGTCTTTCCAATCAAGTTAATGGGACTACCTTAGGTGAAGAAATCACTCTTGTGCAAAGGGCCAGCATAAGGCCCACGTAGCACTTAACCCCTCCCAAAAAGCCTGCACACCCTAAAATGGTGGTGCCTAGGCCTTCTGAGGCATTAAAGGCTGCATAGGCCTTGGGCTGGCCCTCTGCACTGGGGTGATCTTCACCCTAGGTGCATAAGGTAAGCAAAATTTGTACCTATGCCTTTTTTGTGTGCGATGTAGCCACTTTTTCACATGTAATATGATTGAAACCTATTTAGGCAAGTAAAACACCATAAAAAGGTGGTTGATCTGGTCGTGATGCAAACCAATGACCAAAAGATGAAAGGCTCCATTGCACATGACTAGTTCCACTTTTTTTTTTGTATTTTATATATATATATATATATACACACACACACACACACACACACACACACACACACAAATATCACTACAGTCTTGTGGATAATGCAGGCTCGTAACTGTATTTACTAATTTACAGCCATCTGGGAATAATGCTATTTTAATCCTCTTTATACATTTTCACCAAGCAACATTTCCCTATAGCAGTATTGTGTAACCTTCAAACCATCAAAGACTCATACAAGAAACACACTAATACTGTTTTGCCTTCTAAAAATATATCAATAAAAACACTAACAAGTAAAGAAAGCTTTAAACATTTTTCCTCAAAACCCCTTATCTTCAAGCAGTGGAATTAAATTTGTGCTTGAAGCACAATAGTTCCACAGAGAATAACACTAGTAAATTTCTCCTCACTGTAAGCAGCAAAACAGTGATTACATGTTCAGCCCTGAACTAAAACTTGCCCTTTTTAAAAGCTTGTTGTGTAGGGAATATGTTCTTGTTTTTTAAACAGCACCAGTTACAATTCTGTTAAAAGTGCTAAAAGCGCACACACACTGAAGATATTTGTAAATGCAGTAAATTAAGGAGAGAAAAAAGGAAATTATGATTAACAACACAAAATTCTTATTTCTCTGTTAAGACAACAGTCATGTAACTTTCCTTACCAGTTATTTAAATGTGGCTCATGCACAGACACTGCTGAATCAGACCATGAAATGTGCACTGTTTGCAGTGAGGCATTTATGTCTAAATATTGTCAGTCTCAGAGACATGATTGATAATCACCATTCATAATATGTAGCAAACAAAGAGTAAGCAAATGCAAAGATCAGAGGTCATCAGCAATCATACCACTGCCATTCACAAAACAAACATGATTACTGTTGTGATCAAATGCACATGTCCATAAACTGGTAAGGGCTGTGAAGAATGTTTATCTAGCTGACACTAGCATATCATATATGTGACATCTTGGCTTCATTATCCTTAGCACTTCCTGGAATAAGGATTAGCAATTATAGAGACTGAATGAAACAATAAACAGAGGACCACAGCAGCAGGACTCACTATTCTTAAAAAAATATGATTTCTGAAGTAATAAAATCTAGCTCAATTGATGTACATGTTCACCAGATACTCAGACTGGCAGGAGGAAAAACTGCGTTAAATAGTTTAGTAGAAGTATTCTATCAATTGTGATGAGAGACAGAAAGAATTTTTTTGGCAATTAATAGTATAAAACAATTTTCTTCAACTATAAAAAAAAAGTTCTACTCTAATATAATATTATCCCCATACTTCTAATTTTCTATAACTGAGAACATTTCAGTGCAATCGGGTAATTTAGAGCAGACCAATCTGGTCTGTATCTACAAATACACCTTTCATGCATGTGACATTATTTACAATAATATAAGTTATACACACAAATACTCCTACACACATTACTATACACTCACACATACAGATATATGGTGTAGACTTATTTATGCATATATGCAGGCAGATTAAATATAGATTTTGTACATTTACAGTTTTACACCTTGTTTTTCCTTATTGTTTTTTCCTCATTTATTAATATGCCAATATTTTGTACTAAAATAAGTTTTTGAAGTATTTGCTTAAAAGAGGCCCCAGAAAAAGACAAGCTGTTCGAAAAACCCAAGATTTTATGGTAATAATTTCACTACATAATACTTAAAATCATAATGAAGCTGACAAAATGTTGACATGTTTTAAAACAGAACATTACAACCACATATACAATCCAGTAAATCTATACAAAGCAACTTGATTTGAATGGCATATTTCAGTTTTATACCGGTTCATTCAGAGTACATACCAGACAATGCAGCAAGAATGTATAATTTGTTTCATTTAGTCATCCATTGTAACATCCTGTATAAAATGAATCTGTTATTACTACTTACAGATTTCTACATTCTTGCTGTTTGTAGATTCAAAATCGCACACGTGGAGTTTAGCATAGAAGAAAAGGATCAGAAAACAATGACTTTACCCAAGGAGTGGATCACTTTGCACTGATAGAAATGTAATGGTTCTTCAGGAAGCATAATGAACAACCTTATCTCAGGAGACCTCTGTTCTCTACACACATCAAGAGTGGTGACAGCTCATCCTTCCCAGAAACCAATACCAGGAAGAAAGTGAGCTGCCTAAGAGTGTTAAACCTACAGTATGTTGAATGCTTGCTGTCGTCAGAGTCTAGTATTACTGTGCAACCACCCAAGCTACTCCTTACATAGCACTTCACACAAAGAGACCTTAATCATTCCATATATTTCCTAGCAACATACAGCAAGAATTTAATTGTTTAATTTATGTGTGGTTTGCATTCACTAGCCTGGCAGCCCTATGTTTAATGCTTCATACCACTATATCATAGAGATGAGTCTGGTCTTCTGTTGGCAGGCTCGGGACTGTTGCAAAGGCTACAAATTCAACTCCCTGAACCGGATGGGAAAACGCTGCATCACCCTGCTAGATTAGTAGTGTTACTGACTGGCTGCAAAACAGTTTCAACCAGACATCGTCCACTAGAAGCTGGGACTCTAGCACAGAGCCTTGAGTATAGTAAATACCAGAAGGAGGAGAAGAGAGGATATATTCAGGGTTTCAGAAACACATGAATGGCTTTCTCCAAAATAGATGCATGGAAGTAAAATAGCTTAATCAGCTGTTATACAATACATGAAAAACAATCATATTTGCTACGGTGAGCAGAAAGCCAGCACACAGTATTTTACCTGGATTCAATATAAAAATCCATGTACTGGCACTGGTCACTAGACAATCGTAAGTGGTGCAAGTTAAAGCCCACGCCACAGAGGAAAAAACAGGAATAGAGTGAGGAGAAATTTTTTGACCAAACTTTTTTTTTTTGGGGGGGGGTCAGGGGGTTAAAAATGCAGATTCAGTGACACCACAACTTTTCACAAATTAAAACTATTAAAAATATCTTGAAAACAAAACATTTGTTCTTCAATTCAATGAATATTTTAACAAATTTTGGCTTTGGGTCAACACCAAATTTCCTCTTCTCTCCCCCCCCCCATTTCTCAAAATTGTCAGTGAACTGAAAAAAAATCATTTCTTTGCACGGCTCTAGTAAAGAGTTCACAATCTGGCCCAATATGTATTGTTTAAAAACCTAATCCTGATTCCTTTGGAGTCAATATTAATACACTCAGGCTTCAACAGAAATAGTATTGGGCTCTAAGTCTATGAAGTGCAACATCTTAATGGCAAATTCTTTATATACCACTGAAGACGTCAGGTTACACTACCAGAATCACTATATCAAAAGTGTAATTCTCTACATGCAATGTATGTGAATCGATTCACAAAGAGAAATATGCCCTCTAACATTTCAAAGTACCGGGTTAAATGAGTTGAAACAAATAAGAACAGCCCCTGGTGCTATTACCACATAATAGTAAAACTAGTAATAATAATGAAATGTTACCTTATTTGTAAATTTCCTTATATATTAACTATTGATCATACAGAGTCAATATGAAAACAAGGCCTGTAATTTAACAAACATATAGTATGCATTACACACCTGATGCAGAGAGATTCTTTATTCACATGCTTTCATCAAGAAAATATATTCATCTGAAACAATATCAGTGCTCCCCAGCCAATCCAGACACTGCCTTTTACAGACTGGCTGACAACCATCTTCAAATCCCTTAGCATCTATGAAAATACTTTACTATGACATCAATGAAACACTGAAGGCAAAAGATTTAACTGATTATTTTTTGCCAGTTTCCTAGTTCAGCATGAAATGGTGACAGCTTTTACCATTATGTACATGTGCATTCATATGCTTCATCCCTTATACTAATCTCCCTTCTCCTGCAGAGGGTGTCTTCCCTTTCCTTTGCATGTTAATCACTTAAAATCCAGCTCAGGTCAGTAGCTATCAAAAGGTATTGCTATCTCTTGGCTGAATGGTGGCCTATGAAAAATTAAATGGTCTCAGACCTCTTCCTAGTGGATAAATGTGTACCTCAAAACACCACCAGCATCAGAACTGGCACTAATTGGTAGGCCATGTCTACACTATAAACTTATGTTGACTCAAATTACATTGGCTGCAGTTAGTACGTCACTTGTGCACGTGCATACTGGGCTCCCTGCGTCGGTGGTGCATGTACTCATCAGGAGTGCTAGTACTAATGCAGAGTGAGGTGCATCACAGGTAGGTATCTTATTGTGCAAATTGCCACCATGCAGCGCATTGTCTTTTGGGAAGTTTTGGCAATGCATCATGGGCTGAAACAAGTAGTGCAGGGGTGACTGGGAGCATGGGGTCAACTTCCCAGTTTGCAACGGTCTTCATCCTATAATGTTGTCTATATCCCCTAATTTTCAAGCCTTTTTCTCTAAATCCCACAAACTCATGCTGTCCTCTTCACTGTCCACTATCTCTGACAAAAGCATGGAGCCTGCACAGCTCTGCACTATTGTCATGAGCACTGTAAGCATACAGTGCACAATCCTGGAGTACCGGTAGAGCCGCAAGAAGAACCCAATGAGTGGGGAACATGATGATTCCTTGGAGGATGGGACATAGCGAGAACCAATTCAAGGTTGTTGGTGGCATTCACAGAGCAGCTGCAGACAGTGGAGAGCCACTTTTGGGACCAAGAAACAAGCATTAACTGGTGGGATTGCACCAGAATGCAGGTTTGTGATGACAAGCAGTGGCTGCAGAACTTTTGGATGTGCAAGGCAACATTCCTGGATCTGTGTGCTGAGCTTGCTCCAGCCCTCCAGCACCGGGGCACCACAATCAAAGCTGCATTGACAGAGGAGAAGCAAGCGATAATCACACTGTGGAAACTTGCAATGTCAGATCATTACCAGTCAGGAATCAATTTGGAGTCAGGAAATCCACCACAGGGGCTGTTGTGATGCACGAGTGTGGGACCATTAATCATCTTCTGCACAGACTGTGCAATGTGCAGAACACAGTGAATAGATTTGCAGCAATAGGGTTCCTGAACTGCACTGGAGCGATAGATGTCACACGTATCCCTATTTTGGCACCAGACCACCTTGCCACTGAGTACATCAATAGGAAGGGCTACTACTTTTCTATGGTTATGCAAGCGTTGGTGGATCACCGGGGACACTTCACCAACATCAGTGTCGGCTGGTCAAGGAAGAGGCATGATGCACGCATCTTTAAGAACACAGGACTGCTCAGAAATCTGCAAGCAGGGACTTTCTTTCCCAACCAGCAGATTACCACTGGGAATGCTGAAATGCCAATAGTGATCCTGGGGGACCCAGCCTTCCCCTTGTTTCCCTGGCTCATAAAACCGTACACCAGCCATCTTGACAGCACCAAGGAATAATTTAACTACCAGCTCAGCAGCTGCAGAATGACAGTTGAATGTGCTTTTGGTCGTTTGAAGGGTCACTGGCATTATTAACTCACAAGACTGGATTTCAGTAAGAAAAGTATCCCAATGGTTATAAGCTACCTGCTTTGTCCTGCATAATTTATGTGAAGCAAAGGGGAAACGTTTCCTCTGGGGTGGAGGACAGAGGTGGAGTGGCTGTCTACTGAATCTGAACAGCCAAATACAAGGGCTAATAGCAGAGCTCAGTGTGGCGCTATATGGCTTAGGGAGGCTTTGAAAGACCATTTTAAAAGTGAGCCAGAGTAGTGTGTGTTGTTGTAATGTGTTGTATCTGACCCTGCTTTTTGTGTGTGGGGGAGGCGTCGTAGGAATCATTTGGTGATTGCTGTATATGTCGGAGTATAACACTGTCAATGCATCTATTAATTTTGTTTGTGAATGATCCTATAACTTGTGACACACTGCAGTAACAGGTAATTGGTTTATTTCAGAACTGCGGAATACTTGGCAGCATATATTGTGAACTAATAAAGATGAATTATGTTCCAAATAACAGAATTTTATTCTGTAACAAAATCAGTGCAAAAAACCCATGCAATTTAAAAACAAATACATTAAAAGATTAATAAAACTTAATACATTAAGAGAACAGAACTTATGAAGGGGAAAGAGCATTCACGTACATTTCAGCTACACATACACAACTGAAGTTTTCACGGGTCAGTGTATGTGAAGCTGTGATTGCCTTTAATGTCCCCCAGCATTAAGTGGCAGGGATAGAGCAGCAACCCCTGATCCCACGTGGAATGTTGAGGGGTGGTATAAGGGAAATTGAGTTCTCAATGGGCTGCTGAGGGTGGCGAGCCTAGGGATGTTGAACCTACAGGTCTACCAGAGTCTGCAGCAACTGGGTTTGCTGCCTGAGAAGTCCCATTATGTCTTGGTTCCAGGAGGCAAAGAAGAGGGAGATGCACCATCTCCTCTCTACTCTTTTCTTTTTCAGGCTGTCTGCAATGTTCATCCTCCAGGCCCTATGCTCACAGTCCAATGCAGCACTGACTTTCAGGATCTTATTCAACATGTCATCCCAAGTCCTCTTCTTTCTCCTCCCTACCTGGGTCAGACATTCTGTGGATGTGGAAGGGGCAACGGCAGCAGCTGAAGATAAAACACCATTGTCAGCTTATTCACTACAGAAAACGAAACTTAAGATGCTGAACTCACTCCCCTTGCTCCCCTAAAGTTTTAAGCACCGCATTCTCACTTCTGTTTGGGATTGCTTGTGCACAGCACCAGTCAGAGCACCAGCCATGGTGAGTATGGCCCACCAGTGGTTTGGAGAATGAAGAGGGAATTGCTTGGTTGCATTATTCTAGTAGTGTAGGGCGGTGGCACTGAATACTGGCACCATTTTCCACAGGCAGTGGTGATTTTAGCTGATATCTCACTTCTGATGGTAACAAAGGCAGAGAGCACAGCTCTTGCTGGAGTCCCGAAGCCACCTGGGCCCATTTGCTGCTAGCCTGGGTACTGCAGTGATGTCTGCTGAGTTATCATTGAGGGGTATGGGAAAGTCCCCTACCACAGAGGAAGAAATAAGGCAGCCCTCCCTAGAAACCTTCAGCAAAGGACTGTGGAATACCTTCCAGAAAGTTTCCTTGAAGCCTCTCAGGAGATATCCCTTTGTACGTAAACAAACTGCTCCATGTAGCCCCCGCTGCCTAACTCTAGAGGGGAATGACAAGCAGGTAGCAACTCTAGCTCTCTTGGTTGTACAACTACCTTTTCTAGCACAAGTAAATCAAGGAAAAGACAAAAG
The DNA here is from genome assembly GCF_028017835.1 of Emys orbicularis. Taxonomy (NCBI): domain Eukaryota; kingdom Metazoa; phylum Chordata; order Testudines; family Emydidae; genus Emys; species Emys orbicularis. The sequence goes on along the minus strand of NC_088683.1, from coordinate 74,631,806 downwards.
ATGTGAACTGCCATCCCTGTAATGAAAAATGTATCTACCCACTTACCCAAGATTCCTTCCCCAGCATCGGGCTTGCCTGTGCTCTACTGGTGGGACAGGCTGGCCTGCAGTGGAGTCAAAAACAGGTCCCAACTCACTGCACAATGCATCCCCAGTCACCTGTTCCCCATATTCCTCCTCCTCGTCCACCAGCAACTCCTCACTGTTCACAGAAAGGGCCTGTAACTTGGGCTTTGTCTTCACTACCCGCCGATCCGGCGGGTAGCAATCGGTCTATCGGGGATCGACTTACCGCGTCTAGTGAAGACGCGGTAAAATCGATCCCTGATCGCTCTGCCGTCGACTCCGGAAATCCACCTCGGCAGGAGGCGGCAGCGGAGTCGGCGGCAGCGCGGCAGCGGTCGACTTTCCCGCGTCCTCACCGCTAGGTAAGCCGACCTAAAATACGCAACTTCAGCTACGGTATTCACGTAGCTGAAGTTGCGTATCTTAGGTCGGACCCCCGCTGTAGTGTAGACCTAGCCTTGGACTGCTCGGCGGCATCCATGGTGCCTTCTGGTAGGCCCGCTGCAGCTCTTTGGCTTTCATGCTGCACTGCTGTTGGTCCCTGTCGTATCCTTTCTCCTGAATCCCCTGAGCAATCTGCTCATAGATGTTGACGTTTCTATGGCTGATTCAGAGCTGTGGCTGCATAGCCTCTTCTCCCCACAGGCTCAGGAGAGCCAATATCTCCTGACTATTACAAGCAGGAGCACATCTGGAGCGTGTAGTCACCATGGTCAGCTGGACAGTTGCACTCAGCAATGGAGACCTGCTAGGTGTGCTCCCCATACCAGGCAATCTGGACGGGAAATTTCAAAAATTAATGGGGTTTTAAAAGGGGAGAGGAGGCTTCTAGACTCTCTGACCGCTGGACAGTGGACAATGTAGCAACCAGAGCAGTCAGTGTGGGGCAATGTGGGACATCTGCTAGAAGAAAGTTAGTGTCAATATAAGTAACCTAGTGCCTACACTGGCACTGTGTTGGCCTTAGTACATCAAACATGGCTCTACGCCATTCGGAGTGTTACTATGTTGGTGTAATAGGGCACTTACAGAGGAGAGAGACCAATTTGAATGTAGACACATGCACAACTAGGTTGACATAAGCTGCCTTGCATTGACCTAAATGCGTAGCGTAGACCAGGCCATAGTCTCATCAGAGACTACACATTGGTGTATCCATGTGGGAAAGCTTTTATTGCCACTGCCTATGCTGCACATGTTCTGTTGATAAAGAGAGTCTACAGAGCTATCAGCTGGGCACCATACATGAGCACTAAATTCTCTCAAACATTTTTTTAAATGTAATTACTTTCATAAATAACTCTACCGTACTTTCCATTTACCCAATATCTTTCATCAGAGGATCTCATAGTGTTTAACACAGTTAGCTCTCAGAAGTCTCCTGTGAATAGGATGACCAGATAGCAAATGTGAAAAATTGGGACGGGGATGGGGAGTAATAGGAGCCTATATAAGAAAAAGACCCAAAAATCGGGACTGTCCCTATAAAATCGGGACATCTGGTCACCCTACCTGTGAAACAGGTCAGGGAGAGAGAAAAATCACTTCACCCACAATTTGTGCCCTCAGGAGCACAACACAACATCTATTTAACAGAAAAAGTAACTTCAAATCTTAAAAAAGGTTAGTGAAAAAAATGTTAGGCTGGGATGTGGGCACCAAACTCCTTTTGGCACCTTTGAAAATTCCAGCCCAATTTACTAAAAGTTCTCATAATTCCAGCAGGTTTCTATAGTGTACCTCTATGTTCCCATATGTATACCCTAGATGAATTTTTCAGAGCTACTCCAGTTTCCAGAATGAAAGCAATATGCTCTCCATCAGACTTAGCATTTTTGTATAATTTAAATAGTTATTTGAAATAAAGAACACCAAATAAAGATGAATATAAAAATATTAATAAAAAAATCCAAAATTATACCTAACAATGTTTGAAATATTTGAAACCAACAAATGAATTGTAACTAGAAGGTTACAACTACAGGGAACATATTTAAATGACAGCGGTCACCATTTAAAAACCATCATTTACTGACATCAGTGATTTTACAGTTGCCTCCTATTCTAAGTATAAGGGGATACTGCAGTACAATAATCAGATGCTATTGTGTAGTTGTTAGGATAAATGTCAATCATGGTACATATAAATATATGCATAGATAAATTATGGAGGAGCCATGGAAAGGATTTCTGATTTTTCAGATTAGGACACTAACATATTTAATATGAAGATGGGAATTGTATATTTGGATTAGCAGTAAAGAAAGAAGTAGCAGGAATGGTGATAACCACATTCAAAAATAAGCTGTTAGAACATTCAAACATAGCATGGTTTACATCAATGGCAGTCCCTAACAAATCTAGACCCTGCTTCTCTTTCACACAATGGCCGCTTTACGCCCCACTATTAGAGCGTGTAAAGAGGCCTGCTTATAAATGAGAATCAGGCCCTCGGTGTCTTTACCTTAAATGTCAAAAGCTTCAAACCACCCCAAAAAGGGGTAATGTTTGAACATAAGTAAATGCATCCATAAAGTAATTTAAAAAGAGATCTTCACTAGGAATGCAAAAGAGAAAATATTTTAGTCTGTGGCTAGTTTGGCAAATGGACGATAAGAAATCCAAACCCTTTCGGGGGCTAGGGGAACACAACCACTGCTATGGATAGCTCAGTGGTTTGAGCATTGGGCTGCTAAACCCAGGGTTGTGAGTTCAATCCTTGAGGGAGCCACCCAGGGATCTGGGGCAAAAATCTGTCTGGGGATTAGCCCTGCTTTGAGCAGGGGGTTGGACTAGATGACCTCCTGAGGTCCCTTCCAACCCTGATATTCTACGATTCTATGGATCTTCAAGACCAACATACCAAGAAGCTAGTAAGATATCATGATCAGCTACTACTCATTACCATTGATTAACGGGACTTCCTCTCCCTTCACATCATCCACCATCATGCCTCCCAAACAATGCACGCCAAATGATTAATGAGAACAGGAGGTTAGGATAGAGTTGACACAAGATAATAAGATCATGCAGTAGACAGAGAAAATGCTGCCACCAATCCTTGTAATTGGAGCTTAAATATTGTGACAATGGACACATTAACACTAGATTAGATATTCAGTAGGATGCAGCCTGTTTTAACATAAGAAAGGCCGTACCGGGTCAGACCAAAGGTTCACCTAGCCAGTATCCTGTCTACCGACAGTGGCCAATGCCAGGTGCCCCAGAGGGAGTGGACCTAACAGGCAATGATCAAGTGATCTCTCTCCTGCCATCCATCTCCACCCTCTGACAGACAGAGGCTAGGGACACCATTCCTTACCCGTCCTGGCTAATAGCCATTAATAGACTTAACCACCATGAATTTATCCAGTTCTCTTTTAAACTCTGTTATAGTCCTAGCCTTCACAACCTCCTCAGATAAGGAGTTCCACAAGTTGACTGTGCGCTGCGTGAAGAAGAACTTCCTTTTATTTGTTTTAAACCTGCTGCCTATTAATTTCATTTGATGACCCCTAGTTCTTGTATTATGGGAATAAGTAAATAACTTTTCCTTATCCACTTTCTCCACATCACTCATGATTTTATATATTTTGAAGCAAGGAAGTGCCAGTTTTCTGATCTGATCCAATACCCACTGACTACAGTGGGCTTTGGATCAATCCCAAGGAATGCATTATTATCTTGATATCTTGGCATTTGTGCATTTAACTCACATCAAGCAAGGATATTGATACATATAAATCCAATGCATCAAACAGGATATTATGCTCCTTACCCCACCGCACCCTACCCGCAGCCACAAATTTACTAGGAACAAATTCAATCAAAAGAGACTTCATACATAAAAGCTAGAAAAATGGGTTTCTGTATGTGCAGAATTGCTAAATTTAGTTTTATCTCAGACTATCCTTCCTATTTTGTCACTGAACTCATTTCTGCTGTTTGCTTTAACAACCTTACTTGTCAACTACACGTTATTTTATGAATACATCGGTCTAGCTAACCTATCCGTGACTTATTCATCCTACCTGTCTGCAGTTTTACCTTCAGTACAGAGTATTATATAGGGTTAAGATATACACTGACCATCTACATTGGTGTTTCATGAATTGTACAATAAAACTCAGCAGTTTACATGAAAAAGTATAATTTGTGTTTTTTTAATTAAAATGATCATTATACAATAATTACTATAAATTATATTAATGGAATCATAAATCTGTACATTCCAGAGATTTCCCCCTATGTAAATGTTGGAATTTCATTTTTTTTTTTTTTTTTTTTTACACAAACCAAATATTTCTAGGTAATAACAGTACAATTGGGTTCCAGACTGATTCACTCTTCTGATCAAGATAAGAAAATCTAGCATATACAGGGCTGTGTAGACCTCTCCTCATTTTACCTGCATGTTGTGTGTTGTCACTTAATCTGTACTTTGACAATGGAAGGTGCAAACTGAACAGAAAGACTAAAGAAACTTATATTTTGATCAACTATCTGTTGCTATAGCTCATCCACAGGAAGAGGCTCTTTGAGAAACATGGATGTACTCCAGCTGGGCTATAAAATGTCAGGCAGATTTTATAATCTAACACTTGCCAAAACAAAGGGAGATTAGGAGGCTGTAATAAAGATATTACTAAAGCCTCAGAAATTGTTTTCTGAATGGCTCCTAAATTGACAACTAATGGGCAGCTTTCTTTGATGGCTCTTTAATATTTGGGTCAACCACAAAAAAAGGCTCAATTGTTTTTATCATTATTGTTGACTTGGTTTAACAGAGTTTTCCTGGACAACATAATAGCTGGCTTAATTTGTCTTTCCATCACCATGATGCCCACTAGCATTGTACTTAATAGTCTGCATTATAAACTACTTTCACGGGGTTGTACTAGGGATATGAAAACCAAGAACTTGTCTTATAACCACAACATCCAATTTAAAAGCTAAAGCCATACAAAAAACGGATGCTCAAGAATTCTGAATATGACCAAATCCTCCAGTCTGGTACAGCACTAGATTGGAGGGGAAGACAGGCAAAAGCCACCTTTGTACACTCACAATCCTATGGCCTGGCCAGACCAACATCCTCCCAACCCCCTCCAGTGTAACTTACAGAACCCAGCTCCGCATATTCCAAGGGGCCAGTTTGGCAGCCGGGAAACACTAGAGTATTGGGATAACCCGGCCAGGCTCCCTTTTCTGTAGGAACTTCCCCAAGCCTGGACCCAGGCATGGATGGCATAGGAGTTGCTAGACAGGAGAAATTCTCAGGGGGCTGGATCCACTACAGCTAGAGTGGGGTACAGGAGCTGGGCTTATAAATGAAAAATAACTTCAAGTCCTATAATATGATAGATTGGGCTAGACCCCTAGTACATAATGGAAAGTAAAGCACCTCATATACCGTGTTTCTTTTGATGATAAATTTAAGTGGACTACCTTAACAATAGTCGAAAACTGGCTACTCAGAATGTACAGACATTTTTAATTATAATTAAAGTAAAAATGCAAATTAAAACATCCATAGGGTTTACAAAATATTGAACCATTGCTATAAATAGCATGTCATTGGACTGTCTTTGGAGTCCACCCTTTTGGAAAGGGATAAAAAAATTGAGCTGTATCAGAAGTTTCAAAATCTAATGTTAAATCTAGGCACACAGAATGGATAAACATGACTTCAGCACATCAAAATCTTCCAAAAAGAGGAAAGCAAGCATGCAGCGAGAGGGAAGAAAAGATCAAGAAACATACAAAGATCTCCAACTAAACGATATATAAAAAGTCGATGACAATTATGCAAAAATTAGTTATAGGAGAGGACTTCAATAAACCACAATGTCAAGTTAACTCATCCTAGTCCAATTCCTCTTCTATTAATATTGAGCTGATTCGGAAACACCTTTTTACACAACTGTCCTTTTAATTTCACTGAATATTATAATAAAGCCTAGGTCTTATATAGAGATTGTCATTGGTAGATCTCTAAGAACTTTACAAAGGACGTAAACATCATTATTCCCATTTTATAGATGGGAAACTGAGGCACAGAGAAAAAAGTCATAACTGCCCAAGATCACCCAACAGGCTAATAGGCTGAGCCAGGAATAAAACTCAAGTCATTTGAGTCTCCACCCAATCCTCTCTCCACTAATCTTACAAAATTCTGTTTTCAGTGACAATGTAGTAGCATTTTCAGCTATGTTAGTACATGAGGACCAATTCTGAGCTAGGGACTTCAACAGAGTTGTTAGAATTTGGTTTAAAATTATTAGTCAGCTCATCTACAACTTGGTGGCTTAAATTCCAAATTTAACCTAGTCTATATAGGGTGACTAACAGAGGGTTCTGTTAGTTAGCATACAGGTGGTAATGGTATTGAAGCAATACAGAAAGTTAATAACATCCCTTGCAAAGAGATTGAAGGAAGCAGAGGAAGGGTCTTCTTCAGAGTTCATGACTCAAAAAGGCGGAGAGAAATGTTTGTCATTAAGAGGGGAATAAAAAATAAATTGCTTTCATTATCTGAAAGTGAAAGAATGGGTGCTCTGAATCTTCAGTTAGGAAGGGAATCTTATTTATGTGAGACGGACAAGGATTAGAAATTTTGGTCCATTGTCTGTTGTATAGTTTTGGGAATTCCATGAAGTCAAATGTAGATGTTGAAGCTGTGGCAGATTCCAGTGTTCAGAAAAGTTGATAACAGTGCATTATGATTATATAGTCAAGCTTTCCCATAGCAAACGCATTATTTCTGGTCTTCTCCCATGGAATTGCAGGTTGTAAATGGGATACATGTATTTTCCACACTCTGTTGTCTGGGCAAGTTTCACACTTGTGCATTACTTCATCAATATTACTGTTTGTCTGTGGATACATATGATTTCTCCAGCTCTCCTTTTTTGAGTTAGTTACTCCAAGGTGCCCTTTGTATATTCATTCCTACTTTTTCCTTCTCTTGTCACTATGTGAACTACTATTTTTGTATTGTTCATGTGACATGACTGTAGTCGAGCACCCCGTTGGCGACTGAGACTGCTCTGAGGGGATCCAGTTGCTGGATCTCATGAGTTTTAAGCCGGTGGAGTCTAAACAGAGTCCAGGTTCAGGCGCTGTCTTGGGGCCTCTGGGTACACTCTCAGGGACAGACCCCCTGTCTAGCATCCCCTCCTGAGAGTGAGACCTCACACTCCAACTGCCCAGCCCCTGGGACAGTACTGATCCGACCCCCAACCCCAAGGCTTCTCTGCAGTTTAAACATACCCCTTCCCAGAACGCCAGCAATGTGGGTTATCTGTGTCCATAGGTTAACTCTTAAAGGGAACATGGTAGGTGTAACACACAATGTACACAGACAGACTTCATACAGAATTCTCAGCCACCATTTCTCTTTACTTAAGCACAAGAAATACACAGTTCTAGACAAAATAAATAAATAAATAAACCCTTCATGCATTTCCCTGCCTCTGTTTCCTCACCACACCATAACATTGTTTTGGCTGTCATAAGAGCCCTTTGAGGCCATCCAGAGTATTTCTGCTGCAGTGCATAACTTGTCTTCTGAAACATGGAGCCTTTTTTCCCCAGCCTGCCTTCTCAGACCTTGGCTGGTCTGTTCCCTTCCCCTCTCCTGCCCAAAGCTTCCTGTGTAGCTCTGTGAGACTCTTCCCCTTTTGACCTGCACAGCCTCTGTGATTTTTAAAGTCTAGCACCAATACCTTGGTTTCTTTGTCCTGCTTCTGGTAATTTTCCACTCTCTCCTCTTCCCCCTTCCCTGCAGACAAGCAGGAGGAAATAGCTTCTCCCAGCTCAGCTAACCCATCGTCCCAAGATGCTTTACCCTGAATAAGCAGTCATTGCATTCTAATGACCCACCATTCTGGGAGGGACATGCCTAAAGTCCGGTCAGAAATGGTTGATGCACACAAGGAGGTATTACACGACACAATCATTTCACAACAACAACATGTGCCAGATGAGGAGCGAGAGGCAGAAACTAGACCACCAATGGCAGGAAACAAAAGCTGATTTAGACAGGATGAAACAACAAATTCCTCAAAGCCTATGCTGAGGCTGCATTACAGGCCAAGAGAACCTGATCAGCCTTCACTTAGGCTGCCAAATCCCAGCACAAGGAGTTATCCAGGGTGGTAAACTGCTTCATCAATCCTGAATGTCTACAACCTGCATCGGAGCCAAGCAGCAACCTCTGTGAAGAACTATCATCCTCCATTGCTGAAAAGATCGTGCGCATTCGGAAAGCCTTCTCACACAGAATGGATCCACTATTCTTATATCCACCAACCAACAGCCCACCAGCATTCCCAGAGTTCAGGACCTTTAGTTATCAAGAAGTTCTGAACACCCTAAAGGAGTCCTGATCCAAGACTTGTGAATCGGAACCATGCCTTTTCTGACTCGTGAAAGAGAATTATAAACCACTGGTGCCACTCCTGATGGAAACAGCCAATATATCATTCAGAGAAGGACTCTTCCCTTCCTCCTTCAATCACACAGTAGTCTGATCAACTCTGAAGAAACCCAACCTGATTCTTTAGTCCTAGCCAACTACAACCCAGGGTCAGACCTCCCACTTCTGAGCATGCTAATAGAGAAGCTAACAAAAGGCCAACTACATGATCATCTAACTGAAACAAATATCCTAGACTTGGCCCAATCTGGATTTTGGCCAGGACACTGAATTGAAATTACTTTAGCAGCATTAATGGATTATCTCCTCCACCCCCAGGTCAGCATAGCCATCAACCAGCTGATTTATAGATGAAAAATGTCCATTGAACGAAACAGCCCTGTCCTACTGCTCCTTTTTAAAATATTCAGTTGAAATTAATTACTTTAGTCAGACTGGAGAGAGCACAAAGGGAAGTAGAATCCTTCTTTTCGATACCAGAAAGTCCTAAGTCATAAAGGGAGTCTTCCCCCTTTGTTTGCAGGTTACAGGCTCCGTGTTTCCACTCCCTTGGGTCACAAAAGATCTATTAGCAGCACTTTTCTTCCCCTTTTTTGAGATACTGTTCTCTTGGGAAATTAATTAAAAATCCACCATTTTCCACTCCCAGAGGCAATGAATTTCAATCTGTTTAGTCCCCCAACCCCTTAAAGGAGGAGATTTTCAGGGAAAAGTCAGACATGTCACAGCTCCCCAGAAATTCAGATTTTGAGGATATGATTATAGTTTCATTTATGTTATTGTAACCATGGAGCAGCAAGCAGCACTGTACAGGATAAGTTATTTTTGGCAAAAACAGTTCAAAAGGAAAACAAAGCAGCAGATAGTAATCTGTGTTGCCCCTAGATGTTTGCAGAATTATTGCTGTCAATAAAGCTGTGTTTTGTCAGGACGGAATTGCATCACTTCATACCGTACATCCACTTAGCAAGCAGAGACTCATTTTTCAGAGGCAGTCTGTGACAGCTACCTGGGGAATCAAGCAATGCATGCTACATGACCAAGTTAATAGTAATTGTAATCAAATAGTAATTATATAAGCAGGGCCGGCTCTAGGCACCAGCGCTCCAAGCATGTGCTTGGGGCGGCACTTTCCAAGGGGTGGCACTCCGGCAAAAAGCCGGCCCTGAGCGGAGGTGAGCTGCGGCGGTGGGGGGGCGTGGGGAGGGCCGCAGGAAGTAATCCTGGAAGGGGGCCAGAGGAACTGCCCCCCACCGCCGCAGCTCACCTCTGCTCCGCCTGCTCCCCTGAGCGCGCCGCCGCCGCTCCGCTTCTCCCCCCTCCCTCCCAGGCTTGCCGCGCGAATCAGCTGTTTTGCGGCAAGCCTGGGAGGGAGGGGGGAGAAGCGGAGCGGCGGCGGCGCGCTCAGGGGAGCCGACCCTGAGCGGAGGAGAGCTACGACAGTGGGGGGCGCGGAGAGGGCCGCAGGAAGTAACCCTGGGGGCGTAGAAGAACCACTCCCCCCCCAGCTCACCCTCGCCTCCTCCCCCGAGCGTGCCGCTGCTCCACTTCTCCTCCCTCCCTCCCAGGCAAGCCTGGGAGGGAGGAGTAGGAGGGGAAATGCGGCACGCCCGGGGGAGGAGGCGGGGCCGGGGATTTGGGGAAAGGGTTGGAATGGGGCGGGGAAGGGGTGGAGTTGGGGCGGGGCCGGGGGGGGGCGCGGTAAAAATTTTTTGCTTGGAGAGGCAAAAAACTTGGAGCCGGCCCTGCATATAAGTTGGTGTATACACTGTCTCTTTGGAGATAGCGAACTTGGTAATTTCTGCAAGTGTCCAGTGACAAGGGCTGGATACTCCAGAGGAATGCTCTTCCAGTGGGCTCAGGAACTTGGGTGCACCAAGTGTAACATGCAAGGCAAAGCAAGAGCTGGCAGAGTCTTGAGAAGTTTGTCTGGGGTGGCTAACAGACTGGGGTGACAGGGAGCCGTCACCCAGTTTAGCTCCAGCAAGTCTCTCTTTTCCTAAGGCAGAGGAGTAACAAGTTCTGGGCACCCCAAGAAAGCATCACAGACTAACAAGCTAGACAAATTCAGAATGGAAATAAGGCATACATTTTAATCACCTGAACAATTTACCAAAGGTTGTGCTGAATTCTCCATCACTGACAATTTTTAAGTCAAGATTGGAATTTTTTTCTAAAAAATGTGCACTAGGAATTATTTGGGGGAAAGCCTATGTTATACAAGTCACACTAGATAATCACAATGGTCCCTTCTAGCCTTGGAACCTGGAAGGTCAGTGAAGATTATTTATTTTGTGGCCACTTCAGATACAGCCAAAAAAAAGGGGGGGGGGGGGGGAATTGTAGAAATGCAGGGCTGGAAGGGATCTCTTGAGAGCATCTAATCCAGGGATCAGCAACCGTTGGCACGCAGCCCGCCAGGGTAAGCACCCTGGTGGGCCGGGCCGGTTTGTTTACCTGCCGCGTCGGCAGGTTCGGCCGATTGCGGCTCCCACTGGCCACAGTTCGCCGCTCCAGGCCAATGGGGGTGGCGGGAAGTGGCGCAGGCCGAAGGATGTGCTGGCCGCTGCTTCCCGCCACCCCCATTGGCCTGGAGCGGCGAACCGCGGCCAGTGGGAGCCGCGATCGACCGAACCTGCCAACGTGGCAGGTAAACAAACCGGCCCGGCCCACCAGGGTGCTTACCCTGGAGGGCCGCGTGCCCACCGTTGCCAATCCCTGATCAAGTCCATCCCTCCACCCAAGCTGAGGCAGGATTACGTATTCCTACACCATCCCTGACAGGTGTTTGTCTAGCCTGTTCTTAAAACATCTCTATGACAGAGATTCCACACCCTCCCTAGATAATCTGTTCCAGTGATTAACTATTCTTATAGTTAGAAAGTGTTTCCTATATCTAACCTAAATCTCTCTTGCTGCAAACCAGGCTGATTATTTCTTTTCTTACCCTGGATGGACACGGAGAACAATTGATCACCATCCTCTTTATTTAAACAACAAGGAGTCTGGTGGCACCTTAAAGACTAACAGATTTATTTGGGCATAAGCTTTCGTGAGTAAAAACCTCACTTCTTCAGATGCATCCGAAGAAGTGAGGTTTTTACTCACGAAAGCTTATGCCCAAATAAATCTGTTAGTCTTTAAGGTGCCACCAGACTCCTTGTTGTTGTTGTTTTTGTAGATACAGACTAACACAGCTACCCCCTGATACTTGACTCTTTATTTAACAACCTTTTACATAGTTGAAGATCATCATGTCCAATCTCAGCCTTTTCTTTTCTAGACTAAACATGCCCAATTCTTTCACCATTTCCTCACAGGTCATGTTTTCTAACCCTTTTTATCATTTACTCTCCTCTGGACTCTCTCCAATTTGTAAAAGTGTGGTGTCCAAAACTGGACACAATACTCCAGCAGAGGCCTCCCAGTGACAAGTAAAGCAGAACAATTACCTCCTGTGTCTCGCATATAACACTTATGTTAACATCCCAGAATATTTGACTTTTCACAACAGCACCACATTGTTGAATCATGCAATTTGTGATCCACTGTATCCCTTGGATCCTTTTCTGCAATACTACTGCCTAGTCATTTATTCCCCATTTTGTATTTGTGCATTTGATTTTCCCTAAGTGCAGCACTTCTCTTTAATGAATTTCATCATGTTGATTTCAGACCAAATTCTCCAATTTATCATTTTGAGTTCTTATCCTGTCCTCCAAAGTGCTAGCACCCCCTCCCAGCTTGGTGTCATTTGCAGATTTTACAAGCATACTCTCCACTCCATCATCCAAGTTGTTAATGAAAATTTTGACTAGTACTGGACTCAGGACAGACCTCTCTGGGACCTCACTACATATATCTGTGACAGGCACGGCAATTTCCTACAATATCCTTGAGAGTCCTTATTGTATTAAGTTTATATATTACTGTTGGCCAGGATTGTCTATAACTTCTTTACGGGTGAGATACAAAATATTGCAACCCCATGCATTATCTTTGGGGTACATTACTTTAAATGAATTGCTTATGTATGATTGCATTCTACTGACTGGGGGAGGACTACCACACCTACTCCAGGAACTAAAAATAGTGGTACCAGCTACTGGGGCAGCTCGCATATGCTAGTTCAAACAGGATTCTCCAGAGATCAACAGACAAAGAAAGGACTTTGGGATAAACAGCTTGAGTTTAAACTGATTCAGTCCTTCTTTCTGATCCAGCAAACAGACAGGACTGTCTGACCAAGGAGGTGGGAGGCAATTCTTAGGGAATGGTTGGAAGGACTGACGCTGGCCAAAGCCCAAGATTGGAGTTGGGTGTAATCTCTGGTAAGCTTTTTAGCATGTGTAGGTTATTTTATTGTTGTAATATATCTTATCTGCAATGCTTTCACCTTAAGAATAAATGAACTTGCTTAGAAAAAGCAGTGTGGTAACTTTTACCTGCTAGTGATTACAGGTGTCATAACCTTTAAAGAGAAAGCAAAGCGCAGACGCTAGACTGTTTAGGCAGTCTGGCTTGCTGGGGATATCACAATGTAGGCAGGAAACTGTGCAGCCTAGAAAAAACTACACTCAGGAGGGAGAGAGAGATTGATCTCCATGCAAGAGAGGTGATGGTTCAGGAGCCGGAAGCTTAGAGTGGGTGCCCTTGATGGATCATGAAGGGGGAAATACACATACAGTTGTCCTGAAGTGTGACAAATATCTTTCCAGTTTGTTAGTAAACTATTGATGACTACTCTTTGAGAACACGTTTTCAACCAGATATGCCTCTGGTCACAATGAACCTTTTCAATGAAGGTCCTAATAGCTCACTATACAACTAATATGTATCAGACAAACATACAGATGCCTTTACACACTGGGCACTGACAAGTCAAAGCACAGAGCTTTGTGACAGTTCTCTGCACAGAGGTGAAACCAAGTTTTTAAACAGTGATCTCTTCCAGACACACAAGCGAGGACAACCCCCCTCCGCTGCAACAGTGGCTATGGTTTGTTTAATGGAACTTTTATTCATAGGCACATATAGCCTCAGACTTGCTCTGTAACTAACATTTTCCAAGCAGTTTACTATATTCGCATATTTCTGTATCCGCTATAGACTCTGCCAATCATACTATTCATGCACTATACTTCTATAAATGCTTTTTCTTACCCTTTAACAAACCAGCCATAAACAGTGATTGCTCTGTTAACGTATGTCATGTCATTAAAGTCACTACATGGTTTTTTACCAATACAGAGAGAAATTACAGTTGGCTCCTGAAGAGTCGTTTTAGGAAGAGCTCTTGTTATTGCCTATGCAGCATGTACACCAACGCTACCAAGAAATGCAGTTATATCAGCTAGAAATATGAGCATCGGTACTCACCAATACAGACATTCATTTCCCCTTCCACTCCGTCTACCCATAACATCCCAACACTTGTCAGTTGCCGTAAAAAGGATTACTTGTACCCAGGGCACTATCAAAAAGTCCCAGCCTCCAGGAAAGACAAATGGAAGCTGGCAGTGTTTTCACTGGAGCTATGGTACCTGTTAGGCTGTTAATTTTGAAAAGACATAGCCATTAGCATGTTTAATGTACAGAAGGAAAAGAGGTTTCTGTCAAGAGATTCTGGAAGCAGCTCCAGATATGCAGACAATATAAAGACATTCTTCCAGATGTCAAATAGTTTCAAGAAACAAGAGATGCCCATAATCAAATGCACATGTTATAAACTACAAATCTATATGGAGCACATGTGGGGGTAAGAGGTAAATTAGCATTTGCAATATCCAGGCATTTTATTATTTAATTATGTAAATGAGGAGAAGAACACTTCTTCTGACTATGGCTCAGTCCATAGACAAATCCATTAATCACCAACATAGGCATTTCTTTACACAGCAACAACAACATTATATCTAAATGTGTACTGGCCTGGTAATGAATTCTATATGAGGCTGTACATTATCGTTCCTGCATTTTGGGAGAGATTATGGAAATTTACATTATAGAGAGTTAAACAACAATATATGTGACTAACAGTGTTGGCTGCCACCCGAGCACCCCCTTGTGGCCGGAGGTCACTCGGCAGCAGCGTGTCTCTGTTTTCCCTTCAGGGCCCTCTGAACGACCCTTGAACTATGAGTTCTTAAACAATCCCCACAAGGGGTCCCATTTATTTAGCCCATTGGGAACACACTGGGCCTCTAGGCCCCCTCACCCAGTTCATGTCTCTTTCTCCCAGTAGTCCAAAATAACAGTCTTTCAAAAGAACACAAACTCTCACCATCTTCATCCCACTTTCAGTTGGGTGCAGCCCCCAGCTCTCTGAGGGTCTGTCTGCTTCCCAATCTGTCTACTTCCCTGCCTGGAGTGTATCCTTCTCCACAGGCCTTTTCAGTCTCTCCCCTGTTTCTTGGGCAGGGAATCTACCAGGGCTCCCAGGCTGGACAGCTTTTATCACTCTCTCCTGCTTCTTGTGCTTTTCACCTGCTAACTTAGGGCTCTTCAGGATCCTTCCTGCTCCCAGCAGAGTGTCTATAGACTTAGGCTAGGTCTACACTACGGGTGGGGGGTCGACCTAAGATACGCAACTTCAGCTACGTGAATAGCGTAGCTGAAGTTGCGTATTTTAGGTCGACTTACCTGCCTGTGAGGACGGCGGCGAGTCGACTGCTGCCGCGCCGCCGTCGACTCTGCTTCCGCCTCTTGCCGCGGTGGATTTCCGGAGTTGACGGCAGAGCCATCGGGGATCGATTTTATTGCGTCTAGTGAAGACGCGATAAGTCGATCCCCAATAGATCGATTGCTACCCGCCGATCCGGCGGGTAGTGAAGACGTGCCCTGAGCTGCAGTTTCCTGGGCCTCTCTCCTGTACTGCAACTCCCTGTGCTTTTTATCCTGGTATTACCTGATTCAGCTGAGGCTTGGTCCATACTGTAATCAGGGCTGGGTTAGCCCCACGTTCTGCAGCCCATGGGGCAAGCCATCCTGTTACAGTGACCAATTATAGAATCATACCTCCTCCTCCCTGAGGGTCTGTCTGCTTCCCAGTACCTCCTGCCTGGAGTTTATCCTTCTCCGCAGGCTGTACCAGGTAGCCATAAGTTGCATGTAAAATGATTGTATACAGAGAAGGAATTTTGCAAATTTGGCACAGATGCAAGAATAATTTTGCAAACACAGCAAGACATGTACACAGGTCAACATTTAAAGGGAAAGTGTTCACCAAGGGCTGACCCACAGTGTTATTTGAGACTATGAGATATTCTAACTCATACATACTCAGATGCTCAGTAATGGGTACCTTAAAATACACAGGTTAAACACACCAAGAAATCTGAGATACTGCAATATTTGAGGATAGTTACAATGTTAAATGATCTACAATACTTTCAAAAGGTTGGGGCCTTTGTAAAAGCTCCAATTATCGTACATGAGCTCATTTATTAATTAGGGCTCTGAAGAGTTTGAGAACTCTTCAGAGTCCATGCCAGAAAGTTACAAAATCTATTATATTATTCAGTCCACAATTATGTATTGAGCTTGGTCATAATCAAAGAACTATTGTACAATCTTAGAACAAAGAATTTTAAATACAATCTTGATAACACAGCTGAGGAAGGATCATAGAAACAAGATGCAATGTCCAAAAGAACAATGTGAAAGGCAAGAATAAACACAAGGGGTGGAATTCCCAATAAAGTGCATATGAATTTTGCCATTGACTTCAGTAGGGTGAGGATTTCACCTAAGGACTGAAGTGCAAGTATAAACAGACACGTACTGCATCCACTCAAGAAAGAGTGTCTAAGAGCCAGAAGTGCAAAAAAAAATGTTCACATATAATATTCCCCTACAGAAATGGAAGTGAATGATGTTATTTATGTTTCTATCCCAATCTTTCTATATTGCTGCAAGAATTTCTCTTTAGAGAAAGCATTAAACAGCGTTCTTATACCAGTCAGAGAGTAAAGCCAACTCTACGGAGAATGTCTACCAAGAATACAGAGAGTTTCAGCATACCTCTAATCAGAAAAACAAACAACACCTATTTGCTGCTAGCCAAAATTGTGAGAGTACAAACATTGTTATCATCAGCAGTATCCTATCTCCAAGACAAGCTGCTGCAGAGTCAGACTATATTTACTGTACTGGAGGAGTGGAAATGAATGCGGGAAATACACAGTGACAAGCTGGTGATGATCAGTTCACTGAGCTCCACGTTAAGAGCTGTAATGGAAGAGCCCCTGATAGGTAAACTCAAGTTTCTTCTTACACTGGCGGAAGAACCAAAGTGTACAGAGCAGCATTTCCAGACACTGCAGTGGCAAATGTCAGCATATTTTACTATCAAAGTAGATGTGGTGGGAGTGGGGCAAGAGTCTGAACTGTCTGATACACAAATTAATGGAGTAGAGTGAGATGGTCAAGACAGCAGTGAACTAGGGGAGCGGTGGAGCAAGGGGAGGGGTATATCACTTTAAAACTACTGCTCCAGCTCTACGCGAAGGATTGTTGACATATAGGAAGGGAGTTTCATTGAGCCCTCCTTGACAGGGTGGATGTTGACTAAACTACAAAGCCAAACGATAGGTATGGTGGGGGCAAAAAAGGATATTTTCCTCTACCAGTAAATTGGGTTTCTGCATTGACGCATTCGATAATCCAGAACAATGGGTTTCTGACTGCTGTTCAAACTTATTAAGCAGAATGACCAATTGTCCTCAAGTGGAGAACATGAAGAAATCCTAGTAGCTAGCTACTGAAGCAGCAAGAGTTTTGTTAACCCCAGGGACAGGCCTAATGTTGGCCTACATCCTAGAGGGGCTTGAAGAGCTCAGCCAGGAGTAGATTTCATGCAAGAGAGGGACTAACAGTTTAGTGGGCCTTGTAGCTATTGTATCATGGATGTCTGCCTAGACTATACTGCTCCTTGGCTGCTGTTACTTTATGCTCTTATAGTGCTAAGAGTGGTAATTAAATTATTCTTTGAGGATTTAAGTAGGGACTTATGGACTTTTGCAGGACTTCTGATCAGGGAATGAATTTCACATTAAATGTCTTACGTAAAAATAAGTATGGCAATAAGCATTTACTCCCTTTAAGATTTATTTTCTGTTTCCATTAAAAAATGCTGCCAAACAACCTGGTGGAAACCTATTTAAATATATATATTACTAAGTTAGATCCAAGATTTTTAAAATCACAATTCAAAGTTAACCCGTGTGTGTGTGTGTGCGCGCGCGCACACACACACATACAACCTAGAGCCTTCCAGTCTATTTAAAATGTAGAACTGATTTTTAGGCAAAGGATGCTTTAAATAGGGTGCAACAAAAAGCAGGTGAAAGGGGAAGGGGAAGACTGAGGGGGGCATTGTATGTGTATGTTCCAAAATATACTCTTATTGATTTATAATTATTCATCATATTAGAAAATTTAGTAAGATATCTCTGAAACATGGGCTATATTAGGGGTCTTAGTTAAGAATTCCCAAAAGGAACCATGTTAATTACTGCTAACACAGGTCAACATTTTCTGAGTGGAGTCTGAAGAACCCTCACTCTTCTTTTACTTCATAGGCAAAATGGTTGAAATAAGAAGTTTACTCTAAAATGCATTAATGTTGACTTTCATTTAAAATAGTAAGAATTCCACCAAAAATTTAGCATCCATTATTGGGTTGTGCCAAGATGTAAATTAATTGTTTATCATTTAAGCGACAAGTGAAATCTCTGCAATAAAAGTAAATTGAACTTTAGAATAAAATAATGGGCTAACTTGGAATTGTCATCTTAAAAATCTTGGATCTAATTTAGTAACTTGCAGTCAGTCACCTAAAAGGCAGTAACTGTAATTTATGTTTTGCCACTGCTTTCTTTGTTTGTTAGTTTTGTTTCTGTGCTTTCTGTATAGATTTCCTTTGCTTAGTGTTATTTTACAATACATCCCTTTATGTGTTATAAGGTTTATTTTTGAGTTGACTACATATACGTTAAAGGGGCCAAGGGTTTGTTTGTTACTAAAGAAAAATAGCTGTACTAGCCATAACTTATTTTGAAATATTAAGAATCATAGTATGAACTTCACTATATTATGCAATAGCAGTGAAAAATAAAGTAAAACAAATGCTATAAAAACAAAATGCCCTTATGAAAATCAAAAGCTTTGAAAGAGGAGATATTATTTTATTTCTCCATTTGTCATACACATACACACACACGGAAAGCATGTAGACCATTTGTGCTTTTTTTCCCCCTTAAAGCATGCAAAATATTGTGTTTGACTTTAAAAAGAGAATATATTATCACACAGTTAATTTAATATTAGATAACACTTTATCTCCTATGATACAATTCATAACACAATAAAAAAGATCATAAGCACACTTATGGATTCAACGGACTCTATGATTAAAGGAAATTGTTGCATTTCCATGAGATAGCAGCAGAAGTAAATATTTTCCCCCATATAGTTTAGTCAAGAGAAGTCATTCTCCCACTACTGTACAATTCCAAGACAAACAGCTTTGTCTATCTGTGGTTCAGAATTTTAATAGGTACCAATAACTTGAAGAATAAAATCTATGAAAAATGAGTATGTTTTACAAAACCAAAGGTGGGAAAGCCAGGAAATCTTTGCCTATCGTAAAAGAAAATATTGGAAACTATGGAAATGTAGAGCTAAGAACTTCCAAAGAACCTGAACCAGGAGCTTGTATCCCCATCACCCTCCACCTAAAACACGGTACAGAATCACATTTATTAGTGACAGTTACATACTTAACAGAGTAACATTTGCACCTCTCACAGTCGAGTGCCACAATGCCTGCAAGAGTCCACTGACAGCAGCTGCCTCCTCTGCCCGCTACAATCAAGCTTCAAAAAGAAGTTCAGTGAGGCCTCCTTCTCCCAGATGATTTCTTTTTGGAGGGGCACAATAACTCAGTCTCAAATCCCAGGTAAAAGAGAAAAATAAGCCATCAATTTAAGACATGATCTTTTATTTAAAAGTTTACTCTAAGAGAAAGAGAACATCCATAGATGGAAAGCTGTGGCCTCAGATATGTGTAACCATCCTGCCTGGCCTTCCACAACAGCGACACATGCACATCCAAAGGCAGAACGCGTGCGCCCCTTTAGTAGAATACAGTAGGTGGGATTACAAAGTTGTCCACACGGATTCAATCAGCAGAGTAGCACTCCCAACTCAAATGTCTAGCAGATGGCTGGAACTGAAACATATATGTATGCGTTCATTCACTACTCCATTATTCATTCTTAAGTCCCTCTTGACTAAACTGTAGTTTTGTGTAAATTGCAGTGATAATTGTAGGTAAATGAACAAAAATTAAAACCCAATGCAAATGAACCTCATCCATAAAATATGATTAATGTTAGAGCAAATTAATTTTATTTTTCATGTTAAATGCAATGGATCTGCTGCTATGTGGAAATATGAACAGACATATATACACATTAACATAAAAAACTCACCAATTATATTAACATAAAAGCTCAGTGAGGTGCTCAACTCACAAGGGGGCCCAGCATTTGCACACTACTCCTCCCAAAGATAGCCCTCCCATTCCTGGTGTTATAATTAGGCTGTGCTTGTTTACTGAGGAAGGTTTATTACTGTGCCAGTTGCTGGCTTTACTCTTCTAAGTGGTTACTGGAAGAAAGGAAGGTGAGGGGCAATGAGTATAAGCGAAAGAAGCTGAGCAACTGGTCTTTATCGGACTTCAGGACTGTCATAATGACACTACACAACACTAAGTTTATGATGCCTGAAACCAATGGGACTTCTTAGTTGCTTAAAATTAAGCATACACTTAAATGCTTTGCTGGACCAGGGCCAAAGTTGCTATATATACTCTCATCAGAATGTACTGAGTTAAATGAGCTGGAGAAGAAATTCTGACACTATGTCCTTCCTGTTCCACCATAGGAAAGTTGCTGTAGAGAAAGAAGCAGAAATTGTTACTAGACAGTTTCAGGAAAAGATGAGGGATTCAACAAACTAGTCCTGAGCCTGCTCTCTCGTACTGGTTTTCACTGGTGTAACTCTATTGACTGTAGTGGAGTTGTACTTGAATTACACAGAGGTGAGTTCAAAATCAGCCCCGTTGTTTCATTCTTTTTAAATAAATGCCAACACAATTTAATTAAAAAAAAAAAAAAAAGCCACCAAGGTAATAAAACAGGTCTCTGTTTTTTCAAGCAATAGCTGGATAAAACACTGCTATCTGAACAAAAAATAATAATAAAAAAGTAACCTCAGCTGGGAATTACATTTCTTAGGCCACTATTTTACAGCTAAACCCTTAAAACAAGCCATTATATATTCATATACTTGGGGAAAATCAGACTAATAAAACCTGGAATTGGAAGAAGCCCACAGGTATTCAATCATTCATCTCCCTGCCAATGCAGCACTGTTTCCTATGGCACATTTTGTAGTGTCTTAATCTACTATAAAGAAAAAGATTAAACAAGATCCTGGCACGCGTCAAGTATCAGGCTAGGCAAAAATAAAATTAGACAGCATTGCTAACAAGCTTCAGTGCTGGGCAAAGCACACTGCTGCTTATCTAATCCCCATCATTTTAGCAGGCAAAAAATATAGGTCATAATTATTATTTCAGGTAACTTTGTCCTTGAGCTAATTCATTAAATTGCCCCTGTTGTATTAATTTAGATGGAAGAAAGGGGCCCAAAGAGTAAAAGGTGTTAACGTGACCCTGAAATTGTCCAACGTTGTACAGTGTTTAAACAAGTTTCGGGGTGTGGTATACAGAAGACCTCAGCCTGCTTCGTACCATAGTGAACACACCATTAAAAATCCTTTGAACATTTTATTAAAGATACAGAAAAAGGGGAAACAGTTAAAGCATTTGAAACACACAGCAATAAGGAAGGCTTTCATTTTAATAACATCCCATGTTCCCTTTTCCTCTAGCTAGAGAGTGTTTTTAAAGGGGGGGGGGGGAAACCTCATTTGACCCAGTCTTTTAGATGGTAATAAAGATGGTAACAGCTTCTGCTTTTGAGGAAAAGAGACTTAGGTGAGTTGGGCTGCAGTTGTGTTGCTAAACTCCAATCCCATTTCCCAAAAGACAAAAACAAGACCAACACACACAAAAGCAGAACGAAAAGAACAGCTAAGATTAGAAAATGCAGAGTCTAGCTCTGGTGTTGACTCTCACTTGCTACTCCCTTCTGGAACAAGCACAGGCACAGCACATGGTATTATCAGCCACCCTGAGACCCGGCAGACTTGTACCAGCATCCCCCTGTTTAGGGCATTGCTTTTAGCTGCCTTTCTCATAGACTCATAGACTCATAGACTTTAAGGTCAGAAGGGACCAATATGGTCATCTAGTCTGACCTCCCGCATGATGCAGGCCACAAAAGCTAACCCACCCACCTTTCTGGTCACAGGTTTACAGCGCTGTTAAAAAATATACAGTCTTGGCTGGTTGAGCCCAACTCTTATTGGACAACAAGAAAAAGAAAAGAGGTAGGAAGAGAAAAAATAAAGTAGGGAAGGAAAAGGCCACTTTGTCTCCCTCCTCCTGCACTCTGCTTCCCCCAGTCTCCAAACCAGATAATGTTTTAGATTTAGCCAGAGCCATTGGAGGTGGCAATGTCACCTGGGTCCCTCTTTTTTCATGTCACAAATGGAAAAAGTAAAAAGGACGGGTCAAACTGATCTCTGTTCTACCTGTGCAAATCATGAGTAACTTCCATAAAGTCAATAGAATAACATTGGTGTAAGAAGAGAGAAGGTGCAGAATCATGCCTTATTTGTCAAGTGTAACTTACCTCTTTCACAATACCAGCAAAACAGCCTGGTACTGCAAGTTCATTTAAATTACAGTAAATTGTATAGGGCAGTGTTGGTAGTAATGGAAAAGACACAAGCTAGACCTCATCTTAACACAGCACACACACAAAATTTTCAGATAAGCCCAAGGTCTAGTGACATTGAAAAGCAACTCTTCCTGCTGTGAATCCTCCCAACAGATCTACATGTAAAAGCGCCCAAGTGAAATACTTACGAAGGTTCCTGTCCCTGAAGCATCTGAGTGCCTCATAATCTTTAATGAAGTTATCCTCATGGGTAAAGCAATATCCCTGATTCACAAATGGGGAACTGAGGCACAGAGAAACGACCTGACTTTTCCAGGGTCACACAGAGCAGTGAACTGTTTCCACAGCCCAGACCTAGCACCCCCATCAATGGACTATCCTTCCTCTCATTGAAATTCAATGGGACTTAGTTTTCTAAATCATTCAGGTGCTTTTGAAAATTTTATCCTACAGCTTTTTAGATTCCGGACTGATTGAAATTTTGGATGGACTAATGGCTTTGCATTTTATTGGCCATAGCTGGCATTTGACTTGGTTAATGGTTTACATGGCGTGTTTTTCTAAATCCCAATAAAAACCCAAGGGCCAGGTTTTCAAAGCTCATCACCCAATAGCTCCTATTTGGTATCACATCAACGATAGGGTTTTCAAGAGTGCCGAGCACTAACAGCTCCCACTGGTGTAAGCTCCTCTTGCATTTCTACAAAATATTTGGGAAGGGATAAAAATGAAGAACTCAGTCACCCTGGAGTAATTCAAGAGCAACTCAATTGAAATCAATATTAATGTTGATGGGAGATGCTGGAACCTTTTGAAAACCTGGCCCTAAAACATTAGCATACTTTGTGTTGTTTTTAAATGCAATATAATTGTGAATGTTTATTAATACACTAGAGGAAGCAAAGATGTGATTCTCATCATCATGTACAATTTTACTGACTTTATAGAACAGGAGCAATGATAGTAAAGATTGTGTGGGATGATGCCCTCCTCTCATTTATGCAACTCAGACCACAGGTGCTCTCACACCCCCACAACTGCCCCACATGGCACTGTCCAGAAATTCTAATCCTTCTGGTGGAAATTGGGATTCCCCCCTTAATTCTTCATCCCCATTTCCCGCCACCCCAACTTCTAGCCCCAAGAAAGCACCTGGTATAACGCTTGGTTCTTTCTGTATTATTCTCATTCACTATTTATACTGCAGTAGTGTGGCGAAATCCTAGCCAGAAGTAGGGCTTCATTGTGCAAGGTGCTGTACAACACATTCAAAAACACAGCCCCTGTCATAAAGATCTTACAGTCTCAGAAAGCAGATTTTAGTAAAGAGTCATTGTGAAATTCACTGCAGTGCAGAGGCGCTTACCAAAGGTCTGTTCACCACTAAGTGCTACTTAAGCCCTGAATTCGCCACCACAGAAGATCTTCTGGCAGTGGAACCAGTGTGGGTCTGCAGTGAAAGAAGAGGCAGGATTTCCACTGAGTTAAACAATGACAGCAAGGAGTCTTGTTCCGTGGGTGCTCCCTGGTGGGCAGCATAAAGGGTTCAGGGGCGGTTCAGAGAACTTACTGTTGTGCAGGTCCTCCAATCCTCTTTGCCACTCTAGAGGATGTAAAGGGCATGGAGCACTACTCTTAAGCAGCAGTCCTTAGAGGGCCATGTAGGCATTCAGAGAGGGGCATCCATTTTTCATGACTACAATCTCTGAGCACCCACTCCCAGCAAAGAGGAACCAATTCTCCATGACTCCCCAGAGACAAGCACTGTGTCAGCTGTAAAAATCATTCCCCCCAACTCCCAGATAAGCACCCTTTTCCCCCTCTTAATTGCATCTGTTTTTCCATCCTGTTAGCAGGGCTTAGAATCTTGAAAAAAGCAATTGACTAAATTCTGCTGACTGGTTATGGCAAATAAAGCTTACTAGCTTCACTACGATACAAGAAAGGTGGGCATGACCCTCTGGGCAGAGGGATCTCAGGACAGAGATAGGGAGATCCAGCCAGAAGTGCCATGTGTGGTGAGAAACTTTAATTTTTATTTGTGTTACCTATAAAGCCGAGTACCAGAAAGGTCTTATGTAAATGTATTTGGAGCAGGTTTGGAACACCTGCTCACATGGCCCCATACCTTACCCAGATAGGGCTCTGAAAATCCTAGGTCCAGTCCTGTCTACTCACTCAGAAAAAGAAACGAACATCTTTCAAAATAGCATTTAGTCAAAGAAGTTACAAGGAAAACCATTCCAAAACAAAGCAGCAGGAATGTGAGCATAGCAATCAGTGCTTTTGGAAAACCCACTTAGAGGACTATTTCTGACCATGTCCCAAAAAGTCAGTTATCTGTGAAGGAGGAGGGAGGAAAACCACTTTTACAGCCAAAATGTGGTGGTGCTGCACTTACCCAAATACTGCAATACTGGTGAAAATTCTGACATGTCACAACCGATAGTTTAGCAAGTCTAAGGTTGAAATTATTGAACATCACACGTCACAAGGATTCTTCCTCCTTAGGAGCGCAATCAGGTTAAAGCGCTCAGGTGGTTCTAAACTTTAAGTAATGGCGATTCACTTACACTAGATCTTAGAAATCCTTCATAGAAAATTTAAAACAAGTCAGTATGCCTTTCAGGATAATAAAATAGTATTTACAAGGTTACTATTATAACTGGGTGATGCTTGTGCTAAGCTACTATGATACTGTTTCCCAAATCTTTTCCAAATGCAGCTCACTTCTGTCAGACCTAATTAGATAAATAATCAGCCAAATAACAAGCACCAGAGAAAGACAGAAAACGGGGGAAATATAAATGCAGTCCTTCACGAGCCTCTTACATACCTTAATCTTAGACGTTAAAATCATAAGCTTGACAAATTGCCAAATAAATCACATTCCTATGTAAAGCTTAGACAGTCCAAACTATGGGATTTAATTTTCCTTTCATTTCTTACTCTGTTAAGCTCATTGTTTTATCTCATACAGTTACAAACCTGAAAATGTACACTGGGAGTATGACATTACCCAGGGTACAATCTGGACTGTTGAACAGCCATGTCCCCTCAGTTCTCCAACATGGGGTGCCTTTTACACTACTTTGCTGTGAAAGCAACCACTCCTGGCTAGCTCACACACAGCCTCTACCATATAAATTACTCCCAGCTGAGTCATGAGTGATCTAGGCAGCCACCCAAGAATTATATTGCAGAATGACACCAGCAAATTCCTAGTCCCAGACTTATCCCCTGAAATCTGCATCTTGTACTGCCCAGCTTTTTCCTTCTGGACAATACAAGCTCATAGAAAGGCCATAATTTTATTAATAAAAAATGATATGCACAAATCCTGTTATCTCAAATGAAGTTTCCCAAACACTTCAATCCAAACACACACTGGTTTAGATAAAATATAAACAGGTTTATTAACTACAGAAAGATAGATTTTAAGTGTTTACAGGTTATGAGGCATAAAAGTCAGAATTGGTTACAAAGAAATAAAAGGTAAAACACAAACTAATACCTTACTTAACAAGCTAAATGAATTCAAAGCAAAAAGGTTTCTCTCACCACATGCTTACAGCAGTCTGGCTGGATTTCTTCAGCCAGGACCACTCCTGCAGTTCAATGATACTTCCTTTGTCTTTCAGGTGTTGTTGATGCCATGAATAGAGATGAGAGGAGAGAGGTAATCTGAGGAGTTTGCTCCCTTTACTTATAGCATTTCTCTTCTTTGAGAATCATCTCCTGCTGGGGTTCAGGCAACAGCAAGTCTATGGGCGGGGGAGGGAACTTCCAGATTTTTCTTTGCCAACATGTAAATTTCTCACTCACACCCTTTTTCCTGCCAAAGACCGCTTAACCAGGTGACAGTCCATTTGATTTTGTTGACACCTGGCTGAGACGTCAGTTTGCCTTTTGTCTCTGAGGAACTGGTTTGTGCCTGCTTTTCTAAACTTGGAACATGTCTTATATATAGTAGAATTTCATAACTTTACATACAATGTTGCCACACATATTTTACCAGGACAATAATGTTCAGCAAATTATGAGTTTTCAAATGATACCTCTCAAGGCATACTTTGTACTAAATGTATTATAGTCTTGTAGAAAGGGTGAACATAGGGAAACAAACTGTCACAGTAAGTTATGTTTTTCAGTTAATCAACTCTAAAGAGAAAAGCATGGGACCAAAAAGCTACAGCTTGCATGCTGAGAAATATCCAGTATCCACTTGTCAAAACTTTATAAAAGTCTGTAATCTAAAGAGCACTGTCACTCCCTGTTATCTCAGTATGTCAAGGACAGATCTGTGAAAGATATGGGGCTAGAAAGTCATCTTTATTTTTATTTCATTGTTTTATTGGAAATTTGTCATCCAAAGTGACTAGCATTGCTGAGAAGCCCTATTAAAACAATTTCCATCAGTCTGGTCACTTCTGTTTCTTTATATTATCAGGACAAGTGACTTATCCTGCAAAACCATTTGGAGAAACTTAGTATTCAAGTTTCAACATTAGTTTATTTCCAAAATTATTTTAGTTAGTTAGTTATGGACCAGGAACTCATCAAACAAGAGCAAAGTCCTCAGAATTACCTCCATCATGATTTCGACATGGAACCCATACCAGTAACCGAAATATTATCTGATCAATATTCTTATGCAGTCCTGGAGCAGGGACAGATTTAAGAATGAGGACATGGTCAGCAAACATGCAGATTGGGGATCAATGGTCATGTCAGGGTTTTTAAAGATAAAAAAACATAAAACAAAAATCACAGGCCTAAACAAAAGTGGGATCTCTTTTGGGATTGTATTGGCTTGCATATTTCCAATTATTGGAACCTCACACCACAGCGACACTTTTCCTTGGCAAATTGTTCTATGATGCTGTCCAGCTCCAACCTTGCTATCTTGTCTCTCTCAATTGCAAGGAGAACAAGGTCACTCAGCCATGTCTGTGATAGTGTTGAACCATGTCATTTTTGATGTGTCTTGATGTGCTTTTTCTGCATTCAGCACTAGCCACTCCAATTGATATGGTGAAAAAAAAGTCGACACAACATTTCCATTTCTAGTCAAACATCATCAAGAGAACCTGACACACTGAAATTCAAAAAACCTCTGGACTCCAAATGACAAAATAAACAGCTGTGTCCTTTGTAAAATAATACAATCTTTTGAACCAAGTCTAAAGAAAAATATGAGTATTTTCCATGAGTTAAAACACTTCCTTCTTTTACTCTTCTAAAGTTATACTCTGAAGTTGCCTGGGATGAATGAAACCAAATAGAGTAGCTGCCTCTTGAAATCCCTCACATCAAGATTTTAGTTCCCTGGTCACATTATCTAAGACCTTGAAATATTTCCTTGGATGGTGATCCTTTGCTTCTAACACAAATCATATGCAAATTCACCATCCATGCAGTGTACACATTTCTTCCTGTGGGTTGCATAGTTTGAATTTTCAAAATCTATTGTTTCCCACCTGTTCTGATATTTTTACAATTTCCTCAAACTTTTCTTCAGATCTGAGTTTGCTGAGCTCATTCGCTGGGCTCTCAAATGTCTGGAGAACTTGGAACAGGTCAAGGACTGAAGGATTCCAGAGGTGACAGCTATGATAACTAAGATCCTATGCCACCATAACAAATTGAGATAGAACATCCAAGCTATCAAAGACAGGTTGCTTTTTTCTTGATATAAATCCTCACTATTCATGCATTCATCATCAAGTTCTTCTTTCCTTTGCAGAATTGTACTCTCTCAAGCAAGACTTTTAAGATAAAGATTATTTTTAGACAATCATTTGGTTTTTTATATGCATGGTTAGAGTTTGTGAAATATTTAGGTATTTCCCACAAAGTTGTGAAGAAAACCTTCAGGTCTGGATTGGCCTTCTCTTCAGTAGCATGCACCAAATCTAGGTTAATTTGACGTGCTGGGCAGTGGATGTATGGTGCACACATTGTCTCACTGCCTGAAAGATATTCTCTCATTTTTGCTTGCAATCCTCCACAACCTTCAGCCCTAACACTGGCCCAATCATATTACTGTCCAGACATGTATTTGGCATCTAATCCATACTTGCAGAATAAAACATTAGTTAGTTGGTCACACAAGGATGCAGCATCTGCCTCACTTACTGCCACAAAGCTTACAAAATGCTCTTTTATATTTACTTTTCCTACAATATAAGCAAATTGGCCATTTGATCAACATAGCTAATATCTGTGGTTGCATCTGCAATGGCAGTAAAAAAAAATTAACTTCTTGGTAGCTATTAAGTATACGCCTTCTGGTTTCAGATGCTAAAAGACTTAAAGTTCAGCAGTAACTGTTTTGCTCAAGCACTTCATTCTCTTGGTGTCAGTGATATACTAGGCAAAAGTAGTATTATTTCTGGCAAGTAGCTTACTGATGCTCAAGTAATTACCACAATTGTTGCTCTCCAGCACTTCAAGGTGGCTGTGAAAGAGAAGCCCTAAATGAGCCAAAGCTTTGACTGTGCCAAGCAATATTTTAGTACTTCTTCCCATATCCTAATATTTTCAGATGCTTGTTTATCAAAACATGCAAACTGTAGAGCTACCACACGTGACTGCATGTTTGCATCTCCCATGAACAGACATTGACTTTAGCATATTTTTCCAATCACTGTTCAAGATGTTGATTTTCAAATTTCTATATCCCCAAATAACCAACAAATGTGACAGTGCGCATAATCTGAAAGATGTGCTAAGCCACTTGACATGCAAATTTTCATGTGGCGCATTTTTCATTTCGTAAAATGAAGAGGAAAAATGGTGGCTTGTAGGGAAAAAAGGAAACTGTCCGTTTAGCATATCACTTTCAGTGCGCTGACAAGGACCAATCTGTACAAGCAAACATAATTGCTCAATTGATAAAACTGAATCTTGAAAGCAGCTTTTATCAGATGGGAACATCAAACTTATTTCAGCAGGAAGACTGCTTTGACCTGCTTCACTGGTGACTTGTTTATCTAGAGGGCCTTTGATATTTATCCTTTCAAGTTCAGCTGCAGGGTCTTTGGATTTTTCTGGTTTTAAGGTCATCTATGAGATCTTTGGCTTTGTAGCTCATCTACAGGGTCTTCAGTTGTGCTGGTTTCAAGCAAAGTTTCTCAGAAAATATCATCAGCTCCTACTACAGGTGCAAGTTCAGTGGTACTGCACAAACCGTTTTCCTGACTTAAACCTTGACACAATAACAGATTCATGCTTGCTGAATTGACAGGGAGTTCTTGACTATCTACTTCAGACTGCAGAAGTTGATCAGGAAGTTTACAAAAATGATAGTTTCTGCTGCTTAGGATCTTTGGAGGCAGTCTGTAATAACAACATCCTCTTTCTTTTCATTTTCAAAACCCAAACTTGTCCTTGTACTTATGGTTTTCATTTGCAGATATCTTCCAGTGTGAGAATAACTAAGTTGGAAGTATAGGCCTAAATGAAGTGTATTTTTGTGCTGCTTACTTTATCTTTCAATTGTAGGGTAATCCTAAAAAGTTTTGATTTTTTTCTGTGCAGAATCTAGCAGAGCTAGGCAGAACTAGAGATGGTCTGGCTGGGGAGGTTCCTGTTGGGATGGGGAGAGGCCGGAGCAGGCAGACACGCATCTCTGAGTGTCCCACTGCAAGAGGAGGCTAAAGAAACAAACTACATTTCCCAATGGCAGTCCCTTCAGCACTGGAGTATGCCTACTCCAGGCTGTGTCCCCTGCAGGATGGGATAGGAAACTTCAGCTACCACCAGCATGCTCAAATGCTGGGCATCCTTAAATACTGTGGGATTTTGCAAAGGCATTGCAGAACAGGTGGTGGTGGGTCCCCTGGAACCCTTATTAAAATGGGGTTTGATGGCCTTGGGCACTGTTAGATTCATGCAACTGCTTCAGCCCTGAGGCAGTGAGGGGGCCCCTTGCCATGATGATTGACTCAGCTACTTGTCAGGGTGGGTCTGGCAGATGGCAGAGGAATAGCTGGTGCAGATGCTCAGGGGCCCATGACTTGGAGGGCCCCTGCAGACTCAGAGCTGTTCAGCTGTGCAACATATGCCCGGCTAGGGTTGCCAACTCTGGTTGGTTGAATTCCTGGAAGTTTCATCACATGACAATCTTTAATTAAAGATTAATCTTTAATTCCTGGAGACTCCCGGACAATCCTGGAGGGTTGGCAACCCTATGCCCAGTGCAGGCTGCTGCCATTGTTCGTGGCCTGTTGAAACCTCTAGGAAGGGCCATGAAACAATCCCCACTGCCCACATTTGGATTTGTCCAGTGAGGGAGCCTCTAAAATGGTGGCGCTGCCATGAGTTCTGATTAGTGGGACCACCAATGGCAGAGCCTCCATTTTGGTTGGAAGCCCCTCTTCCTTTCCCATTGCCCAGGCAAATTCAGATGCAGGAAGCAGGAACCAGTGTGCTGCTCTCTGCAGAGGCTCTGACTCTAGCTCTGGTGACAGCAACAGGAATGGTTCATGACTCAGGCTCCCACGATAGCAGTTCCGCTTTGGTGGGAGCAGGAGTCGTGGCTCTAGCAGTAGCAGCATTGGTGCAGGGCCTGGTCCAGGGAGAGCAGAGCAGGGGTGCAGAGGCGGGGACAAGTGGGGGTGGGACGAGGGAAGTGAGAGTTTATTTGAATGTGGGACATGTGAGGCCATGTGGGGGCCCACAGTAAAAACCTGCACCAGAGCCCATCTTTTTGTTCCTCGGCCACTGGCAAACATAAGGAGACAGGGGGCCCAGTCACAATTTGCTGACCTTGCTGATTATTAAATCTGCCATTGTCCCTAAGCAGCCACTGCTGTAAGTCTAATAATAATTAGCACAAGCAGTTTAATATATTTCTTTTTGTGATGTAGACTATTGTCCTTTGGGTGCTAAATAAAGTTAATTAGAATCAGTTAAAGAAACATATTCGAAGACTTAAGTACTGCTTTATCGGCAACATATTGGCTGGCAGCTTGGCCAAGCTATTATCTAGCCCCTAAACGTCTCAAGATTCATCCTGAACAATCCAAAGAAACACTAAAGCAGCAGTAAACCAGCAGTGGGTCAGTAAAGGCAAAGCAAGGATGTTCAATTAAAAACAGCAACCTAGCATTAAACATCCTCGCTCAGCCCTGTGTGTCAGACAAAACTAAATAATCCACCCATAAGCACAGAAATCAGAATGGAGGGGCTGCCAATGACGTTGCCTTCATTACTGAGGCAGCTTATCACAAGCTACAGACTTGACATCTTTCAGTGGTGAAAGGCGCATCAGCTTTCACTGGTAATATTAGAAAGATCAGTGTCTCATTACTACCAATTGGCATCATTTTGTAGGACAGTACTGCAAAGGAGGCAAGGGTAGAAAGCAAAAGAAATACTCTATTGCATTATAGCTTCTATAGATGCTATATTTGTTGCACATCCTAGACTTACACAATATTATTTCTTGCCATAAATCCAACCTCCCCCATCAAAAAAGATCCACTTCCTAACCCCTCACCCAGTAACATCTACCCCTTTTTATATGACTAACCATTCATGTATAAAGGAAAATGGGTTTCTTGAAAATATAAACTATTTGATTAATGGCACACGCATCACTCATGGGTCTACATTGTAAAGAGCTAGTTCTTAAGTATATAAGTAGGTCATAACATTTAACTAACCTCCTACTCTGCCTAAAAATGCTGCAGTGAGTTACAAGGCAAGGCAGCGATTACTTATAAAAGTATGAGCCTGAGAAAGCAAATGAAAGTGGCTCCCCTTGCTCATTGAATAGCAAAAATTGTTTTATTGATGGGAAACTGGCTGCCACTCTTCTTTTTCTTGCAACTTCATGGGGAAATTATAAAGACAACTGGTGGGATCGCTAGCGTTCTCGAAAACTCTCCATGTGATACCTCTATCATTTGCAGCAGGAAGCAACTACAAACTAGGGCACAGTTGTATAAGATCAGGAAACTTTTAGCATACATGTTTCAATGCAAATTCTACCAGATTTGTATAAATGCATTATAAAATGCAGTCTCAAGAGCACAAAATGCTTCTTTCATGGTGCTTTACCGTAAGATTTCAAATTAAAACAAATGGTAAACAAAAAATAGATTTTCAATCCAGCCTTTTAAGGTCTTGCTTTGTAGCCTTTGATATTTCAGTTCTAATGATAACACTGTATATAAGAGATTTGTAGTATAACTGCTGTAGATACACATTAACACATATTGTCCTATCTTTTACCAATCTGCCTTGTGAGTGATAAGATTGAGAGAACCACAAAGCTTAGTGTCTCTAGCACTATGTCAGGAGTGGGATAACATTTTTATATGATCAGAGACACACCACTTGATTCTATATGCTCTTACACACCCACCACTCCATTAGTATATCTAGATTAAATTATAAGTCATTTTACTTTAAATACAGGTTTGATTGTGAAGTTACCAAGAGTCCTGGGGAAGAGGCCCATGTACACTGCCCACAAGCTGACCACAGACTAAATTGTGACTCAGTCATGACTCAGTCCATGGTTTCCTGCACGCTCCAGGGGAAAGTAATCTGCAACAGCCTTTTACTTAGTGTAGATTACTTCTGCCTCTGTGCTGGCCTGTTCATTTAGAGGGAGCAAGAAGGGGAAATGAAGCCTCTGCCCACAAGCATGGAAGCTCCCCACAGAGACTGCTCTCCCTACTATGCTGTGATCCACAATATGGGTAACCCATGCAGGGCAGGAAGAAATCACCTTACCAGTACATTCCCTGATTTACTGCATGGGCACATAGAGCACAATCTTGCCCTATTTCTGCAGGGCACTATTCCCCTCTACATCTACAAAACAATTATAGAAAATAAACAAAACCCCGCACAGTTGGATTGTTCCATCAGAAAAAAATAGAGCAGCCGCTTCACCAAACCGTTAGAAAGCACCGCATCTCTGAGACCTCTATGAAACACCATCCTCCTGTAGCCATTCAGGAGAGATTCAAAACTAGGGAAAATCCTGGATTAGAATGGGGCAGTGAAGACGCAGGTGAAGATTTGTAATACATTAACAATCAGCTATTTTCCTTAAAGCTCCACAACTTTACAAACACCAGACCCCTCGGCAGTCGGTACCACTCAGGCTATTTGTTTACTAAAGACCAATGGCTATTTCTCAAAGATGAATGTGTTAGCATGAGGTTCTGCCTCGTCTTATACCATATGCTGTGCAATAGCAGCTGCCAGATCCTAACCTTTGGCAGCCATGTTAAAAGAAAGATCATTTTTCCATAAACAGACATGGACGGTCACAAAAGGTGTACGAACCCAAGAAATGGCTTCAATATTAAAAATTGTTATTGAGCACAGACAGTGCATTTAATATTATAAAGGCCTGATAGGCAAATGCTCTTCTCTCTGTCTCCACTATCCCTCTTCATTTTAAAGGGTTGAGGCAGCAAAATAAGAAAAGGATCATTATTGAACTATGTTTGAGAAAAACAAAACAAGATTAGAGGTGATGTTTGCACTAAGAGGCGTTCCCCAAGCTATGGGGAAAAAAGCCCTCTTACTTCTATGCTTCTATTTTTTCCCACAGCCCTGGAAGACCTCCTGGCCAAACGTCAATTCTAATCTTATCTTTCATTTCTAGATGCAGTTTATTAACCTCCTGTTTGGTTTTTTTCAGCTGACAACACAGCTTCTCTTTCAAGCTTTTGGTTACAATTTTTACTCTAATGTTCAACACTCACTTTAGATACTGCTCTCTGATCTCTGCTGCCCTTCCATCACATTCTCTAAGCACTGGCCCAAAGGACATATTTTCCACTTTTCCCACAGCCCAAGGAAATGTGTGTGGGTGCCTTATTATATATTCCACTCTCCTCATAGCTCAGTGGAGTCACCACAGTACTCAGTTTAGCCCATTGTATCTAATTTGCTCTGATGAGATCATAGAAGATCCCTACCTGACTGTGACATACTGGTGATGCTAACATAACAAAATGGCTGCCTTTAATTCAGGGCACTAGAATACTGTATGCTAGTACTTGCACAGTAATTCGTGGCCCAAATCTCAAAGGAAATATATCAAATATTTCTTCTTAAAGACAAAGTAATTTTTTCTTATTATTTTAAGGAACCTTAATGGTTCCAAGCGATAATAAAGGAGCTCACATTTCTCTCCTGGTGATGTTCAGTAACAAACTCATCTAAATTAGAGAACATGAAAATACTGAACTGTGAAATATTGCACAAGCCTAACTATAAAGATTTACGCAGATGGAACTGTGTCAGCTCTTGTTTAGAACTGTTGTATTGATTAATGACACACAAAGTAGAAAAAATTTTGCAATCCGATTTTACTGTAAATGTACTCAGTGAGATAGCCTCCCCCACCCTCCCCCCACAGCCCCTTCACGCTGCAGTAAAGGGATGGGGGCAGCTTAAAAAGGGCACTACGCCTGAATTGCAGCTGTGGGAGGATTCCCTCAGCGCAAGCACTATGGAGGACATCCATAAGGCTTCCTCCCAAGGACCCTCTCACAAGCTGCAGCGGAGGGTGGCCTGCTGTTTAGGAGGGTGGCAGGAACAGGACTGCAGGACACACTGCTGCGGAGATTCCAGGCACTGCTGCAGCCCGTAGGGTAGACCAAGGACGTTACTGTAACTTAGACTGGCCCCCAAAGGTGTGTAAGTTACACTAGGGACCTCTCAAGCCCCCAGAGTAACCCAGGATCAGGAAGGCACAAACACTGCTGTTGGCGTCACTAGGCATAGCTACCAGGTAACTCGGGGGAGTGGAAGGCCAGAAGTGCCGATGAAACCCCCCTGCTCTGGGTCTAAGTGAGCCACAGTAACTCCATCTTGTGAACTTTAACCAGCCTCCATGCTAACAGCCAAAATGCTGAAGCAGAATATGTAACAGTCAGCTTTTCTAGCAGACAGCTGCAGTTTCGCTCACACTAGCAAACGCAGTAGTGATAAGAACGGGGAAGGGGCGGGGGGAAGACTGCGTGCGCACAGGCCTACAAGGCCGAAGATAAGCATGCGGACGAGAACTTTTCTAACATGCCACAATGTAATGCCTGCTGTAACTGCTGTCAGGAAGGGAGGGGTAGGAGGAGAAAAGAACAAAGGCTTGTACACAAACAGCTTGGAATATAAAATGGGAAACTTGCTTGTATTTGCTGCGCTTGATTTGAGACATGCTGGTCTCCTAGTGCCTATTCAGAGCTCTTGAATAAACTTGGTTTGCTTCTCCACCCTGGTGTGTCTATTGGTGCGACGCACACCGGGCAACGAACCCTGTTGCCCCCCTCGGGCCCTCTGGGCCGGCAACACTGCTTAAAGCCAAATCTTAGAGGAGCAGCACAGAATTTTACCCTGGGGGGAGAAATCCTTAGAGAGTCATGGGATCAAGGAAATCTTTCCCACCAGAGAAGAAAATTTCACATTTTGGTGAATTTCCTCTTATTCTTCAGGAGAGAGTTCATAACCTAAATTACCATGCGTTACATACATCCAAGAGGAAAGGCTCTAGATGAAATGAGGCTAATCTAATATTTATAGTTCTCTTCAAAAGGACCACAAAACCCAAATAATTCAGAAGGATCATTTATATGTCCCTGGGACACTTGCTTTGGTACTGATCCTTTAGGGACTTCTGGCTGATGTTGCAGGGGAAAGGGAGTCAGCTACAACAGTCTTAGAGTACCCTCCACAGACTGACTCTTAGAACTGCCTTAATTTTACAGGGCACATGCTGAAGCAATTACTCACAGTAATATTGTGAGCAAAGGCACAGGACAGGACTGCTGGGATACTGCAAAAACAGTGGTTGGGAACATTCAGTTCAACGTTCAGTTCAACCATGTTTGTACCCCCTGTAATTTTTGACTACTAAACATTAACAGGAAGAGGGTTTTTAGTCACATGACTATTTGTGGAATGGCTGTTCTGCATACAAATACTTGCAATTCCTCGCAAACTATGGTAACCCATGTGCCATACATGTTGTCATAAACTGTTCTCCCAGAAAGACGTTGTCATTTAATCAAGGAGTGGAAACCATGTCATATGACTAAGCAGACCAATCAGACATCACAAATACTGAATAACAAAGAGTGAAAAGTAGAAGTGAACTGTTGGCAAAAACCCATCGGCTGAAATTTTTTCATAGTTAGTTGGCACATACTTGCAAGTAACAAATACATTTGCAGAACTCATGATGTTAGTGACAGTGTTGTTAAACAGAAAAAGGACTCAATTACTCAGATCTTTTATTCACAAAGAATAATTCCACCTGTCCCACGACAGGGTGTTGAAAAAGAGAAATGAACCAAAATGAATGAAAGGATGGAAACTGTGAATCTGCTGACCACCCTAACCTTCTTAGTGCCTACCCACATAACCCCTTTGACATATACAGTGGCCTTTCACACTCTCTTTCTAATTAGAATATAAATTTTGCTTGACCACCTCAATTCAAGTGACAATAAGAGGTCAAAGACATCTTCTCCTTTTTTGACAATGGCATTTTCCTATTAGCCACAATCTTTTCTATGATGATACAGTCTCAGATTCTTTGTACTACAAGACTCCTGTAATCTAGTCTATTATGCCCTTGTCCAACTAAGCATTGAGAGTCCAATTCAGTTACTTCTGAAGTCAGCCAGATTCCCACTGATTTAGGACTGGATCCTGGTCCCTCTGAAGTGAGTAAATCCCCCTCAGAAAAGCTACCCATTAAATGTTTATTTTAAAAGAAATACAGTCTTTGTTTTTTAAATGCTAAGCATATTCAGTTGCAATGCTAGTGCTTTTTAAATCAGATAATTCAACAATTTCAAAGGCAATTTCAGATTTATTGCTAGGCGAAAGAACGAACAACTGAATATTTCAAATCTGAATCTTTGTTTTCCCTGTATAGAAGTACAGCATTTCCCCCTCCAATTATTTAGTTTGTGAAAATACAATATATGTATAGGATGAAGCATAAAGGCTCTTACTTACCACAAAGGTTTTCTAGATTTACTCTATAACTAGATAAACCAATAGACTGGAAAGAGATAGTTTACTAAAAACTAAAAGTCACACAAATCATTCCTTTCCTTAGACATCAAAGCTTTCAATGGTTTGCCTTTTCTCAGCATATGGCGTGACGCTAAGTCTAACTTTCAACAGATGGTTACAACAGCAACACTTATCTGCATAGTGCAGCAGTTCTGAGCTTCTTCTCCACAAGAAGAGTCTTTTTCCATGCAGAAGAAGGCTAGTGTGGAGCAGCAAGGCACTCCAAGATCTTATATTAACACTATGGACATTTACTGTTCTATACCTAACATTTTCAAACTTGGTTGCTTAGAAGTAGGCACCTACATAAGTGGCCTGAGGAGCTGAGGATGCCCCCTGCTACTGAAGTCATGCATATAATTTGAAACTAATAAAAGCAATCTGTTCTGTGTCCATCCTGTGCACTAGACTGAAGTATACCACATCCTTTTTTTAGCGGCCAAATATTCCTGCAGCTGTACAGCTACTATTTTCTCCAGGATATTAGTCAAAACTCACAAAACTCACATACAATACTTACTAAGTACTTCTATTTACCGGTCTTCTGTGAAT
Organism: Emys orbicularis; assembly: GCF_028017835.1. Classification (NCBI taxonomy): domain Eukaryota; kingdom Metazoa; phylum Chordata; order Testudines; family Emydidae; genus Emys; species Emys orbicularis. Next base: position 74,593,817 of record NC_088683.1, on the reverse strand, counting down.
CTATGCCCTTCTCTTAACAAACCATTGAGCTATAACATTTTTGGTAAGGTAGTCATTGATAACTCCCCAGACATTCCAGACAGAAACCTCAAGTTGTGCAATAGATATCTATGTAATCATTTCACCATCATTTTCTTACCCTTATTCTCCCTCACCTCTTCCTTCATATTGTTTGTCATAGTCACTTGTCTCAGTTTAGTTTTTTTAGGACAGGGACAGTCACCATCTATATGTGTGTACAGTAGAGGTATTTATCAAAGAGGGCTTTATTCCTGACTGAGATCTGTTATCATAGAATCATAGAAGATTAGGGTTGGAAGAGACCTTAGGAGGTCACATCTAGTCCAACCCCCTGCTCAAAGCAGGATCAACCCCAACTAAATCATCCCAGCCAAGGCTTTGTGAAGCCGAGCCTTAAAAACCTCTAAAGATGGAGATTCCACCACCTCCCTAGGTAACCCGTTCCAGTGTTTCACCACTCTCCTAGTGAAATATTTTTTCCTAATATCCAACCTAGAAGTCCCCCACTGCAACTTGAGACCATTGCTTCTTGTTCTGTCATGTGCCACCCCTGAGACCAGCCTAGCGCCATCCTCTTTGGAACCCCCCTTCAGGTAGTTGAAGGCTGCTATCAAATCCCCGCTCACTCTTCTCTTCTGCAGACTAAATAAGCCCAGTTCCCTCAGCTTCTCCTCGTAAGTCATGTGCCTCAGCCCCCTAATAATTTTTGTTGCCCTCCACTGGACTCTCTCCAATTTATCCACATCCTTTCTCTAGTGGGGGGCCCAAAACAATTTATTTAGTACACATGAAATAAATAATAAAGACCCTGGCCACAAGCAGTGGCGTGAAACCCAAAAACAATTCATAGGTGTAGTTTGACTTCTATATTTGGGGGGAAGCTCCTATCAGGCCAATGGGGCCACACATGGGGGGGGGGGCAAATTCCATGCCTGCCCATACCCTTCCCAAACTACGCTCATGAGAAACATATTAGGAAACTCTGATTCTGAAACTAGTCTGTTTGCCACAGAGCAAGCTGAGAAGACTTTGCTATCGGTTAGTAACCTCCTATTCTGCCTAGTGAATCTCAGGCTGTTTTGTATGTACATAATCTTATCTTATTTCTTTGCTTTTTCTGAGATCACATCATCCAACTAACAGCATCACCAGCTTGTGGCTGCTGGAATTAAAAACACTAACATCCCTAAAGAGACCTTGTCACAAGGTCCACCCACCACTAGGGGCACCTTCTCCTGGTAGCTCTGGGGATTAGTGCCCTCCTTTGGCAGTCTGCCCACCCATTGTCCCTCTCACTCCAGCCTTCTGTTTGTGACTTGGCCCTCTGGCCAGGTCACTAAGGTCCTCCCCTTCTGGGGTATCAAAGTCTTCCAAGGAGAACTGTCCCAGGCAGTCTGCTCTCCACTGTCTGGTCCACACCACTTCCCCAGCAGCTGATGGGGGAGCCCGGGGCCGCACTCTACTCTGGGTTCCAGCTCAGGGTCCCTCCCTCTCATTGGTAGCCAAGGTCTGCCATACCCCATACCTTGCTGCTTTTCCCCTGAGCCTTTCCAGCTCTCTCCCTTCTCTGGGTTTGCCAGCCCAAACTCCCTCCTCCCAGAGATTAACTGTAGGCAACCTATCTCTAGCCTCAAACACACCTCCCTTCCCCCAGGGAGCGACTGCAGACTTCCTTCCTGCAGCCCCCTTTCTGCTCCTCGCTCCTGGGCTTTATACAGGCCCCTCCTGTTCCTGTCCAGCTGAGCCTTGTGTCTAATCCCTGTCCCCCCCACCCCAGCTCCTCCTCCAGGTGCAGGTTGGGGAGTTAATTGGCCTATTTGGCCACCTTAACCCCTTCAAGTCTTGGATGGGGTGGACACCTCATCACATGCCTACTGGATCATCTCAGGGAAGCCATCAGCTCTGCAAAATAAACAGATTTTACAGAGGGGACAGTGCTTTGACATGTAAATATCCATTTCTAATGTATTAATTATGGTATGTAGTTTTTTCATTTTATAAACTCTTTGGGGCGGGGACGGTGTATTTTATATCTCTTTAAAGTGCCACCCTCATACATGTTGAGTGCTGTATAAGGAATAAACAATAGTAAACAATGTCTACACAGCCTCAATCATTAGAGCTGGTCAAATCATTAATTGCACGTGATTTATCTGACTAATTTTGTCATGTTGCTTCAAATAATTTATTTGTGACTATATTTTAAATTAATCTGTAAATGCTTGAATAATATTTAGTGAATAATTCATTCATTGATTTTTCCCTTTAATTGTTGAATAATTTATGGAATACATGTTACCATGGTTTGACCAACTGTATTCACTGTTACTGCAATTTCATGTACAAAAAAATATCTGTCAAACCATTCTATACCTTCCTTTTTTCCAGTGGCTACCACTTAGAGCAGAATCTGGTGTGTTTTCTCTTCTATTATTAGCATCTAGAATTATTCCAGTATCAGAATTTCCCACTAATAGCACATGTGTTGCATAAAATGTCCTGCCATTATTCAAAATATATAAATAATCAATCTACTGGAGGAGAAATGGGCAGACACTTGTCAGATTTAGGGATGCAAACTCAGCATGGGAGCTGTGCATTCCAAATCCATTAACAGCCGGCAAGCCTCAAGCTTTTGTGTGTGCATCATCCAAATGTGGTTTTGAAAGTTTACCCCTCAGAGCGTACCTGGCAGCAGCTAAAAATGGTAAGTGCTCCAAATCCTTTTCACATAATCACAACCGTGACACCTCTGCCTCTGTCCTCCAAGAAAGGTTTTGAGAGACAAACATGTAAGAAAAACTAAAACCAAATTGATTAGTCATTTGTGTTATTGTCATCTCCTCCAGAATTAAATGAGAGACTTCTATTAAATGGCAAATTTCTGTTCCACTAAATCCTGTTTTTTTACTTCTCTTTTTCAAAAATTTTTATCTTCTTTTTTGTGCATGTCTTTGTCTTCCTTTCCAACTGCAATTATCACTTCCAAATACTAATCCTCTCCCAAGCAGCCTAGATTTTCACCCCTTTGTAATGAAACAGATTCCTCACCATTTTATCCACTAACTGGCTTTTACCCTCTAATTCCTATTTGCCACCACTGCATACAACCTGAACTTTTCACCACCTAAACCAACCCATTCTCCACACTTTAATTACCTTTTCCTTTGTACTCACCTCCTCATCTTCTCTAGTGTATCGGATTACCAGTTTCTTTTCTATTCAATAATAATTGTTCTTTTCTTTTTGCATTATCTGGATAAAATGTCACCTCTAATCTTCTTTTCTCTTTTTAAAATATACCTCAGGCCCCTTTCTGTATTTGATTAATTCATGTGTAGTTCCCCAATGTTATAGAATTGTTTCAAGTCAGTGCTATATAGTTGCTTTGGGTAATGTCAACAAAGGAAATCAACAGTAATCATGAAATAAAAAAATAGGTGTAAAGTAATAATGCAAAGGACCATTCTGATCTTTTGGCTTTATGCACATGTATATTGGATGTCGCAGACATATTGTTTCTTCTCTTATATTCTGGCTAGTGCTCTGACATTCCACTGTCCATGGCAGGTATATGGTAATGGGGAAAAATACTGTCCTCCAATAATGCAAAAATAGAGAGCGAGGGGGAGTACTTAATCTCTCACATGGTCAGATAAATCTGTCAATTATTTTAATTTCAGTTTGAGGAACACATAATTTTGTATCACCGTCAACCACTTTCTGAAACACCAGGCAACTAATCACGCTATAGCTACCTGACTGGAATCAGATTATAATGTATTAAAGAAAAGCTGCAGGTCATCCTCAGATTCTAGTTTTAAATCTCCAGTGTTCTCTTATTTTTAAATATAACCTCTGTCTGAAGAGAAGGAAGTATAAAATGGTCCCTAGAACAGTTAATCAGCTGCTGAAGTATTTCTTTATTTAACTATAACAAAGATTCCAGGTGGAAAGAGATTTCTTTCAGAGATAAAGAGCTCAATCCACTTCAGGGGCACAAAGGGGATTGAAAGCTGATTGAAACAGGTAGCTGAGGATTCCCCACCTTTGGTCATAGCGGTGTGTGTCAAGGATGGGGAGACGTCATGTGAGGGTGGGACCATAATGTGATGAACTCCTGCAACCAGAGTCTGGGAAAATGGCTCAGAGAGTCATTTCTGATTGCATAAACTAGAGAGGCCCCAATGTTGCTCTAATGCAGCGGCTCTCAAACTTTTATACTGGTGATCCCTTTCAAATAGCAAGCCTCTGAGTACGACCCCCACCCCATTATAAATTAAAAACACTTGTATATATTTAACACCATTATAAATGCTGGATGCAAAGTGGGCTTTGGGGTGGAGGCTGACATCTCGTGACCTCCCCATGTAATAACCTCGTGACCCCCTGAGGGGTCCCGACCCCCAGTTTGAGAACCCCTGCTCTAACGTATGTGCCGGGGGCTGTAACAGTCCCTAGTAAATCTCAGAAAGGTAGTATAAAGCCACCTCTGTCACTTCACCCCTCAGTGCACTGAGCTCAGCTCAGGCACACCTAAGCTTCTGCTTAACAGAAGTTCCTTCAAAACTGTCTTCACTGTAGGTAATTAAAATGAAATTTCCTGGATTTCTTTAAGGGAGTTGAGAGCGCTTATTTCCCAACTGTTTCCAGTCATATATACAAAATATAAATAGGTACCAGTTGCGGAAAGAGTCAGCTTGATTTTTAAGTTTCAGAGAGATCTATCTAAACCAGTTTCTAGAAAATGTATTCATTAGTTTTAAAGTTATGAGTATTCAAATTTGAATGACCCAGTATGTACTATATTATATGCTGTATTAGCTGAAAACATTCATAATGATACAAAGACCATATTGGAAGCATACGCACAAGTTGGATGTGCTTAATTTCTCAACCTCAAGGTTGTGTTAACATTAGCTTTTTAAATGGACTTACAAAAAGCATAAAACTAAGAATAACCAAGACAATCAGGATAACACAGATTAATGGGATTGATTCGCCAGACTACATGCATTTCCATAATCTTGAAATGATGATTTTCTCAGAAATTTAAGGATTACAGTCAGATGTCTGGAGGGCAGGCAGCAAGGACTGCATGGAATGGGATCATGAGAGTTCTTATCAGAATGTCTTTAATATGCAGAATTACTGGGACTATGTAATTAAGGACAGTAATATGGATCTCTCAAATAAATTATGTTAATTACCTCATCATTTGTAAATTACATAAATATCTAACAAAAAAGCCATGCAAGAGATTTAACAATTACATGCCACACCTTTGTCATGATTAATACAATATTATAAATTCACGCAGTACTTAATTAAAATAGCTTATTTTGTGGAACCATAAAATGCACCCTTATTATGTATTTATATTGACAAGTAAAGTTATAATTGACATTCCAAGCAGCACTTAGGCTGAGAATCAATGTATGTTATTTAGATCTTAATATTTGCTAAATTGAAATGTTTGTTCAAACATATGAAAATGGAAACACTTTCAAAATTGAGGAAAATATGTTTTTTTTCCCCATAACTAGAAAATTTATAATTTGGGTGTTCCCCTCCCCCGCCCCACTCTGTTAGAAATCTTATGAGGTTAAGATAATAGATATAGAGGCTTTGGCTTATAGGGCCAAATTTTCAGAACCTGAGATAAATTTTTCAGAAGTACCTGAGAGACTTAGACGCCTAAGTCCAATTTTCAGTAGTGAATTACAGTAAAAATTATAAAATTAGGAGAAGTGAATATGAAATTCTTAGAAGAAGTTTAACTTAACTAACTTATAAACCATTTAACAGAAGTTTGGGAAGTCACTGGAAACAAAGCCTCAGTCCAAAGTGAATTTTCAAAGCAGTTTACAAGCCATAATGAATATAGCCATGAAAATAAAAGGGTTCTACTCAAATTGCTAATGCAGCCTTAAATTTGTTGCAGTTTGGGTAATGTCCGCTATGTACTGTAAATCCTCCCTGTAGTTTCAGTTCACTATGGTATCCTTCTTTACTTCCTGTCATAAACTTTGTGTAGTTTTGTAATATGCTGCTAAATAGTTGTCATGTTCTATGTCGGGGTAGCTCTAACAGCAGTGGTGGGTGAAGTGACTTTCATTTTATTCTTTAATTTATAAAACCTAGGTTCATAAGTCTTTAGGTATATTCAGAACAAACACAATCAATTTAGAAACTATTGCTGGCCACAACAACCCACAGTTTACACACTTGCCTAAATCATCAGTATTCAGTCTTAAACAGAAGTCAAATACTCCCTCCTAACTATTATTATTGAGGATAGTTCCACAACTGGCAGCTTTATAGTCACACGAATGTTTTACAGTCTGAGGAGAAAACAATACATAATCATGTTGGAGAAAAAAGAAAAGAGAGCCCACAAATTTGATGCTTTCATAATGAGTGCAAATAAGTTTTTCAAGAAATTTAAATTGGAGCACCCGCAGTTACATCTGGTTATACTTTTTAAGCATCACTAGCCTCTCTCTGCTTCTTCTTACAATACTGAAGCTCTCCATCTGTGAGATAACAAGCTAACAGCATCCATAAAAACTCACACACAATGCAAGTCATCAGAGTAAACTGCTTTTCCTCACACCATGTTCTCTCTGTTTTTTAAAAAAAAGATGTTACTTCACCTCATCTCAGCACCACTGAAGCAGGATGCAGTGTAACTAGTAGCCACTAGCCTTGCTTCCTCTATGGAAGTAGAATTTGAATACAGGTCTGTCGCATCTTACGCGCATTTAACATGCGCGATTTCAACTTTACGCGGTCGGCAAAAACAAAAAACAAAACAAAACAAAAAAGAGAAAAACAACAATTTTAATACTATCCCTGTAGTGTGGGCGATCTCGCCCGCCATTGAACTCAATGGAGTTTTGGCTATACGCGGTTTTCGCTTTAAGCGCTAACTGCGGAACGGAACCTGTACTGTGCAGAATCTTGAAAATGACATTGAGCAGAAATGCCCCAAATTTAAGGTTGGAAGGCCAGTTTTCCAAACAAAAAAGAAAAGTGCAAAATTTCACTATTTCTTCTGCCACAACTCAGCACTCCTTCTCCTAGTGCTTTCTGCATAGTTTCCTCTTATCCCCTTTGTCTCTCTACATAAGTGATGTAATTGGGGAGAGGACCAGAAGAACAATATCTTGCCTGCTTCCCCAAACCTCATTGTGTTATATTTACGATTTGGCTAAGGGCACCCTTTAAAACAGGAACAAAAAATCTGCTGTCTATAGCCCATACCTCTTCTGCTTCCTCTCCAGCCTTTTCTTCTAGCCACATAACCTAGTCTTTTCATCTCACTATCTCCAACTAACAGGAGCTCTTGGCATTCAACACACACCCGGGTATATTCCAAAAAGCCCATCCCATTATGTAAAGCTGGTCAGCATCTTTGGAGTTTTACCTGCTCCTTTATCCTGGGATGCATCAATGTCAAAGGTCAGGTTGGGCCAGCTAGTGCTGGCTCAGCAAATCAGTACATTTGGTGGTAGCTGCAATCATCTGTTCCAGATTCCAAGCTTTCATTTTTTAAAAAAGTCTCTAGCCCTTAGAATTGTGCAGTCTAAAGATCTGCTTACTCTTCTCTGAGTGGCATCTTCACTTTGGCATCACAAATAAGGAGGGTGGTGAAGCACTGGAATGAGTTACCTAGGGAAGTGGTGGAATGTCCATCCATAGAGGTTTTTAAGGCCCGGCTTGACAAAGGACTGGCTGGGATGATTTAGCTGGCGTTGGTCCTGCTTTGAGCAGGGGATTGGACTAGATGACCTCCTGAGGTCTCTTCCAACCCTAATCTTCTATGATTCTATGAGAGAAGCTTGGGTTGTGAATGGAGCTTGGGAAAATATAAACACTTTTTTTTTTCTTCCCCAAAATGACCTCTAGAAGGATAATAAATATCCCTAGAATATTTTCCCCCTCCCAAACAAGTCAACATAATTACAATTACATGATGTCTATGAAATGATTCATTCTCTCTGCAGCCTATATGGGAAAGCAGCAACTTCTAAAACCATACAGTCACTGAAGATACTTGAGAATGGGGAGAACATTACATTCTTTGAGGATACCATGAGCATTACAAATGCCCTAGCTCCAATCAGCATGAGAAACAAAGATGCTCCAAACACAGGTTCCCTCACGGAAGTTTTTGGCTCTACCCACTAAATCAATAGGTCACCCCACAAGATTGCTGTTTTGCTCATACCCAATTTACTGCATAATGAAAACAGCCATGAAAAATTGCATTTTTCAGCAGCCATTAAACAGAGATTTGGTGCAGTGAAGGTCACTCCAGATATTGAAGCATTCAGAGTAGCAGGTTTTAATGTGAGGAAGAACCATGATGATCATCATGTAGTGTGACACCCTTCCCCTGCCCCCAACATAAGATAAGCAACTGATTTTCACCCAATGATTTCTGCATCTAGTCCACTCACCTGCAGCTGAATTAAAGCAGATCTTTTAGAAAGACATCCAGCCTCAGTTTAAAGAACCCAAGTAATGGGGAACTGATCAGCGTCAAAGCCCTACAAAGAAGCTGGGTCCCACAGTGACCAGCCTGCAAGCATCCTACTGATAGCAGCAAGAAGCAGCCACACGTTACAAATGAGCCTTCCTTGCATCTTAATAGGTACATCCACCTTTACCCCACCTGAAATATAGATTTCTATGTTAAACTGAACACAAACTGCAACTGAACTAGATGAGAAGCCAGTGTGCAATAATGTGTTCCACTCTGCTGCTCAACTAAGTAGACAACATTTGTGTCTTCTCTTGTCTATGAAGTGCCATATTCTACAGGATGATACACTGATTTGTTTCTAACCTTATTACATAAACATTCAATGATCATATTTAAAAAAAAAAACGTTTTCAATCCTTACTCCGTTTAGCTGCAGTTATGGACATACAGTACAGTGAATCACAACACAACAATTCTAACAAGGTCAATAAAAGAAGGCTGGTTTGGGCTCATTTCCTATGTAACTAGCATGAGTTATTAAAACTCACTGTAGGTATAATTTATACCAACAATCTTTTCATGACAACAGTGGATAAAGCCATTTCAACCAAACAGAGCATATACACACAGTTCAGACTAGCCTATTATCTGCAATATCATCATCATTGTAGGAGGAAAAAAAAACCAGATCATCAGTATGCAGGCAGAGGGGAAAAGGAAAAGTTATTGTTATCAGAAGTAAATGAGAACACGGAAATGGTTAATCGCTCTGAGCTACTTTTGCAAGGGAGAGCACAAAAGTTGTGCCCATAACAGTGAGCGTGAGACCTGATCCAACTCTCAGTAAAGTCAATTGATGTCTTTCCTTTGACTACAATGGGAGCTGGATCAGGGCCTTGCTGTAATTCATATTTGCCCCCGTGAAATGGCTAATTGCACGTGTACTTGTGCATGCACACGCCCATTCTGTGTTCAGACATTTCTGTTTTCCCATGCAATTGCAATTTCTGAGGGCACAGACAGTTGTGTCTGCATTTTTATGGGTACAATCTGCTTCACCTTCCCTTGAAAATGTGTAGGGTTTAGTTTAAAACAAACAAACGTAATCTTGCATTAGCCTAATTCAATTATTTCTTACATTGCATTATGCTGTTTGTAAGGAAAGAAGTAATGCTAAGCTCCATAAGCTGTGACCCAGCAGGCAAAGATTTACACAGCTTTTCTCATTCTATCACAATAGATATCCCTATGCTTCTTGCAACAACCACAGAAAATTAGGGGTCCAGCCTCCTTATTCCTCCCTCTCATGCACACACATATCCTGTTCTCCAGTTGAAAAATACTATTTTCCCAGGCTAGGAAAGGTCAGCTGCCCACAAAAGTAAAATTTCTAGAGTAAAATTTCTAAATCAATTTTCACTGGACCCAGAAGTAGAGGACACAGTCCCCAAACACACAAATATAACCTAACAAAATACCCTGAAAACATAGGACCTGATCCTTGCCCCTACTCTGTCCCTTCTACACAACTTCTGCAACACAAAGGGAACAGAGAGCTGTCTTAAACAGTCAGCTGGGGCGTTCCCTTGCACAGGGCTGTTATTGCCAGCGCAAGTTCAGTGCTGCTTAGGCAGCTTTAAAATGCACCAGGGTCTACATTGGTCACCAGCTGCCCCAAGATTTGGGGTGTTCATGTGGTTGAAAATTATCTGCATTTCCCATACCCAGGTGCACTGAGCATATCTCAGGTGCACCTGAAGATTTGGCCCAAAGTGTTCAAAGTCTGCTTACATTCATTTGATTAAGAAAACTAAAAAGGGGGAAAGAATGTTTTGAGCCTATTTTGGCCTTTATTGAAAAGAATTCCTTCGAGTCAGCCTCTACAAACACATATTCAAACTACTGCCGTGTGACTATTATCACATTATAAAATAAGTCTTCTGACATCATAAAGGTTTTTTTTTTAAAAAATATAAACACATACAAATGGCATATTCTATATTATAGCTTTATTTGATCTTCTTTGTGATATTATAGTAACAAGAAAACAGCTTCTTGCATACAATAGTAGGCTGTGTGTGTCTTCTATTTTAAAGACTTCTCTTTAAAACTAATAGCGGCAAATTCTCCTTCCTATTACTCCATTTTAGTAATAGATTTATTTAGATATCAGCTGTCAAATTCATGGAAACATTTTGAAGAGTGGGTAAATTGAAATACTTTCTATTGCAGTGATCACAGGACCCAGGAAAATGGATGGTAAATGATTTTTCAAGTGACGAGTGAAGCACAAGGTGAGAACTGGCATTTAATAGCTGATAAATACAAGCAATGTCTTTAAAAAAAATCAGTGAAGACTATCATTAAATTTAAATTCAATTACACTACTTGCAAGTAGTAAAATAATAGCTGATGTGGGTTTTATGTATATTTCTCACTTTCCTTAGGGTAACTGTACAGATATTAAAAGTGGTCTGTGGTGACAAGAGTTAAGAGTTCGAGCTAGGATCCTTTTCACCCATCTGTTTACGGTGGGTCTGAGATGACACAAGTCGAGACTTAAATAGATTGTATTATGTGTGCAATACTAGCCATGCATTTATACTTTATTTCATCATAAAGAGAAAGTCAACTATGATTTCAGAGAGACACAGTGGGTGAGGTAATCCCTTTTTTGGACCAACTTCTGTTGGTGAGATACATATAAGAAAAAGCAGGAAATGGTTTAATAATTACACTATTACTAAAGCAAATAATTTCATTGAAATCTAACAGCAGTTTGCAATGGCAATAGAGAATTCAATTTGGCTTTTAAAGGTACTTGCAACTGTTCAGATTTATCTCTTAAACACCTTGGATTTGGATGCTACCAAAATATTATTTTTGAGGTCACTGTGGGGTTCATCCAGATAATTAGATCTGAATCTTTTTGTTTGTTTCTTTTGCTTGTAGGCTTTTCGAGGCCCTGATATTAAACTCTGTATGAAGGCTTGAGCGCCTGGGTTCAATAGATCCCTGATCCCTGCCACACTCCACCTCTGGCCTGCCTAGTCCCCACAGATCGTTCTCTTCTTCCCACCGCTTCCTAGCCCACATGGGTCTTCTCCACTCATACTTTGAGTTTGTATAAAGATTCAAAGATTCTATTCAGAATTCCCCACTAATCTTATACGGTATTTTATGCTTTGCATTATTTATTTTTGCATACAGTGACATATTACTCTATTCATTCCATTAGCGAATTCTCCACTAATCTCATTAAGGGCTTTTGTATGCATAATGCTGTGACTGCTTCTGCACAGTATACACTGTATTACTGAATTAACAGCCATAATGGATTACATAAAGAAGGGTGGCAATAGTTAAGACACACAATACATTGAAGACCGTCTGGCTACTAAGAGCTTGTGTAATGCCTTCCATTTATATACTGAAATTCCTACCGTTGTAGGACAGCCCTATTTATGCTCTGCCACATACATTTCACTTAAACAGTGAATCACCTGCAGTTATGAGAGATCAGATAATATAGAAGAGAGTGATGCTACCTGGTCAAGCTCATGTAGTAGCATTAAGAACTAAAGGGAAATATTTACAACACAGCATGATACCATTATGCTGTACAGCACTGTACAATCTCCATTTTACTGTATGACATCAGTTAGGTCTTCTGAGGTCATCACCATGGACACTGGTGAGTCATCCTCTAAGCTGAAAAAAACAAACATGTCTCAAAGGAAAGCACAATCTCAGTAAAATTGTAAATGGCCATTTTCATATGCTCAGGTTGCAAAGACAGAAGGAGAAGGAAAAATGTGGTCCCACAATTCAGATCAGTGGCAATCACCTTTTGCATGTTTAATAAGCATCTTTCCTAATGTGAAGTAGCGATGAACTGTGCAATACTCAATGCAATGGGAAATGGAGATGTACGTCTCCACCTGCAGAAGTGGAAAGTCACAGTGCAGTTGTTGCAAATCCACAAAATCCTTTGAGGAACAGAGTGCAGATGCAGCCACATTCAATCAGATCATCCCACTAATAGAGCTGTTGTGTAAAGGAATGGCAAAGGTCAGGGGAAAACATATAGCTGGTGCAAGGGTATGAGGTTGTAGACTGCCTGTCCACCTCCATACTTAAACAGTGGCTTGGAGAGCCAGAATATCATAGTGTGAACATTATTGCCGTGCCGTTGACCACAATTAGTTAGGAACCACAATTCATGCTGTTCACAGACATATGCAAAGAATCTGATGTAACCAAGACAGATCATTTCTCATCCAAAAAAATGTTAAGACACCAGAACCTTTAAACATGCACAAAGATCTTTTCCAGCGACAATCAGATGAGCCTATTGGTGGATCAGACAATACAATTTGGTCCAGCTTAGGGGAAGCTGGGCAACAGCAATCCCTTCCTTATACCCAGTGAACAGGCTTGTTGTGTTGTTGACATGTCTAATGACTATTTCAAAGAGGAGGACACTTTAAGTACTGAGACAGCACATTAAAATATTGGCAAGAGAGAACACTGGCAATTGTTTGCCAACAGTATCAGTTGCTCAGTGCTGCTAGATGAATGGTCACTAGAGCTGGGCAGGAAACAGTTTTCCCATCCTGCAAGGGTTTGAGTTTTTGAAAATTTTCCTGTCCCAACACAGAACAAAATGTCAACATTTCAAAACGTTTTCATGAACCGATGAGCCAAAAAAAAAATTCAGATTAGATCAATCAAAATGTTTCATTTTGATTTAGACTTTTTAAAAAATTAACTTTTTAAAAAAATATACAAGTTAACACTATACAGCCTGAAGATCACATTTTTCTCATGTTGACTTACAAACCTCCATCTCAGCCCATGGTTTGGCAGTAGAGCATCCCCTCTCATTTCCATCATGCAGTTCTATAAGAAGGTTTCATTTGCAATTTTTAAAATTAACTTAAAAAATACCCTTTGTTCTGTAGAAGAGTTTTGCAGAGACAGGTCTCAGCATTTAAAAATATTCTTAATTTCAAGTGCCATTATAAATAAAAAAAGAAAGAAGAATTAGGGCTGTTGATTAATCACAGTTAACTCATGCGATTAACTAAAAAAAATTAATCGTGATTAATCGGAGCTTTAATCGCACTGTTAAACAATAGAATACCAATTGAAATTCATTACATATTTTTGGATGTTCTTCTACAGTTTCAAATATATTGATTTCAATTACAACACAGAATACAAAGTTTAAGGTGCTCATTTTATATTGTTATTTTTATTACAAATATTTGCACTGTAAAAATGATAAACAAAAGAAATAGCATTTTTCAATTCACCTCATACAAGTACTGTAGTGCGATCTCTTTATCATGAAAGTGCAACTTACAAATGTAGATTTTTTGGTTACATAACTGCACTCAAAAGCAAAACAATGTAAAACTTTAGAGCCTACAAGTCCACTCAGTCCTACTTGTTCAGCAAATCACTCAGAGAAACAAGTTTGTTTACATCTACAGGAGATAATGCTGCCCGCTTCTTATTTACAATGTCACCTGAAAGTGAGAACAGGCATTCGCATGCCACTTTTGTAGCTGGCATTGCAAGGTATTTACATGCCAGATATGCTAAACATACATAAGCCCCTTCATGCTTTGGCCACCATTCCAGAAGATATGCTTCCATGCTGATGATACTCGTTAAAAAAAATGTGTTAATTAAATTTGTGACTCAACTCCTTGCAAGAGAATTGCATGTCTCCTGCTCTGTTTTACCCACATTCTGCCATATATTTCATGTTATAGAAGTCTCAGATGATGACCCAGCACATGTTGTTCGTTTTAAGAATACTTTCACTGCAGATTTGACAAAACGCAAAGAAGGAACCAATGTGAGATTTCTAAAGATAGCTACATCACTTGACCCAAGGTTTAAGAATCTGAAGTGCCTTCCAAAATCTGAGTGTGTTGAGGTGTGGAGCATGCTTTCAGAAGGCTTAAAAGAGCAACACTTTGATGCAGTAACTACAGAACCCGAACCACCAAAAAAGAAAATCAACCTTCTGCTGGTGGCATCTGATTCAGATGATGAAAATGAACATGTGTTGGTCCGCACTGCTTTGGATTGTTATCGAGCAGAACCCATCATCAGCATGGATGCATGTCCCCTGGAATGGTGGTTGAAGCATGAAGGGACATATGAATCTGTAGCGCATCTGGCACGTAAATATCTTGTGGCGCCGGCTACAACAGTGCCATGTGAATACCTGTTCTCACTTTCAGGTGATATTGTAAATAAGACGACAGCAGCATTATCTCCTGCAAATGTAAACAAACTTGTTTGTCTGAGCGATTGGCAGAACAAGAAGTAGGACTGAGTGGACTTGTAGGCTCTAAAGTTTTACATTGTTGTATTTTTGAATGCAGTTATTTTTTTTAACCTAATTCTACATTTGTACGTTCAACTTTCATGGTAAAGAGATTGCACTATAGTAATTGTATTAGGTGAATTGAAAAATACAATTTCTTTTGTTTTTTACAGTGCAAGTATTTGTAATCAAAAATAAATATAAAATGAGCACTGTACACTTTGTATTCTGTTATAATTGAAATCAATATATTTGAAAATGTAGAAAACAACCAAAAATATTTAAATAAATGGTATTTTATTACTTTTTAACAGTGCGATTAATCGTGATAGATTTTTTTAATTGTGTGATTAATCATAATAATTTTTTAATCACTTGACAGCCCTAGCATAAATACAACGCTTTTCATATTCTATCAGGTGTATCCAGTTGACATAATCTCACATCTTTATAGGACATATAACACAATGAATAATTATGGCTCTCTGATTTGACAAAAATAAAATGACTGTCCTACTCATCTGTGCAATTTCTTAGTGTAGAACAGTGGTTTGCAACCTGTGATCTGTGGACCGGGGGGTCTGTAGACTACGTCTAAAGGGCAGGGCCAGCTCCAGCTTTTTTGCCACCCCAAGCGGCGAAGAAAAAAAAAAAAAAAAGATAAGGCTGCGATCGGCGGCACTTCGGCAGCAGCTCTACTGCGCCACTTCATTCTTCGGCGGCAATTCGGCGGCCGGTCCTTCCCTCTGAGAGGGACTAGGGGACCCGCCGCCAAATTGCCGCCGAAGACCCAGTCGTGCCACCCCTCTCCATTGGCTGCTCTAAGCACCTGCTTCCTGCACTGGTGCCTGGAGCCGGCCCTGCTAAAGGGTCAGCAAAAGATTGTCGTTACCACAGAACAGTCATTTTCAACCTGTGGTCCACAGCCCCCTGGGGGTCCACAGACTATGTCTAAGATTTCCAAAGGGGTCTGGACCGCCATTCAAAATTTTTTAGGGGTCCACAACTGAAAAAAGGTTGAAAACCCCTGGTGTAGAAACATACAACCCTGAAATGCATCCCTCAAAGCAACTTTAAGTAATAAATCTCTTCACTATTTCTGCGAGCTCAAAATTCTATTTAAAAGCAGGAAAATGTGCTTCCCTCCCACCCAAAGGTCTCTTCTTCACCAATGTTCATTAAAGCTTTCCTTTCGAAAAACCGAATGCCTTTCATTTTCTTTATGTTTTTTCCCAGGTTCAGTTTCAGTCACTGCATAACATCATATATTTTAACTCAGCCTTCTTCAATTAACCATCAAAAAATGTCCCCACAGAAATGTTCACAAGTTACCTTCAACACTTAGCATTCACAGAATCATTTGTTTCATAAAGGCACTCTTACAGTCACTCCTAGAATGTCAGCTTTAAAAGACAGCTAGTTAGTCATTCCATATTCTTCTCTTGATGTGCATACATAATTCTGAGCAAGAAGAATGGAGTTACTTATGCAAAATGATGGGAGGGGGAAAAAACTGATCAAAATGTTAAGCCAAATCCTGGCCTCTGGTAGCTTTAAGTTCACTGGGAGCTGAGTGTGAGCATCTAAAGGTAGAATCTGGATCTCTGTCATCAACTTAATTTAAAGGTTATATTTAGGTGTTAATGATCATAGCAGCAAATTATATGGAGCAAACAACAAGCTTCTGAGGTGGATTATGCTTAAGTGAAGCACAGGCATCTGATGACCACAGATACTAAGGCCAAGTATACTCCAGTGTTATTATAATAATAATGTTAATAATACTTTGTACTTCTACTACGTAATGCCTTTTCTTCAGAGGCTCTCAAAACCTCCCCAATCTGGTATGGTAGAAAAGTATTAATATTCCCATTGTAAAGATGAGTAAAATGAGGCAAAGATTGGTTAAGTGACTTACACATAGTCATGCCACATCAGTAGTAGAGCCAGTAGGAGAAGCCAGGAGCACTGATTCCCAGTCATCTGTAATACCCACTGGACTATACTCCCCCTCCTATATTGGAAGGAAGAGTGAGATTTTCAAAAGCTCTCAGCCTTTGACCTAATTCTGGCTCCCATTGAAATCAATGAGACTTTAACCACTGACTTAATGGTACCAATCAAGCAAGTGCTGAGCACTTTTAGAAACTCCCCTCAAAAATTGTGACTATTAACATCACCAAAGTGACCCTAAAATACCACCAAAACAGTGCAGATATTTGGTCCCACATTGACCCCTAAGTACTTTTTGCCCATTTGCTCTTTGAATGGTAAAATGGATTGTCATCTCACATGGTAATAGGCTGGTCTTAAATAATTTCCCTAGTGCTTATTCATACAAGGAAAATTTATTCTTGTGACCTTTGCTTCTCAGAATTAAACAGAATAATTAGAAGAATTGTTCTATAATTGAAACTCCTAGCATGATTATTGGCAGCTCAACTCCAGAGATTTTTACTTTTAATCTACCCCTCACAAACTCTGTAATGAACATTACAATTAAATGCATCAGGCAATAATAATAATAATGATATGGTGCTGCTTAAGAAGTCCAGTAATATTATTTAGTAACGTGAGTGCCATAAACAGACTGCACAAGAGAATAATTTGATTATAATGAATTCCTGACTTGAATTCATGTTTTTGAACTTACTTTCAATGAACATTGTATGAAAAAAATATGACTATCTGACTGAGTTACCAATTTTTATTTGAACATCAGCAGGCAAAAAGGACAAGTGAAACACGTGGAGAATATTTAATGTGACTGCAGCCTCTATAACAAATTAATCAGATGCACCCAAGAGTCAAAGTATTCTTCTCATGGAACTCTTTTCCTGCTTTTTTTCCCATTGAAGATAGGAGAATATGAAGCTCTCGACAAACGTGTCATTCCTCTCTTTTTCACCATTTCACATATAATTAACTTTTGTATTTTTTCCTGCCTCAGTTCAACTCGTCTCCTTC
Source organism: Emys orbicularis (assembly GCF_028017835.1). Taxonomy (NCBI): domain Eukaryota; kingdom Metazoa; phylum Chordata; order Testudines; family Emydidae; genus Emys; species Emys orbicularis. The sequence continues at coordinate 74,575,992 of NC_088683.1, read as the reverse complement.
TGCATACAGTATTTTCTAATATGGAGGCACAATAAGGACTCTGTTTAGCAGAACCTCAGTGAGTTATCCATAAGTCAATACATATTCAGAAAGCATGGAATGGTTAGCTCTGACTTTCTTCTCTCCTAACCACCAAGCTACATCACACACAAACATACCATATGGCCAATGGGAAATTTAATGTTCCTTAATAGCAATAGGTATATGTAAATAGTATTGGGGTCAGTACCCAGCATTAGGTTAAGGGATTGGTTGGTAATTATCTCCAATGCTAAGCCAAATGCTTCCATAAAATTGCTATAGAATTTACATGAAATGGGGTGAAATCCATAGGGTTCTATGCACATTAGTTATAAACATGTAGAATTTAATAGCGATTTACCACCTATCTATCAAATGTTTTAATGAGTTTGTGCAATTCTTTAGAGAGGATGAATTTGCTACATTCACCATCAAGTCAAAAGGGTGCAGGTGTATCAATCACCTACCACCCCACCAACCCCACACAGCCCGGCAGATTGCCATCTAGAATACAGTCTGGCTTAATCAGGCTGCCAGACCAGGTCATTTTCATTAACTCTTTTGTTAAATTCTGTAGAATGGTTAAAATGTCTATAGGAAACTTATCATTCTCTGTTAAATGTATATAACTTTTCCAAAAGCAGGGTGTCAAAAAGTACTGAGTCTTTAAAAAAAAAAAAAGAAAAAAAAAAGGTGGATTTGAAGTGCTGAGAAAGTGTTAGTGGAAGCAAACCGCTCACCACTACAGAGAGACCAACATTAGCAGTTTTTTCAGGTTTGTAGGCCTACATTCAGGCTGGCAATCTGCAAGTATGTGTGTTGGGGGTGACTGCAAATGATAGGTTGATAAGAGGCAGTTCCTTCCCCACCTAGATGGCAAATGGGCCAAATTCATCTTTACTGTTACACCATTGAAACTGACAAAGTAACAGCTTGGATGGATTTGGCTCTGTAAACATGCATCCCTCATAACACAAGGCAGGTAGCCCTTAACAACTCAACCCCATGTTCAGTGGTTGCCTTTCCTCAGCTTTCTCTGTGTCCTAACTCAAAATTAAACAACTGATGTAGAGCTATATTTCAAAATAGGTCAATATAAATTTGGTTCTAGCTCCCTGCTTACTCTTATACCTTCCTTTTTCAAGATTCTCTCTCCCATCCCTCTAACTCTTCTGTCAGGGGAGCTCTCAGCCTCTTATCTCTGCTTAGTGAAACCCACCTGGTCTGGCTTCATGGGTGAATCAACAGAGTACCTCTGCACACAGATTTGATATATCTCCCTGTTAGGGCTTGTCTACACTACCCACCGGATCGGCAGGCAGTGATCGATCCAGTGGGGATTGATTTATCGCGTCTAGTCTAGACACGATAAATCGACAGCTGAGCACTCTCCCGTCGACTCTGGTACTCCACCAGAACGAGAAGCGCAAGCAGGGTCGATGGGAGAGCGTCAGCTGTCGACTTACCGCAGTGAAGACACCGTGGTAAGTAGATCTAAGTACATCGACTTCAACTACGCTATTCACGTAGCTGAAGTTGTGCATCTTAGATCGACCCCGCGCGGTAGTGTAGACAAGCCGTTTGAGATGCAGGGATATGGCGTTATAGGCTTAAGTTGCTCTCCTCAAAGCCTGAACCCCCTGCTACTGGTGCAATATATCTAAAATTCCACTGACTGAAATTTAAAGTTCTACAGGAAATAAAGACATAGGTATAGCCAGGTAACATACATAGTTACAGTTAGGAGGCTTTGGCACTGGACTTGGACTCAAGAGATCTGTGTTCCACTTCCAGCTCTGACACAAATTTCCTCTGTGATTTTGGGCAACTCTATTTCTCCCTATGTCCCACTTCTAAGTTGGTACAATGGGGACGTTAATGCTTCCCTGCACCAGAGTGTGCGATGATTCATTATGTCTGTGAAACGCTCAGATATTACAGGAATAGGGGGTCATATAAATATCCAGATACAGAGAGAGACTCCAGGAAAATTACAGATTGTACCAAAAAGTGTGCTTCTCTCTCGGTGCTGCCTACATGAATAAGCTATGGGGAAGGCCTGCAAGACTAAAATGGAGTATCTGAGATGATTAAAAAAGAGCAAGGGCTTGATTTTGAGGACACAACTTCCTACTGTATATGCACAATATTGTGAGAGAGAGAGAATACACATGCTCACACTAGGCAGGAGCAAATTTTTAGCGCGTGCACACATGGGAACAATTCTAATACATGCATGCCAATGTTGTGTTTTGCAGGTCAAAATCTATTTGTCCAAACCAGTTTTGTGTGTGCAAATTCTAACACTTGCATATACATGAGTTAGAATTTTTAAAGTATCTGTGTTGATTACTTTCAGAGGTAATCTTGCATGTATGGAAATAGAGATCTAGTAGAAGCCCAACTGCAAACATGGCCCCACATCTCTACAAATGGTAATACAATTCTCGTCATTGAAAAACAAAAATCCAGCTAACTGAAGGACAGCCAATCTTGTTCTGTTTGACTCCTCTATATTCTCCCTGGGATTTCCTATGAGAGAGAATATATTTTTTGATTTTGGAGAATAGTTACCTTGTCCAAAACTAGTGATGGTGTGGCTCACAAACAATGTCAAACTGTAGAGTGCTGTGCTTACCTAGCGCTAAATAGTCACGGAGTATTTTTTCTGATCCCTATGAATCTTACCAAATTCTTTAGAAAATCTGAATATATTTTTCATCCTGCGTATAATTTTAAGCTATTCCCTCCCCACTACTGTATTTTTAAAATTGAGAATATAGAACTGAATCAAAAGAGAAATGGAATGGGAAACTGTGAAATCACTGAAATGAGTTTTAGAATTCATACCATGAAAAAAAACTCTCTCAGAAGCTTTAATCTCAGTAACTTCATTATGTTTAACATTTTTCCCTATTCAACTCCAGAGCTATGAATCTTACCACTGATTCTGGCACTTTGTTATCACTGCAGGTTCATTTAAAGTCAGGTTTGCACCTGCTTTCTGATTGCTTGCACCCATTTACAAGTGTAAATCAATGAAATCTATTAGCATGTTCTCTGTGCTACACTTTAATTTTTGATAGCAATGTATTATTAATGTAATCATCTCAACAAGCCTTATACTGCATCAAAAGAAAAATTTGGAAGGGTTCAGGATAAAGAAATTTAATAAGCAGAGTAGTTATTGCACTGCATAATACTTTAAATCTGCAATGTAAATAATTGGGTGAATATTCAATATATATTCTATAACTAACTGGATCCAGGCATAGCATGTGACTAAGCCTAATACAGAAAATCCTTTTCATATAAGACAAAGAAAGCAATGAAAAGACTGTCCCAATGCAATCTGTGTAAATAATTATCATGATGTTTTACAATATTTCCAGAGACAGTTATTATTGGTTTGCACCACTATGGGGTTTTTATTCTAAAACAAAAGCATTCCCACCCACCAAAGCCTCAGAAATACAGTGCATATGTTCTACAATTGGGTTGTACTTTGTAATATATATTTGGTAAAGGGTAATTACTTTTCCAGAAGAAGATAAGCCAAGGTGCTGATGAGATAACCTTAATGTGCTTATTACAAAAGCAAGAGTAACAAAAAGTAATTTTTAATTTTAGAAGTAAATTCTCCTACCAGATAAAAATATTACTTCAAGTACTGAGCTTGTCATTCAAGACGTAATCATGCTATTCCAAAAGTCTTGCAATATTTGAAGGTTTGCATTCATTTCTCTTTAAGGTTTGCATTCATTTCTCTTTCCTATAAGAAATGGAAAGAAGAAGTTTTTACTTTATTATTTATGCACTGCAGCAACTGTCTAAATGACCTTAATGCTGAGCATTTGGTCCATGCTTTTGTGACTTAAAGAGTAAACTAATTGCGGTGCTTTATCTGTCAGGCTTCAAGGGAATCTACTTGTTGTCTTCAGTCTATTAAAAATGGTGCTGCTCAGATTGACAAACTAAACAATGGGTTGTATTATGCTTTCCTGTCATTGCTTGGGTTATTGTAAAATTTTAAAATCCTTACATGGTCTCAGTTCTTTCCTTCTTACTGAAAGCTAGCCCATCCCTTAGATCCCATCATATAGCTTGTGCTCATCAACCAATGATCTGTGTTAATTCCTTAGGATAAGGTGTGGCATGGTATTTACCAGAAGTAGTTTTCACCAAGTAAATTCATGGTTTGTACCACCCTGGGAAAAACTAGTTTGTCCCAGCTTAAGGCATTTTCTATTCTGAAAACTGTTTCATTGTACTCTTAGTTTTAGTTACATAGTCAAATTGTGGTTATATAAGGCATTTGATTCGTAGATTAATTTAGGGTTGTACAAATAAAAAACAAAAATGCAGTGGGCATAATACTAATATACATAATTATAATATTGAATATTGGAACGTCTGTATACATTTTGATTTGGTATTTTCTCAAGGAAGATATACATGTCTTGTCTCATATTTCTGTTTTCAATATTATACAGACAAAAGACAAAAACCATTTGGTTATATGAAAACGACAATATGCTAAATTGTAAGCTTGAAGCAGTAAGATATCAGAAGCATGCAGAGCTGTAGACTACCAGTCCTGGTCCATTTGGCCATGTAGCATTCTGTGGCAGATCAACTTTGATGTAGTAGATAGACCGAGCCTATTCCTCAGTTCTGAATGGCAGTATCCAAAGTTTGAAAAGATTCCTTCTATGCTTGATGAACATTGATGCAATTAGTTTTCCCAGTTTCCTGGTTCAATCTGGGTTTAAGCCACTATTTACCAGCACTCTGCCCTAAGCTAGTTTTTCCCAGGAAATTGCCTAGGGTCAAACTTAAATTTTCTCTGGGATAGGTAATGAAACTCGAATATATTTTATGTATTATATTAGAGTATACTTTATATATTATGGCTCTAACCTCTGAACACTTTTAAAATTAGCTTTTCATAATTAGGTGTAGAAATATATATATTGTTGCTGGTGGAACTTTGTGTTAATTTGCTTCAATTCAGCAAGCTGGGCCTCTTTTGAATGGCAGTTTACGAAATACAGTTGTTTATTACTATATTACTGAACTGATAAGAAAGGCTCACCATCTGATACTTGTGGCACAGAAACTGATTGCTATTTCATGCTTCAGGGCATTAACTCATTGCAGAGGTTATGATAGAATTCATCCCTCCTCTCACGTACAGCATCATACTATTCGCTAGGTATATTATGGAAGATTTTACCTTCCTTTGAAACAATTAGGTATTGGCAACTAAGGCCTCAGATCAGCAAAAAACGTAAGCATATGCTTAACTTTAAGAACATAGTAAAGAGCCACTGAAGTCAATAGCAACAAAGAGTCCAATACATCTGTTAGTCTATAAAGTGCCACAGGACTCTCTGTTGCTTTTTACAGATCCAGACTAACATGGCTCCCCCTCTGATACTGAAGTCAATGGAACTTAGCTTGACAGTGCTTTTCTGAATTGGGGCCTAAAACCTAAAGCCCCTATCAGGTACTGGCCACTGCTAGAGACCAATGGCCTGATCCAGAATGGCAAACTCTACGGTTTCTATGTTATTGTTGGGCTCATATTTCCTTCACCCCCAATGAGACTGACTAGCTGGAGTCTTAGGCATGGAGAGGCCAAAGATCTGAGCCCTTTGTATGAGATGCTGAATTCCTTTTGAACCTAGTGTGAGATGAATGTGCTCAGCATATCTCAGAATCAGATGCATAATGGCCATGAGCAAACTGATGCTTGAGAGATGTGTACTAGCCATTCAATACCATTTGTCTCCATTCCTTAGGCAAGAGAGAGACAGCCCTGCAGAATTTCTGAGGAGGTATAAAGTTCACCCTGGGAAAGGACAGGGGCACCTTAACAGTAAAAGCAGCCAGAACACAATTTATTTTCAGATGAGACTGAGGAGTATGAGGTAGCAGCCTCTGCATGGCTGGCAGACCAGTTATCTAACACTTCACTGGAACATCCTGACCTGTGCCTCTTGGAAACCAGATCAAGAACAGATGGTAACAGAGCTGTGTGCGCTGCCAAGATGAACAAAATAGTTTTTTAGATGCTTGCACACACAAACACACATACTAAAATGCATGCACATTTACTGGAATTGCATGGGCAATCAGTCAGTCATCTAAAGGTCATTCGTTGGGTAAATGTACCAGTGAGATATGTATTTTAGACATACAAACATGCACACATTTTTATGTGTATTTGCATGTGTAGGAGCGTGAAAACCTGGCCTATTCACTTGTGCACCTTAGTAAATTTTGGCTACAAATAACTGAAAGCTGATCACAGATCCAATGTGCTTGAACAGTGGCAAGTAAACTCTGTGCTGTTTTATTCATTCTCTAGTTTCCACAACTCTGCCTCATTCATTTTCTTGATGTTTTTTCTTTTCTTTGTTTTATCCAAGCCTTTAAGGCTTCAGAGTAGTGTTGATAGCCAGAGGCTTTAGAAATTAATTAAAAATAAGAGAAAATATTAAAGCCTAATATTGTGGGAACTTTTTTTCCCTCCAAACATATACATTTTACTGTTTGAACCAGAAGGTGTACTGGAATATTATTAGCCATGTCTGTTGCTCAGTGAAACATTACATGCGTACACACAGGGCAGCCACCAGATTAAGTGAGCTTTGGTGCCTAAGGGGTCAGAATCAGCACAGAGCATAATCAGCATTTTCTTTTCTTTTTTTATGGATGCAAGAGACAGTGTATTTGGAGATGTTTGTGCGGGAGGGAGAGGAGGGGAGGGAGTGCAAATATAAGAGAGCTGATGAGAGGGTAGCACTGGCTTTAGGGGTAGAGGATGTGTGTATTCGGAAGAAGGAAAGAGTGCATGAGGGGATGGAAAGACTGTATTTTAAGGGGTATGGGAGGACAAAGAAAGAAACTGAGATCAAGTGAGTGAAGGAGACACTGAAGGGAAGGGAATGATTGAATCATTGGGGAAGAGAGAACACAATGCAGGGGAAAGAAAGAGGAATAGAAATAAGGAAGGTAGAAGGAGAGAGAAAGAAATAGAACCAACACTAAAATATGGAGGAAAAGATGAGCCAAGATAAACAACAGAAGGAAAGAAAAATGTGGAGTGAAGGGGAAAGGGGCAGAAAAAAATAAAATATAAAATAACTTGTTTCTCTGACTCAAAGAATCCACTAAACGGCAAGTGTTTTAAAATAGATGGGAGAGGTACTCCGTAACAACATAGCCACTCTCCACCCCCACCCTGGCTGCCTCCTGCACCCCCGGAATCTTAATATAAAAAATCTTGATATCAAAATATCAAAAGATATTTTCCAGGCCACTTGCACCTGCCAGTACAGTCCCATATTCATTTCCTATTTATTGTATTTCTTTAGATTTATAAGAGATGTCTGCCATTCAACAGATGCCCATCTGGGGACCTTTGTAACAAAGTCACAATCTCATCAATATCATAAGCGTCATAACAACAAACAATGGACTGATCACTACACTATGAACGCCTCACTCCTATAATGTTCTATAGGGCAACTAAAGCTACAAAGGAACATAAACATTCCCACACTCTTTCAGGAAACTTTATAGAGCTCATCACAGAAAGCACCTTCACAGCTGCCCATTCCTACTTCTCATGTAGGGCAACAGCTCAAGCACCTCTGTCAATGGCAGCGTGGCACAAGCAGAGATGTTGTCTCTTGCTTAACTAAGTTCAACCCACATTCTGCAGCAGCAGCAATTTCCCAGTGGTCTCAAGATGTAACATCATGCAGAATTACTTTACATTACTTACATCCCTCATTCATGCAGTGCACATGGACTTCTGATTTGTGGATGTCTCAGGTCTTCCTCATTCTCTTTGGCATTTGGGGATTTTAGTTCATATCCTATTGCTTTAAGCCATCAAAACTCACTCCTTTTTCATCCATGCATGTTGGGCAAGGGCTGCCTTAGGTTCTCCAGTTTTAAATCTCTTGCACATTCACTAAAATCAGCTTTTGATGTTCAGCCATTTGGTCTTTTGGATGTTTTTCCTCATTAACACAGAATTTCAAAATCCCCTGGTGAATAATTAGCTAGGGTCGTATCCTTAACTCTCACATATACATTTTTAATTTCACATTTAAATGAACACTGCATTATTGTGGCTCCCCTCAAAAGTGACATACAATACCCCGCGGGAGTTACACAGGAATACGAGCACAGAACTTCCGTTTGTTAGGTACACTGCACAAAACTGCTAAGTTACTTAGGGAATTAATCCTATTGCACTGCTCAAGAAAAAGCCAATTGAAAACGGGCCCAAAAATAAACCAAAAAGAGGGGAGCTGTCACAAAGAAGCAAACAACAGTTACTCAAAATAATATTTTCTAAACTGGGGATGCCTATGGGTTGATGCACTTTGCATGACTAGCTGTTATGCAGCTAATATCCCAAACTGACACTGACTCTGGAAGCATTTAAGGTTATATCGTCACTTGAATGAAGAATTTGTCAGCAATTTCTCAAGCGTACTGTGTGACGTCACCTCCCTCAACATCAGATTTATTTCCTTGTTCGACCAATTCCATAAACCTACTTATTATGGTCAAAGCAAACAAAACCCCACTTGGTACTTCTTTTATTTCCATCTTACAATAGTATCTCAGAGGAGTAATGAAGTACCAAATTTTAGCTCAAGCCCACAGCTTCAGATCATGTTTTAACGATTTTGGTGGGGGGGAGCACAAGATTCAGACAAAAAAGGTCAGGCACTAAGGGTTATGCACAACTGTGCATCTCATTTGTGCGTGCAGCTCACATAGGTGTGGATGTGCTCATTCAAACATTCATTTAAATGCAGAAGTGGTTATTTGCATACACAAATTCTATACTTTAGCCTGTAACACTATTACTTCGTAACAGTAATTTTACAATGTGTAATGTGCAATCTTTACAAAGTGCCAACTATACTGGACACTAGGTGACTATTATTAGCCTTATTACACAAAAGGGTAAATTATGGCAGAGGGGTTAAATAATTTGCCCAGGATCACAAAGCAAGTCACCATCAGAACACACGAGTTCCTGACTCCCCATCCTGTGCTCAGACCCTCCATCCACACAGCCTCTCTCATATGAAGTGTAGGGAAATACCGCAACATCACAGTTTGGCAAATGTTAAATATTTAAAGGTGGCTCCTGTACGTCATCAAAAGAAGGTGCCCCACCAGGCCAAATCTGAAGTCCAGGCTCAAGCATGTGCTCACTACAGCCCCATAATATCTTACAATTTTGCTTAATGATGGTTACATAGTCATGTACTCAATGACATCCCCACTAGGGATTTACAATACAACAAAGCCATGTGAGCATCTGCTCCTACTCTCTTTCCACAGCTATGACATGTCTACTTTATATGACATCTTCTGTGAAGGGTATGGCACACTGACCAGTAACCCCCGCTGCACCCAGTGTAATGTTTTCTGCTCTGTTCCCTTTGCCCAGTATCTTCAGAGGAAGCTGTATGGCCACTCCATCATCATTCTTTTGGGGGACCCCCTTGCTAGGCCTGCTGATCCCCAAATCTGGGAAAGGTTTTCTGGGAAAGGAGCTGGCACTTCCTTCAGACTGAGCCCCCCATCCCCTGCATGTAGTTTGGGAAACCCCAGGGGATGTTGGAGCAGGAACCTCTCAAGAGCTAGACTCAGGTTAGCCAGAGGCTGTACCATACTCCTTCAGCCAATACCTGAGAACCTTTTCTAAAAGTAATGGGACGGGCCTCCCTCTGAAGACAGCAGATAGAGGGAGCAACTGTCCAATATGAGTGAAGATCTCAGGAGTGCCCACAATCCAGGTGCATAGGGAAGTTTTCAGAAGAAAAGTATTCTGGGTGGGAGTGTGAGGGCGCAAAGATTCATAACCTTTTGGCAAACCCACTTGAAACACTGGGTTCCCAATGACACCCAGCTCTCTCTATTTTTGGTTCCTTTGCAAACCACTTGCACAACCAGAGCACTGTGCTGAACCATTCTCGAGGCTCTGAAGCAAGACAATTGCAAAACAACTTCAGCACATGTGCGCACACACAGGTGAGAATAATGTGAGAAAGGTTTTGAGTATTAAGACATCAGGATTAGTGCAACAAACTAGACCTGTGTAAAATTAACACTTTGGATATACTTTTAGGGATAACAATTAACTCTGATCATAATGACTGACAAAATCATTAGTGAATACATTAAAAAGAGAGAGGGGCTCACTCCCTCCTTCCAATTAAAGTCTTTAAAGAATAATTCCAGTTGCTTGCAGAGAATACATGTTGCCATGGTGATTGGTATAAGTCTAGAATGAACTTCCCTTTGGTTGTGGTGGCTGCATCTTTGTGTACACAACCAGTAAACTGCTTCTTTGCATTTCATTTCTAGCCCTGAAATTACCTGACTCAAGCACTCTAATGACAACTCTGATATGGTGACTGAAGTGTCAGAAAGTACGGAGCACTACAGGGTGACAGTGTCATTCTGTTCCCCAAATAAAGGACCTTCTTCAGCCAGGAATTATTTGTATAATGAATGTTACCTTCTCCATCAGGGAACTGTGTATTTGAAATATTAATGAACATTCTTGATATTATGCAGGCAGAATCTAAAATTGATTCTAACAGGAGAGGGAGCTCTCACTACACCAACTAAGTAGGAGGGGAAGCTTTGGGAGAGCACCCTTTCTCTAAGCCAGGGAGTGGAGGCAGAGTTGTGTTCCTCCAGCTCCCCCTTTGCCATAGACCGGCAGGGCCGGCTCTACCATTTTTGCTGCCCCAAGCCAAAAAAAAAAAAAAAAGAAAAAAAGCCACTCGGACTGCTGAAGCAAGGGGGAAAAAAAAGCGCTCGGACTGTGCCGCCCCCAAAATGGACGGAATGCCACCCCTTAGCATGTGCCGCCCCAGACACGTGCTTCCTCCACTGGTGCCTGGAGCTGGCCCCGTAGACCGGGATTTAGGCAGTGAGGTCTAGTGGTCACAGCAGGAGTCAGGAACCAGAGTTCAGCGATGGAGACAGTCAGGAGTAAAGCCACGGGTCAGAACTAGAGTCAGAGTCAGGAATCGAGCCAGGGTCAGAGCCAGCGGTGGGGTATAGAAGCAGGGATCTGGAACAAGGCAGGAATCAGGGACAATACAGGGCCCAGGAGAAGGCAAGGTCCAATGTAGCAGCCACCCAGGGATTCAGCTAATTGCTCAGACAACTTCCTGTGCCTCCTCCTGGCTTAATTAGTGAATCTGAGCCAATCAGAGAGGCCACGTTTCCTCCAATTCGGAGCTTCATGGTGGTGTGTATGATGAACTAGGGTTCACCAGCCCACCCTCCCTGCTAGTCCTGGCAAGCTGCTGGGTGATAGCTGTGGTCTGAGGACTTCCTGGGGATCTGTGAAGGAGGGTTCGAGACCCATGATCCCTCATACTCTTATTTTAACCCTTATATGCAGGGTTTTAAGTGAGCGTGGGGGTGGTATTATCCCAACAATTGCACTCCGTCTGCAAAAAACCCCAGGATTCCCATTTGCTATAGCCATGCTTTCTCTCTCTCTTTTTCTCCAATTCTTCTACCTCCTCCTTGCTTCAGTGAGAGAGAGAGCGCGCATCATTCTGCTAGATGAAAGATTTCCCGCTGCTCCCCTCTCCCCCCGTCTTCTTATTGCTGGAATGGGGTAAGAAGGGCTCTCCACTCTCACTGTTGAGTGCAGGGATATAGGAGATCTCCATACTTTGTGCCTCCTCACAAGAGTGGCTCTTCTCTCTCTTGATTTACTCCTTTTTTATTTCTTGAATTTTCTCTTTTTTTGTTTTTATTCGCGAAAAGGGAATTCAATCAAAACCCCCGCATCCTGCCTTAACTTTACAATTGAGCATTTAAATGCCCAGATCAGGACATTCAAAACAGTGGTTTCTACAGTAAATCAGCCAAACATGTAGTAAGGCATTAAAACTTAATGGCACATACCAATATACAAAGCAAGGTGTGAGAATCGTGGTTATTATGGTAAGCATCACTTTGAATGTCCTGACTTTTTTTGTGTTTAAATTTTCAGCCATAGCTTTACATTGGCTCAGCTTTCTTCATTGAACTTTATAAAATGAAATAAAATATCATTTCTAAACTGCTATGGTCTGACATTTGAAATGTTCTCATTTTAAGCATATGCACACACACCTGAAAATGCAAGCATTTCTCTTGCTGAACGAGTAGCGAACTGAGGCAGAACTGAATGCAAAGACGGATGCTAAGCTGGACTAATCAGGTGCAACCATAAATATAGAACAGCTATGATTTCAGAACTGCTGTAACATTGTCTTGCTATGCACTTCATACATCAAATATAAACAATATGCACAGGCAGCACTCAGAGTGTTGGATTCTAATACCCCTTAATGTCAATCTGAATGCCAATGTTTATCGCAAGCATAACCAGCTTTGCTCCTGATCTTACAAATCACGATTAGTGATCCTGTCAAAAATATATGCATTGTTAATAAAAGTCACATCTACCTCCCATAAAAGGACTGCAGGCTTGTTTTTGCTTCATATGTCATTCATATGTTCAATATTAATTGTACAGTGCTGCCAGAATATAAATGCAATCAACTAGCTTTTGAAAAAATCCCCATGTAATTTGAAAGCAAATGATAGGATGTTTTTATCCAATATTTCCTTAATTTGTGAAACCTTGGTGTTCTGCTGCTGAAGAAATTAAATAACTGCTCTGATACCAATAAAGGAAGATACAATAAAGAATTAAGATGACAAATCCAGGGCAAAGGCTTTCACAAAAATTGCCTGCAAAATGCTATTTATAACAGATCTTGACTCAGTGTAATGCTGGCAAATTAGCAATATACAGTAATTCAGTCTCCATTATATAGAGCTACTTCATAGGAAAGAGTACAAAAACTGACAGTGAATTCTACAATATGGTGCAAATTTGGTGTCATGCAGGGGACATGATCTTTTCTAAAAACAAACCAAAGCTGAACAGCTGGGAATTAACCTTGTCAGAAAAAACAGTGTAAATTGCACCATTTTCTCAGACACTGAGCCCCGGTGCCCCGAAAGTGTGCCCTTAGAGCCCTTCATTGCCCACTGGCAAAAGGCTCACTGCCATGTAACAGCAACTCTTATCAAGCCTGACCAACTCTCTAAACCTAACACATTGCTGTCAGGGTATTTATCTATAAAGAATGTCGTGTAGGGTATCAAGTGAAAATGAATGGCATGCCAGTTATCATGGGTGTTGCATGATGTATGCCCATGTGTTAATTGAAAAGTTGTCTGTGTCTACTAAAAACATGTTTAAAAGCATGTAACAAAGCAAGGTGGATTACAAGCCTTCCCCAGTCAAAGGAATGTTGACTTACCTGTTCACCTAGGTCCCTGTTGAGAATCTAATATCATGAAACCAAAGATAAAATGTGCTATTTATTATGTATTTTGATGTGCTGAATTCAAATATGACAATTAAAACAACTGATTGGCTACTGTTTCTAAGATATTTAAGTTTTTACATTTTATGTCTATGTATATTGTGTAGATAGTAGAGTTTTAATCATAAATTGTAAACCTAGGTCTTTTCATGTGTTTATGGTTGCTTTACATGATAATATTTCACCTGTCCTGTTTATGTAACACTTTAAAAATCAGCAAAAGGGTTATATAAATAAAATTTATTATGAAACAAAAGGCAAAAAACTATTCTGTACATAGTTTAGTCCTATTCAGTGTCTACTCGGCGCTTCTTGGCTTGTCTCTTGTATCCATTAAATGGAGCATCTCTTGTCACTGTCCAGCAATAGTCTGCAAGCATTGATGGGCTCCATTTGCCCTGATAGCGTTTCTCCATTGTTGCAATGTCCTGGTGAAATCGCTCGCCGTGCTCGTCGCTCACTGCTCCGCAGTTGGGTGGAAAAAAATCTAGATGAGAGTGCAAAAAAGGTATCTTTAGTGACATGTTGCAACCAAGGCTTTTGTATGCCTTGAGGAGGTTTTCCACCAACAACCTGTAGTTGTCTGCCTTGTTGTTTCCGAGAAAATTTATTGCCACTAACTGGAAGGCTTTCCATGCCGTCTTTTCCTTGCCACGCAGTGCATGGTCAAATGCATCATCTCGAAGAAGTTCACGAATCTGAGGACCAACAAAGACACCTTCCTTTATCTTAGCTTCACTTAACCTTGGAAATTTTCCAAGGAGGTACTTGAAAGCTGCTTGTGTTTTGTCAATGGCCTTGACAAAGTTCTTCATCAGACCCAGCTTGATGTGTAAGGGTGGTAACAAAATCTTCCTTGATTCAACAAGTGGTGGATGCTGAACACTTTTCCTCCCAGGCTCCAATGACTGTCGGAGTGGCCAATCTTTCTTGATGTAGTGGGAATCTCTTGCACGACTATCCCATTCGCAGAGAAAACAGCAGTACTTTGTGTATCCAGGCTGCAGACCAAGCAAGAGAGCAACAACCTTCAAATCGCCACAAAGCTGCCACTGATGTTGGTCATAGTTTATGCACCTCAAAAGTTGTTTCATGTTGTCATAGGTTTCCTTCATATGGACTGCATGACCAACTGGAATTGATGGCAAAACATTGCCATTATGCAGTAAAACAGCTTTAAGACTCGTCTTCGATGAATCAATGAACAATCTCCACTCATCTGGATCGTGAACGATGTTGAGGGCTGCCATCACACCATCGATGTTGTTGCAGGCTACAAGATCACCTTCCATGAAGAAGAATGGGACAAGATCCTTTTGACGGTCACGGAACATGGAAACCCTAACATCACCTGCCAGGAGATTCCACTGCTGTAGTCTGGAGCCCAACAGCTCTGCCTTACTCTTGGGTAGTTCCAAATCCCTGACAAGGTCATTCAGTTCACCTTGTGTTATGAGGTGTGGTTCAGAGGAGGAGGATGGGAGAAAATGTGGGTCCTGTGACATTGATGGTTCAGGACCAGAAGTTTCATCCTCTTCCTCGTCTGACTCAAGTGAGAATGATTCTGGTGCATCAGGAACTGGCAGTCCTTCTCCGTGGGGTACTGGGCGTATAGCTGATGGAATGTTTGGATAATGCACAGTCCACTTTTTCTTCTTTGACACACCTTTCCCAACTGGAGGCACCATGCAGAAGTAACAATTTCTGGTATGATCTGTTGACTCTCTCCAAATCATTGGCACTGCAAAAGGCATAGATTTCCTTTTCCTGTTCAACCACTGGCAAAGATTTGTTGCACAAGTGTTGCAGCATATGTGTGGGGCCCACCTCTTGTCCTGATCTCCAATTTTGCAGCCAAAATAAAGGTGAAAGGCTTTCTTAACCATACTGGTTATACTGCGCTTTTGTGATGCAAAAGTCACTTCACCACAAACATAGCAGAAGTTATCTGCACTGTTCACACAAGTACGAGGCATCTCTGCTCACTTTGGCTAAACAGAAATGTGTCCCTTTGCAAAATCAAACACTGACAAATAAGAGAGCACGACACTGTATGATTTCTAGAGCTGATATAGGGCAATTTGTTCAGCAGAGTGATGTAAGCTTCGTTATGATTGCATCATCCATGACTTCTAGGAATAACATGATGCAATTCATATCATGTATGACGCAATACCAGCTTCAGATTGCATCATTCATTGTTTTGCCTAAAAAGCAAGTACTGTCCAAACCCAGTCATAGATTTATTCATAGATCCAGTCAAAGATGTATTTTAGTCATTTCTGGTTTAAATTGAGATCCCTTCCCTTTATAACTCACTTATCCTCCGCCATTCCCAAGTCAAGGGTCGTATATACTGACCCAATAGCATATCTTGAAAACTAGAGCCAATCAACAATTTTAAGCATCATTTTTGTTCTCAGTGACCCAGAATTAGTAAAGTTTGACTACATTTATTTCAGAAGCATTTTGGCTGTAGAGCAGTGTTATCTAATACAAAGTGGAATGGCTTCAACTACAGAGACAGAGAGACCCACATCAGAACATCCTATGACTTTTTCCTTTGTGGTTGTGGGCCTGAATGTCCATGTTGCAGTGCAGATTACAGGCCTTGCTCATAATCGAGGCGGAGTATGTGCTAGGTAGAGGTGGAAGTTGAGAGGCCAATTCCTATCTAAGAGCTAGACTGTGTCGAATCCCTGCATGGGACTGTGGAGTGGGGTGGGTGGTGGTTAATAAGGTGTAAAGAGTGACTTGCCACAACTACAGTGCTTGCACTCACTCAGTAAAAGTCACTCTTGTCCAGAGAACCTGCATGAAGTCTAGTCACCACCGAAGAGGCCTATATGGGACTTCAGTGATGCAAAAGGCTTGGGATGGGGAGCAGAAAGGAGTGTATTGTACCCAGAGAGTGCAAGGACTGGTTCCTGCGGAGTGCTGTTGTCATACTGGAAGGGGCAGGGAGGAGGCAGGGGCAAAGGCAGAGTGGGCTGGCTGCAAAGCGGAGTGCTCACTGCACCCTATTAAGCTGTGCACCTGGGAATTCAGAGAGAAAGAGTGCCGCCCCGAGCTCCCCGCTGAGCCAATGCCTAATAAGCACCAAAGAGCCTTAAATGAAACAAGCTTCATTTCTCCCCCACTCATTTTAAAGGTTATATTGACCTTTAAAAACTAGGTACAGCAATTTTGGTTTTGCAAAAGATTATTTTATGTAGGGGAAAGAAATCAAGAAAAAATGTATATTGTGATCTTTATGAAGTGTAAAGATTAATGAAGTTATTCTTAGAATAGCGGTTTTCTTCCACGTGTGTTAAATGTCATTTAAAGTTCATTTGTATGGAATATGCAGCATTTCACTTCTAGGTTCAAATCTACCACAGGCTGGTAGCGACTGCCTTTAAGGGACTGCTGTTAGCCTCCATCCAGTTCCCACTACAAAATAGTCCATATCACATAGAACTACCACCGCAACTAGCATTAATTTGCATCCTTAGCAAAAGGACAGAATGGAAATTATACTACCCTGTCTTTCCTGCGGATGCCCCCTTCCAAGTCAGTGCTGAGGGCAGAATGCAGAGGGGAATCTTGGACTGTCACCACTCATACAGTTCCTATTCTGTCATCCACCTTTATCTGAAAGCGGGTACAAATACATGACTAGTAAAGGTGCACGTTCAAAGCCAATTTATAAAATAGTAAAGGGCACACTACATCCGAGCCAAAGCAAACACTGCATCTACAGAGCAGCTCTCCAATGTCCAGGAGAGATGGATTTAGCACTCAGGAAGATCTCCTTTGTCAAATCTGAACAGGAGTACTTGTGGCACCTTAGAGACTAACAAATTTATTTGAGCATAAGCTTTCGTGGGCTACAGCCCATTCCTTCGGATGCATAGAATGAACATATATTGAGGAGATATATATACACATACAGAGAGCATGAAAAGGTGGGAGTTGTCTTACCAACTCTGAGAGGCCAATTAAGTAAGAGAAAAAACTTTTGAAGTGATAATCAAGATAGCTCAGTTCAGAGAGGTTGATAAGAAGTGTGAGAATATAGACTAACACGGCTGCTACTCTGAAACCTGTCATTATGCAAGGCACTGCATTTAGCCGTATGGAGTGGAAATCCATCAACTTCATGAAAAAACTCGTACAGATACAGATAGACATCATCTTCCTTTCCAAATGCAAACAGATGGACATCATACCAAAAGGACTAAAGGTAAAAAATCCATTACAATCTACATATCACACAGACTATGCTGAGAGACTGTGTCACACACACTCAAAGAAACTGCGAAACCACCTGATCAGCATCCTATACAGCAAACAGGGAAAGATTAAGAATGAGCTCTCAAAACTGGATACTCTCATAAAAAAACAACCTTCCACACAAACTTCCTCATGGATAGACTTTACAAAAACTAGACAAGCCATTTACAACACAAACTTTGCCTCTCTACAAAGGAAAAAGGACACTAAACTATCTAAACTGCTGCATGCCAGAAGGAGCCACAACAGTAGTTCCCTTAACCCACCCAACATTGTTAATCTTTCCAGCTATACTCTTGGCCCAGCAGAAGAGTCTGTCCTATCTCGGGGCCTCTCCTTTTGTCCCTCCAGACCCACGAACATGATACAGTTCTGCGGTGACCTAGAATCCTACTTTCGACGTCTCCGACTCAAAGAATATTTAGAACATACCTCTGAACAGCATACTAACCCACAGAATCCTCCCTACCAGCACTACAAAAAAAAAGGATTCTGCGTGGACTCCTCCGGATGGTCGAAACAACAGACTGGACTTCTACATAGATTGCTTCCGTCAACATGCAAAGGCTGAAATTGTGGAAAAGCAACATCTCTTGCACCATAACCTCAGCCATGCTGAACACAACGCCATCTACAGCCTCAGGAACAACTCTGACATCATAATCAAAAAGGCTGACAAAGGAGATGCTGTCATCATCATGAATAAATTGGAATATGACCAAGAGGCCACTAGACAGCTCTCCAACACCACATTCTACAGGCCATTATCCTCTGATCCCACTGAGGATTACCTAAAGAAACTACACCATCTGCTAAAAAAACCTCCCTGACAAAGCACAGGAACAAATCTGTACAGACACATGCCTAGAACCCAGACCAGGGGTATTCTATTTGCTACCCAAGATCCATAAACCTGGAAATCCTGGATGCCCCATCATCTCAAGCATTGGCACCCTAAAATCAGGATTGTCTGGCTATGTGGCCCTACACTACCAGCACTCCCAGCTATCTTCGAGACACCACTGACTTCCTGAGGAAACTACAATCCATCGGTGGTCTTCCAGAAAACACTATCCTGGCCACTATGGATGTAGAAGCCCTCTACACCAATATTCCACTCAAAGATGGACTATAAGCTATCAGGAACAGTATCCCCGATAATGTCACAGCTAACCTGGTGGCTGAACTTTGTGACTTTGTCCTCATCCACAACTATTTCACATTTGGGGCCAATATATACCTTCAAGTCAGTGGCACTGCTATGGGTACCCGCATGGCCCCACAGTATGCCAACATTTTTATGACTGACTTAGAACAACGCTTCCTTAGCTCTCGTCCCCTAACACCCCTATTCTACTTGCGCTACATTGATGACATCTTCATCATCTGGACCCATGGAAAAGAAGCCCTTGAGGAATTCCACCATGATTTCAATAATTTCCATCCCACCATCGTCCTCAGCCTAGATCAATCCACACAAGCGGTCCATTTCCTGGACACTACTGTGCTAATAAGCGATGGTCACATAAATACCACCCTATACCGGAAACCTACTGACCGCTATACTTACCTACATGCCTCCAGCTTCCATCCAGGACACACCACACGATCCATTGTCTACAGCCAAGCTCTAAGATACAACCGCATTTGCTCCAATCCCTCAGACAGAGACAAGCACCTACAAGATCTCTATCAAGCATTCTTAAAACTACAATACCCACCTGCTGAAGTGAAAAAACAGATTGACAGAGACAGACGAGTACCCAAAAGTCACCTCCTACAAGACAGGCCCAACAAAGAAAATAACAGAACACCACTAGCTGTCACCTTCAGCCCCCAACTAAAACCTCTCCAGCGCATCATCAAAGATCTACAACCTATCCTGAAAGATGATCCCTCACTCTCACAGATCTTGGGAGACAGACCTGTCCTCGCTTACAGACAACCCCCCAATCTGAAGCAAATATTCACCAGCAACCACACACCACTGAACAAAAACACTGACCCAGGAACCTATCCTTGCAACAAAGCCCGATGCCAACTCTGTCCACATATCTATTCAAGTGACATCATCATAGGACCTAATCACATCAGCCATGCCATCAGGGGCTCGTTCACCTGCACATCTACCAATGTGATATATGCCATCATGTGCCAGCAATGCCCCTCTGCCATGTACATTGGCCAAACTGGACAGTCTCTACGCAAAAGAATAAATGGACACAAATCTGACATCAGGAATCATAACATTCAAAAACCAGTAGGAGAACACTTTAACCTGTCTGGTCACTCAATAACAGACCTGAGGGTGGCAATTTTGCAATAGAAAAGCTTCAAAAACAGACTCCAACGAGAAACTGCTGAACTTCAATTAATATGCAAACTAGATACAATCAACTTAGGCTTGAATAGAGACTGGGAATGGCTGAGCCATTACAAACATTGAATCTATCTCCCCATGTAAGTATTTTCACACTTCTTATCAAACTCTCTGTACTGAGCTATCTTGATTATCACATCAAAAGTTTTTTCTCTTACTTAATTGGCCTCTGAGAGTTGGTAACACAACTCCCACCTTTTCATGCTCTCTGTATGTGTATATTTATCTCCTCAATATATGTTCATTCTATGCATCCGAAGAAGTGGGCTGTAGCCCACGAAAGCTTATGCTCAAATAAATTTGTTAGTCTCTAAGGTGCCACAAGTACTCCTGTTCTTTTTGCGGATACAGACTAACACGTCTGCTACTCTGAAATTTGTCAAATCTCTGATTTATCCATTCCAATAAGCTTCTTTAGTACACAAAGATACACAGTCTCTTGCAGGGAGCGAATGCCCTTTTCTAAAAAGAGTAGTTGAGTTCAGAAAATGTAAGTTGGAAAGTTTTTAAAAATCTTATTGAGTTTGAGGCAGCTGGCGTATCATACTTCTCAAT
The DNA here is from genome assembly GCF_028017835.1 of Emys orbicularis. NCBI lineage: Eukaryota > Metazoa > Chordata > Testudines > Emydidae > Emys > Emys orbicularis. Next base: position 74,555,304 of record NC_088683.1, on the reverse strand, counting down.
CATCTTATGGATCTGCCCCATGGCCAGACACCAAACTTTCACTCTGAAGGACCACCAAGACCTGTTGCTGATGAAGCAATTGATATTATTTTCAATGTTTTGCATTCATGCCCAGATACTGAGTGATGGAGGGCACAATATTAGACCAATCCATGCCCCTGCCTCCATCAACTGAAGACAGACTCTCAGCCAAGGAAAAGAACCAACAATTCCCAGTCTCAGCCAGCAACAAACCCATCAACTGGCTAACATCCAAATTAAGCAGATGTGCCTTGTGCCACATCCTGAAGGTAGGTAAACTCTGCCTTTCTCAGACCTTAAGGAGGAATTAATTCCAAAGATGGAGGCTCTGCACTCAGAATGTCCTTCTACAAAGAAAGAGAAAAAGTAGAGCAGCACTTGTCTATCTAAAACTGGGGGGATAGTCTGACTTTATTTGATGACATAAAAGCATACAGAGTGAATGGTAGTTTCCACATGAGCACCTGCCCTTTTCCCTACTTTAACACAAAAGATCTAGTTACTCCCTCTGTAGGCACATGCATTTTAGAGGTTATAAAGTGATTTGATCAGTCAGCTGTGAGCTGATCAAATAACTTCATTGTTTTCTTCGTTTCAGAGCCAGAGTCTAAGACAGTAGCAAGTTCTCTAATTTCCTGTTTATCTGGTTAGAGAGAGGTCTGAAAAAGACACTTGAAATGCATGGATCATCACCTAGTATCACAAAACACTCTTTTAATTCACCATATTGCAATGAAAAACTATATAAGGAGCCTTATTCATAACCCTTTTGTGTGTTCTTATTAGCTACTAAATTATACTAGTGATTTGGACCAACTTAATAAAGATACCCTACCAGAACTACCCATAGAGAACCAAACTTGGAAACATCTATTTCTGAGGTGTATTCTGAAATAACACGGACATTTTTCTTTTTAACATACTTGTACAGACCCATCCACTATCCTAACCTTTAAAAACTCAGAAATCCTTTACATAGCAGAAATGTATGGGAAATATTTTTTTCCACAAACCCCCCTCCCCCCAAAATACAGTAGATTAAGGGCCAAATCAGAAGAGCTGTCAAAGGCAGGTGCAAATGGACAAAAACAGAGGGCAGCATTATCACCACTCCCTTTGGGGATTCCAAAGAGAGGGGGGACACGTTTAACCTCTGCAGGAGTTTTGTGAGCAGGGTCCACTGGGGGAAGCACTGAATCAATACACTTCTTAGTCACACTTCATTCCTGAGTCATCCACTTTTTGATTTTTTGATCACTGCTGTCCCTATAGCCTTCCCTACCCCCAACAAAACTGCAGTCACTTTCTACTGCCACTAATTTGTTCCCTGGTTAGTTATCAGCCACAGAACACCTCTACTGGGGTTTACATTGGAATAAGTCCTGGGTGAGTCTGGCCTGCATCTGATTTCTATTAAATGTTTCATCCAGGTGTATTTTGGAGTGAATGTGGAAACATGTTGAATTCTGTACCTAAGATGTCCGAGTTACTTAATCAAGTTTTTCCTTACAGATTCAATTATGTTTCCTCAACAAAATAATACCTCTAAATTCTTAAGGATGGTTATCAAAAACTAAGAATCATAGGCTAGGAATAGGTCAAATTCAGCTGTACCATAAATGGGAGCAATTCCTGTTGAACCAACGGAAAGTCATACTCAGCTATAGCAGGGATGAAGTTGGCCCATAGTATGCTCTTTATATTGCACAAACATGGCCCAAATTAATCAGAGTAATTCCACTGATGTGCTATTTAGAAATGAAGATGCTGCTTAAATGGCCAAAAACAATCTAGATAATTAAGGCAAACCTGATTATTCCAACCTCAGTCCAAAGTTCCATCGTGAGAGTTAATAGATGCTAGGAAGGTGGCTTAGCAAGCTAGCCTTATTTCTCTATTTACATCACCATTTAAATGTTTAATCCTTTTCTAATGTAACTGGTTTTTATACCTAACATCTTTATCTGACTCAACTTTCCCATTAATGTGAATTGTTTTGGATCAAATCTATTATCCTTTCAGGAAAGTTTGTGTGCTGCTATCTCTTAATTCCAGATGAAAAGAAGTCCTCCATCTGCATCCAATTATAGTAAAAACAGAGCTACAGTACCAAGTTATCAATTAGCTGTCAAGTTACAGCAGCTTCCCAAATCAACCTCTAAATCTCCAGTGATTTCTTCCTAACCACATCCGAATTTTTGCTCATTGTTGCAAAGTGCTGAATTCAATCAACCCAACACTACTCCTGGCTCCCACGCTTTAACTCAAAGATATGCACCTGCCAGCAATCGATGAAAGGACACATTGATTTTAAGGTTCTTACCACAGGCACAGGAGAATCTCATGTGCAAATTTATTTATGTCACCTGAGTCACGGAATGTCAGTATCTATTACTTGTCAAGGGTAGAGATGTAGCAGCAAAAATATTGGTATATTTTCCAGAAATTCCACAACTGACAGCTATTACTAATAAGATGCACCAAACACACGTCATAAACCCAGCTCACAGCTACTTACAGAGAGAAAACTAGGAGGCGTGTTCATTGTAAGTCACACACATGCAATGCCATAAAAGTTATCCTAGTTACTTTAAAGTTTGTGGGGGTTTGTGGGTGTAACTGAGAGCAGAGTTTGGCCCCAATTATTCCCATCCTGCTTTCCCTGGCCCTGTGATTCAGAAATTTTATCCCAACATCTTTCCAAAAAGCTAGTGTATATTTATAGTTAAGCTTTACATACAAAACAAGTAACTTTATTATATAATCCTTTTTCACACACACAGCTAATGTCTCAGAGGATATGGCTTAATGATTGATTAATTATTTTCACAGCACATTTAAGCTGATGTATGTATTGTACACAATTGTATGCATAGCTGAACATACACATTTAGTATTAGTGGATAGTCTCCACCCATTGGTTAATGATGGCTGTCAACACTGATACCAACTGAACACACTTGTGTGTCTTGCTTAAATTTGTTTGCTAAAACCCATTCAATAGAATTAGTGACCTGAGAGGAGCTCACTTTCCCCTCATTTCTCCAAACCTGAGGCTTCATACCAAACATGAAGACATCATGGTAGAAAACGATATATGTTTCATAAATTGTTAGACCGATGACCTTTAGGTGACCTATAACAGAAATGTCAAATTTCAGTTTTGTACTTTTCCTGTAATCACAAGGTCCACAAGAAATGAATGAAACAATTTTCCAGATTCTAGTTCTAAAAGGCACATACATTTCCTGCTTTTTGTGACCTACTGAAATCAGACAAGAAAGAGTAGACTTTTTTTGTGATCTCTTCTAGAGCGTTGAAAGGTAAAACTTGGGATTTCTCTCCTTCCCTTCCTTTCAGCACCTCATAATGAATGTGAACTGGATTTCTATACTGTAGTGCGATGAGAACATGGATGTTAACTGTATTTGTTACCCCAGCCTGGGTCATTCCCTGCCACTCCCAAACCTGGAGGGTCCCCAGAAGTAATCAGGGCTCTTTGAAAGGCCAGGATCATCCACATGAAGTTCTGTAGTCTGGCCCCCACATTCCTTGGCACTCCAACAGAGCCATGCTTCCGGTGATTTCCTGGGACCTTAGGGTTGGGATGGACTGAACTGATGACATCCCAGAGAAGATAACATTGCCTCAGGGTGTTACTGTCTTTTCTTGAGAATCTCCATGCAGCCCACTGGAGGGGCGTATGTCCCTCCAACCTCCCCTCAGCCCTGCCTCCCTCTCCTGTCCTCGCCCTGCTTGGACTCCAGATCCATGGATACCTTCCTCAGGGTTTTGAGGAAGTCTTGTAAGGTGCCACAGAATCCCTCCTTTAGAAGGAGGGTTGCATACACAGTGTTCATCTATGTATGGATCTAGGAAGGACAACCTGGACCCTGATACATGCATCATTATTATATTAGTCATATTTATAAATGCTATACCATAGGCCAGATGGACTTCAACGGGAACCTCGCCTTGCATGCACATCCGAGAGTACAATTTGGCCCCAAATATGTAAAAGTTTTACTTGTCAATATATTACTACACTAATGTACTATCCATACACACTCACCAACAGTGTCAGTAGACAGACAATGCTCTATATCAGTTAATTTGCTTGACTTAACTCTACAGGGATTTTAGTGTTGCCAAGTAATGGAATTTAGGTGTAACAATGGAAGATACCGCACCATGCCTATAGCATATTCAGCCCTGTAACCCGTGTCTTTTTTAATTTCCCATAATGCACTTAACTGTAACAATATCTGAACAGCCCTGTGGGGGACAGGACAGAGAGGAAACAGAATGACTTCTTTTCCCAGACTTTGAATAAAAATATTAAATTTAACTTAGCCTTTATTTTAACGAAAAAACAGGATGACAAGCATATTAGCATAAAAGCAGGAAATTTTAAAAAGCCTTTGAAAGCCTAAATTAAAATATTTGAAAAAAGTATACATTTTAATTCATAGTATTTTCTCACTTGTAGCACTAAAATTATTTAGCTACTTTTAACACTACCATGCCAATTCCTCTATGGCTTTGTTGACAGCAAGGATGTGTTTAAGAACGTAGTCCAATGCCCACTGAAGCCCAAAATGTGGTTCTACTTCAAGAAGTGTCTTTTTTGGAATTCCACACTTTTTTCTTTTGGTCCATCTCAATGATTTCCAGATCAAATTTACTTAGTTTCCATATATAAAAAGATGTTTTTTCCTAACTGCCAGCCCTGCAACCTCAACCTAGGTCCTAGTTCTGAATGTCAAGCTAGGTTCTTTTTCGCTTACATAGGAGTATCAGTAAAAAAATGTTTCAACAAACCAAATTCTGTCCTCAGCTATACCTCTTCAACTCCATAGCCTTCAAGTTTTGCACTGAAATACACATGTGCACCTGCACATGTGTATTTGGCCCTGCAATTGGAACTTAGTTAACAATTTTGTTGATTATATCTAAGACCAAACAGAGCCCAAATCACTCTTCCATTGCTGTGGTATGTCTACTATAGGGTGACCAGACAGCAAATGTGAAAAATCGGGACAGGGGATGGGGGGTAATAGGTGCCTATAGAAGGAAAAGCCCCAAATATCGGGACTGTCCTTATAAAATAGGGACATCTGGTCACCCTAGTCTACTAACAGAAGTAAAATGCAGTAAAAACTCATTTTGTCATTAAAATAAACAGATGCAATTTGGAATAAAAATGTAGAGAGCAGATCTTATGGGTAAGAAGGTGCGCTTTTTATATAGTCACATTTCAGTTCATAGCTACGCTTTCTTTCATCTATCTCCCACAGCTAGATGTACCTTTCTGATGTTCTCTAAGGCGCTCCTGACAAATTAGACAAAAAAGACCAACAGACTTGCAAAAACAAGGATTTTTTTTTTAAAAAGTAACGACATTTAAAAATTCCCTTTTAGCTGTTTTTTGAGAGACTATTGAGTACTAAAAGTCTCTTTCATAACAATAGAACAGAATGAGTGTAAGAAAATAGTCATATGCAAGTTTTAAGATTATACAATACAAAAATACTATTTTGTTTTTATACTGTACACATCCCCATAATATTTGAGAGCCTCGTAGGCTGCTATAATTAATCCATGAACCCATATATCTTAGATTAAAAGTAAATATTCTCCAAACAATCACTTTCTGCAGCTAATGAACTGTTTACCTTAACTCTGCTTGGCTCAATGATCTCTAACAACCTCTATTGCGAACAGTTGCACAAACTTTTATTAATAATAGCACCATTAAAAAGAGAAAGGATAACCTTGTGGTTAGCACCAGATCAGGAAATAAGAGACCTGGGTTTTATAATCCATAACAATATTATCTAAATACTTATCTAACTCACAGGGGGCTTGATGATAAATCCATTTAGGTTTGTAAAATTCTCTGAGCTTCTAAGATGGAAAGTGCTATGCAAATGAAGTGTTATGTAATATAATATATAAATACTCAGATATTTACATACATTCATACACATACCTGTATATATACATACACACACACACACACGCATGCACAAACACACAGAGAGAGATATAATAGTGACACCCTAGCACTGCCTATTGTTTAGGTTGCACAGCACTTCCCATCATAATACTCTGTTTTAAGTTGATTGTAACTTTGCCAATCTTTAACTATTTGAGCTTCAATTTTTCATGTCAAGTGTCTGCCTGAGGCTAATTTCAGCAAAAAGGCTCAGCTATTTCTCAGAAAGCAGTTAAGGAAAAAAAGTCGTTTTGCCTATGTTAACAAATTCTTACAACTGTTTAAGTGAGAAGCTCTACAGTGTCCACGTGTTGGAGCAGGGATTTGGAATTTGGCAGGCAGGTCACCCTGGTGTCAGAAATGTCTCTTTTATGATCCTGGTGAGAAATCAGCCTAAATTTGGTAAGTGATGAGCCTCTGAAAGTCTCAGTTCACACGTGCTTGGGGGAATTGGGCAGCTAAATTCTCCAAAGATTCCACCTGTACTGAGCATGCTCCAGCCCAGTCTGCCATGGCTGAACAGAAGCTTTTTGTGTGTAACTGCTGTTCCCAGTTGCTGGGCACCAAGCACCGGAATGGAGAGCAGGGACACTGTCTCTCCCATGCTCTCAGTGTCCCCGTTGGCTTCTAGTCAGTGAGAAGGAGAATGCAGAGTGAGAAGAGCCAGGTCTTTAGGAGATTTTGAAGGGAGAGACTGGCGCAAGAAGCAGGTAGGTATTGGGGCATGGACATTCTTAATTCTGGCATTTCCTAACTTTTGAGTGCTTGACTTTGCAACTTTAACATTCTTTTAATGTAGTTAGTGTGTGTAACATTAGCTATAGATACACACAGACAGACACACACAATCTGGATTGCAGACAGGGGTAAAATAACTTGCCCAAGATCACACAGCATGTCACTGAGTATGTCAGGAACATAACTCTGGCTTCCAGTATCATGCTCTGACAATTGCAAAAATAGGTACATACACACACACACACACACAAACAAATTTCCTCAATTCAAAATTGATGTGTACAGATATTTACAGGGATAAAGTGACATAGTTCCTTTAACTTTAATACAGTGATGACAATTCACACCAGCTGAGGATCTTCCCCCTCATATAAATATATTTTTAAAATTATGTTTAGAAATGTTCAAATCTATTGGCAAAGCTGGATAAGAAGGTATTGAATTTATTATGGACACCACTCTGCCTTCACACAGTTCTATCTCCTTTCTAACTGGGGGAAGACAGTTCAAGAAAATAACATCTGAAGTTGTTGAGTGCCTAAAACTACAAAGTGAGACTATGAAGCTTGGTAATTGAAAGGTGTAAGAGTGAGCAGCAGTTGAAATATTGCTAACCAATAAGGTACCAGAGTCAGCAAGGCCTGAGTCACGGCATGGTAGGCAATTAGTGTTTAATGTTAATAGGGTTTTTTCCCATTGTCTTGTTTGTTTTTTTATATTGCACATCACATTTTACACAATTAGTTCGGTCATGCTTTTTCTTCCCACACCCCCTCAAGCACCCACCATACAAAGCCTCCTGAAAAAAACATACCATTTGCTAGTAATATTTTCTAACAAAAAAGATCTTTGTTCACTAGTTTCTGCACAGTCAACTAAATCTTTACAGAAACTGAATGAAGCTACTTTCTTCCTCAAGTCTGTTTGATAAAGCTATAAAGCTACCATAGTAAATGTGAAGCCTTAAAAAATGCCAAACAATACAGTTATCTCCCACTACAACACATACACAGCAGCAGAAACACGCATCGTTTATGCATGACTCATACAGCAGTGAAGGGCTAGAGTTCAAGTGAAAGGCCTCAAGTGCCAGCCCTTTCTCAAATGAGTAGAGGAAGTCAACAGTGTCACAGCCTTGACAAAGCTGCTCGACACTCACCATGCTGCTGCTGGGCATGGGTCCCACATGACGGACCCATGTGGTCATAAGCTTCCCTTGCTCTGAGTATGCTCCAGCATTGTCTCTTTCCTTAACCTATCAGAGAATCACAGAACCAGAAGGGACTTCGAGAGATCATCTAGTCCAGTCCCCTGCACTCGTGGCAGGACTAATTATCTCTTAGACCATTCCTGACAAGTGTTTGTCTAACCTGCTCTTAAAAATTTCCAATGATGGAGATTCCACAACCTCCCTAGTCAATTTATTCCACTGCTTAACCACCTTGACAGTTAGGAAGTTTTTCCTAATGTCCAACCTAAACCTCCCTTGCTGCAATTTAAGCCCATTGCTTCTTGTCCTATCTTCAGAGGTTATCTGGGATGCTATCTGGCATGCTTCCTGGGCACAGGGTCTCTGCTACCCCTTCACAGAAATGGGACTTGACAGTCCAGCTGCACCTGGACCAGTGCTGACCCCCCCACTCATGGTTGCTTCAGCACAGCCTTTCCCAGAATTGCACCTCGTGGGCACTCGAGGTTACAGTTTACTTCTCCAAGGACACATAATAGTTCAAGTACATAAAACAGAGACTTTCCAGAAGTTTCCAAAACCAATCACTCTTGAGACAGCCCAAGAAATATATGGATTCAGACAAAACAATAAAATACCTTTATGCATCCCCACCTCAGTTTCCTCACTACTCTGGAATCTTTTGGGGGATTTGGGTCAGTGTCTTCTAAGCAGTCCATGATCCTTCCCTCTTTCCCTGCCCTCTTGCACATGGCTTCTCCTCTGAAACCTGGTGTCTATCTGGTCTTGTCTCATCTCTATCTGAAATGGCCATTAAGAGATCCTTTCTGTTATAGCCTCCAGTCCCCTTTGTCAGGTGACCCCTTATCAGCCTGGGCAGATGATCAAAGTCCTTCACCACGTCAGCCATTGCTTAGTTATCAGCCGCGTTCAGCAGATTGTTTCTTCTGGATGGTAATCAGCTCTTTGTCCAAAGGGGCTTCCTTGTGAATCAAGGCTTAATAACCTTCCATTGTTAGTCCTATGTCACCATGCTTTGGAATTTCACAGTCCAGCATGGAGGTAAAAGGACCACAGAGAAAGCAATCAAGCCCCAAAGTGGAGTTTGCAGCCTGAAACAGTTTTAAAAAAAGGAGAGTCCCTAACATCAAACTGAAATTAATAAATTGTACATAGACAGATTCCTCAAGTAATCGTACATGAAATTACTAATGAGATGAACATGATTTGCCTGGGGAACAGTCAACATGGTTTTTGTAAAGGGAAATCATGCCTCACCAATCTACTAGAATTCTTTGAGGGAGTCAACAAGCATGTGGACAGGGGGGATCCAGTGGATATAGTGTACTTAGATTTTCAGAAAGCCTTTGACAAGGTCCCTCACCAAGGCTCTAAAGCAAAGTAAGCTGTCATGGAACAAGAGGAAAGGTCCCCTCAAGAATCAACAACAGTTAAAAGATAGGAAACAAACGATAGGAATAAATGGTCAGTTTTCAGAATGGAGAGAGGTAAATAGTGGTATCCCCCAGGGGTCAGTACTGGGACCAGTACTGTTCAACATATTAATAAATGATCTGGGGAAAAGGGTAAACAATGAGGTGGCAAAATTTGCAGATGATACAAAACTACTCAGGATAGTTAAGTCCAAAGCAGACTGCGAAGAGCTACAAAAGCTCAAAACTGGGTGACTGGGCAACAAAATGGCAGATGAAATTCAATGTTGATCAATGCAAAGTAATGCACATTGGAAAACATAATACCAACTATATATATAAAATGATGGGGTCTAAATTAGCTGTTACTCAAGAAAGAGAGCTTGGAGTCATTGTGGATAGTTCTCTGAAAACATCCATTCAATGTCCAACGGCAGTCAAAAAAGCGAACAGAATGTTGGGAATCATTAAGAAAGGGATAGATAATAAGACACAAAATATAATATCGCCCCTATATAAATCCATGGTATGCCCACATCTTGAACACTGTGCAGATGTGGTTGCCCCATCTCAAAAAAGATATATTGGAATTAGAAGAGGTTCAGAAAAGGTTCAGAAAAGGGGTATGGAATAGCTTCCATCTGAGGAGCGATTAATGAGACTGGGGCCTGGTCTACACTAGGAGTTTATGTCGAATTTAGCACCGTTACATCGAATTAACTCTGCACCCGTCCACACCACGAAGCTATTTAGTTCGACATAGAGGTCTCTTAAATTCGACTTCTGTACTCCTCCCCAACGAGGGGAGTAGCGCTAAATTCGACATGGCCATGTCGAATTAGGCTAGGTGTGGATGGAAATCGACGCTAATAGCTCCGGGAGCTATCCCACAGTGCACCACTCTGTTGACGCTCTGGACAGCAGTCCGAGCTCGGATGCTCTGACCAGCCACACAGGAAAAGCCCCGGGAAAATTTGAATTCCTTTTCCTGTCTGGGCAGTTTGAATCTCATTTCCTGTTTGGACATCGTGGCGAGCTCAGCAGCACTGGCAAAGATGCAGAGCTCTCCAGCAGAGATGGCCATGCAATCTCAGAATAGAAAGAGGGCCCCAGCATGGACTGATCGGGAAGTCTTGGATCTGATCGCTGTGTGGGGCGATGAATCCGTGCTTTCCGAGCTGCGATTGAAAAGACGGAATGCAAAGATCTACGAGAAGATCTCTAAAGCCATGGCAGAGAGAGGATACAGCCGGGATGCAACGCAGTGCCGCGTGAAAATCAAGGAGCTGAGACAAGGCTACCAGAAGACCAAAGAGGCAAACGGACGCTCCGGATCCCAGCCCCAGACATCCCGTTTCTACGAGGCACTGCATTCCATCCTAGGTGCGGCCGCCACCACTACCCCACCACTGACCGTGGACTCTGAGGATGGGATATTGTCGACGGCCGGTTCCTCGGACATGTTAGCGGACGGGGAAGATGAGGAAGGAGATGAGGAGGACGAGGCAGTCGACAGCGCTTACAATGCTGATTTCCCCGACAGCCAGGATCTCTTCATCACCCTTACAGAGATCCCCTACCAACCATCCCCAGGCGTTAACCCGGACACAGAATCAGGGGAAGGATCAGTCAGTAAGTGTTTTAAACATGTAAACATTTATTTTTAACAGAACAGGAATATTAACAATATTAACAATGGGTTTTTCATGATTAGTTTGCCCTAGACGCTTCACGTTTCAGTCCTTGGCAGTGCAACTACTGAAAAAAAATCTAACAATGTCCGGTTTAGCATGATTGTTCTGCCCTAGGCGCTCTACTGTTTAGTCCCTGCCAGTGCAGCTACAGTAAAATCCGGTCTATATGTCCGGGGATAGAGCAGAAATCCTCCTGGGACATCTCCACGAAGCTCTCCTGGAGGTAATTGGAAAGCCTTTGCATCAGGTTCCTGGGGAGAGCGGCCTTATTGGGTCCTCCGTGGTACGAAACGTTTCCGCGCCAGGAGACAAGCAAGTACTCCGGGATCATTGCCTTGCAGAGCATGGCGGCATACGGCCCTGGTCTTTGCATGCTTTCCCGAAGCATCCTTTCTTTCTCCGTCTCTGAAATCCTCATCAGAGTGATGTCGCTCATGGTGACCTGCTTTGAATTAGGTAGGGGAATGTTAGTATTGGGACTGCTTGCCTGTTCCTTTACAGAACTGTAACCGGCGGTTTACAGCCACGCGGTGGAGGCGGGAGAGGGGCAGCATACAGGGATCTTTCCCTGGGACAGCCGCGAGGGGGTGGGACAGGGGTAGAGTTCATGCTTGCCGGATTGCTGGCAGCAGGAACTGGCCAACGCTAGGAGCATTGCTTTGAACGTGAAAGGAGGCCAGTGCTATTATTAAAGTTTTAAGCAGCCACAAGTCTACGGCTTACCATGTCGGCCTGCTACACAAATTCCGCTGTCCTGCCCCGCTTCTCTGATCTGCACTGCAAGACCCCAGGCACTGAATGCGAAGGCCGAAAATTCGACCTTGTCCTGAGTGCGCATGTGATAGGTGCTGTGCATGGTCTTGTTCACAGAGAAAGACTATGTTCTTTGTTCACAACTAAATTTATCTTTCTGAGGAATTCACTCCCTTTTTCCCATCCCACAGCTGCGACTGTCTCCCGACCTAGCCTGGCATCACACTCCCAGAGGCTAGCGCAGATTAGGCGTAGGAAGAAGAGGACACGGGAGGACATGTTCTCTGAACTTATGGGCTGCTCCCGAGCCCAGGCAGCCCAGCAGACCCAGTGGAGGGAGAACTTGTCCCAAATGCACCGATCACACATGGAACGGGAGGAGAGGTGGCGGCAGGAAGACCAGCAGGCGACTCAAACGCTGCTTGGACTAATGAGGGAGCAAACGGACACGCTCCGGCACCTTGTGGATGTTCTGCAGGACCGGAGGCAGGAGGACAGAGCCCCACTGCAGTCTATCTCTAACCGCCCTCCCCCGCCACAAAGTCCCATACCCCCCTCACCCAAAGTCCCAAGAAGGAGGGGCGGCAGAGTCCGTGAAAACTCTCACTCCACCCCTGCAGACTGCTCAAGTACCAGAAGGCTCTCATTCCCCAAAATTTGATAAGTCCTTTCCTTCCCGCCTCACCCAAGCCCCCGTCCCAGTTTCATCCCCCAGTTTCATGTGTAGTTGCTAATAAAAAATACGTTTCTGTTAATTACTGTTTCCATCATGTTCTTTTAGAGGAGAGTCTGTCTGAAGGGGGGGAAGGGGGTTGGTAATTGGACAGGACAGTCGCCTTTACCAGGGTACAGAGGCGGGGGCAGGTTCAGCAGCAGGGCACACACACATTGCAGTCACTAGTTACCCTGGTCAGTCTGGGAGGTGGTTTTCATGTTCTGTGTGTGGGGGGGCTATGTGACTTTGTGGCGGGCGGTTAGAGATCTTATGCAGCGGTCCTTATCCTGGATCACAGAGCCACGCAGCAGGGGATCTGTAACCGTCCTCCCCCTGCCACAAAGTCACATAGCCCCCACACACAGAGTCCCGAACAGAAGGGGTGGCAGGCTCCGTTGAAACAACCAGTCCACCACTGTGGAGCCTGTCATTCCTGGAGTTTAGAAGCGTCCTTTGCATCACTACACTACACCCGCTCCCCACCACAGTCTGCGTCCCAGGTTCAACACTTTCCCGCGAAAACAGTAATAAAGAAAACGGTGTTCATTAACAAATTTCAAGTGATTTTATTTTTAAACGTGTGTTGGAAGGGGGGGAACGGGGTATGTAACTGGAGAGGATAGTGAACATTTACTGGGTAAAGAAACGGGGGCAGGTTCAGCTTCTCTGTAAACAAACTTAATAGTCACAGGTTACCCTGCTCACTGAGGAACCTAGCTTTCAAAGCCTCCCGGATGCACAGCGCGTCCCGCTGGGCTCTTCTAATCGCACGGCTGTCTGGCTGGGCGTAATCAGCAGCCAGGCTATTTGCCTCAACCTCCCACCCCGCCATAAAGGTCTCCCCCTTGCTCTCACACAGATTGTGGAGCACACAGCAAGCTGCAATAACAATGGGGATATTGGTTTCGCTGAGATCACAGCGAGTCAGTAAGCTTCTCCATCTCCCCTTGAGACGTCCAAAAGCACACTCCACCACCATTCTGCACTTGCTCAGCCGGTAGTTGAAGAGTTCTTTTTCAGTGTCCAGGGCGCCAGTATAGGGCTTCATGAGCCAGGGCATTAGCGGGTAGGCTGGGTCCCCGAGGATGACTATAGGCATCTCCACATCCCCAAGAGTTATTTTGTGGTCCGGGAAGTAAATACCTTCCTGCAGCCGTCTAAACAGACCAGAGTTCCTGAAAACACGAGCGTAATGAACCTTGCCCGGCCATCCGACGTTGATGTTTGTAAAACGTCCCCTATGGTCCACCAGTGCTTGCAGCACCATTGAAAAGTAGCCCTTTCGGTTAATGTACTGGCTGGCCTGGTGGTCTGGTCCCAGGATAGGGATGTGAGTTCCATCTATAGCCCCACCGCAGTTTGGGAATCCCATTGCGGCGAAGCCATCTATGATGACCTGCACATTTCCCAGGGTCACTACCTTTGAGAGCAGTAGCTCAACGATTGCGTTGGCTACTTGCATGACAACAACCCCCACGGTAGATTTGCCCACGCCAAAGTGGTTCGCGACTGACCGGTAGCTGTCCGGCGTTGCAAGCTTCCAGAGGGCTATGGCCACTCGCTTCTGGACACTCAGGGCTGCTCGCATCCGGGTGTCATTGCGCTTCAGGGCAGGGGACAGCAACTCACAAAGTTCCATGAAAGTCCCCTTCCGCATGTGAAAGTTTCGCAGCCACTGTGATTCATCCCAGACCTGCAGCACTATGCGGTCCCCCCAGTCCGTGCTTGTTTCCCGTGCCCAGAATCGCCGTTTCACAACATCAACATGACCCATTGCCACCATGATGTCCTCGGCGCGGGGTCCCGTGCTTTGTGACAGGTCTGTGCCACTCTCAGACTTCAGGTCCTCACCGCACTGCCGTAGCCTCCTCGCCCGATTTCTCAGCATCTGCCTCTGGGAAAGGTGGATGATAAGCTGCGAGGTGTTGACAACGGCCATAACTGCAGTGATGGTCGCAGCGGGCTCCATGCTCGCAGTGCTGTGGCGTCCGCGCTGTCACTGACCAGAAAAGTGCGCGAACTGATTTCTCGCCGGCGCTTTCAGGGAGGGAGGGCGGTAGTGACGGTTGGATGACGACAGTTACCCAAAAGCACCCTCGACACATTTTTTTTCCCCAGAAGGCATTGGGGGCTCGACCCAGAATTCCAATGGGCAGCGGGGACTGCGGGAACTGTGGGATAGCTGCCCACAGTGCACCGCTTCCAATGTCAACGCTTGCCCCGTTAGTGTGGACTCACAAAGTCGAATTACTGTCCTTAGTGTGGACACACACGTTCGACTTTGTAATATCGATTCCACATATTCGTTTTAAGTAAAATCGAACTACTCTAGTAGTGTAGACGTACCCTGGGACTTTTCAGCTTGGAAAAGAGACAATTAAGGGGGGATAGGATGGAGATCTATAAAATCATGACAGATGTGGAGAAAGTAAATAAGGAAGTGTTATTTACTCCTTCTCATAACACAAGAACTAGGGGTCACCAAATGAAATTAATAGGCAGCAGGTTTCAAACAAACAAAAGGAAGTATTTCTTCACACAATGAATAGTCAACCTATGGAACTCCGTGCCAGAGGATGTTGTGAAGGCCAAGACTATAACAGGGTTCAAAAAAGAACTAGATAAATTAATGGAGGATAGGTCCCTCAATGGCTATTAGCCAGGATGGGCAGGGATCATGTCCCTAGCCTCTGTTTGCCAGAAGGGAATGGACGACAGGGAATGGATCACTTGATGATTACCTGTCCTGTCCATTCCCTCTGAAGCACCTGCCATTGGCTACTATCAGAAGACTAGGCTAGATGGACCTTTGGTCTGACCCAGTATGGCCGTTCTTATGTAACGTGAGTAAATGCTGCAGGAGTTAGCCCAACATTTTTGCACTGTGTGAAAGCAAACATCTCCCCTGAATTGATGTATTTATTGTTTGGACCCCAACTCTGCAATTTAATTCACTGCGTGGACAGTTTTGCCTAGTAGTAGTTCCAGTTAAGTCAACAGTAGTCTGAATAGGCACTGGGGCCCCCCATCCATAGAAATCAGACTACAAGATGGGGCAACATTTTCTTACTTTACAAATACCACCTGTGTGGTACTTTCAAAATACAGAAACGTGTAAAAGATAAACATATTGAAACAAATCATTGTTGTTTCTATCCTACTCATACCTGAAGGTCTCTGGTGTGTCTTCACATAACAGCATTTAGATAAATGACAAAAATCAATATGTTATAGTTCAAGGAAAAGAAGCTGTTGAGCATAAAATAGCTGAAATGCTGACTGGGATGCGCAAGCGTAGAGAAATCACACATCTTAAAAAACTATTGTTTTCCATCGTCTAAATTTACCATGGCTGTCAAGTTATCTTAACATTATTCTTTGGAAGCAGCAAATGTGAAAGCTAATTTAACGTCAGACAATCTTTCATTAAGTATCTTTTTATACTAGGCAATAATTCAAAGCAAAATGTGAAAATCCATACTTCTGTTAACATGGATAGCTATGGTCTTGACATCTCAGGAGTTAGGTTTGTAATTAACAGGAAAAGAGAAAAATGCTACTCTGGGTTAGGGGGGAAATAATTAATGTTTTCAAGGCTAAATATACCACAAATAGAGGAATTTTATATTGCATGTCTCTTTATCATTTTAAAATAAAGTCAAATTGTCTGTAAAAGTCATAGACAAATCAATCCCGGGAAATGCTGTGAATAATTAAAGCAATTATGTAGCTTTGGTAATAAATGATACATTTATATCTCAAGATAGGAATGGTTCATTTTATGTCTAGGGCAACTAATGATGTCTGAACTTTGACTACTTCAGAATAATGAAATTTTAATTCAAACTCCTATTACAATTGACTGGCTTCAACCTCTTTGAAAAATAGGCTTAAATCGCCTGTGGTACCTTTAAGTTAACAAATCTTTAGTATGTCAGAAGGAGAATGTAATATTTCAAGAAAAATTGGTTAGAGCCAGCTCAGTTCCTGGGTTCTTTTCCCCAGAAAAGCTTTGAAGGACAGTGAACAGAAAAGGAGAATTATGGATACATATACATGTAAGGCAGCAGAAGTAACTCTGACCGTGAGTGTCACTTTTTATAAAGGATTCAAATCTACCATCCTCAGCCTAGCAAAACATAATGGGTAGGCTTCTGCTCCTACTGAAGTCAGTGGCAAAACTCTTTTTGATTCCAATTCCTTCTTTTCACCTTACTTTTAAGTGACCCATCCTCCTGTCTCTACTCAGGGTTAATTCTCAATTACATTAACAGGAATGTTGCCTGAGTAAGGACTGCAGGATCAGTAGGATTTATAGTTAACCATTCTGGTGTAAAACAGGTTGTAGGAGATTATAAAAGGCTACTTAAAGAAAATTAACAGGATTTGGTAAACCTGCTACATTCATTTAAGTATATAGATTTTCTATTTTTGTTGAAATACAGCTATTACTGCAGCCTCGTACCTCACAAAACACTTGAGGCATGTACTAATGGCCCATGAAAATATGGCCTATTGAGACTAATTGTTTAATAATCCTGTGGTGGATGTTCTTGATGAATCAGAATGCTCACTGAAAGTTACTCTTTCAGGAATATTGTTCATGGCAGAGCGATTAAACACTGAAACATAGCCAAGGCACTGGATACTCATAAAAGCTGCTTGTTGCCAGGATGCCATTAACATTATTCTTATTATATGACAGTGAAAAGATTAGTCAAACCATAACCTCATTTTGTTTTAATAATCCATTTTCTTGCCATGGGAGGATAAAAAGTTAAGAGCTGCTACTTCCTTGGACTGTCCATTGACAGATGGGTTTAGACAAGTAATTGTGAAGGCAATTTCTAAAAAGAAATACAGTAGAACCTCAAAAACTATGGACTAACTGGTCAACCGGACACCATGTGAAACTGGAAGTAACCAATCAGCCAGCAGCAGAGACCAAAAAAAAAAATCAAATACTGTCCTGTATTGCATCTTAAAGGTAGACACAGCTGGGCTACCTGTCCCCACCAACGCTACCACCCATGGGGCGGCCACTTACAGCAAGACACTGTGGGCTGCCAGCCCAAGGTAGCCGAGGCCAGCAGAGCAGGAGCAGCACTGGGGTCTGCACCACTTTCACCCCTCCACCTCCCTGCCAGGAGGCAGACGCATTGTTTTTACCAGCCCTTCCCTGGCTGGGAGGGGGACGCTGTTTTTTACTGCCCCTCCCCTGGGAGGAGGACACACACACACACATACACACACAGCCAGAGCCAGGAGGAAAACAAGCTTACAAACTCATGCCAGCGCTGAGTAGGGAGTGCAGCTGCTGCTGAAACCTGGCCTGGGGTCTCAGCTGCTGGATCTGGAGCCCAAACTGTGTTTTGTTCAGAGTTACTAACATTTCAGAGTTACGGACAACCTCTATTCCCAAGGTTCTACTGTAACTGCCTTTGCACACTGACCACTCCCTAGGAGTACTGTAACTGGACACAAAGGGTCAAATTCTTGGATCTGTGCAACCTATTGACTTCACTCATCACTGGCTTCATTGGGATTGTACAAGTGTCAGTAGGGTGACCAGATGTCCCCAAAAAATCGGGACTGAACGAATATTTAACCCTTTGTCCCGCGTCCCGATCAGTGTATGATCAGGATGGCATTTGTCCCGATATTCAGGTAAGGAGGCGAGGGGGAGGGAGGTGCTGAAAAATTGCAGCCAAGCTCCCCCCTCCTTGCCTCCTTCTCCCTTCCTCCACCCAGCACACCGCATCCCCACTCCTCCCCCCCTCCCACTGCTTCCCGCCACCTAACAGCTGTTTGGTGGTGCTTAGGAGGGAGGGGAGAGGAGCAGGGACACGGCGCGCTCAGGGAGGAGGCGGAGAAGAGGCAGGGCAGGGGTGGGGAATTGGGGGAAGGGTGTGGAATGGGGGCGGGGAGAGGGCGGTGCAAGGGCAGGAAGAGGTGGGGGGTGGGTGAGCACCCACCCGGCAGAGGGGAAGTCAGTGCCATAGGGGTGAGTGGCAGGCAGGGGGGTGAAGAGGCAAGTGGCGGGCGGGCGAGCGAGCAGGCGGGGAGGCAAGCAGTGGGTGGGCGACTGAGCTAGCCAGCGGCAGGCCGGGAGATGAGGATTGGCGCGGTGGGGGGGCCGAGTGGGGAGGGGACGGGACCTGGGGCAGAGTGGGGGCAGAGCCTGGGAGGAACGGGTGTGGACTGTGGGCGGGGCTGATGGCACCCCAATGTGTCCCAATATTTTAGTGTGGTGATCTGATCACCCTAAGTGTCAGTGAGGGCAAGACTATGGCTAGAAAATTAAAGAGTATTTCCATATTGGCAAGATCATACATTTTTCTCTGCCACAATCCATTAAAATCTCCCTCTTGTTGTGTATTCCTTAATAGTGTAACAATCTGATAATAAATCAGACATCTCTGCAGACAGCATTTAGCTTTGTTGCACTGACATACAGCCCAGGGAATTAGAGCCTATAAAAAAAAAAAAAAAGCACAAGTACATTACACCTATTCATTTCAAACTCTGAGTTACATCATCCACTACTTAAAATAACTTTTGTTTTTCTTCCATAACAAAATACAGAGGAACACACTCCTTTCACAACTGTAATATCATTTTATATTGATATGACTTATAATGATATTCCCTGACCCTTGCATAAAGCCTGAATAAACATTTAATACTAAGCACTGCAATTATGTTTGTGTGTATACATTGTACCTTTGCTTCCCTTGTACAAACTAATAAATCTCAGGCCATCACATATTTCACTTTACTCCAGCCATGTGTATTAAACTAAAATTTCTATTGATAAGTGTGTCCACACTACCAATAGTGCAGTTCTCTGTAATCTCAGGGGGATATTTCTATTATTTATTATTTTCATTACAGTAACAGCCAGAGATGCAATCAGATCAAGGCCTCATTTTGCTAATAAGGGTCTATCTGTGCTACAAAGAATTTACAATCTAAACTGAGACAAGACACAATCAGTAGGTAACATAATGAAACAAGTGGATGAGAAGTGATGAAGTTAACAATGGGAAAGATGCACAGTGCCATTTAGAGAGGACCCATGACCATTCACTGAAAAGCAATATAATAATATTGTGCATAGAATATAAATGTATGTAATGCTTCTAGTGTGGGGGAGGAGGAGGTTTTGAGGATATCAAGTTTCTTTCTATATTATATTATTATCATTATGTATTTGTATTACATTTGGGCCTTGTTATACTGGATGCTGTACTAGACATAATAAAAACATTCTCTGCCCCAAAGAGCATCCAAACTAAATGGGTACAAGGAGCATGAGGTGGGGATGAGAAGGATATTCATTTAAAGAGCTCCTTTTTGCTCTAATTTATAGATGTGAAAACGGAGGCTCTGAGCAGTTAAGTGACTGGTCAAAGATCACACAGGAAGATAGTGGTAGGGCTGTGATTAGAACCAAGGAGTCTTGGCAGGCTCATAGTCCTTATTTCCTAAGCAGTAGGCCACATTCCTTCCACTGCAGAACCTCACAATCTACAGGCCCAAACGTGTTGTATCCAGAGACAGTTAAAATGCGAATGTATCACAGTCCTTTTCAAATAATAGTGACCTGCCAATGTAAGGAACAGCCCTTGGGCCACTCAAAGAAAAGGTCATTAGGGACACCTCAGTGAAAGGGATGCTGTCTGGTGCAAACTCTCCTATTTATTGTGGCTACTATCTTGCTCCATAGTTTCAAGAGAGCCACTGGAATCTCTGTGGCTGTTCTCAAGTACAGGGCTAGTTCAGTTAACACACGTCCTTTCCCTGCTCTAACACAGCCCTAGGAAATACAAATTTAGTTCTTTGATTGTGTAAAGAAAGACATATAGAGGCAAGCACACACACTGGGGCGTAACTTCATACCATGCTTGTGCAAGTCAGGCCTGTCAGGCTTATGCAGGAGAGATGAATCCAACTGTGACATGCACAAAAATTTAAGGAAAAGGGGGTTGTAAAATAAGTTATGCAAGATTGAAACAGATTTTATTTGTGACTGAGCACAGAGCTGTGCCTGGACCTCAAAGCCTGCAAGCCCAAATCAAACAGACATTTAACATTGGCCTGTACTGTGGACAGTCTAACAGAGGACAATACCTGGTTCAACCCCAAGATCTTAATCAGAAACCTCCTTTCTTTTGTGGGGGGTTTTCTGTGCCTCTTAATACTGATTAAGTAATTTTGCTATTATCTAAACATATATTTGGCTATTACAGTTTGGGAACAAGAGATGGATTTTTGAGCTGCAGGAGTCTAACAGTGCAAGATGCTGTGCTTAGTTAATGACTTGACAACATGTTTTTGCTACAGGCAGACTATTTATGTTTGCCAGCTGCATCAATACAGGCTTTGTTACGGTGGCTATCATTGATTACATGGTAAACCTATTCCTATATAAAGTTGCAGTTATTTTTACACATAGATCCTAGCATCGGGGTCAGATTGTGCCTCCTACATTAGCGACACTCTCAAATTAAGCTGAGTGAGAGCACTCTTCCTGTTCTGTCCCTCTCCTAGCTATGGAATGAGACCCAGAATGCCCCAAGGCCATCCCAGTGAGAAGCTGCATGCTCCACAGCCCTATCCTCAAAGATCTGGGAAAAGTGGACACCGAGAGCATGTGTTTGAGATGGACTGAGGATCTGCTGACATTTTTGTGTGTCATCTGTGTGCTGTGTGCCCTCTGCACTCCCACTGCATTTGAGGGCACTGGTTCTTCACTGAGGACAGCACATCTAAGCAAGTGCAGTTACTGGGACGATGGGACTGATTCTTCCCCCACTGAAATCAATTGCAGCTTTCAGCAAAACTTGAAGGTGATGATGCATATACCCCCCACAGACTTACTTCTGGGTCCCAGCTGATACAGCATTCTACATGCTGATCTCTGGCCCCTACTGTGCACACACACATGTATGAATGGACCAGCCAATACACAAGACAACATAGGGTCCATTTTCGAGCCTGGTTACAGCCCATTTGCACCGCTCAGGTAGTGTAAAGGGGCTGTTATTCTGCCGCACATCACTAGTACAGAATCCTTGGCTTAGAGGAACTCCTTGCTTGCATATCTGTGTCACTGCCAGGCCTGAAGGCCTCTGTCCTTACTGCTCTCCCCACCCCCACCCCGCTTTGGGGGCAGTATATCAGGAATGGGCAGAGTGTGTTGTGGACCTCCACAATACGACGCTAATTTTCCACTCTTGAGGACCCCATGCCAGAAGCATGATTTAGAGCTGCCCAGCAGAATCAGAGAGCAGTAACTGACTCCCTCGTGCCCCATACGGCGCTAAGAGGAAGGAATTCTGGTGCTGGAGAGAATTTGCTAACTATAGCAGTCCCCACTCCAAAACATCCAGTTTAGCCACTGCTGATTTTGACTGACGTGCCTTCTGGCTATGAAGGCGCAGCACTTCTAACTCCCTTTTTTAATGGGAAGCTTGTTCCAAACATGGATGAGGAAACGAATAAAAATTGCCACAGCTGCTCCAATTAAAAGAAAGCACCTAAAGTAAACAAAGCTTTTGAATGCAATCTTAAGCAGCCCATTCTCTCACAGCCATAGGTGCTGGAACTAGGGATCTGGGGGGTGCTGCAGCACCCCCTGGCTTGAAGTGGTTTCCATCATATACAGGGTTTACAGTTTGGTTCAATGGCTCTCAGCACCCCCACTATAGAAATTGTTCCAGCACCCCTGCTCACAGCCTTAGGGTATGACTACACTGCCCTGTACTAGTTCAGACTGGGGGGCGGGGGTGATTTCCAGCATGCACCAAAGTACTACGCTATAATTCCCTCATGTGGATGCTGTGGGAGCAAACTTAAAGGTTCCTAGTTTGCACTAATGTAGCCCTGTTTGGTCACTAATGTAGTCTTCTTCACACAGGACCACATTAGTGCAAAGTAGGGGCCTTTAAGTTCACACCCACAGCGTCTATACAGGGGGTAATAGTGCAATACTTTGGTGTGCACTGATATTCACACTCCTGTAATCCAAACTGTGGGGCAGTATAGACATGTCCTTAGACAGCAGTCATAATCAACCCAGGCACTGCTAACCCAGAGCACACTGAAATATAATGCGAATCTGCTTTCATTTCCAATGTCAAATATCATTAAATGTCTTAAAAAGCTGTGAAAATACCACAACTAAATGCTGTTGCTTGAATGCCATCAACAAGATGCTATTTTTGAAACCATGTGTGACATGATGTAAATTTTCCATGGAATGTTTAATTTTAACATTGTTTTCATAAGGACTATACAGACTGAATTTTCTCAGCGTCTGGGAGAGAAATGCAGCACTTCAGCTAATCACCTCAGGGGAAAAAGGTTTCTGCTTAATTCAGGTGGGACATTTGGGCTCCAGGGGTTGTATAATGAGTTTCAGACTCCAGGAGATGGGGTGCCATATAGGCCTTAATTGCCCAAGTTGAACTATGTTATAGACTAGCTGAGAATGGCCATTTACATGATGGCTTTGTAGCAACCAACAACAGTGGGAAGCGGATGATCAAGAGTATGTCTACAGATATCATCTGAACACTACACAGAGCAAGCAGTTGGGATCTCTTGTATAAAAAATAGAGGATAGATTTATAGACCATAGAGGCAGGCCCATATAAAAAAAAACCCTCATTCAAACAGATCCAAACTTTCAGACAGTTCAGTTCTGGACCTGAACTTGGTGGTAAATCCAATCTTTTGTAGGCAGTGGCTGTGAAGTGGGCACATTGGGGAATTTTGCACACACTGGTGCACTGAGCCCAACATGGAGTTAGGATCTGGGGGCAGGCCAGGGGACAGCCGAGGCAAAGCCATTGCATCAGTGATTCCATTAACTTCCAAGGAGTGTGCTGAGTTCACTATCACTGTTCCAGCTAAGAGGGTGGAATGCTGGCTGTGGATGACTGAAAATGTCCGGGGTCATGCCCCAGGTTTGGCAAGTGAATTACTACTCTCTAACCTCCTCATCTCTGGAGAAATCTTGTTCACTCTGTCTTTCTGTACTACTGGTGATTTGCATGCTCAGAGGATAGTGCCACTACTGAATCCTCAACAGTGCCATATGTTGGGGGCTTTGTTGTTGATGGAGTTTTCTTGGTGTTTAAGAAGTCTCCCATCTGAATACTGACCAGGCCTGAACCAGACTTGCAGAAAATGACTTTGATCAAATTCAGAGTCTGAGTGGTTAAAAGACTGCAAATGAAAACAGAGCTATAAAAACTATGAGTCAGAGAGACAGCACACACTAAGCATATTCCACTTGATGGAAGTAGGTACTGAATCCATTTTAGACAGCATCTCAATGAAAATACATGATCTAGGTCCTCAAATGGTTCTTACTACCAAAGAACTTCTCACAGCTAGACCATGCCTCTAGTAAAGCCCTAGCCGGGGGTGGTGTGTGAGCTGCACTACCCAGGAGACATTGTGCTCCAAAGGGGGCCTCTGAATCTTCCCCCACACTATACCATTGTTCAGTGATCCATGAACTACTTGTTCTCAGAGGGTGGACACGTGATCTTCTTAGCAGCAACATTTTACTGTCACCCCAACTCCCACCTGGACAACCACAAGCAGGATAAGTGGACCCAAGGCAATTTCTATTCCTCTCCAAACTGCTCCGAGAAAGGGAGTAAGCAGATAAGTAGCATCATTTACTCCCACTTGCAGGGAACCAAGTATGAAGGGTTTTCTTACTGTTTCCTCCTCCATTGCAAAAGGCATGTAGTCCAAATCACAATCTAGCTCTTCAGAGAACAAGTGAAACTGATAAAAGAACATTGTGATAGAGCAATTTGGCCACAAATCCAAGGTTACAACCAGGGCTCTTGGGCTAGAAAAGTCCTATTTTTTGTATTTAATCCTTTGTATTACAGTTCTTTAATACTAATTTAAATAGAATATTGCAAGGGAAAACTAAATTAGACTGAATGTTGCTGAAAAGCCTCTGAAGAACAATAGAAGTGAGGAGGATCGTAACATGGCTTTAAGACTCCACAATAGTACTTTGAAACAAATATATTTCAATGTTTGATCAATATCTTCCTGCTTGCTTTGTTTCAACTCTGAATCCAGTGCCATAATGCAGAATATTATTCTAGGAAACAACATCTGGGAAGGAGCCGGTGGTCATGGTACATGTAGGTACCAATGACATAGGGAAGGATAGGAGAGAGGTCCTGGAGGCCAAATTTAGGCTGCTAAGTAAGAGATTGAAGTCCAAGACCCCCATAGTAGCATTCTCTGAAATGCTTCCAGTTCCACGCCTTCCAGGGCCAGTTAGGCAGAACTGCAGAGTCTCAATGTGTGGGTGAGACGATGGTGTAGGGAGGAGGGGTTTAGATTTATTAGGAACTGGGGAAACTTTTGGGAAAGGAAGGATGGCCTCCACCTAAACCAAAATGGAACCAGATTGTTGGCACCTAACATTAAAAAGGTTGTTGAGCAGTTTTTAAACTAAGGGCTGGGGGAAGGCTGACAGGTGCGGAGAAGCACGTGGTTTGGACATCCCTTAGAGAAGGATCTATTAATGAAGATTCGCTATGTCCTAGTAAGAAGTAGAGGATGAAAGATGATAAACAGTCAAATGAAAAAAGTTCCATTCATTTACATCATGCAATGGCAGACAGCTAAAAAGTGACAAGTTTTTAAAGTGCTTTTATACCAATGCTAGAAGTCTAAATAATAAGATGGATGAACTAGAGTGCCTCGTATTAAATGAGATATTGATATAATAGGCATCAAAGAAACTTGGCAGAATGAGGATGATCAATGGGACACAGTAATACCAGGGTACAAAATATATCGGAAGGACAGAACAGGTGGTGCTGATGGGGGAGTGACACTATATGTGAAAGAGAGCATAGAATCAAATGAAGTAAAAATCTTAAATGAACCAAACTGTACCATAGAGTCTTTATGGATAGTAATTCCATGCTCTACTAATAAGAATATAGCAGTAGGGATATATTACCGGCCATCTGACTAGGATGGTGATAGTGACTGTGAAATGCTCAGGGAGATTAGAGAGGCTATTAAAATAAAAAAAAAATCAATAATAAAGGGGGATTTCAACTATCCCCATATTGATTGGGTACATATCACCTAAGGATGGGATGCAGAGATAAAGTTTCCTGATACCTTAAATAACTGCTTCTTGGAGCAGCTAGCCCTGGAACCCACAAGGAGAAAGGCAATTCTTGATTTAGTCCTAACTGGCGCACAGGATCTGGTCCAAGAGGTGAATATAGCTGGACCCCTTGGTAATAGTGACCATAATATAATTAAATTTAACATCCCTGTGGCAGGAAAAACACCCTAGCAACCCAACACTGTAGCATTTAATTTCAGAAAGGGGGACTACACAAAAATGAGGAAGTTAGTGAAACAGATATTAAAAGGTACAGCGCAAAAAATAAAATCCCTGCAAGCTGCACGGAAAATTTTTAAAGACACCATAATAGAGACTCAACTTAAATGTCAACCCCGAATTAAAAAACATAGAAAGAGAAACAAAAAAGTGCCACCGTGGCTAAACAATAAAGTAAAAGAAGTAGTGAGAGGCAAAAAAAAAAAAAAAAAAAGAAGGGCATCCTTTAAAAAGTGGAAGTTAAATCCTAGTGAGGAAAATAGAAAGGAGCATAAACTCTGCAAGTGAAGTGTAAAAATATAATTAGGAAGGCCAAAAAGGAATTTGAAGAACAGCTAGCCAAAGACTCAAAAAGTAATAGCAAAAAAAAATTAATTACATCAGAAGCAGAAAGTCTGCTAAACAACCAGTGGGGCCACTGAATGATCGAGGTACTAAAGGAGCACTCAAGAAAAGGGCAACAAAAATTATTAGGGGTATGGAACGGCTTCTGTATGATGAAAGATTAATAAGATTGGGACTTTTCAGAGTGGAAAAGAAACGACTAAGAGGGGATATGATTGAGGTCTATAAAATCATGACTGGTGTGGAGAAAGTGAATAGGGAAGTGTTATTTACTCCTTCTGATAACACAAGAACTAGGAATCACCAAATGAAATTAATAGGCAGCAGGTTTAAAACAAACAAAAGGAAGTATTTCTTCACACAATGCACAGTCAACCTGTGTAACTGTTTGCCAGAGGATAACAGGCCAAGACTATAACAGGGTTCAAAAAAGAACAAGATAAATTAATGGAGGATAGGTCCCGCAATGGCTATTAGCCAGGATGGGCAAGGATCATGTTCCTAGCCTGTTTTCCAGAAGCTGGGAATGAGCAACAGGAAATGGATCACTTGATGATTACCTGTTCTGTTCATGCCCTCTGGGGCACCTGGAATTGGCCACTGTCGGAAGACCTTTGGTCTGACCCAGTATGGCCATTCTTATGTTCTTATGTAACATTATTGTGCTCTCTTCATTTGTGAATCACACATTCTACCAATTTTCATCAGGCACCTTTAAATCTTTGACACATGCACCCCTCCACCCCTCAAATGTCTGTTGTAAATTACTTCTCACAATTGCAGTGCATGTGGAACCACAATATCTCATTAGGAGATATTTTTAAATCATAGAATAGCAAGAAAGAAATGTCCAAATGGAAAGAAAATGTTTAAAGTTAGGCATGTGCTTAAGCACCTTTCTGAATCTGGGTCTGAGTCAAAGGATTAACAATTCTACCAGCACAGCACATTGTACATTACTCTACACAAAAATAAATGCTGCATGCGTTTCAGTAAGGAAACACACTGTTCTCCTCAAGTACAATCCTGCCTACTCCTAAAACAAAAGCTATCAAGAGTAATGTTTCATTATAATTTATTGTAAATTTGCCCCATTCATTGTAATAATGAAGCACCCAATTTCCTCTTTGTTAGAGTCGTATGTCTAATTCCTATGTATTACTTTGAAAACACACCCCTAGCTCGTCACAAGTAGCTTTTTGGTTATTAGTTGGTGAGCAGTTAAAACCCTGATCTGAGAAGATATCCAGATTCTGCAATGACAGTTTCAGTCCAAGACCTTTTGGCCCTACACTACACTATTGCCAAGCTGACAACAGCCTTATTGTAACATGGAGCCAACAAGTCCAAACCCTCTACTTCATTCATATTGATGTATTAAAATAATAATGCAAACAGTAAATGCCAAAATAATTTAGATTGTATGCTGCTATTGGCTCTTTATGACATTATTGCTGAAGACAAGTTAGGAATGAATTAGTCCACCGAAATCCAGGCAATCTCTGATGTCCAAACTAGGAGACGGATAAAATGCTACAGACTGTCTACTCATCAGACATCAAGCTGCGGGCATTGGACCGAGGCCAAACAAAAACAGTCATTAATGAGTTATTTTTGTTATTACTTGTTCTGTGGCAGCACTTTCCAATAATACAAACCAATAAGGGGACAATTTTAAATCAAATTGTGTTAATAAAAGAAACATTCCTTGTGGTGTACGTGTGTGTTTGTGTACATATACTCTCCCCCCCTCACACACACACAAAAACCCCACTTTCTGCTTAAGTAAATACTGAATTGAGATCCATATGAGTACATGCCATCCATGAATTTCTGGTCTGCACATGTATCACATGTGTAATAAGTTCAGACATGGCTTCCTTCTGAACAAGTTAATGAAACTCAATCAGTTTATAAAAAATTGGTAAAAAATCTGCATCACTGTATTAAAAAAAAGACATAATCCAGTTTAACAATTTGAATCCCTGAAAACTCCAAAGTTTGGTCTTTAGTTGCTTAAATCCCAAACTGTAAGCATGTAAAATATAAAAGAGAGAGAGAGAGAAAGAAATCATAGCACAGTTGCTCCTGAATAAAACTTGTAGAATTAGCATGTTCAAGAGAATTCAGTGGAGCATGGTGATTTTAAATATGTTTGTACATTATGGCTAAACTCCAAACTGTTCATGTTCACAAGCATGTTTAGCAAAAGGCTGTGTGGTCTTCTAAACATACATATGAATACATGTTTAATGGTGGGTCAGATTCCAAATGAAACTGAAAACAATATTTTCATGGTTTTTTTGGGAGTGGCACCTCATGAAATCAAGAGCATTGTATATCAAGATCACCATCTAAAATGAACATCCTATTGGGTCTGAGTGTGCCGTATAATATATCAACCTGATTTTAAATGTTTTTTTCAATTTTGGGAGGAAAAATAGGAAATTAAGACACAAAAGCATTAAGTTCAGGTAACACTAAGAGTCTAACTCACAGAAGCAAGGAAACGAAACACTGATGGCAAACCTTGAGGGCTTTACTCAGTTTGACTGCAGTGGGGGCTGGCCTGCATAAGGACTAATTAAAAAAAAAACTGCAAAACCACTCAGGATTTCTGGTTTTTAAACATATTTTAGGTGTTTGTGCCTCAGCTTTGCTATCTGAAAAATGGGGTAAGTGATACCTTTCTTTGTAAAGTGCTTTGGGATGTAGAGATGAAAAGTACTATAGAATAATAGAGTATTATTATTAGAGAAAAAAATATCTCTGTGTTTTATCTACACAAAAGTGAAGTGTCTTCCAGAAGGTCACACAGCTGGTTGGTAGCAGAGCCAGGAATAGAACCAATGGCTGACTCATCATCCGGTACCCTATAACTAGACCTCAGTTCCTCTAACCGATTTCAATTATAGTTATCTTAGGATTTAGTTTAACAATAGTAAGTAATGCATTTTCAAACAGGAGAGTCGCTTATGAAACTGACTGCATCCCTTTGCATATTCCATGTTCTGTCAAAAAGATCTCTGGACTCTCAGATTTATTTTATTTTACACGAGTATAAAATGAAGGAAAGAGATATTATTCATTAATCTAAGTGAAAACAAGGCACTACTAATGCTATCAAATTCAATTAGGGCTTTGGCAATCTGCTGAGTAAGAACTGATCAAACTCCCATTGAGGTCAATTTGCCTACTGACTTCAGCTGGACGGGCCTCAAGTGCTCACAGCATAAGTCAGAGCTCAGGTAACCGGAAGAAACTTTAATTTGCACACATAATTTTTTCAAGATGTTAAAAAGAGTTAGGAGGGCAAAATCAGTTCAACTTGCCCACATTGGCCAATTTCAATCATATCTGATGGTATTTAAAGCCTTTCATCACAAAGTGCTTAGCAATCTAGATGCCTACACCACTGACAATTGGATGGATGGCCATAGGCAAGCAACTTTTGAAACACTGCACAACAGTATGGAGTGAGGGAAGAACTGTCTGACCAAGGAGGCACTCGGTTACTATGGTGATGAGAGCCATATAAGTAAGTTAGAAAATTCAGGACTGTCATGCAAAACCATATGTTTATGAAGAGCTTCACAGGACCATTAACATCCATACAAAGTAGACAGAGTGTTGGTTTCTAAGGTCTCACTGAAAGTCTTCCCTCTCTCTGCCCCCAAACTCAATTCCTGTGCCTAGTGCCACCACCACCCCTGGCTGCCAGAAGGAGCAGAGAAAATTCATCTCAGCCCCACAGACCTGGGATGGAACAGGCTCAAGTGCAGATAAATTCTTCTGCATTTTATCTGACAAATTAGCAAGTCTCTACTGAATAGAACTAGTCAAAAAATTTCCAGTGAAACAATATTCCATCAAAAAATTGCCATTTAATTGAAAACAAAACTTTCCACAAAAATGTGTCAATTTCAACAAAATGTTGTTTAAAAAAATTGTAACAAAGTGTAATTGGAATTAAAAAAATTTCAACTTTATCAGAGCACAGCATTTTGATTTTACATTTCAAAATTACTTTTCATTCGAAAGTTTAGCTTAATTTATATTGAAAGTCATAATTTAATATAAAATCAAAAATCAAAATGTGAACTAAACATTTCAGTTTTACCACAACAAAACATTTTGATTGACACAAAACAAAAAAGTTTTCAAATATTTCATTTTACATTAAAATTTCCAGATTTACTGTTTTCATTCCAAACTGGAACAAAAATAAATTTCACAATGCTGGAATTTCCTGCAGAACAGAAATTCTGAGTTTCAACCAGCTGCGCCACTGAACATGTGTGAACTTAGATTTTCAGAGAACATAAGAACATAACATAAGAGATCCATCCCCTGTCACCCATTCCCAGTTTCTAGCAAACAGAGGCTAGGGACACCATCTCTGCCCATCTCGGCTATTAGCCAATGATGGACCTATCCTCCATGAACTTATCTAGTTCTTTTTTTAATCCTGTTGTAGTCTTGGCCTTCACAACATCCTCTGGCAAGGAGTTCCACAGGTTGACTGTGCGTTGTGTGAAGAAATACTTCCTTTTGTTTGTTTTAAACCTGCTGCCTATTAATTTCATTTCGTGACCCCTAGTTCTTGTGTTATGATAAGGAGTAAATAACAACACTTCCTTATTTACTTTCTCCACATCTGTCATGATTTTATAGACCTCTATCATATGCTCCCTTAGTTGTCTCTTTTCCAAGCTGAAAAGTCCCAGTCTTATTTATCTCTCCTCAGATATGTTCCATGCCCCCAATAATTTTGTTGCCCTTTTCTGAACCTTTTCCAATTCCAATATATCTTTTTTGAGGTGGGGTGACCACATCTGCACACAGTATTCAAGATGTGGGCATACCATTGATTTATGAATGTTAATGTTAAACAGTACTGGTCCCCATACAGACCTCTGAGGGATAGCACTATTTTCCTCTCTCCATTCTGAAAACTGACCATTTATTCCTACCCTTTGTTTCCTATCTTTTAACCAGTTACCAGTCCATGGGAGGACCTTCCCTTTTATCCCATGACAGCTTACTTTGATTAAGAGCCTTTGGTGAGGGACCTTGTCAAGGCTTTCTGAAAATCTAAGTACACTATATTCGATAGATCCCTCTTGTCCACATGCTTGTGGACCCCCTCAAAGAATTCTAGCAGATTGGTGAGGCATGATTTCCCTTTACAAAAACCATGTTGACTTTTCCCCCAACGAATTATGTTTGTCTATATGTCTGACAATTTTGTTCTTTACTATAGTTTCAACCAGCTTGCCTGGTACTGAAGTCAGACTTACCGGCCTGTAATTGCTGGGATCACCTCTGGGGCCCTTTTCAAAAATTAGCCTCACATTAGCTATCCTCCAGTCATTTGGTATAGAAGCTGATTTAAATTATAGGTTACTAACTACAGTTAGTAGCTCTGCAATTTCACATTTGAGTTCCTTCAGAACTCTTGGGTGAATACCATCTGGTTTTGGTGACTTATTACTGTTTAATTGTTCAATTTGTTCCCAAACCTCCCAAACTCATATCATGGCCAGATTTGAATGAATGTTCACAGGAACAGTAAAGCCACATTTAGACACTAAGACAACCCCCACTACCAATTTCAAGTACCTGATCTAAAACAAGGAGGTGCTAGAGCTTCTGAATGAGGTAGCTGTAAGATTTTAATATAGACAAAATATTTTCCCTAACCTCATTCTGGCAAATGGCCAAACAATTTTTGCTAGAAATTTCATAAAAAAAAAAAAAAAAAAAAAAAAAAATCAGTCTGAGACACACACCCAGCATGGAAAATTTCAACCCAAACAGCTAAAGTTTGGCAAAGTTTTAAGCAAGTTTTAAGTATATAGCCATATAAATAAAATGAAAACAAGGAAAGAAGTGGGACCGATAAACACTGAGGATGGGGTGGAGATTAAAGATAATCTAGGCATGGCCCAACACCTAAATAAATTATTTGCCTCAGTTTTTAATAAGGTAATGAGGAGCTTATGGGTAGTTGCAGGGTGGCTAATGGAAATGAGGAATTGGAAGTTACCATAGCCAAGGTGGAAGTTAAATTTAAACATTTTAATGGGACCAAATCAAAGGGCCCAGATAATCTCCATCCAAGAGTATTAAAGGAACTGGCACATAAAATTGCGAACCCAATAGCAAGGATTTTTAATGAATCTATCTATGACTGGAGAATTCCTAATATAGTACCTATCTTTAAGAAAGGAAGAAAAAAAATGATCCAGGAAACTACAGGCCCATTAGTTTTTCCTCAGTTGTATGCAATGTCTTGGAACTAATTTTCAAAGAGAAAGTAGTTAAGGACATAGAGGTAAACAGTAATTGGGATAAAATACCACAAAGTTGGGAGGTATTGCCAATACGGAGGATTGAACATTATACCAGAAGATTTGGATGACCTTTAAAACTGAAGTAATAGAAATGGGATTAAATTGAATAGTGCAAAATGCAAGCTCATGCACTAAGGGAGCAACAACAAGATTTTTAGCTATAAGCTGGGGACATATCAGTTGGAAGAGAGAGTAAGAGAAAGTCCTGGCTGTATTGGTCAATCACAGGACAACTATGAGTCACCAATGTGATGCAGCCGTGAAAAAGGCTAATGCAATCCTAGGATGCATCAGGCAAGATATTTCCAGTAAGCTAGGGAAGTGTTATTACCATTATACAAGGCACTGGTAAGATCTCATCTGGAATACTGTGTGCAATTCTTGTCTCCCATGTTTAAGAAAGATGAATTCAGACTGGAACAGGTGCAGAGAAGGGCTACTTGGATGATCATCCAAATGGAGAACCTATCTTATGAGAGGAGACTTAAGGGCTGTGGCTTGTTTAGCCTACCCAAATGAAGTCTGAAGGGAGATTGCTCTCTATAAATACGTCAGAGGGATAAGCACCAGGGAGGGAGATGAGAGGGAGAGGAGTTATTTAAGTTAATGGCCAGTGTTGGCACAAGAACAAATGGATATAAACTGGCCATCAATAAGTTTAGGCTTCAAATTAGAAGAAGGTTTCTAACCATCAGAGGAGTAAAGTTCTGGAACAGCCTTCCAATGGAAGCAGTGGGGGCAAAAAACCTAACTGGTTTCAAGACTGAGCTTGATAAGTTTATAGAGGGGATGATATGATGAGACTGCCTATAATGGCACATAGCCGATCTGTGACTGCTAGTAGCAAATATCTCCAATAGACAGAGATGGCACACTAGATGAGGGAGACTGAATTACTACAATGAATTCTTTCCCAGGTGTCTGCCTGGTGGGTCTTGCTGAGACACTCATGGTCTTATTGATCACCATATTTGGGATTGGGAAGTAATTTTCCCCCAGGTCAGAGTGGCAGAGACCCTGGTGTGTGTGTGTGTGTGTATGCGTGCGTGTGTGCGTGCGTGCTCTCCTCTGCAGCATGGGGCCCGGGTCACTTGCTGGTTTGAACTAAAGTAAATGGTGGATTCTCTGTCATGATTTGAGGACTTTAAGTAACCCAGCCAGAGGTTATGGGTCTATTACAGGAGCAGGTGGGTGAGGTTCTGTGGTGAGCAGGAGGTCAGAATAGCTGATCATGATGGTCCCTTCTGGCCTTAAAGTCTATGATTTGAAAATAGGGTCTTATAATGGAAAAGGTCTTAAATGGGGCAACCTTAATACACATCACCTGCACTACCTAGTTATTTATATTTGCCCCACAGTTCTGTAGCTAATTCATCCACACGTAAAGGAAAGCCCTCCTAGGAAACATGCATGCGTACTTCACTGTATTTTGTTGAAGTTTCATTTTGCCTAGTGCCAGACACTTTTATTATGGCATGTATCACAATCTATGTGCTGTTATCAGGGTGCCATTTGTACCCAGAACTGCCAAAAACCAGGTTTTTGTGATGTATACACATCTTGGCAATTGCAGTCACATTTCCCAACACAATAAAATCACTCCCGGGTAACTTCAGCATTGGAGTGGATTCATCTTCTGGTGAACAGTGCCTTAAAATTGTCTGTGGAATGCCTGTCTCATCAATCGAGCAATGCATTCAAAACGGTTACCTGATGAGCTGTCCAGGGTGAATGACTAAAGATCACCCATCTGTCTCTCATCAGAAAGCTAAAGGCAGCAAAAATCAGCTGTAGCACACTCCTCCAGCTAGTGACCATAGAGACACCCGCGATTTTCCATGAAGCAGTGAAAGAAAAGTCCCAATGAATTAAAAAGAAACAGAGCACATATATATATATATTCATTCACAGACACAGCAGGTTTTTATTTTTCTATATTAATAATAATAAAAAAAAATCCTTAATGTTAATTCCACCATGGAAAAAATCTCTGGAAAGTTTAACCTGAAGTACATTACATGTTCAAAATAACTCCCCATATAATTTTATTGTATTTGTATATTTTAAAAAGGAGTTTAACAAAGGTCATAAAAGGTCCTAAAGTGTATGTGGCTTCAAAGCTGTACCACATGCCGCACAATAAATAAAATCATCACGCTTTGGAGTATGGTAAACTCGACTAGAGAGTGAAACAAATCAAGTATTTCCAGCATTCAATTGATCTAAACTAGGGAGCAAGAAAAGGAAAGTGTTCAAGGTGAGCAGCTTTTCCAAGCACAAGGTGTAACTACGGGTTTTCTCTTCAGAAGAGAAAAGTATAAATGTAACACACACAAGTTCTGATCGACAAAAGGGCAGTATATTTCAGGGTTACAGCCAGACAGATGATCTTTCCTGAAATTCTGAATATATCTGAATGAGCTCACAGGCTTACATCTGAAAGTGCATTAAAAATAACATCTACCTTACAAAATGGGTTTTTAATAGACTAACCTGACCTGTTTTGAAGTGCTGTCAGTTTGCCTCCAGCTCTTTCCAGGACTATAGTTGCCACTCGTATTTGGCTGCCACCTTTAAGTAATATGGTATGGAGAGCACTGTATCTGGCTGCTCTGTGTGACTTAGTAGCACTAAACCCAAATTAACCAGTCTCTTGAGGATTCCCCCTAATACTGGCAGTGGGGGGAGATGCCTCTGGTGGTTTAGAGTGGATACAATGGCTCCTGTCCCACTATCCCACCCCACCGACAGTTCTGGGGGTATGTTATGAAGAATTGGGTGTGGCCAGGGCACAACTACATGCCAAAGGTTCCTGGCCACTAGCATAGCCATTTGCGGACGGTGAGCAGCTGGTATTAGTTACAGCAGCCTCTAGCCCCAGCCAGTGCAGACTGGCCCCAGGTTTGGGGACTGAATAAAGTGGTTGAAAGTTACCTTTCTCCCAATTCACAAATCTTGCAATACGCACACTTTGGCTGGACGAGAGGAACTGCCTCGTAAACCTAGTTTTCTGCTTGAATCTACGGAGTCAAATTACTGAAAAAATCCAAACCTCAGTTACTCCAGAGTAAAAAAAGGTTTTTTCAGACTTTTAGGACCAAGGTAAAATAGATGTCAGTGGGCATAGTTTTCAGAGTAGCAGCCGTGTTAGTCTGTATCCTCAAAAATAACAGGAGTACTTGTGGCACCTTAGAGACTAACAAATTTATTAGAGCATAAGCTTTCGTGGGCTACAACCCACTTCTTCGGATGCATATAGAGTGAAACATATATTGAGGAGATATATATACACACATACAGAGAGCATGAACAGGTGGGAGTTGTCTTACCAAGTCTGAGAGGCCAATTAAGTAAGAGAGGAGAAAAAAAAAAAAAAAAAAAAACCTTTGAAGTGATAATCAAGATAGCCCAGTACAGACAGTTTGATAAGAAGCAAGTGTGAGAATACTTACAAGGGGAGATAGATTCAATGTTTGTAATGGCTCAGCCATTCCCAATCCCTATTTAGCCCTGAGTTGATTGTGTCTAGTTTGCATATCAATTCCAGCTCAGCAGTCTCTCCTTGGAGTCTGTTTTTGAAGTTTTTCTGTTTTAAGATAGCCACCCGCAGGTCTGTCAAAGAATGGCCAGACAGGTTAAAGTGTTCTCCCACTGGTTTTTGAGTATTATGGTTCCTGATGTCAGATTTGTGTCCATTAATTCTTTTGCGTAGAGACTGTCCGGTTTGGCCAATGTACATGGCAGAGGGGCATTGCTGGCACATGATGGCATATATCACATTGGTAGATGTGCAGGTGAACGAGCCCCTGATGGTATAGCTGATGTGATTAGGCCCTATGATGGTGTCACTTGAATAGATATGTGGACAGAGTTGGCATCGGGCTTTGTTACAAGGATAGGTTCCTGGGTCAGTGTTTTTGTTCAGTGATGTGTGGTTGCTGGTGAGTATTTGCTTTAGGTTGGGGGGTTGTCTGTAAGCGAGGACAGGTCTGTCTCCCAAGATCTGTGAGAGTAAAGGATCATCTTTCAGGATAGGTTGTAGATCTCTGATGATGCGCTGGAGAGGTTTTAGTTGGGGGCTGAAGGTGACAGCTAGTGGTGTTCTGTTATTTTCTTTGTTGGCCCTGTCTTGTAGGAAAAGAAGACTCTACGCAAAAGAATTAATGGACACAAATCTGACATCAGGAACCATAATACTCAAAAACCAGTGGGAGAACACTTTAACCTGTCTGGCCATTCTTTGACAGACCTGCGGGTGGCTATCTTAAAACAGAAAAACTTCAAAAACAGACTCCAAGGAGAGACTGCTGAGCTGGAATTGATATGCAAACTAGACACAATCAACTCAGGGCTAAATAGGGATTGGGAATGGCTGAGCCATTACAAACATTGAATCTATCTCCCCTTGTAAGTATTCTCACACTTGCTTCTTATCAAACTGTCTGTACTGGGCTATCTTGATTATCACTTCAAAAGGTTTTTTTTGTTTTGTTTTGTTTTTTTTCCTCCTCTCTTACTTAATTGGCCTCTCAGACTTGGTAAGACAACTCCCACCTGTTCATGCTCTCTGTATGTGTGTATATATATCTCCTCAATATATGTTTCACTCTATATGCATCCGAAGAAGTGGGTTGTAGCCCACGAAAGCTTATGCTCTAATAAATTTGTTAGTCTCTAAGGTGCCACAAGTACTCCTGTTATTTTAGTGGGCATAGTTGTATAAATGATTGGATCCTGGAGTTAGTTTCAGTATTGCCCACTCTTGGGATTTTAATCACAAGTTTCATGATATTCGGTGTTTTTCTTTCAAGTCCCTCAATTCTACAATTACATGAAATTCTCAGCTTTCATTTAAAAAAGGAGGTCCTTGGGATTGTGGAAAAAAACCTCAAAAACATGACTGAAGTATGCTCTCAAGGCTCAAACACCAAAAGACAAATACAAAGAACCCCAAATGTATTATTTCTTTAAATTTCTCATGATTTTTTTAACCCAATCTCATGATTTCTGGGGGCCTGACTCATGATTTTTTAATGCTTGGGATTGGCAAAACTATAGTTTTCATACTTCTTCCGTGCAGGCCATATTACAAAGTTTATATGTGTGTGAAAAACAAGAGGCAGAATGAGATCTGGAGTTAAAACACAGCTTGACTGAAACCTTATGATTCCCTCACATCACATATCAACAAAATAAGAACCTCAGCTCAGTGTCCCTTGAAACACAGAAGCACAGGTATTCGATAACACATATGTTGAAACTTGCACTACAGATCACTCCCTAACGGGCAACCCATCATCTTAACAGACCACTTTAAACTATCCCCCACTTTCCAAAATAGTTATGTTTGACCTGTCATTAAAAAAAAACCCACCTCTATTAGGCAACAGTATTTGCCAGTACATTTGGTAGTTGTTTAGACCTTTTAACTGTATTATTTCCCCCTGAATAGCACTATATCAGCCACACAATCACATATACACACACAATTATGGTTTTCTTGCTTACCGCTTTAAAAGGAGCATCTGAAGGACCCAGGCTGTCAGAAGAATACCAATCAAAGCTTCAACTTGTCAGTTTCAAATCTGTGCCGCTGTTGCACCTTGAACGTGTTACTCTGGCGCTTCCACAGTCAACTATATTTTGAGGCTGGAAAGAAGCAGAATGTTGCCTTAAAGAAGCAGCTTCTCCATTGTTAAAAATTCCCATGAAGCTTTTTCTTCCTTATCTTTAAGTAGGGGAGATGGGGTGTGGGGGTATAGGAAGGAATGTTCCAGGTTACATAACATCAAGGTCCAGGTTTGTTTGTTTTTTTAAGATGTTTATATCCTGAAGAAAATTCTAATAGCTGTGTATTATTCCTGAGGTTCTAGTGTGTATTGTCAATCAACAGAAACAAGTTGTACACATTTATTGGAAGTGAACATAACCTATTATGCAGAACCTGCACAGACGCTGTCTATTAACCTATTGCAGTGAGCTTTACTGTATTGCACTCAGTTATTCTAATTTACATTTTAAATGCTTTTTCAGATATCATGAAGAAATATTGCACATTGCATTATCAAACCCTGTAGAGAAAGACATTACAGTATGAAAAGTCTCAGGAAAAGAGTAAAAATCATTTCCATGCACAATATTGCTGATTTAGGGGCCTGTTTTTTTAAATCAAAATATTAGTGTCATAGTATTAAGGCGGGGTGTCTAGGTATCTGTATATTATAGAAATAGAAAGCATCTTACAGCAACAAAAAATAGCAGCAGATTCCCAATGAACAACAATATAAGTTTCCTCCACCAACAATAGCTTCAGATTAAAACAAAACAAGTCAACACATAGTCCCTAAACCCACCAAACAAGCAGACACTTTTCGCTCTTCTTCACAAATGAGTGAAGTCATAAAACACATAATAAAAACCCCTGGAACTCAATTATATCACTCTGAGCACTGGACTTGGACTCAGGAGACTTGGGACCTATTCCCGGCTCAGGAACTGGACAAGTCACCACCCGTCTTTGCCTCGATGTCCTCATTTGTAAAATGGGGATAATGATATGACCTCCTTTGTAAAGGCCTATGAGAACTACTGATGAAAAACGCTATATAAGAGCTATGTATTAGTGGCCTTTTGAATTACTGCGCCTCCTTCTCTCACCTCCAAAGCAGTGTGAGAAATAGAGCACAAAAAGGATGAAAGGAAGAATTGTCCAGTGGTTGCAGTGCTAGCCTGGTCCGTGGGAGACCTGTGTTCAACTCCTGTTCCACCACAGACGACTTCTGTGACTTGGGCAAGTCACTTAGCCTCTCTGTTTCTTACCTGTAAAAGGGTGATAATGCTACTGCCCGTCCTCCCAGAGTGTTGGGTGGATAAACACATTAAGGACTGTGAGACACAGTGATGGGGGCTATATAAAACCCATAGAAGGGTAGATCATTAGAGTTGATGCCCATCCATGCTGAGGGTGAAGTGACTCAGCCATCGGGCTCAGCGTTGAGACCAGAACTCTGGAGTCTTCAGCTCCCGGGCCTGTGCTCCAAGCACTACTGCTTTCTACATACAAGGACAAGGATCCTCTATTCATTCTAGGTCCAGGAAATCTCTCTATATATTTAGGTTTAAGGTCTAAAATCCTAAATTTTGCAAAGGTGCCTCTCTGGAGACCAGGTAGTATTTGACATCCACTGATACTGTGAAATAGTAAAATAGGAGGTGAACCAATTACCTATGATAACTTTAAAAAGGGGGGCCGGGATTTAACTAGAATCCGTGAGATAAAAGTAAGAGGAAATACTTACTCTGAATATGCAAAAAGCTTCCTGAAAGCGACTGTCAAATAATCTCCCAAGGTAACGGGAACAAACTCTTTTGCTTGGGAGTGTTTATACTACACATTAGGGGAAAAAAAGCACTAGAATATGTATTGATGAAGAAAATCTTGCATTGGCAGAGAGATGGACTAGATATTTCTAATCAATATTTTTCCAGCTCCAATTTAAATCATTCAGATTTATTTTTGCTATAAGTTATTTGAATGACAGCCATGCCTAGATGCACAGAGAGGAATCCCATTGCGCTAGACGCTGTACAAACACAATGTAAATGAAAAAATTCCTGCCCAAATTTCTTGTAGTGTAAATACACAAAACAGACAGATGGGAGGAGAAACAAAATCACAGACTGGTAAAGTGATTTGCCCAACGTTACACAGCAGGTCAGAAAACAACCAGGGAATTAATTGGACCCAAGTCTCCTGACTCCCAGTTCAGTGCACTATACTCCCTGATTTTTTTTTAAATTATGTCTACATACAACTATTCATATGCACACTGGCATTAGGCATTCAATATGTGTGAAATCTGAATGGACAAAATCTATATAGTTTTAGCAGAACTGCATCTCTGTTTTTAGGTACATAATCAACAACACTCTCCAACCCTGACCTGGTCCAGGGCCGGCTCCAGGCACCAGCTTAACAAGCAGGTGCTTGGGGCGGCCAAGGGAGAGGGGCGGCACCTGTGGCAATTCGGGGGCGGCAGGACCTGCCGCTGAACTGCTGCCGCCGATCGCAGCTTTTTTTTTTTTTTTTTTGCTTGGGGCGGCAGAAATGGTGGAGCCGGCCCTGACCTGGTTCTTCGGCTCTCTACAGCTGGTGGGCCTGTAGCGTGTCACCAGCCAAGCAGATAACTACAGCAGCACTTAGCAACTCATTCCTGCACTTCGGCATATAAAATAAGGGACTGACTATTTGAACAGTGTGGAAGGGGGGAGAAAACCACAGAGAGAAGAAA
Organism: Emys orbicularis; assembly: GCF_028017835.1. Lineage (NCBI taxonomy): Eukaryota > Metazoa > Chordata > Testudines > Emydidae > Emys > Emys orbicularis. The sequence goes on along the minus strand of NC_088683.1, from coordinate 74,514,360 downwards.
TTATAGTGGCTTGGTTTAATGAGCCAGCACACACACTGCAGACTTAATGGACAGCATTGACAATGTTCAATTATAAAGAAGTCTGCAGCCTCATTATTACCACTGGTTGTCACATAGGGTATTAGTTCAGAGGACCTACACAGTGGGAGGCAGACAAAGGAAAGAGGGGAGGAATAGATGAAAATGGAAAGCTTTCTTAAAACAATAAGAATATATGGCCCCAACTCTCAAAACAGAGTGCATCAATCTGAAAAGCCTGACATAGGTGTAGTAGAAGGAACAGAGATGCACAAAACTACACACACCCATACCCACACCCTCTCCTTCCTATCAGACACAGATTCCTAAAGGAATAATTCAGAAAAGTGCAAGAAATCTTAGACATCTGAAGGAGGAAATAGAGTCATGAAATCTTTTTTATCCACACAAAACCACTCACTTTTGCATTAGAGGGGTGGCCGTGTTAGTCTGAATCTGTAAAAAGCAACAGAGGGTCCTGTGGCACCTTTAAGACTAACAGATGTATTGGAGCATAAGCTTTCGTGGGTGAATGCCATGCCACCCTTATTTCTGCGCTGCTGCCTTCAGAGCTGGGTGGCCGGAGAGTGGTGGCTGCTGACTGAGGGCCCAGTTCTGAAGGAAGCAGCGCAGAAGTAAGGGTGGCAATACCATACCATGCCATTCTTACTTCTGTGCTGCAGCTGGCGGTGGCTCTGCCTTCAGAGCTGAGCTGCCAGCCAGCAGCCGCCGCTCTCCAGCTGCCCAGCTCTGAAGGCAGCGTCCCCACCAGCAGCAGCATAGAATCATGGCTGGCTCTAGGCTTTTTGCCGCCCCAAGCCAAAAAAAAAAAAAAAGACCTCCGAGAGCACAAAAAAAAAAACCCTCCTGGAAAGCCGCCCCTGGAATTGTGTCGCCCCAAGCACATGCCTAATTTGCTGGTGCCTAGAGCCGGTCCTGCGCAGAATAAGGGTAGCAGTATCGCAACCCCCCTAATAACCTTTGCGATCCCCCCAAACTCCTTTTTGGGTCAGGGCCCCTCCAATCACAACACTGTAAATTTTCAGATTTAAATAGTTGAAATCATGAAATTTAGGATTTTAAAAATCCTATGACTGTGAAATTGACCAAAATGGACCATGAATTTGGTAGGGCTCTATCCATGATTAAACCTACTTCCTATCCATGATTAAATCTACAAATGTTTCCAGGCCAGCGAAAGCCTAATCTAAATATGGGAGCCCTTCCATTCACTAAAATGATTGTTGCATCATGCCACTGATCACATAGTTGCATTTAAAAAAAATCTGAAAATTGACAAGACAATTACTGGAGAGTAACCCCATGAGTTTCCCACATTCTTCTATAGGCAGTGGGCTTAGTGGACAGAGCACTGGACTAGGACTCAGGACACCTGGGTTCTAGTCTTGACTCAGCCACGGGTTTGCTGGCTGACCATAGGCAACTCTTCACTGCCTTGTGCCTCAGTTTCCCCATCTGTAAAAGGCGATAATGATTCTGCTTTACTTTGCAAAGTGCTTTGAAACCTACTAAGGAAAAGCACTGCATAATAGCTTGGTTATCATAACACAATTTACCAGCTATAAAAAGTCATCAGTTTCTTTTGCATTCAATAAAACACTCCAGCCAGGTATAAATAAGGCAACACATTCCTTTTAAACTATACAGAAAGACATAAATGGAGTGGGATGCAGGCAGTCTGTGTTCAGTTCCCAGCTCTCCTACACATTTCCTGTATGACCTTGCACAAGTCACTTACGGGGAGATTTTTAAAAGGTACTGATTTGCAATGAGAGTTGGGCACTCTTTGGGCTACTGAAAAGCTCTATTAATTCCTTTGTCTCCATTTCCATCTGTGTAATGAGAATGATAAAGCTTCCTTTGTCTGTCTTGCTTGTTTAGATTGTCAGCTTTTCAGAGCAGGGACTGTCTCTCACTAGGTGTTTGTGCCTAACACTAGGCCCTGATCTCAGTTGGGGCCTATGGGTGCTATGGTGATACAAATAATAAGTAATTATTATTTACCTAAGGCAAATCAACTCTAAAAAGAGCAAAATAAGCACCCTGTGCAGTGCCTGCTTCATGAATGCTTATGGCCCAAAACATAAAGAAGCCTAAGGGAGTTATGTGCCCAAATGCCAATGAAAACCAAATGGCAGTTGGGTGCCTCACTCCCTTGGGCTCCTTTGAAAATCCCAGCCTAAATGGCAGTTATGAAGCAGGAAACTCAGATTACTTCTGGACTAGGTCAAATAAAGCAAACAAGCAAGAACATGGGCTATACAGCATACTCCCGATTGTCCCAATAGCATGGGGGAGACAGATTTTATTTGGCTAATCAGGAGTTTGGACAACCTAAAAGTCAGGAGCCATTCAGCGGCAGGATGGCCTCCCCTCTGGTCAGGGTCTCCTCCTCTTCCTCTCAGTGCTGGCCTAGGGTCTCTGCTCTGCCCTGCCCACTCACTCATCACAGTGGGGCTGCAGAGGGCTCCCTGGGGCTGCCACAGGGCTGGTGACACCTAATACCTCAAGCATGAGGTACAGGGAAAGTTGCAGTCCTGGTGGGGCAGAGTACAGCCCTCTCATGGTCCCAATCCCTCACACCTGTGAGAGCAGGGCAGTATTGCGCTCCCTGCACTGCTGCAGGAGCCATTCAGCAGCAGGGCCGCCTCCCCCGCGACTGGAGGGTTTTCCTCTTCACAGTCCTGGCCAGGGGCCTCTGCTCTGTTATCTGAACCGCCACATTAACCAATTCCCTTCCTTGTCCCCCAGTATGAGACACATGCCCTCTGAAGCATATATCTCATGCCTGGGGACAAGGAAGGGATTTAGCTAATGCGGAGGTTTGGATAATAGGGTTTTGGATAATCAGGAGTAGACTGTATATGATTACTAAATGACTATTTGCTACAACAATCTATACTAGCCCCTTCAAAACCACAATACACTTACGGCCATATAAAAAAAACCCAACATCTGTTGATGAGGGAACCCATTCATAGGTTGCTTCTGAATATTCAAGTACCTATTTAAGAATCACACATATGCCACTTGATCATGCTCTACACATTTGTGTACTAGTTTTTAATTTCCTAGGTAAATAAGCTTTATTCCAATTCACACAATACTATGCTCAACTCTTCTTTTTTTTTTAAGGTTTCAAAAGCCAGATGCTGCCGTTTAGAAAAAAATAAATGGTTAAAATTAAAATCTCTGTGTGTAACAAAGAAAAGTAGGTGCCTTTCACCCACACCAGTCCCAGTCAGTGATTCTACCTATGGGAGTAGTTTGACTGTATTTCTGAGGTGCTGGCCTGCAGTGTCCAGCCAGTACAGATAGTCCCAGATATGGGGCTAGTTTTATTAATACAAGAAGCTTCATTCTGGCATATTTCACACAGCAGAGTCTAAGGCCAAAGTTTACAGATAGACTCATAGACATTAAGGCCAGAAGGGACCATCAAGATCATCTAGTCTGGCCTCCTGTACATTGCAGGCTGCAGAACCTCACCCACCCACTCCTGTAATAGACCCCTAACCTCTGGCTGAGTTACTGAAGTCCTCCAGTCATGATTTAAAGACTTCACGTTACAGAGAATCTGCCATTTACACTAGTTTAAACCTGCAAGTGGCTCATACCCCATGCTTCAGAGGAAGGTGAAAAAAAACCAGTAGAATCTCTAATTTTGTGGTCTTCAATTTAAGTGCCTACCTTGAGGTACCAGATATCAAATTGGACACCCACAACTTGCCAAGTCAGAAGCAACTTTTGAAGATGTTGGTCTAAGTCTATTAATTTGTCACCTGAAAGTTCAATTTGCCAAAATGATCATGACTATAATCTATAGCCGGGGTCGGCAACGTTTGGCACGCAGCTCACCAGGGTAAGCACCCTGGCGGGCCGGGCCAGTTTATTTACCTGCTGATGCAGCAGGTTCGGCCGATCGCAGCCCCCACTCGCTGTGGTTTGCTGTCCCGGGCCAATGGGGGCGTTGGGAAGCCATGGCCAGCACATCCCTCGCCCGCACCGCTTCTCGCCGCCCCCATTGGCCTGGGACGGCGAACCACGGCGAGTGGGGGCTGCGATCGGCCAAACCTGCCGCGTCAGCAGGTAAATACACTGGCCCGGCCCACCAGGGTGCTTACCCTGGCGAGCCGCGTGCCAAACGTCGCCGACCCCTGATCTATAGTATTATCTGAAGTACATTTAACGTTTATAGGAATCAATGGACAGCACAGACAGGCCCAGCTGATAATCCGAAAGACAGCTATAGAATGTATTATTACTGCCAGGCAGCTTTTAGCAAAAATTTCACAAACACAGGCCAATAGTACACAATATGTATGACTGTGTAATAGAGGCACTCAATATTGTGTACTAGGGGCCTAAGAGGTGTGCATAAAATTTGCCCAAGCAGCATTCTACTTATTGCTTGAATGCTTCCAACCTAAAATAATTAAGATACATCAAGCAAATAATTATCTAGCACAAAATGCATATTTATCAGCAGGGATTACAGATTTGTGTGTCATATGGAAAGTCAGCTAAAATATTCACCAACACAGCTAGTTTGCGGTATGACACAGGCAACTTGTTATATTGCAGCCTGAAAGCATGTACATGAAGTGCTTTACATGTGCAATGAAATACTGCAACCTCACAGCTTGGATAAGAATTTCCAATCAGTTGTGCATACTAGGAGACAGTGATGACAAACAGAAAAAAACCCGCTCCAGGCCTTTTGCTCATCCAGAAGCAATAAAGTTTTAAAGTATGTTGCCAAACTCTCTTGAAATGCTTTATTAAGGAAAATAGGTAGAATTTTCATTTAAATAACATGCACAATTTTATCTGGCAGGGAGGAAAATGTCTCACTAACTAATCATTGGTTTACGCACCCCAATATTTTAGAGACTGTCACAAATCCACAATGTTCCTGAATGCTAGGATTGTTTTATTTTGTCTCTGATTTAGCTGACACATGCAAAAGTCACTACTGAGCTCACTGAAATTTGAACCTATAGTATTAGGCATTAAACTTACAATTCAAATATTCTCCTGAAGCGCCACCCTTCCCCAATGGTATGGACCCATTCCACATACTTTAGGTTATGCCATTTTTTCCATTCCACATACTTTAGGTTATGCAATTTTCCCCTTGTATGCAACACCATTAGAGAAGTTATAAATCAGCCAGAATGCGGTGATAAGAACATACACTGGTGTCCTGAGATACCGAGGCTGCTTTCAGCCTCCTAAAACACATAAATAAACCCTAATTTCAGTGTTAATCACATAGTATCATAGGGCCCTAACATTTTTATTTTATTTCAATTCCAAACATAAAAAGAAGAGAAGATGTGTTCATAAGGTCAAGAAATGCATCATAAAACACCATGGGTGGAGTGGGAGGTCAAATCAAGGGTGGATAATGAGAAGAGCCTCTGCCAGCTACAGAATGGGATTCAGCACAACCTTATAAAACTTAACTTTTGTGTCCTCACTTCTATGACTCACTGTTTCATAACAGGAAGCTGTCCCATTAACAATGGCTCTGAACATTTCTCAGCACCATTGCTATAAAACTAAATGGCAACACTTTCCCAATTAACTATCCAAATCTCTCTCTGTGCCATAATCTCCCTATTGTTGCACCTCTGCACTCTGATGTTGCACAACATCACGTCCCACTCACAGATCTATTTCTGTTTGTAATTCCCATTGTGGTCGTTGTAGCCAATAGCTTTACATGATAGAAGCCTTGGGCATGATAGTCACTTTCTGACTTATATCAGGGTCGGGGAAGAGATAAATTCCCTTTGTGAATAGGTTCACATAGGGTTGGAAATTTTCTTAATGGAAAAGAATTGCGGTCACCACTTGATCCTCCCCCAGTGATCAGACACCTTGCTCAAGTTAAATGAAGGATATTAGGGGGCAATGAATAGCTAAGATTCTGGTGCACAATTTTCAAGCTGCCCTGTGTAAAAGTTGGGAGTAAACAGCCAAGAACCATTTTTAATTGGTCTCTGTGGGTCACGTAATTGTTGTTTGTTTAGCAGTCTGCAAGACAGATAATAAAGTTCCTGCATTGCTGTGTAGAATAAAAATAGGAAAACGAACTAGAAATCACACACACACAGAGCTATGAAACATTTTATTGTTGTTATGCAAAGGGTTCAAAATGCATCTAAAATATGTCTAAAACAAGATGATGGCAGCAAATGAACATTCTTCCAAGTAAGTGAAAAGCTGTTTAAAAGTTTAGCTTACATTCATTAAAGTGTGGCTATACCCTGAAAGGTTTCAGAGTAGCAGCCGTGTTAGTCTGTATCCGCAAAAATAACAGGAGTACTTGTGGCACCTTAGAGACTAACAAATTTATTAGAGCATAAGCTTTCGTGGGCTACAACCCACTGCATCCGAAGAAGTGGGTTGTAGCCCACGAAAGCTTATGCTCTAATAAATTTGTTAGTCTCTAAGGTGCCACAAGTACTCCTGTTATACCCTGAAAGTAACTGTAAAAATGACATTGTGGAGTTCCATATTTATTCTCTCTCACTAACTCACATATAAAGTGCAGCCAGTTTGCAACTCCAAATATGCTTTTTTGATCTGCCAGTACTGCAAATTCAACCTGGGATCTCAAAATAAATCAACCTATTTTAACTGCTGTCTCTTGCACAACAGCTCCTTCAACTAGAATTTATAGCTGATGAGTTTTGCTGATGGTTCACAAGGCAGAACAGAATCCAACCCACCCAGGGTGGCCTATGACCTACACAATCACATATGTCCCCAGATCACATATGTGCACACAATGCCATGCACAGCACCATCCACACTTTCTCATGTGATCTTCTAGCATGAGCAGGCCACTACAGAGGTTGACATGCCCTCCCCTTCACTACTGAGAAAGTAGCACTTGGACTCCACTACATGATTTACCAGTCCGGGTAAGCAGAGTTGTCACCAGAGGCTATTGAGCCTTATAAACAAATGAAGGAGAAAGTTCACTGCCGTGGGAGAAAGGTGGCACTGGCATACACAAGTTGCATGGGGTCCCTATGTTGCTTCACGTAGGACTCTGAGGGTACGTCTACACTACGAGAGTAGTTCGATTTTACTTAAATCGAATATGTGGAATCGATATTGCAAAGTCGAACGTGTGTGTCCACACTAAGGACAGTAATTCGACTTTGTGAGTCCACACTAACGGGGCAAGCGTCGACATTGGAAGCGGTGCACTGTGGGCAGCTATCCCACAGTTCCCGCAGTCCCCGCTGCCCATTGGAATTCTGGGTCGAGCCCCCAATGCCTTCTGGGGAAAAAAATGTGTCGAGGGTGGTTTTGGGTAACTGTCGTCATCCAACCGTCACTCCCGCCCTCCCTCCCTGAAAGCGCCGGCGGGAAATCAGTTCGCGCACTTTTCTGGTCAGTGACAGCGCGGACGCCACAGCACTGTGAGCATGGAGCCCGCTGCGACCATCGCTGCAGTTGTGGCCGTTGTCAACACCTCGCAGCTTATCATCCACCTTTCCCAGAGGCAGATGCAGAGAAATCAGGCGAGGAGGCTACGGCACCGCGGTGAGGGCCTGAAGTCTGAGAGTAGCACAGACCTGTCAGAAAGCACGGGACCCAGCGCCGAGGACAATGGGTCCTCGGTGGCAATGGGTCATGTGGATGTTGTGGAACGGCGATTCTGGGCACGGGAAACAAGCACGGACTGGTGGGACCGCATAGTGCTGCAGGTCTGAGATGAATCACAGTGGCTGCGAAACTTTCGCATGCGGAAGGGGACTTTCCTTGAACTTTGTGAGTTGCTGTCCCCTGCCCTGAAGCGCAATGACACCCGGATGCGAGCAGCCCTGACTGTCCAGAAGCGAGTGGCCATAGCCCTCTGGAAGCTTGCAACGCCAGACAGCTACCGGTCAGTCGCGAACCACTTTGGCGTGGGCAAATTTACCGTGGGGGTTGTTGTGATGCAAGTAGCCAACGCAATCGTTGAGGTACTGCTCTCAAAGGTAGTGACCCTGGGAAACGCGCAGGCCATCATAGATGGCTTCGCCGCGATGGGATTCCCAAACTGCGGTGGGGCTATAGATGGAACTCACATCCCTATCCTGGGACCGGACCACCAGGCCAGCCAGTACATTAACTGAAAGGGCTACTTTTCAATGGTGCTGCAAGCACTGGTGGACCATAGGGGACGTTTTACAAACATCAACGTCGGATGGCCGGGCAAGGTTCATGACGCTCGTGTTTTCAGGAACTCAGGTCTGTTTAGATGGCTGCAGGAAGGTATTTACTTCCCGGACCACAAAATAACTCTTGGGGATGTGGAGATGCCTATAGTCATGCTCGGGGACCCAGCCTACCTGCTAATGCCCTGGCTCATGAAGCCCTATACTGGCGCCCTGGACACTGAAAAAGAACTCTTCAACTACCGGCTGAGCAAGTGCAGAATGGTGGTGGAGTGTGCTTTTGGCCATCTCAAGGGGAGATGGAGAACCTTACTGACTCGCTCTGATCTCAGCGAAACCAATATCCCCATTGTTATTGCAGCTTGCTGTGTGCTCCACAATCTGTGTGAGAGCAAGGGGGAGACCTTTATGGCAGGGTGGGAGGTTGAGGCAAGTAGCCTGGCTTCTGATTACGCCCAGCCAGACAGCCGGGCGATTAGAAGAGCACAGCGGGATGCGCTGTGCATCCGGGAGGCTTTGAAAGCTAGGTTCCTGAGTGAGCAGGGTAACCAGTGACTTTTCAGTTTGTGTACAGAGAAGCTGAACCTGCCCCCGTTTCTTTACCCACTAAATGTTCAGTATCCTCTCCAGTTACATACCCCGTTCCCCCCCTTCCAACACACGTTTAAAAATAAAATCACTTGAATTTTGTTAATGAACACCGTTTTCTTTATTACTGTTTTTGTGGGAAAGTGTTGAACCTGGGACGCAGACTGTGGTGGGGAGCGGGTGTAGTGTAGTGATGCAAATGACGCTTCCAAACTCCAGGAATGACAGGCTCTGCAGTGGTGGACTGGTGGTTTCAACGGACCCTGCCACCCCTCCTGTTCGGGACTCTGTGTGTGGGGGGGCTATGTGACTTTGTGGCAGGGGGAGGATGGTTACAGATCCCCTGCTGCGTGGCTCTGTGATCCAGGATAAGGACCGCCGCATAAGATCTGTAACTGCCCTCCCCCGCCACAAAGTCACAGAGCAGCCCCCACCCCCCACAGAACACTAAAACCACCTCCCAGACTGACCAGGGTAACTAGTGATTGCAATGTGTGTGTGCCCTGCTGCTGAACCTGCCCCCGCCTCTGTACCCTGGTAAAGGCGACTGTCCTGTCCAATTACCAACCCCCTTCCCCCCCTTCAGACAGACTCTCCTCTAAAGAACATGATGGAAACAGTAATTAACAGAAACGTATTTTTTATTAGCAACTACACATGAAACTGGGGGGTGAAACTTGGACGGGGGCTTGGGTGAGGCGGGAAGGAAAGGACTTGTCAAATTTTGGGGAATGAGAGCCTTCTAGTAGTAGAGCAGTCTGCAGGGGTGGAGTGAGAGTTTTCACGGACTCTGCCGCCCCTCCTTCTTTGGACTTTGGGTGAGGGGGGTATGGGACTTGGTGGCGGGGGAGGGCGGTTACAGATAGACTGCAGCGGGGCTCTGTCCTCCTGCCTCCGGTCCTGCAGAACATCCACAAGGCGCCAGAGCGTGTCCGTTTGCTCCCTCATTAGTCCAAGCAGCGTTTGAGTCGCCTGCTGGTCTTCCTGCCGCCACCTCTCCTCCCGTTCCATGTGTGAACGGTGCATTTGGGACAAGTTCTCCCTCCACTGGGTCTGCTGGGCTGCCTGGGCTCGGGAGCAGCCCATAAGTTCCGAAAACATGTCCTCCCGTGTCCTCTTCTTCCTACGCCTAATCTGCGCTAGCCTCTAGGAGTGTGATGCCAGGCTACGTTGGGAGACAGTCGCAGCTGTGGGAATGGGAAAAAGGGAGTGAATTCCTCAGAAAGATAAATTTAGTTGTGAACAAAGAACATAGTCTTTCTCTGTAAAGAAGACCATGCACAGCACCTATCACATGCGCACTCAGGACAAGGTCGAATTTTCGGCCTTCGCATTCAGTGCCTGGGGTCTTGCAGTGCAGATCAGAGAAGCGGGGCAGGACACCGGAATTTGTGTAGCAGGCCGACATGGTAAGCCGTAGACTTGTGGCTGCTTAAAACTTTAATAGTTGCACTGGCCTCCTTTCACATTGAAAGCAATGCCAGTCCCTGCTGCCAGCAGTCCGGCAAGCATGAACTCTGCCCCTGTCCCACCCCCTCGCGGCTGTCCCAGGGAAAGATCCCTGTATGCTGCCCCTCTCCCGCCTCCACCGCGTGGCTGTAAACCGCCAGTTACAGGTCTGTAAAGGAACGGGCAAGCAGTCCCAATACTAACATTCCCCTACCTAATTCAAAGCAGGTCACCATGAGCGACATCACCCTGATGAGGATTTCAGACACGGAAAAAGAAAGAATGCTTCGGGAAAGCCTGCAAAGACCAGGGCCATATGCCGCCATGCTCTGCAGGGCAATGATCCCGGAGTACTTGCTTGTCTCCTGGCATGGAAATGTCTGCTATTACGGAGGACCCAATAAGGCCGCTCTCCCCAGGAACCTGATGCAAAGGCTTTCCAATTACCTCCAGGAGAGCTTCGTGGAGATGTCCATTGAGGATTTCAGCTCTATCCCCGGACATATAGACCGCATTTTACTGTAGCTGCACTGGCAGGGACTAAACAGTAGAGCGGCTTGGGCAGAACAATCATGCAAAACCGGACATTGTTAGATTTTTTTTCAATAGTTGCACTGCCCAGGACTGAAACGTTAAGCGCCTAGGGCACACTAATCATGAGAAACCCATTGTTGTTATTGTTAATATTCCTGTTCTGTTAAAAATAAATGTTTAGATGTTTAAAACACTTACTGGCTGATCCTTCCCCTGATTCTGTGTCCGGGTTAACGCCTGGGGACGGTTGGTAGGGGATCTCTGTAAGGGTGATGAAGAGATCCTGGCTGTCGGGGAAATCAGCGTTGTAAGCGCTGTCGACTGCCTCGTCCTCCTCATCTCCTTCCTCATCTTCCCCGTCCGCTAACATGTCCGAGGAACCGGCCGTTGACAATATCCCATCCTCAGAGTCCACGGTCAGTGGTGGGGTAGTGGTGGCGGCCGCACCTAGGATGGAATGCAGTGCCTCGTAGAAACGGGATGTCTGTGGCTGGGATCCGGAGCGTCCGTTTGCCACTTTGGTCTTCTGGTAGCCTTGTCTCAGCTCCTTGATTTTCACGCGGCACTGCGTTGCATCCCGGCTGTATCCTCTCTCTGCCATGGCTTTAGAGATCTTCTCGTAGATCTTTGCATTCCGTCTTTTGGAGCGCAGCTCGGAAAGCACGGACTCATCGCCCCACACAGCGATCAGATCCAAGACTTCCCGATCAGTCCATGCTGGGGCCCTCTTTCTATTCTGACATTGCACGGCCATCTCTGCTGGAGAGCTCTGCATCGTTGCCAGTGCTGCTGAGCTCGCCACGATGTCCAAACAGGAAATGAGATTCAAACTGCCCAGACAGGAAAAGGAATTCAAATTTTCCCGGGGCTTTTCCTGTGTGGCTGGTCAGAGCATCCGAGCTCGGACTGCTGTCCAGAGCGTCAACAGAGTGGTGCACTGTGGGATAGCTCCCGGAGCTATTAGCGTCGATTTCCATCCACACCTAGCCTAATTCGACATGGCCATGTCGAATTTAGCGCTACTCACCTCGTTGGGGAGGAGTACAGAAGTCGAATTTAAGAGACCTCTATGTCGAACTAAATAGCTTCGTGGTGTGGACGGGTGCAGGGTTAATTCGATGTAACGGCGCTAAATTCGACATAAACGCCTAGTGTAGACCAGGCCTGATACACAGGACTGCCCCAGCAGCCTGCAATCTCACAGCTATATTGGCCCCACAATGCTAACAGCAGTAAAGTAAGGAGCTATGGCTCAATGCCACAAAGAGCTCATAGGCAGAGCAAGATGGTGCTTTTTAAGAGTTATTTTTCTGACCAGAATTGCACTTTAATCTAATTCTTCTTCCCCAAACTGCTTGAAATCACCAGCAGGGCACTTGTGTTTTCTGTTTCCACGGCCCCCATGAAATGCGCTTGGCTAGGATTCACATGAGCTGCACCTGTGCCACCTGCTACGTGCGTCAGTTTAATTTTTCTTGAAAGCACTTCTTGCACAAGTCAGTGTGACTGACAGGATAGTAATGAATGGCAGCACAGTACCTTGTAAGGGCAGACGGTTGTGTCAGCTCAGCTTGTTGGTGTGATTAACAAACGATCAATCAAAGTTCACCAATCTCATCTCAGTTCTTCACCTGAAGATACTGCAACTGAAGGACTGTATCTGCCTTGAACTTGCTGTAATTTTAAACTGCTTCACTTTATCACAATGCTTTATCTGAATGACTGGTGCCAGGAACTTGCCATTGTAGAATTAATAACATATTGACACTTTCAACCCTTCGGTCTATCTTTGAAGTTTGAAAGCAATAACAAGCAACAGAATATTTTACTTGGAAGAGATGACAGTGTTTCTTGAATTCAGGGACTGCTTTTCCTAGCACGCCTTGTGGCACTGATCAAAGAGAGGGGAATAGGTGGGGCCACATACTGACCCCCTCTTTCTACTCTAGCCAGATGTTGCATGGGATTAGTTTCATATCCCCTCTTAAGGGAAGGTGATGTGTGCACACCCTCTATGAACCTGGGGTGATGTGGCTCTGCACCACTTCCAAAATAGGCCAGTACCTGTCAGATACAATGTGACCATAAACATAGTTTTGCTGTGAATTACATTTATTTAGACTAGTATCAGGGGGTAGCCGTGTTAGTCTGCATCCACAAAAACAACAAGGAGCCCGGTGGCACCTTAAAAACCTAACAGATGTATTTGGGCATAAGCTTTCGTGGATAAAAAACCCACCTCTTCAGATGCAGGGAGTGAAAATTACAGATGCAGGCATTATTATACTGACACATGAAGAGAAGGGAGTTACCTTACAAGTGGAGAACCAGTGTTGACAGGGCCAATTCAATCAGGGTGGATGTAGTCCACTCCCAATAATTGATTAAGAGATGTCAATACCAGGAGAGGGAAAGTTGCTTTTGTAGTGAGCCAGCCACTCCCAGTCCCTATTCAAGCCCAAATTAATGGTGTTAAATTTGCAAATGAATTTTAGTTCTGCAAATTTAACACTATCTTTATTTTGAGCCAACCCATGGTAGTTTTGCATCTTTGCCAAACAAATTCTGGCACATCAGCTACTTGAAAAGTGTTAGAAATAAATTAAAGGTTGTCCTCATAATCCAGTTTTTGGCATACGGCTGGTAGGTTTGTATTTGCAAAAATGCAAATATACATAGATTTTGCATGACAACTGGGTGCAAAAGTGCAAGATCTTGATGTGCATGTGTCTAGAAGTGCAAATACTCAGTTTGAACATGTGTAAGCGGGGGAATGGTCCCGCTATTGTGGGGAACTTTCCTGGCTTCTGCACTACCCCGGTGAAGTGGGCTAGTGAAAGGATCTGAGTCCTCGCTCCCACTCCCTTTACCCAGAGGCCTCCCTGCCCTTGAGGGCTCCCCTTCCACTCTCCTGTCTGGCAGAGTCCTCGTAACCCCAACAAGGCTGGGCCCAGGATTCCTGGGGGGCTCAACCCCCAACCCTGCTGTGGTCACCTAGGACAGGGGCTAGGGTGTCCCCACTCCGGGGTACTCTCTCTGCACTGGGCACCTCCCTGACCCACTGATTATTCCATACAATTTAAAACAAATACAAGTTGTTTAATTAACAATTAATCTAAAGAAAAGAATAAGGAAAAATGGGAAAGGTTAAAGGAAAACACATCACCCTGCTTTGTGGCAGGGAACATCACAAACAGTGTCTCTGGACATCAGGGCACTTCACAGTCTGTTCCTTGTAGGTCCCAGATTTCCGTCTCAGGCCCTGGCTGTGCTGCAGGTATGCTGCGGGTTGGACACTTGCAATGGTGGTGGCCACACACCTCTGGGCTTTGAGTGGTGGGACCCTTCTTCCCAGCGTCAGCCCCCCGTCAGGTTAAGGTCCCCCTCCCGGTCTGGCCTGCAAGGGCCCTTGTCTGGGGGTGTCTTTCTGTGCTGGGCCCTTTGCCCAAGGTCCCCCCTTGGCTGGCCCCACTTGCTCACCACACCTGGCTCTGTGGCTGCAGCTCTGCTCCCAGCACAGGATCTGCTCTCCCTGGGCTGCGTCTCTGGCTCTGTGGCTGCGTCTCTGGCCCCTCTGGATCTGGCACGGTTCTGCTCTCCAGCTCAGCTTGGGCCCCTGCTTTCTCCTTAGCTCGGCCTCACTCAGTCTGACCCAGGCAATTCCAGCTCACACGGAGGACGAGACCTCCCTGGCCTCCTGACCCTCTGATTAGCCTGTCAATCAGGCTGATCTGGAGCATTGGCCTCTCCCCATTGTTCCTGGGGACTGTCAGTCTCAGGCTCCTGATTTGCCATCGACCCTTCCCCTTTTAGTGCTGGGAGCTAGCCAACCAAAACACCCCACTGAATGTTAGTAAGGGGGCAACAGTCCCCTTACACATGCACAAAGGTGTACAAATGTGCAGCAACCAGGATACTGAAAATTAGCCCTTAAATCACCCAGGCAACCTTCTAACCTTTGATTTACAAGAGATAAGAGCTCAAAATTGTGCCAGGCAACTCTAACCCCAAGAACCAACCCAAAAATAGATTAAGACTTTCAGTATTACTTTCCCTTTCCCTAGGTGATTGCAATAAAACATCCTATACTTCATTTAGAGCATGGTGTTTTCTCTCCCTTTAGGGGACCATCTGCATAGAAAATATTATCTTGTGGGGTGACCATAACAGAAACACAGCAGGGGCTTGACTAGGTTATAACATGGTTGGACCATGAAGGGCCTTCCCAGCGTACATGGGGACATAGGTCTGATTCGGCAGCCGTGTCTTCGGTGGCCCCATGTTATCTAATCTGCGTTACAGCCTCCTAGATACTGTTTCTTTACAATATCGGTGTTTGGATGACATTTCCCCCCAACCCTGCTAATTTTGTTTTAATGTTTTCTGAATATTTTTTATTTCTATTCTAGTCATTTTAGCAAGTCTTACCATTGGGGCTAATGACTTTTCCATACACAGTTCAACAACACTTCACCAATGAGAACATATAGTAAAAACTGCCCAATGTGAGTTGTCAGCAATGCGGGTTTGTGACAGTTTTGTAAAGAGAGAAGAAAAGCCTCTGCTTCCGTTAAGTCTTGAGCATTCCAGTGAATGCAGCATCCAAGAAAACTGGATTATTCTTAGAGAGCAACATACTTTTTCCCTGGTAATTTATTCACTGCAAAGTCTAATCCTAGTGCCAATAAGTCAATAGCTGATCAGCAGACAGCAGAAAAACAATCATGTTTGAGGACGAGAGGAGGAAAGCTTGCCCAACCAATTTCCTGCTTTGATACATATAATTCCACCGCTGTTTTGTTCTCCCTGGGAGCTGAGTGTTGCATATTAACATTTCAGTCAATGAACATATTAAATACAGTCTTTTCTCTACCATCATTGTTAGTTAAGGTTGAATTTTTGTATCTTAAAATGTAAATAAGGCTTATTAAAAGTGAAACTGCAATATAATGATGGGAGAACATTCATACCCTAGGCTCAATGGTAGAAGAGGGCTGCATGGTTTTATTACTGTTGTTATTTCTAATATGGTAGCACCCAATGGCCACAAATTGGGATTGGGGTTGCACTATACAAACACAAAGGAAGACACAGTCTCTGCCCCAAAGAGCGCACATTCTAAGAAAATTCAATATTTGTGTAACCTCCTTTGGAGTTTGTCAGATCCTAGAACACTGGACTGAGCCTCTAGGAGTCCTACCTAATGGAGTACAGCAGCAACTCCTCCAGAGCCTCTGGACACCATTTCCCAGCATGTTTAGAATACAGGGCAGGGACAGAAAGGGCTGGGAACTCTAGCCAGGACCACTCGGGAGGTTTCTGATGGAGTGATTTATACAGGCAGTTTGCTGGCCCAATTGTGAGACAGGAGAGTTCAGTGGGCGGGGACAGCCTGCCCCAGAGACAAAGGAAAGGGACTAAGTTTAGTTTCACTTTTGGAGCCTTTGACTTTAGTTGAGAAAGGAGGAGAACAACCTAGGCAGTCAGACTCTCTGCTTAGCTCCAAATCCCCACAAAGGGAAGCTTTGAACTGCTATGGGATTTAGTGTGTGATTGAACCGTTCCAGTGCTGCAGAAACCGGCATCCAGGGAGGCAAACCACCAGCCTGGTACCAGCTACTCAGAGCCAGCCGAGACTTCCCCAGGACTCCAGACCAAGGAGCCAAGGGAGGGCCCTGCTCCCACTCAGGGGTGAAAACACTGTAAGAGGACTCCATTCTTTAAGCCAGCCAATGTTTGCACTGCAGCTACACCCATCTCTGGACTCTAGGCATTCCAGCTGGGTGCCAGGGAGGGAGCTGGGGTTTGTGGTACAGTGGTTAGGGGTGGGGAATTTGTTGCATTATTAATGTTTTAGTATTTCTTAGTTAACACTAATCCCTTCTGTCCCTAGCGCCTGTCCCCAGTAAAGTACCTCTTTGTTGCATTTATTTTTGGGTGTGGGATTTTATTGGCGGGGATTTGTATTATTGTATTTTGCTTCTTGTACACTGGACCAGGCTCCTTGTTAAAAATAGGAGTATTACTTATTTTCCCAATGGCCATTGCCGCTTGTGTCCCAGGCACATAGAGGTGGAGGTACCAGGTGGTGCAACAATGAACCAAGGACCCAACCCATATGAGGTAAGGAAAAAGTTACTCTGATTAGCAAGCGCCAGGGAGACAGAACCAAACCACAGGGGAGGGACTACACTTATAACTGAAAACTTAAGCTGGCGCTCACCTTTCTTGTACCTTCCCTGATGGGTCTGTTGTTGCATTTTCTATTCATTGTCCTGTTCCTGTCTGGTGTAGAATTTTTCCAAAACTTGGCCCTAATATTTCAGGAAAGGGCACTTGGGTTAGGGTTGCCTGTGCTCCCAAACACCTTGTATGTCCTTGTTTTGAGAGCCTGCTCCAGTGCCTCTATCAATCTTACAAAGTCCTGAAGCAGCCTTATCACCTAGCAGGGCAAATTTCACCAGCTAAACTGGCTAAATTAACAACTGAGATTGGCTAAGAGCAAATGTGCCACGAGGAACATCCCACACCAGGTCTATCACATGTCAGCTTACACTCCCAACTTGGCCTATGGTGAGCCTTCCTATCCACACAAGTCCTCAAGACCTCCACAAGTAGAGTCAGAGATTCGCACTAACTCCAGAAAGGGCTGTGTGTTGCGAGCCTACAGGCAGCTCAGACACTGACAACATATGCAGGACTCTGTTGACTTAGCTTGGGCCCTAGTCCAGGCTTCTCCTCACCAGCATCAGGACTGAGTATCAAATTGTGGCAGGGCACAGAGGGACAAAATGGAATCTCTTTCTTGGAAGTGGAAGGAAGTAAGAAAATAGAAAGAATGAGAGAATTAGTGTGGCAGCAAAAGATGTGAAAATTAGACATAGAGCTAGGAAATCGGAAAAAGAGAGCATATAAACTGTAAGAAAGAGGAGTACAGATAGAAAAGGAGAAGAGCAGAACCTAAGGTTCTGAGCAGGGGTGGTATTTTTAAAGAGGATCTGGGACTACACATGTAGGACACAAGAGTCATGGCAGGATCCAGGAAGTCTTGCCATAGCAACCAAAAACAGCAACTCACACACACACCATGTTTATAGGACATGTGGTTTCCATTCTAGTAGTTAGCACTGTCCACCCGGGGAGCCCTCAGAGGTGTGCAAGTTCCATCCGTCATGGGGAATCTCATAGAATTCCTGATTTGAAAACACTCTAAGCACCCAAACTTGTGTTCTAACTAGGCCTCTTACATCCATGCAAGCTTTTTAAAATTGTGGTGTCACCTTGCTGCTACTACTGTCAGCCCCAAAATCTTGGCCACGGTGGGCATGCCTGAGGCAAGGGGCCACCATGCAGGTGAGGAGCCACCTAGGACTGCCTCTTGCTTTGCTACTGGGGTGTTGTCTACTCTAACAGGACAGCTGTTTCCACCATTGGCTTGGACATCACTAAGGGAATGTCACGTCTGACATCCAGCAAGGCCTCTCGTGTAAATCATTCTAACACACTTTCCTTGCCATTGTACATGTTTTTTATGAATGTTGTATAAGTGCCTAGAAATGCTTATAAATAGGTGCTTTTAGACACTGAAATAAATAACACGGTGTATATCAGGCCTCAGTATTTTGCCATTAGATGAACTGGAGAGGCATCAAAGGCTAATTATTTCCTGCAACCTGTGTGAACCTTCAAAACACCAGTTGGTTTCCAGCCCTTAGATCTGGTGGGCAGCAGTTAATTACCTAACCCGAGCAACGGCCATTTCCGACAGGAAAAGAAGAGAGGATGGGGTTTTATAGCAACCAGCGAGGACATAAGAAACAGATAAAACAAGCAAATCAGTAGACAGGAGGAAATAGTACTGGGCTGTGAAACAGATACTGTAAAGTCTAGAGAGCAAAAGACACCAGGAAATAGTGCTTAAGACTTCAGAAAATGGTAGGGAGGTCATGCAGAGGACACTCCATTTGTGTTGTACACATAAATGCAAGAAGCCTGACAAAGAAAAGAAAGGAACCAGAAATACAAGCACAGAAAATAGATTTTATCATCCTGGAATCAATTGAAACCTGGCAAGTGGAGAATGAAAATTAAGAGAGGGGTAAATGCAGAGGGTTATAAACTGTTCTGAAGATCTCATACTGGGAGAAGCAATAGACTTGTACATAGAAACCTATGTTGAAGATCACTTTTATTAAAAAACAACCCTCCCCAAGAGGCCATCCAGGATATCCCCAAGCATTTTTACAATGTTAAGTTATCTATCTTAAGTCAGTCACTCTCCAACATGACCTGAGTATGTCCGGAATCAGTCCCAAATGCAGCAGTATACTTTGATAACTCTGGGTATTGCTTTAAGTTTTTATACTGAAATACCAGACAGCAGTTAAATATAATTAACTTTATGGTCAAGATTTTCAAAAGCAGGTGCCCAATGGAAGGCATCCTAAATAAGTGGCCTGATTTTTGAAAGTGCGCACCTAGCAGTACTTAACTGATGTTAAGGTTTATTTCATTGTCCAGCTATACTGGAAGAAGGGCAGGAGACACTTGATACAGATTTAATCAGGCCACAACTTTATTATTAGATGTCTGGGACTACCCAGCAGATAAAAGTGTACAGTGCAGGCAACTCCATGTTCATTCCATAATTACCTGGGGGTCTCCTGCCAGTTCCCCCTCTTTTTCCATAGAGGTCCCCTCCAGCCAATCCATTGCTGGGACTTTATCATCCACCCCCCTCGTAGAAGGGTTAAAGTATGCTGTAAGAAAGTGGGGTTGGCTCCCTGCTATGCCAATCAGAGGAGCCCCAAACCACCACCCCCATTCTGTTCCTTTAACCGACACTTCCTTTTTAAGTCCTTTACCAGGCCATTTATCTGGTCACTAGAGGCCTTCCCTATGGAGTACCTGCACTGGACATCCATCCCACACTTACAAAATGAGTTGCAACATATAGCCTAAGCCCCTTTCCTCCTCACTATAATAGGTCTTCCCTGACACCTGCTGGGAAAGGCAAAAAAGTATGGTGGTGAGGGGAAAATTCCTTCCCAGTCCCTCTAAAAAGGAGTGGCTGCAGCAGGTCCTAACCAAACCTGATATTTGCCACCTCAAGGGGAGGGAGGGTGTGCGCTGCGTGAAGAAAAGGCTTCTCATGCCCAGGCGTGCCCCTTTTCAAGCTTTCCACACTTCCGTTCCCAGGAAATGAGTCAGCATCACCACGCTGACCCCCCAATTCCCCTTTTTTGCAGCAGCTTCTGACCTCCTTTCTCCCCCCCTTCCCCCTCCCCTTCTTTCCCCTCCCCCCAACACCACTATCCTTCATCCAGCAAGCCAGGACAATGACCCCCTCACTTAAGATGCGGTGTGGTCACTTGTGTCTAGCATAAATGGAAATCAGTATTTTGACTACAAATGACATTTATTTGTTAAATACCTGTTTTATTAAGTATTTTATAAATATTTGTAATTTAAAACCCAAATTCGGCTCTCAGTAACACCTATGCAGACCTACTCCATGTTTTGCAACAGTTTCTGAGGAACATGCTCAGGTGTTAAGCTTTTCCCAAATTGGGGAAGAAATAGATATTTAAGAGGAGTGGAATCATATATATATAGCTATATATACAGGATATATAGCTGCTCAAGAGTAATTACAATTCAACTTATGTTTGTAATTAAAATTACAAAAGACCAAAAATGGGTGGGAGGTTGGATTTTTGCAAAGCACAAATTTTGAACAATGTGGGAATTACTGGATGCTGTATCCTTGGAGTACTTTACAAAATGGGATGGAGAGAAGGAAGGAAGATAGCTCATTCTGTGGGGGAAAGGGGAAGAATACTGCAAAAAGTAAGCAAGGCTAAGAAACAGAGAAGGATAAAACAACAGAGAATGGAGGTGGGGTCTAAAGATTTCAGAGTGCACTTAAAACCAAATCAAAGAAATGAATACATGCACAATATGAAAAGTGGACTGCACAAGAGGTTAGGATAAAAAAATAACTGCTTTTTCATATAAAAGGAATAAGAGGTGAAAAAAGGGGAGAGCAAGACTGCTAAGCAACTCGGAAAGTAATTTATTTGCAGAACAGGACGACATAAAATAAAATATATTCTGTGCGTTCATACAAAAGAACAAGGGAAGATATATTTTTCAAGGGAGAAAGGGAAAATGCTGAAGAGAATGAATATCACATAAAAACAAGGGTCAGACTGCCCCCTCACACCAAAAAAAAAAAAAACAACAACCAAAGAAACCGAAGATGGTGTTAGAAGGGGACTGAGAATTCCATGAAGTAACTCTCATGTCGTTTTCAGAACATCAACCCCTCTACTGGGAATGGCTTGAAGACTGGAGACTCCCATGCAGATGTTTCACAGCCCCATAATTCTCAGAGATCAGTGGGAAAGGGCAGTCCCAAGATCTGCAGACTCAGGAGCTAACCTGAGTAAACAGCTGATGCTCCTTGCTGTTCCACATGCTGCCACTGGCTGAGTTTTCCAGCAGCTGCTCAGTAGCAGCTCTGGAGGGGATTTCACGGGAGTTAATGCTGCCCTATGGTGAGACAGCACTCCTCTCCTTTCCAGACTGACTCCAGGCCTTACATAAGAATGGCCGTACTGGGTCAGACCATAGGTCCATCTAGCCAAGGATCCTATCTACCGATAGTGGCCAATGCCAGGTGCCCCAGAGGGAGTGAACCTACAGGTAATGATCAAGTGATCTCTCTCCTGCCATCCATCTCCACCCTCTGACAAACAGAGGCTAGGGACACCATTCCTTACCCATCCTGGCTAATAGCCATTAATGGACTTAACCTCCATGAATTTATCCAGTTCTCTTTTAAACGCTGTTATAGTCCTAGCCTTCACAACCTCCTCAGGCAAGGAGTTCCACAAGTTGACTGTGTGCTGTGTGAAGAACTTCCTTTTATTTGTTTTAAACCTGCTGTCCATTAATTTCATTTGGTGGCCCCTAGTTCTTGTATTATGGGAACAAGTAAATAACTTTTCCTTATTTACTTTCTCCATACCACTCATGATTTTATATCCTCTATCATATTCCCCCTTAGTCTCCTCTTTTCCAAGCTGAAAAGTCCTATCCTCTTTAATCTCTCCTCATATGGGACCCGTTCCAAACCCCTAATCATTTTAGTTGCCCTTCTCTGAACCTTTTCTAATCATTTTTTGAGATGAGGAGACCACATCTGTACGCAGTATTCAAGATGTGGGCGTACCATGGATTTATATAAGGGCAATAAGATACTCTTTGTTTTATTCTCTATCCCCTTTTTAATAATTTCTAACATCCTGTTTGCTTTTTTGATCGCTGCTGCACACTGCATGGACATCTTCAGAGAACTATCCACGATAACTCAGAGATCTTTTTCCTGATTCGTTGTAGCTAAATTAGCCCCCATCATATTGTATGTATAGTTGGGGTTATTTTTTCCAATGTGCATTACTTTACATTTATCCACATTCAATTTCATTTGCCATTTTATTGCCCAATCACTTAGTTTTGTGAGATCTTTTTGAAGTTCTTCACAGTCTGCTTTGGACTTAACTGTCTTGAGCAGTTTAGTATCATCTGCAAACTTTGCCACCTCACTGTTTACCCCTTTCTCCAGATCATTTATGAATAAGTTGAATAGGATTGGTCCTAGGACTGACCCTTGGGGAACACCACTAGTTAACCTCTCTATTCTGAGAATTTACCATTTATTCCTACTCTTTGTTCCCTGTCTTTTAACCAGTTCTCAATCCATGAAAGGACCTTCCCTCTTATCCCATGACAACTTAATTTACGTAAGAGCCTTTGGTGAGGGACCTTGTCAAAGGCTTTCTGGAAATCTAAGTACACTATGTCCACTGGATCCCCCTTGTCCACATGTTTGTTGACCTCTTCAAAGAACTCTAATAGATTACTTAGATTTCCCTTTACAGAAACCATGTTGACTTTTTCACAACAATTTATGTTCTTCTGTGTCTGACAATTTTATTCTTTACTATTGTTTCAACTAATTTGCGTGGCACTGATGTTAGACTTACCGGTCTGTAATTGCCGGGATCACCTCTCGAGCCCTTTTTAAATATTGGTGTTACATTAGCTATCTTCCAATCATTGGGTACAGAAGCCGATTTAAAGGACAGGTTACAAACCATAGTTAATAGTTCCGCAACTTCACATTTGAGTTCTATCAGAACTTTTGGGTGAATGCCATCTGGTCCCGGTGACTTGTTACTGTTAAGTTTATCAATTAATTCCAAAATCTCCTCTAGTGACACCTCAATCTGTGACAATTTCTCAGATTTGTCACCTACAAAAGATGGCTCAGGTTTGGAAATCTCCCTAACAGCCTCAGCTGTGAAGACTGAAGCAAAGAATCCATTTAGTTTCTCCGCAATGACTTTATCGTCTTTAAGCGCTCCTTTTGTATCTCGGTCGTCCAGGAGCCCCACTGGTTGTTTAGCAGGCTTCCTGCTTCTGATGTACTTAAAAAACATTTTATTACCTTTTGAGTTTTTGGCTAGCCTTCTACTTGCCTTAGTTCCTCCCCTTCACTTGCACAAGTGGAGGGGAGGATCTCAGCTCAGGTGATCAACATTTTACAAAAACCTCAGAGCATCTGAGGTCTCAGACGCAATAGCCAGATCAATACCAAACAGCTGAAAGAAATTTGGACAGACAGGAGAACCTTTAGCAGACAAGCCAAAGAAAATCTCCTTAGAAACAGAGGAGATGCCCATGGCCAGAAGAAAACCTAATACGACACTGATATTCAGAAAGATGCATAGAGAATCTAGGACACTACAGACCAGTAAGCTTGGCATTAGTAGCGTGGGAAACACAGGAAGCAGTAAGTTACAAGTGGAGAGAAGAAGCTGAAAGCTTTGTGCTAACATTTGTATGTATTTTAAAAATGAAGGCCTGCTTCTGAGTTTTAAATGCGCATAACATTTGGCTCAACATCCGTGGAGACTGAGAACGAGTACCGATAACTGCAACATACCTTTCCATACCTCACCCCTGTATTAGCACTGATGTGGAAAGACCACGACCTATTGGGGTGTTAAACCAGTTTCCATCCCCATTTCATACTTCGCCTCTCCGCTGAGATTGACAGTGAAGGTCTAATTTTTTCTGTTGTGGCCCTCTGTGCACCATTGTGCCTAGAAAACTGTAGGTCAAATAATTATGGGATGGCACAGGCTTTCAGTTACTACTGAGCTCACTGAAATTTGAACCCATAGGCTAGATGTGAAAGAAATATATTTCTGAGAAAGAACAACTAGGAGAATATCAATAAAAGAGGAATGGGCCTACATTTTATGACAACCTTTGGCACAATACTGCAGAACAATCTCTAAGGCTCGTAAATTTAGGCCATGAGTCTGCCAGGCTTTGGAGAACACGAGACAAATTTTCACTGGCTGCACGCATCTGAGCAGAGAAGAGTCACCAGCTCATTAGATGTGAAGCAGCCATTCCACTCATGCAGAAACAGATTCGAAGTTCTCCAGGACGGTATTGTTGGTAAGTGAATAAACTAAATAATAAGAATCTCCATGAAAACTCATAAGAAAGAATAGCAAAACCAAAAAAACCCTATAGAAAAGTGGGAAAAAATTCAGATAGAGAAGGGAACAACAAAAATCTACAACAATGGAACAAAGAAAGTCACTAAACATAGAAATTTCCCTTCCTATTCTGACCACTGATAATATATACACATTAATTGATATTGATGGAAACAAATTAAAATAACCCAAAAATGTAAATGGAGAGGGAAGGTTTATAAAACTGTATTAGAAACAAAACCCGATATCTATAACTTCAAATGGGTTTGTTTCCATTGTTCCTTTTTGGGGGGGTATGAAGTTTGGGTAACCCTGTTGTATGTCAAACATTTGTTAGCTCAAAAGAAAGATGACTACTACTGAGTACAACATTGCAACTATCGACATGTGATTTATTTATTTTTTAAAACATACCAACACAAGCTTCTGGCAAATTGTTCAATTGTAGACCAGGCTAACTGCTCCTTTTGATATGGACTGGCAGAAATTCTTTCTTGTGCATCCATCTGCGCAGCCTTAGTCCTATTTTTCTAGGGTTTGACCCATGCCAGTTGCATGTGTGGGGCCTTCTGTTTCCCTTCCGTGGGCTGTCAGTCACAATCACATACTTTGCTATGGCAAACCCTGCCTCTCTATTTCTTTTTAAGTCTCATTACAGCATACTCTCAATTTAGATCAAGAAACACGGACCAATGACCTGCTCCTACTTGATTTATGTTGCTGTCCTCCTAGATTCTTAAAACAATATATTTTAGGTTTGTATGACATGAAAAGTCAATTACTTGATTTGCAACTGAAATAGGCTACAGAGATAATGACTTAAAAATAACAATGTGGTACATGCAACACTGATCTCCTACAGCCGGGGGACGGAGGGGGGAGGGGGCAGAGGTTTTGGAAAAGGCTACTAGTGGCTTGCTCCTTCCCAAATGTTCTCTCTCTCTCTGGATTTTTCCATATACTCCTCCACTGGAGAGACACTGCATGTGCTCCACCTGTGAAACACCTGCCCTCTGAACCCCCAAGATACCTTCCATAGCATACATGCTCCCCTCAGCCACCTGTCCACTCCAAGAAAAATGCACTCCCACACCCTTGGAAGCTCTTCACAGATTCCAACCCCAACACGTGTGCTCTCATGTCATTGCCCGTTCTGTGAGAAATTGTTCATGCCCACATATGTTGCCCCAGAAACACCTTTCATCCCCACATAGCTCCCCATTCACACTCAGAAAGCCACGCAGCTTGCATTTCATGTATAACACCCCCCTCATCCTTCCCCCCCACACACACACACACAATGCCCTTTTTTCCTTTAAGGCACAGCCTCTCCATTAGCATTGCCCCACTCTTTGAGACTGTAGGATGTCCATGAAATACGGCCTCTTGAGATGCAGGGCCTTCCCATATTTACTACTACACCCAACCCCCCAAGACTCAGGCATCTCAACGATGACTCAGAGAACTGTCCTGGATTTCCTCTTCTGCAAGGATGACTTTCCTCACCTTCAACA
Source organism: Emys orbicularis (assembly GCF_028017835.1). NCBI lineage: Eukaryota > Metazoa > Chordata > Testudines > Emydidae > Emys > Emys orbicularis. The sequence goes on along the minus strand of NC_088683.1, from coordinate 74,488,473 downwards.
TCAGGAGGCTGAGTCTCCTTATGAATTGAGAACAAGTGTTTAACAAAATAAATCCTATAAAAATTAAAAAAATAATAATAATTCTGTTTTCTCTTTCCAACATTCAAGACCTTAAAAAACAATGGATTTCACTTTAAGCCTTTTTTAAAGACACTGCTTGTAAAAAATAAAACATAGATAATAACTGCTCAGTGTCACAGTATATAAATAGCACTAAGTCAGAGCATTATAAAAGACTCTAGCTCTGCTACTGCATAACATTGACAATAATTGGGTTAACCCCCATTTATCAGTGTTTACCCATCTTAGCAGACTGGACTGATGGATAGTCTTCACAGAGCACCGTTGCAGTGAAACATGCCATAGCATCACTGCCTACCTATTATCAGAAGGTCGCAACATTAGTAGAATCCAGGAGGCGCTTAGGAATGGAATCAGTAAAAACTGGAAACAAGATGAAATGACGATGCAAAGATGCATAAAGAGGAATGGAAGAATAACATTTAGAAGCCATCAAAAGCAATTGTCTGACAGCAGCCCCCAGAATCAGAAGGGGCAGAAGCATTATATGCAATAAAGAGGAACAAAGAAAAGGAAACCCTGCACTGGGATTCCTCAGGTTTCTGATTACAAACTTCCTTTTTCAAATGAACACAAACTTCATTTTTGGTGCAGAAAAGTCTATCAGAAAGTGCAACTTTTACCAAGGCTCTGTGTAGTCTTTGTGTAACACTGGACCTAAATTTTGCAGCATGAATCTGTAGCCTCTGATAGAAATTCTGCAGCAGCTTCTAGTTTTATTTTTTTTAATTAAATTAAATATAAAAATAAATGCTATAATCAGTACAGTATTTATTTTGGGACTGTGGGATGGCAAATTAGCTGGATGTCTGCTAAAAGGATTAGCAGTCAAACACTTAACCAGACAGATTTTGAAATTGTCAACTTTAGATTTCTTAATTAATAACCCACTGAGATGAATATGGCATCTTACTCCTCTCATTCATAGTTTTAGGTTTGTCAGAAGACACTGGTTTGCATTCGGAAGGTTTTCTTTGCAACCATAAATGTTGGGAACAATTTTATTTTTAATGAAAGCTTAGATTCTGAATCACACTTCTGTGACAAAAGTTCAATTTTGCATAGGCAAAACTGCAAAAAACGGAAGGTATTGCCTATGACCAAATTGTCTATGACATTTGTGATGTTAAGTTAGTATTTTCTTCTTAGGCTTTGTTTACCAAGATATTTGAAATGATATTAGCACCTCTACAGAGAAGATCTTTGGAACACAGCTCTTGTTATTAGGCGGGCTAACAATTTCTCTGTAGGTAAGTAACTTGGCTAAAACATGCAGAGTGACTTTTGTGTGAGCTGGCCATGGAAACCATATTAGCAGCTTTCTAACAAGAACTGGATTCAATCATGTTTGTCTAGAAAGGTACTTAAATGGTTTTAAATCTCAGCATAGACAGGACCTTAGCAGGGCTTTGAAAACATGAATGCTTATTTGTTTGCCACTTAGCAGCAAAGCCAAGATAAATGTTTCATATGAAGCTCCAGTTTTGACTTGCCAGAAAGAAGTTTAAACTACAGTCTTTAAGTAACTGTGGTCTGGAAAGTAATACCAAACATCATCCATCTCCATCATAATTTTAACCAAAAACATGCTCTTTCTTTTGCAATTTTCCTTCCCCTGTAATGTACAGTATTTTACTTCTATGGTGTTTGACCCCATAAATCCTACCTCCCTGCAGTACAATGCACAACTGATCCATAGAACACAGGTCATTAGACAGGACAGTGTGTGTACATTGTTTTATTAGGTTAAGGGAAGTTTTAATAAAGAAGAAAACTACCCTTTTATTAAGGAACAAGTCTCTCCATTAAATCATATCAGACAGACTTCACTATGGAGACAGCATGAAGTCATAAATGAGAGTCTCACTCTGTTCACAGTATTGACTTAAAGTTTACTCGCTACCTTTTAGGTGTATATGCACTTTGAGTTATCACTTCCATGCTGATCTCTACTGTAACACCTCTACTTGCGAAACAGTCTTACTCTTTCACAAGGTTCCATTGGTCCTTTTTGCCTGAGTGGCAGAGAAACTCACACCATGAATGTACTGACCTCAGGGGGACTGACATTTTGATTCCCATCATGTTCATCAGCTGCTCCATCTTAAGTGGCAGAACAAGGTCAGTAATGAGGATATTCATAGCCAAGTCCAGCAATTGCTTCCATCAGCACTGGTTTGATTTTGGAGGCTTTCTTGGTATTGACATATTATTAAGATGAAAGACCAGCAAATTATAAAGCATGTTTTTCAAGTAATGCTGCTACATGGCCAGTGATCATGTGGTCACCAAAATCTTTGGCGGTGAGATAAGATCACCAATGATGGATAGAAACTGAATATCCAACCAGACTACCTTAACGACCCACCTAGAGATCGAGCTGGGTGGCCTTGTTCTGCCAGAAGGCTACCTCCCTTTTGGATTTGCCATGATGATACTTTCAAAAGGGACATCAATGAAACTGAACTAGTGAAATTCAAATACACTCACCCGTTCTCCTGTCAAACTGTAACTTAGAAGAGCTTTGGTATGCAGCTTCTATAGTGCAGTTACTCTGGGCCAGATCCTCAGCTGAAGTAAATTGACATAACATTGGGAGATAACTATGATATCAGATACACCACTCTGTGGCAACTGTAGGTAAATCCTGATAACTATGCATGAAACTTTTCATCTTCAAGGATCCCAAAGTATATTACAAAATATGGCCCATACTCTCTCCCTAGTTATATGTGCGGAGGAGAAAAACACCCAGGGGGGAATAGAAAAGGAAGAGAAGTCACTCAATGGCATACTTCCCCTTTGCTCACTGATCCCACAAAATCCATCCCTTCCCGTTTTGGGAGGCTATAGGGCCTGGAGACCTGTGGCAACATCCTTGCTCAAATGTGAGAAGATTTCTCCACAGAAGATAACACTGACCCTATAGTACTGTTTTCCATGGAATTTCGTTCCAATTCTTGACAACACTGAAGGGCAAGGACTTGGAATAGCAGTCAGCAGAGAAGCTATTGATAGATGGGCTCCAGATGTCCTGCATAGATGCCTCACAATATTGGGACATGGGCAGGAGTAAGATTCATCAAACCAGCCAATGTACTGACCATTCTGAAGGTCAAAACTAAGTCAAAATTAGATATTTCTTAAAGAGCTTAAGTGGGAGATGGTGTGCAAATGAGGATTGAAGATCTGTATTCCAATTATTTTCTTTTGATGCTTTCCACAGCTTTCTAATATCTCAGGGAGCCATGAATGGGGCTTAAACAGCACAATCCTGATCTCTGTGTGGTATTTCCACTATCTAGGAATTGAAACACAAAGACAAAGGCCTGGTCTACACTAGGCTTTTATGTCGAATTTAGCGCCGTTACATCGAATTAACCCTGCACCCGTCCACACCACGAAGCTATTTAGTTCGACATAGAGCTCTCTTAAATTCGACTTCTGTACTCCTCCAAAACGAGAGGAGTAGCGCTAAATTCGAAATGGCCATATCGAATTAGGCTAGGTGTGGATGGAAATCGACGGTAATAGCTCCGGGAGCTATCCCACAGTGCACCACTCTGTTGACGCTCTGGACAGCAGTCCGAGCTCGGATGCTCTGATCAGCCACACAGGAAAAGCCCCGGGAAAATTTGAATTCCTTTTCCTGTCTGGCCAGTTTGAATCTCATTCCCTGTTTGGACAGCGTGGCGAGCTCAGCAGCACTGGCAACGATGCAGAGCTCTCCAGCAGAGATGGCCATGCAATCTAATAGAAGGAGGGCCCCAGCATGGACTGATCGGGAAGTCTTGGATCTCATCGCTGTGTGGGGCGATGAGTCCGTGCTTTCAGAGCTGCGCTCCAAAAGACGGAATGCAAAGATCTACGAGAAGATCTCTAAAGCCATGGCAGAGAGAGGATACAGCCGGGATGCAACGCAGTGCCGCGTGAAAATCAAGGAGCTGAGACAAGGCTACCAAAAAACCAAAGAGGCAAACGGACGCTCCGGATCCCATCCCCACACATCCCGTTTCTACGAGGCACTGCATTCCATCCTAGGTGCGGCCGCCACCACTACCCCACCACTGACCGTGGACTCTGAGGATGGGATATTGTCCGCGGCAGGTTCCTCGTCGGACATGTTAGCGGACGGGGAAGATGAAGAAGGAGATGAGGAGGACGAGGCAGTCGACAGCGCTGGCACCGCTGATTTCCCCGACAGCCAGGAGCTCTTCATCACCCTTACCGAGATCCCCTACCAACCGTCCCCATCCCTTACCCCGGAGACAGAATCAGGGGAAGGATCAAGCAGTGAGTGCTTTAAATATCTAAACATTTATTTTTACAAGAACTAGAATATTTATAATATTAACAATGGCTGTTTATTAAAGTGCTTAAACATGTAAACAATTAACTGCAAAAAAACTGGAATATTTACAATCGTAACAAAGGGTTTTTCATGATTTGTCTGCCTTAGGCTCTTCACAATTTAGTCCCAAGTATTTAAAATTTTTTTTACAATGTCCGGTAAGTCATGATTATGCTGCCCAAGACGCTCCACTCTTTAGTCCCAGTGCACCTACGCGAAAATCCGGTCAATATGGCCGGGGATGGAGGCGAAATCCTCATAGGAGAACTCCTCGTAGGTCTCAAGAAGGTACATTTCCAGCCTGTTCATCAGGTTCCTGGGTAGGGCGATCTTAGTGGGCCCTCCGTGGTAGGACACGTTACCGCGCCACGACACCATCAGATAGTCTGGTATCATCGCCCTGCAGAGCATAGCGGCAAACGGCCCTGGTTTCTGAAGGCTTTCTCGAAACATCCTTTCCCTCTGGGACTCCGAGATCCTCAGCAGGGTGATGTCGCTCATTACGCCCTGCTTTGAATTAGGGAGGGGAATGTTAGTATTGGGACTGCTTTACAGCCACGCGGTGGAGGGAGAGGGGCAGCATACAGGGATCTTTCCCTGGAACAGCCGCGAGGGGGTGGGACAGGGGCATAGTTCATGCTGTCCTGATTGCTGGCAGCAGAGACTGGCATTGCTTTCAATGTGAAAGGAGGCCAGTGCTACTAGTACAGTTTTAAGCAGCCAGAAGTCTACGGCTTACCATGATTGCACGCTACAGAAGTTCAGGTGTCCTGCCACGCTTCTCAGATAACTGCAAGACCACTGCAGGACCCCAGGCACTGAAGGCGATGGCCGAAAATTCGACCTTGTCCTGAGTGCGCATGTGAGAGGTGCAGTGCATGGTCTTGTTCACAGAGAAAGACTAGGTTCTTTGTACACAACTTCATTTATCTGTCTCAGGAATTCACTCCATTTTTCCCATTCACACAGACACATCTGCGACTGTCTCCCAACCCAGCCTGTCAGCACACTCCCAGAGGCTAGCGCAGATTAGGAGGAGGAAGAAGAAGACGCGGGAGGACATGTTCTCAGAACTAATGAGCTGTTCCCGAGCCCAGGCAGCCCAGCAGACACAGTGGAGGGAGAACTTGTCCCAAATGCACCGAGCAGTCATGGAACGGGAGGAGAGGTGGCGTCAGGAGGACCAGCAGGCTACTGAAAAGCTGCTTGGACTTCTGAGGGAGCAAACGGACACGCTCCGGCGCCTTGTGGATGTTCTGCAAGACCGGAGGCAGGAGGACAGAGCCCCGCTGCGGTCTATCTCTAACCGCCCTCCCCCGCCACCAAGTCCCACACCCCCCTCACCCAAAGTACAAAGAAGGAGGGGCGGCAAGGGCCGTTAAAACTTTCAGTCAACCCCTGCAGACTGCTCTAGCACTAGAAGGCTCTCATTCCCCAAAATTTTAAAAGTCCTTTCCTACACACCTCACAGAAGCCCCCGTGCAAGTTTCAACCCCCACGTTTCATGTGTGGTTCATAATAAAATATTCGTTTCTGTTAATTACTGTTTCCATGATTTTATTTTGGAGGAGAGTCTGTCTGAACGAGGGGAAGGGGCATGGTAATTGGACAGGACAGTCACCTTTACCAGGGTACAGAGGCGGGGTCAGGTCCAGGATCAGGACACATACCCAGTGCAGTGACTAGTGACCCTGTTCAATCTGGGAGGTGGTTTTCGTGTTCTGGGGGGGGGGGGGGGGGTTGCTCTGTGACTTTGTGGCGGGGGAGGGCAGTTACAGATCTAATGCATCACAGAGCCCCGCAGCAGGGGAGCTGTAACCCTCCTCCCCCTGCCAGACAGTCACATAGCCGACACATACACGCTGTCCCGCCCAGGAGGGCTGGCAGGCTCTGTTGAAACAACCAGTCCACCACTGCGGAACCCGTCATTCCTGGAGTTTAGAAGCATCATTTGCATCACAACAGTAAACCCGCACCCCGCCACAGTCTGCGTCCCAGGTTTAAAACATTCCCGCGAAAACAGTAATAAAGACAACGGTGTTCATTAACAAAACAGAACAGATTTTATTTTTTGGGAAGGGGGTGAAGGGGGTATGTAACTGGAGAGGATAGTCAACGGTAACTGGGTAAAGAAACGGTGGCAAGTTCAGGTTCTGAGTCCACAAACTTAAAATTCACTGGTGACCCTGCTCAGTCTGGAAACTGTCTTTCAAAGCCTCCCGGATGCACAGTGCGTCCCGCTGGGCTGTTCTAATCTCCCGGCTGTCTGGCTGGGAGTAATCAGCAGCCAGGCGATTTGCCTCAACCTCCCACCCCACCATAAAGGTCTCCCCCTTGCTCTCACAGAGATTGTGGAGCACACAGCAAGCTGCAATAACAATGGGGATATTGGTTTCGCTGAGATCACAGCGAGTCAGTAAGCTTCTCCATCTCCCCTTGAGACGGCCAAAAGCACACTCCACCACCATTCTGCACTTGCTGAGCCGGTAGTTGAACAGTTCTTTTTCTGTGTCCAGGGCGCCAGTATAGGGCTTCATGAGCCAGGGCATTAGCGGGTATGCTGGGTCCCCGAGGATCACTGTAGGCATCTCCACATCCCCAAGAGTTATTTTGTGGTCCGGGAAGTAAATACCTTCCTGCAGCCTTCTAAACAGACCAGAGTTCCTGAACACGCGAGCGTCATGAACCTTGCCCGGCCATCCAACGTTGATGTTAGTAAAACGTCCCTTATGGTCCACCAGTGCTTGCAGCACCATTGAAAAGTAGCCCTTTCGGTTGATGTACTGGCTGGCCTGGTGGTCCGGTCCCAGGATAGGGATGTGAGTCCCATCTATAGCCCCACCGCAGTTTGGGAATCCCATCGCGGCGAAGCCATCTATGATGGCCTGCGCGTTTCCCAGGGTCACTACCTTTGACAGCAGTACCTTCACGATTGCCTTGGCTACTTGCATGACAACAACCCCCACGGTAGACTTGCCCACGCCAAACTGGTTCGCGACTGACCGGTAGCTGTCCGGCGTTGCAAGCTTCCAGAGGGCTATGGCCACTCGCTTCTGGACAGTCAGGGCTGCTCGCATCCGGGTGTCCTTGCGCTTCAGGGCAGGGGACAGCAACTCACAAAGTTCGAGGAAAGTCCCCTTCCGCATGCGAAAGTTTCGCAGCCACTGGGATTCATCCCAGACCTGAAGCACTATGCGGTCCCACCAGTCCGTGCTTGTTTCACGGGCCCAGAATCGCCGTTCCACAGTATCCACAAGACCCATTGCCACCGTGATGTCCTCGGCACTGGGTGTCGTGGTTTCAGACAGGCGTGTGCTACTCTCGGAGTTCAGGTCCTGACCCCGGTGCCGTAGCCTCCTCGCCTGATTTCTCTCTATCTGCCTCAGTGAAAGGTCGATGATGAGCTGCGATGCGTTGACAACGGCCACAACTGCAGCGATGGTCACAGCGGGATCCATGCTCGCAGTGCTGTGGCGTCCGCGCTGTCACTGACCAGAAAAGTGCGCGAACTGATTTCCCGCCGGCGCTTTCAGGGAGGGAGGGCGGGAGTGACGGTTGGATGACGACAGTTACCCAAAAGCACCCTCGACACATTTTTTTACCCAGAAGGCAATGGCGGCTCGACCCAGAATTCCAATGGGCAGCGGGGACTGCGGGAACTGTGGGATAGCTGCCCACAGTGCACCGCTTCCAATGTCGACGCTTGCCCCGTTAGTGTGGACTGACAAAGTCGAATTACTGTCCTTAGTGTGGACACACACGTTCGACTTTGTAATATCGATTCCACATATTCGATTTAACTAAAATCGAACTACTCTCGTAGTGTAGACATACCCAAAGCCTCAGGTTATTTCCAGCCAATAAATGGCTCCCCGAGATTTTAAAAAGTGCATAAAAACAAAGATTTCAACAAAAGCTGAACACAAACACTACTAGGTAGATAGCACACTTCACAGCTGTGCAATGGAGGGAATTTTTGGCCAGTGAGACCTACTCTGATGAAAACTGCCTTGAGAATTTTAAATATTCATTCAGAGTACAAAGAACCTTGTTTTTTATGGTCTCATCTAAAAGACTCCTGAAACTGCAAACCACATGGAACTGTCTGAGAAGAATGAATGGATGGGTGAATGCTGCTAGGCATCAAATCTCTGAATTATTTCAAACAGGATAACATCCTCTCCACAGTAAATCAGCTCTTTTTCAGGAATGTTAGTCTAATAGAATGTTTCTTACAGCAATGTTTTTTAACCTGAAAACCTAAGCCAATATACTGATCTGGCTTTTACTATGTCCCTGCTTTTACTTATACTTTATAATTGGGTTAGAATCATAGAATCATAGAATATCAGGGTTGGAAGGGACCTCAGGAGGTCATCTAGTCCAACCCCCTGCTCAAATCAGGACCAATTCCCAACTAAATCATCCCAGCCAGGGCTTTGTCAAGCCGGGCCTTAAAAACCTCCAAGGAAGGAGATTCCACCACCTCCCTAGGTAACGCATTCCAGTGCTTCACCACCATCCTAGTGAAATAGTGTTTCCTAACATCCAATCTAGACCTCCCCCATTGCAACTTGAGACCATTGCTCCTTGTTCTGTCATCTGCCACCACTGAGAACAGCCAAGCTCCATCCTCTTTGGAACCCCCCTTCAGGTAGTTGAAAGCAGCTATCAAATCCCCCCTCATTCTTCTCTTCTGGAGACTAAACAATCCCAGTTCCCTCAGCCTCTCCTTATAAGTCATGTGCTCCAGACCCCTAATCATTTTTGTTGCCCTCCGCTGGACTCTTTCCAATTTTTCCACATCCTTCTTGTAGTGTGGGGCCCAAAACTGGACACAGTACTCCAGAGGAGGCCTCACCAATGTCGAATAAAGGGGAACGATCACGTCCCTCGATCTGCTGGCAATGCCCCTACTTATACAGCCCAAAATGCCGTTAGCCTTCTTGGCAACAAGAGCACACTGTTGACTCATATACAGCTTCTCGTCCACTGTGACCCCTAGGTCCTTTTCTGCAGAACTGCTACCTAGCCATTCGGTCCCTAGTCTGTAGCAGTGCATAGGATTCTTCCGTCCTAAGTGCAGGACTCTGCACTTGTCCTTGTTGAACCTCATCAGGTTTTTTTTGGCCCAATCCTCTAATTTGTCTAGGTCCCTCTGTATCCGATCCCTACCCTCCAGTGTATCTACCACGCCTCCCAGTTTAGTGTCATCTGCAAATTTGCTGAGAGTGCAGTCCACACCATCCTCCAGATCATTAATAAAGATATTGAACAAAACCGGCCCCAGGACCGACCCTTGGGGCACTCCGCTTGAAACCGGCTGCCAACTAGACATGGAGCCATTGATCACTACCCATTGAGCCCGACGATCTAGCCAGCTTTCTATCCATTTAGATGGGTAAGGGACCCTTCCCTGTACGCCTAAACAAAACAAAAAAACAAGAACAATTTATAAAAAATAAAAATCCACAAAATGGTTAAGTAGATCTATTCATTCCAGGAACCTCCTGAATCTGGCCTACCTACTAGACTATTCTGCCCACCTACCGGATACCAAGGTACAAGGAGCTCAATATGCCTATGAAAGAACCAAACCAGGTTAGTGTGTAATCCTTAAATGCTAACTATGTACCATTTTCAAAAAATCAGTTCAAGACATAACAGCATTTGCAATACTGATTCAGAATTTCAGATCCTTTCCACGGAGAATACCGTCGGACAGCAAAGACAAATCACCATATTGTATAACACAGCTGTCACAATCCTGCCAGCACAGAACTGGGTGATGTTGCAATCACACGCTCACACAATGTACCCCTTATTACAAATGCTTAAGCAAACATAGGATTTTCATCCCAAATCCTAATAATTCCTTTATCTGGCAGTACTTAGAGAATACCTTTCAGACAAAGTTACTACAGCTTAAAATAGCATTCTAAACCCAGTAATTTATTCTGTTTTATGCCACATTTACTGACAGAGATGCAGTTCTACAATTTTAAATGTTTCCCTGAGGTCACTATGGCATATCACCTTATAAAATGGGGGATTGGTATTCGTCCCTTGTGATTCAAGAGGGCATTAACACTGCTATATCTAATGTGCAGTGTCAACAAGTAAATCACCAGGAACACTTGATGAGCTGAAAATTGTACCTACCCTTCGGTAAAGCTTGCGACACCACAGGCTTGATGGTTACCATAGTAATCATGTGACAGTTTCTGATGTATTACCTTGAACTGCATGATTGTAAAGGTTCTTCAGCTACCTTCTGCAGCGTTTCCAGATTCAAGAGCAATACGATGATAAATGTCCACTATCTAAAAGATATACTCATTGGAATGTAACACATCAGAGAGCAATGCTTTAAATGCAAATTGCACGCTTTTTGCCCTTTTTAGAATATTAAAGTGTCATTTCAAAGACATGAAAAAGAACCACCATGACCTCTGACACCATGATTCTTTGCCGTGGAGATCGTAATTTTCTGTGGGACTAGCTACTGAATATTTAAGTAGTTTGAAACTGAAAATGAGGTAATAAATTCCACTGAAGATAGTCTGAGTAATGCATTGATTACGAAAACAAGCATATATCTGAGCAATTACCAGAGCAGTCAGTCACTTGGTGCCTCATGTTCAATATATTTAGAGCATTATTATAACCATTAGACAATAAATTACATTACTTCATTATAGCTAATTGACATCCTTAATATTTTCACAGAGTAACTTGAAAGAACATTGCTATATGGAACAGATATCATAGATAGAAAGAATCTATGTAGTAAAAAAAAAAAAAAAATTCAAGTACGCCAGAAAGAAAGATAAAATGCATATTAATGTTACTATATTTTATTAGATTTTGGTTTGACTCTATGTTAGACTTTTAAAGGAAGGCACTGGTAATTTGCCTTTTGTTGCTAAACTATAAACTCCATGCTACTGTGTGCAGCAATGGTTTTAAAGAACTACTTCTATTCTTGTTAGTAAACATCTCAGTTCATGAAATATTCCATTTTATTTTATTGGATTGTTTCTGCCCATAATTCTCTTTGATTGCATGGCAATAAAAGGCTGAAAGAATACAGGCTTTCTTGCTTATCAAGCACAGAAGCACCATGCTCTAATTTGTGTATTAGCAACTCCCATGTGGACCCTACATTATTGATTCTGCCATCTAAATTCTACTGTTTGACAGGAAGGATATTGCATATAGGATTAATAAAATGATCCCCTCAAGCATTTTTAAAGCATTGCTTATACAGCTTTATTTTTGAAAAGCTTTTCTGAAACGTGCTTTACAAACCCAAAACATCTCCATGGTACAACATGTGATACAAATGAATATTGTTGTCTATCAGCGATTTTGCAGAATGCTTGTTGATTAAAACGTATCAGGCAGAGATTTTTTTGTAACCTCATAGGAAGATGTGTACCTTACAGTTGCTTGCTCCATATAATGTGCTATAACATTCCTGTCTGAATAAATGTTGCTTTTTCTATTAACATAAAAAAAATGTAATGACCTGATGACTTAACAAAAGAATTAACATTAAGGTTCATAGAATGGTACTTAAAATAAGTCAAAAGCCTTCCAATTTCTGTATGGCAGGAACACATCAAAATTCAGAGTGTTTGCTCCCACAAACTGAAAAGACATATCACAAAGGTAATTTTGCAGCTAAGAAAAAATTTAAGATAAAGTAGAAATTTTGTTTTTATCCAATTAATTAAAAAAACCAAAACCTTAGCTGTGGCCCACTGTAGCATATTGTTACGAATGAGTGAGTACACCAACCTGCTTAATTGAATCTAGGCTGTCTGTTCACACTGCTGGGAATTCATGGGTATATCCCATGAGACCATCAAACTGGAAATGCCTTTTGGCTTTCAATCGGATATACAAGGAAGCAAGTTTACATTAAAAAAAGACAGTGTTTTAAAAAGTCAGAGGACTAAAGCAGCTTCAATAAAACTACTAATTTAAAAGTGTGTAATGCCAAAGACAAGAACATTGAAGTTTTCTTATTTTCCCCTCTCCCCCATATGGCTGTAATGTTTTGAGCCCTGGCTTGGGTATTAATTTAAGTGAAACATGAATTGGGTTGGGCCTATATATATTTATATTCTCCTTTTAAGTCATGGTGATTTTTAAACTCCTTTTTATAAACCAGCATGGTCCACTGAATAGGCCCGGTTCGCAGCAATCAGGATTCTATTCCTGCCTCTGCCACTGACCTGTTGTGTGGCCTTGGCTAAGTCACTTATACATTCTTTGAAAAATGCCTCAAGATCCAGGAATGAAATTTGGTCTGTAAGGTCTAGGTGTTGTTATTTACATGTGCCAAAAATTATGTACAAAATTCAATTCTAAATGGTAGCTAACCTATACATAAACATATTAAACTAGCAACATGCATCCATGTTAGTAATCTAAAAACATGCATTTATATATGTAAACAAAGGAATACTGTCACTAGATAGCTGAGAGCTCTATTTCAGGATTTATTAATAAAAATCAATAAGAACGTGGTTTTACAAAACCTGACACAGGACTTAAATGAACCAACTCACAGGATGACACTTGATTTTTTTCAGGAGCATAGCCATAATTTGTAGAAGTGCTTTCGTGATTTAAAAAAAAAAATCAATGTAAAACTGTTCGGAGTCAAATATTCCTCGGCAGTGCTTGCAATCCAAACATGTTCATAGTTGTGCAGGAGAATCAGAAAGTCACATGCATTAATCTGTTTTCATTGTCTGAGCTAAAGGCCTGATCCAGAGCTCACTGATTTCAGAAGACTTTTGAAGTCAACAGAAATTCTGTCCAATCAAGGACTTCAGGTCTTGGCTCTCAAAGACTTTTTTCTTTTTTAAAATCAAGGCTACATTGTGACCAATTACTTAAGGGGTAGTACAGAAGGGCATTGCCTCACCACCATATTACATGGTGTCTGAGTAGGCACAACATCTCCTGGAGCTCAAGGGGAGGTTGCATATACACTGCAAAATGAGGACCCAAAATTCATCGGCGTCAGCTGTAATGTAGGCAGAGCTCAGTCATTTTAACAACGTATCTGCTGGACCAGGTTAGATGACATGGTGGTTAAAAACTCCTGAGCTTTATCTATACAATGCCGCACCAGTGGTGAATTTAATTAATGGTACTTATTTTTCTCTTATAGACAAGGCCCAGGAGTGAAGACACTGCATCCCCCGCTTTGAAAAAGATGTGCACTCCCCCTGCCTTCCTTTGGGGGCAAGATCTATTGACCAGTGGGAGGAGAATCACAGAGCCACCCACTTTGGGGAGTCTAGTGGAACTAGACTCGGAGTCCTTGTGCTTTCTGAGTGAAAGTGTCACGACTGTGCTTGGCTAATGTGCAGAGAGGCACAAGTAGTGTTGTGGGGAAGGCTCCTTGTGCCCTTTCCTCCCATCACCAAATGCACATATATAGATCCCAGCACAATCTGACCCCCTAGGATTTGAACTAGGTTGTCCCTTTAAATTTCTGTATAACAAAGAATCCAACTACAGAGCCCACACAACACTTTTTTATACTGTATGTGTTTTTAGTATAGAACACTGTAATGAATGAAGAAACAAAAGAACTTGTTGAGCACCAAAGAATACTTACTAGTCAGCAGAAACTATGGGTCCAATCTTACACTCTTAGGCAAAAATTCCCACTAACTTAATTTCTCTATTGACTGAGTAGGGACAGGCTCTGTTAGCTGACAGAGCTGTATGTTGGCATTCATACCATAGTCAGTGGTAGGAACAGATTAAAAATATAATAAGAGATTCAATAGCTGGTGGTCATAATTAATCCATATTGCTATTCAGCCACAGCTACACGCTGCAATATGTCGCTCTAACCACCCTCAAACAGGAAATATTTGAAAAATTATTTTTAATCACAGAAATATTGATTTTAATTTCCTCTAAAAATGACTATATACCAACTACGTTACACAGACAGGCTGTTTCCCTTTTCTCTTTCCCACTTCTTCTGGGCAAAATGGACCTTTTCCCCACAGGCCACCAGAAGGGAACAGAAACAGTCTCTGATTTTGAATTGAACACAACAGGCAAAGTTGGGTTCTGATTTCTCAGTGCAACAAACAGCAACCAGGGCTGGCTCCAGGCACGCAGGTGCTTGGGACGGCCAATGGAAAGGGGCGGCATGTCCGGCTCTTCGGCGGCGGGTCCCTCAGTCCCTCTTGGAGGGAAGGACCTGCCGCCGAATTGCCGCAAAAACGCTGGAGCCGGCCTGGACAGCAACCTGCCATTTCTAGGCAGCAATGCTTGCTGACATCACAAGTCATTTTAGTGTCATTTTCTGCACCTCATTTATCAGTAGCTATTTAAATAATGAGGCAGTCAAGAAAAGTACATGATAGACCAGGTCTTTGCCCATAATTCTGACCATTCTTTAGAGTCTTGGAAGCACTCTGTACTGTTCTTGATTCTGAGCTACTGTAGAATGCTCTTCTCATTCAGATCTTATTTATCATGCTGTAGATAATAAAAATAGTTCCTTGAACTGTGCATCCAATTACACCAGATCACAAGATGCAATGTGAAATATAAGCTGACAGTGAAATGTAGCCATTGCACCGAATAAGGGACACACAGAAACTGTTAGCATTTTTCCTCTGCAGGTAGAAAATGCTGACATTAGCAAAATAACTGCTTGCGGGTATCCTGCTGACTAGTCAAAATATTTTGGTTAACGTGGTACATCTCAGCACTGACATTTGACATGGACAGCAAGAGACAGACAGTGCCAGTAGTAAGAGCGCACTGGTGGCAGTTAAAAGAGACCGGTGCAGGGCTAGCACTCCATCCTCAACCAATAGAGAAGCTTATCTCAATCTTTTATGGTGCTACATTTCCCTGACAGAAGCAGAACTTATTAGTAAAACAAGGTGGTGCATGGAGGAGAGGGAAAAACATAGTGCCTTCCTTGCAAATACTGTTCCTAGCAGGGACCTTATAGTACCCCGCCTCCCCAAAGACTGTTCCTGGTGGAGCCTTTGGAACAGGGAATGGAAGAAACACCCATGGAACCTGTCTCCTCTCTTGCATGACTGTTTCCACAAGAAGAGCAAGAACAGTAATTTTCTCCCAACCAGCAAAATAGGGGTGAGAGAAGGAGAAAGACAAACTAGGGGAGAAGGAAATCACCCAAAATTAAACATATAAATACGAACCATCTCCAAGGGCAGTAAAAGCTGTAAGAAAAGCTGGCAGGCTGTCTTGCACCCAGTGATTTGCCTCATCATCTGAGACCAACTGAGGCACTCAAGTTAGCAGGTGGGGCCAAAGCATTCCTGGTAGCGGATCTTGGATTGGAAATTCATTCTGCATGTTGATCCAAAATAGTCCAAATATACTGGCATTTGTGGGACCTGGTCTTTTCTGTCCACTTCTGAAAGAAGTGGATTTCTATGTATTTGTGAGTGCTTGATTAAATTTTGCACATGTACTCTGAGCCCTATTGAAGACTGTATTTTATTAAAACAAACAACTGTATTGTGACTAAAAAAAAGACTCTTCAGTTGAGGAATATACCACTAGCTCAAGAACTGTTTTACCTATGGGCATTATTTTACTGGTATTAAACCTTCACGCCAGCTATATAAAGATAGTGCATCAAATGATCTTGCCCCTTTCAAAATTTGAATCAGACCCCTACTACTGCCACGCATGGCGGACATAGCCAGAGTGGGGCCTGAAGAAGCTGCGAAGAAATTAATCTTAATGAAGAAATTGTATTCTCCACTATTGCTAATGTAAGTTTTTCACTTCATTCTTAATTCTAATGGAGTTGGAAGTCTGAAAAACTGCTGAAATATACAAATATATCTTATAGGCAAACTGATGAGAGAAATACGTAGATGGGAGAAACAAATAGCATTAGAGATAGGAAGAAAGATAAGTGGACATGTTCAATTATATTCGAGCATTACTGAAAATATACGTGGGCTGGAGGCGACAGTTTAGACTCAGGGTCTAAAGATGCGGGGGAGGGGGAAGTATCAGACAGAACAGAGATTTGAGAATAAAGGAAGAGAGAATCAGAACAGAAGAGCTGAGGGCACAAAATCATAACACAGTATTAGCTGCCCTCTTCAGACTATCAATAAGTCAACAACTGGATTCCATGTACACACAGGCACCAACCAAGTTACAAAAAAAAATGCAAGTTACTCTGTTTGTTTCTGCAAATGATTTAGATAAGCACCATAGTCACGACGGAGAAACAGTATTTGATGCTATGAAAAGCAAAAAAACCTTAGCTGTCTTCATTTCCACTGCTCTGAAACTGGTATAGTATGTTTGATCACGCTTCAAAAGCTTTAATATGGGAGAAGTTGAACAAAGTAGGGGGGGAAATGAATGGAATAAAACTGACTCGAAACCAGTTCACTTCCATCTGACTCTGAAGAGATTTCCCTGTAAATGGAGAGTTCCATTCTCATTCAAGCCCTGAAAGTACCTAATTTTTACAGCTTCACTGCTGTTGCACTGGAGCAGCATTGTGAAGTGCTAGCACATTCTCTGTTTCCCTACAGACACCTAATTTTTCTAAAGCAAAAAGTCTCAGGAAGATTATTTCTACTCAGTCACCTCCTTTTCCTTTTATGCTGCATGTCTTTTCCCTACCAATATTGGAAGGCAATAACTATGCAAAACACCCTACAAAACAATTACACAAACTACCATTCTATAAATATTAAAATAATATTAACTGTGCTTTCAAATACATTTTCCTTATCTGATGCTTAACATAATACAAATACTTGAAATATATATTTAATCATTCAGTACATGAAACATTCCAGCACCTCACAATAATTCCTTTTTGTTTTTAAAATTCAATATTCCTATGCAACTACTTATTATGTTTATTGAAAATAAGACAAAGTCAGCATTTTGGGAGTCATACAAATGAGCAGTTGATGTTTCTGATTGCTTATGGTACCAAAATTACTTTAAAAGTTATCCTAAAACCACTTAGTTTATTGTCTGCTGATTTTCAAACTATAATTTTGAAATAGAGAAGAAAAAACATAGAAAGACTTTTTTTTAGTGAAAGTATATACTTTTTTGGTTATGGCCTCAAATTACCATATAAAACAAATTCTTCTTGCTAATAATACAGTCAGCACTTGAAAAGTACAATAACTTCAGAGCCTTTCCCATTTTTCTGGCCAGAATACTATTATCTCAGAAATTCAGAAAATACTGAGCTACCTGAGATGTATTATAGAAAATTAAAATATAGTAAATAGGGAATGGGAGTTTCATCAAAATTGGTCATGCATAAATCCCTCAAAATATTTGCATGGCACTGTTGTTTGTTTGGATAATATAAACCGGGGTGGCTAGAAGAGCACATGGAAAACCACTCTGAATTAAGAAACCAACTGGAGTACTGACTCAGTTGAATAGTACACTAATATGCTGACCATCTATACTCAAGGGATTGTGGTTAAATTTTCGATGGCGCTGGCTGGGCCAGGAATCACAAATGGATGATATATGCATAGAGAGATAGTAAATTTCTTTTTTCCACTATATTCCTGTGGGTTTGAAAGAGAAGGAGGCAGTTACAGTGATTTAGCAACAAGAAGCAGACTTTCTCCACTGGATTATGACTTTCATCTGGATTTACATGGAAATTCATTTTAAGGTTTCTTATGTTTTCAGCTTATCATTGCAGGAGGATGAGTTCTTGAGGATAAACAAGCAGTGCAATGTCTTTCAGAAATTTGGCAGAAAAATATTCTTTCTTAAGATTTATTTATTTTTAAAAGACAGTTACAGTATTTTACAATTTTAAAATAAATATTTTACTCACTGTTCCTTGCAATTGAACTGCTGAATTGTTTTAGACCAAAATTTTCAAAATGATTAGGGATTTGGGGTGCCCCAATTTGAGGCCTGATTTTCAGAGGATGGGTATTTGTCACTTTCTGAAACTCAGGCCTCTATAAGATGTCTGAAGTTGACCCCCAAAAATTAAGGTACCCCAAATCACTAATCACTTTTGACAATCTTGTCCTTATCTGTAATCTCTTATTGCACACACAGACAGGTTATTGTATAGCTGAATCACGAATGTTGGGCATTTAAAAAAATATTCAAGAAACAATTGTATTTGAATAGATAAGGCAACATTTTTAGAACCCGCCTCTACAACTATATCCAAATTTTTGCATAAGAAAGCAATTTCCATTCACATATCAGGTAGTTTTATCTCTAACTATCTGTTTGGTGAATGCAATTGTTGTAGAGCCTCACAAACATTTACAAATGCAAAACTACTGATGCAAAATACAGAGGCTGGTTTGAAGCCACCTGAAGGCCATGTTGAAATTTTGGCCAATGGTGATTCCTTAGTCCTTGAGACTTTGCCAAATTTGGCAATCCTTACTTCAAAGTAAAGACCACAGATCTAGTCCACTTAGACTCCAATCCAACAGAGCACTAAAGCACACACCTAACATTAATATGAGAGAAGTTATTTTGAATTCAGGGACATAGGCACCAACTCCGTGGGTGCTCCGGGACTGGAGCACCCATGGGGAAAAATTGTTGGGTGCTCTGTACCCACCGGCAGCTCCCCGCCCCGCCCCCTCCGTCTCCTCTCCTGAGCACGCCGCATCCCCGCTTCTCCCCCTAGCTCCCAGCGCTTGCCGTTGCAAAACAGCTGTTTCACGTCAGCAAGTGCTGGGAGGGAGGGGGGAAGAGGGGGAACACTGAGAAGAGGCCGGGGCGGGGATTTGGAGGAGTCGTCCAATAGGGGCAGGGAGCGGGCGGAGTTGAGGCGGGGACTTTGGGGAAGGTGTTGGAATGGGGGCGGGAAGGGACGGGGCCAGGGGCGAGCACCCATCGGCGCCGGGAAAAGTTGGCGCCTATGTTCAGGGAGGTTACTCACATGCTTAAAGTTATGCATGTGCTTAAGTGTTCTGCTGTACTGTGGCCTAAACTCCCATTAGAAGTATTGCTAACCTGAAGAGATCAAAACTCATGAGATTTTACAAGCTGTCAAGTCATGTTTTTCAGTCTGTTTTCGACTTTTAAACTTCCCTCTACTTCTCTGCCAATGCATGTGTCATAATTTCAGGTTGACAAGTCCATTTTTAATGGACACAAAGATGCATGCCTCTCCCTGGCTGCTTAGAAAGAGACTCCATTTGCCCTCTCTTCATCCCTAAAATAGGGGAACTGCCATCCATTTCCTTTAATAAAAGAAGGGTTGGATGGTAAATAGTTTGAGAATCACTGAACTAATTAATGCATCAAAATTCACACTTGCACATCGAATTTATATTACTTTTTAAGGCTGATGAGTTACAGATATACATATTAAAGAACTTTACACTAACTCCTGCTTTCTGAATTTAGCTGAACAAGGTGCAGAGGAATGGGTCGGGTGGGGGAATCTTATAAAAATCAGTATTGTACATTGTATGCAACAGCAGAAAAGAAATACGCTGTCATTAAATATGAGTAAATTTTTATGTTTATTAGTACTGCAAGAAATGAACAGATGACATTCACAAATAAGCATGACATAACTAATCAATGTTAGCTAGTGGGCACCCAATGAGTAACCAGCATCCTTAGAGAGCACCGTGTTATATAATCTCCCTTCATTAAATATTTTTTTTAAAGTTCAGTGTTGAAAGTATTTGTAATATTCCAAAACTGAACCTATATTGACAGTGTTTCTATGCAAAAACGTATATCAATATTTCATATGAACAATAATGTCTCAGTAAAAACAATATAGGACTGGTTTAGTCATAAGAAACAACACTTCCCTGATTCCTTCTGCCCCCAACACCCCAACACACTTCTCTGCTGGATAATGAGTAGCACTCCCCCCTACCAACCACCCTGCCTCCCCCTGCTCTGAACCCCCTCCACTTCATTTCCCACCCGATTCTGCTGCACATCTTAAATCTACCTGCTACTTCCCCTCACTCTCCCCGTACACCATTCACAGTGTATTTGCTGCTCCTCACAGTCCTGTCTATCTTAGAGTGGCAGCCATCTCATTGTGGGTCTGACTTTAATATAGGGTTGCAAGGGGTCTGGTTTTCGACCGGTACGCCCGGTTGAAAAGGGACCCTGGTGGCTCCAGTCAGTACCGCTGACCGGGCCATTAAAAGTCCGGTTGGCAGCGCAGCGGGGGCCGGGGCTAAAGCAGGATCCCTACCTGTCATGGCTCCGCACGGCTCCCAGAAGCAGCAGCATATCCCCCATCTGGCTCCTACACGTAGGGGCAACCAGGGGCTCCATATGCTGCCTCTGCCCCAGTTGCCGGCTCTGCGGCTCCCATTGGCTGGGAACCATGGCCAATGGGAGCTGCAGGGGCGGCACCTGCAGATGGAGCTTCATGCAGAGCCGCCTGGCCACAACTCCGTGTAGGAGCCAGAGAGACATGCTGCTGCTTCCTGCAGCTGCCTAAGGTAAGCGCCACCTGGAGCGTGTATCCCTGATGCCCTCCCGCACCCCAACCCCCTGCCCCAGCCCTGACCCCCTCACATCCTCCAAACCCCGCAATCCCATCCCAGAGCCCCCTCCTATACACCAAACCCCTCATCCCCACCCCCAGTTGGAGCTCTCACCCCCCCCCCGCACCCCAACCCCCTGACCCAGCCCTGATCCCCCTCATGCCCTCCAAACCCCTCACCCCCAGCCCCACCCCAGAGCCTGCATCCCCCAGCTGGAGCCTTCACCCCCCACACATACCCCAATCCCCTGCCCTAGCCCATACCCCCTCCCACACCCCACATCCCTGCCTCAGTCTGGAGCCCCCTCCCATATGCCAACCCCCTCGGCTCTACCCTGCAGCCCCCTCCTACCCCTCAGCCCCAGCCCCACCCCAGAGCTCACACCCCTAGCCAGAGCCCTCACCCCCTCCCGCATTCCAACCCACTGCCTCAGCCCGGAGCCCTCTCCCACACCCTGAACTCCTCACTTTTGGCCCCACCCCAGCTCTCACCCCCTCCTGCAACCCAACCCCCTGAGTCAGCCTGATGAAAATGAGCGAGTGAATGAGGGTGGCGACAGCAAGCAACAGAGGGAGGGGGGATGGAGTGAGCAGGAGCGGGGCAAGGGTGTTCGGTTTTGTGCAAGTAGAAAGTTATCAACCCTATTTCAATATCACTGAAAATAGGGGGAGGTGGCACTGTAGCCAACTTTATTAAGGACAGCCTCGCTTCCACATGCAGACAGACCATAGGAAAATGGTAGCCATCTTGCTATCTTCAGCCCCACTGACCATAATTGGAGATGGTGGCCATTTTGACTAAGAGAAAATTTGTGATCTGGTAGCCTATAATCATATTTTAATAAAACAGGTTTAAAAAAACCCAACTCACTAGTGTTGTGATAAAAACATGAGAGTTGACAATACTATATTAGTATCAGATGAAAATTTGCTATATTAAAGAAACCAGAGGAGAATAGGTCAAATGGGAAATTACATGGACTTTTCACACAGATAGAGACGAGAGAAAAGGCAAATGTTGACATCATTCTTGACAGTGGCCCTTTAACATCAATGTAATTAAACGTGGTTTTTAAATTTTACAGTGATGAAAGGTTTACACTAATAACCTATCTATCCTGATTGAGCTTCCAATCATTGCATACTATGGGAACAATACGATGCCATTACAGTCAAGGTAATATTTTACTGTTGCTGTATAAAACCGACTATGACCTTCAACTCCAGAACACTGAAATTGTCATCTGCAAGTGTTATTTTTGTGTGTGTGTGGATATCTATTACACACACACTTTCCAGTGTTTACAATTAGAAAACAAAATGGCATAATTCTGGTATCCACACGTTCAGTATACCAATGAGATTTAGAAAGGTCAACACAAACACAGTGAAAAGCAAGGACTTTGAACTGCTGGGGTTTTTTCCCCTTAGTCCAAAAGAACTATTATGTACCAAGAGATTTTACAAGAATAAAATAAAAGCCCATTTTAGAATGACTGTAGTACATCAGAGGCAGAGTGCCAAGATTACAAAGTGTGCACCAAGTTGTTATGGTAACTAAACTGCAGCTTGTTGCATAAAACACTAGCTGTTCACCCCTGGGATTGTGTTTAAATTCAGCTGCTATGCATTCCTACCTGGCTGAACAGACTAGATCACCAAACCGCTAGATGAGATCTGACTCAACTGGCAATCTCAACTGTAGAAAAGAAGCCTAGGACCCACATCATGTAAAGTGTGAATTGCTTCACTCCCATGGATTTTTCACGTCAGCCCCAAGCTCACCAGTAGTGGAACGTGTGGGAGGATGGACTGCAGCTGACTCTTGTTTAATGAGCATATTAGAAAAGACATGAGAATGACAACCTCTGAAAGTCACCATCACAAAATATTACCTCACAGTGTCTACAGGATATTTTGATTAAATTGCATAGAAAGGTTGAAATCCCAATTTTAAGCATGGTAGAAAAGGTACAGCTAGATTCATCTCATACCCAATAAGACTAGCACACAGGTTCTTGCCACTAAGACAGACACTATTCATTGTAACATAAAACAGAGGTTAAAGACCTCCTAATTTCTATCTCCTGCCAATGTAGGATTGTTGTTTTTAATAATGCATACATGGAAATACACCTGTCTCTACTATTACCTTGTCCTTCCTATCTTCTCTTCACCACTGTGTTTGTCTGTTTATACATCTGTGGTATATCATCTAAATCCTGTTGTGAGCTCCATGTGACAGGTTGGAGTTTGTATTATGGCTAGTACAATGAGGGCCTTAATCTTTGTTGGGGGTTCATAGGCACTATGCAATGGAAATTAATAATAATCTTTTCCAGTGCTTGTTCAAGCTACTTTATGGCAAGATATTTTCTTCACACTGCAGGGCCAATTTGCCCTTTAAACACACAATTCCCACTAAGATAGGTGGGAGCTGCATGAAGGTATCTGAGGGCGGAATTAAGCTCTGTCTGACATCTGTCAAAATAGCGTGCACATATTCTTCCTGGCAGACTTCTGGAATGGTCTGAAAGATTACATTCCAAAATTACTAGATTTAATAAAATCAGCATGACTGCCTGGAACTGGAGAACCAAACAGTTGTAATGGACCTGCAAATGAGATGCAGTATTTACAATCTGCAAACTGCTGGATGCCTCTGTGAGAAGACAGGTAGAAGTAGACCAGAATGGAGTTAGCCCATAGCCAGCCTGGCAGTGCAGTAGCCGTGAAATGTGCTACCAGGTAGGGAATCAGAGAACATCCCAGGTACACGTGGCACTGTTGGCATCTGGCGAGGAAGGAGATTCTTAGAGTGGCATGTCAAGGCTCCTTGGGTGAGTGGCAAGTTGAAGAAAATAAAAGGGGGAGAAATGCAAATTACTGAAGGACCCACCCAGACATCCACAAACACAGTGCTCTCAAGTGTCCTGCATGCAGGGGAACATTTTGATCATTTTCCCAGACATGTGTGCTGCCACATGGTACAGATAGATGAGTCTGATTTGTTTTCTCTGATAAGTGTACTGTTACACAAAGAGAATACCTATCAATGTTAAATGTATTCATGACATGAGAGAGCTGTTCAGATAGCTCACTACTACTGGGTGAGAAGGGGAACGGGGAAAAAGGGGAGAGAGGAAAGGATAGGGAAGAGAGGGAACAAAGGATGCTTTTAAACCTGAGTATTACCCCTGAAATCTGGCCACTCTCCGCTGACTAGGAGAAAGGCACTTTTTTCAGTATTAGGTATTGGCCTTGCCTTCTTTTATAATAAAAACTGTTAGAGAGAGAGAGGCTATTGCATTAGGAGAGTGGGGAAAGATGGGTCTCTTATCAGTGTGACGAACAGGCAGGGCCGGCTCCAGGCACCAGCCCACCAAGCATGTGCTTGGGGCGGCACCGCAACTGGGCTCGCCACCCTCCCCGCGATGCTCCGGCCGCCGGGGAGAGCGGAGCCCCGGCCGGGCTCGCCGCCCTCCCCCCGGCGCTCCGGCCGCCGGGGAGAGCGGAGCCCCGGCCGGGCTCGCCGCCCTCCCCCCGGCGCTCCGGACGGTCGGGGAGAGCGGGGCCCTGGCCAGGCTCTCTGCCCTCCTCCCGGCGCTCTGGCCGCCAGCAGAGCCGCGGCGGGCTTGCCGCCCTCCCCCCGGCGCTCCGGCCGGTCAGGGAGAGCGGGCCCGCGGCCGGGCTCGGCGCCCTCCCCGCGGGGAGGAGGGGGCGGCGGGAGGCTTTTTTGCCTGGGGCGGCAAAAAAGCCAGAGCCGGCCCTGCGAACAGGAGAAAAATGGGATGTTTTCCTTTCAGTATTCCAAAAAAACAGAACTATTGCTGTTTATTGTAACCATAAAGATGTTTTAGGAGCCCTGGATCCCCACATTACAGTAAATGGCAGCAAACACCCATTTTTTGCTGCTGTTCAGCCCTCCCATTGCTATAATAAAACATGTGCTGAATTTTAAAGGGGAAAAAACTGCTTTGCATCATCGCCCTGTTTCCTTGAGTGGAAAAGCATGTACAATTTGTGAAGGCACTTAAATGACTTAGAAGCCCATGTTGGCATTGGGACTTGGGCATTTTTGTCACATGACAGTAGGGAACCCAATGTCTTTCAATGGAATGCACAGAAAACCAAGGAGCTCTTTTTGTGGGAAACTATAGTTGGGTTTTAAATCAGCCAGAATTGGGTTGTGCAGCTAAATCCTGAACACCTTTCTCATGTACATCATCCCACTGAAGTCTTGGAAGATGATCTAATGGTACCTTCTGGCCTTAAAATCTATGAAAGCAGGATGGGCCCTGAATGATGCAAAAATATTATGAATGTAGCTGCAATTCACCTGGTTTGGGGTTTTATTACAAATTCCATATTTGAGCCAGGCCCAAGGTCATAAACACAGGCTAAACTTTCAGCTAATATTATTTTTATTATTTACATAGTTGTCAGATGTGTGCTTGGGGCTTTGCAGAACAAATATAAAGGCATGGTCCTTGCCCTGAATGACATATAATCTATTTTAGTTCTGACACAGTAACTGAGAGTAAAAAAACAATAGAACAAATGGGGTGAGGAAGAATATTGCTTACAATAGTCAGATCAAGTATTTGCACATGTTGATGGTTCCATTAACTTCTTGTAAAGTCACTTTAATTCACTGCTAGTACACAATGTAAAGAAGATGGTGTTTTGGAATGCATTTGAATGAGAAGATTGTGGCTTGGGGAAATATGGATAGGGAGGTAATCCCATGCACTGTGGGAGCATAGTTAAAGGCCCAGAGAGGTGAGTTGAAGAAACAACAAAGGGACCATCTTTGAAAATTAGGCCACTTATATGGGGGCCTAATTATTGATTTAAGTTCCTAATTCTAGGCAACCAAATTTACAAATGTTGGCCTTAAATGACTGAGCCAAATTCACTGTTGGCATAGGGCTTGATCCGCCAAGACTCTGAGCAATCTGGCCCAGATCCAGACAAACACTTAAGCACGTGCTTAACTTTGGAGTCAATGGAACTATGAATGTGCTTAAATTTTTTTCTCCTGTATCAAGGCCACAGTATTCAGCATCTTGCAGGATCAAACCTCTAGACGGGTACAAATCCATTCACGTCAACTGAGTAGTGCCTCTGAGTAGCAGAGATTTCAGCTCATTGAGTATATTCGCCTCTGCAGTGCAGCTAATATTCCCCTTAAATGTGCCTTTGGCAACCCAGATGCAAAACTTCTATTTGCATTATTTCAGCACAATTTGCAGAGTTCACCAAATTCTACATGAAAAAAAGATTAGAGGATATAAAAGGGGGGAGGGGGGGGAATGTGGTCCCCAAAGAGAAAGGGTGACATTATAAAGCCTCATCCTAATAATCTTTTGATAGGGTGCAGATGCAGCAAGGACCAATCCACATTTGATCACCTGGCGTACGGATCAGCACACTAATGTATTCAGCATTCCTTTAAAACCAACCCATTCAGAAGGTATTGCAATACAATTGCCAAGTGGAAAATAGTATTTTAAACCATTATCTTCAGTGCTGCAACAAGAAAAATCTTTAAAATAAAGTGTCTGAAGTGTCTCTAATGCATCCATAATTATGACATATAGATGTCTGGTATATAATTAAGACTCAATTCCTCTGCCAAGTTGACTACTGTCTGTAACAGGAGCCAGTGGAATCACTGGATACTGACCCCTACCCTCTGACAAGGCTAGAAACTTTTGTAACCCCCATATTGTCAACTCTTGCAATTTTATCACCAATTTCAAGACAGCAGATGTTTTTAAAAACTGTCTCATGACCTCCTCATGTCTTGCTAACTTTTGCCGTTATTCAAAATGGCTCATGCCTTCCATTATTTACAATGGGACTAAAGCCATGGTCTGCCATTAAGGAAGATGGCTGCCCTTTATTCCTGTTTCAGAGTAGCAGCCGTGTTAGTCTGTATCCGCAAAAAGAACAGGAGTACTTGTGGCACTTTAGAGACTAACAAATTAATTGATTAATAAATTTGTTAGTCTCTAAGGTGCCACAAGTACTCCTGTTCTTTATTCCTGTGGTTGTCTCAGGCAGAAGATAGTAAGGCAGTGAAGAGGAACATGAGATGAGGAGTGAGAATGCGAGATGCAATATTGGGGACAAGTATGTTTAAGAATAATGGACAATGTGGGGAGAATGAAGAGAGAATGCATATGGGGGAAGAGATGGAGACCAGGAATGGGCTATGAGGATGGGGCAAGAGATAGGTCAGTGATGAGAGGGAGTGGAAAGGGATAGAATGGAAAGTCTCTAGCCCAAGGGTTAGAAGGAGTTAAGTGGAGTACCGTTCTGATTAGCTAGTGGGGTGGCCTCATTTTTGTGAGTACATGCAAGGTTGAATTTTGAATCTGAAATAATCACACACAAACTGGGGGAAGGTCTGCCCCCTAACGTCTCAAAAGGCAGATGAAAAACAATGTGAATTTTTTAATCTCAGGGAGTTTTAGGAAACTGACTCATGATTTCTGAGCATTTGGTATTGGCAATACTGTAAGTCAACCCAGGTCTTATGCCAGGAAATAAAAATCAGCCAGTTTCAAGCACTCCTGTGCATCTCACGTCCGTTACTCTCTCCTCCATTCTTTGCTTTGGGCGCTCCTTCCTGCCCACCCTTTTGCACTTCACACTTCTTGTTTCCCATCCAACCAGAGTTTTCTTCAGACTTCATTACTGAGGGAAGCCTTATTGAGAAAGGCGGGTCTTTCACTGTATTCTGAAAATAGTCTGGTTTAGCTTCACTCTGCTCTTTGGTAATAAGGAGTTGTACAGTCCAAGGCCTCTGCTGAGAACACTGCCCCGTGCTCCCAAGAGTTTCACCCCAAGCTATATTAGGTGCTGCACTTTTGTCAAGCACACCTGTCTTGGCTGCAAATGGAGAAGTTGTTTCTTAGACAGTCAGGCCCTTTAATGGGCCTGGGATCAGGACCCTGAAGTGTATTTAAAATCCAGCATAATGTGCAGAGTGTGGGTGTAATGTGCTCTTGATGGTCTTTCTTCCTCAAAAGACATGCTGATGCATGTTATCTAGGTAAGAGTTTCAGCAATGGCTTTCACCTTATACGCAGCTTACTGCACTGTCATACTGACCTAAATCAGAAGTTACATAAAACTGGATGAATTAACAGGTTTTGTCTCACCAACTATGTTGCTTTCAGTTGCCCTCAAGGACCCATTTGTCTTCACTTCAGTTACCTTAGGTAGCCACTGGCAGTTCAAATTCCAGCATTCCCACATCTAGCAGTTACATTCACATTCATGTAAACTTCACTGAAAACTCTATCAAGAACAATATAACCTTAGTCCCTCAGAAACTCATCAGTCATTCACACTGGTTCATTCTTAGAATGCCTCTATTTTAATTCCATCACTGAAGAAGCTAACTGATCCAGTATATTTCTGTATTATACAATGAAGATGCTTGACCATTATGGTGAATGGGCTTCACTCTTGTCATCTACTCCTTTTTTAAAATCTCAACATAACTAAAGTTCAACAGAGATTATGCCAAGAACATAAAGCTATACTGTATCTAGAGATTTACATAGAGAATAGAAAGGTATGTTAATACAGTTGCATTTTATTCAAAGATATTAAAAATTCCCTGCATAATATCATTACAAAACATGAACATGTTATTTACATAGAGTTTTTCATCCCAAAGCTCTTTATAAACATACAGGTGGGAGTTGGGAGGGGGAAACCACTACTACAATGCTGACCTCTCTTGGACGCAAGGCTAGCAGCCTGGCAGATATCTATTTATAGTACGCATATCCATTAGCTGCATGTATTAAGGAAAGGAGAAAATCTGGCTAAAGACATTGGGCAAACTTCTGCTTTTTCAAGAGAGATCTTAGGGTGAGATTTTTGTAGGCACCTAAGGGATTTGGACACTTAATGGGAATTGAATGCCCAAAGCCCTTAAGCAGCTTGGAAAATATCAGCCTTAATATTCAGAGTGAGAAGATAGAATCTCAGTTCTTAAGGTCGAAGAACAAAACACAGAAAATTGCACTGAATTCAGTTAATCTATCTTGGAAAGAGGACAGAGAGTCATTTATGAAAAAGGCAACTTGTTAGCCTGGATGTAAAATATACTATTCAAATAGACTAAGACTCAACCCAACAAATGTATCCTACACAAGGCATAGGCCCAATCCTGCTCTGAGATGGCATGTGGTTCTCACTGGAGTCAACAGGAGTCCCATGCTTTTACGTAAGGACAGACTTCTGTCCTATGTTTATATGAAAGTTCACTCAAAAAAGCATAAATAAGGAGGGTCTGAACAAACAAACAAACTCCAGGAACATAAAAAGCAGGAGGAAACATAATGAAAGCTTTTCATGTAGCCAAACATATTATACGCTGCAAGGTCATCCTCCTAATTCATGGAATTCAGCTAATCCTCTCGATGAATGCAGCATGTGTTGCTCTCCAAATGAAATTGTATAGGCTCCAAATAAGAGGCAGTCAGCTACTTCTATAAATGCAATCAAATGACTGTCAGTCTGAATAATACCATTCGATTTTCCCCTTTCTGTAAACAAGCAAAATAAAGAGAAATGTTTCCCCAGAAATGTTTCTGTATTGTTTGAAAAGCCAAAGGAAACCTTTCCCAAAATTATTTCAACCATAAATCAAACATGAAAAAAACATGTTCAAATCAAAGGTTAATATCCCAAGGTCTTTAATGTATGATTACCACCAACCTCCTTTCCATTAGCATGATCTCCTCCTCCTTGTCTTTCAAACATTCCCCTGGACTAGTCTTGCTTTCTGTCCCACTGATTCACATGATTGGAAAGTAGTAACTATTTAGCACTCAATCTTCAGAACACTGCTGTACAGAAAACACGATTTGACGTCTGTTCCAAAGTCAAGAAACCTGATCTCTAGTGAGAAGCAACAGCATCATTTCTTCTCTGAAGAGTTTGTCAGATTAATTTTTAAAGATCATGGACCTGGTCTCACTTACCACGGTTACAAAACAAAAGCGCCTCCTCTGACGTCAGTGTAGTTACACCAGTGTAAAACTGGTGTAAGCAAGAGGAGAATCAGGTACTCTGGACCAGATTCTGATTTTAGCGATAATTATGTTAATCCAAAGTAAATCTGTTAATTTAAATAAAGTGGCTGCAGATTTGTGCCAGTGCACTAGAGAGCA
The DNA here is from genome assembly GCF_028017835.1 of Emys orbicularis. Lineage (NCBI taxonomy): Eukaryota > Metazoa > Chordata > Testudines > Emydidae > Emys > Emys orbicularis. The sequence continues at coordinate 74,458,301 of NC_088683.1, read as the reverse complement.
GAACATGACTCTTAATTTCATCTGAACAATTAATCTCAACAACCACTGTGCTGTTTAGCATGAGTCTCTGTATGGATATACTCTAGTGTTTTGGAGTTAATTTCAAAATGTATAAATTATCTAAAAGAGTGTCAGAAAATTAACAATTAAAAGCTTATTTTAAAAATTCCACATTTGTTTTGAAGTAACTTTTTTCAAAAAAGCAAAGAAACAACTATTGAACCGGGTGAAGCATCAATCCCTACATCCCATATCCAGAGACTATGGACCAGTATCTGAGCCAGTTTGAATCCAGCACAATCCCACTGGAGGCATAAAGGGTGCAAGTCAAAACAGAATTTATTCCTGTATTCTTTCCTTTCAGATGGAAAGGACTCAATGATATAATACATCTTTTTCATCTCTGACTACTAAGGTCTGATTTTCATAAACCTTTTAGCTGAACTAAATAGGTCTTCATTATGTTATGTACAGCAGGAATTTTTTCATGATTTTTGAGGAGGGGGTGGGGAGAAGGGTTGTTGGAGGGGACAGGTTGCACTAACTCACAAAAAGTTGCTCAGACACCACTAAGCGAGCAATGAAATTTGGGGGGGGAAAAATCAATGAAAATCAGAGTCAAGGTTTTAACTTTGTGTTTAGCTCATCCTAGTGTAGCTAAGTCTTGCAGCACTATGTAAAAAAAATCAACCACTGTTCTTAAACCAATCGATATACCTGGGCTCAGCAGGACAGACTGGCAATGGAGCTTTATGTTATGGCTAAATTCTGCTCTTTTGAAAACACATTTACTGAGCAGGAGAATCTGTGCCTTCCCCCAAAGGACTGCACCTTACTCCAAATTTGGCTTGTTGGTTTTCACAGATAGGTATGCGTGCATCTGACTGAAGGGGTGGCTTCCATGGAGAGGTTCTGATTAATATTATCAGGGGTTAAATCATGTTTGTGGTCATAGATGGGTCTATGGTATGTGAATCCAGAACACAATTCTTAGTAAGAGTGGTTAGCATTAGGGATGAAGTCCAGTGGGTTGGAGTCTCCCCCGGCCGTGGAACCTGCACCATTTTGCTGCAGGTGGATGGGTAGGGCTGGTAGGGAGTGCACTGTGTAGCTGAAAGCCCTGTTCCATGTGTGGTAGCATAGAGGCAGTAAGAGAGGGAAGAGTGTGGGAGGATCCATCACTGAGAGTCTTACTCCAGTAATATCTTTTTATGACCATACCTGGTGACTATGGAAATCCTCACAGGGATTGATAAATGCTGGTTAGAATCATAACACACAACATAACTGCTCGTTCTGCTGCTCTCAAGGCAGATTTCTGCTGCCCTAAAAGTCAATGCCTCAATATCTGCTAATTAGTCCACTGTACACTTTCAGGAGATGGGTCAAGGGGCACACACTAGATTTTTGCATGTTTGAGACGAGGAAAATCAATTTCAATCCCCCAAAGAGTGAATTACGAGTATAGGTCACTGAACACTATCAGTTGCTTTATGCCAACAGACCCTTGAATGGTAATCTTGCAAAAAATAAAATCTCAGGAAGCAGAACTTCTGTAAATTTCAGTTTCAGTATCTGCTCATAAGAACAGAGCAGGCAAAGGGATGAAAGCATTACATGCATGCCCTCATCCAAACACAACTGGCAGGTAACATTTTTGGCCTACTACTTTTTGAAAGCAGGTTCCAACTCATTCATTAATTTGAGCATCTGAAAAATCAATGACCTATTAATTTTCCTCATAACACTGAGGTACAGTATGCAGACCCTATTTTACCCTGTTCTTGCTCACAGCCCAATAAATATCAATTTGTTTGGTTAGTAAATACCACAGAAGCACATCAAACCACACACGTTTTCTTAAAGAATTAATATCAATTAACATGTTCCATTTGGCATATGGGAACTAAATTTGGACGCTGTGCAAGTCCATTCAAAAGCAATAGACTTGTATCCACTAACATCAGACCTAAATTTGGCCTAGAGAGAGTATTTTGTGTCTGATGCATATTGAGGATCCAGGACACAAGTGTAATAAAGTACTAACTGTTCCTGCATTAGTCCATATTGTATGCCCAATCTATGTGAAGAGTTCCTGTTGGTATCAATAGTATCTACAATCTAGATACAGGGTGACTGCTGTGTTTCTCTCAAGAGCAATGGAAAATATAAACAACAGGAATAAGACTAGTAAATGAAGAGGATACTCTTCCCTTTGGCTGGCCATTGGCTATGGAACTCCTTCCACAAGGCTTATGAACAATCACAACCCTTTAGCATCTCACCATGCACCACAAACCATCTTTTGGCCACAACTTTCCAACAATAATATAATAAACACTGCCCATTCATGAAAAGGTAGAACCACCAAATGGGGTAACTAAGCTAAAATAGGTTTAGATTTTACCTTTTGGGTTTGTGCAATTCTGTAAAAGCATGGTGAGGAGCATGGTTTAAATACTTAGAGAGATCACTCAAAGGACAGAGGACAGAATATTGCTCATTGTCGAAGTCTGTGAGAGCCCATGCCCCTAGATGGTTGAAATGAGTCATTACTGCACTTGAATACAACTGACTGGTCATTATGAAATGAGAAGCCTTGGAGCCTGCTAACACCAAAACTTCTGCATGAAACAATATCATGGCTTGTAGACTGGAGGAACATGTGAAGAGATTAAAAGTGGGCTGCATTTACCATTTCACCTCTATTCACAGATAAAACATTGGTCCGTTGTGCAATCCGGATCCTTTGAGAGTTCTGAGCCACCAATCCTTTCAAAAAATGTAAGAAGGAAGCAAATGAAACTTCCCATCCTTAACATTACTGCACTCTTTACAGAAAGAGAGCTTTTTTTTTGAGCGCTGTCAAATTACCGTAGAAGAAAAATCTCTATCATCTTCAGTGGAAAGAGTTATAGAAGAGCAGTCTTACGTTGAAGTTGCTAACCAGAGCTTGGAGTTGTATTATAAACAATGTTTAAACTGTATTCATCAATTTAAACATGAGGGACCAAATTCAGACCTGGTGCAAGTCTGCACAGCTCCAATCATGTCAATGGAGTTGCACTCACTTGCACCAGGTTCTTAATTACTAACATATGGAAACTTATATTGAAATCAAAAATTTCTGAATTAAGAGCTATGTATGATCTTGATAACATACACAGAGAAAAACTCAGGCCAAGCTGCTTTAGCACTAGTGGGAAGAGAGATTTCCTTTCTCCCTTCCACTTACTTGAAGTATTTACCTTGAATTAGGTAGCGTAGTCCTATATTTTGCTAACTAACCTTTGGTGCTCTTAAGAGAGAGGGAATAATATGTATGTATGTATAAGGCACACCATACCAGAAGGCATCTAGTTAATCAGGAATAATATAAGCAAGGGCGATACAAATTTTGCTATCTAGTTCTGTCAATGCACTTAATTCCTAACCCCCAACTCATGCTATTTCTCTTGTGTGCCCTTATTTGAGGAGGATAACATCAAATTGTGAGATGACTTTCTGATGGACAAATTGGCCCGGAGCAGTGAACCGCGGCCAGTGGGAGCCGCGATCGGCGGAACATGCGGAAGGGGCAGGTAAACAAACCGGTCCGGCCCACCAGGGGCTTTCCCTACACAAGCGGCGTCCCAAGTTTGGGAAACAATGCACTATTCTATGATTCACTATTCTGCATTCAAGCAAACATGTCGCCAACATGCTTTATCCAATGTGGTTGGCTACCCATTTGAAAGAACATTCCATAGGGATAACATTTTAAAGATGTAAATAACCGAATTGTATATTTTCCATGGATTTCCAGTGTGCCCTGACATGAGTTACCAAATTATTTACTAGTCACTCACAGGATGACTTAAGGAATGCCTTTTTTCTATACTTAATTTGTAAACTGTTCACAACATATACATAATTAAAGACATCCAAAAGCATATGTGCACTAAGGTCTCTTACGTAATAAACCTGAGACTGAAAATATGAACCAAGTGTATGGAATCTTAAGCTTTTGTCAAAGTATTCAGAATAAATAGTAAGGGGATGGTAGTGCTTAATTGATTCATCTATGGATGAGATCACAGAAAAAAAAAATCCTAAAGCCAATGTACAGTAAACAAGAAAGTAATTTATGTCTTGTCTCTAACATAATCCACCTTTCAATGTCAAATTAAAGATGCTTAATCAAAACTGACTCAATGTTCTGTCTCCTTCTGAAAAAGAGCAGTTGCAGTGAAATATTAAAATGACCAGGAGATCATGACATCATTTAAACCATGCCCAGTGAAAATGTGGATTTAAATGTCATCATTCGTAGACATCTAAACTAATAATGCATTTGTGTTAAGCTCGGATCATCACCTGCATCTTTTAAACAGCAGTGTCATGTTTAAGACTATTACTTGGTATCATCTACCAAGGAAACACCCAATATTGGAAACCTCCCAGACACCACCCACACACACCCCAATGATGGCCCAGATTCAGGTCTACAGCCATGGAGCACAGCTCAGTAGAAAGGTACAAAATGACTTTAAACACTGCATGTTTCTGTGTGGCTTTATTTAATGAGCAGTCTACATCCTGACATAAGCAAGCACTTGGGAAAATTTACTATAGGCTGAATACTGATGCTCTTAATTCAATATTCATTCCCATTTACTCAGTCCTTATTCAAGCCAACTCCCATTCACAAACTAAAGATTTTAGGATTTGGCCCTATATAGATTCTTAATATACCTTCCATAATTTCTGTAACATATGTTCAGAAGCTATTTAGAGAAGAGCATGTCCAAAACATATGAACCAAGGTCCTCCAATTAATTTGTTTCTAAGCCACCCAGGGGAATGCTTTTGAATAAAATGATGCTATTTTAGCTGGAGACTAGCATTCTCTATGTAACTGTTTGTAGCATAACTCATGATGCTTGATGCATACTGACATGCTTTTAAATAACTGAAGTAATTCTCCTGTGAATATTCCAAGTTAAGATCTATTGGCTCTTATTTTAAAACTATTCTCGCGGTTTGGATGACTAATCAGCTTCGTGTGAGCAAAGGCTTCTGCATGAGGACAGTTGACTGGAATTATTTTTCTAAAGGAATGATAATGCATTTGTCTGCAATGTCCTTAAAAAGAGATCAGAGTGTCCCGATTTTGTTGTGTGGATCTGAAAAAAAATGATCAGATGACCCCCTGTCATTTTTTCACTCTCTCTGTTTATGTTATCTGAGTATATATCTAATACTATAAGTAACTGTCCTTCCAAATAATTAGTAGGAGATAGGGGAGAGAACTACACATCAGGTCACTGAGTGAATATTCTGTTCCTACAATTATATGGTCATGCTAAAGTTTTACCATCAAATCTTTTCCTCTTTAGTAAATAGACTTTAACTGTAATGACCTACTGCACACTGCTTGCTTCTCAGTATTCATTACCAAGTTATCAGGCTGTCCCTGCAGTCAGTTTTCCAGATGGGCTGTCATCTAATATAAAACTGAAGAACACTCACCCCCTGCATCCATAAACTCAGTTGGCAATTGTAAGGTGTTGTGTGAATTTAAGGCAAAAAGCTAGATGTTGCAATTATGTTTTGGGGGGAAGGGAATTCAATTTCGGTAAAATATTTGAAGTCACTGTAAAATATACTTGAATATGAGTGAAGCAGATATTGTTAATGCAGTCGCTCTTCCCAAAAGAAGTCATTTGCTCAGTATTTCAGATTTTTGGGTACAGGCTGAACCTCTCTAGTTCGGCACCCTGGAACCTGACTGGTGCCGAACCAGAGAATTTGCCGAACCCCAGGAGGTCAATATTGTAGCGAGCGGGTCTCTCTTCATTTTTATCTCACCGAGGCGAATAAATAGACCAAGCTTGCAACACAGCCTAGCCAAGGCTTATTGGCTCTTTTCATAACAAAGTGTTAGTGTTGTTACACCATTTTACTGTATTGGCACAAGGAAATAAGTAGATAAAGCATAAAAAACATAAAATAAAATCATGCCGGACCACGGATGTTGCCGGACCAGAGAGTGCCAGACTAGAGAAGTTCAACCTGTACAACCAAGGCTCATGATTTATTGCTAATAATTCTTCACACATCTTTGACAGCTGTTCACCAAAATGGTTTTCAGAAAAGATAGAGGGAGAATTTCTAAAGCACATAGCTAATAATTCCATTGCTAATGCCAAGAGCATCAAAATAGCACAGGCATCCCTTTTCAAAATAATACATATTTTAATCATGTTATCCCTCAAATCAGAGTTCTTTATAGTATTGGAAATCACCCCACTCAACTGACTCATAGGCTTTCTAGTGTTAAATCTTTTTTCTCCCATGTGCTTGTTTTTCAGAAATCTTGTCTAAGTTTTCTTTTTTGTTTTTTATATAGGGGAATTTCAATAAAATCTGGTAAGGTGATAGCTTTAAAGAAATCTCTGCAGCTATCACTCAAGTAGTTCTTCGGGAAGATCTGTACTGGCTCTCATGTATTTTTACACTTACATTAAGAGAATTTTTGACTGGTTCCACATGCAGAAGCATATCTCCTGCCTAGAACAATTCAGAGATAAAATGTCATGGCAGTGAGCCATACTCTTCACTGGCTTCTACCCAGTGTCAAACCATTTTCTATATCTTATTCCTAATCGAAAAGACTTCATTTGGTTAGGTCCAGCCTACATCATGGACTACCTGTATTTCAAATACCACCTGAAGACAAAATTCTGCTGTGATGACTACACGAAATCAGTCAGTCAGTGATGTTTACATTGTGAGATAATTGAGGACAGCTGATTTTATTTCATTTTGATTATTTAATACAAATTGTTTTTAAGAGGTCCAGAGCCATCAAGATGAGTATTTGGCAATCTATGTAACTGCATGATTTTATTTTGTTAACCCATTATCCCCCCTGCCTTTCCTCCTTTAGTTTATTACACTCAGTTGCTGTGTGTCAAATAAGAAAAGCTCAAAAAGCTTTCCATCTACTTTGAAATATGGACCCTATGTATACCTCTGTTTGTACAGTACGCTGTACATGGGGCCTGGTCCCTCATTGAGTTCTCTAGACTGTACTTTAATACAAAATAAATGATAATGTTTGCACACAGCAAGGCCTATTTCTGCAAAGCGTGAGCACTGTCAGGTTGCACAAATGTCAACAGGAGTTGAAGCTCAGCATGACACAGGATTGGGGTCAGTACCTAGATTGCTTTGTTCCAGGGGACACTATGATTGATGGAGACCATGAGGGAACTTTCAGGTGCTAGAGGAGGTGAGTTTTCAGTAAAATGCCTCTAGCTCTAGAACTTTCTCCTGCCATAACTCAGACTAAGACAAGTCTCATATATTTAGAGTGCAATGCAAGATTAATTTATTTGAACACAACTTACTCTAATAATGGAAGACTCAGAATGACCAGCATACTCTCCTTCCTCCAAAAGTCCCACTAAAATATAACCTACAGGAGGAAAGAAGAACATAGTAATGCCAGCAACTGGCTCCTTAAATCTGCTGTTTTCTATAAGCTGAAACCCTATCCGTTGGAAGTGACAGAGGAAGAGAAAGACCTGAGTGCATTGGTCAATCTCAGGATGCAACCACAAAAAAGGGTAATGCAATTCTAGGAAGCATCAGGTGAGGTATTTCCAGTAAAGACAAGGAAGTGTTAGTAACAGGGGTGAAAGTAAGGTGGTACGGGCCGGTACGGCGTACCGGTAAAAGGTAGCTGCCAGTACCGGCCCGTACCGTTGACTTTAAAGCACTGCTGTGGCAGCGCTTTAAGGACTCTGCTTAAAGTGCTGCTGCGGCAGCGCTTTAACATCACTGCCCCTTTTGAACCCCCCCTGCCCCCGGCCACTGACTGGGGGGGGGGTCGGGGGAGGGGGACAAAAGAAGTAGCTGCCCCAGGGCCGTGATTTAAAAGGGCCTGGGGCTCAGACCACCACTGCCGCTACCACAACAGCGCCATCCAGAGTCCCAGGCCCTTTAATCGCCGCTGGAGACCCGGCCGGTGCGGGCCAGGGCGATCAGATGGACTGGTTGGGGGACCCTGATCCCCAACCCCGCCCCTTCTGCCCGAAGCCCTGCCCCTTCCGGGGGGCCAGAGCAGCCCCGTACTGGTAAGAGATCCATTTTACTTTCACCCCTGGTTAGTAACATTATACAAGACAAAGTGAGCCCTCATCTGGAATAGCATGTGCGATTCTGGCTTCCCATGTTTAAGAAAGATTAATTCAAACTAGAACAAGTGCAGAGAAAGACTACTAGGTTGATCAGAGGAAAGGAAAACCTAATTTACAAGAGGAGACTCAAGGAGCTTGGCTTGTTTAGCCTAATCAAAAAAAGGCTGAAGGGAGATATGATTACTCTCTATAAATACATCAGAGGGAGAGGAGTTATTAAGTTAATGGCCAATGTTGACACAAGAACAAATGGATATAAACTGGCCATAAACAAGTTTAGGCTTGAAATTAGACGAAGGTTTCTAACCATCAGAGGAGTGAAGTTCTGGAACATTTTCCCAAGGGGAGCAGTGGGGGGAAAAACATAACTGGCTTCAAGACTGAGCTTGATAAATTTATGGAGGGGATGGTATGATGAGATTGCCTACAATGGCATGTGACCCATCAGCAATTGCTAGTAACAAATATCCCCAACAGCCATAGATGGGGCACTAGATGGGAGGAACTCTGAGTTACTACAGAGAATTCTTTCCCTGGTGTCTGGCTGGTGGGTCTTACCAGCATGCTCAGGGTCTAACTGATTGCCTTATTTGGGGTCAGGAAGGAATCTTCCCCCAGGGCAGATTAACAGAGACCCTGGGAGTTTTTTGCCTGCCTCTGCAGCATGGGGCATGGGTCACTTTGTGGTTTAAACTGGTGGATTCTCTGTAACTTGAAGTCTTTAAGTCACAATTTGAGGCCTTCAGTAACTCACTTAGAGGTTATAGGTCTATTACAGGAGTGGGTGGGTGAGGTTCTGTGGCCTGCAATGTACAGCAGGTCAGACTAGATGATCTTGATGGTTCCTTTTGACCTTAAAGTCTATAGTACCTAGAAACTATGGTGATCAGCACAATAGATAAATGCAGTAGTTCCTAGATTCCAGGGCCAGAAGGGACCATTGTGATTGTCTAGTCTGACCTCCTGCATAACACAGGCCATAGAACTTCCCCCAAATAATTCCTTTTGAATCCAATCCAAGCATCCAATCTTTATTTAAAAACCACCAGTGATGGAGAATTCACCATAACCCAACGATTAATTACCCTCACCGTTAAAAATTTAAATCTTATTGCCTGTCTGAATGTGTCTAGCTTCAACTTCCAGCTGATGAATCTTAACATACCTTTGTCTGCTAGATTGAACAGCCATTATTAAACATTTGTTCCCCATGTAGCTACTTATAGACTGTGATCGAGTCACCCCTTAACCTTCTCTTTGTTCAGATAAATAGACTGAGCTTTTTGAGTCTGTCACTATCAGGCACGTTTTCTAATCCTTTAATCATTCTTGTGGCTCTTCTCTCAACCCTCTCCAATTTATCAACATCCTTCTTGAACTGCAGACACCAGAACTGGACACAGTGCTCCAGCAGTGGTAAAATCACCTCTCTACTCCTACTCAAGATTCCCCTGTTTATGCATCCAAGGATCACATTCGCTTTTTTTTTTTTTTTTTGGCAGCTCATGTTCAGCCAATTACCCACTTTGATTCCCAAATCTTTTTTCAGAGAGTCACTCCTTTCTAGGACAGACTTCCCCATGTTGTAAGTATGGCCTGCATTCTTTGTTTCTAGATGTGTACATCTGCATTTAGCCATCTTAAAATGCATATTGTTTGCTTACACCCACCTTACCATGCAAACCAGATCTATATCTGTGACCTGACCTCTTCATTATTTTCCACTCCCTGAATCTTTGTGTCATCTGCAAACTTTATCAGTGGTCCCTCAAAGTCCCACCTCTACCATAATACCTACAACTAACTATAAACGACTTGACTTTAGCATAAAGTAATATAGTCTACAGATGTGTGTCATGTGTGTCACTGAATCTTTGCATTGTCTGAATAGGCTAATTATTAGATGGCTACCATAATTATTTATTGTTCTACCTTTTTACCCTACTCTCCACCTGAGTGCTCTTTTTAAGAATGCAAGATCTTCAGGCCTGGGACTATGCCTTCTTTTATGTCTGGAAAGTGCTTAGCACATTGTTGGCACTAAAAAATACAAGCAAATAAACCACCAACATTTATATTATTAGTTGGTAGAATTTATATTGCACCAGAACATTGCAGCCCTAAACCCTCTCCACTGGAAGGTTGCATTTCAAGAGGTTATCTTGTTCCCTGTAGCAAGAATGGACTCCTGTGTTAACTACTGCTTATCAATGACATTGAAAAAGGCTCAGTCATTTTGAAAACCTGATTATTGCTTGAAGTTTCCTTTATATTGAAATACAAGATCCATCTTCCCCATAGGGCAGCTTTATAAGTATACAAGATAAATGTAAAATTGGTAACGTAAAAGTTGTTGACCTTGTATTTCAAACTATTTCCCCCGTATGCACTTTGGACTTTTGTAATACTATCAACTTATTATCCTATTATTATTATTATTAATCATTCATAGTATGACAGAGCCTATAAACCTCAACCAGATCAGCCAACATATTGTGCTAGGCACTATACAAACAGATAGCAAGTGACAGTCCCTGCCACAAAGAGCTTACAAATCTAAAAGACAAGACATGATATAGAAGTGAAATAAACAAGTTTAGGGAGAAAACAAAGGGCAGAATATCAGTAATAATTTTAGTAAGAGTTAACATAAAATAGCTGGGTGCACAATTTGCAGCCTGTCAGCACCAGTAATCTAAGCGCTACAATGGAAGAAATTATTAAACTGAATTCATTTTGCACGGTCAAATTCTGCCCTCATCAATTCTATTTCATCTAGTCTTTTATATCACACGTCACTGTAGTATCTGAGTACCTTCCAGCGTTGTATATGTTCTACACCTGTGTGCCCCAATGTGGAGACAGTGGGGTTGCGCAGGTGTAACCTAGGTCAATATTTGAAGACAATGAGGAAGAAAGAACTTCTGCAGAACATCTCTTGCTGATGAGGATGCATGAAACGGAAAGGACACAGCTTGATTCGTAGATCCCAGACTGAATTCTCAGGGCTGGCAGCTTGAATTTATATCTCGATACATGTAAACTGAGCAAATTTCATTTAAAAGTCAATGAGATGAGAAATGTGGAACCACACTAAGCCATGTTACAGTCACTTGTCAGAGTAGATTTGCAGCCTACTGGTCAGGCCCTTTTGAGTGGCCAAGGAGCATAGTTTTATATAAATAGATTCTAGGTTATCCTGGCCAAGAAATCCCCCTAATTCATAGAGATTAAGGCCAGAAGGGACCACAAGATTATCTAGTCTGACCTTCTCTATCTCACAGGCCACCCACAGCACTGAGCACCCTCACACTAAACTCAACAACTGAATTTAGAAGGAAGTATTACAGCCTAATGTTTCTTTACATAGCGCCTATAGATGCTGAGCATTGCCAGTTCCCAAGTCAGTTGTGGGTGCTCAGTACCTCTCTGGATCATTTCCCCAGAGAGCACCAGATGAGACCTCCCCTTGGACCTGCTGCACACATACAGTGAGCTAATATGGAGGGCACTAGGACACTGAAGAGTCCAAAGAGTCAGGAACTGTAACCTAGGCAATTAACAACAGGCTGCTTTTTTCTACTTTCTCCCTCTCCCCTCTGACACACACACCAACTGCCAGGCACTGGTGCTTCTTTCCCCCCCTCCCACGCACACACACACACACTGCCCGTCTCTACAGCTCCTTCCTCCCACCCACCTCCCCCTCCTTTTGCCCACACCCCCCTAATCTGCCAGCCTCTACAGCTAAACATTAATATGGCCAAAGACACAAATCAAAATATTAACTTCTTTTCAATGATTGCTTTGGGGAAATGAAGGTACCAGCTCCTAGATCAATGTCTAATGCCACATACAATACAGATTTACAATACACGTCTCCTCTCTCCAGCAGCGAACACAGAACTAGGCTGAAATATACGATTTTCTAATGAGGAAGCACAGTTTAGGTACAATGTGTTATGGCAGAATCTGAGAAAGAGCAATAAAGTACTAATATTGGGATATATAGCGATATACAGTTAGGTGTTGGCCAGACTGAAAATGCCTGGTTGTGTGGCTGCATTCTTACATGTTGCAGATTTTAAGGTAAAGTCCATGGGTGTGTTTTAATCTCCCACTCAAACAACAAAAGAAAGAAGGAAGGATATGAGAGAATCGGGGAAACAAGGAAGGGAATGAGGGGCAACACCAAAAAGGGGAGAAACAAAGGGAAGGGAATAAAAACCAATCTAGAAAGAAACAAACAAAGAAGGTAAGCAAGCATCCTCCTTTCGTGTGATGGAAACCCCAGGCAACACCTCCCACTCACTGCTCCAACGCCCCCAAAGCCTGCCTGGGTTCTGGCCATGTAGGTGATGCTGCTGCTGCATTAAAACAACCATCCACGCACAAGCCGCTGGAGCAAACACTCAGCATTTCCAAAGTAGACAGTCCCCAACCTACTCCTCTACCCCAGAGCCAAATGCTTGGCCCTCTGCATTAGTTCCTGTCCAGACTCCTCTCTGGAAATCCATCACTTGACCCTCTTAGGACAATATTTCGGGGGGGGGGGGGGCGCTGGTGGGTAGGGGGCAGAATTGTTAGACAATAAAAAGAGGAAGAATGTGTGTTAGCGGGGGAGGAGGTATTTCAGCCACTGGAAATTGCATCATTATTTAATATAAGCAGAATTATATCTGGGTAGCTTATATTTTTTAAAAGAACTTTTGAACCATCTAAGTGATTTAAATATCCATGCACTGGATATTGTAGCCTTACCTGTCAGATGTCATTCTGGGGGGGTAGTGAAAATCCTCAGTTTGCTAAATTGCACCACTTGATCAGGTTACTATGGAAATCATCTTGAGGAGGGGGGGGAAAAGCCACCCTCATCCTCTCCACCACCAAGGAGGAAACTGATCCAGTGAGCAGATGAGCCCCGAGCAGGAGCTCTATGCCTCTTCCTCTGTGTATGTCTCGCTGTCTCTCTCTTTCTTTCCCTCGTCCCTTCCTCTCTCCCTCCCCCAGAGGACTCAGCAGGGTGATCAGATCTTCGCCTGGCTGCCAGAGCCTGGAAGCAAAAGGACAGTCTCACACCAGCAGCCCCAGCCCAGCGCTTTGCTGCGAGTGGTGCTGTTTCCTAGCCGCACAGCTGGAATTTAAAGGGATAGTGCCTGAGAAAAATCTCAGCTTTTCTAAGATCGTTTCCAGCTGATGGGGGGGGGGGGGGGGCTTTTTAACTAGAAGTTTCCTGTAGCGACCTTGCAATGAACATGCTGAAATACAGATGTCCAGAGATACACACAAGGCATAAGTATTATTTTTGTTTTCTATGAGAGGCCCTATGCATTATGAATGATTTGTATTCCAGTAGTACCCAAAGGCCCCAACAAAGATCAGGGAAGTATTTGCACTAAGCACTGTACACACACGTAGTACCAGACAGTTGCAATCTAAACAGAAAAGATGGACAAAAAGGGAGGGGAAAGGTATGCAAGATATTCCAGAAAACAGTCCCTGCACCTGCAATGTTTGGGGCTAAGAAAAGAAGCATGCCTGAAAGGTAACCAGAGTCTCTGTTTTTAATTACACCTATATCAAAATGACATGAGCAAGGCCAAGCCTGAGCAGATGAGCTTTACCTGCAAGACCTACACAGGGGTTTAGAGGATGGAATCCTGGCCCTGATCTGAAGCCAGACTACAAAGCAAACTGTAGCAACAAATTCAACCCGCAGATGCACATGAAGTTTGTGGCCAGTGAATAAACATAGTTATTTAAGCAACTCATTAGGCGTCCACCCTCACCCCCTCTGACCTACAAACATCCTCCACCTCCTTGGACATTGCCACATTGGTCTGTTCCAGATTACCCATGAATGATCCCACTCAAATCAATTTAGCCTCCCCACTTCCCTGGGCAGCTCCACGGTTGTTCAAGTCTTGCCCATAGGAGGGGCAGCTTTCACCCATAGCAAGTAGTGCCATTCAGCCCTTGTAAATATATTGCAGAAGAAAGCCAGTATTTCAGTATCTCATAACACATGAACTAGGGGTCACCAAATGAAATTAATAGGCAGCAGATTTAAAACAAACAAAAGGAAGTATTTTTTCCACACAACACACAGTCAACCTGTGGAACTCCTTGCCAGAGGATGCTGTGAAGGCCAAAACTATAACAGGGTTCAAAAAAGAACTAGATAAATTAATGGAGGATAGGTCCATCAATGGCTGTTAGCCAGGATGGGCAGGGATGGTGTCCCTAGCCTCTGTTTGCCAGAAGCTGGAAATGGGCGACAGGATGGATCACTTGATGATTACCTGTTCTATTCATTCTCTCTGGGGCACCTGGCATTGGCCACTGTCGGAAGACAGGACACTGGGCTAGGTGGACCTTTGGTCTGACCCAGTATGGCCGTTCTTATGTAGCGTGGGGATGGGCTGCTGAGTTATTTCAGCTCTTAGGAATGTTTGGCCTCCCAGTATTCAGATGGCTCAAATCTGTTCTGTTGCTGGTGACAGCATCATACCTGCTCCCATCCTGGTAGGGGAAAGGGCGAGAAGATCCTCAGAAGCCCACGCTCTCCCTCTCCCAGCACTGACAGGGAGACCAACCACAGAGTGGGAGAAAGGAAGCCTAGGTGGACAGGAAGGGGAAAGACAAAGACTTCCAGGCAGAGAGCCAACCCTTGGGGAGAAAGAGCCACTAAGTCAACATGCCAGGGCTCCCCATTTCCTACACTGGGGATGTGGCGAAGGTGTGGGTTTCTTCTCACCTCCCTCTGCATAAGAGGAGGAGGAGGAGGAGTACTTAGCCAGTGGTGGCATAGGGAGAGATTTTCCACAGGCTAAAAAGGCCCCCAAATCCCATTTGTGTCTTTGAGAAAACTTCCCTCTTAAACATCACCGGCTAGCCAGACCTGGGATTTATTACAACTATGAGGGCAAATCAGCACTGCTGCTGTCATAATTGTACCCACTAGCACATTGGGGCGGACGGGGGGGGAGGAATGAGTGAATAGGGTGCTACCTGGATTCAAGAGACACCCCCATCCCCCCCCAAAAAAAATCTACTATCTGTACAGTGTAGTGTTTGCCTCTCCTAAACAATTACAGGCACTTGAACCAACAATTTCCATTTAGAAAAATGGTAAGATATGGGAGAAACAACAGCTAGCAATACTTCCCTTAATGCTAGGGAACAAAAAAAAGACCAGTGGCAAGGATGTAACATAAGGCAGGTGTTGATATTCAGTTTCCCCAGATGCCCAATTACCAAAATCTCACCATAAATTGCAATATACTAATTATGCTATCTAAACAGAATAATATGGATTTTTGCTTGTAGTTTGCAAAGTGCAATAGAAAGTAAAAGGGCACTTATGCCTGCCTCTCTCTAAGGTGCAAGACAGAAGGGAGGCCAACAGTACTAATATCCTTAATAATAAAGCACAGTACAAGACTTCAGGTGATGCATCTCTGAGAAAAGAGGAAAAGATAATTATCATCCAAGCAGCTGGGAAGCTTAGACTCAAGGAGCAGGTTATTTCTTTTTTATAAGCAGCCAGACACAGGATTAGTAAATTATCTTAGACTACTTTGTTTACAATATGTTCCTGCAGAGTTTTGTTTTGAACAGGTGGCAACACACACACCACACCAACTCCTTTCTGTCCAGTTCTAGTCTGTTTGTAATGGCCTCTCTCCGCTTCCAAAAAAGTTCTGTGGTTACACTTCTCCCCTGTAAGGCATATTTTCTTGTTTCTGACCATTGCGCCTCACGGGTTATATAGCTGTGGGAGTCTGTCTGTCTAAGACTGCCAGGCAATACAAATAGTAACCACTTGAAGAAAAGTGTTTTCATCAATAGTGCACTGGAAAGCAACCCTCCAGGTCAAAGACAATGTCTGTCAAATGTTTTCTAAGCCAATTTATTTACCAGTGAGGAGCCTCTGCAGTGGTTTTAACTATTTGTTGGAAAGTTGCTTCTAATCTTAGTTAGAAGTTATTTCATTACATTAACTCAATATTTTTGCCATTTATTGTAGGTAACCAACATGCTATTACTAACAATACTGGGGAATAATAAAGAGATGCTTAAATCCTAAGGGGAGAGGCACCTTAGCAATAAGAAAGGTGGTTGTAATATCTAACACATTCTGCTTGTCAAGGCTTTTCATCCTTAATAAAGGAAAGTTACCAGATGGAAGAAGAAAAGGAAGGGAAGTTTTTTGCAAGTACTCTTGAGATAGCTGTAACTCAGATTTGCAAAATTGTGCATAGGAAAATATTATATCAAAT
The DNA here is from genome assembly GCF_028017835.1 of Emys orbicularis. Lineage (NCBI taxonomy): Eukaryota > Metazoa > Chordata > Testudines > Emydidae > Emys > Emys orbicularis. Next base: position 74,441,833 of record NC_088683.1, on the reverse strand, counting down.
TACATTGTACTCTCTTCCTGTGAGATATAAATGCATGTATCTGATGCAAAGGATGGAGTGCTTTAAATTTAAATTTATTTCAAATATATTTCAAATATTTAAGGGCAACACATTAATTTAAAATTGCAGTATCTTGGCTTGTGTATTTAAATGAGATCAATTATCTTAGCTAATGTGCATTCATGTAAGTGGAGTGGCAAAACAAAGAAAAGCATACAATGACAAAATAATAAATCGGTCCCTGTGGACTAGGTACATTCATTTCCTTAGAAATTACATCACCAAAGGACACGTGACCTTGTCCACAACTCCTAGAGGAGTCTCCCACCAGTCATAAAGAACTGTTCAATGTCACTTGTCATGTGCATTAGCACCCTACGTGTGGTAATTCCTCATCTTGGACAAAATTTACTTTTTAAGACTCATGAATTACCTAATGGCAAAAAGTTGTGTTCTGTTTCTGCTTCCAGCAGTATACCGCATATTAAAAGCAAACAGCCAGTGTTCATGTAATGTTAAGGTTTAAAAAGTTAGGAAATTCCAAAAGCTTAAGTTTCTGCCATAAATGTTAACTTAGCCATGTTGCACATCCTGTATATTTTATGGTATAGAACAAACTGCACAAACAGGTTGTACTCAACTAGGAAAACACTGTAACCTCTTATCACTAGTAATACACATTTGCTAATAAATGTAAATGTCCAAAACAAAAGCTGCACTGTAATCTTGATTAACGGAAAAGGAGTGTAAGTACAAATAATTAATTAAGGCTGCAGAGTTCCACATCAGGATATTTTACCTTTAAATACACAAAGTCTTTTGCAAGAATTGAACTCCTCTGGATGGCACATTCACCTGCACCTCCATGGGGTTTACCATTTGTGTGTAAGCCTTGCATGTCTCCCTTCACTGCACAAACAGGACAGTTCACGTAAATACAGATCTGCTTCCAAGAGAGACTCCAATATGAAAGCAATTGCTGAAGCCCTCTTTTTGGAGCACTGGTTTTAATCCAAATATCACAACAGCTAGCACCCACATCTTCAGAAAATAGTCAGTGGGTGTTGGGGAAGGTCGTGAGAAACTCTCTGCATGAATTAAAAGCCAGGGATTTTTCCACAAGGGGAGGAGGATTAAAAGGCTGAGGAGAGGCAGTTCTGAAATTTGGAAGAGATAAAGGGGGAACTGAGGGGAGAGCCCAGGTTCGCATCTTATCCTCTGCAAGCACCAGTCCCTGGCATTGACACAAGGAACCCAAGACTCTGAACAGCCAGTATTGCCAATGTCACAAGATTGAAAGTCATGGGACAGACAAATAAATAAGTAAGTAAAAATCAGCAGATGATCTTATAACTCATGAGATTTATACAACAACATAATTCCTGTCTTCATCTTGCCCTGTGTGCACAGTCAGCCTGACACAGACCCCAAGGGCACACGTAGAAACTGAGGGAGCCTCCTGTGCCTGTCTCTGGAATTATGGGAGACAGAATCCTTGGCCCGCACCTTCACTCACACCTTAAACTCTGGTCAGTGTTCCCCTGCTCCCCCGCCTGTCCTCAGGCCCTATTCCCAGAGCTCCATCCTTCTCCAAGTAGGTACTGCCCCAGGCAGGAATCCAGCAGCAGCGGGAAGAAGAGAGCAGCTCAGTGGCAGCGTGCTGGTTTCCTGCAGGGGTCCCGCTAACCCTTCTGCCCCCACTCTGGCTGAGCCCCATCCTCTGACTTTGTTCCCTGCAGTTTGGAGCTGGTGCTCTTCGGCTCCTGGTTTGGCCCTGTGGCTACTTCCCTCCTCCCAGCAAGGTGCTGAGGCCCTGGAGGAAACTGGAAGCCTGGAACAAGCAGTCTCTGTTAGCAGCCACTGGGACCTGTGCTCCAAAGCCATCCGCCCAGGCTACCAACAGCAGCCTCTGGTGGGTGCCAGCCAGAACTACGTCTCCAGCAGCAGCTCCTGAGCAGAGGGCAGCTTCTTGCTGGGCCATGGGTGAGAGCTTCACAGCACCGCAACACCACAGGGTACATGACACTCATGAGAGCTGCCAGCCTGTATATGGCCTGTGCATACTGCAAGGAAAACGCTAGAGCGCAGACCCTTATCCAGGGCAGAGAGAGTGACCTGATGCTGCCCTTCTCTAAGGGCAGGTCTTCACTATGGGGGGAGTCGATTTAAGATACGCAAATTCAGCTACGCGAATAGCGTAGCTGAATTCGACGTATCGGAGCCGACTTACCCCGCTGTGAGGACGGCGGCAAAATCGACCTCCGCGGCTCCCAGTCGACGGCGCTTACTCCCACCTCCGCTGGTGGAGTAAGAGCATCAATTCGGGGATCGATTGTCTCGTCCCGACGAGACGCGATAATTCAATCCCCGAGAGATCGATTTCTACCCGCCGATTCAGGCGGGTAGTGTAGACCTAGCCTAAAGCACCCACATTCCTGCTGGGTATTTGCAGTCGAGTTGCTTAACCAAGCTGTTTCTTTTAATCCATTTTCTGTTTTCATTTTCTGACTTTGTTCATTTATATAAAGCCATGGTGGTAGGGATGCACTGCCCACCCTCTAGGTTTTTGAGTCACCTTGTATGAGTTTCATTGGGTCTTTTTGATCTGAAGGCTTTGCTCCCTTTAGTGTCAGTGGGGAACTCTGGGGTTTGCTGGAAAGCTCTCTGGGAGACTAAAGCCAATACTCTCAGTCTAGCAACACATTCCCCAGTGGAGAGACCATACGTTCTTTATCTTTTACTGGACTCATCCTTCGGCAGAACCTCCCCACAAGGTCCCAGGAGACACGCACTCTCTTCTCGAAGCGTGAAAACGTCTACCCATAAGATGACAACCTTCACCAGAAGCAAGTATGTGGGTTCTTTATTTACATATAATTTCACACACACACACACACACACACACACACACACACACACACACACACGTGTACACATACACACAAACCTATGTTAAAATAACATTATGAAGATTGCAAAGTTAAGCACTGAAAACTTAGGTGGTTTCAGTATTAAGAATTCAGAGCAGGGTTTGAATAGTTCACAGTAAATGAGGCATGGGGCTACACGAGGAGAAAACAAAATATTGAATAACTGGTTGTTAGGGAGCACCCTTCATCCTGTGAACTGAATGAGTGAGGGCCCTGTGGAAAAACTAGAGTGAGATCATGTAATTAAAGACTGTATCACAATGCATATGCACAAGGGGGCACAAGTAAGGTTGCAAAAGCAATCTTAATTCTGGCATTTCCTAACTTTTGAGTGCTTGACTTTGCAACCTTAATAATGTTTTTAACACAGCTGTGTGTGTGTGGTTTTTGAAAATGCAAACTGAAAAACCAAATCCATACCATGACACCATATTAACATCTACATGGTTCATCAGATGGTGTTGGGGGGACATTTAAATCTACTTGATCTAATAGAGTAACTGATAGCACTAATATGTTGTCATTTTCTGCATGGGCCAGCATTATAGGGGGATGAGGCACATACTTTGCAGTGGGTTTCACAAACATTTGCTGACAGCAGAGAAATGGTGAGATTCTGGAAACTTGGTTTCCATTCTACACCCTGGAGGGGAGTGTTCTGTAGTGGGCATAGACTCTTCTGCCCATTCCTCCTGCCTGTCCCAGTCCTCTCTCTTCCCCACCCCTGGCTACTTGTCCCTATCCTATTCTCTTGCCTCCCCCCAGTCCTAGTCTCCTTGCCTAACCACTTCCAGCCTCCCTGCCACCCAGCTCCCTGGCTCAACCTCTCTGCCTGGCTCCCAGTTCCAGCCTCCACTTCCAGCCCCAGTTTCTCTCATCCCAGTCACAATTTCACAAAAGACTCCTTGTCCCAATCTACTCCTTTCTCTCCCCCCAGTCCAGCTTTTGTCCCCTCTGTATTTGACTCACAGTTTCGTTCTCCATGCTGCCTGGGTGCCAGCAGGGGAGTCACTGAGAGCACAGGAGCAATAGATTCTCTGGAGACTCAGTTCTGGTTACCCAACCCCACCCCCACAAGGAGCAGTCATTCCGGGGAAAGTCCAGTTTTGCCCCTGTAGCCCTGGATTGAGAAAGCATGTTCAGTTACTCTGTGCAGTCTGGTCAGTACTAGGAGCTGTAAGTGGCTCAAGCTGCTAATAATCAAAGAAATCTCTACTGAGCATGTGCAAACTGTGATTTTTCAAAAGCTTATAAGTGGGCCAAATTTGGGTGGATTTTCACAGGGATAATAAAAAGACAAATTCCTGACACAAAGGCCACCCCTGTGCCAAATTTCAAGTCCCTGCTCCAATGTGCGTAGGAGGTGAATCTGTTCAAAGAAAAGGTCACCAAATTTTTTCAACATGGGCAAAACAATGTATTTTCCCCTTGCCTAAATGTCTGAAGTTTGGCAAAGTTATAAATGACTGAAACAACAGGGCCTTATAATTGGAAGTGTCAGGGAACCTTAATAACGAGTGCCAGCTGCACATATAATATTGGTAATTCCAGTCTGACTCTAAGGAAAGGGCCAACTCTCAGCTCCCTTAACCCAAATTCACAGCTTTTTACCAGTTTGCTCAGTTCTTTTTACAGCCTTAGTCTTTCTAGAATCTTCTATTTCCCAATTGCTGCAGTTTCTCTTAGCCCCATACGCTGGATGTTTTATATGCTATCTTCAAGTGAAGGGATACCCAGCTGGGGATCCAAATTGGCTGTTGCTGAGTCCTCTTTGATTTTAAGCTGTTACTTTTGTAATCCTTCTGCCAGGTGGTGTAGGCAGCAAAAAGGGCCAGGTTCTATATCTAGAGGTTCCTTCTAACATTACAAACCAGAACCAGCTCTAGCCTCTACCCAAAAATCTAGGGAATATTACTTGGCAATACTTCCCCACTCACAAGCACTGAGTTTGCATATAACAAAAGAAAACTTTTATTAAGAGCAGAAGCAACTCAACTTTAATTTGGGAAAACACCACAACAACAATTCAAAAGTATGCAAACCATAAGTAAACATCCACCCCACACTATCTTGAGCAGTAGTTCCTTGCCTCAGTTTCCCACCTTGCAGTGTGAAAGTCTGATGGACAAATCAGACCATTCCCCTTTCCCTCTACTGCACCCCACTCACAGCTGGTTGCTTGTCCAAGATCAGTGAAGACTCAGAATTCAGGATTGGATTCCCATGGGTTCACCTGCCACTCCTGAAGGAGAGGGGGACTTTGAGCAACACCCCTGCTGCTGCTGCTACCACTGCTTACTGTTGCCTCTGCCCCTAGGTGCTCTGAGGTTCCACCACTTAGGCCAGTTTTTTTTAACGTATCAGCTCTTACTGATTTCACTGCATAGTGGGGAATCTCATTGCTGCTTTACCCTCTGCATTGTCATCCACCACACCACTATCCCCACACCAGACCTAAGGTTCAGTCTCCTAAAACTGTTCATCAGTGTTTTCAGCTCTAGTGATCACTGAGTAGAAACAAGGACTCCAACTTGAGTCTTACCAGTTCTGTTTTTAAGCACTAGATAATCAAACAATACTTAAAACTAATTAAACAGAGTCCTCATACTACATATGAACATCTCACCCTATTACTTCTAGTAGCCACTTGGCATTGACATCACTACCCCCTGCTTGGCAAGTGAGGTTCAGTTTAGGATGACCCTCTGAGTTAGGGCATATTAAGTACAGTTCTGCTGGCCTCTAGTCATACAATAAGAAATAATAATTTCATTACCCCTGTATTCAAGACTAAAGTGAATTTTAACCAGAACAGCCAGAGTTGATCACTTGGACAAAACAGGTCTGTCTGCTGATCACATAGGCAAAGTAGGTTATTTCTATGCAAATACAGTCTGCTCCTGAGATATTTTCTCCCAGTTCGTCAATAGATGGCAAGGGAGAGTTCATTCAGACCCTGGCTTGCACTTTCAACCTCAGATTCACAGAAAATGTTCTATAGTTCATTATGCTTCATTTACAAAAACTTTTAAACAAACAGAGACCTGAGAAGCAAAACCCAATGTATTTTAGATTAAAATAACACTATAAACTGTTATAGCACAACTACAATAACCACAAGCCATTATAAAAGTTACATTTTCATTATTACAAAGCAAAAGTACTCTGAAGTGCCATTTGGTGATGCTGGGAGGTTAACATTAGAAACAAGCTTGTACAACACTCTTAGTAACTTTGTTATAGCAGAGTTTTTGTAGCCAAATGGGAAAAATTGCTGATGACTAGGTCTGCTTGGAAGATATAAATAAGTTTCCATGAGATCCACCGAACTCAGAAAGTCTCCTGGAGAGCTGCAGTGATCATGGAAGCTAGAGTCTCAGGCATGAATTTAATCTCCTTTACCAACCCCATCAGCTCTTGCAGGCTAAGATGGCCTGAATTCCTCCTGATCTTTTTTTTTATTATTTTAAACTATGATATTATGGAGTAGAGCTCTGGGCACCTTTTATCTTGAGGGGCAGATTCTATTACCCCTAGCATTCGGATATGCGAGACTTCCTTCAGGACGGTTTGATTTATGAGGGGATGAAGAAGAAATGTGGAGGATTCTGGAACTCCAGAGACTGTCCATGTTGTCCATGTCCACACCCATAACCCACCTGTTCAAAGTTGACTGGAGCCAGGAGCTTAAAAAGTGGAATATTCTGTCCCAAAGACCCAAATGATGGAGGCAGGCCAAGTTGCAGTCATGCTGATGATTTGGGCATAGAGGAGGGATCGGCCCCAGTTAAGAAGGAACAGCTAGTCAAAATCAAGCCAACAGAACTTCTTTGCCCCACAATGAGGAATAATATGTGAAAGAATGGAAGTGAAAATTGAAAGCAGAAGAGAGGGAAGGAGAAGAGGCTGGAGAGGGGGGGGAAAAAGCGTATACTTCCTCCACTGCAGGTGACAGGTTGATTAAGGTTACCCCAGATTTCAGAACCAGAATAATGTCAGTCTTGTGGGAAACAAAACAAACATTAAGATTTCCAGCCTGAACTGCTGGTCAAATAAGCTGCTTGGGCTCAGACACAATACCTAAATATTAGTGGTCCAAAGAGGACCAGACAAAAGTAGTGCAGTAAGCATGTAATTGAAATAGGTATGGATTTGCTTTGTATACTTGTCACAACACTTGAATTTTGTGCCACTCTAACCTTGCACTGCAATTATTGTCATAAGAATGAAGCATCAGAATTTTAGTACCTCGTATATTTTGTGCAATACAGCATACTATACTATCTTGACCTTTTCAGTATTCTGTAAATTGATTGTCTGGCCATTCCTATTCTCCCTTGTTTACAGCCATGGTAACCTCAGAAAAAGAGGTGACATGGGCAGCTGTGAGTCATATCTTCTATGTTTATCAGCACTCTCTGAATCACTCTGCTTGTCTCTTGAAGGCCTGATGGAAGATACATAACACGTGCCTGAGGTGCAGTAGCACATAAAGCATGCCAGAAATGCTGGAGAAAGAGCTACAGGCTGTTTCATCAGGTCCACCACAGGTGGTCCTTGTGGGTCACATCAGTTGACCAGCGTTGTCAGCAAACTGTGATCTCTTTGATGAATTATTATGACAGCATGATAAACCTCCAGCTAAATGGATAATACACACAACCTTCAGCAAACCAAACCTGTCTGGGTAATTAATGTGCTTTTCTAAACATAAAAAAAAGGCTTTTGATCTTTTAAGAACCAGCAAACAGAGTAGAAAATGTAGCAGCAGATCAAAATGGGATAGAGAAGGAATCCTCACATAACTGAGGACACAGTGGTAACACAAAGCTGGAAAATGGTCATTTATTCCCTGGCATCATCTTAACTTGAAGGACCACAAACTGCAAATGAAACCATCCCAAAAATGCCCCAGCACCAATTCAAGATAAAGAATGAGCTGGCAAAGCAATTGCCACCCCCTTGCAGCTTCTGCCAATAAGGAATCATATTGCCAATAAGGAAATGTATGAATTTCAAGTAAATCTATCGCAGTACAGGGGGTCTGGAATTACAGTAGTGTAGGACTAGAATTGTAACCCAATGCTGCTTTGCCGGAAGATTTCAGAATCTGTAAAATGTGTCAGATGTAACAACCTGATGGTGGAAGCATGTGCAGTGGGTTGCCAGTTCAAATGACTGGTATGGGAACTCTGTGCTAATGTTTGGGGGCAAGTTGGGTCCTTTTTACAGGCTTTTCAAATTAAATTAGTTCTTGTGAAAGGCATTGGATTTGTGACATTGTTTTTTAGTCATTCGCAAAACAAACACATCACAGGTCATGCCCGCTAACACTTCTCAAATGTCAGTAATGAGGATCCCCAGTCAAGCTTCAGGCCAGAGCATGTTATTGAGACACTTGTTGTTCTCCTGCTGTCCATATACAAGGGAAAGACACCCATGCTCTCTGTAGCATTTGATACCACTGATCACTAAATATTCCCATCCAATCTCCAAGAGGCTGTAGAACAGTGGTACCCGTATAGTGGAACATTCAGGGGGGCATGTGGTGGGGCCTGGGCCAGCCCCCATGGGGGGTGGGGAGGAAGCACCATCCAGCCCTACTTTGCCTCCAGACCAGCTCTGACCCCAGCTGCAGCTCCACTCCGCCCTCAGTCCAGCTCTGCCCTCATTTCCTCTCAGACCCCCAGGCCAGCTCTGCATCTAGCCCCAGCTCCATCCCTATTCCCAGTTCTTCCCCCAGCTCCGCCTTCAAACCAATCTCCTCTGCTGAGGAAGCTTTGGCTGTGCAGTAATGGGGATGGGGGTGGACAGATTCCATTACTGGTAAGAGATGGGAGTGACAGGAAAAGTTTGGGCCCCACTACTGTAGAGATTAACAGAAAGGCCCTGAGATGGTTTGGGTTCTTCCTCTTAGACCAAATCCAGAAAGTTATTAAGGGGAACTGTTCCTCCACCACCAGAGCCCTCCCCTGTAGAGGTATCACAAGGCTCAGTCCTCTTCCCACAATATGCCATGTCTATATGCAGGGCCGGTGATGTGTGTGCTGGGTCCCATTTCTGGACAACTTGTGAGCGCCTGCAGCCTGTGGAGGGGCAGGGCAAGGAGATGACGGGGGAAAGAGGCAGTACCAGAGCGGTAGGGTGGGAAGCTTGCACAGAACCTGCACACACTCTATCCACCGCCAGGCAGAACTACTGCCCCTCCCATGTATAAGGAACGAATTCCCACACATTTGTAGGAAAAACAAAACAAAACATCCCATTCTGGATACCAGTACTCTAAATTTTACAGTACCTTCCATCGAGGGGCTTCAGAGTTATGATGCACGGTGTTCAATACTGTACTGAACTGTACTAAAATTCAAATAAATCCAATTATTACCTTTGATGTATTTTTCTGTACTGGGATGCACAGGCAACCAAGTTCTTTCCTTATGCTCAGCCTAGTTCCACAGGCCAACGCATCTTTGTACTTTTAAGGGATTGCAAAAGCACTGGAGGAAACTCACACATAATGTTGCAGGTTTCTCCCTCCCCTCTCCCTCAAGGATTTTAAATCCACTTCTTAGCAGGCGATGATAGAAAGACTGGCTGAATAGGCTAAAGGCAGGTTCTGTCCACTTGCTGGTTCTCTAGCAGTTCAATCCATCATAAAAGTACCTCACATTTTATTAAACTTAAAGCTAAATAAACCTGAAGTTAGTCCTCATTTTTCTGCCCCAACTCAAACTAACTTCTTTCCCAAGTGGAAAATGTTGGGTAAGCATGGAATGTGATTCGAGAAGGGAATGAGAACACAGGCCAATTCCTGCTGACAGTTACACCTGTGTAGCCTTATTGACTTCAACAGATTTTTGCACAAGCATAGATTTTGGTCCCTTCTGCTTTTTCACACATGGCATAAGCAGAATCTCATTCACTTTCCTCCCCTAAACTCTGAGCACTTTAAGGAAAAAAAATAATCAAGGTCTGCTTGATTTACACATGCAAACAAAACAGGAAGCTCTCCCTTCATTCTACACCAGCCTTAAACAAACACCAGACCTGATGTAACAAGGGTGTCACTACAGCAGCCTTGGCTGGACTGTTCTTTTGAAAGATCTTTAATGCTTCTTTTAAGATGCTGATTTTCAGTGAAGTCTTTTTGTTCAGGGGGACAGAGAACACAACAGGGAATAGCTCTGTTTTGTCAACTCCTTGTCATTCAAAAGCTGAAAGCTTTTAGATTAAGTTTGTTTAATGTTTGTACCGTGATTTTGAAGAGCTAACATAGTACAGAAGTGCTAAATATTCTGACTGGGCAACCATCTAAAGATCTGTGTCCCTTCTAGCTCTTACCTAGAGAAAGCTTAAAACAAACAAATGCAAACCGTAGGGGGGGAGGGTGCACACAGAACTCATGCTTTAAAAACCTCATGTCGGAGCTGCTGATCACACATTCTAGAATAGATAATACTTAGTCCTGCCGTGAGTGCAGGACTCTGAACTAGATGACCTCTCGAGGTCCCTTCCGGTCCTATGATTCTATTCTATGATTCTAATTGTGGAAGAGCTTGGTGACAGAATGGCCTGATGTCATGAATCACTGGAGATTAACTACATAAACTGGTGTCAAGTATCAGAGGGGTAGCCGTGTTAGTCTGAATCTGTAAAAAGCAACAGAGGGTCCTGTGGCACCTTTAAGACTAACAGAAGTATTGGGAGCATAAGCTTTCGTGGGTAAGAACCTCACTTCTTCAGATGCACTTGCATCTGAAGAAGTGAGGTTCTTACCCACGAAAGCTTATGCTCCCAATACTTCTGTTAGTCTTAAAGGTGCCACAGGACCCTCTGTTGCTTTTTACATAAACTGGGTAACATCCCACAAAAAATATTTGGGTTCAATGTGAAAACAGTAATTCATTGTCCTCAGCCAGTGCAACACTGGGAGGCAGCTTTCAGAGCAAGACAGCCTAAAATACAATGCCACCCAATGTAATTTTCCCACTACTACTTCCTCTACTCCAGTGGATTTTACACCTGAGTGGTTTTCTTGTATGTAATAAAAGCTGGCTGCCTCCCAGACTGCAGTCAGAGTAAGATAGGGTATGTGGTGTAGAGGCCATTGGCTTTGCACTGTGCCCTGTGGAGAGCTGAGGGTAGAAGCACAAGGTTGAAAGAGGTGAGCAGGATGGGGAATGTTGCTGTGTTCATCTTCATACAGATGAGCACTCCACTATCTAGGAGGAAGGAGGCCTAAGATAAGGACAGTGTAGCATCCCTCATGCAACCTCTTACTCAGAAGTATCTGTTTGAAGAACTGAGTGTAGTGAGAGTAGAATAAACTTGTTAATTTTACATAAATAAATATGTAAATATGTATGTAGATAAATGTTTGATGACTTCATAATTTTTTTTGCGATATGTAATTCATACTTAGCCCTTCCCTCCCATTAGCTTTAGGCCCCTCAGAACCTTTATCCGGCCCTGTCTATGTGGGGATATTAGGAGAGCTAGTGAGACACAGGTGACAGTGCCAGCAGTACATGGGCAACACCCAGCTACATCTTTACATCATACAGAAAAAGAACTGTTTCCCAACTCTGTTAATGCCTATCCAAGACCATTACCAGCATGAAGAGTAACTGGCTAAAGCTGAACCCAGGCAAAACTGAGGTGTTGCTTCTTAGAAAACCAAAAGCACTTCTAAGAACTTTCCTCTTCTATCGAAGGCACCACATGCCTTCAGCTTGTTAAAAAGATGTTCAGCATTGGGCTCCTCAGTGGTTTAGGATGCCCAAATAGCAATAGCAGGAAAACCCACACGTCTCTCTCTGCAATTGGCCAGGAGATTGTGATGCAAATTATCCAACCCAGACCTGGCTATTGTGATCCATGCATTCATGGCCTCCAGGCTTGATTATTGAAACTCCTGTATAGGAATGAAACTATACCTCCTCAGAAAGCTCCAGCTGGTGCAAAATGCAGCAAACTGTCTGTTCATCAACACAGGTCACTGTTAGCCCATCACACCAGTGCTCTGCATTCTGTACTGACTCTCTATTCAATAAAGAATTTAATTCAAGATCTCTCCTGATAAAGTCCAATATCATAAAGGGCTTTGACTGTTACCCAAGAAATTACCTCTCCCTCCACAGTTGTGATGACCCACAACAGCTGTATTCCACCAGAGCCATGAAACTGTCGACTGAAACAGGGGAGACTTGTGACCATGGAGTCAGAGCTTCCACAGGAACTGGACCCATACCATGGAACTAATTACCCAAAGAGATAAAAATGACCATTAGCATCACTGTATTTAGAACAAAATGCAAGACCCATTTCTTTCACTTGAATTTCCTCAAAAAGCTCTTCACTCATACAATTAAAACAATTTATAAGCTACTCCTACAGGATGAGAAGAAAGAAGGTGAAAGAGCAATTTTGCAAGATTTGGAAGGTGTTTAGATGTTACTTATGCTTCTCATCACTATATCTGGAGGCACAGCTGCTGACTCCCTGGGTGCTCTGGGGCTGGAGCACCCACAAGAAAAAAAATAGTGGGTGCTCAGCACCCACCAGCAGCCCTGCTGATCAGCTCCTCCCAGCACCTCCTGCCCACCGCGGATCAACTGTTCAGCGATGTGCAGGAGGTGCTGGGAGGAGGAGGCAGAACAAGGACAGGGTATGCTCAGAGGAGGGGTGGAACGGGGCGGGAAAAGGCAGGACGGGACGGAGCAGGGGTGGGAAGAGGCGGGTGGGGCCTGAGGCAGAGCGGGGGGTCAAGCACCCCTGGGAAAATTAGAAAGTTGGCACCTTTGTCTAGGGATTAGTATGGCAAGCTTCCCCATCAATACACTGTCACTGTGAGCTGTGGAGACCTGCACATGTTACTCTACAGAACCTGAGACCAAGTGTCAATCAGAAAGAGTCACTTGAGAGTGAAGTATCAGAGGGGTAGCCGTGTTAGTCTGGATCTGTAAAAAGCAACAGAGAATACAGGTATTCACCCACGAAAGCTTATGCTCCAATACATCTGTTAGTCTTAAAGGTGCCACAGGACTCTCTGTTGCACTTGAGAGTGAGTTGCTGTCTCTCCTTCATTGGCTGAGCCTTCTGCTTCTACTCTGTGGTCATCCTCTACTGACCTGAGGGCAAAGTATCCCAAACTCAGAGCCAATAGTGGGTGATGATACAGCCCCTAGGATGTTTTGCAAAGTTACCCAGGCACAGCCAAGGCACTGGGGATGGAATTTCTGCTGAAATCAGCATATGCTGCCTTTGTGGTTTGACTGTATGATTTATACAATAATTAACAATTCTGGTCACAGCAAATTGTAATGGAAAGCAAGAAGAAAAACAAATATGATCACGTTGAGGTGAATGTGTGGTTACTAGGGAAAGGGAAACTGCAATTGGGTTAAATAAGGGCACTTTAGAAAAGTAAACAGAGAAGCCTGTTTCCAAAACCAGCAGTTTCTTGTTTTAGTTGTTGCACAAACCCTAAAGATGTCACCTTGTAATATAATTTCTGCAATGTTCAAAAATAAATAAATAAATAATACAACTAATATTTTGAGAGACAAGGTGGGTGAGGTAATATCTTTAATTGGACCAACTTCTAATTATTACTATTCTAAATATTACCTCACCCAGAAGATGGTCCAATAAAAGATATTACCTCACTCACCTTCTCTCTCTAATATCCTGGGACCGACACGTCTACAGAAACACTGCATATGCTAATATTTTGGACATATGTACTGTATGCTTATCCAAGGATCCTTAAGCATTCTACAGACCATAGTGGATTAAGCCTCAAAGTAAGGAGATAAGGAAGTATTATAATCTCATTTTACAAAAGGAAAAAATGGGGCACATAGTGGGGATGTAACATGGCCGACACTACTCAGGAAGTGTATAGTAGAATGAGGCTGTGACCATGAAGAAGATATTAGGGGGGAGGGTTAAAATCCACTCCGCTGAGTATTCCATAGCAGCGTGAGGAACCATGGTAGGAATGAAAAGACGGAAACTGTGCAGACTGAAAGTTTAATAATAACTTATTACACTGTTTGTATTTTATGAACATGTCCCAGAATTAATATTTTTACCATGTTAATGAAAAGAATAAAAGAACCATGCCCACAAACTAAGCTACAATATAACTTGAAATACACATAAAGAGTGAAATACAACTTAAGTTGAAGCTTATATAGTATGTAAATTATTATTTGTATTACGGTAGCAGCTAGAGACTCCAGCTGATATTGGGGCGAGGCACTGTACAAACACATGATGACACTGCCTGCCTCAGAAAGCTTGCAATATAAATAGAAAAGACAAACACGAATGAACAGAGGCACTAAGAAGTGAAGTGGTCACACAGCAGATCAGTGCCTGAGCCAGGAATGAACCCAGGTCTCCTGAGTCTTGGTCCTAACCATAAATCCATAAAATTTGTAACTTGAAATTGGCAGGCAGGCTATATGTTGTATGGTTCTTGAGATTGGATATAATGATCTATACCTCTTATTGTGGTCAAGATACCACACTCTGACACACAAAAGACAACATCGTTCATTTTCAGAAAAAAGCCTGGCATATTTAAAGAATTGCTCAGAGGTCATTTCATGAATGGAAAAATGTATTCATTATTATTTTAAGGTCTGAGCCATTTCTATTGATCTAACTAAACCAATCCTGAGTTACACAAAATATGGACATCCATTTTAAATGGTTAAGTCTAGGTAAGGAAGCTAAGCCAAAAGGAAGCAGAGTGCAAAAGACTAGAAAAATTTTCTTCTTTGGGATCTTTGGAACCTAGTTAGAAGATTATCATCTCTCAGGCTCTCGCACTGAGTTCTAAGAGAAATTCTGGCTGAAAATAATCAGAGTGGACTGTGTCTAGATATTGATGCATATTTTATTGCACCAAATACATGCCAGTCCATGATATGTTCAAAGATCTTTGAAATACTCTATGCAGAATACACAGAAAGATTATGTTTATAAAACATGGTTAGAGGAGAGCATACAGTTATTTTTGAGAAAACTAAAGATGAGTCATCTAATACGTTTATTTGATTTCCAGGACCAAGCATTTGCAGTCTAGACTTACAGCTGTCATTTTTTTAAATACTTAATCAGTCTGTCTATAGACTGTTATATTCTTATATCGGGGGAGGTTTCCAACTTTGGATCACAAGAAGATGAAAAATAGAGCAGGAGATACCAATATTTCAGAGATTTTCTTTTAGGGGAAGAGATGCAATGTGTCTCCAAGACAAAGATGGGCTGTACCAACCCCCATTCTTTGGCTCTGTCACAGGACGGTGAAATGAAGAGTTGATATTCCCTCATTCCTTCATGCAAAGTGAAGGAAGCACCTTCTCCCTCCAGAAAAGAGCAAGTTGTAACAAGTGCATATTAAAATATGCACCTGGACCAAAGGGCAGCCAGTTCATACAACTGAATGTGTGCAGGGGTGTAAGAATTTGTCTTGTCACTTTTCAACTCATCCATGATCCCCAGATATAGGGAAGAATTAATCAAGGTATCCAATCAGCACCGATGGCCCAACATGGAGAGAGGAAGCATGGGATCATTCGGTCCCTTTTGATGGTGCTTAAGAGGGAGAATTCCTTCCCTCTTCCGCACAAACCAGAGGAGGTATAACAAGTCATCTTCCAGCATGTACAAGAGAGCTAATTGTGACTTGAGGAGCTGCTTCTCCGGTCAGTAAAAAATATAGTCCAGCACTTCCTCAAAGATTTGCCTGTGTCTTTGTCATTTGTGTTAGCTGAAGGTTACAGTCACTCCACAGCAGACTCTATGAAATAGGCCAAAAAGAGTTATTTTGACAAAGTTAGAAGGTGGTCATAAATAAGGTTAAAAATGGAAATTAGCTGAAAGCTTAAAGCTGCAAACAGATTTATTTTAAAAGTCACCTGCAGTCACCAGTCGCCTTACTTGGCTGGGTTGGTTAGATTAGTTCTCATGCTGCCTCTTGAACAGTACAGAGGCCACGGAATGCATTATTCACCTCCATGATATTCTGTCTTGAGCCTAATATGGTGTGTTATGGGGTAGGTGGCCTGTGAAGGACAGGCATCTGTTGACACCATCCAGTCATCATGTTTTAGATCTTCCAAGGGGGTCTTTTCCATCCAGCTTCCATTGGGTCAAAGTCAAAGATGATTCTTGCAGGGAAGCTGGAAGGCATTTGGAGAAGATGACCATACCACTTTGGAGAGCATTTGGTGACCATTTGAGAGAGAGGGACCTGTTTAGTTTAAAAACGGATCTCTTCATTGACTTGAATTCATATCTTTTTATGTTTTCAATCATTCGGAGATGCTTCATCTGAATGGTGTCCATTCAGGTCCTTATCTGGCAGGACTAGAATTCAGGCTTCTGTGTCTCCAACAAGAATTGATTATGATGCAGGAAAGCAGATCTCGAATCCTCACAGATACAGTAATTAAAAGAGGAAATGCTTTTTCAAACATTTTGATTCTTTGTAAAACTAGCCAACTGTTCTGTTAACGATTTGGGATGTTAAACAGTAGGGATGGTAAAAGTTGCATAACACTGGAGATTCTCTACCTCTCAAGACAAACATGGTCTTGATAATATGAATAAAGTAGCAGGTGCCTCCTAGAAAGCCATCTGCTTTCCATCCATGTTCTCACAGCTAGCCACAGGAACTAGCCACAGGAGCAGCTCACATATATAGGGCTGCAGATTCAGGCAGTTGCTCACATGCCCAAGCGTCTCTCCTTTGTGCCCATCATAGGCGTGCGCAGCACATTTCATTAGGGTGTGCACCCAGGGAGCCCCGCCCCAGCCCCCATCCACTCCCTCCTACTTCCCGCCCCCTGACTACCCCCTTCTGGGACCCCTGCCCCTAACTGCCCCCCAGGACCCCACCCTCTATCTCAGCCTCCCTGCTCCTTGTCCCCTGACTGCCCCCCCTAGGACCCAACCCCCTACCTGTCCCCTGACTGCCCCGACCCTTATCCACACCCCCGCCCCCAGACAGACCCCTGGGACTCCCACGCCTATCCAACCTAGGGTTACCATTCGTCCGGATTCTGCCGGACATGTGGGAAGTGGGAGGGAGTGGATGGGGGCGGGGCTAGGGCGGGGCTCCCTCCCCCCCAACCCCCCAGTGTCCTCTTTTTTGATTGTGGAAATATGGTAACCCTAATCCAACCGCTCCCCGCCCCCTGACAGGACCCCCAGAACTCCCAACCCATACAACCCCACCCTGCTCCCTGCCTGCCCCCAATCCTTCTCCACACCCCTGCCTCCTGACAGGCCGCCCCCCCAGAACTCCTGACTCATCCAACCCCCCCCCCAGATCCTTGTCCCCTGACCACCCCCTCCAGAGACCCCCCCACCCTAACTGCCCCCCAGGACCCTCCTTGCTCCCTGTCCCCTGACCCCTATCCATCCCCTGCCCCCTGACAGACCCCGGGACTTCCATGCCCCATCCAACCCCCCCTACTCCCTGACTGCCCCCTCCAGAGACTCCCCCACCCCTAACCACGCCCCCGGGATCCCACCCCCTATCCAACCCACCCTGCTCCCTGTCCCCTGACTGCCCCCACCCCTTATCCAACCCCCCCTGGCCCCCGACCCCTTACCATGAGGCTCCTAGCAGCATGTTTGGCTCCGCGCAGAGCCAGATATGCTGCCCCGCGGGAGCGGGCAGCCCGCTCCCGAATGCTGCGCGCGCGGAGGCATGGCTCCGGATGAGCGGGGAGCATGTCTGCCTCCCCGCGGAGCCAAACACTGCCCCGCGGGAGCGCACAGCCCCGGCCCCCAGAGCGCGGCAGCATGGCTCCAGGGGAGGGGGAAGGTAGGGGAGGGGCCAGCGACTTGCTGTGCTCGGCCGGGCGCTCTGGCCCGGGAGCGCGGACCCAGTGGCTTGCCGCGCCGGGAGAGTGGGGCCATTTCCCCACCCCTGCATTAGGGTGTGCCTGGGGCACACCCTGTGCGCACGCCTATGGTGCCTATAACACTCAACTAAGCTGTAAGACTCAGAGCGTATATGGCTGGAGTCACTAAGTGATGACTCTACTCCAAACAGCATGTAGCCTTCTTCTGAGTGAGGAACAGAGAGGGGGCAAAAAAAAAAAGGGTGGAGGGGAATAACAGAGGTAGAAAAAGAGAGGAGCAAAAATGTATGAAAAGAAAGATGGCGACTGTGCCAGGGCGTGAAGGGACATAAGAGTAGTGCCCCGATCTTTCAATCCACTAGAACAGGGGCTCCTTCAGGAATAGTTGCACACAACTAAACTATGGAGCCATGACCATGATACATTATCTTTTCCCAGTAGTGAATAGGAGAACTTGACCCATCTTTACTTTCGTCCTTGCTTCTCACATGATCTTGTCTATTTCAGTTTCTGAGGCATGATTAACTCCTAATGACTATCCAAAACAACAACAAAAAAACATGGGTAAGTAGTGAAAAGGGCACATTTAGTCTGCTGTTTGTTAGCTGGCTTTAGCAGTGTGGTGTTGAGTCTTAATGCAGCAGTATGCACTACATAGGAATTTATTTCTAGAAATGATGCAATGTTTGAGCATCAGCATGGGTTGTCAATTATTCCTTGGTATTCCAGAAAACAAGGTCAGGAGGTATCCATTTAGTCTTCTGAGTTACCCTTGGTAAGAGGTTCCTGATTGCTCTATCTTTTTAGACATTCAAGGTTTACCATGGCAGAACCAGAGCGGCATTTTTGAAAGCCTAGAAGTACCTACTGCTGTCTGTGTATGGAATAGAAGTAGTACTTTCTCTCTGTCAGGCACATAGGAATTGCTATGAGTACATGGAAGGGTCATATGGCGAATCAGTAGTGAAGAGTATGATTTACAGGTGTGCCGTGCAGATTAAAATACACAAAAATAGTAAGGAAATTTACAATTTCAAAGCAGTTTGGGATTTAAGCCAATTTGTCTATGGTCGTACTTGTAAATATTTACATAATCCACCATTTCTTTAGCTATCTTCCCTGTATAATAAATTCTGGAGCACGGAAGTTTATTTCTGCTTTTAATGTTATCATGCTCACTGCAGCAAAGATGGAGAATGATACCAGAGTAAGGAAAAAGATTTTCTAGACTATCCAGCTATTTTTTCCAGACAATTTTTAATGAATTTTAGGGCCAGCCAATTTTCAGTTTAGTCTCCTCAAAGCCCCTTTACTAATTGTTGGCAAATGAGGTGCCCATGTTAGGAAGCACCTGTAGGTGTTCATGACTTGGCAAAGTGGCAGATCTGCAAGGCCTTGTTTAACTAAGTCATTACCCTCTCATAATGATTTCTTAGAACATCTTAAGAAAAAAATGGGCCTGACGTAAAAGTGAATTGAGATAAACGTTTCTATCCTCTTTTTTTTAAAAAAAGGCTTATCTGTGATGGCACAACTCACTAACACCAATTTGCTGGTAGATTTGCTGGCATTTCCACCATGAATCCTGTTTTTCCAGAGTTTAGAGAGTAAAAATTCCCTTTGGTTTGTAACTTGGCTATAATGTTGAGGTATAAGCACTTGCAAAAAATCAGTTTGGTCTTTAAGTGATCTGAGTCATAACTATTCTGTGGCCTCATAAAATTCACAGTGATCACTTATTACACTCACTATACTTATAACCATATACATTTCACAGACATCAACAGTAGAAATTAGGATCAAAATCACAGACTACTACTACTTGTGCTAAAGAAAAATCTCACCAGCTGTAGTATTTAGGCATAAGTCTTTTGTGGGCTCATCACTGCTGGTCACAAACATAGAACTGGTCGAAAAATGGGAGAAAATTCTGCAAACTCTCTGGACAGATTACTTCTCCTATGAAGCACCATGGTCTCTCCTCTTGGAGATGGGAAGCAGTGCATCCTGGGAGTCCCTGGGCATGATTTACAATGGGAAATGTAGTCCTATATGGGTGCCTGGTTCACATAGGAGAATGGAGACATGACACAACTGAACTACAGCTCTCATGCGGCACCACAGCAGCATTCCCAAATGGAAATATTTTGGTTTGGGGACAATCATTTTTTCAATGAAAAAAATCAAAATTTTCCACAGAAACCAGACTTTTTCATGATTAAATTGTATTTTGTCAAAAACTTAATTTTTGGTCAAAAAAGAGTTTAGATAGAAATTTTTCAACCAGCACTGCAAATATTTGAGCAAATCTAGTGAGGCAATTACAAAGTGACAAAAGAAATATCATGGGATACCTGGCTTCGATTCCCTGTCCTGGTCTCACAGTTTCCGGTCTGGGCATTGTGCAGGAAGTGACCCAGCCTTTGGAGGGAAGCCCCCTTTTCAGCTGATTAGCACTAGTGCTGACAGGATCTAAAGAAAGCCCTATTCTGCCTTTCTCAGGAAGGAAGGTGGCTGCAACGTGACCATAGAGAGTGGGTGTATATTGAAAGCGTGGACTATGGAACTGCTCTCGAAGGAAGGTAGAGAATTCCTGGAGGAAAAATAGGAGTTTGCTAGGTTAAGATGCTTTCTGTTCTCACATAACTGAAGTTGCTTTGATCTGAATTTGACAAGTGATGTGTGTATTATACAACTGCAAGCACTTTGGTTTCTTACTTTAAAAAAAAAAACCCAACTAGCCCAAGGGCCAAAATCTGCTCTCAGATATGTGCACGAAACTCCCACTGTCTTCAAATTATTAACTATGAAAGGTGGGAATGGACCACGAACATAAATTACCTGCATTTTCAGGATTTTAAGAGTGTCTATGTGGTTCAGATAGTAGGACTTTCCTATCTGGGCCAGGAGATTCTGGGTTCACATTCCACACCAGGGTTTTGGTTCATACCCAGTGCAGTGTTAGAATGAGCTGTTAAACTAAACTAACTGATGTTTGAATGAGCTGTTAAACTAAGGCTCATCCTTACCCAGGGTCCAGTGAAGTCAATGATTTTTTTTCTGTTGATTTCAGTGGAGCCAGGAATTTATCCCAGCTCCTAAAATTAGTCTTAGCTACATAACTGGTATTCTACCTAACAGCCACTTTCTTAGTGAAACTGATTGTAACATCAAATGCTCCGAATGACTTATCAATGAAATGGCTGCTATACAATCACTGTACTACTGGACTTTGTCTTGTAAATGAAAAATACTGTGTACTGTAAAACCAAATTATATCCTCTGTGCATAACATTATCCTCTCTAAATATTGTCTGAACAAATACTTACAGTATTTACGTTACAAATATAGTAATTGTAGCTCCAACAATCACATTGTAAAGTACTTAAATACATATTTACATGATCCATGTATCAGATGCCATAATAGTCCTTGGTAGTGTCGGCTCTCAGACTTCTGTAAGGAATGTTTATATTTATACACATTGCTATAACTTCCATATATCTTGTTGCTTTGATGAATTGACTTGCTCCTTGATGACCATTTTAAATTTAGGATCTTGACTTTTGGCTGAAATCTAAGCTGAAAATATAACGTTAGTCCAAAAATATTATGTTTAACATATCAATTTATTAAATCCTTTTTCAGGGATATCTTTCATCAATTGTAAAAGTCCTTCCAGTACATACAAAACTAAGCCCTAATAATCCCATAGGAAGCCCCATTCAAGTCAATGGAGACCTACCTGTGTAGAGCAGTTTGCAGCATCAGGGTCCAAAACATTTAGTGCTTGTAATCTGTTTGGTATATGCTAGAAATATAACAATTCAAATTACTTATTAGAAACTTTCCTTTACTTGTGCATCTGACATGTAATTAGTACGAATGAGTTTCAGAACACTGCTAGGCACACCTGAGTCTTTTGGTTATCTAGTAGTACCCACCCTATGGGGTGTACTGTATAAGATTTCACAGTCTTTTCAACTTGCATATAATTGGCTCTGGTACATGAGAGCAGATGCAAGGCTATTGTCACAGCTTTTCATTTATATGTTTAGGGTGAAATTCAGAACAGAGGGCCAAGAAACCCTACTATAAGCCCTGGGTGAATTTCTTTCCACAACATTAAGCTCTCCTTTCTGCCCTGGTGATGTAAAACCTGTTCACAAAAAATAGTTCATCAAAAAAAAGGAAAGCTGGTTTTATCTTATCTTTACCCAGACAATGTACACAAGGCCCAAGATTCCATGTGCCACCTCCTCCACCTCACCTGCTGCAAACTCCTATACTCTGCCAGCTGTGGGGGATTCAGTCAAACAGAGGTGAGTATAGAAAATATACTCAGAACTGCTGCCTGTGTTTGTAGAAGTTCAGAAAGTAGTAGGCGGAAGTTCTCTGTCATACTGAAAGAGGGGAAAACCTGAAATATGTCTCAACCAGGGGTCATGATAAAAGGGACATGTGGCTCCAATTCTTATCTTAGAGCTCTGTCATGATAAAACCAGCCCCTACACAACAACAGCAGTGAAGCAATACACATTAGATTAGCATTTCAACCTGGACCTAGTTTTATACCCACCTCCATCCATGAACCAGGGAACTGTGCAAATGGTGGGTTTGGCAGCATTGTCTAAGCTGGTCCTCATTCCCCCACCCTAATAATTTACACCAGTGTGGTTTGGGCAATAGCAATGGTTGACTACTATTCTTCCACTAAGACAATAAGAGATGGTTACCATTAATAAAGGTAGAGTCCTATCCTGTACTTCCTATTTCTGTAAGGCAATCTCTGCCCCGCAACATATTTAAAAAACCCTCTTAGCTCTTCTCTTGTTGGGTGGAAGAAGAGGAAAAGTTGCTGCATTATCAGTAGAAAAAAGCATGTGTGTTTGCTGTTTTTATTCCCGTGCAATAGGACGGGGATAAAAATCTGTATTTTGTTTAACATTTAAGGAAATAATGGGTAAACTTGAAGACATGTACCTTGTTTAGGGCAGGAGATACTCCAGCGCAGATTCCCACTCAGGAAAGTGTTTATTAAGCCTAGTGTACATGCATTTTTGTACTGATAGAACTATTTCGGGTAGGTTTGTGATTTACTTAACCAAAATAATTATACTAGCACAACCCCTTCCGTGGATGCAGTTATACTGGTATAACTGTTACTTTGTCCTCTAAATATGTATAGATTTGTTATAACAAAGAATTCCTAGAAACGAATCAGAGAAATTAGAGATGGTTTAGGTCATCTAGTCCATTCCTCTGCCAGCACAATATTATTTCTTACATTATGGTCCATCTAGCCCATTATCCCATCTTCTGACAGTGGCCAATGCCAGATGCTTCAGAGAGCAGGAACAGAACAGGGACATTAAGAATGATCCATCCCCTGTTGCCCAGTCCCAACTTCTGGCAGTTGGACATTTAGGGACAGCTAGAGCATGGGTTGCATCCCTGATGGACCTCTCCTCCATGAACGTATCTAATTCTTTTTTTAACCGAGACAAATTGGAGGATTGGGCCAAAAGAAATCTGATGAGGTTCAACAAGGACAAGTGCAGAGTCCTGCATTTAAGACGAAGGAATCACATGCACTGCTACAGGCTGGGGACTGACTGGCTAAGCGGCAGTTCTGCAGAAAAGGACCTTGGGATTACAGTGGATGAGAAGCTGGATATGAGTCAACAGTGTGTCCTTGTTACCAAGAAGGCTAACGGCATATTGGGATGCACTAGTAGGAGCGTTGCCAGCAGATGGAGAAGTGATTATTCCCCTCTAGTCGGCAGTGGTGAGGCCACATCTGAAGTATTGTGTCCAATTTTGGGTCCCCCGCCACAGAAGGGATGTGGACAAATTGGAGAGGGTCCAGCAGAGGGCAACAAAAATGATTAGGGGGTGGAGGTACATGACTTATGAGGAGAAGCTGAGGGAACTGGGCTTATTTAGTCTGCAGAAGAGAAGAGTGAGGGGGGATTTGATAGCAGTGTTCAACTACCTGAAAGGGGGATCCAAAGAGGATGGAGGTAGGCTGTTCTCAGTGGTGGCAGATGACAGGACAAGGAGCAAGGGTTTCAAGTTGCAGTGGGAGATGTCTAGGTTAGATATTAGGAAAAACTATTTCACTAGGAGGGTGGTGAAGCACTGGAATGGGTTACCTAGGGAGGTGGTGGAATCTCCACCCTTAGATATTTTTAAGGCCTAGCTGGGATGATTTAGTTGGGGTTGGTCCTGCTTTGAGCAGGGGGTTAGACTAGATGACCTCCTGAGATCTCTTCTAACCCAAATCTTCTATGATTCTATAGTTCTATGGTCCCTAAGGAATGTCTCCACCCAAATTGTGTGCTCCTCCACACCTGTCAGCCCTCAGTCTAAGAAATCCTCTACATCCTTTTTAATTGTACATGCCATTAGTCTGGTTCTGTTTTTGTGTAGGTGGAGCCCATCCCTCCTGTATGGACTCCTCCTTTCTCAAAAGATTATCAAGTTCCTAATAAACCTAAAACTCTCCTTACGACACCATGGTTTCATCCACACTTTGACCTTGCAGTTCTGCCTCTTTTTCTGGCCCTGTGTGTGGAATTGGAAAAATTTAAAAGAATGCTACCATGGATGTTCTGGACTTTAATCTCTTACTTTGCAGCCTAATTTTGGCCTCCTTGACCTCCACTTTTCCCTATGTCGCTTATACCTACATGTGCCACAACTACTGGCTTCTCCCCAGCACTGCATATAAATCTGTCTAGATGTCTCGTGAGATCTGCACCCTTCACATCTGGCAGGCAATTCACCATGTGGTTCTCCTGGTCACCACAAACCCAGCTATCTATGTTTCTAATAATTGAATCCCCCATTATATTCACTAGAGCTTTGACTACATGATGAGCAAAACTGAAAATCATTTTTGTGGTTTTGGGAAAGAGTACAGAAGCAATAAATAGAATTAGGGAAAGCATTGGATGGAACGTTTTCCCTTATGGTGTGGAATTATATATTACCATTTATCCTCTTTAAATAAGCAATAAACAAATTAAAAACTGTTTATCTGTATTACCATGTTCTCATTCAGGGAGACAACACTGTTGCTTAGCCTGTTAACATGGCAGCCAGAAGTACCACTGAGGGTGAAATTCAGCCCTGTGCAGAGGGCCAGGCCAAAGAAGTACTATTTTGAGTGCTTAAGTGGTACATAACTCTTGGATGGAATTCCACCTCTTAGGTGTATGTGGACATATTATCCAGACAGAGCTTTGGAAGAAGTTTTTTTTCTGTGAGTAACGGGAAAAAATTACTCAGGAGATATAGTGTAGGCCAAAATAAAGGCAGACAGATGCAGCTACATCACTGCTCTGCTCTTACATACTGAAAAATCAGGAGACTTCCCAGGTTTGAGGTAAATGTTAATTGGCAGCTTTGGGAAAGTTCCTTTCATTACAAACACTAATTCCTTCTCCCCATATTTTCATGAATTATTAGACAGTTGTGATGACAGTGCTCTAGAAAGAGAAAAATGGGAAATGTAAAATAGTTTAGGGAATTAAAAGGCCTCCCAAAAGTGATCTGGAATCAGGGCCAGATTAAGGTTATGAGGGGCCTAAGGTTAATGAGAGGGAAGGACGTAAGTATGCAAAAAAAATTATGAAGTCATCAAACATTTATCTACGTACATATTTACATATTATTTATTTATGTAAAATTAACAAGTTTATTCTACTCTCACTACACTCAATTCCTCAAACAGATACTTCTGAGTAAGAGGTAGCACGAGGGATGCTATGCTGTCCTTCTCTCAGGCCTCCTTCCTCCTAGGTAGTGGAGTGCTCATCTGTATGAGGATGAACACAGCAACATTCCCCATCCTGCTCACCTCTTTCAACCTTGTGCTTCTACCCTCAGCTCTCCACAGGGCACAGTGCAAAGCCAAGCCCTGTAGGTGTTTCCCCCAAGCTATGGATTCTACACCACATACCCTATCTCACTCTGACTGCAGTCTGGGAGGCAGCCAGCTTTTATTATGTACAAGAAAACCACTCAGGTGTAAAATCCACTGGAGTAGAGGAAGTAGTAGTGGGAAAATTACATTGGATGGCATTGTATTTTAGGCTGTCTTGCTCTGAAAGCTGCCTCCCAGTGTTGCACTGGCTGAGGACAATGAATTACTGTTTTCACATTGAACCCAAATATTTTTTGTGGGATGATACCCAGTTTGTGTAGTTAATCTCCAGTGATTCACCACATCAGGCCATTCTGTCACCAAGCTCTTCCACAATTAGAATCATAGAATAGAATCACAGGATTGGAAGGAACCTTGAGAGGTCATCTAGTCCGGTCTCCTGCACCCATGGCAGGACTAAGTATTATCTATTCTAGAATGTGTGATCAGCAGCTCCAACATGAGGTTTTTTTAAGCCTGAGTTCTGTGTGCACCAGCCCCCTATGGTTTGCATTTGTTTGTTTTAAGCTCTCTGTAAGAAAAAGGTAAGAGCTAGAAGGGACACAGAACTTTAGATGGTTCCCAGTCATAATATTTAGCACTTCCTTCAGCTTTTGAATGACAAGGAGTTGACAAAACAGAACTATTCCCTGTTGTGTTCTCTGCCCCCTGAACAAAAAGATTTTACTGAAAATCTTAAAAGAACAATTAAGGATCTTTCAAAAGAACGATCCAGCCAAGGCTGCTGTAGTGGCACCCTTGCTACATCAGGTCTGGTGTCTGTTTAAGGCTGGTGTAGAATGAAGGGACAGCTTCCTGTTTCGTTTGCATGTGTAAATCAAGCAGACCTTGCTTATTTTTTTCCCTTAAAGTGCTCAGAGTTTAGGGGTGGAAAGTGAATGAGATTCTGCTTATACCAGGTGTGAAAAAGCAGAAGGGACCAAAATCTATTCTTGTGCAAAAATCTGTTCTCCCTGAAGTCAATAAGGCTACACAGGTGTAACTGTCAGCAGGAATTGGCCTGTGTTCTCATTCCCTTCTCGAATCACATTCCATGCTTACCCAACATTTTCATCTTGGGAAAGAAATTAGTTTGAGTTGGGGCAGAAAAATGAGGACCAACTTCAGGTTTATTTTCCTTTAAGTTTAATCAAATGTGAGGTACTTTTATGATGGATTGAGCTGCTAGAGAACCAGCAAATGGACAGAACCTGCCTTTAGCCTATTCAGCCAGTCTTTCTATCATCGCCTGCTAAGAAGTGGATTTTAAATCCTTGAGGGAGAGGGGAGGGAGTAACTTACAAAATTGTGTGTTGAGCTTCCTTCAGTGCTTTTGCAATCCCTTTAAAGTACAAAGATGCGTTGGCCTGTGGAACTAGGCTGAGCATAAGGAAAGAACTTGGTTGCCTGTGCATCCCAGTACAGAAAAATACATCAAAGAAAATAATTGGATTTCTTTGATTTTTAGTACAGTTCAATACAGTATTGAACACAGTGCATCATAACTCTGAAGCCCCTCGATGGACGGTACTGTGAAAGTTAAAGTACTGGTATCTAGAATGGGATGTTTTGCTTTGTTTTCCCTACAAATGTGTGGGAATTCGTTCCTTATACATGGGAAAGAATAGTTCTGGCTGGAGCTGGATAGAGTGCATGCAGGTTCTGTGCAAGCTTCCCACCCTACCGCTCTGGTACTGTCCCCACTACCCCCCAGGCACTCACCAGATGTCCAGAAATGGGACCCAGCACACATAGAAGATGATAGTGACAGGCACTAGGACCCAGGAGGCAGCATCATGGAGCTGCCTGCCAGCCTCAGCCAAGGAGGGGGAAAGAGGGAGCCTCTTCCCTCCCTGACAGCTAAGCAGAGCTCTGAGAAATTGGGGGTGGGGGGCATAGTGTTGGGACAATATCTGCTTAAACTACACCCACGACTGGCATGGGTTCCTGTGGTAACTGGATTTTTAGTGTCTGGTCACCAGTGTTAACCAGATACCTGGCAGTGTGTTCCTGCAGCACGGGGAGATGCAGCAGGCTGCCAGCTGAGCTGAGCTGAGCTCCTTCCAAGCCACAGGGGGCTGCTTTGCCTTTCCTGCTGGCAGGAGCGCTCCAGCAGGGCTACCTGAGCAAGCTAGCTTCCCCCTCCCACTCATTCGGCCCCGGCCGCGTCCCCTGCCCAACCAGTAGGGCCTAAAAATAGGAGGGCCTATGGCTATAGCCATATTAGCCTAATGGTTAATCCAGCCCTGCCCGGAATGCATGTAAATCAGCATTTTAAAAACACTTTGCCTTCTTGGGGACAGAGGCAGCCCTCAGAACTCCAGCCACTAATTCTGAATTTCAGACTTTTGGTCCTTAGTCAGTCTCGTGTGCACATGTATGCAGTACTCCGTGCAGTGGCCACCTGCCACATCAGATTAGAGTACTGAACAACAGGCCCCAAGTCCTTGGCCTGAGGGTGGTGATTCAGGAGGCGAGGAGGGGGGTTATTATTTAATAACAAATGTAATAATTCCTTCATTCCCAATGTTTGTTTTCAGTCAGGGTTGGAGGGAAATCAGTGGTACAGTAGCTGAAGAGGACTTTAAAGACAACCTCTTCTCCAATGGGGATTGGGTGAGCAGGAACCGCTGTGAGGGAGGTTGTGATTAGCAGATTGGGAGCCAGAGCCTATGGAGTGAAGCGAGAGCATCAGGCAGGATTGGAAAAGCCGGCTGGGTGGAGAGTGGAGGAGCAGCAAGCAGAGGAACTTGGCAACCAGGACCCTGAACAGCAGCTGGCCGGCTTACACAAGTTTAGCAGCTACGTCTGCATCTAGAGGAGGAATAACAGCCAGCTTGCCATGGGGAGGTGAGTGCAGGAGAAAGGCTGGGAAGGCAGAAAGCAGCTTCTGAGCTGAAGAGCCAAGTCTCTTAAAAAATTATTGGTGAGATGCACACAGCCTCTTGACAGCTAAACTGTTCCCAAGGCACCACTTTAGTGACGTAGCAGGACTAGAGGGTTAAAAATGTAGGAAAGTTGTACACAATGAGAGTGGCTATGTGCACGCATTGGGTGGTTCCAGCCTTATTCACTCAGATCTGTTCATTTCCAGAGTCTTGTCGAAGATTCCCTCGCACTCCAAACCATCGTCCTTCCTTCTCCTTCAAACAGCACGGCCGGGGGATTACAGAGAAACCCTGGCTTGTTTTCACTCAGCAACAGCAAGCCGATCTCAGTATTGCTATCTACAGGCTTCATCTTCTGAGTTCATTCAACTCCTGTTACCTTTAATGAGGGTTTCAAGCCTCCCTGTGCATCAGTGAAAAACACTACCCCTGTGTGTCTAAGAGGCAGACAGTAGGTGGCCCAATTCATTGTTTAATCTTTTCTCCATGGCACACAGATCAATATAGTTTAATATATGGATGTAGATCCTCTAGCATATTAGACAGTTCAGGCTGTCTTTACACTATTTTAATGCAATCTCCGGCATCAGTCCATTGGGTACACAGTATTACACTATTCAAAGTATTTTCTTAAACTCCAGATGAATAATAAAAAGAATTTAAGAGGTACTTCCACTGATAACCTTGAGCCCTAATGGCTGGTAAAAGGAATCTTTTTGTAGGGCTAGGTTTATACTATGTTTAAATGATTTCCAGAAAATGGCCATTCACTACTCTGAGAGACAGCAATAGCTAGGGAAAGAAACTGCCTTGACAGGCTTTGTCCTTATGTGTATGTCTTGTCCTGCCTGTGTCTTGTCTATTATTCTGCTCTAGTTTTATTCAGCCCGGGTTTATGCCAGTGTAAACTCTGGAATAGAGCCCCATTTGAACAAAGTCTTTCAGGGAAGAAGGTTGGACTGGCAAATAGTAGCCACAGTCTCCCTTAAGATGATGGTTCCAAAAAGGATAAGGTTACTTACCAAGTGGGCAGGGTTGGAAGAGAAGTGGTCATGGCCAAGATGGCAGGTTTCCCTCAGCAGCTTCCACCCATCGAGCTCCTATACAGGCCCATCATAAACTATAAACATTTGCCCAACAAAATCCCTGCACAAAGGTAAAGGAAGGTATTCATGGTCTGTGGATGACATCATAAGTGTTTACTGGATTTCAGGCCAACAATGTTTCTTTTCCTTCAGACCACATTCCCTGTTGTCAGAGTGTGCTGTCATGTCAGCACCAAGTATCTATTAATACATTCTTCACACTATAGCAGGATCATATCAGTACGCTTCTCTTTAGTGCCCTACTGCTTTCTTGCTGACTTTGCCTCCTCAACGCGTGTTCCTAGCTCTGCCACTGACCTGCTGTGTGACTTTGGGCAAGTCACTTAACCTATGTTTGCCCTACTGCCTTTTATTTGATTTGTCCATTTAGACTGTAAACTCTTTGGTACAGGGACTATCTCTATGTAGCTGTAGCACAATAGAGCCCCAATCACGGCTGGGGGTGATACATCGCAACTAGGCACTGCTTTAATTCAAATTAAAAAAAAATTAAATGAAGGAATTGTGCCTATTTTTGAATACTTCTTTCATCTAAGCTGTCCAACGTTTTCAGGCAATGCACATGCTTATGAGAATTAAAGGGACTTTAACTAGGAGGCCTGGCAAAGAAAACTACAATGTATCCATGCAAATTACTTTGAATTACTACTACAAGGAAGCTTAGGTAGAAGCCATAATGCAATAAGGTTAACATCTCCTTTTTTGTGGGGGGGAAATTCTGGACAGAAAAATAATTATTCACTCTTCTGAATAACTTTTAAAATGTCAGTCTTTCATTTAACCTGCTTTATTTCAAATTAACAAGGAAAGAGGTTTCCATTTCGTGATCACAGTTGTTTAATGGGTCATTTTGTTTGCCTTCCTATCAGGTGGTGGCAAAAACAGCATTTCACAGCAAAACAAATCTGCATCTGCAGTTGTTTAGCAAACACTTTTGGAACCCAGGGGAAATGTTTAATATGCATTTGAAAATATGACCCTTTTCTTGCATTATTTCAGGATCTACTTCTCACTTTCATGTCAAAGATCTATTTATGCATAACACTGCTAATGCAATTTT
Organism: Emys orbicularis; assembly: GCF_028017835.1. Classification (NCBI taxonomy): domain Eukaryota; kingdom Metazoa; phylum Chordata; order Testudines; family Emydidae; genus Emys; species Emys orbicularis. The sequence continues at coordinate 74,411,030 of NC_088683.1, read as the reverse complement.
CCAAATTGTGCCATAAATACTGATACATTTTGTTCAAAAGGAGGCAAATTTAATTTCCTGGCCCTATTCCCTAATTCCCACAGGAAAATTAGGTAAAGTTAGCTTTCTGCAGTCACAATTCTTCATATTACCACTCAAAAGAGAATGCTAACAAAAGGTCAAACTTGTACTATAGAAAGATCAAGAATTTTATTTTATGCCAAAGTCAAAGTGATGAAAAAGGGCAGTGGACAAAGGAATTGAGCATTGCCTTTTACAGTTCCTGGTGATCCAGGAGATATTGAATGTGGATATAACTAATTGTATTAATTATCACTATTAACTGAAATTTTTGAATAGAGAGATTTTGCTATGCAAATGAACCATTTACCATTCAAGACAAGAAAAAAAATGATAGAATACATTTAGCTCTTACACAGCATTTGGTATTTTTCACAATAGCATACAAATATTAACTGCATTAGTCTCGCAGCATCTTTGTGACTAAGCATGATATTATTTCATATTCCATTATTTTACAGATGAAGAAATAGACACAGGGAACTTACCAGAGGTGGCCAAGCCCATACAGCAAGTGAATTAGACAGGTGGCATTAAAACTCAAAGAGTTCCTGGTTCCCAGCTTTATGCTTAGTCCAATAGATATTCCTTTATTAGCAGAAAAGCCAGCTAAGTTTTCTTTCTTTTGTTAAATTAGATTTTGCCACCCCACCATTTCCTCCTGCAATTAAACATGGGCTCCTCATCACCTTGTTTCCACCCATCTCCCACTCAATGATGACTAGGAAGAGCTTTCATCCTTTCATTTCTGGTACCATCATGTTGCTTCTGTGCATACAGAAATCTCTTTGCTGTGATGGTCAGAATAGCAGTGCGTGGGTGGGTATGACAAGCAATAGTGTCCTTGAGGGTAAAAGCAGGTAAACAGAGTTTACTCATTGCTCATTTGGGGAAAATGGAGTTTAGGTTAGGTTAGTTTACCCACTCTTTTTTTTTTTTTTTTTTAAACCACCACACCACTGACAGGTAACTTCTGCTTCCAGCACAACAACCTGCTGAAATACCAGCTCATGCTGATTTCAGCAGATCTTGCAATATAAGGACCTGACCCAAAGCCCACTCAAGTTAATAGAAGTCTTTATCCTAAGTAAAAGCAAGCCTGGTTAGTACTTGGATGGGAAGCCTCTAAAGGCTTGTCTGCACAGGCACACTGTTAATCCAATTTAACTAACCATGTGAATTTAAAGTGGATTAATTAACCTCACTAAACCCCTGTTTGGACACACCATTCAGTGGCCTTAATTTGGTTTAATTTAATTAAGATTAATTCACACCTTTAGTTAATTTTGGATTCATTTTTCTAAGTGTCCCTGTGTAGACATGCCTTAAGGAAACCCAAGTGTTGAAGAAAGTGGGGTCAGCTTTTACATAGTTGATACTGTTCCTCATTGAGACAGTCTGGGGCTAGGGAACAGTAGAAGGGCTGTCCTTTGGATAAGATATAAAGCTGAGGTTCTCTCTATTGTTGCAATGATGCAGTTGTAATTCTTAACTGTGAACTGAACATGGAAGCATATATTTCAGCAGTGTCAAGAATGTTGGGTTTTTTTTCATTTTTAAACTATTCATAAGTGGTAACCTTTGTCTCCCCAAACACCCCTGAAATGAACCTTGCCACTGTGAGCCTTTCCTGCCTGGTCTTTATGATGGCTACTCAAATGTGCTATTCACAGGTGGTAGCTTTTAAACAACACAGAAGAATGACTTCTTAAAGGCTTTTGTCTGTGAGTGTGGTGGTGCCAATGCATTGTTAACAAAATTGGCTCCCAAAAATCTATGAGGTTCAATTCAAGGGCTTACTATTCATATTTAAAGGCTTTAATAGTATGAAACTGTGCTTAAGGGAATGTTTATGAGTTTATATGTCACCACAAGATTTGGGGTTGGAGTTGCTGGCCATCCTTCATTACAATCTTGAGACAATAGAAGACAAAGTCTTCATTAGGGGTTCTTGACTCTAAAATGATCTCCCCTGCTACTTCAGCACGTTGAACCAGGTCTCAAGACTTTCTGTTCACTTTTTGTTTTGTGGGTATGGATTTTTATTTTTAAGTCTTTAATTTCTTGCATATATAAAGTTTAGAAAGAGCTGTGGGCTACTCCAGGATGTAAGATGCTGCATAAATATAAATTATGACTGAAACAGAATTAATTTTAAAATTTGGATCTTTCTACCTGGTGGCAGGGTGCCACTCTCTTAATCAATGGCGTACCCTGCTAGAATGCTCTCTCATCCACATACACCTTATTTAAAAGGTGTGAGAATACAATGCTCATCCTGCAAATGTGAGAAAAATCCACTAATCTCTTCTAGGGCAGACATAGGAATTAAATGGATAAATCTAGGAGGTGCTCCTGTGATTATCCATCTTGCACTTGGGACCCATGCATATCATCATCTCCAAAATATCCCTGATCTCCACCAGTCCAAAAAGCCAAAGATCGTGACAAGATAACTTGCAGGATCAGTGCCCCATTCAAAGTTAGTTGCAGGGAATATGGACTCATGATCCTTTCTTCTCAGTACAAAACACAGCAAACTGAAGTCGTCAAAAGCATACTGGATGGATGTTCTGCAGCTTTGAAACTTTAAGAAACACATGTTCATTACCGCTTGAAATTAGAGGAAGTATTAATGCAGAAGCTGTGATGATTATTGAATGTTGATATTTATGAAAACATGCTTCATTAATATTGAATTGTGTCATTAGCTCTGTACATTATGGTTTCCTATAAATATTGACATTCTATAATCAGCTAGCTGGCTGCAACCTCGAGGAGTCTGAGAATGAAAATGGCCATTAACAGAGCTCTGATAAGCATAAGCAAAAAATATGTGCTCCTCCTTGTAAACTCAGTGCAGAGAAACTTCAAAAAGGGTGCTGTCATTTGCATAGGGAAAGCATTACCCTTAGTACTGGTATCTCTGTTCTCATGGTACACATTCAATCAACAGTATATTATGGCCCACATTTCCAAACCTGCCCACACAAAAGTGCACGTTCACTTTTCCACACCCATCTCTCAGTGCACACATGTTAACGCAGAAGTGCCCAAATGCTTTTGGGTTTGTTTTCAAAGCCTGGGCTTACAAGTGTGTGGTAGCATCTTAGGGCCAGTGTGACATGAGGACAAATGTTCACATCATAAAACCCAGGATTGGCATTGGCAATCTTGATGTCAGTTTTAACAGAGATGCCCAGGTGTGAATGGGTATGGGCACTAAACCATCCTCTGGTTTATGATCTCTCTCTGTGTCAGGGTTGAAGCACTGTAGCATAGCACTGTAGGGAAGCTTGCGCTGCTGTGGCCCATGTTATAAACATGCTATGGATAATTAGAGGAATTCAGCCAATCTGGCACCTTTCAGGTGCACCATATTCTCAAGGCTTTTAAAGATATTTTATTAAATTAATTCAAATGGATTTAAATTATTTTCATGAAGGAAATTAAAATGTGTGTGGGGTCAGATGCCACATATACAGTAGACAAAGGGATGTCATCTTTAGATAATTCCAGGAGAGTGGAGGGAAAGGGTTGCCAGCACCTAGATGCTGTAGCCATTGCACAAAGACACTATCAGCTCCTGAATTTCATTCACTTCAGCCCTTTGGCAGGCGATTTAGAAAAACCCACAGGAGCTCTGCCACCCAAACAGCAGACTCTAAGTTTAGCTGAAAAAAATGTAGCCCCTCTGTTATTATCATTAACTCTGATTCTCCACTGTTCTTTTTGATAAGGGCCAATGCCAATAAGCATTACAACTGGATTATTGTTTTATACGCTGCATGAAAGATGTGTTTAATGAGAAGAAATAAGATTAATCTAACTAAAATCAGTTTAAGGGAATGACTGCAATTGAAATTATTTGTAACAGTGAGTCTGAAGATTAATGCTATGTAGACATTGGGTGGTAGGGATGTTTAAATGCAGTATTCCAGTGAGATGTATATTTACTGTGGTTTTAAATGTTGTAAGAAATTATGCTTTTCCCTCCAAGCAATGTATACAGTTTCAAATGTGGTAGCTTATCTTACTTCAAGATGGAGACAGAGATGGAGACAGAGATGTTTAGCTACAGAGATGATCCTGTTCGGAATAAAACAGCGGTTCTCAAACTTCATTGCACCGTGACCCCCTTCTGACAACAAAAATTACTACATGACCCCAGGAACGGGGACTGAAGCTCAAGCTTTCTGTGCTGGGTTGGGGGACCAAGTCCCAAGCCTAGGGGCTTCAGCCCTGGGCAGAGGGCATGTAACCTGAGCCCCGCTGCCCAGGCTGAAGCCCTTGGGCTTCGGCTTCAGTCCCAGGCAGTGGGGCTCAGACTTCAGCTTCGGCCCTGGGCCCCAGCAAGTCTAATGCCAGCCCTGGTGACCCCATTAAAACAGGGTCGCAACTCACTTTGGGGTCCTGGACCACAGTTTGAGAATCCCTAGAATAAAATATTGTGTTCTTTAATCAGGTTGTTTTCATCAGTTAGCCATTCTGCAGGATTTCTCCACAGATCCCAGAATGCACCTGCAATTAGGGGGCCATACCCTCTGCCTCTGTTTGTGGGTCTGCAAACTTGCATGCATTGGAGCCACTGCACATTTCATTGACTTCCCTAAGTAACTGCAGTAGAATGGGGATTTAGCCTTCTATTATTTCTTCTGAATGTTCTGAGATACTCTACATTATATTATTGCTGGGAAATGATATTGTATGTGACAGGAAATACTGGGACCCAGTGACAATGAAAAACAGTTTTGTTCCAGCTATAACAATCACCTGAACCATTAGAAAAATAATACATAATGGGCTAAATTCCTTCCTGGCATAACTCCCGCGGGGCTTACACACTGAATTAGATGACTGAAGTTCTTTTTCAGATTGTGAAACCAATTAAAAGGGGATATAACACGTATCTCAGTGCCACTAAAACTGATCCCCATATTTCCATCACATAGTAAATATAACAGCACCTTTCAGATAGTTGCATTGATGGGAGTTTCAAAAGTTTAATATCAAGTGCAATTTAAAATTATATATGGGTGAAAATTGCTTCTCACCATGTGATCTTTCAAAATGCTACACTGAGAAAGGTGGGTTGTTTTCTTTAAAAATCCTGCAGTAGTCAAAGAGTTAAATTCTGCACTGATTTAAACTCTATTCTATTCCACTGACTTCAATCTATATCAGTAAGAGAGTGAATCCAAAGGGATTGTCTAGTATGTAATTTGGCCCTCCTTGTTTAGGCCTAGCAATATTTGGCACACGTAAGCTCCTGGCAGCTAATGCATGCAGTGGTGACGTGTTTAGGGCATGACAAATAGATCAGCTGAACTCTCTGCATATTTTACAAGTTGATGCTTCTAGTCTCAGTTGTTTCCAATGGAAACCACAGACTTCAATTCCCCTGGGTTGGGGAAGCAGGGTGCCTGAAATCACATGCCACATTTTAGCAATTTGGAAAGTGACCTAGGTCTCAATTAATGTTCCCATAACTGGCTGTTGTGTTCTGATCTGCCAAAATAAGGTTTCTTTAGTGCTTGCTATAAAACATATTCAGGTTGACAAGAAAGGGGAAAAGATGTGTCGCCTGTGCAGCAGCAGGGGACTGGCAGTCTGGACTCCTGGGTTCTAGGCCGAGCTGTGCCACTCATTGAGTGACCTGAGGCAAGTCATTCAGCTTTTCTCTTTCTCCTTTTACTGTACTATAGTAATAATCACCTGCCCAGAGCAGTGCTGTGAGATTTAATTAATGTGTGTAAAGTGCTTTGATGTCTTTGGATGAAAGGCACTCTGTACATGAAAAAGAGTAACAAAAATTAGCTATGACTATTTATATTACTACTAACCAACCACCAGCAACTATTTCTTCTCTCTGTTATTGAATATTTGCAAAAAATAGCCAACTTTGTTTGCTGCATGGTCACCTGCACTGGACCAACCCATTTTAGAACCTGTTTCCTGGACTTGTTTTTCTGTCCACAATATGCAAAGAGCGGCGATCTGTTTACTTTTCTCACGATATTGCACATGACCTCCTTTTCCCTTAAAACAATGTACAAATTCCCTACCCCTCTTTCACCGCTAACTTTCCATAGAGAACAGTGATTTCTATTGTTTGTGAATTATATTTGCAAAAACAAATGGAGGAAAACATAATGCAAAGTTTCCTTACCATGATAAAGTATTATAAACACTTTTTTAAGGGTAGCTTGGTAACCTCAGCTAACACTAAAGCAAGGTAAACTCAGAGGGATATTCATCAGTTATTAGTAAGAGCTGACTGAGGCTATCCAATTAAAACTTGGTGAGACTTGATGGATATGTCAGTTCAATCTGCAGTGAGTCTTTTCACTTATGCACCTTTTGCATCACAGACTGTATCACCAGAACTACTGTGATTGCCATTACTTATTTGTTCAGCATAGATGCTCAAAAGAGGACATGACTCAATGACTATGAAAGCTAAAATACTCTCTTCACCTGACAGAGTGACTCTGAGTCCAACCTCAGTGTCACAGGGCCATCAACCCCATCTGGCTGCTACCTCAATTTCGCTCAGTTTCAGGGCTGATCACCTGCCCACATTCCCCACCATATGTGGGCAACTGGCCTGAATTCCACCCACCCAGGAAGCACTCACTGCCACACTCCAGTCTTTTTCCAGGCAGTTTTATTCTTAAAATATAAATCTTAGGCAAAAACATCAAACACAAAAATAAATTCTTCCGCCCACCCTGCGCTACAGCTCCCAGAGACTTTTCCCTTTACTTCTCTTAGTGCTGGAAGGAGGACGCATCCTTTCCTTTCCCTCTAGTGCTTCAGGGCCTACTGCAGGACCCCATCTCCCTCCCACTGCTGAGCTCCAGTCTCAGCCCTTTATAGCTCTTCCTTGCTGGGTCTGATAAATTGGACAGGGCTAGCCAGACAGACCCTTGGGAAAGGCTAGCTACCTTTAAAGGGGCAAATCACCCTGTTACCCTGAGATCAGAGTACAGATTACAAAACCTGCAGTTAGTAGACACTACTATCACTACAATATATTTTAATTAAGATTAAAGAAAAAAGGAGAGAGGGGATTGACATCTGTAGAGAGTGGAAATATGACTTCACCCTGAAAAACAGAGAAACTGGATTTCTGACTATTTCACTCAGTTTGTTTTATCAGTCATCAGGCTATTGTCTTTGGGGAACATCACTGCATTCTACCTATCTTGTAAAACCAGTAGGTCCTACTGCATGTTTAGACTAGTGCATGCTACTGGTAAGTGAGCTTTTCTGCAAGTTGAATTAAGCATTTGACACTGTCGCTAATAGATTTGCTGGGCAGGCTTTATTAGCTTTTCAGTCCCAGACCCCTGGCTTGTGCTGATTTGATTTGGGTGTGTTAGATTGTTTACTTTTTTATTTAACTAATGGTAAACCCTCATTCCCCACATGCCTTTGTCCTGAGCAGTTCTCTGTCTACAGAATTCTAATGGCAGCTATCACCACACATCCTAACCTTGGATATCGTTATGCAGATGTTACATGGTATTTTTGGTTTCTTGATGTCCCTCCAGGCCTGATTATGCATGTATTCTCACAGAGAGTGTCTATGTGCTGTGGATATATTACATCAGCTGACCTCCTAGGTCACTATAAAAAACTCCAAACAACAAGAGGTTTGGTGGTAGACTATAGCTCCCATACAAAAATGTATTGTGACTGACTCATTTTATTCAGATATGAATCAGCGGTAAAGGGAGAGTACGAAAACTTTTTATATATAGCAAATTAGCCAGAATACAAGACAAATAGGTGAGATTTCTCTTCTCCACTTACAGCAATTATATTAAATCTATACTTCACAAGATCTTGATACTTCACCTGCTTTAATTAATGCTTTTGCCACTGCTTGTATTGATTATTACAATTCTCTGTTTGCAGGTCTCTCAAAATGTAGCCTTTAAAAGCTTCTCAGTACTTTAAAAATGCTGCTGCTGTCTCTACTGCTGGTGCATAGTATCTCATCAAAGCTTAAAAAATTGTCTATTTTTCTGTTATATAGTCTGGTTAATGTTGGTATGAATCATGCCAGTTCCTGAAACTTGCTGCTCTCTTCAGTTTGGCTTTGTGTTTCCAGTAATCAACTTAAATCTCTTTGGAAATCACAATATTTAGGTTAGAACAGTGGTTCTCAAACTGTGGGTTGGGACCCCAAAGTGGGTCACGCCCCTGTTTTAATGGAGTCTCCAGGACTGGCATTAGACTTGCTGAGGCAGAAGCTGAAGCCTGAGCCCCACCACCCAGGACAAAGCCAAAGTCCAAGGGCTTCAGCCCTGGGTGGTGGGGCTCAGGTTACAGCCCCACCGCCGGGGCTGAAGTCCTTGGGCTTGGGCTTTGGTCCCCCGGCCCAAGGTGGTGGGGCTCAGGTGGGCTCAGGCTTCGGTCCCCGCTCGTGGGGTCGTGTAGTAATTTTTGTTGTCAGAAGGGGGTGGTGGTGGTGCAATGAAGTTTGAGAACCCCTGCGTTAGAATGTGCTCAGCGTAACTTTCCTGACTGTAATTTGTAAACCACTGTGAGATTTTTCTAAGGATATAATAAATTATAAATAAAGACTCCTTGGGACAAAAATTTGATATTTAGCTAAAGGAAAATTGGATATGAAGCTTTGCTCTATTTCTATCCATGTTATAAGCATGTTACTGTACTTGATGCTATATGAATAATATACATTTTAAGCATTAATGCCCTCCCTAGCAATCATTTATCAGTCCAATAAAAACCAGTAGTTCATTATGTTACCTTATGCACTTAATGGATGCCTAGCCAAGGCCCTTATCTGGCAGCTGGCTCAGCAAGGATGAGCTCCTGCAGGTAGCTGCATTAAAGTCAGTTAGGCTCTGTGTGGACGTGGGAATCCACCGGCTCACTGCTGGACTGGGGCCCAGCACACAACTGGTCTGGAAAGCCCAGATCCACAAAGGGACTCAGGCATCCAGCCATTGTGATCCACAAAACCACCTCTTAGCTGCTGCGTAACGGGAGGGTGACTACGTTTTTGTCTCTGGACATGTGCATTGCTACCTTTCTCTAGGCATCCAGATGCCTATCTCCTGCCTAAGGCTCAGTGCAATCCACAGCCTGGGGGAAGGCAGGCAGGCAGAGGAGCACCTGTCCAGTAAGTTTGCTCTGGAAGGGGGCAGGACTTAGCATACACCTCTGATGTTGGCATCTCCCATTGGCTAGCTTAGGCAGCTCCTTGCCTAGCATACTGGCTTTTGTGGATCTCATTCTTCAGCGCCTGTCTCTCCCCAAAGATTGTATAGGGAACCCAGACACCTAACCCAAGCTTTGTGTATCCCACTGCTGTTCCAGTGATTTCCTAGCTGCCTATAATGCTAGGCATCAGTATGCCTAAGGGCTTGTCTACACAGCGGGGTAATGTGCTCTATGGGAGTGTGATTTCTAAAAGCACTAATGCATTGCGCATTATTTGGTCTGTGCAGACCCTTCTGGTGTGCACTAAATGTTCCCCAGTGCGCTTTTACATAGTACTGTTTCAAACAGCACTATGTTAAAGTGTACCAGCAGGGTCTACGCAGACCAATTAATGCGCAGCATATCAGTGAGCTTTAGAAATCGCACCCCTGTAGTGCGCATTACCCCACCATGTAGACAAGCCCTAAGTCCCTTTGTGGATCCAGGCCTAAATAACTAAGGTGACTTAACTATCAGTCTTTTATGGACTGATAAAGAACTGCTATGAGGAGCTATATTATGGATTGGCAGTGGCCACTATATAGTTAATTCTAAGTCACATTTTTAAATCCCAGTGCTAGCTTCCACACAAAAAAAAACCCAACTCCATTAATTTTCATATGCCATGTCTCATTGAGGGTTCAATTTTTCTGGAGAGTTTGGGAAAAAAAAATCAGAAAAGGAACTTTAAAATCATGTTTAAAAATGTCCCTAAAGGTTTTGTCCTGCTGCCTCCAAGTATGGTTTGCTTTACTGGCCTTGCTGAGAGGAAATGCTGTTTAGTTGTTAATGGGTGTTGCAGAGAACTAATTTAAATATCTTGTACATAGATCACATTTAGAACCTCAATTCTCTGTGCGTGGAGATTCTCTGACATAGGTGCTGGAACCAGGGCCTGGCTTGAAGTGGTTTCCATCATATACAGGGTTTACAGTTTGGTTCAATGGCTCTCAGCAACCCCACTATACAAATTATTCCAGCACCCCTGCTCTCTGAAGTCAATGCACTTCCATGGGCCACAGTGTTCTGTCAACACAGAGTGAATTTCAGGATCAGGGCCTGAGATAGGCAGAAAGTAGTCAGAAGTAATAGGAAAATATGGGGGAAACAAGGAAAAGAAAGAAAATGCTGCATCCTTGCAGTTTAAGGCACAGTCACCTCTGCACAGATAATTTCTCTCTTCTGGCCTATGCAGGACAGAATTGGAGGGTGGCTTTCTTCAGCCTGTTCTGAAAACAAAGGATGCTTTGCTGCCTCAGGGGGAAAACCCTAGCAGTCCTTAGCTTACAAAGATGCTTTTAAGCAGTATACTAAAATGATCAGTTTTCCAATTCCTCCTTCCTGCCAAAGTCTAGGGCTAAAGTTACAAGTTTCCTGACCCAGTTTCGTAGCTGCACTGGCTAGAGCAGATATATAAAGAAGCAGCACAGAGATGGGCTTTCTGATTCCACCCAGCATAATGAAGCTGGGAAATAGGCTCAGGAAACTTCTAGGTCTAGTCCAAAGTGGCTTCAAATCAAGATCATTGGAGTGGGGTATGATACCGTTTAGACAGCTAGACCTTCTCCCACGTAGGAGGGGTGGAGAGCTGCATGTGGATCTGAAAAACACACACAAAAACACACCCAAACAGTCCAGGTCAGCATGGGCAGTGGGTATCATAGGCTGGAGGAGGCTGCGCCTCCCCAAACAGCCTGGTGTGGCCCTGCCCACGCTCCCCTCCCTCCCCGCCCCCTGGCCCCCTTCTGCAGTTCCCTGTGCTCTGCCCTGGCCCAGGTTGGCTGGGGCTGAGGCTGGCCGGCCTGCTGCAGGGACTCAGGGTGGCCCATGCCACCTGGCGCTGGGACCGGGGGCTTGCCTCCCCCAACGGCCGGGTCACCGGCTGCCTATGCAGGACAGCTGATGAAAATATGCATTATTTTACTCATTGATCATGGAAACATACATGCAAGGGCATAATAGAGGACCCTTTGTAATTTATTTTATCAAAAGTAAATAGCAATCAAAATCATGGCCACATTATGAATCATTGACTACAGTAGGTTAAATGTGTTATTAGCTAAGTCAGTATTGCCAATGCCAAATGTTCAAAAATCAATGAGATTGGCTTAAAAATCTTGATCTCTCTATACAAAATATGAATACTGTTCCGTTTTTTGAGCCTCTAAGAATCATATTTTCAAGCTTGTCTCTGCAATCATAAGGACTAAAAACTTTTAAAAAAAATCAGTTTCTTAGGTAATGACAAGACTGCAGGAGCAAGGGCTTTCAGAGAAATACCAAATATTGCGAGGCTTGTGATAAAATGGTAAGAGTTGGCAAGACTGCTTGTGTGGAGCCAATTGTGTGTCCTAGTAAAAACTACAATAGTGCCAGCAGCAGATGAGGAAGTAATGTTTTTAATTAGTGCTATATATGCTCACACACACACACGAATGCAGGGCTAGATACCTCATTCACTGGGTGCAGACCACAACAGTCTAATCTGGAAGTCCTTACTGAGACAAATCTCCCAACCAAGTCAATGGGCTTTTGTCGAAGTGAAGACTGTATGGTCTAGCTCACAAACCGAAGAACAAAAATATCAAATACTCATTCACATCCAGGGTCACCTCTCAGCCAGGCCCTTCCCTTATTTTAGACATCTAGCCTTCTTTCATTTGGAAGGGAAATAAAAATCCTGGGACCCAATTTCCTTACCTGTCCTGAGGAATACAAATAACTCCCATGAAATTCAGTAACTTCCATACAAGTTATTCATACCCTGAAGGGGGAGAACCAAGCCTCTCTGTTAACTATAGTAATAAAGGTAAGAAAAGAAGACTGAATAAAAACCCATTACCTTGTTCCTCAGGCTGTTTTTTCAACCATCATTTCAATTCCAGCAGCTGTGCAAGGTGGTACTGTAATGATTAAAATGGTAGTGACGGTGGTAGGGACAGTTGTGATTTTCAGTAACATGGAGTGAGGGCTACATTTTATAATCAGCTGCTATTAGGTAGTAAGAGATTAGTGTACTGACAAATGCATAATGAACCAATAGACCATCTGTTCACAAGGCTACTGACAGAAAAGCTCAGTCTAGACTCACTCTTGCCATATGGGGTTAATTTACTATTGGATGTCCTAGATATGAAATCCTGCCAAAAGGAAAACATAAATGTGTGTCTGTGAAAAATAGTGAATACAAAATATTTTTTTCTACTGCAGCTGTAGCTGTGATCACTGACTTTAACCAGAGCAAAGAGGATTTAATGTATATTACAATGGTGTAGGTGCACTGGATATGTCAGAGCAGATGAGACTGTGGACTTAGGTATTTCTCAGTCGTGAAATTCCTTTTCAGGAGACATTTAAAGCTCAGAATGGAGCAAGGTATAAAGGAAAGAATAGATAAGGATGATCTGTAAATGGAAGAAAAGCTCAGAGCTTTGAACTGTTACTGTTTGGGGGACGTAAGCTTCTAAATTAAAGTATAACATTTTTAACATGTATCTTGTAGTCTTGTCCCTATATTTTAAAGTGAATTTAGTGCTTGTGAAAGGTCTGGATTGTTAACCCAAGTCTATGATATATAAATAAAAGGGTCCCTTGTCCTGTCAATCTAACATGTTACATGAGGCTTAAATTCACTTTAAAATAGTTTAAGAAATCAGGAACTTGTTTCTTTGTAATAAAGAGACTAGGCTTAGATGGCCGAAGCTTTTTAAAACTGGACCTCAATTAGGATTTGAGCATATGTCTGACTGTTTGATATAACATGGGTAACAATCTTGCACTGTAAGAACTGGAGTAAAGACCTACTAAGTCTCCCCATTTCTCAGATTCTGTACTGAACTTTTTTAATGGTTGTGACAAGCTAACCAGTACCCATTTCATACAAGACAGGTTCTGGCCACTGCTCAGGCAGCATAGTGCAACCAGGAAGCTACCTGGGAACCCTCAAGAGGCACAGAGATGGTACTACACTTCCTCTATCTTCCAGCCACCCCCTTCCAGCCACCACCTCAGAATGGCCTGAGAAAGGGGGCGTGGCCAGGAGCTTCTGCTCTCCAACTACTCATGGCTGCTGGAACAGCCCCTCAAGAACCATATGCAACTGGACTGAATTTAGGCAACCCCTGAGACTCTTTTGTTAAAAACTACCCAAAAAACCTACCATCAACAGACCCACCTAGCTATTTAGGGGCAAATCCTCTAACTTACACCCCTGCTGAACCTTCCTGAAGGCTAAACATGGCCTTTACAATACAGAGGACACCCCCCCCCCCATCTACTAGATTATTAAATAACCATTTTAGCCCTTTCCCTGCCATATGGCTATTTAGCACACATCCAGACATGGCCACCTTGTGGGCTTCAAGGTGTCTGCCATGTGACCTTACATTTAATTGCATTGCCGCATGGTGCCTGATAGCACACCTATGGTGACACACTTGGGGAACTACAATACTTAGCAGTTTCCCCCTCACTAAACAGTGTAAGGCTCCTATAGTGCTAGTATGCAGCCTTATTTAATAAACAGTGGTTTTTTTAGAAATAACATCTGAAAAAATAAAAGCTAGTACACTGAAAAAGTGCTGCCTGTAGAAAAACCTCCACCACTCCTAGTGCTTCTGCATACATTGTATAGACCTCTCCTGATCGCCTACCCTGTGCTTTAGTCTGTACTTCCGCAGGGTTCCAAGCCCAGTAATATGTATGTAAGCCACTCACAGCCATGCAATTTTTAATAAACCATTTATTAGCTAAGCATAGACCGATAACAAAGACATCTATGCTGAGAAGACTTCCTCTTTTGAACTGGAATTTGCACAGCTCAAATCCCATTTCCTCAATCTGCGGATTAATGTCTATATTATCTGTGTATGAAGGCAGATCTACTCTGTACGCATTGCAACAAGGGCCTATTTTCCTCATATACTCAGAATATACATGTTTGTGTGTATTTGTAGCAGGATTGTACTGAAGGCCTGCACAGCTTGACTTGTGTGTGTGTGTGGGGGGGGGGGGGGGGAATGCTACATAATATTATGTATTTACCATTAAAAAGCCCCCATGCTGGATATTAGGCATTATTTCTCTCACACTTTATATGTTGTAAATAGAATATGAATGCTGTACTGCCTCTTTGAATTATAGCTAGAAGTAAGGCCCTGCAGAGAAATAGAGAGATAAATCCATCTTACAAGCTAACCTACTCTGAGCTGGTGCCATCTTCAGCTGAGCCTGTTTGTTATGCTTCCCTGGAATTAAGACATGGTATTTGTATAAATTTGGAAACACGCCTTTGCCTTAGCTGGTTTGTAACTTAGCAACCTCTAATTTAGGTTTCTTGCTGTTCCTAATAAAGTAGCTGATAAATCTAGTCAAGCTCTTACAATAACTTTGAGGGGAGATTACAAGGGGAGTAGCTAAATACATTGGTTGCACCCATAGCCACATTCATTTGGCAGATATTTATCTTTATCCATAGAGACAAGCACAAAAAACACCTATTGCCCAAAGTCAAATTGAATTGGCTGAGTAGCTTTACATTAGCAGACACCACCTGCTGGAAGGAAGGCAGTGATTTATAGGCCAAAGAAGTTTCATAGGACATGATCTGTGTTGAGAGACAGTGATCTTTGATTTAGATCACTTAACTCAGTTAATTTGGGGGCCTCTGTATTTGGAGAGGGAGTTAAACAGAAGTGAAAATAAAAGGAAGTGACAAACATGAACACAAAGATTATTGTGATGTATAGTATATTTTCTACAATGAGTTGACCCCATTGAGTACCTTTGGGCACTGCTGGAATCCTTCTCATACACAAAGCAAAGCCAATTTTAGAAAACGAGACCTCAGAGTTCTCTGTAGAGTGACAAAGCTCCGAATGACACATGTCAGAAGTGTTTGGCATGTTCATTACAGAATTGCATCTTTATGAAGGGTATTTGGCACAGTGCTAAAGAATTCCTAGTCACTTAAAGAAAAGGTTGTTCTACAGCTTTCTGTATTTGTTTTCTTAATGTGTCACGTTGCCTCCATCTTCCTGGAACTGAATACTGTTGTAGTGTATCCCCTTGACAGAAGAGAGACATATTTGAAGGGCAGGGATGCTTTGAGTAACAAGCATCTTGTAAGCTTCTCAGGTATTTCTAGACACTTTTTTCCCCCCTCTTTTTATTCTAAATTGTGGATTTGTTTGTTTCTTTTCAAGACACTTTCAGATTCCTTTCAATCTGAAAAGCAAACACTGAGTTGAGGTAGATTCCAAAAGAGTAATTTTATTACTAACTTCCAGAGGGGGAGGGGGAAGGAAACTGATCACTGGTTCATACATTTAGGCACATGTTTTCAGCCCAGAGGGAGGGGAGTTTCTATCAATGTTGATAGTTCCCTTTACAACACATCACAGCCCTTGGGGTGTAGATAAGCGTCATGTATTCTGGATGAATATAAGCAAAGACACAGTTAGGATGGAAAAATACACATAGAATTGATTTACAAGGATAACAACGTTTAGATTTTCCTTAAGTCTATTTATAGAACAGCCATGCAACCCCATGCTGCCATCTTGTTACCTCTCAGAAAGTAAGCAGAGCTGGACTGGGTCAGCCTTGGGATAGAAAACATTGAATGGGCACCCCCAGTTGTTACAGGAAGCAGCCCAGGTGATTGGACAGGTGATTTCCCCATTGAGTCAGTACTGAATCTATGCTCTAGAAAGCTAGTAAAGGCCACTATGGGGTAGCCTTTTGCATGAAGCATAAAACCAAGGTCTTGATCACTTGTAGTCATTAAAAACCCCCAGAGCACTTAGGATATGTCTTTACTGCAAGCTGCCTGGAAGTGTAATTTAAGAGGTCAAGTAGACATTCACATGCTAGCTTTGATCGAGCTAGCACATTAAAAATAGAAGTGTAGTCATGGCTGTGTGGGCAGCAGGATGAGCTAGCCATCCTGAGTACAGTCCTGCCCAGGACCCTAGGTTACTTGGGTGGTTAACCCATCCTGCTGCCCACAGTGCAGCAGCTACCCTTCTGGTTTTAGCACACTAGCTCAATCAAAGATAGCATGTGAATGTCAACCTGAGCTGGAAATTACACCTTCAGCTCCAAGTGTGGGTGTACAATTATTCAGAGTGTAGATGTTTTAGTGCTTGGGTCCTGGCTAAATTCTCACTGAGAATTTTAATGTACATATTAATGTTAATAGACTTAATGCTCTCCTTACCTAAAGACTTACCTTATCCTTCACTTTCTGCTTTCAATGGCTGTGCAGTGTTGCTGTGCACTATTTAAGTGTGACTGCATTCCACTTCAGTCCCCTCAAAAGAAACTTTCAGTGCCAGTTATTTATTTAAAAAAAACCACCCTCTTTTTAATTGTAAAGTGAGCAAATTTGCTAGAAATAACTCGGGGGGGTGTGTGTGTGTGTGGGGAGAAGAGATATGGAACAATAAGATTCGTTTTTATAGTTACTTTTTTTAGCCTCACTACCTTCCCTGCTATTTCCTGTGAACTCTAAACTGGAACTAGAGGCACATTCCTGCACTCCATAGTTAGACAAAACTCCCATAGACTAGTGCTCAGAGTAAGGCTTGAAGGATCAGGCCTGTCTGATCACTAGCTCCTTCCTGGCATCAGCAAGGGCCCCTGTGCTTGGAGAGGATACACTCTGAGTGAGGTCAGGCAGATTTTTCCACGCTATCATCTTCCAGTTTCACAGATTGTGGATGGGGGAAACTAACTTCTACCAAGGGTGCCTTAGGAACTCCACCTGTGGGCACTGCAGAGGGGAATCTCCAAATGAGCAAAATTCCTAGCTGCTCTGGTCGTAACTGTGGCATTATTGTGAAGGTTTAGAGTCACTACTCTGAGTGGCCAGTAGGGGCATAGAGCAGAGAGGTAAGAATCTGCTTAAACAGGGAATAAAGACAGTCTTGCATTCACCCCAACCATGGTGTTCTGGGTCTCTGTATTTGATCCCACTCTGACACCATGAAGAGATTAAAGACCCAACAGATCACAGAACACCCTTGCAAAAAGGGGGAAAGGAAAGTGGACAAGTCAGAAATCTCTATGAAACCATATTGGGTGACTTCCAGGGATCTTACCATAAACTGAGATATGTTGTTGAAAGGATCCAGACTGATTATCTCTACGTCAGTAGAACAGGAAATCCTTGACTACACAAGGGAAATCAAGACATTACCAAATGCAAGAAGAGAGCTGAACAATTGTGTGAGCTGGGATGAGCTAACAACTACAAAAGAGCACTCAGTAAGGTGATATTTTTGCTTGCATTGGAACTAATCCACCAGAACCATGAATGCCATCTGTTGTACCAGGGAGGCCATGGCAGAAAGTTGGGACTGATGTTTTCTATCTTTCAATGACTGATTATTTCTCAAGATACATTGTCAGGCTGCTCAGCCCCATAAAGTGCAGTTGTGGAGAGTATAAAAACCATTGTCACCTGTAAGGGGTTGGACTCACCCCTGCGGCACCTCCTGCTGGTCATTTGGGGAATCAGCTCTGTCCAGCCCAGAGCACCCTCTGCAGGCTGGTGATCCACCTTGTCCTTTGCACTGGCCCCCTTATGTCCCTCCCAGGACCCCAGTGCCCCTTGCTCTGGGTGCTGCCCCCTGGCAGTACCCACACTCACTGGGTCTCCCCTCCCAGGGGAACCCCCACCCACTAACCCCTACCTCACCTCAGGATAAGGCCACTGCCAGTCACCAAATAGCCCCCGCTCTCTGGGACCAACTCCAGTATCAGCCACTCATCACAGGCAAGGAGGGTTTGGACCTGCTGCCTTAGCCTACACCTGGGTTGCCCTCTGCAACCCCCAGTACCCCTTAACCTAATGCTAGGCCACAGCCTGGGGCTTTCCAGGCTGGAGCTCCCCAGCCCTACTCCACCCAAGTATGCTGTCTTAGCTCCCTACAGCCAGGCCCTTTTCTCTCTGAAGGTAGAGAGAGACTCCTGAGCTCCCAGCCTCTTTATACAGGCCAGCTGGGCTCTGATTGGGGCGTGGCCCAGCTGCAGCTACTTCCCCAATCAGCCCAGTAGCTGCTTCTCCCTGCCCCAGCCTTCTCCCAGGGCTGTTCCAAACCCCTCAGGGCAGGAGCGGGTATCCACCCGGCTACACACCCATTTCGGGATTCCAGAGCAAGTTTTCTTTGACAATGGCTCTCAATTTCCCTCTGAGACCTGTAAGAGGTTTGCAGATACTTATGATTTCACTCATATCACATCCAGCCCTCAGTTTCCCCAGAGTAACAGTGAAACAGAACCTGCAGCTAAGACAATAAAACAATTTATTTCTAAATCCTCAGATCCTCATCTTGCCCTGTTGGCATTCTGGTCAACACCTCTAGCAAATGGATTCAGCCCTGCGGAACTGTTGATGGATGAAAGTTGAGGACCACTATCCCATATGTCCCTTCCCAATTGGAACCTGATTAGCCTGACTTCCTAGAGACTACAGAAGAAGGATGGTCAATATAAAACCTGTCAGAAGCGGGACTTTGACAGGGACCCTTGAGTCAAATCCTTGAGAGTACTGATTCCAGAAGATCACATTGTGGTGAAAAATGCTCAAGAAAAGGGGACAGTGTAGGGATGTGCCAGATCCCCTTGATCCTCCTTTCTTTGTTTACTATCAGGAATCATCTGTTGGATTAGGTGTCGTCTTGTTGCATCACCAGATGGACCTCCAATACACTCTGATTGCTACCCTGAGACTGAACCTGTGAACAACATACTACCTTCCCACATAAAACCGCCAGCATGTCCTCCCTGCAAGGAGATACCCAGCTGGAAACAGACGGCCCCCTGTATTCCTGAAGGATTACATAAAATCTTGGGAATTCAAGAAAATCAGAGGACTAGTAGCAGTATGTCTTAAAAGGGCAGAATAAATTCCTGACACAAGGCTGAAGGGTGAGGCAGTCTCCCTGTCCACCACAGGGCTGTTTATTCTTATTTCATGTTGCTGTTCCATTTCTGTTACATGTTGTTTAATGAAAAGTTTGGGTAAAGGTTTTATCACCCTTCCCTCTTCAAAACGGGGGATGTGGTGTTAGTTGTGGATGTTTAGAGCCACTATTCAGAGTGGCCAGCAGGGGGTAGAGAGCAAGGAGGTAAGAGTCTGTGTAAAGAGGAAATAAAGACAGCCTGGCATTCACCCCAGACACAGTGTCCCGGGTCTCTGTATTCTCTACAACATCTACTGCCCAGATAGCACCATCAACCTTTTGTGCTGTACTGGTCCTGGACAGAGAGCAGTTTGTAGCCGTCACCTCCTCCCCTTGCAGACTTTCTGCTGTCAGGCACATTGTGGGAAATACCGTCTTCCCCTCACCTATTTGGTTCTTGATAAGAAGAAGTCAGGTGTTGTGTTTCATCAGCATTTACAGTCTTCCCAGTGGATTGTATTCCAGGATAATACACAAGGTGTGTGCCAAGTTAGAGGACTATACATGAAGAGGTGCATTTGTAAGAGTGTTTGGAGGGGGAGAGTGACACTCCCCACTGATAACTAGAACTTTAGCTGAAGGTTCAGGTAAAGCAAATTTTCCATGTTCACACTAGACTGCAAGTGCTTGCTTGTATATAACATGTAGTCACATCCCTTCCTCCAACTTCCCACTTACACAGCCTTTGTCAACCTGGGGCCAGGAAGGGTTCCTCAATCTGCCTTTCATCCTATTAGTTTCAGTGGCTGCCAGGGAAGGATGATGATTAAAGCAATTGGTACTATTTCCCCTGAAGCCTGAGTGTATCTGTTGCACCTGCTTTTGGATCTCATTGCCCTACGGTAAAATGGAGCATGTTCCTACTACTTGAATTTTTTTTCAGTCTAGGAACATATTTCATATCATGGCTCATTAAAACAGAAGCAATGCAGTGTCCTGCGTACAACATGCAAAGCTCTGTAGTAGACAAAACATTCCAATTTCTGTGTTCGTCAGCAAGATCTATTTAATTAATTTTCTCTTTAAGGGGGAAAAAATGGTCTGCAGTATAATGACATAATTGTCTCTGACAATATTGTCAGTTTGGGTAGGCGCAATATTGAAAAGGCAAGCTGGAACTGGAAAATACAAATAAGCAACACCTGAGAAATGTGGGAGAATAGGAGTGTGAATATCAGCCAGTTGCATGGTCCAGTTACCAGATGTCTGTGTGGGTTGTGAATTTAAATATCTACTTTGGTTTGCTCAAGTATATAATGCCTTACTCGAGTTAGTGTTTGAACATGTGCTTTTTCCTCTCATATGTGGGCTTTTGTACTGTGGTGCCCTTTAGAAATGTGCCTATTTTAAGTAAGACAAACAAATCATATTTCCTCAGTATCTGTAATACTTCCTTGAACTTCCTTAGAGTCACTATAGGGATTACTGAGGCTAGGCCCTAATACTGTGCGCTGATTTCAGCAGGTGGACCTGTAATAATAAATAATAATATCTAGTCCTGATTATAGCTTCTCTCCCCTATAGATCACAAAGTGTTTTATAAAGAAAGTCATTATCATGATCCCCACTTTGCAGATGTGGAAATCAAGGCACAGAGAGAACTTGCCCCAGTTCATACAAGTGAGTGACAGAGCTGGGAACTGAATCCAAGTTTCAGTCTAATGCCCTATCCATTAGACTACATTGCCTCTCTGACCTGTGTGCCAGTGTTGGGTCCCATTAGATAAGCAAGAGAGCTGGTCAGTAGAGCTCCTCATAAGCTCAGAGATCTGCCAGCATGAATCAACTTACAGGGGGGCTGTAGTTTTCTAAGGCAATAGGCAAGTTTTTAATGTCACTGCTGATAGGCAATAATGTCACCACTGCTATACTCTGGCTGGTATTCCCTGTTTAACTGACTCTTCTTTTTTCATATATCTGAAATAAGAACAAAGGAAATTGAGTTAAAATGACTGAGTTATATTGCAATAGGATTCTTTTTACCAAATGTCACCAAAACATAACTTGAGAAAACGAGGCTGCCAAATGGCTACAAGCATCTCTGCTGTGGCTTTTTGAAGACAATGATAATTACATCACAGATGACGAAGTTGACAAAACACGTGATCACAAAATGCAAAATACATGCTTATCTTTTCGAAGCAGTAAGCACAAATCCATTTAATTTTAAACTGTTGATGATCTAGAGCATTTTAACTACATATGCTTAAAGTCACTAAGACATTTTCATTTCTGTTGCTATAGAAGCTTCCTTTTGCCAGTTCCTTATTGAAAAGAAACCAAAATAAAAAAAAAAATCTTGAAAAATCCAGATTTTTTTTTTTACAGTTGACTTTTCCCACCACTGTACAGTTAGCAGTGGACACGTTCAATCCAAATTTCTATTTGTAGTTCCATAAAATAAGATAGCAGGCAAATTGGAATTACAATATCAAGCAATACTTTATAACGTATTTTTACAATACCTTTTGTAAGCTTGAAAATATTATTACAATTCTGTGGCTGCCTACGCCTTCAGAGTTGTCACTGTGCTGCACCCTAGTCATGATAGTAGTGGCAATAAAACCAATACTCTGCTGCTCCAATAGCACAGCCCCTTAATGTTACTCTCACAGATGAGATACAGTTTTAGCCATCAGTACCTCAGTACTGTATATGGTCTTTCACACACTTGAGGAGTTCTGATTCCACCCAGTAGAGGGCAGTGGCATACCAGCCAGTTCATTATAATATTTTAATCCATTATCCATTTTGTCCCTTGCTGTTGGGGACAAGGGGGGAAATATTTATGTTGAATACAGTTGAAATTAATATTGCTGGGTTTGTTTTTTTTAAAAACTCCAGCTGATATTACCCCTTATCATATAAAACTTGTGGGCTTCTTTCTTGTGAGCATAATTAGGACTAGTGTTAGTTAACTGCTGGGGAGCTGCACTATTTAATAATCATACAGCAGACTGGTTAGTTTGAGAGACAACACCCTTTCCATTAGCTGCACTGCATGAGTACTCATCTTGTACAGAATCTGTTCAAGCTTCTGAAAACATCTAGTTCACACTGGCCAGGCTCAGGGGTTTAACATTTGCTTGCCACCCTGGTACTAGCAACAGAAGGCCTGTCCTAGCTTCTTTAATTCCTCAAAAACAACTCAGATAGATCACTAGGTTTGGAAATACTTTTCACAGTTGCAGAGTCAGCTATAGTTTGTCAATCCTGGCTGTTCTTCTCAGAGGACAGCAACTAACATGACTCACCCAGGCTGATTATGTTGCAGTTTCAGCCAAGCGCTTCTTGGCTCAGAGCAATGCTGGTGTCCACACTGATTTTGCTGCCACTGATACAGATTCTCACATATCCCCATCTGCTCTTTCAGCAATAAAGATATCATTTTTTTCTCCTTTATAAACAGGTATCTGGGTTGTCTTATTTCAAGTACATTTTTGACAGTTTCTCCTGTGCCTCTCCTCATTTCTCAAACCTATAACAATTGCTCCCCAGTGGAGTAACAATTCTTGCAGGCTTCCAAATGTGACTCTCTGTTTCCTGATAGATCTGTTGTCTGACTCTCACTCTATCCTTGTTGTCTGTCATAGTAAAACTATTCTATTTGCCTTTGCTACACTTGAAAGGTTGGTATTTGCTTAGGTTTGAGGAACTGCTCTTGTGGGAAGAAGAGTCCTTGTTCATCTGCTCATTTGTATTTCTGCTGAGATAGCCAGTCCTGCTCCTGGTGTATTTCTAATCTCCACCAGGGGCAGATAAGGATCTTTGTTATGTTTAACTTGAAGAGATTTTTCACTGTCTGAATGGCACCAGCAGTTATCCTGTTACTGTGTGGCTCTCCTGGCAAGGAGATGTACTGTGCTAATAAGTCTTAGCAAATTCTTGAAATTCTGCATGTGGGAAGTGTGGTTTGTTAGCAGCACTCAGAACCTGTAGCATGCCTTTCCTTGTCAATTGTGCCTTGGCATGGATACACATACACACACAAAGCATTACACTTAAATACATAGGGACCACTTGATGGTTTTATATTCAGATGATATTGGGATGGTCACAGTGCCCATAAGCAACAGTGATCATCCCACATGAGTAACCTTAAACATTTGTTCCAGACTACAAACCTTTATGGTTTGCTCTTGGCCAATCCCTAACATGATTAACCATCAATTAATTTGTTCCATCTCTTTAGGACAGTCGACATGAAATCCCCAGTCTCTAATCAAAGGGGCTGTAGTGATACAGGATGGATTAAGATTAACACAGAAATGATATGCACAAAGGCCCTGATCCACAAAGCTGCATAGGTATCTAAACACAAGACTTAGGTGCCTAAGTCCCAGGTGTAGGCTCCATGGCCATCCACAAAACTCCCATTGAACATTGTCGGTGCCTAAACTTGCTTGACACCTACGTTTCCAGGGTAAAAGTTCCCTCAGAGCCGAAGTGTCTGCCTCTGGGCTTGTGCGTTGCTGCCTTACTCTAGGCATCCAGACACCTGTCTCCCACCTAAGTGCCAGAGCAATCCACAAACCTGGGGAAGAGAGTCATTCACTTGCCTGTTTGACACGCAGGGCCTGATCTGGTAGGTGTGCTCAGAGGCTGCCTGCAGGACTGGGTCTTATTGAATGAGGGAGAGCCAGGTTCAATTTCCCCCCACCCCTCTGTCTGATGGGGAGAAAGGATTTGCACAATCAGGAAAGTGCTCTAATCATCAGGCTAAAAATAATAAGATGGGCACCACCTCCTCCTCTAGCCATGTTGTGTGCAGGGAGGCAGGCGCCTAACTCATTCCCGCAAGCAATTATTTAGGCATCTAAGCAGCCTGGCTCCAGGAGAGGGGTTCATGTTTGTGGTCACTAAGAGATAGGTGTCTCCTTGCAGCTTGGACTTCAGCACCGATCCCTGTGAGAGAGGTGGGGCTTAGCACAAACCCCTCTCATCAGCATCTCCCATTGGCTGCTTTAGGCCACGCCCTGCCTAGCATGCTGGCTTTTGTGAGCCATTTTTGAAAGCACCTCCCTTACCCCTAGGCTCCCTATATAATGAATGAGGAATGTCTACACTACGAGAGTAGTTCGATTTTACTTAAATCGAATTTGTGGAACCGATATTACAAAGTCGAACGTGTGTATCCACACTAAGGACAGTAATTCGACTTTGAGAGTCCACACTAACGGGGCAAGCGTCGACATTGGAAGCGGTGCACTGTGGGCAGCTATCCCACAGTTCCTGCAGTCCCCGCTGCCCATTGGAATTCTGGGTCGAGCCCCCAATGCCTGCTGGGGCAAAAAATGTGTCGAGGGTGGTTTTGGGTAACTGTCGTCATCCAACCGTCACTCCCGCCCTCCCTCCCTGAAAGCGCCGGCGGGAAATCAGTTCGGGCACTTTTCTGGTGAGTGACAGCGCGGACGCCACAGCACTGCAAGCATGGAGCCTGCTGCGACCATCGCTGCAGTTATGGCCGTTGTCAACACCTCGCACCTTATCATCCAGCTTTTCCAGAGGCAGATGCTGAGAAATCGGGCGAGGAGGCTACAGCAGAGCGATGAGGACATTAAGTCTGAGAGGGGCACAGACCTCTCACAAAGCATGGGACCCCGCGCCGTGAACATCATGGTGGCAATGGGTCATGTTGATGCTGTGGAACGGCGATTCTGGGCCCGGGAAACAAGCACGGACTGGTGGGACCGCATAGTGCTGCAGGTCTGGGATGAATCACAGTGACTGCGAAACTTTCGGATGTGGAAGGGAACTTTCCTGGAACTTTGTGAGTTGCTGTCCCCTGCCCTCAAGCGCAAGGTCACCCGGATGCGAGCAGCCCTGACTGTCCAGAAGCGAGTGGCCATAGCCCTCTGGAAGCTTGCAACGCCAGACAGCTGCCGGTCAGTCGCGAACCACTTTGGCGTGGGCAAATCTACCATGGGGGTTGCTGTGATGCAAGTAGCCAACACAATCGTTGAGCTACTGCTGTCAAAGGTAGTGACCCTTGGAAACGTGCAGGTGATCATAGATGGCTTCGCCGCGATGGGATTCCCAAACTGTGGTGGGGCTATAGATGGAACTCACATCCCTATCCTGGGACTGGACCACCAGGCCAGCCAGTACATTAACCGAAAGGGCTACTTTTCAATGGTGCTGCAAGCACTGGTGGACCATAGGGGACGTTTTACAAACATCAACGTCGGATGGCCGGGCAAGGTTCATGACGCTCGTGTTTTCAGGAACTCTGGTCTGTTTAGACGGCTGCAGGAAGGTATTTACTTCCCGGACCACAAAATAACTCTTGGGGATGTGGAGATGCCTATAGTGATCCTCGGGGACCCAGCCTACCCGCTAATGCCCTGGCTCATGAAGCCCTATACAGGCGCCCTGGACACTGAAAAAGAACTCTTCAACTACCGTCTGAGCAAGTGCAGAATGGTGGTGGAGTGTGCTTTTGGACGTCTCAAGGGGAGATGGAGAAGCTTACTGACTCGCTCTGATCTCAGCGAAACCAATATCCCCATTGTTATTGCAGCTTGCTGTGTGCTCCACAATCTCTGTGAGAGCAAGGGGGAGACCTTTATGGCGGGGTGGGAGGTTGAGGCAAATAGCCTGGCTGCTGATTACGCCCAGCCAGACAGCCGTGCGATTAGAAGAGCCCAGCGGGACGTGCTGTGCATCCGGGAGGCTTTGAAAGCTAGGTTCCTCAGTGAGCAGGGTAACCTGTGACTATTACGTTTGTTTAAAGAGAAGCTGAACCTGCCCCCGTTTCTTTACCCAGTTAATGTTGACTATCCTCTCCAGTTACATACCCCGTTCACCCCGTTCCCCCCCTTCCAACACACGTTTAAAAATAAAATAAATGGAACTTAATTAATGAACACCGTTTTCTTTATTACTTTTCGGGACTCTGTGTGTGGGGGCTATGTGACTTTGTGGCGGGGGAGGACGGTTACAGATCCCCTGCTGCGTGGCTCTGTGATCCAGGCTAAGGACCGCTGCATAAGATCTCTAACCGCCCTCCCCCGCCACAAAGTCACATAGCCCCCACACACACACAGAACATGAAAACCACCTCCCAGACTGACCAGGGTGCCTAGTGACTGCAATGTGTGTGTGACCTTCTGCTGAACCTGCCCCCGTGTCTGTACCCTGGTAAAGGTGACTGTCCTCTCCAATTACCAACCCCCTTCCCCCCCTTCAAACACACTCTCCTCTAAAAGAACATGACGGAAACAGTAATTAACAGAAACGTATTTTTTATTAGCAACTACACAGTTAGGGGATGACACTGGGACGGGGGCTTGGGTGAGGTGCTTTTGGAGTGAAGGAAAGGACTTATCAAAACTTTGGGAATGAGAGCCGTCTGGTACTTGAGCAGTCTGCAGGGGTGGAGTGACAGTTTTCACGGCCCCTGCCGCCCCTCCTTCTTGGGACTTTGGGTGAGGGGGGTATGGGACTTTGTGGCGGGGGAGGGCGGTTAGAGAGAGACTGCAGCGGGGCTCTGTCCTCCTGCCTCCGGTCCTGCAGAACATCCACAAGGCGCCGGAGCATGTCCGTTTGCTCCCTCATTAGTCCAAGCAGCGTTTGAGTCGCCTGCTGGTCTTCCTGCCGCCACCTCTCCTCCCGTTCAATGTGTGATCGATGGTATTGCGACATGTTCTCCCTCCACTGGGTCTGCTGGGCCACCTCGGCTTGGGAGCAGCCCATAAGTTCTGAGAACATGTCGTCCCATGTCCTTTTCTTTCTCCGCCTAATCTGCGCCAGCCTCTGGGAGTGTGATGCCAGGGTAGGTCGGGAGACAGTTGCAGCTGTGGGATGGGAAAAAGGGAGTGAATTCCTCAAAAAGATAATTTTTTGTGAACAATGAACATAGTCTTTCTCTGTGAACAAGACCATGCACAGCACCTATCACATGCGCACTCAGGACAAGGTCGAATTTTCGGCCTTCGCATTCAGTGCCTGGGGTCTTGCAGTGGAGATCAGACAAGCGGGGCAGGACAGCGGAATTCGGGTAGCAGGCTGACATGGTAAGCCGTAGACTTTTGGCTGCTTAAAACTTAAATTGTAGCAGTGCCCTCCTTTCACGTTCAAAGCAATGCTCCTAGCGTTGGCCAGTTCCTGCTGCCGGCAATCTGGCAAGCATGAACTCTGCCCCTGTCCCACCCCCTCGTGGCTGTCCCCGGGAAAGATCCCTGTTTGCTGCCCCTCTCCCGCCTCCACCGCGTGGCTGTAAACCGCCAGTTACAGTTCTGTAAAGGAACAGGCAAGCAGTCCCAATAGTAACATTCCCCTAATTCTAAGCAGGTCACCATGAGCGACATCACTCTGCTGAGGATTTCTGAGACAGAGAAAGACTGCATGCTGCGTGAATGCCAGCAAAAACCAGGGCCGTATGCCGCCATGCTGTGCAAAGCAATGATCCCAGAGTACTTGATGATAGCCTGGCGCGGAAAAGTTTCCTACCACGGAGGACACAATAAGGCCGCTCTCCCCAGGAACCTCATGCAAAGGCTTTCCAATTACCTCCAAGAGAGCTTCGTGGAGATGTCCCATGAGGATTTCAGCTCTATCCCCGGACATATAGACCTTATTTTCCAGTAGCTGCACTGGCAAGGACTAAAAAGTAGAGCGCCTAGGGCAAACTAATCATGAAAAACCCATTGTTAATATTCCTGTTCTGTTCAAAATAAATGTTTACATGTTTAATACACTTACCGACTGATCCTTCCCCTGATTCAGGGTCTGGGTTAACGCCTGGGGACGGTTGGTAGGGGATCTCTGTGAGGGTGATGAAGAGATCCTGGCTGTCGGGGAAATCAGCGTTGTAAGCACTGTCGACTGCCTCGTCCTCCTCATCTCCTTCCTCATCTTCCCCATCCGCTAACATCTCCAAGGAAGCGGCCATCGACAATATCCCATCCTCAGAGTCCACGGTCAGTGGTGGGGTAGTGGTGGCGGCCGCACCTAGAATGGAATGCAGTGCCTCGTAGAAACGCCATGTCTGGGGCTGGGATCCGGAGCGTCCGTTTGCCTCTTTGGTCTTCTGGTACCCTTGTCTCAGCTCCTTGATTTTCACGCGGCACTGCATTGCATCCCGGCTGTATCCTCTCTCTGTCATGGCTTTTGAGATCTTCTCGTAGATCTTTGCATTCCGTCTTTTCGATCGCAGCTCCGAAAGCACGGACTCATCGCCCCACACAGCGATCAGATCCAAGACTTCCCGATCAGTCCATGCTGGGGCCCTCTTTCTATTCTGCGATTGCATGGTCACCTCTGCTGGAGAGCTCTGCATCGTTGCCAGTGCTGCTGAGCTCGCCACGATGTCCAAACAGGAAATGAGATTCAAACTGCCCAGACAGGAAAAGGAATTCAAATTTTCCCGGGGCATTTCCTGTGTGGCTGGTCAGAGCATCCGAGCTCGGACTGCTGTCCAGAGCGTCAACAGAGTGGTGCACTGTGGGATAGCTCCCAGAGCTATTACCATCGAATTCCATCCACACCTACCCTAATTCGACATGGCCATGTCAAATTTAGCGCTATTTCCCTCGTCGGGGAGGAGTACAGAAATCGAATTTAAGAGACCTCTATGTCGAACTAAATAGCTTCGTGGTGTGGACGGGTGCAGGGTTAATTCGATTTAACGCTGCTAAATTCAACATAACCTCCTAGTGTAGACCAGGCCTAGATGTCTAACTCAGGCCTTGCAGTGTTGTTTTTGTGATCTTCTAGGTGCCTAAAAGTTCAGTACTGCGATGCTGAGCATTGCAACACCTAAGTCCCTGTATGGACCTGGGTCAATAAATCTGTGCCAAGCTAGCCTGCCTCATTCCTATTCATAGGCGAAAATGAGAAGGTAAAATATTGCTTACGAGTGTATCCTTTCTTCTCCCTCTGATCCTTTTAGCCAGCAGCCTATCAGAGATATTGGGCCAGATCCTCAGCTACTGTAAATCTATGTAGCTCCATTGACTTCATGACCTCTTACACAAAGATATATCTTCCAAGGAGTTATGTTATGAAATGTCCACTTTTTATGTTCCAGACTCACTCAGGATTATTTTCAGTGCTTTGGCTGAACAGCTTTGGTTCCTGTTTTCCTGTAGTCTTGTTAACACTTTGAAGCTGTTTTGAAGACATGTGTAGTATTCAGTAATTACTTCCCAGCCCCCCTTCACATCTTATTTCCAAATAAGTGTGTCTCCATTGCAAGATCTTTCTTCTCTGTGCGGTAGCCCAAGAGTCGTGCTTTTCCATGTTAATAGTCCTGGCTGGAGGTTTCAGCCTGAATCCAACTCACTGTCTGCCTCACATCTGAGTTTGAAGACCCAGAGCTCATCTTCCTCTAATTCTCCCTACATCACCTCATTATATCAAATATGGATTGAGAGATTAATGCTGATCTGTCACACAGTCATTTTCCAGCACTGACCCTCAGGGTATTTTAGACATACTTGGAACAAATTTTGCCAAACAGTTTATCATCCCCATAAGTCTCTATAGATCTGTTTTGCTTTGTGAAGTGATCACTGCCACTAGTGCTTTTATTTTAGTGGGATCAGACAGATCCACTCTACTGACTCAGTGAATTTGTTATGGCTTCCCCCCACCAGTCATTTAAAGCCCTTGTAACTATTTACAAGCTGTATTCTGGTGGCACCACAAGGTAGTTAAAAAGGTGTTATTGATTTATTTGGTTCTGGAGACATATCTATATTGGACATTGTTTCTGTTAAATCAATTATTCCTATTTTAGATTGAGAGTTGAATGTTTTTCTTGCTCTCCACAAAACCTGTTTAACTATTTCATTGTGCTCTTTAGGGTACCTAACCTACATTAGGTCATACATTATAATTTCAGCATCTTGTAATCATCCATGTCTGTGAAGTTTACTCTTTAAAACACCTTGGAAACTCTAAAAGTAATGCTAATCAGCATTTGCTTAAATTTATAACAGCCAAATGGTGTATTAAGTCATTAGCATAGAGTCTGGCAGGCAAAGTTAGATGAATCAAGATGCACATTCTGCATCTAATGCTGAGAATATTTTTTCCTCTGAGACCTTAACTGTCATTTTAAATAGAATACATACTTATGGATTTATTTATTTCATATGGATCTATACATATGATTTTTAATTGACTTTTCAATTGCAAATATTAACAGAGGCTGTAGGGTATTCAATATTTTCAGTAACACCCAGCTTTTGCATAGTATCAAATTCTCCTTTTGCTTTATTTGTTAGGGGAAATAAGATCTTTCTATGTGGATAATCCATTGGTGTTATTGACCTCTCTATTATAATGTGTTACAATACTTAAGGTAATTCTATATTAGACCTCATAAAAGATAAAGATGAATTGATAACTGAACTAAAAATTGTTGGTTACCATGGCACTCTGTACCCATAAGCAGCATCCTGGAACCCCCATATTCACCAATGTCATATGATTGCGATATGTTTCATACAAAGCATGCCATGTAAGATATTATATGAAAAGTCATGATCTGCTGAAACCCCTGGTTCTGGCCAAGTGTGTATATCGCTAGTGTGTATAAAGTTATGAGATTGTGCTGTATGGTTGTTACTGAAATGTGCTGTAAGTTTGCCAGTGGCATACAAAGGATCTCTGTCCAGATGGGTGTTGACCCCTCATTAGTCAACTGTATGATTCAACTATGCAAGCACCACCCAATGGAAACTGCTCAATCACTGTGGCTCGGGGCTGCTTGTGGACCATGATTCAGCAAAGCCCACCAGGACATGCCTGAGCTAGTGTCTGTCAGGCACATATACCAAATGTATAAAATAAGGAACAGTTACAGCATGAGGGGGCCTTTCTCCTCCCCCACCTACACTGTAAGTGACTGGGATGTCGAGAAGACGAAGCTCATCTGAGGAGACTGGACCAGGATTCAGGGGGGAAGTCTGTGCATTAAGAACTGTAACATCCAATGGAATGAGACCATTGCTTGATCTAAATACTGCCTAGTGTAATAAGGTTTAAGATTTAGATTATGTGCTTATTTTTATTTTCTTTGGTAACCACCTCTGTCCTTTTCTCCCTACCACTTATAATCACCTAAAATCTATCTTTCTGTAGTTAATAAACCTGTTTTATATTTTACCTAAAACAGTGTATTTTGCTTGAAGTGCTTGGGAAACCTCTGCTCAGTGTACAAAAGCTGGTGCATGTCCTCGCTGCATTAAAGGAGGGGTGGACTGGGTAATAAACTTTGGCTGGTCAGGCTTCTGACCAGGGCAAGACGGTACAGTTCCGGGGTCCTAGGCTGGGGAGCTGGGGGAAACTAGCTGGTGCCTTTCTCTGTGTGATTCATGAGAGGCTTTGGGTGCCTTCATGCAATCTGGCTGGATCTGTAGCTTCACCTGCTATTATGCTGAGTGATAACAGCTCCCAAAGGGGTTTGCTGCTTGTCACTAGCAAAGCATTGTGAGAGACAGCCCAGGCTTGAAAGTTAAGGGATCACAGTGGTCCAATAGTTCCAGGTTGTACTCCAGGGATCCCATCACAGTTCCCCGAAGCAAGTGACAATGCTCCAATTGTATTTTCTATGCACAAATAGATATAGTCCTGACCGGTAATATGTATACTTGATGCTTTAAAAAGGCCAATTTCCCAAAGCTGCAAACAATTATGAGCAAAATTGAGTGGGAGAAAGTATTTAAACAAAAATGTGAATGATAATTGAAAATAGTTTAACATGCCCAAAAATGGAGGAGAAAAAAAAGCTGTCCTGGAAAGGTAAAACAGCAATAAAATACATAAATAAATAATAAAATAACAAACAGAAAGAAGGGGAATCAGCAGTTAGGAAATGCAAATAATTATTAAGGGAAACCAAAAGGTATCAGTGAAAAGTCTACAGCCAGTAGGTTTTAAGAAGGAATTCTTTATATGTATCAGGAATAAATGAAATCCTAATAATAGTGTAGGTCTGATACTAGACAATGATGGTAAAATTATCAACCATAATGCCAAAAAGCAGAAGCAGTCAATAAATATTTCCATTCTGTATTTGGAAAGAAGCAGGATGATGTATTCCTGTCTTACAGTGTTAATTAAATCTTTCTGTTCCATCAGTACTTAGGGAGGATATTAAATAGCATCTGTGAAAGTTAAACGTTTTTAAATCTGTAGGGCTGGATAACTAGTATCCAAGAGTATTACAAGAATTGGCCAAGGAGTTCTCTGAGTCACTAATGTTCACTTTTAACTAGGGCTGGCAATTAATTGCAGCTAACTCAAGCAATTAACACAAAACAAGTTAACGAGATTTTTAAAGAGTCACAATTAATCCGAATTTTAAGCGCACTGTTAAACAATAATAGAATACCAATTTAAATTTATTATAAATATTTTGGATGTTTTTCTACATTTTCAAATATATTGATTTCAATTACAATACAGAATACAAAGTGTACAGTGCTTCCTTTATATTATTGTTATTACAAATATTTGCACTGTAAAAAAGATAAACAAAAGTAATAGTATTTTTCAGTTCATCTTATACAGGTACTGTAGAGCAATCTCTATCATGAAAGTGCAAATTACAGATGTATAATTATTATTTTTACATCACTGCACTCAAAAACAAAACAATGTAAAATTTTAGAGCCTACAAGTGCACTCAGTCCTACTTCTTGTTCAGCCAATCGCTAAAACAAACAAATGTGTTTACATTTACAGGCAATAATGCTGCCTGCTTCTTATTTACAATGTCACCTGAAAGTGAGAACAGGCATTCACATGGCACTGTTGTAGCTGATGTTATAAGGTATTTATGTGCCACATAACCTAGAGATTCATATGTCCCTTCATGCTTCAACCACCATTCTAGAGGCCGTGCTCCCATGCTGAATTTTAATTGGAATTCTATTATTGTTTAACAGTGCAATTAAAACTGCAATTAATCACAACTATTTTTTTAATCTCATGATTAATTGTAATTTTTTAAATCATTGACAGCCATACTTTTAATATAACTTGAAACATTGGCAAAATTTGAGAGGACTAGGAAAAGACTATAGGCAAGTTAGCCTGACATCAATCCCAGACAAAGTCATGAAAAGACTGATATGGATTGCAATTGGTAAAGAATTAAAAGAGGACAAAATAATTAATGCCAACCAACATGATTTTATGGGGGGAAAGTCATATCAAACAAACTTGTTATGCAAAAATAACAGGAGTACTTGTGGCACCTTAGAGACTAACAAATTTATTAGAGCATAAGCTTTCGTGGGCTACAACCCACTTCTTCGGAAGAAGTGGGTTGTAGCCCACGAAAGCTTATGCTCTAATAAATTTGTTAGTCTCTAAGGTGCCACAAGTACTCCTGTTATTTTTGCGGATACAGACTAACACGGCTGCTACTCTGAAACTTGTTATGGTTTGATATCACAAATTTGATTGATTAAGGTAATTGTGTCAACATAATAGACTTAGATATGATATTCTGATTAAAAGTTTGCATTATGCAATATTCACACAGCCCATTTCAAATTGATTAAAATCTCTTTAATTGATAGGTCTCAAAAAGTCATTTTAAATGGGAAATCAGCCATAATGTGGATATCTGTAGTGGAGTCCTGCAGGGCTCTGTTCTCAGCCCACTGAGAATTCAATATTTTTATAAATGATCTAGAAGAAAATATAGAATCGTTGCATGTATAATTTGCACAGGAGATAAAAATTGGAGGACTGATGAATAATGATGAGAATAGGTCAGTGACACAGACTGACCTGCATTGCTTGGTGAGGTGGGCTCATTTGAGCAACATGCATTTTAACATAGCCAAATGCAAGATTATACTTCTAGGAACCAGGAATGTGTCAGGGTCCAGACCAGTTAGGACAAGCTGCTGCCCTGCTCTCTGAATAATTTAACTGCTAGGCAACCAGTGAGCCCAGTCCCACTGCCTTGGAACTGAGGGAGTAGCCATGGCCCTGACGGGCTGCTGATTTAGCAGCCCTGCTTATAAGCCTGGCCCCTCAGCAGATCAGTGACTGGTCAATGTGTATAATGCCTGCTCCCACTCTGGCTTTTGGTGCCAATCCCTGGCTCTCTCTCTAGCCTTTGGCTCTGGCATTTGGCTTCTGTCCCTCCAGTACTGACCCTTGGCTTGTTCCTGGACTCTCCCCACCTTGAACCCAGTTCTAACCCATAGCCTGAGTTCTCATTTCAACCACTAGGTATGATTGCCCATGGCCCAAATGGCTAAAGAATGTAGGTGACACTTATAAGATGTGAGGGGCTGTATCCTGTAAAGTTGTGACTCTGAAAGGGCCTTGAGAGTTACAGTAGCTAGCCAACTGAACACAAGTGCAATTCTGTAGCTCAGTGTAATTCTGTAGCTGAGAGAGTGAATGTGATCCTTGGATGGATGGATGGATGGATGGATAAGAGAATACCCAGTAAGAGTAGGGCTATGCTATTACTTCTGCATATGGGATTGTGAGACCATTACTGGAATACTGTGTCCAGTTCTGGTGTCCATACTTCAGACAGGATGTTGAAAAACTGGAAAGGGTTCAGAAAAGAGCCACAGGTTCCCAGATTTGAGGTCTGGGAAACATGCCTTAGCTTGAGTTTCTTTAGTCTCACTGGTATTTAGTTTATGCAAGAGAAAGTTAAGAAGTGACGTTATCGTGGTGTAATAGTACTACATGACATGGGGAAGAAATGTCTGATACTACACAGCTCTTTAATTCAGCCTGAAAAGGCATGATGAGATCCAAAAGAGAGAAGCTGAAGCTAGACAAATTCAGACTAGAAATAAGATGTATATTTTTAACAGTGATGGTAATTAGCGATGTGGTGGATTCTTCATTACTTGTAGTCTTTAAATCAAGACTGGATGTCTTTCTGAGGGAAAAAAAGACTCTAGATCACACAAAAGTTATGGGCCTGCTGTAGAAATTAAGTGAGGTTCTTTAGTCTGTGTTATGCAGGAGGTTGGACTAGATGATCATATAAAGCCCATCTGGCCTTAAAAATCTATGAATTTGGTATTATTTTTCTTTGAAGCCATCTGAGAACTATCCTAGAGTGCTTTTTTGGTTTCTGTATTCTCTGTCTGAGACTGTGACACGACAAACATCATTTTTATTTACTCTGTGGTTAGGCAGGTTTTCAATCCTAAATCAGTAGACCTGCATAATTTCACTGAAATTGCAATTTAACTATTATGTAATTAGTCTCTATTGTGAAATGTAACCAGTACAACTCCACCATTAATGTTTAACTGCATTTACCTTTCTGAAGTACTTCGTACCTATAAGGAGCTAGTCAGAAATTTGCTTTTCTCCAAGCACATGGAGATGCTTGGTTCTAACTGTACAACATGGCTTTGATAAAGGATCTCTTCCATTGCTGGAGTCAGAGTGTCATGCTGTGGCTGGGGGAGGGAAGGAAAAATGTCCTCTGAGGTTTCTACCAAACCAGAAGGGGCTACAAACACTCCAGCTGGCTTCATAACATAGACCTCAATAAGGCAGGATTCATGTCTGTATATTTAAGACCCCGACACCTCTAGTCAGCTAAAATACTCATTGACTCCAAAGTAGGCTTCATGGGGACTTCAAATTTGGATCCCTGGAAGGGTTTTGTAAAACGTTATTTGAGACAGAAACTCTAAAAGTTGTGTTTTTTTTCCTTCAGACTATAGTCACAAATGCCTTTCTACTTCAGTGTTGAGTTGATGTCAGTCCAGCTCAGGTTTGCGTTTCAAGTCTGTGCAGATACAAGCTGAAAGAAGCTTTGATATAGCTTTGAAGCGAAAGCTTTTACACTTGAGATTGTAAATTGGTTGGAACAAAAAATTGTTTAAAGTTGATCAGTTACAACAAATGCTAGAGCAGACCACTTGGGCATCTGTAGTTACCTGTCTGTGTTTTAGTTACCCACATTTTGAGAGGTTTGTGTCTCTTGTAAAAATTTACATTTAATATTAATGGTCATCTTCCTACATTTAAGTTCCTTTGTACTGAAATAAATCAAACTCTTCCTTAGAAAGACTTTAAATTGCTAGCTTTCCTGTTCCACCCCACATTAATGGCACAATATATTCCTTTTTTGTTGTTGTTGTTGTTGTTGTTTGTTTGTTTTTTTGTTGCTACTTGACATTTTATTTTTGTCATTGCATATCTTATGTACAAATAACTAGGTTTCAAACAAATGCAATGTGGAAATCAATTCTTAGTGACCTTAAACTGCAGACACACTCTTTCTGACCTTCCTTATGTCTCTTGAGGCTCAGAAGTTTTCTTTGCAGCCCTAGCCAGGCTGACTACCTTAAAACACTCTAGTATGTGTTTAAATCTAGTGATGGACCTGAATCAACAGCCTGGATGTGAACATCACTGAATTTTTGGGGAGCAAGGGTGTGTTCAGAATCCCAATCCAAATGTAGCCCTAAAATGAACTAAATCAGAGCTCCAGTTCCAAACACCACTCTGGCCGTGGGAGACAGGGTGAAGTGAAATCCATATATCTGCAGCTCAGGCCCCATTTTATACTGGTTCTAATCTGCACTGTTATGGTAAAATGTATGAAACTAAGGGCCCAGTCGTTGTGCAGCCAAAATTCTCATTGTCTAATAGGAACTTTTGATGCACAGGGAATGCTAGATCAGACCCACTGAAACCAATGGCAATAATCCTACTGGCTTCAATGAGAATAGCATTAGACACGAGATAGTGGCATGTGACAGAGGCTGAGTCATCACCATTTTCTTCTAACACTGAAGAAAGAACTTTTACTCAGCCCCTCCCTCTGCTATACATTTAAAGAAACTGTACACAATCTCACACGTAAAACATAGGGCTGGAGTGGAGGTGGACCCTGGACCTGTAACAATTGTTAGGGCAAGAGGAAAGCAAAAGTTGGCATGAATTTAAAAAATATTGATATTGTGAGTCATTTGTTTTTTGTAGACTTTAAATCAATTATTAAAGTAAAGCTCACTTCTGGGTACCTTTGTTCAGTTTCATGTGGCTGAAATTGAGGATTAACATCTGACAGATGATCTGAGGGTTTTGATCACATGTGCTTGAAGTTGGCAGCCTTTCTCAAAGACCGAGGCAAATTACATCACCTCCTAGGAAAGAGCAGCTTGCAAATGTAGGCTTCCAAGCAGCCATTGTGTGCATGTAGTGTAAGTTCACTGCTATGAGTCTGAGCTGCCTTTAGGGATATTTTTCTTCTTTCTGCATCCATACCTGTAAATTGTGTTGCATTTCTCTGGGGCAGGCAAGATGTTCTTGGTGATATTAAGTGTGACCTGTGGCAATCAGAGGTAACAAAATAATAAAAACCACAGTACAACTAGTGCTGTATAACCCAGAAGATTTATCTTATTTTTCTTCAGAGTATTACAATACTTAGTACATGCTCTGTTTGATAAATAACCACATTTTTTAATTCCTTAGCAAGGAAGTTTCTTTCTATTCTTGATTAATAAAATTAAATGTTATTACTGGGCGAAGTGCAGAGAAAGGGTATATTTTAAAAGTTATATGAATCAGCAATTATGCAACTTAGCTCACTTCAAATCTATATTTGTCTATTGATTCATTGGAGCTTTACACAACTTCCATGCCATTTATAGGAGTTACTTGCCACATACATTTCCCATGCATTGCTATGAGAAAAAGCCCTTTTGTATGTGTTTGGTCAACTGTGTTAATCTGCAGTGTAAGGAACTGCTCTTACGTCCAGTGACTTGAATGGGAGTTTTGCCACCAACTTCAGTGGGAGCAGGAGCAGGATGTAAACAGGGTAATTTCCTACCTTTCCCTCCCTTGTCTCCCAGCTTAAGTTGAAAATTAATTTAAAACCTTGTCAATTTGGCACTGGTATGGATCCAAATAATACTTTCCCTTTATTTGCAAAGCATGTGTCACTTTTGTTTTAAATATGTTTGAATATTCTTCACATATATTCTTATGTTTAAAAGCATATGTTCTGTCAAGGTTTAAAGGGGAGTAGCTGCAATAAAAGATTCATGATTATTCCTATATATATGAATTAGATTAATCTTTATATAGGTAAATACATCTGTGTGATACTATAAAACAAATGTAGTACATGTATACTTCCTTCCTGGATGGCACAAAACATTATTGGTAAATTCTTGGGTAAGTATTTGCTATTGAGGAAATCAAACATTCCTTATACATTTAGGTCTTTGGTGAAGAAAGATTGTACAGAAGTTTCAGAAGAATCGGTGTCTGCAGCCCACAACTCATACCACAATCCCATAGTAGCAAACCACTGTGCCTACCCAATGAATTAAATAAAATTCTAAGCAAAGTGAAGTGAAAAAATATTTTGACCATTACCTTCAGAATATCTTTTAACATTTCTCCTCAATTGCCATGACATGCACCATACACTGTGTTCTGACAAATACATGTGATGTAAAAGGATAAAATGAGCACTAAAATCTTCAGCTTCAATTTATCCATAGATAGAATTCTAACATTTTACTTTTTTCAAGGAAAAAATATAATACAAAATTCAAAGAATGGCACTTTCCATGAGTATGGATGAGCAAGTAACTTAGGAGTGAATCAAAGCCAGAGAGTTGCATGAGGTCATTATGTATAATGGAAAAATGAACTTGTACCTCTCACTGTGAGCCAGCCAAACCATACAAAGAGCCACCTCTTTTTCCTCAGAACGTGAGACTATCCAGATAATAATAAACTAAATGTTTACTTATTCACTCAACAAATACATTGACAAACAGCAATAAGATTGTGACACAAGCTTAGTAATTCTTAAAAAGAGAATGTATACCTTAAAAGCAGCAACTATTTTGATCATTGCAATCCAACTTTAAAATCTGGATGCCCCTATAGCACTTAGTGAAGATGCTACCTCGACCGACAGGAGAGCTTCTCCCATCAGTGTAGGTACTCCCCCTCCTCAAGAGGTGGTAGCTCCCACTGACATAGCACCAGGGCCGGCTCTACCATTTTTGCCACCCCAAGCAAAAAAAAAAAAAAAAAAAAAGCCACTCGAACTGTGCCTCCCCAAGAATGGACGGAATGTCGCCCCTTTGCATGTGCCGCCCCAGGCACGTGCTTCCTCCACTGGTGCCTGGAGCCGGCCCTGCATAGCGCTGCCTACGGCCTATCTAACACAAGTGCTGAAGATCAGTTATTAATGGTGGTAAAACAACCTAGATCCTTGGATGGAAAGCACAATGAAATATCATCTTTATGTTCATGATTCTAAGGAATGGTAGAAAGGAAAACAGCACAATAAAGATTATGGATTTCAAGAAGGCAGACGTTAGCAAACTCAGAGAGCTGGTGAGTAAGATCCAATGGGAAGCAAGTCTAAGGGGAAAACAGTTTGAGAGAGTTGGCAGTTTTTCCAAGAGACATTATTAAGGGCACAAGAACAAACTATCTCACTGCATAGGAAAGATAGGAAGTATGGCAAGAGACCGCCCTGGCTTAACCAGGAGATCTTCAATGATCTAAAAATCAAAAAAGAGCCCTAAAAAGTGGACACTGGGTCAGATTACAAAGGATGAATATAAACAACACAAGCATGTAGGGACAAAATTAGAAAGGCCAAGGCATAAAAGGAGATTAAACTAGCTGGAGACATAAAGGGTAACAAGTAAACATTCTACAAATACATTTGAAGCAAGAGGAAGACCAAGGACAGGGCAGGCCCATTATTTAATGGGGGGGGGGGAACAATAACAGAAAATGTGGAAATGGCAGAAGTGCTAAATGACTTTTTTTGTTTCAGTTTTCACCAAAAAGATTAGTAGCGATTAGATGTCTAACATAGTGAACGCCCAGTGATCCTCAGGTAGGATCTGAGGCTAAAATAGGGAAAGAACAAGTTAAAAATTACTTAAACAAGTTAGAAGTCTTCAAGTTGGCAGGACCTGATGAAATACATCCTAGAATACTCAAGGAGCTGACTCAGGAGATATCTGAGCCACTAGCCATTATCTTGGAAAACTCAGGGAAGACAGGAGAGATTCCAGAAGACTGGAAGAGGGCAAATATATAAAAAGGGCAATAACAACAACCCAGGAAATTACAGACCAATCAGCTTAACTTCAGTACCCAAAAAGATAATGGAACAAATAATTAAGCAATTAATTTGCGAACACCTACCAGATAATGTGATAAGTAACAATCAGCATGCATTTGTCAAGAACAAATCATGTCAAACTAACTTGATAGCTTTTTTTGACAGGCTAACAAGACTTGTGGACAGGGGGAAGCAGTAGACGTGGTGTATCTTGACTTTAGTAAAGCAGACATCATTCTGGGATGTATTAGCAGGAGTGTTGTAAGCAAGACACAAGAAGCAATTCTTCCGCTCTACTCCATGCTGATTAGGCCTCAACTGGAGTCTTGTGTCCAGTTCTGGGCACCACATTTCAGGAAAGATGTGGACCAACTGGAAAAAGTCCAGAGAAGAGCAACAAAAATGATTAAAGGTCTATAAAACATGACCTATGAGGGAAGATTGAAAAAACTGGGTTTGTTTAGTCTGGAAAAGAGAAGACAGAGTGGACATGATAACAGTTTTCAACTTATAAGAGGTTGTTACAAGGAGGAGTAAATTGTTCTCATTAACCTCTGAAGACAAGACAAGAAACAATGGGCTTAAATTGCAGCAAAGGAGGTTTAGGTTGGACATTAGGAAAAACTTCCTAACTGAGGGTAGTTAAATGGGTTTAACTACCTGAGGTTGTGGAATCTCTGTCACTGGCGGTTTTTAAGAACAGGTTAGACAAACACCTGTCAGGAATGGTCTAGTTATTACATAGTCCTGCCCTGAGTGCAGGGGACTGGACTAGATGACCTCTGAAGATCCCTTCCAGTCCTACACTTCTGTGACTCTATGTCCTACTGAACATTTTGCTTTGCAACCGGATTCAGTGTTGTTGCTATATTTCCACACTAGTGGAAAGTTTTTTAAAAAACACATTAGCTAGACAATAGTACTTCATCCCTCTACTTACTTTGACAAAAAAAATGTGCTT
This sequence comes from Emys orbicularis, assembly GCF_028017835.1. Classification (NCBI taxonomy): domain Eukaryota; kingdom Metazoa; phylum Chordata; order Testudines; family Emydidae; genus Emys; species Emys orbicularis. The sequence continues at coordinate 74,369,731 of NC_088683.1, read as the reverse complement.
CTTTCAAATATTCAATTAATCAAAATGTACTAAGAAGTTAACAGTAGCCAAATCCTGAAGTCCTTTTGCAGACAAAAGTCTGACTACTAGTTTTGAATATGTAGGGATGGCAAGATAATGCCCCCCAGTCTTCATTAGAAGCTCTGTCTCATGCATTCACACTACTTAGGGCAGGTCTACACTAGAAGCAGTACATCGGCACAGCTGTGGCACAGCTGGTGAAGACACGCTATGCCAATGGGAGAGCACTCAGCCGTCAGCATAATTACTCCACTACTGCGAGAGGCAGAAGCTATGTCAGCAGGAGACGCTCTCCCGCTGACATAGTGCCGGCGTGGACAGCGCTTAGGTCGCTGTAACTTGTGTCACTCAGGGGGTGTCTTTTTCACACCCCTGAGCAACATAAGTTAGATCAACTTAAGCAGTAGTGTAGACCAGCCCTTACACTAGGAACTGTAGGGAATGGTCTTATTTCTACACTATGGCTCTCATTTAATTTGTGTGTATGCATTTTCCAGTACTGAAAGCTCAAATTTGGCATGCATACAATCCATGGAATTGCAAGGGCATAAATGAGGGTAGACTTTTAAATATTTGTTGCATTCAGGTAACATACAGATATCCTCTAACAGCCTCAGACTGTAACCCAAACTGAGTAGCTTAGTATTTCATTTACATTGTAATTTTAGCAGCAAGTTTAGTGTCTGGGGTAGAGTTTTACTTCTTTAGAAATTCTTCATACCTTTCATTCCTTGAATGGTCAATGGATCATCACTCCATTTTCAATGCCCAATTGTCAATCACTTCAGTATTTCATGAAAATATGCACCTTTGTTCAAGCAGCAATACCTACAGGGCTGGATTCCTCTTTCTTTTTCTCCTGCGTAACCCCATCAATTTTGTATTAGTGGGTGTGATGCTGCTCCACATGCAGAGACATTTTGGAAGGCCCCCTCTCCCCTCCACATCAATCCCCAGAGATACCAGAGTGGGAGTGGAGTCTGCCTCTGGAGAATGGCCTGGGGGGCTACAGTGCAGCTCTGCATCCATTGCCAAGGGGAGAACCTCTTCCCTCCAGCATGAAGCCATGTTCTGTGGGGGTGGAACATTGTCAAGCTATACAGGTTTAGCTTGGCTCCTCACCCATTAACCTGGTAATCCAGCCTTTGGCCTTTTGCATGTACAAGTCAAGGTAGATAGAGAACAGTTCAGCCATATAAAGATGTGATTGTCTATCAAGCCGGCCATCTGAATTAGCATTTTATAGTCAAGGCAAGTGAGACAATTACTGCTAATGTAGTTTAGGTACCTAAGGCCTTGGCTACACTTGCCGATGTACAGCGCTGTGAGTTAAACCTGACTTCGTGCAGCTGAGTAGGGAAAGCGCTGCAGTCTGTTCACACTGACAGCTGCCCAGCGCACTGTCGTGGCCACATTTGCGGCAATTGCAGCGCTATTGGGAGCGGTGCATTATGGGCAGCTATCCCACAGAGCACCTTTTCCCATTCTGGCACCGTGGGTTGTGGGAAGGGGGCGTGGGTGCAGGGGATTCTGGGTCCTGTCCCAATGCCCCATGATGCATCGCTTCGCATCCCAGAAATCCCCTTGTTTCCATCCACCTTTGGTGCCATCTTTCAACGGTTTCTGTGCAGCGCGATCTGTCTGCGGGAAATGGAGTCCGAACTGCTGAGGCGTATGCTGACGAGTCTCGCCAGCACGTCATGTTTGGCTGTCGAACTATTCCTTAAGATCCAAAGTGACAGTGAGAGTGAGGGTGAGGAGTCCGACGATGCTATCGAGCTGCGTAACGCGTACGAAACGAAATTGCTTGTGGCATTCACGGACATGCTCAGTACCGTGGAACGCCGCTTTTGGGCTCGGGAAACAAGCACCGAGTGGTGGGATCACATCGTCATGGAAGTCTGGGATGACGAGCAGTGGCTGCAGAACTTTCGGCTGAGAAAAGCCATTTTCATGGGACTGTGTGAGGAGCTCTCCCCCACCCTGCGGTGCAAGGACACGAGATTGAGAGCTGCCCTGCCAGTGGAGAAGCAGGTGGCTATTGCAATCTGGAAGCTGGAAACTCCAGACAGCTACTGGTTGGTCGCAAACCAGTTTGGAGTGGGAAAGTCGACCGTTGGAATCGTGTTGATGCAAGTTTGCAATCGCATCCTACTCAGAAGAACCATGACTCTGGGTAACGTGCAGGAAATAGTGGATGGCTTTGCACAAATGGGGTTCCCTAACTGTGGAGGGGCGATAGATGGGACGCACATTCCTATTCTGGCACCACCCCACCTAGGATCCGAGTACGTTAATCGGAAGGGGTATTTCTCTATGGTTCTCCAGGCGCTTGTGGATCACCGTGGGTGTTTCATTGACATTAACACAGGCTGGCCCGGAAAGGTGCATGACGCACACATCTTTCGGAACACTTGGCTGTTCAGGAAGATGCAGGCCGGGACTTTTTTCCCAGAGCGGAAGATCACGGTAGGGGACGTTGAAATGCCCATTGTGATCCTTGGAGATCCCGCTTACCCGTTAATGCCGTGGCTCATGAAACCCTACACAGGGAGCCTTGACAGCAGCAAGGAATGGTTCAACTACAGGCTGAGCCGGTGCCGAATGACTGTGGAGTGTGCCTTTGGCCGTTTAAAGGGCTGCTGGCGATCTCTGTATGGGAAGCTGGACTTGGCCGAAAACAGCATCCCCGCCGTTATATCCGCGTGCTGTGCCCTCCATAATATTTGTGAAGGGAAGGGTGAAAGCTTCACTTAGGCATGGACCTCTGAGGTTCAACACCTGGAGGCTGAATTTGCACAGCCAGAGAGCAGGGCTATTACAGGGGACCAGCGCGGGGCTGCAAGGATTAGGGATGCCTTGAGGGAGCAATTTGAGGCTGAAAACCAGCAGTGATATCTGGTGCCCTGCACGGGAATGAAGTGCAGTAGTTCCAATCTTTAGGAATCAGTGTCTGCTTAGCAGACAAGCAGACTTGCAGTGCCTGTTTATTTCCTGGGCTAAGGAGTCTTTTACTTTATGCAATAATAAAGAATGTTTTCAAAGCCAAAGAATCCATTTATTGAAAAGAAAAAAAAATTATTTATTGAAAAGAAACAAGGGGGTGGAGTGGGGAACAGTACAATCACAGATTCACGTATGTCCTGTCTGGTGTGCTGTGCAGTGAGTGCTGCACTTCAGGATAGCTATACTGCATGGTGATGGGGGTTGAGTGCAGAGGGTAAGAGTCGTGGTTTTCAAGGCTGGGTGGTGAAGATACTGGTGTTGGAGGCAGCGGGTGGCGTGAAGAACACGGAAGTTGGGGAAAGTGGGTTGGAGGTGACAGTGGGGCACAACGGAAAGAGTTTTGGGACAAAGGCTGTAGGGGGGGTGGCATTTGCGTTTGTGGTACTGCTCCTCTTTCTGCATGGCTACCAGCTCCTGGATAGCATCTGCTTGGCGCTCCAGGATGCTTATGAGCCTATCAGTGCTTTGCTGCCGGTGCGCGGTGCTTTGCCGCCGGTGCACTGCGTTTTCCTGGCAGATCCTGCTTTTTCTCTCCCTCCAGTCCTGTGCTTTCTCATTCTCTTTAATAGATTGCCGCATCACTTCTTGCAGCATGTCTTCTTTGCTTTTTCACGGTCTCTTCCTGAGTCTTTGCAGTCTCTGAGCAGGCGATAAGAGGGACGGCTGAGGTCTCAAGGTTGATGCAGCTGTATAGGCAAAATGCAACATTTAACAGAGGCAGCATTGTTTATACCAGACAGAGTAATGATTCCCCCCGCATTTAAGGAGTAGAAAACACACAGGGTCTACACAATAGCATAATTTTCCCATCCGAAACAGAGCACACATGTCCCACGGGAGCCTCAAAATGGTGAGTAAGGGGGACTGATTGTTTCAGGGCTGCACTGTCCTCTGGGTTTCTGTGCCTTGGGGAGAGCCAACAGCTTCAGGGGGCACCTACACTGAACACTGTCCCAACATTTTCCACAGGAGTTCGTCCTGGACGATATCTCGCTGCTGAGGGTGACTTGGGAAGCAAGGGAGGGTCTTCTACTGCAATGCAGCTTCCGCCCTGGCCCATATGCAGCTTGCCTGTGTGCAGCAATGGTCCCCCCGCCCCTCGCGGCACAGTGGCGCGGACACATTAGCCTGGCTGGGACAAGGACCATGGTGGCTCTCCCAATAAACCTGCGCAAGCGCACTGCACACGTTCTGGATGAGATATTCGAGGAGATTACCGAGGCCGATTACCGCGATGTGATAAACCACATCAATGCACTATTCCGCATCTAGGCATGCATGCTTAACCCTCCTCTCCCAAAGAGCCCGCACCGAAAAAATTCCTTCCCGAAAAAAAACCCTGCTTACCAGGAACCTGCTCTTCTGTTTGTCCTCCACCAAGTACCGGCCGCTGCGACTGGCTACCTTCCTCCTGGCTCGAGAAGAGCTCCTGGCTGCATGGCTCCAGGGATTCCGGGGTGTCTCCATCCGGCCCACCACCATCACTCCCGTTTTCCTCCTCCTCCTCCTCTTCCTCCTCCCCCCCCCACACCGGCTCTGAAGTGTCCATGGTGGTGCTCGGAGTGGAGGTGGGGTTAACCCCAAGTATCGCATCCAGCTCTTTGTAGAATCGGCAGGTCGCGGGGGGAGCACCCAAGCGGCCGTTTGCATCGCAGGCTTTGCGGTAGGCACTCCGCAGCTCCTTCACTTTAATCCTGCACTGCAGGGCGTCCCGGTCATGGCCCCTTTCCATCATGTCCTTTGATACCTTCCCAAAGGTATCGTAATTCCTACGGCTGGAGCGCAGCTGGGACTGTACAGCTTCCTCCCCCCAAACACTGATGAGGTCCAGCAACTCACCATTGCTTCATGCTGGGGCTCGCTTGGCACGTGGAGGCATGGTCACCTGGAAAGTTTCGCTGATAGCACTCCACACCACACCGGGCTGAGCAAACAGGAAGGGGATTTTTAAAATTCCCGGGGAATGTAAAGGGTCGGTCACATGGTTGGTTACCTGAGGCCAGGGCAGTAGAGTTTGAACTGATGACCAGAGTGGCTAGAACAGGCATTGTGGGATACTGCCGAATAATTCTGGAGGCCATTCACAGCGCATTGGGCGGCCACACTGGCGCCGCAGCGCTGCAGCGGCAGCGCAATACTCGCTATTCCTCTCGGAGAGGTGGAGTACATGCAGCGCTGCAACCACGGAGATACAGCGCTGCAAATGCCTTGCCAGTGTGGACGGGGAGTGAGTTACAGCGCTGGGGGAGCCTTTGCAGCGCTGTAGCTCGCAAGTGTAGCCAAGGCCTAAGGCTACATTTACCCGGCACACCCCTTACAATGGAATGAAGGGTATGCGTAGCTACACCCCGCAGTGAAAAGCAGGCTGAGTCCGCACTGTGGTATGCAGCTATATTTGTCAGTGAAGGGCTCTGGCAGGGGGAGGCGGCAGGGAAAGAGTCCGCCAGTGGGACACCACATTGCCAAAAATAGCAGTATAGATAAGGGAAGGCATTGGTTGGGAAAGCAGAGATCTGGGTACATACCTAAAGAGTTCAGGTGTGTCTTTACACTACTTACCTTCACCATCTATACTGGGCTAGAGGAGTGTAGTGGTATGTACTCTACATGACACCAAAAGAAGTGTGCAGTGTAGACATACCTTAAATCCTAGTTTTGGCTCTACGGTGATCCCCAAAACTCCCATCATACCCTGTAGGCTCCTAAACTCGTGTGGTGCCTAAGTTTTCAGGGTAAAAGTTCCCTCTGCACTTAGGTTTCTGGATGCCTGGAGTGAGGCAGAAGTAACTTATCTCCCACCTAAGCCCCAGAACAAACCACAAACTAGGGAAAGGTAGGAGTTTGGCTGCCTATCACATGTATGGGGCCTGATCTGGTAGGCAGCCTCTGAGCATGCCTACTGGATCCAGTCCCATTCAGAATATGGCCAGAGAAGCAAGAGGAAATGATGATGATGCCCACCTTATAGCTCTTAGCCCACTGGTTAGAGCAGTCAGTGGGGATGGGGGATACTCAGGTTCAGTTCCCCCTCTCCACTAGAGCAGGAGAAAGGTTGGGGGGGCCCTCTTTAAATCCTTTCCAGAGAGTGCTCTAACCCCTGAGCTATTCTAATGTTGGGTCTCCCTCAGGCTCTCCTGTTGGAGATGTTCCTCTGTGGATAAATAATGAACAAGTGATTGGAGCAGTAGGACTGGACCTGGGTTTTCCACATTTCAGGTGGGTGCCCTAACCACTGGACTACAGAGTCACTCCCATTGACTATTGGCAATAGCCCACTGACTATTTAATTTATTTATTTATTTATCTATCCACAGTGGAACAGCTTCAACAGGAGAGACTGAGGGAGCCTCATATACAATACCCCATTACTCAGTGGTTAGAGCTCTCTCTTGAGAGGAGGGAGACACCTGTTCAAATCCTCTCTTCCTCTGCCTGGGATGGGGGAATTGAACCTGGGTCTCTCACAGCCCAGGGAAGTGCTCTAACCACTGGCCTAAAAGTTATAAGGTGGGCACTAACACCACAGAGTTAGATGCCTAGCTCAGAGAGAGGGAGGGACACCCACCCACACCCGCCATTGGTTTGCTTAAGCAGCAGCTCACAATCTAGAATGCTGGCTTTTGGGATCACATTCTTAGGGGCCTGTCTCCCTGTCCCCATTCATTGTACAGGGAGCCTATGCACTTAACTCGGGTTTGTGGATCACCGTGTTGTTCCTGTGATTTTTTTCCCCCTAGGCCCTTAAAAGTTAGGCACTGAGATACTCAGTGTTGGAATGCTTAAGTCCCTTGTGGATCCCATCCACTGTAATTACCAGAGTGGGACTATAACCAGGTGTAGCCACACTGCCTCCCTGTGTGCCCTTATGGTGTAGCACAGGGCAACAGTGCTCTACCTCCACTTCCCTCCTCTTCTTCAGCTGAGCTGTCTGGCCTCCAGCCTATCCTGGGTAGGTCCTGTAAAATTTCCACCCCTTCCAAGGTATCCAAAGTCCAAAATAAACACACACAAATGTAAACTTCTCCACCCCTCCTGAACTCTGCAGAGTGTCCAGGTAACAAATGCTTCTGCCCCTCCTGGACTTGGGTAAGTCTAAGTCAGTCACTGGTAGCCCAGGCAATCACCTTGGATCAGGCCTATCTTTCTTCAGCAAGGTCCTGGTAGACAGCAGTCTTCATCAGTGTCTGGGGCCTACCAGCCTTCTCTACCACAGTGAGAGTTTAAGATTTGCTTTCCTTTCTAGCCAGACTCCAAGTGCAATGAACTTCTCCCTCAAAGTCTGGCACCTACTTCAGGTGTCACAGGGTGGGACTGAGTAGGCCTCCCCAGCAGCCCATTAATCTTTTCCTGACTTGTGCTGGGTTTATACACCCATCACACCAGGTCTTACACATGCAACAGGGGCTCAGGGCAGCTGTGTTTAAGTGCTCTGCTGAATTCCAGGTTGATACTTACAAATTATTTCCATGCTCCATTGGTATTAAAGTGTTGGGTTTTACACACTGAAATTAAAGTGGTTTTTGAGTTCAAGTATAGAATAGAGCCTGTTGTACAAGTCATTTTCCTCCTTTCAGTCTCTCCTCAATTTAATAAACCACATCAAAGAAAATAAAACTTAAATAGATAAGTGAGTGCAGTAGGTCAAATTTATGTTCAGAAATTTTAGCTGGCAAAGAGATCAAATAAAAGCACAGAGCACTGATATAGTAAGTGAGAAATTATAGTTAATTGTACATTTATATTAAAATTGTTTTATTTCATTGTACTAAATTACTTCTATTTTACTATATCTAAGGACCCTTTTTGTCTACACAGATCTCCATAAACCTCTCAGCCTATAGCCCTGGAGAGATTACTTGTTATCCTGGTTGATTTCTTCACCAGGAAGAGGCCCCATAAAGGTGAATTCAGACATACACAGCTGCCCAAATTCACCCAGATTCCAGGGCAAAGAGTCAGTGAGTGGCTTTAAAGAGCAACGGGCAGGGATACAATGGTAGATGGTAAGTTCATCTACAGCTGCCTGAGAGTCATCCAAGGAAGAGAGACTTAAGGAGGACCTCATAGGCCCTCTCTATGCCCAACATCTCTGAAATGGAGTTCAGGTAAGGAAAGGCACCTGGGCCCACCACACTAAAGGTCCTCCCACATGTCAGTGATCTGGAAGCAAGAGGAGGGCTCTCCTCCTACACCTCAAACACAAGAGCACAAGCACCATTAAAGTAGGGAGCATCTCCCCATTGAGGTTATGCATACTGTTTTCTTTTTATCTGTAGCAAGAAGCTAGAGGAAGAGGGCTAGAGGCTCTAGGCAAAAGTTCTACAGCAAGCCAGAGAGAGATGAAGTAGCTTCAGCAATAATACTATTTTCCATTGTCTAATAAAATTCCTTGCTAAGTGCTATAAGAAAGCAACTTCTCCTTTAGCATTGTTACAACAGCATCTGCTGCAAGAAAAAGTCTGTAGGAGGAAGCTAAGTGAGAAGGGAAATTCGGTGAGGTCCCCAGATTACTTTGGTTGGGGGCAGGGTTTGTCCCCAGCAGAACTAGCCAGGGTTTCTACTCTCAAGCTTCAAATGCCTTGGGAAGCACAGGGTCATGGAATTTACTTTCTCTATTCTGACAGAGTCTGTCTATTGAGCCTCAGATCATAGTGCAGAGACCATATGTTTTCTTGGGGTTTTGCAAGGGGGAAGGGCAATGGGCATTTTGGTGTAGTGTTCATTTTATTCTGGCGTGGAGATTTTTTCCTGTTACAATTTGTATTGAATGTGTTGGCTTTTAAGAAATTGTACACAGGAATTGCCATACTGGATCAGACTCCTGCTTCCTAGTATACTATCTCAGAGACCAGCACTTTTAGCGGTAGGTGCAAGAAACCTTATTCTACAGATCTAGAATAAGCAACCCCCTAAGAAAGTCTCCTCCTTAACTGCTAATAGTCAGAGATTTGTTTAAGACCTGAAGAAGGAAGTTTTGTGCCCCTCCCAGAACTTTCTTAGAATTTACAATTCTAACTCTGGACATTCTTATCCATATACGTATCCACTCCCTTTTTATATCTTGCTAAATTCTTGTCCTCAATGACATCCTGTTGCAATGACGTCCACAATCTAGTTACGCATTGTGTAAAAAAATATTTCCTTTTTCTTTGGAGCTCAAAACGTTTTAGCAAATGAAAATGTCTGTGTTTTCAGACAGCACAAGAGTTTTATAATTGTCTTGGTAAACACAGTAATTTTCTTAGTGGCGTAGAAAGTGTTGAGGTTCTTAGTACAAAACCTGCTTGTCAATGAAGAAATGTTTGAAATGATACACTATCGTTGTCAACAAACAGGGTTTGGTAAAACATTTGTCCCCCTATGTTAAATTCTCATAACTGACGTTTGAGAAGCTCTAGTGACTCCGGGCTTTGGATAAGGGGCTAGATATTTGGCCCAGGAGTAGCCTGGAAGTTAGAGAGGAGACTTTTGATGTCCCTATGACTATCCATCTAAATGTGGAGTTAGAGTTGCAATTTGTACATGCACAGAGCTTTCTATGAGTCTGGATGCTAAAAATCTCTGAACATTTCATTGAGCATGCTCCAGTCTAGAGCTTCAGGGTCAGCGCTGAAATTTCCCTGCAATTGTTCCTCCCAGTCATCAAGGCTCACAGCACCTGCTTTTGCAAGGTACAAGAGGACAGGCTCTTGCCACCTCTCACATCCTTTCTACTGTTCCAGGGCACAGTAAAAAGTGATCACTTATTTCCTCCTGACTGATGACAGGTTACACAAAGCTGCACAATATTTGGCAGCTGTGTGTGAGCCTTAGGAACATGTGCTGAACTAGGAGTCAGAAGTAATGAGTTCTAGTCCCAGTTCTTGCACTGACTAGGGTTAATAAATCTGTATCTGTCACAGCAAGCCCTCACACCCTTATCTTATGATGCAGGCAAGTACCATTGTCCCCATTTAAGAGGATGGTAATGGAAGTCACACAAGACTACTTTTGGCAGAGATGGGAACAGCTCAGGTTTGTATTATGGCAGACCCAAGTCGTATATGTGCTTTGGCTCTGCATCTGTAAAATGGGGACAATATTTTCTTGGTGGTGGGGAGATTGTAAATGTAAGTTTACTAATGTTTGTAAAGCATTTGTACCACAGAAGATCCCAGGAGGAAAGTACTGTATCTTTCAGTGCAGGGTGCAGTAAGGCAGACATAGGCCACACACTGAATGATGATAAAAAGAAATATTGAACAGCTGCTCATTCATTAAGCATCCTATATACTGAATGAAGCAGAAGTCCTGTGGAAAAGATAGTCTTTAATTACATGATCACGTGCTATCATAATACATACACACAGAGTGCCTAAGATTATAGGGGCAACTTTATTTATTGCATGTCCTGATTTTTTCAGTGCTTGACTTTGCAAAAGTAATTTTATTTCAACATTTTGTCTCTTTGTATGTATACACATACACACACAAAATATGCATGCACCTTCCGCTGCTATCAAGAGATGATATATACATAACCAAAAGCCCAGATAGGGTGATACTTCAGTTATTGACTTTATTGTGTTTACTGTATAGAAAAATAACTGGTATCTCAGCCAGCACTGTGTAGTAAGTGTTGGGAAAAAATCATTTTACAAGAAAAATGACAACTATGGTGTGGGTAATAATCTGGTAGCTGAAGAAGTTACCAGATAACCAAGCTATTCTGCACAGAACCAGGATATCTTTATGCATAGAATGAATGAAGGCTGCTTCTCCATATTCCCCTATACTGTAGCCTGATTTTATAAGTTTGTAATTGCCTGTTTTGGTTATGTACATTATGAAGCATAATTACTGGAGGGTACAGTACATCTTAATATATGTGTCGCAGTAGTCAGAGTTCTTGGAGAAGACTGCTTGGGGAGGAGAGGTATAGAAGAGGAAAGAATTGATGATCACATTTTTCATTTTCATTATGAACAAACTTGATAACAGCCACAGTGTTTGATAGACTGCCTGTGAACAGCTGATTTACATTTCTGCATTGTTGCATGTGTCTTGCCTTGGCTGTCTGCCATAAAGGGTATTGTCCAATTCACTGTTCCCTGGAGTGTGCTTCCTATCTCTCTGCAGTTAGAGGCACCAAATCTTGTCTTTTATGTGACATAGCATCTACAATCTGTCAAGACAAAGCTTTTGAATATGGCTTTGCAAGTTAGTGTCAGACCCAGAATTATGATAAAGTTAGTTTTCTCCCTTGCACTGAAAGTTGCTGTTGCTGCTTAAGGCACCAATTAGAGCTGGCTTACATCTCTTGGTTAAGTTAAAAAATCCTACCCAGCATTTAATTACTGTGAAAAAAATGTGTATGTATAAAAGTACTAACACATGATCTTTGTAAGCTATAAAATATGCTTAACAGTTACAGCGGGACAGCACAGATAAGACACAGATCTGGGAAATAGATCCAGGGTCTGTTCCCAGCCATGCCACACACTTTGGTTAAGTAATTCTCCCCCCGCCCCCATGTACTTTCTTAGTTATTTACACCTGTGCAAAATGCAACCTTATCAGAGTGGCAACGTTTTACACCTACTTTGCTCACCGGGAAATGGCTACAAGGAGTGCTACACAACAACAAAAAACCCAAACAAATGACTCACACAAAAACAGTCCCTCTGTAGCAGTTTCTCCACCTGTAAAAATGGAATAATACTTACCTCACAGAGATGTGAGATTTAAAATGTATTAATATTTTAATGGCTTCAGATTTCCATGTGGAAGGGGCTATATAAATGCATGATTTCCATACTTTACCCAGAGAAAGGATCTCTTACAAAGCCTTCCAGATGGCTTGCCCTTATAAAATTCCCAATATTAATTAGCTAAGGATTCATCAGTGAAAAATGAATACAATTAAAAGGAGTCACTATCAAAATTAAGCTCCATATTTGCCTTGCCTTTTATTCTGTGTTTAGTTACATTTTGTAATATGTCATTTAGCAGCTCAACAATAATTTGCTAAGAAGTTTGGCCCAACAAGACGTAGTAAGACAGTGTGTGTGCATGCATGTACAGGAGAGAAGATGAAACCATGGTGCTGAGAGAAGAACAGGGTGAGGAAAATAAAGGCTTGTATTTTAATTTTACACTAGTCCAAGCCATAGGTCGGGGTGGCCAACCTGTGGCTCCGGAGCCACCTGCGGCTTTTCAGAAGTTAATATGTGGCTCCTTGTACAGGCACCGACTCCGGGGCTGGAGCTACAGGCACCAACTTTCCAATGTGCCGGGGGGTGCTCACTGCTCAGCCCCTGGCTCTGCCTCCACTCCAGCCCTTCCCACCCCCTCCCCTCAGCCTGAAGTGCCCTCACTCCTTTCCCCTCTCCCCCCAGAGCCTCCTGCATGCCACAAAACTGCTGATCAGGAGGTGCGGGGAGGGAGTGGGAGGTGCTGATCGGAGGGGCTGCTGGTGGGTGGGAGGCACTGGGAGCGGGGTGCGGGAGGTGATTGGGGGCTGCTGACGTATTACTGTGGCTCTTTGGCAATGTACGTTAGTAAATTCTGTCTCCTTCTCAGGCTCAGGTTGGCCACCCCCTGCCATAGGTGAAAGCAGAAGTTGGAGGAAGAACTGGAACTGTTCCAAGACTGTAGTGTGAGAATTTGTGGGTTGCAGTGCATAAGTAAAACTCCATTTTATTTCTATAAAGATATTATGAGTCTACATCTGCAGTTATCACTTGCTAGGTGATAACTCTTACTTTTGAAATATTTACAGTGTTAATATAGTCAAAAACTCTCAAGGAGCTTTTGCTCACCATTTTATTCTGAAGTGGAATTTCTCCCCTTTCTAATTCAAGATTGGCTCAGATCAATACTTTGAAAATGAACATGCCCAAATATTGAACTGATCAAAATCAGGATAAAGAAAGGTTGTGTTTTAAGACTACATATCAGCTCCACGTCTGTCATAATGTTTCAATACGACATTGTAGTAATTTTATGAACACTTTAAGCGACTTGGTCAGTGAGGAGAAGTTCTTGGGGGTGGGGTAGTAGAATGTTTATGATTATACCTCTAGTGCTTGAATTCAGTGGGGACTTACTCTGTGTGTGGAAGTGGCACAATGGCTTCCCAGATGCGAACAGCCAGGTACATGATTGAAAGACAATTACATCCTTCTAGGCTGAAGTGACACAGCTTTTTTTGCTATACCGAGAGACCAGAGACCAGCTAAAAAGTCTCTTGATCCCTGCAAAAGGGGTTTGAGGAGGGGAGTGAGAGTCACCTGGGGCTATCCACTGACTGTCAGTGAGCTCTGACAGGGAGACAAGGGGACAGTGAGAGGCTCTGTGAAAGAATCTATAGGGAGCTAGTCTTATTAGTAAGGTCTCCATGTGGATGAAGAGTAGATATCTAGGAAGCAGGATTCTGTATAGGCTGTTTAAGGTTCTCTGAAATGCTTTTGTTCTAATAAATACTTTGTTCTAAGTAGGCTGTTTGGTCACTAATTACCACTGTCATTGACATAAGTCAGACCTGCTGAGCTAATCATGATCAGTATTAGGGGTTGTAACCCAGGGCCCAGTCTGAGTGGCAGAATCATGGGATTCCACCCCAAGAGACAAGTAACAGCTCAAGGCCTGAGACTTGCACTCAGGGGGTGCACTTAGAGACCAGGAGGGGTCAGAGGTGCAGTTACCCCAGTAAAGTGACAACGCCCATCTCCATTTATAAAGAGAATCAAAGGGGTCCTTGCAATTCTTGCATAATTAACAAGTATTTTAAGCAGGGTTTCATCAAAATGAATTGATAAAAAAAAGAAATTAAAAGAAAATTGTAAGGGAAAAATCACTTTTCAAAATTTCTTAATTCTAATTTCTAAGAAAATGCCAGTCCTCTTAGTCTTTCACTGCCCTTCCCCTTTTGTCTACTGGAAAAGTGGGAAAACAGTTAAAGTGGGGGAGTAACACTTTCACTTTAAAAATAACACTTTTAAAAGTAACAGTTTCTCTCCAGTGTTACTTTTTAAAGTTACTTTAAACTCTAACTTTATTTTGACTGTAACACTGTCTCCCACTTTAACTCCCCTTAAGTAATACAAAGTAACACTGCCCCTCCACCAGGAGGGATGTTTCATCTTCACTTTCTTTCTTTTAAAAATTCTTTTCCCTTCCTCCCCCCAAAAAGTGTGGAAAGCAACAGAGAGGAGAGGGATTTCATCATATAATTATTTTTACTGCCACTACCTTTTCTAAGGGTCGGGAGAGGAAGTAAAAAGAGTGGGATTTTCCCCACAAAAACTACAAAAATAATTTTCATTCAAATTTGTATGCATTTTTAAAAATTCATTTTGTTTATTTTTGGCAAGAGGAAGGGACCGGTTTTGATTGGTCTAGTTACACAAGAGACCATCAAGTTCTTCAAGACTTCAACACTTCTCATTTACATGCTGCAGCAATATTATGCAGTATTTACATGTTCACAACATTGTACGAATGAATCTCCTGACTATTTAAGCATAAGTTGGCAGACACTAAAGCGGTGTATGGATTTGGAATTTTGATCCCTGCTGTTTATGATTTAGAGTTGGGTCAGAACCAAAACCTTGGATAACACACACACTCACACTCAGTCTCTTAATTAATGTTTGGGTTAGATTTGAAATCTGGAGCCAGTTTTGAAACTTACATCTGACTCCTCTCTAGTGAAAGTATTTTAATGGAAGTATTTCTGTTCTTTAAGAGCACTGTCAAGCATGCCTTGTACCAAACAGAAGAGACAGAAGTCTTCTTTATATGATTTATATTTAAGGTGATGTATACATAACTGCATCTCTATTCCTCTAGCACATGGTGAGATATAAATTCTAATGGTTTGATGTACTGGGAAATAATGCCACTCCCAGGGCTAGGTATCTTCAGCAGAGAGGAATTAAGTACAGGAGAGCTTCCATTCCAAACTTCTAATTGACTTTTTGAAGTCATAACCCCTTGTATCTATAGCAGTAATTATGTTAGAAGATTGGTGCAAGGACAGTAGAGAGAATCCAGTACAGATTTAAGTGAATGATGGAAATACTTTTACCTTTTAAAGTCTAAGCTGAAACTCATATGTTTTTATTCTGGTAGGCTACTGTCCTTAGAGATAGAGTTGAAAGCTGATTAGGTTTATCATCAGTCTAAAATGCTAATCAATTTAAATTGTTACTTTTAAAAAAATTGGTCATTTAAATCAGCATGTAGCAGACAATTTGTATATTACCCTGAAGCCAAGTCATTTATTTAGTCAGGGAAGAGATGGTCCTGCTAAATATGATTCACTTTTCTGCTGTTTTAGGTGAACAGCTTTTGTCAAAATCATCAGTGGCACAAGCTGTTTAGTTGGCATGGGGCAAAAAGTTGCTTTGAAATAGTGAATGGCTGCTTAGTTATGTCGAATATAAGAAATCTCTAACAGGTGTAAGGAGGAACAAAATGAATGCATAAGAAGGTGTTTCCATATACTATTTTGGGAGGACTATGAGGGAATGAATACATTTTCATGTATAATATTTTCTTTAGAATGTACATATGGCATTTAAATAGTGAATTTTTAATGCTCTATTTCCAGAGTTCATTCTTGCGGCATCTGGGTGCTGATGTTTACATACTCTTGTGATTAGATATTGACTAGGCTTTGAATATATATTTTTTAAAATGCTGCCTTAGGACTCTTGTAGGTATCAGCAAAATCCTGGAAACTAAAACCTACTTTATTCCCCCTCTTTGCCAATGTCTTAACCCTCACCTGGAGGGAATCACCTCTGATTTGAGTGTAGTTCTTTCTCTGTGATCAGTAATTGGCCTGTCTGTTGGGATGCCTGCAAAGTAACAATTATAGCAGTGTTTTTATACTCACTGCTAATTGGTGGAGCTGGCCAGAAAAAAAATAATAGAAAATTGAGGTTTCCAAATTTTTGTTGTGCTGCAGAAAAACCAAGACTGCGCAGGGGGAGGTCAGCTTGAGGCTCCACCAATAGCTGAATGCCTATGGCACTCCCCTAGAATGTAGGCAACCCAGTATAGGTCCTTGCTCCACCCCCATTGAACCCTTTCGGGGGTTCTAGAGACTGTTTTGCTGTTTAGGCCTTGGGAGAAATTTCCAAAACTGCCTAAGTCCCATTTTCAAAATGACTTAGGCTTGAAAGACCCATTGACTTGAACACCTAAGTAACTTTTGAAAATGGGAATTAGGTAGTTCTGGAAACTTTACCCGTCAACTATATGAGAAAGTTGCACTCGTTTGACATGTTTTTAAAACTGATTTAAAAGTGATGCAAACACTTCTAGACACTTACTTTGATTTTAAAGAATGGTCTGTTGCCATTTAGCTCTATTCAGGAATCCTTTTTTAAAGCTAAATGAAAATAAGCCTGGTTTAAATGGAAGTGTCTTCCCCGACTTTGGCACTGGTTTATCTAAAACAGTTTTAAAATAACTGCTTTAGTTGAATTGGTGCAACTTTGTATAAACAAGGCATTCATGGCATTACAAGTGTTCACACACAAGAGCAAATTCAGCTCTCATTTACACCAGTGTAAATCTTAAGTAGCTATCTCTGGTCAAAGGAATTACACTAGTGACAGTCTGGAGACATTGAGAGCAAAAAGGTATCCAATTATATCTGATAGCGCTTTATATTAAAAGAAAAGCCTCCAACACACCTCAAAATCTTAGACTTAATAAGAGAACAGTCAGCACCACCTCCCCCTCCCCAATTTCTCAATGGCACACTTTGCACTTTCGTATCTCAACTTTCTCTTAAAAGGGAAGCCAAAAGTTCCTCCAAGGCACCCTGTCCCCTCTGTATTCCTCATCCTGGCTATAACAATGGACAGGTTTGGCTGCTACTGTAGCCTTACTAGAGAAAAACCAGTGTGTGAAGAGATGAGTAAGCGGATATTTATTTGTGAGAGGATCCATTCAAGTGATATTTATCAGTGTCACACATTTCTTACTAGCTTTTTACTCACAGTTTGGATGTCTCCAGTTGCTTGTGCAATAACTGTACAACAATAATCGCTGGATGTCAGGCTGCTAGCTGGTCATGTAGGTATCAAAGAAATACACATCTCAATACATATCAGATCAGAAGAAGGATGTGATTAAGTCTGGTGGACTGTGAACACTAGTCTGTACACCCTGGAAGTAGACTAACATTATATAATACATAAATGGCTTCACTGGGTTATGTAAAAAGTAATTCAGCATTAATTTCACCTGTGTGGAAAATTTTAATAGAAGGAACACCCACCTCCCTAGTTCCAAAGTACAGCAGCATTGTCACACTTGTAAAAACTGAAATGCGGGTATATTGCTGGTTGTAGTTGCAAGTGTGTATGTTCTGCTATTTCTAAGTCCTACTTCAAATAAGAAAAGGTTAGAGTGGTGTTCTAAAAAACTCAAGCATAGAGCATTCTTGTGGAGGGGACTATGGGAATAGATAGCAATACTGCTAGAATTGCTATATTTCCAGTAGCATTCTACAAGGAGAAATATCAAGGGAATGCGTATAATTGATTGGTGGGTTTTGGATACTGGCATTCATCCTTGTTTTATATTATCTGAAAAATAAATAACCAAAAATGGTGGCATCAAAGCAAAATTGGATGTCCACATTTTACTTTACTTCTTCCAAGATATTAAATTAATCCCTCTGCAAGTCTCACTTCTTCCACAAAGCTCTTCAAAAATAAACTGTGCTAGATTAATATGCCACTGTAGTCTCACTCCAGTACCCTCACTCCCCTGCATGCACCCACTATTTTTTTCTTTGTAAGATTGTAAGCTCTTTGGGGCATAGGTTCAACCATGTACAAAGACTTGGTGGAACCAGGGGTGAGAATTCACAAGGACCCCAGTACTGTGGAGAGAAACATTAACAGGGTGTTATTTTAGGGGGTAGGTGGGGATTTAAAAGGCAAGGTGTGTCTGTTGGAGCAGGATACTGTGAAGTGCTCCATGCAAGGGAACCCATTTACTTCAGTGGGATTTCCTCACCCGGTGTCCACAGAAACACATTCCTTGGTTTTTTGTACAGAACATGGTTAGGGTATCTCTATGCTGGAGAAGTAATTTCTAGCTCAAGTTGACATACCCGTACTAGCTCTAATCAAATTAGCGCTCTCAAAATGGAAGTGTAGTGTCCACAGCATGAATGGCAGGAAAAGCTAGCAGCCCAAGTACATGCCTAGGATCTCAGATGGAATCCTAATCACGGTGGTTAGCCCCTCCCACTGCATTTTAGACCAGAATCAAGGTTAGGCATAACAAATGATCAAGTCAGGCACAGAAGTGGGCAAACAGATCGAGGAGCATAACTTTGATTTGGCCTTTGGCTGCAGATTGATGTCATTTCATGGAGAATTAAAGGCAAATGATTTTTTGTTGTCTCTGTATTTTTTCTTGTGTGCTGATGTTATGGCATAGAAAGTGCAGATGAATAAGCTGCACTTGCATAACTCACTTATGGAGCCTTGAAATGTCCAATAGCACCTATAAAAAGGAGGCAACTGAAATTATCTATTTTGATTTGATAAACAGCTTCAAATGTTACTTATCAGTCAGTCTGCAATGGCCTTTCCTACACAGCATTTGTCATCTCATCTTACTTCATGCATTTTGGCTATGCTGCCTTTGGTTTAGGGGCATCAGAGAAGAGGTGCTCACATTCTGCAGTGGTCTGGAAAAGAGACTAACCTCCACAGGTGAGGGAAGACTGTTTAGGTGACTAAAAAAAAAAAAAAAAAAAAAAAGTCTTTGTCAAAGCATGTACTTTAAAGGACTTTTTTTTTTAAAAAGGTGAATTCTGGAGCTATACTTGAGTTTTCTTTTACATTTATTAATCATCTTTCAGTGCTGTAGTCCCATAATTTAGCTCTCTATCACCCAGTAATTGAACACACCAGAACACCACTTAGCCTTTCATACTGGGTTCTTCCACACTTGCATTATATGTGTATATTTATGTAACAGCATGGCCTCCCACTACAGAGAACTAGCTGCATTATCAGATTCTTTGATAAGCATTATACATGATTTGAAAGAGTGCAGAGGAGGAACTGATGTAGATTCATCTACAGTGTGAATTTTCTACTAGCGCTCTTAAAAGGGCCATGGTGGTAAGTGCCACTTTTACAGTGCCTGTTTTGCTGGTATAGGCAATTTCAGTTTTTATCTGAGCATCTCACTGGAAATGTCCTGACATGTCTAAGTTGACAACCATTTAGTTACAAGGTGGGCGGGGGGAACTTAGTAGATCATATTACTTGTAAGTAAAACTGGAGGAAGTAGGAAAAATATGAACTTTTTGGCAAGTTAGAAATCACATTTTTGACATATTTCATTTATATTTTTTTCTTTTTGACTCTTGATGAAAAGAGATTTCAGGCCCATAACAGGTATGTATTGTCATTAAATACATTGTGTTTAAAGAGAGGCAAGTGGAAGCAGTGTATCAGCCATTTAAACAAAGGCCAATAAAATAAATTATAGAACTGACAGCAGAAGCAGCACCAATTATTTTAGTTTTTATCACTGTAATATCTTCTGAACACCTGACATGCATTAACAATTTCTCCTCAAAACATCTCTCATGAGATGGTGATAATACTACTTCCCTATCTGACAAATGGGGAACAGGGACACAGTAAATTGTCAAAAGTTATGCTGAAATCTGTGGCACAGCTGGGGAAAAGAACCCAGATATCCTGAGTCTATTGCCTTACCCATATGAACATCATCTCTGGTGATTAAAGCACAACCCCTCCATTTACTATGTGCAGGTGACTGTCAAAGGCAGTTACAAAAAGAAGAACTTTTAGAAATATTCCTTATAGCACTGACAGAGATTATTATAATAAAGGTCTGACAAAACCACAAGGACAATGCACACACACCTCTGCCACAGAATATTAATTTATTCAAGACATAACTGTGGTAAAGTGGACACCAGTAAGTTCAATAAATGCATTTAGTAAGTATGACATTTTAAGTGAACATCAGACAACACCAACTGGATTCAAGATGTTTCCTTGAACTCCATTCCTGGCACTAATGCAGTTAAGTGAGAGGAGTATGTTACACCCTCTAGTTAGGGCAGTACAAAATCCATGGCACAGAGTAATTAAATAAGCCATGCAAGGAGCCATCCACAAGCTTCATTATAGGGACTGCACCCAACTGGAAAGGAAATTTTAAAATAACCTAAGCATGTTCTAATCATGATGGCCTAGCTCCTCCCAAGCCCACAAACAGCTCCTACCCTCTCATGGAGAGAATCAAGGGCCTAAATGCCCCCCCTCCGCTATTTTTAGTGACTCATCCAATTAGAGTACAGAAACAATACCATAGGAGAGAGTAACAAATAGCAAAATCTGTTCCAAAGTCACTTTTAGGATGAAATTGTTGAAATACTTTGAACCAATTACAAGTGTACAGATTCTTAAGAGCCAATCTATTTGCAAATAAAAAAGTCTGAAATTCAGCAATTTAACAAATTATTCAACCAGCACTATGGATAGCAAAGCCTTCTGTATACATAAGGCACTGTCGTCATCATTTAAAAAAAGAAAAAAGAAAAAACACCCTGAGTCCCTCTCAGTTCATAGCTAAGCGATGCAGAGGGGATTTGAAAAGCTGCCCGCCTCCTCTTAGACTACTCCAAGAATATATTTTGGATTTTTGTTTCTTCATATGAATTTTAGTGATAAAGAAAAGTGCTCAATTGAACTCCCTGAAAACTCAAGTCCCCTGCTATGTACATAGTAAATGCTGCACAAGAATCTCCACAACCACTTGCTTATAATGTGCCTTTTCCCTGTGCTAGAAGGAGCACCTCAAGGGTGAAAAGGTTCATGCACCTTTAAATCCTGGGACTGCTGAAACTGCCAACAAACCACCAACTCATTTTACATAGATCAGACACACCACAGATGTGAGTTGCTCTTGGTAACCACTAGTCAGAGCTGACTCGGAGCCTCTCACCTCTAGGTTACTGATCTATCGCTCATTACCAATTCCCTGACCCATTCAGTCCCCCATGAATATCATTTGTGGATGCAGAATGCAGCACTGAAAGAAATCCAATAGCCACAGCTAAGATTAGAGAACTACATCATCCTCTTGCCTGGCTCTGGTCTGAAGGATGGTACTTGCACCATCAACATATCCAGCTTCTTTTGCAGTTTAATCAAAGCTGTACCAAGGATGAAAAGGAGCTGTGACAGAAGAAATAGAAAGGTCACGATCATCCAAGACCTTTTCCAGATTTCCTGTTAAATTAAATAGGGTACATCTTACAATGTAGTAGTTTTTAATGCAGTAATAAAAGAAACAATGAGGTATGTTACCCCTGACTATGGCCTGGTCTATCAAAATAGAAAATAGAGCAGCACTGTACTGGGGTAAACATTTATTTAAGTGACTTTGCTCCAAGCCTTATTATCGATATTTGCTTTCTCCACTAGTGTTGCTTACCACGAAATTTAAGCATAAGTAAGTGCCAGCATTTTCAACCTCTCAACTGTTTCTTCAGAAGGCAGCTGTGATGTCACTAGCACCAGTTTATGGAATTCCTGAATGTATCAGGCAAGAAGAGAAAACTGATAAATAGGCGCTTTGCCCCTTGTTAACATACATCTCTTGATAATCAGAAGTGAAGAAAAAAATATATATATATGCCTGTTTAAGGTTTTGGTGAAATATAGCATCAGTATTTCCATTACTGCAGTTTTATTAGGACACACCAAATAGTTACTATGGCCAACAGTTCTTCACAAAAAGATTAGTTATTTTCCTTAAACTAACATGGGCTAAATTACCAAATTACAGTAACTGTATCATGTGCTTAAACCCTCCCTCCCTCCCGATCAGCAGGCCCTCTATAAGCTTGCTTGACAGGATTTTGGGTCCAGATTTTTAAAGAAATAGGAGCTTAAATTTATGCTCCTAGCTCTGTACAGTCTGGGCTGACAATCTGGAAATACCGGTGTCCTAAGTGTCAAAAATGAAGAACTATAGGAAAGGAAGGTAATGAGTTAAAGATTTTCCACTGTGAGGCCTTTACGATTTCTAGCAGTACTGAACTAGGTGAGGTTACATGTGGTAGTAATGGAACAAGGAGTTTTTATGCTGGCTGTAAAGTCTTAGAAATAAGAGACATTTTGGAAATACTCTGTTTGGATACACACACAGGTGGATGTCTGGAAAAGTTGAAAAAGGGAAAAAATAGACAAACAGTAGAGATGGCAGAATAAGGCATATCATTCATATATTTAAGGTCTCCACTAACATTTTCACAGATTTAATGTATAAAAGGTAAGAGGTTTACATCCAAAGCAACTAGATATGTTTACTGCCCCAAAGAAAAACTTTTCTTACCTTCACTGCCTCCTCCTGCAATGTGTTACTTTTGCTACAGACTCCCTGGGACAAATTCATCCCAAGCACAACTACATCGGCTTTGACATCCTTACCCCAGGCATCAGTTTGGCTCATTATGTAATTACAGATGACAACATTGTCGAAGTTGAGTGCCTTTATTCAGTTATCTGAAGATCAGGTCACCCTTCAAAGGTGAAGAGCATCCATTGGAATTGATGGAATTATATCGGGGATGAATTTGGCCCATGTTGTGAAAATATCATGTTTTCTTCTCTGTTAGATTGTTATAGATTCATAGATTCTAGGACTGGAAGGGACCTCAAGAGGTCATCGAGTCCAGTCCCCTGCCCACATGGCAGGACCAAATACTGTCTAGACCATCCCTGATAGACATTTATCTAACCTACTCTTAAATATCTCCAGAGATGGAGATTCCACAACCTCCCTAGGCAATCTATTTCAGTGTTTAACCACCCTGACAGTTAGGAACTTTTTTCTAATGTCCAACCTAGACCTCCCTTGCTGCAGTTTAAACCCATTGCTTCTTGTTCTATCCTTAGAGGCTAAGGTGAACAAGTTTTCTCCCTCCTCCTTATGACACCCTTTTAAATACCTGAAAACTGCTATCATGTCCCCTCTCAGTCTTCTCTTTTCCAAACTAAACAAACCCAATTCTTTCAGCCTTCCTTCATAGGTCATGTTCTCAAGACCTTTAATCATTCTTGTTGCTCTTCTCTGGACCCTTTCCAATTTCTCCACATCTTTTTTGAAATGCGGTGCCCAGAACTGGACACAATACTCCAGCTGAGGCCTAACCAGAGCAGAGTAGAGCGGAAGAATGACTTCTCGTGTCTTGCTCACAACACACCTGTTAATACATCCCAAGTTATGCAGAGGCATAACTTAAACAGTTCCCTCTACTGTTCCTTGAATGGAAATTAAGCTACTTTTTTTGCCTTACTAATAGCTCATGTAGGAAAAGGTAATCATTGTGTGGAAGTACGGAAAGTAAAGTACCTATACAAAAATAAGTTTAACCAAAACACCTTCTATCGTTTTCAGTCTTCCCATTCAGACAATGCTCATTTAAATGCAATTGTGATACAGTATGTAGTATAGCTCATGTCATTACTAAGAACAGAATCTATGAAACATAAGAACAGTCATACTGGCTCAAACCAAAGGTCCATCTTGCCCAGTTTCTTGTCTTTCAACAGTAACTAATGCCAGATACTTCAGAGGGAATGAATAGAACAGGTAATCATTGAGTGATCCATCACCTGTCATCCACTCCTAACTTCTGGCAAACAGAGGCTAGTGACTCTCAGAGCATGTGGTTGCATCCCTGACCATCTTGACTAATAGTCAATAATGGACCTATCCTCCAGGAACTTATCTAGTTCTTTTTTGAACCCTGCTATATTTCTGGCCTTCACAACATTCCCTGACAATGAGTTCCACGGCTTGACTGTGTGGTGTGTGAAGTAGTACTTCCTTTTGTTTGTTTTAAATCTATTGCCTATTAATGCCATTGGGTGACCCCTGGTTCTTATGTTATGTGAAGGAGTATATAACACTTCCTTCTCTACACCAGTCAAGATTTTATAGACTCTATCATATCCCCTCTTAGTCATCTCCTTTCCACGCTGAAAAGTCCCAGTCTTTTTAATATATGCTCATATGGAAACTGTTCCATGCTCCTAATAATTTTTGTTGCCCTTTGCTATACCTTTTCAAATTCTAATATCTTTTTTAAGACAGGTTAACAAGAATCACACACAGTATGGGCATGGATTTATATAGAGGCAATATGATATTTTTGATCTTATTATCTATCCCTTTCTTAATGATTCCCAACATTCTCTTCACTTTTTTGACTGCCGCTGCACATTGAGTGGATGTTTTCAGAGAACTATTCACATGACTAAGATCTCTCTCAAGTGGTAACTGCTAATTTACACCCCATCATTTTGTAGGTATAGTTAGGATTATGTTTTCCAGTGTGCATTATTTTGCTTTTATATACATTGAATTTTATCTACCACCTTGTTGCCCAGTCACCCAGTTTTGTGAGATCCCTTTGTAACTCCTCGCAGTCAGCTTCGAACGTAACTATCTTGAGTGATTTTGTATCATCTGCAAATTTTGCCAACTTGCTGTTTACCCCTTTTTCCAGATCATTTATGAATATGTTGAATAGGACTGGGCCCAGTACAGACCCTGGGGGACACCACTATTTACATCTCTCCATTGTGAAAACTGACCATTTATTCCTACCCTTTTCTGTTTTTTAGAAAGTTACTGATCCATGACAGCACCTTCCCTCTTATCCCACGACAGCTAATATTAGACAGCCCTCCATGTGTGAACTTTTACCAGTTTCAAGTCAAATTGTCTTCATCTCTGTGTCCTTGTCTGTGCCACATACTGCCCCTGAAACACACTCCTATCTTTACACCAAACAGCAACCATGCTTCAATTCAAATACCTTCTAAAAACCTATACATTTCACAAACCCTATCAAATATATTTAAGCAATGCTAGGCTTAAAATTATCTGCACCACTCAACTTTCACCAGGTACACCAGGGGGCTTTTGATTCAGGGCCAGCCTGGCCCTGCAATTTACTACAGAATATAGTTCTTATTCCTGTGACTGGTCCCTCTGAAGTCAGGTTGTAGTGGGACTTCAATGGCAGTCCAAAAGGTGATGAGCACTTCACATGATTTGCCCTTAGAATCGTGACCCTGGTAAAGATCGGTGAAGCTTGATTTAAAAATAAAAAAAAAATCTTTTAAAGATAAGGAAAATTTAAACTGGCTTCTGTGTTAAATGCCTTTAAACATACCCCTGATCATGGTACTGCTCATCTTGTGCCTGCTTTCAGAACACAAACATTGATATGTGAACTAAAGCTGAGAAGTGCTGTATATTCTTTTCATTTCAGGAAATAAAATACTGTGTTATATTGGGAGGGTTTCCATCACAAAGAGAGAAACAAAAAACTATAGTCTTTCAATAGTTAGGATAGGAAGTAAAAAAGAAGAGTATATTCATCTAAAACAGGGGAATCCTGAGTCTCAATGCAAGAGTTAAGTCTTATTTTAGAACATAAAATGATTCTCTCTGAATTCTAGTTACATTTAATGATTCATAGCTGGATTAGTGATATACCACTGATTACAGAAACTAAATGAATAATAAACTGTATTTAACAAGTGATCAGTCAGCATTTTTAGTAATTAATGGCCCAGTCTTACAAGGACCCCAAACACCTCCTGTACTGTGCAAAGCATCCTCAAATCCCAAATAGTCATTAAGGTTAAACGCCTCCCACTGACTTCAGTAGGAATTGGATTGGATCAGACCCTCAAAATTAAGGATAATCATTACATTGCAGGAAGCACTCTAGGCCTTGCAGGACTGCATCCTTCATTGCTACAACTATTGAATAGGAGGTCAATGAGAAGGTGAGTGCAATCAACATCTTACAGAGATGTGCTCGAATTGAATTGATATTGATGAGGTTGATAGAACAATCCAAAAACCTTCATTTACAGAGTCAGAGGTGTATTTTTTTAAAATTACACTTGTTCATATCCTAAATTTCACTACTCTGTCTCATTT
This sequence comes from Emys orbicularis, assembly GCF_028017835.1. NCBI lineage: Eukaryota > Metazoa > Chordata > Testudines > Emydidae > Emys > Emys orbicularis. The sequence continues at coordinate 74,343,670 of NC_088683.1, read as the reverse complement.
GCATCAGTCCTGGTTCAGCCTGTTTTGTGAAGTTCTCTACATATCACTAGTTTCTCCATAAACAAACTTCAGGAGTCTCTGGAATTCTTCTGTGTATTCCAGATGCTCAGTTTACATTTCCCCCTCTGCTATTCATAGACTATCTCCTGCATTAATAACTAAATATTGCTCACTTATTTGTAGCTGAAGAGGGAGCTAAATATATGGTAAGGCTAAAAGTTGTCAGGACTAGAGTATTTGGTCTCTAAACATTTAAAGCTCAAAAATGCTTGTACAACTAAGACATGAATGTGGCTATACATACTCTAAGCTTGCTAAAAATGTTTTTATAATTGTAAGTGAATTTTAGTGCAAATCGAGAGTGCCATATTGTGACTTTTTGTCAGGATAATGAGCTATTTATTCACAGAATGGGTATTGCATGGGGAGCAACTAAGCTTCCCCCTGCAAATTTGACTCACACCATACCTGGAGAGGTTGCCTCCCAGAGTAGGTGAGGAGAGACTTCAGTCATCCTGATGATTCCATCCTGGACCTCTGCTGATACTGTCAAGACATCAACGCATTTTACCGGGGTCAGAGACTTTATGGAGACTAGACCTTGTTGAAATGTTTTGATAAGTTGAGGGCTGTACTGAATGCTCTCTTGCTCAAGATGAGGCAGGTACTGGAGAAGGCCCCAGCAGCCAAGACGACCACAGCTATTTTTAGTCTTGCAGTTCCTAACACTTTCCAAAGGCCTCCTGACTCGTCCTACTCCACCAAAACCCTGCCGATTCTTGCCCCAGCTCGCTCAGTGCAGGGAGGCTCTGCTGGTTCCACTCTAGACTCTTGGCCCCTGGTGCTTCCCAGGCAGCTGACTTTCCTGTAATCTTCTATAGAAAGACCTACATCAGGTATTTCCTGCTCTCTATCAGACAGTCTCCTAAAGATGGTCTTGAAAGAATCCCTGGTACCACACTGCCTCATATACCACGGCTCAAGCTGTAGGCAACTCAGTTCTGTAGACCTTAACACTGTTTGGGTCCCAATATACTCCCAGTACCATGCTTCTCTCAAAGTAATCCAGACATTCTGGCTCAGTGCCCCCCTCCTCTTCCACTGCTACAGTCCTGCTGGCCTCCTCCTGAACAGGAGAAAAAGAGCAGTGGCAGATTCACACTCAGCTTACCCATTACTGCTCAGCTGTGTTTGTAGCAACCTTCATGGAACATGGAGGAACACAAGCTACAGGAAGGAAGAGTTTGGAGAAGGAACCAGGAAGACACTGTGTGTGTGCGCACATGGTTGGGAATGCTAAACTACAGCTGGAACAGCTCTGTAAATATTTCTTGAATAAAGGAACCAGTTTAATTTTACAGATAAAGCCCTCCGGTTATTACTCAGTATGCAGTACATTAAACAAGCCAATTGACTACCACTGGGCTATATCCCATAACATGTGCCTGGCCATGCCTACACTTATAGGATCAGCTCCCTATTCCAAGTCCCCATAACTTTCTCCAGTATATGCCTACTAAACTGGACATGCCTCTAATCTTTAATATATATATAATTTTTCCAAACTGATTGTATGTCAACAAACTCCATGAACCCACCAAAATTGAAACATCTTAAAAAAACATAGGCATAGTAAGGGGTGGAAAGACTCATATGGTATGAAGGTGAGTATTAGAGTGTGTTTTATCAAGGGTCCCTCCCTCCAGAAGTGGCATCCGTGATGTCAGAAATAATGTCAATGCTGGTAGGATTTTTAAAAATACTCATTACTGCCCCTCTGCCACTTATTGTACCTTAATGTTGAAACTGCATGCTATTTTTAGTGTTGCTTAGTGACACTTTTTGGACATATATTCAGAACAGCCCATAAAGGGCAGTATGTAAGATAACTGGTTCCTAAACTTTTTGGTTTTACTTTGTGTTCTGAAGCCTCTTTCTGCTAAGGGAGCTATTGAGTTTGCAGAAAGAGAGTCAGGGCTTCTACTATATTTTTCAGGGGGAAAAGACTGTGCCGTTAAGTCCTTACAAAATAGATTTAATTTATTTGAGTCAAAACTAGGTTTGGATTCTTCTAAAATCTTGAACAAAATTGTTTAAAAAAAAAAAAAGATTTTGAACAATATGGAGTTACAAACAGAAGTTACAGTACAAAACCCCTAACTGGAGTTGGCATTGCACAAAAGTGGTAAATGTTAAAGAAGGAAATGATTTTCCAGAAAAATTCAAGTCCGATATTGGAATTCTGAGAACCCCTAGTGGTTGGGCTAGATTTAACGTTGTTGATAAGAAAATATCTTATTTTAGCTGAATATGAACTCACTTCAGAATGTAGATTTTCATATTCCACTTAAATTCTGTTCCAGTTGCCCAACAGCCACAGCCATTATAAGCAAATGTGAGCAAGGAGTCTTTGAGTCTCCAGGACCCACCTGCCTCATCCTCCTCTGTTTGTTCGCATCCCCTCCTCACCTTCCCAAAACAGCATCTGCTCTTGCCAGGGAATCTGCTTGTGTCTCATGTTAAAGCCCCAGCTATCAACATCTACCTATTTTTCCCTCTTTCCCCTCCCCTGACCAAACCCTGTTCATTTGCTCAAAATGGCATTCAGCAGCATGGCACAGCTGCAAACTCTACCCCCCACCTCTCATCCCCTCCCATAGCATATGCGGTTAGTGAAAACATTCAGTCATGCAAAAAGTCCACCATGTATTGAGACAGTGATTACTGGTTAAGACGTGATAAATCGATCCCGGAAGTGCCCCGGATCAATCCCGGAAGTGCTCGCCTTCGACGCTGGTACTCCAGCTCGGCGAGCGGAGTACGCAGCATCGACGGGGGAGCCTTCCTGCCGCGTCTGGACCGCGGTAACTTCGGACTAAGGTACTTCGAATTCAGCTACGTTATTAACGTAGCTGAATTTGCGTACCTTAGTCCGAAGTGGGGGGGTTAGTGTAGACCAGGCCTCAGTTTACATGAGGTAGACATGGTCACTGTATGACTGTAAAGGTATTTGGACTACAACTCCCTCCTGAGGTATAAATGCCTTGTACCCAAGCATTTGTATAGGACAAGAAGTTTATCTGAAGGATAGCAAAGCCTTTCAGCTCTTAATGACTCTTCACAGGTGTACATAGCAAGAGTAATAACAGTTAATGCTTCTGACAATCAGTGCAAAACTATCTATTTTTCTCTGCACTTTCAGCCCATTTGCAGAGGAGATTAAAAGCAAAATCTAAGACTGAGAAATTACTTGAGTTTCATTCGGTCACTATGTGGAATAGCTGAATAATTATTGTCTTTGGTATAGTTGCAGTTCCCTTCCACACAGACAGCACTTCTGGGTGTGTGTGGGGGCGGGGCAGGGCAGGGGGGGAGGAGAGGGATGGAAGACCAGCTTCACAGTATCTCACTGGTCTAACCTTTGCCATTTTGAATAAGGGCATTCTCTGTCACCCACCTCAGTGGAACGTTATCAAGGGTTAAGACAGTCTAAAGGGGATTACTATTCAGTTCACTCACAGATGCTCCCTGCTTACCCCTCTGACACAATATATGCTGGAAGCAATACACGCTCACATTGCTTATGCTGCTAATGGGCACACAGACAATGCAGTGCCTTCAGGCAGGACACAGACATGTTCTGCATCCTCGGGACAATACATGGTAGTGGGAACACCAGCATATGTTCCCCACTGTGCCCCTGCACCTGTGCTCCCACATGCTATTCCCCTCCCCAGCTCAGGGCAGCAAGAACAGTTGCACCTGGGAGGCTAGCTCTTTTGAGCCATCTAACACCCAATAACTGGGAACACCAGAAGGCCCAAGAACAAGAAGAGACAAAGACAAGGTATATACTCATCTGTGAACCGAAGCCCTCTGCTGCACTGCGTCAATTTAAAGCTTTGTTTCATTGTTGTTTAATTAAAGGTTTATTTCTGGTTATACAATTGTTTAATAAAAAGTATTCATTCATAAAGAGTCAGCAATGCATTTTACACAGAATCTGTACATTTTACAAAAGTATAAAGGCTCAGACATAAGGGAAATAAAGAGTACCGCAATGTGCCTCTTCTACCATCAATAATAATAATATATAAAAAAAAAAAAAAAGACTGCACTGCTCACAAGCCCTCTGTTCCCCCGCAGGATAACAGGTGGAAGTACAACTAAATATTTTCACACCTCAGGGTACGTCTACACTTACCGTAGGGTCCGGCGGCAGGCAATCGATGTTCTGGGATCGATTTATCGCGTCTGGTTTAGACGCGATAAATCTATCCCGGAAGTGCTCGCCGTCTACGCCGGTACTCCAGCTCGGCGAGAGGAGTACGCGGCATCGACGGGGGAGCCTCCCTGCCGCGTCTGGACCCGCGGTAAGTTCGGACTAAGGTACTTCGAATTCAGCTACGTTATTAACGTAGCTGAATTTGCGTACCTTAGTCCGAAGTGGGGGGTTAGTGGGGACCAGGCCTCAGACTCAAAGTATGAGCAATCGGCATCCCTCACAGTACTGCCTTGGCCATTTCTGTTTTCTAGTGGATGCCTTGCTGGCTGCCCAAACCGCTGAGCAAGTCTTCGTGCCTCAGCCTCACACCCATTGTTAAGGATTTCTCCATTATGCTCACAAATATTGGGCAGAATACAACATGTAGCTATAGCCTTAGGCAAGTTCCCCCCTCCCCCAGTAACTTCCAACCTATTTCATAGACAGCACCATCTTCATTTCAGATGGCCAAATGCGCACTCCACTGTCATTCTACAGCTACTGAGGTGATAGTTACATAATTCCTTCCTTCTGTGCAAGTGGCCTGTGAATGGCTTCCTTAACCAGAGAAGCCAAGGACAAGCTGGGTCTCCCAGGCTAACTGGAGGAGTCTCTGCATATAACAAGGTCAGGATTTACCACTGCTGGTGCCTCCTGCTGGTTGCTCCAGGAATTAGCTCAGTCCAGCCCCCGAGCGCCCTCTCTGGGTGGTGTCTTGCCCCTTGTCTGCTCTACTCCGCTGTTTCAGACCCACGTTACTCCCCCGCTCAGCGGTGCCCACTACTTCTTTCTCACCCCCCCCCCTCCAATCAGGGGGTCACGGCAGTCCTTTGGTCCCTGTGGCGGGTGCAAGCCAACCACAACCCAGAGTCTAGCCCCTCACTTCAGGAGCAAGTTGCAGTTGGTATTGGTCATGCTCCTCTGCAGCCAGGTGCGGTGCAACGAGGATGGGGGGGGACCCAGGCCTGCCTGCTACTCTGGGTCCCGACCCAGAGACCTTCTAACAGCAGCCTCTCTGCCCTCCTTGGGCCTATCTTCCTTGGGCCACTTCCCCTTTGGCCCCTTGCACCTTCTCAGCCCTTCTAGTCAGGGGCTGCAGCCTGGCAGGTCACAGGCAAGAGCCCTCTCCCTGCTCCCGAGCCTGCCCAGCACTGCTCTGGACAAGGTGTTACCTCCTTGCCTCAGGAGCCAGTCCTTCTCCCTGGCTAGCCAGGGAGAGACTGTCCTCTGCGCTGCAGCTCCTTATATATGGGCTGTCCCAGTAACTGCCTCCTGTCTGGCTCCTAACAAGCCTCGCCCTACTTAGGTGCAGGTTTCCACAGTCTCCCTGGCTGCTTCTGCCCCACCCCCTGCTGGAGTGGGCCACCTGCATCACTACACTGCATGAATTTCCATAGTGATCCTGGTGGCAAACTGCCCTTTATTCATTAAGACATATAGACCGGAGTTCCAAAAGATCCTAGCATTATGGACCTTTCCAGATCACCCTGCATTTATGTTTGTAAACCTGACATGGTGGTCAGCTGGCCCTTGGAGCACTGTGGAGAAATATTCCTTTCAATTTATAAACTCTGAGCTGTGGGGTAGGGGCAAATGATAGGCACATGGGTTCCATCAGTTGCCCCATACAGTTAGGGAACCCCATGCATATAAAGCCATCAATAGTCTCTGAGATTTACCACATCTCATGCTTGAATGATAATGGGCCCAACTGTCAATCTCCCTAGGCCAAATTGGTTGGCTGGGGACCAGGAACATTCTGGGGAGGCCAGTTTCCATATGGCAATAGCAATCTGCTTCTCAATGGGTATGGCGCAGTGCTGGTGGAGGTAGTTCAGCACAGATCTTAAAAAAATAAAAAAAAATAAAAGAAGGCTGCCTTTACCATCCTGAAATTCTCTCACCACTGCTTGTCACTCCAGGGGTACGTCTTCACTTACATCCGGGTCCGGATGTAAGCAATCGATTTTCTGAGTTCGATTTATCGCGTCTGGTTAAGACGCGATAAATCGATCCCGGATCGATCCCGGAAGTGCCCCGGATCGATCCCGGAAGTGCTCGTCTTCGACGCTGGTACTCCAGCTCGGCGAGCGGAGTACGCAGCATCGACGGGGGAGCCTTCCTGCCGCGTCTGGACCGCGGTAACGTCGGACTAAGGTACTTCGAATTCAGCTACGTTATTAACGTAGCTGAATTTGCGTACCTTAGTCCGAAGTGGGGGGGTTAGTGTAGACCAGCCCCAGGTCTGCAGAACGATCCTTTCCCACCAGCTGACCCCGGTTTCCCAAGCCCAGAAATGGTGCTGCACCATGTAAAGCTGTTCCGGGAACAACTGCAATAGCAGCTGTTTTTCAGTGTCCTCCTCATCAGAAGCTGCTGCTGGCTAGAGGAGCCTCAGTCATAGTTTTCTAACTTTTCTAACACCAATACACCAGGCTATTTGAAGCAGGAGTGTTTTATCTGTAGCGTGAAGAGCCTAGAACCACGCACACTTTGGAAATCTAGAGCATCTAATTAGTGACAAGATGCAGACTCTAGGTGAAACTACTGGATTCATATTTGCTGTAATGGTCCTAAAGCAACATGATGAACAAATGCAAATATTTCTCAAGACAATTCAGTCTTAACAATGTTCCCCTTATACATAAACACTCAGCCTGATGGGGCAGGGTCTCAACCTGAGGGGAGGTTGCAAGGGGTCACAAACACTCCTTTTTTGTGGCTAGAAATAGCAGGAATGGTCCTGAAGCTTTTCTCTTCTGTAGCATGGGATCATGACTTGGAAAAGGTGGAGAACTACTACCCTAACATTAATAGAGGGCTCCTAGGAAACTCCACAACATTGACCTTACACATAGCCCAGTATTGCTAATCCCATGCATTTTAAAAAAAAAATCAAGAGAGTCAGACCTTCAAGTCATGAGTATGGCTTACAAATATGTAGCGTCCGTTTCTTTTTATTTGCCTTCTGGTGTTGGTACTTTTTAGATTCATGATTTCAGAGAAAAGCCTGAAATAATGAAGGCTAGAAATTTACTAAAAAAAAACCTGAAAGCAGACACACTTAGTCATGTGACTACAGAAAATGGGTCTTTAAATAAAAACACCAAATATTAATGAGACTCCCAATCACATTTTCTGGAGATGGCAACATTGGAGCCACCTCCTGGAGCACCCTAACGTCCAAGAATGGTAGAGCACATGTATGCCTCTCTCCAAAGGGGCTCTATGATCCCACCTTAGGACCAGCAAGCCCAGGGTCCTTGTGTTTATTTCCTCCTTCCATCAGAGCAACAGGGATGCTGCATCTCTTCCTCCTCCAAGTGCAAGGTATCTTGAGCCTGTAGCTGGTTGGCCTTGCATGTGAGCCAGATTCTTGGACCAGCAACAGCTCCTTCTCCTCCATGGCCCAACCTCCTCAGGCTCCATGTTTCAGATCACCCAGGTGAAGCAGGCCTTTGGGGTCCTTGTCCTTTCTGTAGCCTCCTGCTGGACTCTCTGCTTAGTGGCAGCAAACAAACATTTTGTTTTGTCCTTTATTCTTCACAGCTGTCACCTCTGAGCTGGTGACTGTGCAAGCTGCTTCTCACAACATGAAGTAGCAGGGAGGCTACACATTTGCCTTGAAAAACTTTCTTCTCAGGGGATTCATTGCCAGGAGTGAAGACTACACCAATCTAATATTCTTTGAGGGGGAAGTTGTTCCTTTTCCAAAGAAGTTGAACAAAGAACAAAATGGCAAATGAAATTTAAGGTGGATAAATGTAAAGTAACGCACATTAGAAAAAATAACTCCAACTATACATACAATATGATGGGGGCTAATTTAGCTACAACTAATCAGGAAAGAGATCTTGGAGTCATTGTGGATAGTTCTCTGAAGACGTCCACGCAGTGTGCAGCGGCAGTCAAAAAAGCAAACAGGATGTTAGGAATCATTCAAAAAGGGATAGAGAATAAGACGGAGAGTATCTTATTGCCCTTATATAAATCCATGGTACGTCCACATCTTGAATACTGCATACAGATGTGGTCTCCTCATCTCAAAAAAGATATACTGGCATTGGAAAAGGTTCAGAGAAGGGCAACTAAAATGATTAGGGGTTTGGAACGGGTCCCATATGAGGAGAGATTAAAGAGACTAGGACTTTTCAGCTTGGAAAAGAGGAGACTAAGGGGGGATATGATAGAGGTATATAAAATCATGAGTGGTGTGGAGAAAATGAATAAGGAAAAGTTATTTACTTGTTCCCATAATATAAGAACTAGGGGCCACCAAATGAAATTAATGGGCAGCAGGTTTAAAACAAATAAAAGGAAGTTTTTCTTCACACAGTGCACAGTCAACCTGTGGAACTCCTTGCCTGAGGAGGTTGTGAAGGACTATAGCAGGGTTTAAAGAGAACTGGATAAATTCATGGAGGTTAAGTCCATTAATGGCTATTAGCCAGGATGGGTAAGAAATGGTGTCCCTAGCCTCGGTTTGTCAGAGGGTGGAGATGGATGGCAGGAGAGAGATCACTTGATCATTACCTGTTAGGTTCACTCCCTCTGGGGCACCTGGCATTGGCCACTGTCGGCAGACAGGATACTGGGCTGGATGGACCTTTGGTCTGACCCAGTACGGCCATTCTTATGTTCTTAAGTTTGGTACTGGTAATATGGCTCCTGGCAGCCACTGATTAGACAGCTCAAACCCTTTGGAGGAGTGCCAGACAGGATGCCTACTAATGATGCTTCAAGCAGCATTAAGTTACTCGTAGCTGAGCAGACAGATGCCTAGGGAGGAGAAAATGCCATGAAGATTCTCTTTTGCCCCTGGTCCCAAAATCTTGTGGAGAGCCTGAGGTGGAAAAGAGAAAGACATGTCAGAGGCCTCCCTTTCGCTTGCTTATTTGCAGGATCCCTCTGGACTATGAACCCAAGCAACAACCCCTTAGCACAGGGAAGCAGAAAGATCAGCTGGCCTGAGAGCTGGTCCAATTAAATGGTTATTACTCAGGGGTAAAACTGGATTTAAGTTACTGGGCTGATTTTCATTTACACTCTAAGGTGCTTTACCCCACTCTGGCAAAGTAAGAGGTCCTTACATGCAATTTACACCCTCTCTAAGGCCTCTTTACACTGCCAGAGTGGTGTAAAGTGAGAATCGATCCCACTGTGTCATGACAATATCTTGGTCAAGATTTTCAGAGTCAGTAATGATGTGAACCCAGATTTTTAAAGGTAATTAGGCACTTGGGAGCCTAAATCCCTCTTGAAAACAATAGTTCGGCTCCTAAATCAGTTCAGCAATGCAACGCTGAATTCAGCAATGCCTCATGACCTTTCAATATCTGGACCGGAGTATCTCAATTTTTGGGACTCCAACCTGAGATACCTTAAAAGTGGCCTCATTTTCCAGAAGTGCTGAGCATCCACCCTTGGATACATAGTCCCTTTTAAAAGGGGTTTCACATGGGACACCCAAAAATTGAGGTACTCAAAGTCACTAGTCACCTTTGAAAATCTCAGCCAAGAGGTTTTAATTTTAGCTCTCTTATTCTTTCCTAATAGCCTCATGCACCTTACCCTCATTATAGCCAATAGTTCCTTGTTAGCTAAATTACGTTGCTAAGAAATAAGCTAGAAGAAAAAAAAAGTTCCATTTAATGAACTTGGAGACTGGCCTCTAGTTGTTTGAAGAAAGCTGCATTTTCTCTCTTTGAAGTACTCTTAAGTGCCTTGGTATATTGATCCCCACAGATAACAATAGCAAAAACTGGAGGTTGATATTTTGAAATTAACACTTTCCCTTCCACCTTTACATCACTGTGCAGCAGATTAGGTGCCTTATTTAGTTCTGAAATCTAGGGCTTTCTGTGAAACAGCAGATATGGGCAGTCACAGAAGGCAGGAAAAGAGACTAGATACAGACCAATGCTCTGATCACATATAGCAACTGCTATGAGTAAAGGGTGAATTTTAAGCACCAGAGAAAAATATGTTCACAACCTTTTTATACGAATCCTTCCTGGGGACAGATCAGGAAGGGTTCCCCTTTGTGTCCCTCTGCATCATACCCTGCTATGCTTGCCATTAAGTATAAGCTCTTTGGAGGCACGGTAGGACTGTGTTCGTGTCTTGTACAACACAGAGAACTTGGTGTTGACAAACTTGCTCCTGTCTTTTCTGGATCCCTTGGTTTTTCTTTCCTTCCTGTTTCTTTTTTTCTGCCCCCTTTTAATACTTTCTATTTTGCTGTGTTCATTGTTTATTCCTCCTTCCCCTCCCCCCGCAGTTTAACAGACTGCTACATACTGTTCATGCTGGGGGGGGGGGGGGCGCTACTAGCGCCACTCCCTGAGCGAGAAGGCAAGTTTGGGCTTGCAGGCTGCTGGCTGAACTTACAGCTGCTCTGTCACACGTGGCTGCACCACAAGCCCTAAAGGAACTTTAAGGAAGCACAGAGGAAAGTCAAGCAGGTTTCACACTGGTAAACTGACACACACCTAAGGAACAGCATATTTGCTACAGGAGGCAGGATGTGTCTGTGGTCAAGCTGTTCCTCCTGCCCCACAGCTCTTCTGCACTGACCCTCCCCTGAATTAGTCTCCTCCTGCCCCTGCGCTGGAAACACTGCACTGCATTAGAATCTCTAAGGGTATGTCTACACTACAGGATTAATTCGAATTTATATAATTCGAATTTAGGAAACCGATTTTATAAATTCGAATGTATTCGGCCACACTAGGCACCATTAATTCGGTGGTTTGCGTCCAAGCTACCATAGTAGCATCGATTTCCAGAGCGTTGCATTGTGGGTAGCTTTTACATAGCTATCCCATAGTTCCCGCAGTCTCCACCCCCCTTGGAATTCTGGGTTGAGACCCCAGTGCATGATGGGGCAAAAAACATTGTCGCAGGTAGTTCTGGGTACAGCCTCCCCCTCCCTCCCTGAAAGCAACGGCAGACAACCATTTCGCGCCTTTTTTCCTGAGTGAACTCTGCAGACTCCATTCTGCATCAAGCATGGATCCCGTTGTGCTCCAGAACGCAGTCTTGAACATTATAAACACCTCGCGCTTTCTCGTGGAGTTTATGCTTACACAGGACCAGAAAAAAGAGGCGAGGAGGAGGAGGAGGCGGCGATTGCAGCGCAGCGACCAGCATGATGAGGACATGGACACGGACACAGAATTCTCTGAGACCGCGGGCCCCGGTGCTTTGGAGATTATGATGTTAATGGGCCAGGTTATAGGCTTTGAACGCCGATTCTGGGCCCGGGAAACAAGCACAGACTGGTGGGACCGCATAGTGTTGCAGGTGTGGGACGATTCCCAGTGGCTGAGAAACTTTCGCATGCGTAAGGGCACTTTCATGGAACTTTGTGACTTGCTTTCCCCTGCCCTGAAGCGCCAGAATACCAAGATGAGAGCAGCCCTCACAGTTGAGAAGCGAGTGGCGATAGCCCTGTGGAAGCTTGCAACGCCAGACAGCTACCGGTCAGTCGGGAATCAATTTGGAGTGGGCAAATCTACTGTGGGGGCTGCTGTGATGCAAGTAGCCAAAGCAATCACGGAGGTGCTGCTACGAAAGGTAGTGACTCTGGGAAATGTGCAGGTCATAGTGGATGGCTTTGCTGCAATGGGATTCCCTAACTGTGGTGGGGCAATAGATGGAACCCATATTCCTATCTTGGCACCGGAGCACCAGGGTACCCAGTACATAAACCGCAAGGGGTACTTCTCAATGGTGCTGCAAGCACTTGTGGATCACAAGGGACGTTTCACCAACATCCATGTGGGCTGGCCGGGAAGGGTTCATGACGCTCGCGTCTTCAGGAACACCAATCTGTTTAAACGGCTGCAGCAAGGGACTTACTTTCCGGACCAGAAAATAACCGTGGGGGATGTTGAAATGCCAATTGTTATTCTTGGGGACCCAGCCTACCCCTTAATGCCATGGCTCATGAAGCCATACACAGGCAGCCTGGACAGGAGTCAGGAGTTGTTCAACTACAGGCTGAGCAAGTGCAGAATGGTGGTAGAATGTGCATTTGGCCGTTTAAAAGGTCGCTGGCGATCCTTATTGACTCGCTCAGACCTCAGCCAAACCAATATCCCCATTGTTATTACTGCTTGCTGTGTGCTCCACAATCTCTGTGAGAGCAAGGGGGAGACCTTTATGGCAGGGTGGGAGGCTGAGGCAAATCGCCTGGCTGCTGATTACTCGCAGCCAGACACCAGGGCGATTAGAAGAGCACACGATGAAGCGCTGCGCATTAGGGAAGCTTTGAAAACCAGTTTCATGACTGGCCAGGCTACAGTGTGAAATTTATGTTTGTTTATCCTTCCTGAAAACCCGCCCCCTTTATTGACTCATTCTCTGTAAGGAACCCACCCTCCCCCTTCCCCCAGCTTGCTTTCAAAGGAAATAAAGTCACCATTGTTTAAAAATCATTTATTCTTTATGAATTGATTATAAAAAGAGGGAGAGAACCTGAGTGGGGTTTGGGAGGAGGATCAGCGGGAAGGAAAAGCCCAGTAAAAAAAGGTTAAGAAAATGGCAGCCTTTTGCTTGGGCTGTCCACTGGGGTGGAATGGGAGGGTGTACGGAGCCTCCCCCCCCGTGTTCTTACACATCTGGGTGTGGAGGCTATGGAAAATGGTGAGGAGGTAGGGGGGTTATATAGGGGCTGTAGCGGCACAGAACCTGAGTGGGGTTTGGGAGGAGGATCTGCGGGAAGGAAAAGCCCAGTAAAAAAAGGTTAAAAAAATGGCAGCCTTTTGCTTGGGCTGTCCACTGGGGTGGAATGGGAGGGTGTACGGAGCCTCCCCCCCCGTGTTCTTACACGTCTGGGTGTGGAGGCTATGGAACATGGTGAGGAGGTAGGGGGGTTATACAGGGGCTGTAGCGGCACTCGGTTCTCCAGCAGCCGTTCCTGAAGCTCCACCAGACGCCGGAGCATGTCTGTTTGCTCACGCAGCAGCCCCAGCGTTGCTTCCCGACTCCTCTGATCTTCCTGCCGCCACCTCTCATCTCGAGCGTCTCTCCTCTCCTCACGTTGGTCCCTTCTGTCCTCACGTTGGTCCCTCATGTCCTCACGTTGGTCCCTCATGTCCTCACGTTGGTCCCTCCTGTCCTCACGGTCACTGGCTTCTTTCCTATACTTGCAAACCGTCTCCTTCCACTCATTCAGATGAGCTCTTTCATTCCTGGTGGATTGCATGATTTCGGAAAACATCTCTTCTCTCGTTTTTTTTTTACGACGCCTTATCTGGGATAGCCTTCGGGAAGGAGGAGGGAGGCTTGAAACATTTGCACCTGCTGGAGGGAGTGAAAAAAGGAGAGAATTTTTTTAAAAGATACATTTTTCAGAACAATGCTTATACTCTTTCACGGTGTATACTATTCACATTACATAGCACATGTGATTTCTGTGCAAGGTCGCATTTTGCCTCTTAATATTGAGTGCCTGTGGCTTTGCTGCTAGAGATCACAGACGCAGGTCGGGGCAACAGAATTCACCTTGCATGCTGCCATGGTAAGCCACTGTCTTTAGGCTTCTGCGCCCTGCTTTCCCACATACCAAGCAAAGCCCGTTGTGCTGCAGTTTTCCTGTTAGCTTGTTTTCTGCTGCTGAAGGTTAACACCCCCCCCCCCATCCAATTCTCTGGGATGAGTGCTTTATCCCTCCCCCCACCGCGTGGCTGGTATCAGGGAAGATCCCTGCAGGAACCAAACTAACACCCCCCCCCCCACCCGCCATGAATTCTCTGGGATGAGTGCTTTATCCCTCCCCCCACCGCGTGGCTGGTATCAGGGAAGATCCCTGCAGGAACCAAACTAACACCCCCCCCCCCACACCCGCCATGAATTCTCTGGGATGAGTGCTTTATCCCTCCCCCCACCGCGTGGCTGGTATCAGGGAAGATCCCTGCAGGAACCAAACTAACACCCCCCCCCCACCCGCCATGAATTCTCTGGGATGAGTGCTTTATCCCTCCCCCCACCGCCTGGCTGGTATCAGGGAAGATCCCTGCTAGCAAAACGCGAAAAGCTCTGGGCCAATCCTCCCCCCCCCCCTTGCACTTGGCTAAATGCAGGGAAGGATTTCTTTTCAGCCACAGGCAAACAGCCCAGTAGGAACGGCCACCTCAGTCCCCTTAATTAAATTCCCTTATTTCAACCAGGTTACCCTAAGCGATATCACTCTCCTGAGGATTACACAGCAAGATAAAGAACGGATGTTGCTTGAATGCCAGCAAACACCGGGACCATACGCTGCCAGGCTCTGTCAGGCAATGATACCAGATTACTTGCTACTAGCATGGCGTGGTCAAGTGTCCTACCATGGAGGACGGAATAAGGCTGCACTGCCCAGAAACCTTGTGGCAAGGCTTTTGGAGTACCTCCAGGAGAGCTTCATGGAGATGTCCCTGGAGGATTTCCGCTCCATCCCCAGACATGTTAACAGACTTTTCCAGTAGCTGTACTGGCTGCGAATGCATCCCAAGTGCTCAGGGCAAATTAATCATTAAAAATGCTTGCTTTTAAACCATGTTTTATATTTTAAAAGGTAAACTCACCTGAGGTCCCTTCCATGGGGTCATGGTCTTGGGTGCTGGCTTGGGAGGCTTGGGAGGGTACTTCAGTCAGGGTGAGAAACAGTTCCTGGCTGTTGGGGAGAACGGAGAGCTGGGTGCTCTCTGCCAGCTCGTCCTCCTCCTCCTCCTCTTCCCCTTCCATGGAATCATCAGGTGTACCTGATGAGATTATCCCCAGCTCGGAATCCACAGTCAGAGGTGGGGTAGTGGTGGCGGCCCCCCCTAGAAATGCATTTAGCTCAGCGTAGAAGCGGCATGTCCGCGGCTCTGACCCGGAGCGACCGTTTGCCTCCTTTGCTTTTTGATAGGCTTGTCTGAGCTCCTTGACTTTCACGCGGCACTGATCTGTGTCCCTATTGTGGCCTCTCTCCATCATGCCCTTGGAAATTTTTTCATAAGTTTTGGCATTTCGTCTTTTCGAACGCAGTTCAGCTAGCACTGAATCCTCTCCCCATATAGAGATCAAATCCAGTACCTCCTGTACGGTCCATGCTGGTGCTCTTTTTCGATTATCAGCCTGCATGGTTACCTGTGCTGATGAGCTCTCTGTGGTCACCTGTGCTCTCCACGCTGTGCAAACAGGAAATGAAATTCAAATGTTCCCGGGGCTTTTCCTGTCCACCTGGCCAGTGCATGCGAGTTCAGATTGCTGGCCAGAGCGGTCACAATGGTGCACTGTGGGATAGCTCCTGGAGGCCAATAACATCGAATTGCGGCCACACTAACGCTAATTCGAATTGACAAATTCGATTTTGGCGCTACTCCGCTCGTCGGGGTGGAGTACAGAAATCGAATTAAAGGGCCCTTTAATTCGAATTAAATGGCTTCGTTGTGTGGACGGGTCAAGCGTTAATTCGAATTAAGGCAGCTAAATCCGAATTAAAGTCGTAGTGTAGACCAGGCCTGAGGCGATATCCACTCTTGGAGCTAGGGGTGTGAGCCCCAGCTTGTGCAGACACACTCGCACTAGCTCTCCTCACGCCAGCACGCTAAAGGTAGTGGCCTTATAGTAGCATGGGCAGCAGTTGACGGTGACACAGGCTAGCTGCCCGGAGTACAAACCCGCCCAGACCCCATGGGTACATACTTGGGGCAGCTAGTCCATGCAGCCACTTGTTGCTGCCCATGCTACTGCAGCTACACTACTAGGTTTAGCACACTAGCTTGATGAGAGCTAGTGCGAATATGTCTGCTTAAACTGGAAATCACAGTCCCAGCTCCAAGTGTAGATTTCAGGCTAGGTCTACAAGGACATGTAGTAAAAATAGGGCATTGTATACAAAAATAAAAGTAATAATACCTAGCGGTTTTGATCAGCAGATCTCAAAGCCCTTTACAATGGATTTCAGTGTCATTATCCCTGTTTTACAGACGGGGAAAACTCACGCAGAGAGGGGAAGTGACTTGCCCAGCATCACACAGCGAACCAATGACCAGGAAATAGAACCCAGGGCTCCTGAGTCCCGGTCTAGTGCTCTGTCCATAGTGCTTCCCTACGATTCATATACTGAATTTGTTTTCAAACCTTATTGTACAATGGCACTATCCAGCTAAAAGAACAGGAGTACTTGTGGCACCTTAGAGACTAACAAATTTATTAGAGCATAAGCTTTCGTGGGCTACAACCCACTTCTTCGGATGCATATAGAGTGAAACATATATTGAGGATACAGAGTAACACGGCTGCTACTCTGAAAACTATCCAGCTAGTGCAGTTAACTAGATAATACATTAACATAACAAAAGATGGAGTGAACACAATGGTCACTCCACCCGTCGGTAAATAGTCATATTACATTCTCATTTGAAAGCTGTCAGGCCTGATGCTTATGACTTCCCATTTATTTGGTGTTCTTTTGTTGTTGGGATAATTAAAATCAAAGTGCGTTGGTTCTTTACAAAAAGAAAAGGCTACAGCAATGACTTCAAACACATTGGCAAGATGTGAATTTCATTGCAGCTACCATTAATAAGTGCTGTTTCGACATACCTGACTAAAATGATTACATGTGTTTATTTTTAAATAGCTATCCAGGGAATCTGGAGAACTTATTCTATTAGCACTCTGATTGATTAGAATTTTTTATAGGCAATAAAACTGCCAACACTTTAGAGAGATATTTTTTGGCTTGAAAATATATGCATATAATTATTTGTTGGTCCAATAAGTGGTGTAATATTATTTACCTTGTCTAAATTTATGTTAATATGGAATTGCTTAAAGTGCTGCATTAATTTATAAGTTGGGAGGCAGCTAACAATTAACAGGAAAACACAAGAGTACATGAGACACACACAATTCCCCTTTTTAATGAAGTGAGCAATTGCATACTTTAGCCTTCCAACTACAACGCTGAGCGTGAACGAGACAGATGACTGAATATTTCATAGATTCAGAGGCCAGCCAGAAGGGACCATTATGATCATCTAATCTGGCCTCCCGCATAAAACAGGCCATAGATTTCCACCCAGTAATTTCTAAATCAAACCCACAACTGTCACAAGAGACCCATACTAGTGTCAAAGTAAAAATAATAGGCACTGCCAAGTTTCACCAATCATATAGAGTTCATTTGGGGGCTTTAAAAAAAAGCCAACAATCTGTCTACATACATAGGCGCTGACTTCTGCTCCTGCCGGTGGGTGCTCATCCCCTCTGTGTCCCCGGCCCCACCCCGACTCCACCCCTTCCATGAGGCCCCACCCCACCTCCATTCAAACCCCTTCCCCAAAGTCCCCGTCCCAACTCTACCCCCTCCCTGCCCCTATTCCAACTCCTTGCCCAAATCCCCACCCTGGCCCCGCCTCTTCCCCACTTCCTCCCCTGAGCACGCCATGTTCCTGGTCCTCCCCCTACCTCCCAGAGCTTGCTATGCTGCCAAACAGCTGTTTGGTGGCGGCCTGGCGGGAAGTGCTGGGAGGTAGGTGGAGGAGTGGGGACGTGGCACGCTCAGGGGGAGGCAGCTAGGGTGACCAGATGTCCCGATTTTATAGGGACAGTCCCGATTTTTGGGTCTTTTTCTTATATAGGATCCTATTACCCCCCACCCCCCGTCCTGATTTTTCACACTTGTTGTCTGGTCACCCTAGAGGCAGCAGAGGAGGTGGGGCAAAGGGGAGCTTGGCTGCCGGTGAGTGCAAAGCACCCACTAATTTTTCCTTGTGTGTGCTCCAGCCCCAGAGCACCCACAGAGTCAGTGCCTATGTCTACACAATGCCTACCACTCGGTCAGCCAAAGGATCACAAAAGCACAAAGTCTGCTAGCCCTGTCCCCTTCCACATTTACCATGGCTTATCTTCCTGCCCTGACACGCAGGGGAGAGCAGTGGATAAGGGGCAAGTATATCAGCTTTACACCACCCAGCTATTCCCTTCATGGGAATCCCCACAGTTACACTAGAGGGCTGCTTTGTACTGTCTGTGCAGTGCAAGAAGCTGCATGAAGAGGCAAGGATCTGATCCAAACTCATTTGGAATTATAAAGCCCTTGCATATGCCAAGACCTCCACTACAATGGCAATAAAGATTTCCCTTAATAAAGGCAAGTGACAGCTAAAAGCTGCTTGCTGAAGGAGGAAATTCAGGCCTATGCATAACAGCTGCACCATAACAGAGAGGTTAGAGGATGGTCTTGTATACATCAGGAAAACTCAGACCTTTAATTCACTGCTAGTGCTACCACCAGTGGAGCTGCCGTGGTGAAAGTTCTAGTCTAGATTCGTCTCAGCTGTGTTTACCACCACATGGTCTACCACCACCCAAAGTAGGGTTAGATATAGGGTGACCAGATGTCCCGGTTTTATAGGGACAGCCCAGAAATTTGAGGCTTTTTCTTATATAGGTGCCAATTGCCCCCCACCCCGTCCCAATTTTTCACACTTGCTATCTGGTCACTCTAGTTAGACAACACAATTGTAAGAGTACCCGAGTCCTGTCTACATTGCCACATATGCTGTAAAGACTGGTGAAAAGCTATTAGTCCCAATTTTGTCATTGGAGATGAAGTCAGTTTGAGAAGGATGTCCTTCAGCAAAATGGGTGGAAGCAAGGAACCTGGGTACATCAACACTGTATACTTAGCCTGGGCTCTGCCTCAGGTTTGAACTCCAGCCCTTCTTCCATCCACACAAATCAGTCTGACTCAGGTTAGCAAGCACTGAGGACCAAGCTCCTAGAACCCTGCCAGGGGGTTGGGTCAGAGTCCAAGTTCTGCAGTAATTTGAGGCCAAGCCCTGCCATTTTGCAGCATAGACTCTGGTCAGGCTGCAGACCTGAATCAGAAGGTCTGAGTAATGCAGTATGCATGTGCTAGCATGGCTGAAAGACCCAAATCCAGCAATCGTAAACCCGGGTTTACAATGCAGTTTGGATGCTCAAGTACAGGCTTGACATCACCAAGTCCACAAGCCCTGGTCCCACAGATCTGGGTTTACAACACAGTGTAGACATACCCATTAAGACCAGGAGGAATTTCCTCTCCAGCATCAGTTTGGGAGAGATGATCTAAGGGGTGTGTTCATGCTGCTGAGTGACAGGACTTCTCAGCCACCCTGACTGACTGCTATCCGACTTACTGAGTGGGATTCAAGGCAACTAATGTTTCAAAATTCAAAGCACCAGGTTTATGCAGCTGTTTTCAGGGCAGAAGGGGAGAGAGAAATTTCCCCCTCTTTGTGTGGTCACCATATTATATTGGCTATAAAATGAAAGGAGGTCATTCCAGAATATGGTTGCCAGGCCTCCTTCATACTAATACCCCCACTTCCCCATCCCATGATAATTATACTTTACATTCAAAAATTACTCCAGATCCCTTGGATTCTCCCACTTCGTTTCTTGTAAAACGAAAGAATTAGCCAAAAAAAAATAAAATCTTTGAAGACTTTACATCTGTGGTTATTAAATATTTTTAAACCAAGTCCAATTTTTCATACAATTTGATAATACTCATTTTATTCTGACTAGACAGTCTAGAAACATCTCTCTACAACTACTCTACTCAAGCTTATTTTGTACCTGCTCTTTCATAAAGTACAAGATACCTTCTTTCAATTAAAAACGATGTAAAAGTTACTCCCCCCAGTAACTGACTTGAGGGTTGAAGGGACATGAACAGCAGAATGGTTTCAGGGCACAAATCTTCGTTCTAGATGATGTATGAGTTACATCAGGCTACATCCATAGAGAGTCTTGAGTGTTGCAATGCCCAGTGTTTAGCCCCCCCATGGAACCCTCAGCCTCAAGTTAAGCACCCAGGCTCCCTATACAATGCATGGGGAGAGTTAGGTGCTTAAGAGTAGGATCCACAGAAACCAGAGTAGGATCCACATCAAGATGAGCAGGGAGCCACCTAGGCCAACCAATAGTAAACGCCAAGAAGTGGTGCAAGGCCAAAACCCTGCCCCTCAAAGGTAGTTAGGCACCTCCCTCTGGCCTGAGGCACCTATCTCCATTTAGATTTCTCAGCCATGAACCCTCTCCTGGAATTGGGCACCTAAGCCATGTCATCCCTCACATGAAAAAATGAGGGACCCCCTATTACAGCCAATAGCCCCCTAGTTAGATGTTCTGTGTGCAAGGTGAGTGCCCTAGTCACTGGGCTACAGCCTGCCCCTCTGGCCCAATACACATCCATGGCTTGTATGAAGTGGAACAGTTTTGAGAGGAGCTTTAGAGAGCCCCACCTTGCAATGACCTGGGGAGTACAGCACTCCCCTAGGAAGTGGGAGACCTGGGCTCAAGTCTATGCTCTAAATCAGGCAGAGTGGGGATTCATCTTTCGGTCTCCCACCTCTTGGATGAGTGCTTTAACCACTAGGCCACAGGTTCTCAAACTGCAGTCAACAGACCACCAGTGCTCCGTGAGCTCCATTCAGGTGGCCCGCAGATAGTTCCCTCTAAGGTGCGTACCTGGTCGGGCGCACACAAGAGAATGAAGGGCCACCCACCTAATTAGTGGAGCCATGCAGGTGGGAGGGGGTAGTTAGGTGCCTGGACCCTGGAGAAGACGCACATGCAAGATGAGGTGGTGGCCTTGGGAGGAATAGGAGGCAGGTGGGAGGGGGGTAAGGGAGTGGGGAGGAAATTTGGGACGTGCAGGGCTGTGGTGGCCAGAGAAAGAGGCGACTTTCCCCAGCTCCAGAGCTGCGGCTGCCAGGGAGAGATAGCCCTCCTTCCCAGCCCCAGCTCTGTGGCTGCTGTGGCAGGGGAGAGACACCCCCCCCTCCTTCCCAGCCCCAGCTAAGGGGCTGCCGTGGCGGGGGAGAGAGGGCACATCCATCGCATTAGAAAAGTAAGACTATGGATATTAAAATATGAGTTGTGCGCTTTTATTTGTAGAACAAAACAACTTTAATTATTATTACTTTTTTTATATAGTGCTTTTATCCAAAGTGCTTTGCAATAGTTAGCTAACAGTACAAACAACATTTGGAAAGATCATTAAGTGGTCCACCGAGACACTCAGCAATTTTCAAGTGGTCTGCGAAAAGAAAAGGTTTGAGAACCACTGCACTAGGCTATTGGGTATCTGAGGACACACGTGCCCTGGCTATCTTTTGTGCATGTTAGGTGCTCTCAGAGCATGCCTACTGGATCAGGCCCAACAAGCTAGATAGGTGGGGGAACTTCTAGTTTGTGAACCCTGCTGGGGCTTAGGTGCAAGCAAGGGCAGCAAGCATCTTGGCAGTATCAGGATTTAGGTGGTTTTGCATATGCCCACCAGCGGAAACTTAGGTGCTTGGGGGCCTTTACTGGCAGAACCTCAGGTGCCTAGGGAATTTAGGCCCCTATAGTGTTATGCGGCAGCTGAGCAGTGATTTTGAAGACCCAGCAGTGCCAAATGTTGGCATTAGGTGCCTAAAGTGGCAGTTAGGTGGCTAAGTCCCTTTGTGGATCTCACCCTTAGTTCTGCCCAGCTTCCATTCTGCTGTTACTTATCCTCTGCCTTCTTGGACTCCATGAAGTTCGTTGTGGAGGCAATGTTATTCCTATCAGCTGAAGCTATTAGTGTGCTCTTGTTGAAATTACTTAGAATACAGAAGGTTACTTACTATACTTTCTCTTCCACATCTCATGCATATCATTTCTGAACTATAGCATCATGGTTTGTCATTTGAGATGCCAACATGGACGGATACCATACTTGTTAAAAAAAAGTCTATAAGGACCAACAAGTAGTGAGTGACAGACCCATTTAAATTTTATCCTATCAAATTTTCTAGCACTAGTTGCTTTCCAGAATCAATATCTGCTGACAGCCATTTCATATATTAGCACATTCATGGATCAAGTCAAATTCTACTCAAAATTTGACACTACATACACGATCTTGAACACTTCAATTCAACACATCCATGATTGATATGGCTCAATGCATTTTTCTATGTATATATTTGCACTTATTGTGATTTACAATTTTCAAAGCACTGTATAAACAGTGATCTACCTACCTACATGTATGAGATGCAACAAACCTCTTTACCTACAAAGCAGCGTTCCTCCTCCCCAGTGAAAGGAATTGTCAATAGAGCTAGGTGGCATTTTTTCAGCTAATAGTAAATTTGCCAAAAATGCATTTCTAAAATGATTTAAGTCAACACTGAAAATATTTTGTTCAACCCAAACAAGATTTCCTCCCTCCCCCCCCCCCCCCCCCCGTTGTTTGATTTGATGAGAAAAACCTGAAAAAAAAAATTCAGTTGCAGTTCAAAACAAACTGAATGTTGGGAGTTTGGCCACCAACCTGGGGGGGGGGGGGAGGGAAAGGAGATCTATTACTCATTCAGCTCTAGTTATCAACAAAGATCCCACAAGGGAAAAACACTGGGTGCCTGCAGAGACACTTGGGGTTAATACCTAGTGTAGTACCAGAGTGACATCGTTCTTCGACTACCAGAAAGGGACCAAGAGACCTTCTCTGTTGGATCATATGAACTGGAACCAGAAACTCCCTGAACATTAAATCTCACCAAATGAGGGTCAATCCATCCTCATCATCATATCCACTCATTATACTCCACACCCGAACATAGCCACTCTATGAACTTCATACCCTCATATCTCAATGCCTGTACTTTGACCCATCAACCTTTTACCCCCAATCCAGGATATTGCAGATTATGCCACCCAATCTTAAACCAAACTTTGCACCCTCGATAATCTGTACGTTTTTCCTGATAACCAGAAACTTCTAGGCTCAAACTCGGTTCACTTTTTTTAACATCTTAATAAAAATTTTAAACAAGACCATTGCCATTGGGGGGGAGGAGAGAGGCAGGTCAGCATTCAGGGTAGATGGACCAGTGCAAACCTCAAGTGAAGGTAAGGAAAGGAGTGATTTGCACCAGCTGAACTCCTGTAAATTGCAGCTTTCTTTGTCTCTGTTAGAAATTTGCACTGGTGCAACTATG
This sequence comes from Emys orbicularis, assembly GCF_028017835.1. Taxonomy (NCBI): domain Eukaryota; kingdom Metazoa; phylum Chordata; order Testudines; family Emydidae; genus Emys; species Emys orbicularis. The sequence continues at coordinate 74,320,405 of NC_088683.1, read as the reverse complement.
CTATCTGTAAAACTGGGTAATCCTCAGTGCAAACAAGACCTGAGTGTACCTGTTAAGTTAGAATTTTTGTTATTGCCATTTGCTTACATCTTTGATGTCCCTATATCGCTAAGCTACCATCTTTAAAAAAAAAAAAAAAAAAAAAAAAAAAAAAAAAGTGTGAAATACCACTTGCAAATTTCTCCTTTTTGTGCACATTTATTTTGGGCCTTAACAGGCTTAAAGATTGGATTCACTGCAAAACAAGTTTTGAATTTTGCTGGTGGAGATCTGCTTGAAGGAAATTAGAAGAGAAGAAAGTTTGGCTGGGGGAGTCTGCATGGGAGGATTAGGGATGAGAGGTTAAAATTAGTGAAGAATTTTTTGGTGAGAAATGCTGATTTTTCAAAACAAATGTTTCATGGGAACATACCCATTTCATTGAAACTTTGGCCCGGAAAGGTCTCTCAAGCCCAGGATGGAATTGCTAATCAAAACCAGTGCAAATCCCACCTCTGTGTGTAACTTCAAAAGGTCTCACCTGGGGGGGGGGGGGGGGTGAGTGTAACTTAAAAAGGTCTCAGGTTTCACACCAGGACAAAACTGAACATTTGAGATCAGGAAAAGTTTCACAAGATGGGAAAACCATTTTCCACCCTACACTAATAAGGGTTGGGTTGATGAGGGGAAAGTCTTGTCTGGAATGGGGGGGGGGGGCAGCTTTACCTGGGCACCAGGTAGCTTCAGTTCCAACTCAGTCTTGTTTCAAGGCTTCACGTTCCCTCTAAGCCAGGAAGCTCTGCAGCCCCTAGCCTTTCTAGAGTCCTTCACTCAGGACTCCTCCTACCCTGGTTCTTTGATTCAACTCCTTCCTGTAGAATCTCTTTTCCAACTTCCTTCCTTGGAGTTGTGCCACAATTTGAGTAGGCTTCCACAGTGCACTCTATCCAGGTACCAGCCCCATTCCACGTAGCCTCCCTTTGTTAGGAATGAGGGCTCACAGCTGCCCCTGCCCACTCTAAAGGCAGTCTAGAAGCACAGTTGAGCTATAGCAGGGCAGGCCACTTGCTTGACAACTCCAGCTGACTGCTGAACAGCAAGATTTAATATCTGACTATCCAATACACATGTCCACAGCTATGATCTCTCTTGTGCTAGCCTTGTTCCCAGCTGTGCTCCAGTCCTGATTCCAGCTCCAACCCCTAAGCCTGACCACCCCTGCTGCAACCAGTAGGCCTGACCATCCATATTCCAGTTCATTACAACCTTAATCCTTAGATGCTCACACTTCAACACCTTGGGTCAGGGCCCCCCCCTCAACCCTCCTTCTTGAGGATGTGCTGTGATTCAGTCAGGCTTTTACAGTCCCCAATCTCTTCAGATTCTGGTGCCTAGTCCAGAGAGCCTCTCTCCTAACCCAATACTTTCCTGTAATTCTTCTCTAGGATATCTGTCTTCTTTCCTTACATCAGTCACCTTGCAGCTGGGTTTTATCATGTTAAGAAGGAAGCTGAGTAACACCTGGCCCCATTACCCAGCTAGTTTGCTGCTCATTTGAATACTTCCTTCCTTAAAGGGGCTATTTCAAAGAACCGAGATTGGCTGGTCCCAGGCTCTATGCCTTCTTAAAGGGGACAAATCACATTGTTACAGTGTATTGCAGGGATCGGCAACGTTTGGCACGTGACTCGCCAGGGTAAGCACCCTGGCGGGCCGGGCCAGTTTATTTACCTGCTGACGCGGCAGGTTCGGCCGATCGCGGCCCCCACTGGCCGCGGTTCGCCGTCATGGGCCAATGGGGGTGGCGAGAAGCGGCGTGGGATGTGCTGGCCGCGGCTTCCTGCCAAACGTTGCCGACCCCTGGTGTATTGCTTCCATCAAGCTCACACACCACATCTGAGGAATCTCTAGCCTACATGAGTGGTTCTCAACCATGGGTATGCAGAGGTCTTCCAGGGGGTACATCAACTCATCTAGATATTTTCCTAGTTTTACAACAGGCTACATAAAAAGCATCAGCAAAGTCAGTACAAACTAAAATTTCATACAGACAATAACTTGTTTATACTGCTCTGTATACTATACACTGAAATGTAAGTCCAATATTTATACTCCATTTATTTTATAATATGGTAAAATGAAAGTAAACAATTTTTCAGTAATCGTGTGCTGTGACATTTGTATTTTTATGTCTGATTCTGTAAGCAAGTCGTTTTTAAGTGAGGTGAAACTTGGGGGTACACAAATCTGACTCCTGGTACAGAAATAGTTTGTTCTTGCTTGTCGGTATATAATTTATTTAAAAAAAAAATCAAAGTGTTGACTTGTTATTAACAACTGCTCTGTACAACTAATTTGAGAGTGAGAAGAGTTAAAGGTAGACCATAGTCCTCATAAAAAGCAAAGGAAGAGGAAATGAAGTCATTCTTAACCATACCAGCCCCAGTTAAACATGACATGTGTTCAGTTCAGTTGTAACTTGCTAGGTTACAGGCAGCATTTTAAAAGGATCATATATGCGCATTACTAGCAACATCAGGTGGTTTTATTTTTAATTCAGGCTAGGAAGAAGGCCAACACACTGAGCCTCATGACATACTCTGGGTAGCCCAGGTTGTGCCTGTTAGGACTTGGAGCATGTTGAAGAAGCAATTCAGTCAAAGCTCGCACTGAGAACATGAGGGGCTTTTTAAAGCTGTGTGATTGACTAGCTGGCCTTTGCAGCCATTCAAGAAGAAAATGGTCCTGGCCTTTATTTTAAACACTGTCATTTCAGTGAATTACAAGCTATGCTAGAGACCTATGGCACAGGCATATTCAGAGGTTTCATACAATTATCAGCAGCCATGGAGCTTTGATAATTCTTTTCACTTTTCACCTGCTCTACCAAAGCAGCTATAAGAGATTAATTTCATGCCAAGACTGAATTCCCCAAGGTAGCGGAAGCAGCTGATAGCACACCCTGCAGCTCATTCACACAATCTAGAGGGCTGTAGAAAAATCGCACACTGCTGCAGCATAATTATGCAGTTTATAGCTGCAATGCCAATGGTAGTAATAGATAAGATCCTGTATCATGATTCCAAAAATACAAGCCCTTCCTTTTTACATTTTACTTTAAAAAAATTAAAATCTGATTGAGATGATCATAGCAACAGTGACAGGGTGACACCTGACGATTCTGGGTTGTTGCAAGATTCAGCTGAAGCTGTACTCCCATGATTTACGGTGCACCTGGCTATACGTCCGTTATGAAAATTGTAAGTAAATTTAAGTGCCTTTATAAATGGCAGAGTAAACTGCGGGCCTTGGTTTAGACCAAGATAAGTGATTTCCATTTCTGTTTTTCTCCCCCAATCAGAGAGTACTCTAGGGTTGGATGGAATTGCTGATGGAAAAAGGTCTTATCTGAAGCAGAGTTAAGTCCAGCATGTGAAATTAAAACCAATACTTTTATCAAGTAATATGACTAAGAAATTATTTTTAATGGCTTTCTAAACCATCCATTTTTTGAGAAATATAATGGAACATGGTACTGGTCTTACCAGCTTCAGTCAGAAGGAACTCAATCATCACCTCTACTGGGCAACTGACCCAGCTGTAAATCCTCCAGCAGCAATTATTGAGGGAAGGGTCTTTAGTCTTCTCCTGAAATAAAGAGTCCAAACAGACAAGACTCCGGTTGCCTATTCCTATTGCTGTCACCAGCAGATTCTGGGCATGTCACTTAGCTTCTTTGTGTCTCAGTTAAACTATCTGTAAAATAGGTGTAAATACTTCACAGGGATGTTTTTCATGAAACTCACTGCACTGTATCATGCTTACATGAAGTACTACTTTACTCATTAACACTTAGCATAATTTGCAAATTTTTGCTCCATAAGGTACAATAAACTGTCAGGAATTATTTTATATTCTTTTCACTACATCCTCTTATTGGCATCTCTGAACATCTGAGTGAAGTGTTATACTGCCCTTAAGGGCACCTGAGTTGCATCTAAAAGACAGACAACGTTAGGCAAGTGTATCCGCCTTTCAAAACACTTGGGCATTATGATTATACCAGGGAGTTTTATTTCCTAAGATGTAAATATTGGTTGCCCCTTTTCAACTTGAATGGCTAATCAAAATTTGGGGCCATGGGGATGTTCTAGCTGAAAAGTAGAAATGGATAGTGTCCTATTTTCTTTGATGCAATCCTTGTTTATTTACAGGGGATGGACAAAGTCCTGTTTCTCTGAACACAGGCAGAACCAAAACCAAAAGGAACAGTTTCTTAGCTTTCAGCCCCAAGCTTTTGTAGCCCACATCAGACCCAAAAGCTCTAGAGCTTTTTCCAGGGCCACCCCTATTTACAGGCTGCTGCCTGGCTTTCTTGTTTTTTGCCTCTACCTTTATCTCTATTCTTGTCTGTTCTCAGGCCACGTCTACACTACAAAACTACGTTGACCTAAGTTATGTCAGCATACAGCTGTTGCAGTTATTACATCGCTTGTACGTGTGCATGCTACACTCCTTGTGTTGGCGGTGCACATACTCATCAAGATTGCTTGTATCAATGTGCAGTGCAGTGAACAGTGCAACTCACCACCGTTCAACACAGGGTGTTTTGGAAAACTTTTGCAATGCTGAGTGGGGCCAAAACAAGTCGCATGGGGCATAATGCAGTGTTCTCCATCCAATAATTTCATCTTGCACCCCATAATATTTCATGCCTCTTTTAAAAAACCCACAAACTCGTGTGTCCCTCCCTGCTGTCCACCATCTCTGACAGAAGCATAGATCCTGCACAGCTCTGCACTATGGTCATGAACATTGCGAGCATAGGGTGCCTGATCCTGCAATATTTGCAGAGCCGCAAGAGGAGCTGCAGGGAACATGAGCTGCAGATGGTAGAACACCAATTCTGGGCCCAAGAAACAATCACTGATTGCTGGGATTGCATCAGAATGCAGGTTTGGGATGATGAGCGGTGACTGCAGAACTTTTTGATGTGCAAGGCCACATTCATAGAATCATAGAATATCAGGGTTGGAAGGGACCTCATGAGGTCATCTAGTCCAACCCCCTGCTCAAAGCAGGACCTAATCCCAACTAAATCATCCCAGCCAGGGCTTTGTCAAGCTTGACCTTAAGAACCTCTAAGGAAGGAGATTCCACCACCTCCCTAGGTAACCCATTCCAGTGCTTCACCATCCTCCTAGTGAAAAAGTTTTTCCTAATATCCAACCTAAACCTCCCCCACTGCAACTTGAGACCATTACTCCTTGTTCTGTCATCTGGTACCACTGAGAACAGTCTAGATCCATCCTCTTTGGAACCCCCTTTCAGGTAGTTGAAAGCAGCTATCAAATCCCCCCTCATTCTTCTCTTCTGCAGACTAAATAATCCCAGTTCCCTCATCCTCTCCTCATAACTCATGTGCTCCAGCCCCCTAATCATTTTTGTTGCCCTCCGCTGGACTCTTTCCAATTTTTCCACATCCTTCTTGTAGTGTGGGTCCCAAAACTGGACACAGTACTCCAGAGGAGGCCTCATCAATGTCGAATAGAGGGGAACGATCACGTCCCTCGATCTGCTAGCTTCCTGGATCTGTGTACCAAACTCACCCTCAGCCCTCCAGCAACACCAAAATGAGAGCCGTGCTGACACTGTGGAAACTTGCAACACCAGATTGCTACTGGTCAGTCGGGAATCAGTTTGGAGCTGGGAAATCCACCAAAGGGGCTGTTGTGATGCCAAACCATTAATCACCTCCTGCTACGCAGGACTGTGATTCTGGCCAATGTGCAGGACATAGTGGATGGTTTTGAAGCAATCGACTCCCTGAACTGCGGTGGGGCAATAGATGGCACACGTAGCCCAATTTTAGCATCAGGCCACAGAGCCCTTTCTGTTGATGTACTCACTGGCAACTTTTCTATGGTAATGCAAGCACTGCTGGATCACCAACATCGGTGTGGGCTGGTCAGGGAAGGTGCATGATGTGCACATCTTTAAGAACCCAGCGCTATTCAGAAAGCTGCAAGCTTTCCCACACCGGCAGATTAGCACTGGAAATATTGAAATGCCAGTAGTGATCCTGGGAGAGTGAGCCTATCCCTGGTTCCCATGGCTCATGAAGCTGTACACCAGCCACCTCAATAGCACCAAGAAGCGCTCCAACGACAGGCTCACTAGGTGCAGAATGACAGTTGAATGTGTCTTTGGTTGTTTAAAGGCTCACTGGTATTTAGGGTTGCCAACTGTCTAATCACACAAACCCAAACACCCTTGCCCTGCCCCAAGGCAGTACCCCTTCTCTAAGACCCCACCTTACTCCATTCTCCCTCCCTCCGTCGCTCAATCTCCCCCACCTTCACTCACTTTCACCAGGCTGGGGCAGGGGGTTGGGGTGCGGGAGGGGCTGCGGCCGCTGGGTTTGGAGTGAGGGGAGGGGCTCCAAGCTGAGCCTGGGCAGGTGGTGCAGGGTGCAAGCTCTGGGAGGGAGTTTGGGTGCTGGAGGGGGCTCAGGGCTGGGGCAGGGAATTGGGGTGCAGGAGCAGGTGTGGGGTGCAAGCTCTGGGAGGGAGTTTGGGTGTAGGAGGGGGCTCAGGGCTGGGGCAGGGGGTTGGGGCACAGGAGGGGGTGCAGACATCTTCCTGTTGGTGGCGCAGTGGGGCTAAGGCAGGCTCCCTGCCTGCCCTGGCCCTGCGCCACTCCCGAAAGCAGCTGCCCAGCATGTCCTTGTTGGGGGAAGGGGCAGGGGGCTCCGGACGCTGCCTGTGCCCACAAGCACCGTCCCCTTAGCTCCCATTGGCTGCAGTTCCCAGCCAATGGGAGCTGTGGAGGTAGAGCTTAGGGCGGGGGCAGCACCCAGAGCCCCCTACCTCCACCCCCAGGGGCCTCAGGGATGCCAGCCACTTCCAGGATTGGCATGGGGTGAGGGCAGGCAGGGAGCCTGCCATAGCCCTGCTGTGTTGTCAGACTTTTAGCGCCTAAAATTTCCCAGTTTGGCTTCAGTAGCCTCCGGGAGATAGGGCCTGATTCAGGGTGACTCCCAGCAAAACTGGGACAGTTGGCAACCCTACTGGTGTTGTCTACTCACGAGACTGGACAGGACCTCAGTGGAAAAAACTATCCCAATGGTTGTAGCTGCCTGCTGGGTTCTGCAGAATATCTGTGAAGGAAAGGGAGAAAGTTTGTACCGGGGTGGAGGGCAGAGGTGGAGTGGCTGTCTGCTGAATTTGAACAGCCACCTACAAGAGCGATAAGAAGAGCTCAGTGCTGAGCTATGCAGCTCTGGAAGGCTTTGAAAGACCATTTTAATAGTGAGCCAGAGTAGCGTGTGTTGCTGCAGTGTGCTCTATTTGGCCTTGCTCTTTTGCAGCCTAGTATGAACCTCGCAGTGAGTGCTGTGTGTGTAGGAATATAACATTGCCAATGCACCTATTAATATTGTTTGTGAATGATGTTAAGGGTTCTGTGACAAAATGAAACAACAGGAAATTGGTGCGTGTCAGGTCTGCTCAGCACATATTGTGAGCTAATAAAGATTATGTTCCCAAAAAAATAGAATTTTATTCTGTAACCCAGCAAATAAATAAACATTTAGAATTTAATAAAAAACGTAATAAATTAAGGGAACAGAACTTATGGAGGGGAAAGAATGGTTATTCCCATTTCAGGTTCACATACACCCACCGTGTCTTTCACCGGTCAGTGTATGTGCAGTTGTGATTGTCATTAATGTCCCCTAGCGTGGATTGGTAGAGCAGTGACCCCTGATACAACATGGAATGTTAAGAGGGAGTGTAGGGAGGTCCTGACATTAAGGCTATTGGCTGCAGAGGGAGGCAAACATGAGATTCTTGAACCTGCAGATCTACCAGAATCCATGGCATTTCTGTTTGCTGCATGAGAAGCCCCACTGTGTCCTGGTGCAGCTCCCTCTCCTTTTCCTGCTTGGACTCCCAGACCTCTCCACTCTTTTCTTCTCCATGCTGTCTGCAAGGGTCATCTTCCAGGCTCTGGCCTCATTCTCTGATGCAGCACAGGCTTGCAGCATCTCCTGGGACATGTCATCCCAAGTCCACTTCTTTCACACCTCCCAGCTGCTGTGTAGACATACTGTTTTAGGTGTGGCCCTTTAAGTGTTTCTTACAACTGTCTTAAGTGAAGAGTGCACTCACACCCAATCTCAAAGAGGTTTGTGATCTAAGCAGGCACCAGTATCTCTCAGCATAACTATTTAAAGCCTCTAAACTCAGACACAACCGGGTGAACATACACCTGCTATAATTTATTCTCTCAGAATTAAAATGAATGAGAACATACACTCAATATTTGAAGTATTTTACCAGCCAAATACTGCTCAGAAAACCTCTAAGGCCATGTGTATACATACAGCGCTGCAGTGGCATGGCTGTACCAGTACGGCTGCACCGCTGCAGTGCGGGTGGTGAAGATGCTCAATGCCAACGGGAGAGAGCTCTCCCGTCGGCATAAAAAATCCCACCTCCACAAGCGGCATAACTTATGTTGGCAGGAGAGCTTCTGTAGTGTAGACAGGGCGGGTGCAAGGATGTTTCGCACCCTAGGCGAAACTTCCACCTTGCACCCCCCGAGCCCTGTGGTAGCTCTCCGCCCCCACCCTAAGGTGCCCCCCCACAGCAGCTTCCCACCCCCCGTGGAAGCTCCCCCAGGCCTGGGGAGCCATACAGCAGCTCCCCGCCCTAGCTCACCTCTGCTCTGCCTCCTCCCCGAGCACGCCGTCACCGCTCCACTTTTCCCACTTCCCAGGCTTGCGGCACCAATCAGCTGTTTGGCGCCGCAAGCCTGGGAGGGAGAGAAGCAGAGCGGGGCAGCGTGCTCAGGGGAGGAGGCGGAGCAGAGGTGAGCTGGGGCGGGGAGTTCCCCTGCGTGCCACGCCCTCCCCACGCCCCCCTGCCCCAGCTCCCTCCGCCTAAATGCCAATGACAACCAGGGCGGCCAAAGATCCGGCCGCCGCAGTCGCCGCCGAAGGACCCGAAATGCCGCCCCCAGAATGCTAGTGCTCTAGGCAACCGCCTAGGTCACCTAATGGGTTGCACCGGCCCTGAGTGTAGACATAGGAGTTATGGGACTTTACTACCAGTTCTTTGAGTTCGCTAAAGTCTGCTTTTTTGAAGTCCCTTGTGTCCTTGTTCTGCTGCTCTCACTCCTTCCTTTCCTTAGAATAATGACATCTGTCATTGCATCATCACTTTCACCCAAATTGCCTTCCACCTTCAGATTCACTACCAATTCCTCTCTGTTAGTCAGAATAAAATCTAAAATGGCTGTTCCCCGGTTACTTCCTTCACCTTCTGAAACAAAAAAGTTGTCCCCAGTACATTCCAAAAATGTGTGGGATATTGTGTTTTGCTGTATTACTTTTCCAACAGACATCTCGGTGGTCATTAAAGTTCCCCCTTACTACCACCAGGTAGTGTGTTTTTAATATTTCTGTTCTTAAATCTCACTAAAACCAATAAATTAAGGGTTTGTTATTGCAATGTGCCGAACACCTTCCTATTGTAGGTTTGGGCCCAAAGAAAGGAACTGCTCTTCACATAGGAAATGTATAAGGTATTGCTCTTTCAATACCATTGCTTAACAGCTTTGTTGAAAAGGCTAATTGCAATTGTTTTTTGGCTATAGGTCCATTTTTATCCAGGTACCTCAAATTTAGTGGGGAAGAGGGAGTGTTAAGTTCAGATAGCTGGTTGTAGACCTTTTAATTCAAGGTAGGACTGACAAAAATATACTTGCATGTGCAGCATAACCATAACATACTTGTTCTAGAAAGTGGAATTCATAAAACATCAGAGCTACCAGAATCCTACAGGTAAGATGGATTCAATTGTGGCATTTTTGCAGATGGAGAACTTATTCAACTCATTTTGTTGTGTTTTGTCCCTGTACACAACAAAGAACTAATCAGTACCCCTCCCCTTAAGAGCTTACAGTAATCCTGCAATAGGCCTTCAAGTAGGCATAGTAGTGTGCCTGTGTGGATTGGACTGCAGGATCAGAGCCTAAAGAGACAAAGAAAAAGCACAGGAGACCATCTTGGAACTGCTTTCACCATTTTATTTTAAATAGATGGGTAGGCAGTGTCAGTTCTATTGGTGTGAGCTAGTTTGTGGAAGCAGTGAGTTTTGGGGACAGATTTCAAATAAGTGGTGGGCACCTGGTATTTTGGGACACAGTGGATGTTCTGCAAGTAAATATAAAATCATTGCTGATAAAATTTGCAGATGGCAAAGATTGGTGGAGTGGTAAATAATGAGGACAGGACAGAGTAAAATTTATTTTGAGATTAAAAAGATCAAAATCAAAACAAAATGTTTCCATTAATCCAACCCAAAATTTTCAGTTTTTGAACATTTAAGATTGCATTTTCACTGCAATTTTTTGAAATTTCAAAATTTTTCAGGATGGTAAAACCATTTCCCACCCTAATTCTACAGGGGAGTAGTAAGTAGGAGTAGGTAGGTGATTTTACCTCTGTATATGGCACTGGTGAGACTGATAATGGAACATCTTGTACAGTTCTGGTGTCTGTGTTTTTAAAAAACTGGTGTTGCAAATCGGTGATAGTACAAGAAAGAGCCACAAAAATGATGTGAGGGCTGGAAAAAATGCCTTCCAATGAGAGACTTAAAGAGCTCAATCTCTTTAGCTATCAAAAGAGACTGAGGACAAGTCTTCACTACGGTGCTACATCGGTGCAGCTGCGCCACTGTAGCACATCAGCATAATTACTCCACCTCCACAAAAGGCAGAAGCGTCAGTGTGGACAGTGATTAAGTCACTGTAACTTGTGTCGCTCAGGGGTGTGGGGTTTTTTTCACACCACTGAGCATCGTAAATTACATTGACTTAAGCTGTAGTGTAGACCAGCTCTGAGAAGTTACTGAATTAGTGTAATAAGTACCTTCATAGGGAGAAAATACCTGGTATCAAAAGGCTCTTCCTCCACTAGATCTAAGATGTTACTAAGATCCAATGGCTGGAAGCTGAAGCCAGACAAATTCAAATTAGAAATAAGGCACAACTTTTTAACAGTGAGGGTGATTAACCATTGGAACAAACAACCAGGGAAAGTGGTGAATTCTCTCTTGCCATCTTCAAATCATGACGGAATGCCTGTCTGAAAGTTGCATTCAATTAAAGCATAAATTACTGGGCTCAATACAGGGGTAACAGAGTGAAATATAATGCCTGTATAATACAGGAGGTCAGACTATGATCCAATGACTTCTGGCCTGAAAATCTAGGAACTTTTCCAAGAATAGAGGGCAGAATGGCAAAACTACAATGAAGTGGTATTCGTTGTCAGAGCGAAATAGAAATGGGCCAGAGACCAGGGCCGGCTCCAGGCACCAGGCAACCAAGCTGGTGCTTGGGGCAGCACCTGGAGGGGGGCGGCGCGGCGCTCGGGCCACCGGGGAGAGCGGGGCCACAGCCGGGCTCGCCGCCCTCCCCCCGGCGCTCTGGCCGCCCTCCCCCCCGCGCCCTCCCCCCGGCTACCGGGGGGAGAGCGGCGAGCCCCTGCTGGGGCTCGCCGCCCTGCGCTCTGGCCGCCGGGGGGAGAGCCGAGCCCTGCCCCCGGCGCTCTGGCCGCCGGGGGGGGGGGGGGAAGAAGAGCCGAGCCGCCGCCGGGGGGGGGGGAAGAGCCGAGCCCTGCCCCCGGCGCTCTGGCCGCCGGGGGGGGGGGGGGAAGAGCCGAGCCCCCGCCGGGGCTCGCCGCCCTCCCCCCCGGCGCCCTGCCCCCGGGGGGAGAGCGGAGCCCCCGCCGGGGCTCGCCGCCCTCGCCCCGGGCTCCGGCCACACACACACCCCCCCACGGGGGGGGGGCGGAGGCTTTTTTGCCTGGGGCGGCAAAAAAGCCAGAGCCGGCCCTGCCAGAGACAAAGATGGTACAAAACTGAGGGGTACCTGTAAGTACCCACAGCTCTGTTTTCATTCTTGCCCAGATTTATCTTGATTGTATTCCTCAAATAGGATATTTGTGGTTATTGAAGCGTTAGATGGTTTCACTATAACTATTTTGTTGTGTGATCCTTATAGATTTCTCTTGATAGCACATGCTGTCTTTAGGGTTACATTGGGACTAACGGTATAACCTCTTTTTATGCTTCTAACTTTCAGGAAAAAATCCTCCTTTTCAGATGAAGTTTTCTACAGTTGGTCTCAAAGGATTGAAAATGTGGGGGAAAATACTCCGCTGTAAAAAATAAAAAAGTTTTTTTTTTTCCTGGACCCACAATTAAAAAAGCTGAACTTTCCAAGTGGCTGGGCCATAGAGAACTAGCCTCCAGGCCATTTTGTACAGTGAAAAATGTAGCACTTAAGCAACAAAGAGCAGTTTTGAATATTTGTAGTACAAAATGTTCACTACATTTAGAGTTATTAAACTATTAATGTTACACAAGAATGTATGCATTTTTTATGCTTTTTTTTTTAAACTGGAGTTTCATAGCTGAGTATGCAAACTTACAACCCTTGAATTAAAGTCAAAGCAGCGGAGACGGTATGCCCTTTGGGACAGAGATGATCTTATGTTATGTCTCAGCAGCAATTAGTATAATGGGGTACCAACTGTTATTGGGACGTAGAGATCTAATCGGGGGTGAAAATAACTTCAGGGACTTACCAGTACGCAGGGCCAGGGTCCTGAGCAGGCTGGGGAAGGGGGTCCCTTGGCGGAAGGGGCGGGGCCTTTAAATCCCTGGGTCCTTTAAATCGCTGCCGCTACCCTGGGGCTCCAGCTTTGGTAGCCACGGCCAGGAGTCCCGGGCCCTTTAAATCACTGCCGGAACCCCATGGTAGCAGTAGCTGCGGCGGCCGGGAGCCCCAGGGCTCCAGTGGCAATTTAAAGGGCCCAGGGCTCCTGGCTGCCGCCGCTACCCTGGGGCTCTGGCAGTGGGGCTCCAGCGGTGATTTAAAGGGCCTGGGGCTCTGGCTGTGGTAGCAGCGGCCAGGAGCCCCGGGACCTTTAAATCGCCACCAGAGCCCCATGGTAGCTGTAGTCGCGGCCGCTGCCGGGAGCCCTGGGTCTCTGGCAGCGATTTAAGTGGCCTGGGGCTCCGGCTGCAGCAGTGGCTGCTGGGAGCCCCAGGCCCTTTAAATCGCTGCCAGAGCCTCGGGGCTCCCAGCCGCCGCCACTACCCCAGGGCTCCAGCAGCAGGGCTCTGGCGGCAATTTAAAGGGCATGGGCCCTTTTAAATTGCCCACCTAGGGAAGCTGCCCCCTGCTGGTACGGTTGGCTGTGTACTGGTTCTTGCCGGTATGCTGTACCGTACCAGCTTACTTTCACCTCCGGATCTAATGCAATATGGAACAAAAGAAATAAATTAAAATAAGTGTCTCTTTTCCGTAACAGGAACCTGTAATGGAAGAGGGGGGGGTTGTGTTCCCCTGTGTCTTTATGATGTATAAAAGGAGCTCTGAAAGGCTTCCCAAAAAAATTTTGGATTGTAAACTGTCCAGGGCAGAGCCTGTCTCCATAGTTCTACAGTATCCAGTACAGTAAGGCTTCAGTCCTGATTGAGACCTTTAGATGCCATAATATAAATAATCATTTTGATTTACTTTATATTAGATTTGAGTCTTTGTCCCTCCCTTATTCATGAAAGAGCATAACCAGATGAAGAACTAGTACAGTCAGTTTATGACTGACACCAAGCAAGTGAAATCTGAATCAGAGGGAAGAGATTTTTATTCAGAGAGCTTAGAAATATTTATTTTGTTAATACATTTAACACAAATGAATGAGAAACAATTGTGTAAGATTGTCATTGTTAAAGATTCAAGACCCTGCGAAAGCAGCAAGTTCAAAGAGTCTCATGATGAAGTACAAGTCTGATTCTGGATATTAGAGTTCTATTTCAGCCAAAGACTTCCTGTGTATCCTGGCAAGTCACTTGATCTACGTCTCAGTTTCAATCTTTAACAAAAACAATAACGCTTACCTCCCTCAAAATAATCTTACGAGATTTAGATGCAATAATGTTTACAAAGTTATTTGTACTCTTCAGATGTAAGGCACTATAGAAATATTAATAAATTAATATAAAATTGTGTATTTAAGTTTTTCACTTGTAACAGAATGCTTTCTCTCGCCTCTGCCAGAGTACAGCATTTGTATTGTGCTACTATATATTGTATAGCACTGGCATATTTAGCCCTATCCTGCATAAAAGAGAATATATTTTCAGGGTCTGCAACAGGAAAGATAAAATTGAATTGCATTAAATTAACATATTTTGGTTTTATTTTTCAGTAATCTACATGGCACGGCTCTAAAGAGCGAGTGTAATATAGGTTACATAGTAAAAATAGAAAAATTACATATGCTCTGTGTGCTTTCCAGTCACCAAGAAATTTAAATAATCTTACAGAATGTTGCTTCTTTACGAGAGATTCAATACAGTGGAGGAGTCAGAAATGAGTCAGTGTTGCTTAAATTTAGCATTTGACTTTTATAAGCCTATCCTGTATGATGTACTGGAATATTTGACATACATTGTAGATATGTATGGCGATGCGCATCAAAAAATGCTTCTCCTAATTATTTACATATTCACAGATACAATAGTTAATCTCTTGAGAGCAGCAAGATCGATTCAGTTGGAATATCTAGAAAACAAAATGTCGTTTCACCCGGTCCTTGCTCTTGTTAATTTACATGTTAAGCAATAGTGCAAAACATGACTTCCTGGAGATGATCTGAGTTACTTTCAGTAAAGTAATAACTATCCCAAGTAATTAGTTCGTTAAGAAATTACTACAATAGTGCATATTAGCCAATACAAACCTTTTCTATAGGCAAACAAACTTAGAAGCAAATTTACTACAACTTGAAAATTACTTGAGGCCTTCTGATCTTGGAAGCTAGCTTGTTTTGAGATTTTTAATTTCTGTATACCAGAAGAGAGAGTTACATGATACAGCTGCCACCAATATTTCCTGCTTAGGTTAGGGACTCCATCCAGACTAAATGGACACTTTTATGGGACTGGAATAGCAGCCATTGTTCCTCCATAAGCACTACCATTCCCAGTAATTGAAACACATAATTGCATATCAAAGGCCATGCCACCGTTCTTCCTCCCTCTCCAGCCAACATACACACAACACTCTCCCATGCTCCCCACTGCATGCACCAGCCTATCCAAGACCTATGGAGACCACTTCCACAGAACACAGGATTGCAGAGTGTGGCTACTTTGACTGCACCTCTTCCCAATGTAGGGCTTCTGTGACAGAAGGCCTTTCACTGACCACCCACAACCACAAGGGGCTGAATTTCACCCTGAAAGTAGGTTCCATTCTTTGGGTCCAATTCCACACTGGCTAATGGTTCATAAAAATCCAGTCTAGAGAGCTTAGGTCAGCGGATATTTGCTCACGTACCTCATTTTCTGAATCACGCCATCTTCACTCAAGAGTTTTCCTTAGCTTACCAGAACACATTTAAGGATGGTCAGACTAAATAAAACTGTTTACTTGCACTAGATGTTATCCATCAGAAAGCATTCTTGAGATTATTTTTAAAAATGCTTTTTGTGAATCAAGGAAGACACGGAGGAGTTCTCTAGTCTGTATTTGTGGAACACTACAGGTATCTTGATATTCTGTCCTACTACCAGCACAAGAGGTTTCATCTAGGGGTTAGTCAGTAGCATTGTACGTGTCCAGTGCATGAAGTTCAGTTGCCAAGGTTAGTATGAGTGTAAAATGTTAAATAAAAATAAGTGATGGTACCAACTCTGATTTGAATTAGCCCTCCAAAAAATATTCCCAGTGAGCTTTAATATTAAGCAATTTATATTCAGAGACATCTTTAACTTAGAGCAGGGGTCGGCAACCTATAGCATGCGTGCCAAAGACGGCACGCGAGCTGATTTTTAATGGCACGCTGCTGCCTGCTGGGGTCCCACTGCCAAACCCCGGCAGCGGGTTGAGCCGGACCCCGGCAGGCAGCAGCGTGCCATTAAAAATCCTGCCCGACCCAGCCTGCTCTTCTCCGCCCCCCCACCTACTGCTCTCTCTGGCGGGGGCAGGAGGCAGAAACAAGCTTGGTCCTGCCGGCTGCTGCTGTACGGCAGGCTCCGCCGGCAGCCAAGCTTCCCCCTCCCCCACGCCTCTTCCCCCAGCGTGCTGTGTCGAGCCCCGCCTCTTCTCCCTCCCTGCCGCCGATGGCCCTTGTGAGGGAGGGGAGAAGAGCAGCCCCAGCGCCCTCGCTGCTCAGACCGGTAAGGAGGCGGAGACGAGGCAGCGGGAAGGGGGGTAGGAATGGGGCGTATCCCTCCAGCCCCCTGCCGTGAGCCACTCAGGGGGCAGGGAGCACCCCCCTGATCCCAGCCCACCACCCCCAGCCCTCTGCCCTGACCCCCTTTGCACCCCAGCCCCCTGTATGCCCCCCACGACTCCATCCCTGATTCCTGCACCCTCCACACTTACCCAGCCCCCCCCACAGCCCCTGCCCTGACTCCTGCACTCCCCACACATACCCAGCACCCACCCTGAGCACCAGGTTGGCAGCGGGCTGAGTGGGGCCAGCGGCTGGGACCCTGGCTGGCAGGAGCCAGCGGACAGAACCCCAGACCGGTAGCGGGCTGAGCCGCTCGGCCCGCCGCCGGTCTGGGGTGCTGGCCCCGCTCAGCCCGCCGCCGGTCTGGGGTGCCGGCCCCGCTCAGCCCGCCGCCGGTCTGGGGTGCCGGCCCCGCTCAGCCCGCCGCCGGTCTGGGGTGCCGGCCCCGCTCAGCCCGCCGCCGGTCTGGGGTTCTGGCTGCCAGCCCCTTGCCAGGTGGGGTTCCGGCCACAGGCCCCGCTCAGCCTGCTGCCGGCCTAGGTGAACGGAACCCCAGGCTGGCAGTGGGCTGAGCAGGGCCGGTGGCTTAAGATCAGCATTTTAAATGAAGCATTTTAAATGAAGCTTCTTAAACATTTTGAAAACCTTGTTTACTTTACATACAACAGTAGTTTAGTTATATTATAGAGAGACTTATAGAGACCTTGTAAAAAACATTAAAATGTATTACTGGCACGCGAAACCTTAAGTTAAAGTGAATAAATGAAGACTCGGCACACCACTTCTGAAAGGTTGCCGACCCCTGACTTAGAGCAAGAAGAGACAATGACCCAAGCGTCTATTAAAGGCCCTGGTTCCATTGAAGTTGTTAGAAAACAGAGTAGCATTTTAAATGAGATACACAGGGTAGCCTATCTGGCTCTGACTCCCTGGTCTCACACCAGTCTATAAATGCCGATGCCTCTGTTTAATCACTTATAGATTTTAAGGCCAGAAAGGACCATTATGATCTTCTAGTGTGACCTCCAGAATAACATAGGGCATAGAATTTCACCAAGCCATTCCTGCATCAAGCCCATAAACATCAACAAGCCCTTAAGCAACCAGAAGGTCATTGTTCTGGAACTATAGCCAATGCAGTTACACGCCAATTAGAAAGCCATTACTCTCAGTAAATTCACAGACTTTTGCCAGATTAGTAATTAATGTGCAGCTGTTTATGACTGATCAATAAAATCTATAGTTTAAGAACAGAGATAAGATATCAATCAAGGTGGAAAATTTACTATATCAGGATAAATAATGGGTTTGTTAAATAGCACATTCATTTTTATCAGCCTTATAGGTAGGGTCCTACCAAATTCATAGCCAAGAAAAACACATCATGGACCATGAAATCTGGTCTTTCCCCATGAAATCTGGTCTTGTGTGCTTTTACCCTATACAATACAGATTTCATGGGGCGACCAGCATTTCTCAAACTGGGGGACCTGATCCAAAAGGGATTTGCAGGGAGGGTGCAAGGGGATCATGGTATTGTCACCCTTACTTCTGCACTGCCTTCAGAGTTGGGCAGCCAGAGAGAGGCGGCTGTTGGCCAGGCCCCCAGCTCTGAAGGCAGTGTCCCGCCAGCAGCAGAAGCAGCACAGAAGTAAGGGTAGCAGTACTGCAACCCCCACTACAATAACCTTGCGATACCCACCCACCCACCTCCTTTTTGGGTCAGGACCCCTACAGTTACAACACCATGACATTTACGATTTTAATAGCTGAAATCATGAAATTTACGATTTAAAAAAATCCTATGACTATGAATATGACCAAAATGGACCCTGAATTTGGTAGGGCCCTACTTATAGGGGAGTGCAGCTCACTGCAAAGGGTCCTCAGATCTTGAGTTTGCTTTCCCCAACAGCCTGTCAGAACCAGCATCTGACTACAGTCAAGTGTGGTGCAAGATTCTTGTTTGGCCTGATTGTGAGTTCTTTCAGTTGGGTATGCTCTATGAGTCACTGCATAGACAGTGGCTCAGAGCTGTATTAGTTTACCTATTGGGTAGAATAAAGTTTTTCTTTTTTAAGTATTTAATTGCTGATATGAATGCAGAATTACTAATAATTTATCATTTTAATAAGATACTACCTTAGGTTGTGAATCACAAATTAGCATTCATTTTCCCATAAGGCACACAAAGAGCAATTAAAGAATTCCACGGTCTTTTTAAAGAAAGGAGTTTGTGTTTCATTCAGTTCAACAAACAATAGTGACCTGGGAACTCTCAGTAAGTAACCTTGAAAGGAGAATAGAATAGAGCAGGGTACCATTCTTGATAAGAATAATTAAATTAAGGTATCTGTACAATTCAATACCACTCATAATCCTGTTTCCTAGTGATTAGACTTGTGAAATAAAGTTAAATTCAAAGCTCACTTCTGAGCAACAAATGCCATGTAATGACAAAAAAATAATATTTTACAAGTTATCAGAATTAGTGATTTTAATCAGATGTAAGAACTCCCACAAGAGTGTCACAAGTAACTCAAGAAGGGAATCCTTCTGGAAAAGAACCAAAAAACCCCCCAAAACAAACAAAACAAAAACCACAAGACAAGTGCATCAGTATGCTTGTAGCTAAGGAAGCAAAAAGGCTAATTATCTTACATACAAACTAAACATAGAAAACAAAATCACTAACAAACTTGCATGCTGGAGACTTCTTCATGAATGCTCTAAATGATCTCAAGTTTAGGAGAAGTTTAGATTGAACATTAAGTTTACTGTACATCAGACATCAATTACGGTACTTTGTCATTTTCCCATCCTCTTTGAACTTGTAGTTGACATTAAGCCCCTACACTCTAGAAAAATAGGAACCACCCCATCATTAGTTACTGCAGCTCCCACTAGTTTAATCTTTATGCATTTGGAGTGCCATCAGACTGAATTTTGGGCAATAAACTGCCCTTGCCTTCTACTTATGTTAGAGACAAAGTTCTCATCTGTGCTTACTACTATATATAACCATTGATTAAAATTTGCTGTTATCCCAGTTTCTTTCAATGCTCATAGTACACTCATGGAGGCATACTAACTGTTTGAAGTTGTGCTCTGGGAACAATCACATGCAAAGTGCAACATCTTGTTAGGGTGAATTTTTCCAGGGCAAATAATTCTTCTGGTCTTTGAGAGGACAATTGGACATTTACTTCTGTGTCTCTTGAATGGGGATGGTGGGAATCACTCCAGAGGGAATGACTCATTCTATGAAGAATTTATGTCAAGACCTTTGCCTTCATAGAAGCATACGCTTATTTTAGCATTTAACATTTCAAACAGACTGGGTGAGATTGTGAGGAATTACCTCATGTTTAAAGTTCTAAGTACTGTGTTGTAGATTCCCCTCTTCACTCACATGTATCTGTTGATTGGACTGCATGGGGGTTAGACTGGATGATCCTTGCGGTCTCTTCTAACCCTATGGTTCTATGACTATGTCAATCAGCTAACAATGATCCTGTTCATAAACACACAGTTATCACACGCAATAACCTGGCCTGTTTTTAGAGACTGGAGGCCACTACACAATCTGGATCCTGACCCACATCCACTCCAAGTTTGGGGGCGTTTGAATCCAGGCAGCTTTGGTTCCACCCCCCGCCAACCCCAAGACTGCGCTCTCTTAGAATCATAAGGTTAGAAGGGACCACAAGGGTCTAGTCTAGCCCCCTGCCAAGATGCAGGATTTGTTGTGACTAACCATCCAATACAGATGGCTATCCAGCCTCCTTTTGAAAACCTCGGGTGAAGGAGCTACTATGACTTCCCCAGCCAGTTTGTTCCATTGTCCTAATGTTCTTACAGTTACATTTTCCCTCTAATTTAATCTAAAACTGCTATGCTGTAGTTTGAACCCACTGCCTCCTGTCCTGTTCTCTGTTGCAGGACAAAACAACTTTTCTCCATCTTTTTATGGCAGCCTTTCAAGTATCCTATCCTGTCCCCCCAACCCCGTAATCTCCTCTTTTTCCCAACTAAACATATCCAGTTCCTTCAGCCTTTGCTTGTATGGCTTGCATTCCATCCCTTTGATCATCTTTGCTGCTCACTTCTAGATCCTTTCTAGTTTCTCTACATCCTTTCTATACATTGGTGACTAAAACTGGACACAGTCCTCCCGCCAAGGCCTAACCAGCGCGGAGTAGAGCAGTACTGTGTCACCTCCCATGACTTGCACACAATGCCTCTGATAATACAACCAAAATTGCGTTTGCTTTTTTTTTTTTTTTTTTTGCAACAGCATCGCATTGCTGACTCATGTTGAGGTTGTGATCCACCTCAACTCCCAGATCCTTCTCAGCAGCGCTGCTGCCAAGCCAGTTATCCCCCATTCTGTATTTGTGCATTTGGTTTTTCTTCCCGAAGTATAGCACCTTACATGTTGAATTTCATTTTGTTGTCTATAGCCCAGTTCTCCACTTTATCACGATACCTCTGCCTTTTAGCTCTATCCTCCAAAGTGTTTGCAACCCTCCCGCTAGCTTTGTCTCATCTGCAAGCCTGATCTTATCAAACTCCGCTATACAGTTGTACAGTAAACTTTTGATAAGATCAACTCCTAACAGTGAAGCGTCCAGTTTCGTTTCGGAAAGTAGGCGGATTTGAACGGCCTCCCAGCTCAGAAATGCAGAGGTGCCCCGACGGGTCAGGCGGATGGCAGCAGGGAGCGCGTCCCTAGTGACTTGAATTCCAGTGGCCGGGGAAGCGGCTGAACAATCCTCCACAGCAGGCAGCTGGGCAGGGGGAAAGCGAAGTGGCTCCGCGCCCCCCACCCCACCCCCGTGATCTCCGCGGCGGCTCCATCTGTTCCCCGCCTGGGCTCCCACTAGCAGCGCTCGAGCGCCCCATTCATGCCTAACAAAGGGCCGCCTCCCCCCACGGCCCAGCCCTCTGCGCCGCCCCGCAGCATCCCAGGTACCAAGGTGGGCGGGGGAGGCGCAGAGGAGGAGGCGGGGAAGGGAGCGAAAAGCGGCCGCCGCCGGAGAGAGAACGCGCCGACTCTAGCGCCAACTCTCCGACTGCCGGGCGGCGCCGCTGATTGGCGGGGCCCGCCGCGGGAGCTCCCCGGCCGGCCGTCCCTGATTGGCCGGATTCTAAAAGTGTGTCTCAGGGCGCCAGAATAGAAGCTTTAGCGCCGAGTGGCATCTCCGGGCAGCAGCAGCGGCGGCGGCACGTTGGGGGGGCGGCAGCGGCTGGGCACAGGGCGCTCTCCTCTCCCGTCGCTGCCCCCATGCACCCCCCGCCTCCCGGCTGCTCCGGAGTGCGTGGCGCTGCTGCGGGGGAGGCCGCGAGCGAGAGCCGGGAAGGGCTGTATCCCCGAGGTAAGTGCTGACGAGCCGCGGGGGAGGGGGCTCGGCCCCCCACTCCAGCCCCAGCCACTTCTTGAGGCTTGCCCCGCACTCTCCCTGTTGCTCCAGGCTGCCGGACTTGGGGGGCTGCTCTGAATGGCGCATCCAACTGCATCAGCAGGTACGAGCCTCCCCTCCTCTCGTGCCTGAGGACTTGGGGGTTCAGTGCCAGGGGCAGCCAGGCAGCCCCCCTTCCTCCCGCCCGCTGCACCGGGGGAGCGGGGCTCCGCCGAGTTCTCCCCGCCGGGCCGGGGGCTGGCCGGCCACTCTTCTGTCCCATTCATTCAAAGCCGCGATTCCTCCAGGTTCTTTGCGCCAAAACTAACTGCCCCGCAGGAGACCCTTGAGCGCTGCTGACTCAGTCGCCGCCGGCTCCCACCGAGCTGGGGTAGCTCGCTCAGCCGCCTTCCCTCCCCACCCGCTGCAGCCGTGTCCCACGGGGTTGATTTTGCAGCATATCTGACGGAAAGGCTGATTCCCCGGGGCTAACGCTGAGAGTTTGTGACGGTCACAGGAGGGCAGCTGCAGGCTGCCAAGGTCACCTTTTGGGGATGGGAGGGAAACTATAGATTAGCCTCTGGAAATCGCGGTGAGGTTTGTTTGTTTTTTAATGAAGTAATATCAAACTTAACCTGTGCAACTTTATAACTTACAGATGGAGGTAAGTTGCTTAACACTAAAAGACTTGATCAGCCCAAGACATACAAGCATCCATCTGGCAGATGAAGATGGGGAAAATGCACAAAAGGTGAGTAAATGGACACAGATAACACTTAACAGCGTTCTTGACTATGATTTATGGCAAATACTGCAACACCAACACCTGAGGACTTCGAATTTTGTTGCAAAATGTGTTGTACCTTTGCTTTCCCCCCCCAGGTGAATGGACTGTGGTAGGTTCTGAAAATGGTTTTAGCACATTACAGAAGTGTACTAGTACTTGTTAGAGATGAATATAACCTACTGGTCTGTGGCTATTTAAGAATACAAAACTATTCTTTACAGGACTATTTATGTCTAGTTCCCACTGACCTTTGAGATAAGGCCCAAGGTAGTAAGTTTGCCCTCTTAAACACCAAGACTAAAATATAACATCGTAATATTCTTCCCACTCTCTGCCATTTTAGTTTCCTTCCTTCCCAGCTCAGTTGCCCCAGCCAACATGTCAAGTTGATAATTTTGGGGTGGGAAATAGGAGACATCTTGGCTTTTAAATTTAATGAAAGGCCCATTTCCCCTCCACCCCCTTCTCCTTTCAAGGAAGGAGTCAAGAATTTAGTCAGGATTAATTAAAGAGGACATTAACAATACCTCCACCATCTGGGGAAAGGATTACAGAAAATCCTATGTATGAAGCCATATTGGGTAACTGTGTATGGAGCACACTGAGACACAGTCACATATGGTTGTGAAAGGATGCAGAAAGCATAGGCTTAGGCCCAGCCAAAATAGTTTTGAAACAGGTCTAAGGTGAGTAATGAGGCAGATGCATCTGAAGATGTGCTTCCCATTTAGTCAGGAGTACACATTTAAATATCCCCTCCCGAGGGCATTTCTGTAAGCTTCCTGCTGGCTTACTATAGAGCATAGAAAACACATATGTGCACTGGGAACTGGTTGTGTGCATTAAGGTTAAAATCTTACAGGTCTGCATGTTTATAAAAAGCTTTCAGGATTGGCAAACAACAATATTGCCAATCCAGACTCAACAGCAGCATCACAGCTCTAGCTAGCCTTTAAATAGATTGTCAGCTAAGACACTGCATCAATGTGACCATTTCACCTTGGCACTCTACTCCTGATGGAACATTATATTATATGCACAAAGCTAGCAGACGTCCCATGTTTCAACAGAGATTTAATAACTGACAGTGTAGTGAGGTCTCCTACTACTGAGACTTAATTTTACAAAGGATACTCCAGTAAAACAAGTATAAAACTATGCTACAGTTGTCAAAATAAATGACCAAAACAGGAATAATGCCTCAGTATAACCACTTCATTTTACTTGCTAATATGCAAAATTCAAAAATCTTCAGTGGATCCCCAGTTGGTGCAATTTAGTGAGGGTCTACCCAAATAAAGTTTTTTCCATCTCCACATCAAAAAATGAATAACAACTATATGCTACGGTCTTCTTATGAACCAATACATTAACATACCCAGCACTGTGAGACTTGCCCATTTCCTATTCCTCTAAAGATTTTTTTATTCCTGTCTACATAACCAAAATTGTGTCTACCTGTTCTACATTCCCCTTGTGCTTTCAACCTACCTTCTCTCCTTGGAGCAAGAGGCACTCCATAATCTCGTCTTTTCACCTCTTTACACATACTATGAATCCATATGGGTAACAGAAAATTCGGGATCTAAAGATCTCCCAAGGAGCATATGGGACTGGGAAAAAGATAAACTGGGACAGGTGAGTCAGTGAGGAGGATAAAGATTTCAAGGGTAGGTAGTAGTATGTTTTGCACCCATTTACAGCTTCAGCCATTTATCGCTGCTCAGTGTAATGTTTGTACACCTGGGTGAATTAATGGGAGCTCAGTGGGATAACTTTCAAGTAACTTGATTGCTAGTTCTAGGTATCTGCTTTTGTTAGAACTACATTAGCACCAAGCATAATGAAAAACAGCTTTATATAAAGGTGGGGGGTTTTCCATTTTAGATTAAGTGTCGAATCCTTGCCACATTTGAAACTGCGAGAATATATTAAGTGGATTAACTATACTGAACATGTATACCAGGAAGCACCATGGCCCCTACCTTGAACCCTTTTTGTCAGTGTATTAAGTCACAACACTTATCTGAAATAAAAATATCTTCCTTTATATTCTTGTGGATAATCCAATTGGGCATTAAATATTTTATGTAATCATTCTGAACATTCAGAGCACAGTGCCTTTTCCTACTCTTTGGATGTCTGTCCTCATCCCCAGATGGCAAACTATGGAAGGCTTTCTATTAGGAACAGGAACATCTGGCTAATTTTTGAACTTTAAAATCCAGTTTCTGCATTCCAATTAAATTGAATAAATTAGTGCAGTAGTTTAAACAAAATTCCATGGTGTCTCCTTATCAATTAGCTATAATTCTCAAGCCACTGAGAATTGAACAGAGCAATAGTTTGAGCTGAAATTCATATAAAAACTTATGCCTTTTAGCTAGCTATTTCATCTTGTACACTTTTCTGTAAACTTAATGCCTTGCAGCACCAACAATGAAAAGGAGACTACTATTGTAACAATATCTGTCCCAAAAGTTCTATTGTGTATACTTGGTTATGTTTTTAAAATTCATTTTGCAAATATTTTAAAACACCACTAGTCGGAGGTGCAGGAATTTATGATCGGTTCAGGACAAACACCAAGAACACTGCTTGACGAGGGACCAGTAACTGTTTCAGGGTCTCATTTCTAGTCCTTATAGTTTAAGAACACTTTCCAGTGGTACAAAGGCTTGGCTTCTAAGAACAGCAAGTTGTGAAATCTGATCTAAATTTCTGGTTATCATTTTACTTTCTTCATCTCTTACCTCTCACTTCATCTGAGATTTCTGCAACCAGTATTTCAAACTGCTAGATTGAGAAACTGAGTCATAGCATTTGAAAGCCAGAAACTGCCTTTTTTAATCTATGTAACGCATCAGAGAGAAGTTATTAAATGGTAATCAGAATGATTTAATGTCTGATGTCTTGTGATCTCTCAGGGCTAGAAAAGTTTTGGTAGGGCTTTAGTACCAATGGCTTTCTCTAGATACTGGTCAGTCTAGAATCAGTGATCAGAACAGTAACAAAGAAAAATCCAGTGGTAGCTGGCAGGTTCAGTAAACAGATTAGATCCATCAACTTTAGGTTAACTGTGTTTGATCTGTTGCCCACTGATAATACTCTGTTGCAGAAAAGGAAACCCAAGTAATATTGTCATATTTTTCTCATGCTCTCCATCCTATTAGTGCAGGGTGACAAACCTGTTCAACTAGTGGAGTGGGGAAGTACCTATTGCTCAAAAGCAGCTTTTCCCCACTAATTAAGGAATGACATTGATGCCTACTTGAGTCAATCCATCTAAGTAAGTTGAAAGTTGGTCTGTAACACAACTTTTGTGGTAGGGGGAACGGACAAAAGGGTAGTCACAGCCTCATTCCTGTATAAGAAAAATGAGCATCAGATCATGTAGCTGGGGGCAAGGAGGGAATTCTTGTTCTCAAAGTAAGGTAAGAACAAGTCATATGTAGATTTCGCCTTCCCAGCAGCTTGCTTGACTATAGTTAACACTTCTTTAGTTATATATTTTCATTGTTTTGAGCAGCAGATACTTTATCAATTTGCTTCAATTAGGGAAGTGTTCCATCTGGGCTGAGTAAAGTGAAATCCCAAAAAAGAGCTTTCCATTATGGAGATTCCAAAATAGAATGCTATGTTTTTTCTAAGTGCAGTGTAACTAGTGAACTATTTAAGCTTCAGTCCAAATTCAGCCGGAAGACATATGGCTCCAGGGGATAAACTGGGTTCATAATTTGGACCAGTAGGTTTACAATTGTGGCACAGTTGGCTTATATGAAAAGGCAGAACATAGAAGTCTGACGGACAACAGGTTTGACTGATTGACTTCATCTTAAGCAATTCATGGTGGTATCTTATCTGCATTGTACACTGATGTATGGTATACACTTTGCTGCATCTGATGCTAATAAGAGCTGTGCTAAATATAACCTTGGGACTGTCAGAGCATGATGGCACTCATTACCTTCATACGAACAATGGCATTGACTGTTGGATTGTGTTGATTCTCTTCAACCCTAAACAATCCTCTCTTTTTAATAGGAAAACATATTTGATCAATCCAGAATGACCCCAAAGACTCCCATGAAAAATGAACCAATTGATTTATCAAAACAAAAAGGCTGCACCCCAGAAAGAAATCCAATTACACCTGTTAAGCTTGTCGACAGACCTCTGGCAGATCCATGGACCCCCACAGCTAACCTGAAGATGCTGATTAGCGCTGCTAGCCCTGACATGAGGGACAGGGAAAAGAAGAAAGAGCTCTTTAGACCAATTGAGAACAGTGAGCAGAACGATGCTTTTCCTGATTCTGTACAGGTAAGAGACTTGACCTAATAAGCTTGGACATAACTGACACACAATGCTCTCTGCAGGCTGACTAGTTAATTGATATTTTATTACTTGATAAAAAAAATACTATTTCCTCAGTCTTTCTGCCACTCTCCTTTACTAGGAGTAGAGAGCAGCACTATTTGAAAGCATCCTCAAAGATGACCATTTATATAGCAACACCAGTGTGCAAGCCATTTTAGACAAAGATCACCATCTTAAAAGCTTACTGTCTAAGTATTTCTTCAGATATTCAGAGACTGGATATGGTTACTTCCCCTCCCTCGCTAATTATATCATTTTCAAACTAAGGCCTAGCCACAATGAGAGGAAAACTGCCAAGTCAGTTAAACAGATTCAGCATAATAGCTCATTTGGCTTCTGTACAAGTGTTTTAAAGACAGGCTAACCAAGTCTTGGGCATTTTTATAAATATGGTTTTAGAAGCTGTATACCTTAGCCACACTGGATTGGCAAACCATATTTATACCTCATTCAGCAAAACACAGCTCCACATCTAACAGTCAGGATGAGGGTAGTCAAAAATTACACCTGAATGGTTTCCTGATTAAGCAGGATTTTACATTGTGTTGTTTTTTTGCTAGGGGATTCTGCTCCCCATCTTTCCTGTTTTTTAAAAAAAACAAAAACAAAAAACCCTCTAAGCATCTTAGAGCAGGAGGAGAGCAATTTCAGCTTTTATCCAACAGCAGTGAGCACCTTCCTCTCCTCCTTTTGTTTCTTGCTCCAGGAACCACGAGCACCCCATTCCAAGTTATTGCTCATAAGATGCCCCTTTTGCCAGTGGTTCCAACATCAGCAACATGAAACTAGAATCTAATCACTAGGCCCTCGTTCTAAGAAAATGCTATTTTATAGGCATAAAGGCTCACATAATTCTTTAGGATAGAGTATGGCACTGAACCTGTTTGAACAGTGGTGGGGGAAAGACAGACCTGGGGCAAGCAGACTAACAAAAAGTTATTTGAAAGATCACTCATAACTTAGCTTTCAACAAGCAGTGTGTACAGAAATACGCTACATTAAATTTTAGTTGTTTCCTTCTCCAAAAGGATAACTGAAATAATTGCTAGGTTTGGTGAAGCAGTGTGGCCTAGTGGATAGAGCACTGGACTGGGACTGAGGAGTCTTAGGTTCAATTCTAAGCTCTACCATTGCCTGCTGGGTGATCTGGGCAAATCACTTCACCTCTGTGCCTCAGTCTGCCCATCTGTAAAATGGGGATAATAATATTGACCATCTTTATAAATAGGGCCCTACCAATTTCACATCCATAAAAAAAACATGTCACAGACCGTGAAATCAGCCTTTCCCCACGAAATCTGATCTCCCCTGCTGCTGGTAGCCTGGGGCTCCTAGCTGCTAGTCTGGCCATGCTGGAGAGGGGCAGGAGTTGTCCTTCCCGTGCCTGGCTGCTCTTGGTGGGGAGATCAGACCTACCTCCAGAGGCAGCACAGAAATGAGGGTGGTACATCCTCACTTCTGCACTGCAGCAGTCCAGGAGCTGGGCTGGGGGCTTCTCCCCACTCCACCCCCTCGACCCTCCCCGGTTCCTGCCGCAGCTCTGAGCCCTGAGCTCATGACTTCCTCCCCCAGCAGCTCCTGAAGCTGGGGGCTTCCACTCCTGCTGGCTGCAGCTGGGGCAGCCTGGGTTCGGGGCCTTCTCCCTGCAACCCAGGCTGGGGGATTCCACCCTCACTGCCCCGAGTCAGCCCAGGCTCTGGACTTCTGCTCCCTGTTGCTCCAGCTGGAGGTTGGGGCACCCCCCGCCGCTCAGGACTCACACACACACACACACCCCCAGTGGCTCCTGCTATGGCTCCAGGCTTCCTCCCCCAGCAGCTCTGGCCAGGGCTGGAGGCATCCACTCCTGCCAACTGCAGCTACGGCAGCCCGGATTCGGGGCTTCCACACCCTTCCCCCAGCCGCGGTAATCCAGGCTTGGGGCTTCCGCCCCCTCCTGAGCTCGGGGCAGTCAGGACTCGAGGCTTCTTCCCCCAGGGCTCCTGCTGGGGCTCAGAGTGAACCAGTCCAGGTTTCCACCCTTGGGCTTCTTCTGGGGCTGGGGCACCCATTTTTCCAGGAGGCCCCCAAATTGGCCAGGGGCCCCTGCATTAATCTGTCACTGGCCTGGACTAGCACCTAGGAGCCACAGCTGGGGCACTCCTAGCAGCATGGGGGAGATCCTACCTACCACCACCTCCTGGAACCTCCTCTAACTGCAGGAAGCTCAGAGGCTGCTGCCTAGGCAGCACAGAAGTGAGGGTGGTAATCTTGGGATGCCCCCCACCCCCTGTAGAGGTCCGGACTCACTCCTGCGGCACCTCCTGCTGGTCGTCCAGGGAATTAGCTCACCAGCCTCTGGAGCGCCCTCTGCAGGCCGGTGATCCAACTCGTTCTCTCCTTCTCAGTCCCCGTGTCCCTCCCAGGACCCCGGTGCCCTTTGCTCTGGGTGCTGCCCCCTGGCAGTACCCACACAGTAGGTCTCCCCTCCCTGGGGAAACCCCCACCCACTATCCCCACCTCACCTCAGGATAAGGCCACTGCCAGTCACCATCTAGCCCCCACGCCCTGGGGCAGACTGCAGTATCGGCCACTCATCACTGGCAAGGGGGGTTTGGACCTGCTGCCTTGGCCTAGCCCTGAGCTGCCCTCTGCAACCCCCAGTACCCCTTGGCCTTCCGCTAGGCCGCAGCCTGGGGCTATCCAGGCTGGAGCTCCCCAGCTCCTCTGCCTTTCCCCAGCCCTGCTCCACTCAGGTACCCGGTCTAGCTCCCTGCAGCCAGGCCCTTCTCGCTCTGAATGCAGAGAGAGACTGCTGAGCTGCCAGGCTCCCAGCCTCTTATATAGGGCCAGCTGGGGCCTGATTGGGGCATGGCCCAGCTGTGGCTACTTCCCCAATCAGCCCAGTAGCTTTTCCCTTTGCCCCAGCCCTCTGCCAGGGCTGTTTTAAACCCCTCAGGCAGGAGCAGGGTAGCCATCCTGCTACACCCCCCCCCAGTCACATTTTGGGTCAGGACCCCCACAGTTACAACACAATAAAATTTCAGATGTAAACATCTGAAATCATGAAATTGACCAATTTAAAAACCCTCTGGCCATGAAATTGACCAGTATGGATCCTGAATTTGGTAGGGCCTTATTTATAAAGCACTTTGATAGCTACTGCTGAAAAGCCATATAAATATTATTATTACGCATTTTAAAATGTAGTTACTGACTAAATAGTAAAGTTGGTTTAAAATGGAGTTTAATTCAGCTATTGTGCACATGACTGCTTCAAGTATTCTGAACTTCTTCAGTATGTTACTTGGAGCAAGTTGATAGACCATATGTCAGCTTTTGTTAAATTTACCCTCATGAACGAAACCTTGTCTGTGGAAAATAGATTACAAAAACATTAGGTGAAAACTGCAGTTTTCAAACCATTTAAAAACCAAGGGCATTTATTCCCAAGCATAGTATGTTGCAAGGGGATTCATTACTCATGTTGCAGTAAGAGGTAGTTGAGATACTGCAAGTCTTAAGAGTAAAAAAGTTCACAGGCAATTGACATACACAACTTCACTCCAACAAGAGAATCAATACTTCAGAATTACTAGTCCAAATAAAAATTACAGTCAGTTCATTGTTTAGGGGCTATTGTAACAAACATACCTTCTTATATATACCTGAGGTCTCCAGCTTTCAGGAATACTACAAGGGCCTACTCATTCTTTTCCATAGGATTTTATTCAGTTAACAGCCTGCCAAAATGTTAAACAGCCCAAAATGCTGAGACAGCTGAATTTTATCCCCCAGAACTAGGGTCACATGCCTCTGAGCTCTTAAAGTGATATACCCACAAATAGAGGGATGGTGGAATTTCTGTGCAGAAGTTTTTCAGGAGCCCTCTGGTGGTTGGTAGACATCTCTGGTGAGTGACACTCCAAGGTGTTTGCAGAAATCCTCCTTTTTATGGTCTCAAAAGGGAATGTTACTTCCAAATAGGGTCATATCATCTACGGGTGGTGGGAACATAGTTACACCTTTTGTGTCCTCCAACACCTGGCCACCATGGGATGTCCTTGTAAATGCTTTCATAATGATCTCCACTGTATCTGGATTTTGGATAAAACAAGTTCATGAGTCAAAACATGTGACCCAGGTGCTTAGAGAGACAATCACATTCTAAGCCTGTATGAAGGCCCTTGGGCATGTGTATTTTATCTTTTGTAACAGTAGTCTGAGTTTGAATGTTAGAATCTGAAATGTTCCCTGTTTTGCTATTGTCATGCCTGTTGAAGCTCTACAATAAAGGAATAACATTTATTTTTCAACAGTATGATATGCTAGATGATGGCACAGTGGATGAATTTGAAAAGCAGAGACCCAGCAGAAAACAGAAGAGCTTAGGACTCTTATGCCAAAAGTTTCTAGCTCGCTACCCAAGTTACCCTTTGTCAGCAGAAAAATCTACCATTTCTTTGGATGAAGTGGCTTCTAGTCTTGGTATGTATGCCTGAAATAAATGCTGCAAGAACTGGACAAATGCAGTCTTTTAAGATATGTCTACCACATAAAGGCACTTAAAGTAAAATAGATCCCATTTAAAAGTACTGACCAATTTGCAGAATACATTTAAGGTCTGATTTTTTTTTTTTAAATCATTATTTATTTATTTATTTTGGGAGGTGCTGGATGTGCCCTTCTAGTTAAATTAAGCAAGAGCTGCAGGTGCCTAATACTTAAGAAGATCTCTACCACTACATTATTATATAACCCTATCATTTAAAAAAAAATTGCAAATCACTCTGAGTGCTCTCATGGTGAACTAATCGTGCTGCTAAATATGTATGCCTAGATTTTTATTTTCCAGCTAATTGAAGTCTGAGCAATAAGCAGCAGGGTTTATAAAGAACAAATCATACAAAAGAACTGTGGCGAATTTTTGGATAGAACTACAAATTGGTGGATGAGGGAAATCAGTAGGTTTTATATCTTGATTTCAATAAATCATCCAATACAGTAGCTTCCAGAATCTAAATAGCCAAATTGTCTTGGACGTGAACAATGTCTTGCACACTGAAAAATGACAGAAGGACTGCAAAAAGGGGAATGATAAAAAGCAATGTGTTGAACTGGGGGGAGGCATCTAGTGGTGTGGTTCAGGGACCACACCAATGTTAGCTTTGGTCGTCTTTAACATCCTCTTTAGTTATCTGCAAGTAGTAAACTGCATGTTAACTAAACTTACAAGTCAGACTTAATTGGGAGCTGTTGTGAACCTCATCCAGGACAAAAAAATAATACAAAGGGACCCAGAGAGACTATAGATAATAGAGATAACAAAAATAACTCAGCCTGAATAAATGCAAAGTATTGCATCTGAGAAAAATAATTCAGATTTATTTCATAGGAAAGAGATAGGAAATTAGATAAGAACTTGCAGAAAATTCAGTGCAGTTTTTATATTTTGAAAAGGAGGATGGAGAGGGAACAGAGATGGGATTTCCTCCCTATGTGGCTCTGGTGAGACAGCTCCTAAAGTACTTTCTGAGGTGCCCAAAATTGACTTAGCGAAACAGAAAAGAATGCAGAAAAGAATAAATAATAGATAAGGACTGATTTCTATGGTAATCATTTTTTAAGAATTTTTTTTTAAATTAATTGTTTTAAGTATTAGAGTTATCCCCATTTAATATGAAATCCCAGCGCTCTGCCCTCATGAAGCTGAACACATGTAGTCCTTCATTGCTAACTGGAAATGAAATTACTTGTTTTTTTTTTTCCTTTTGAGGAATATTTCATTGGTGACTTAAAAGAAAGGAGTTTGTTTAAATGTACTAGTAGAGTTTGTGTCTTATTTAAAAATAGTGGTTTGTTTTCCCCTTTGGTTTTCATTTCCTATACCACTGCTGATCTTTGTGTAGCAAATAATAGCTTGAATGTAGATTTTGCCATCAATAGATAAGGCTGTATTCACACAGCTCCTGGCTAGGAAAAATCCATTTACGAATCACAGCAGTACACAGTGCTTCCCAGGCTCTGCTCAGGGCCTATGGTACCTGGGCAGCCTTCATTAATAGGGTTCCCAATAGTTCTCTGGCCACAGATTAAAGCTGCACTTCTCTGGTTGCACCCATGAGAGAAGACAGAGGTGCAAACACCATCTCCCCTCTCCCAGGGTTAAAGTGCCTATCTCTCCTTGTGATAGAAGTGTATGAGTCAAGCCTACAGGTTTTAGCTTAGATGTCTGTCCACGCCCTTCCTGTTTATCTACAAATTCTTCAGCTAATATCTAATATCACTGCAACATTCCTGCTAAATAAATCTTATTGTGGGGGATCTGATCCTGCATTCCTTGTTCACCCAAAATTCCCACTGAAGACCATAGGAATTTTAAGAAATGCAGGATCAGACTGCAGATGGAGACTAAAATTATCTCAATACATTACAGGGTGCATAGATTCTCACTGACTCTAGCAACTTAATCTTGTTTCTCCTGAACAGCTTCTTAACCTATTGGCAGAATACTGAGGATTGGGATGGGAGGGAGGGTGACAATGGTGCACTTTGCTAAAAATATATATCTTGATCTTATTTGTTTTTGGGCTCCAGTGCCTGTGTTTGGGGGCAATGTGGGGCTGGGAATAATTGTACAAATATCTTGACAATGTGACATCATCTCCTTTCCCATCAACATATCACCAGTATGCTGGCAAGCACTGGAGTTTTATGCAGCGAATCATGTAGGAGAGGGTTTATGATGCTGGTGCTCAAAGGAACTAGTCTTGTAAAATATGTCTATGTATGTATAGCACTCAGTACTTTAGTAGCACATTTCACTCAAAAAATCTCCATGCACTTTAAAACACTAACAAATTGGAAAGTCCCAGTACCCACATTATTATCTATATTTTACAGATGGGTAAACATTAGAGAAATCTTTCAAAACTTCTCACCATACTAGTGCTTGTTCCGCTCCACTGCTGGTAGCAATACTGTGAGCCCTAAGGCAGACAGCTGTTGCCAGCACTTTGTCATTTAGACCAGTTCTTAGTGGGGTTAGATGACTGTTTAAAATGGTGACTGCAGGCATTGGCCTGGTTGTGTTCAGGCTCCAAACACTGCTAACACTAGTAGAGCTGAACTAGAGTGGGTACCTATGGGGAATTTTTGAAAATTTTCCTTTGTGTAGATAGGGTGACCAGACAGCAAATGTGAAAAATCAGGACGGGGGTGGGGGGTAATAGGAGCCTATATAAGAAAAAGACCCCAAAATCGGGACTGTCCCTATAAAATCAGGACATCTGGTCACCCTATGTGTAGATGAGGTCAGAGATTAAAGTCCAGCTCTTGCTCCCATTGAAGACTGTAGGTCCAGTTCTCCATTGCTGTACACATTGTGACGTATTTGTTGGTGCCTGTAATTTACACAGTACTACACAAGTGCAAGGCAATGGAAAATCAGGCCCAGTGGCTATACTCCCATTGATTTTAGTAGGAGCAAACTCTGTGACTTACCCAGGGAAATGATGAAAGAGGGAACTTGCTGTGAGTAGATCTTGTTCAGTGCGCGATTATACAAAAAGGAGGAGAGAGTAGAAGCATGTTTAAAAATGGGCATGCTTTTAAGTCTCTTTCTTCCTTAAAACAGGAGTTGAGCGTAGGCGCATCTATGACATAGTGAATGTTCTGGAATCGTTGCACCTCGTTAGCCGTGTGGCCAAGAATCAGTACTGTTGGCACGGACGACACAGCCTGAGTCAAACTCTGAAAAATCTTCAGGAAATAGGAGAGCTCCAGAAGTACGAAGAACAGATGGCTTACTTCCAGCATAAAGAGCAGGACCTTGAGTATAAATTTGGAGACTGTAAAAAGGAGACCTTTCCGGATTCCCAAGACAGACAGTTACTTGACTTTTCGGAGGCAGATTGCCCCTCTGGTAAGCTGACTAATGGTCGAAGTGTACAGATGCAGTCATAGTGTTCAACATACAGTGTGGCTTTTTTCTTATTTAATTGATTTATTTTTTTTAAATGTAAAATGCACGATATTGCTTGTGAAAGGTGCTGAATTCACCACTTTAGAGATAAGGCTCCTCTTTTTATTCACAGTGCAGGTACAGCACAGATGGCAGCAATTCCAGACTTTTCCCTCTCACTCAGTGGCCTGTCCATGACAGGTCCCTTGAAACACGTATTAACTAGTTATGCTAAACAATCTGTTCCACCTTGTTTGTAGCCGTGACACTCTGAGTAAGTTTCCAAGACCTGAAGAAGAGTTCTGTGTAAGCTTGAAAGCTTGTTTCTCTCACCAACAGAAGTTGGTCCAATAAAAGATATTACCTCACCCACCTTGTCTCTCTAGTTTCCATAACAGCCTTTTGTGAAGGACTTTGTCAAACATTTTGTTTCTCTCTTTCCCCCGCTCCCCTTCTGACTGGTAAATGGTGCTTTGTCCTCACCTATAACAGAGGGCCAGAACTTCCACTCTGTTACACTGGTCAAATGTTGGTATAAACTCCATGGCACTCAACAGTTATACTGTAATGGAGCAGGGAATCAGGCCCAGACTCCGTAACATTTAAAACCAATTTTTTACACTTTAATTTTTATTACCTTTTGAAGACGACTAAAATGCTGTTGTCATCTGCCTTACATAATTATTTGCTACCTATAAAAAGATTTATGTTTTCCAACAAGGAACTTTACCCTTGTTGTGCATGAGAAACCTTCTTAATGCTTTCTTGTCTTTGATAGATGACATGCTAAAAGACTCTCATTTTGTTTGTAACGCAGCATCTGCAAACAGCAGAAAGGACAAGTCATTACGGATTATGAGCCAAAAGTTCGTCATGCTGTTCCTTGTCTCCAAAACCAAGATAGTCACTCTTGACATAGCAGCAAAAATACTGATAGAAGAAAGCCAGGATGCAGCAGATCACAGCAAGTTTAAAAGTGAGTATCATTGTTAAGAAATGGATTAATCATCCAGTCAGCAGGGAAAATGGAGGCACATTCAGATTGACATCTGAGATTTTTTTCAATCTCAGACAGCATGGATAGAATCATCTGTGATTAAGGGTTTTTTAACTATAATCATAAAAAATACCCCTGCCCTAAATATTCAGATATACTAGTGGGGGGGAGAAGAAGCATTCAGCTGCACAACTTGTATTTTATGGGTGTTGTCATCCAGCTACATCATCATTCAATTCATCGGAGTTGTAGGGATTATAAAAACAAAAAATGGATTGATATGAGTTTTCTCCTATGCTGCTGCTGAGTTCAGGATGGGATGAAATATTTTTATCAAGCAATTCTGCTCCTGCTGGGGAATGCATTCATTGGACAGAAGGAAGAGAGGATGCTTTTCCAAAGTGACTTGTGCATAAACTGACATACTTCCTTTTAACCTATTCCCAAAAGTTACTGTGGCATTATGGCAGAAATTCATTAGCTTGTACAGCAGCGGTCCCCAAACTTTTTCTGTTGTGCCCCCTCCTTACCCATAATTGAACCTACCTGCCCCGCTCCCCCCGGGAGCGAGGGGCCAGAGGCCATGGCCGGGAATGGAGCTGTGGCCGGGAGCGGATCCGTGGAGAGGGCTGGGACTGGAAGCCACGGCCGGGAGAGGAGCCTGGGAGCTGGGGGCCAGAGCTGTGGCTGAGGACAGAGTGGGGCTGGG
This sequence comes from Emys orbicularis, assembly GCF_028017835.1. NCBI lineage: Eukaryota > Metazoa > Chordata > Testudines > Emydidae > Emys > Emys orbicularis. The sequence continues at coordinate 74,283,885 of NC_088683.1, read as the reverse complement.
TGATGTTCCCTCCCTGCCTCCCGTGGGGGCTGACTTGGGCCCCACTCGTCCCCCCCCCAAAAAAATATTCCTCCAGGCCCCCTAGGGGCATGTGCCCCGCAGTTTGGGGACCACTGTTGTACAGGCATAATTACAGTATATTTCTTTACACTTTTGTTTACCTTTCAGCAAAGGTACGAAGACTGTATGATATCGCCAACGTTCTGACCAGCTTAGGGCTCATAAAGAAAGTGCATGTCACAGAAGAAAGGGGTCGCAAACCAGCCTTCAAATGGATTGGGCCTGTGGAATTCAGTGGAAATAGTGGTAATTTGTGGTGTTTGGCGGTTGGGAGGGGGAGGGTTGTCTGTTTGTGTATTTTTCTGGAACTTTCTTCCCGGGTGGATTGATTTAAACTGAGGCTTTCCACTTAGTGATTTAAATCATCAATTTTAATAACTCTTCCTTTGTACTTCAGCTATTTTCTAAAGAAAGGTACATTCTCACTGGTTAATATAACCATTAAAATATGTTGATTTACAACTAAATAGAGCCTTTACATTCGATTTTGAACTTTTTTTTTTTTTTTGCTACCTAGGAGGGTACACAATAACTATATACATTTATAAAAACAATTATATAGCTTAATGTTGTCAGATTCTTATTAATTAATTGTACATTTTTAGTATGTTAGAAAATGGTGAATGATATATTGCTTATTTACTACATAATTAACTTTGTGCTCATGATTTGTGTCGAGCTGCATTATGATGGTAACTGGAATTTAATTAAACACACAACCGCATATAACATTTATTTTTATTAAACAAAATAAGCCCTTAATACAGTACATGACTTAGTGTGCCAAATTTATAAAGCCAGACCTCAAAAGTTAATCAGGGAAAAACAAGTTATTTCTTTATATAGAAAAGCCGCCTTTCATGGGGTTTTTTTGATAGAGGCTCATGGATTCAGCATATTTTATTTTTTTATTTAAGAGATTATAAGTTTAGGCCTTAACATATTTTGTATTAATAGCAGATTTCTTTTTAAACTGGTTTATTTTTAAAAAGAAAAACTTATAATTTAAATAACAAAATCCAATTTAAATAAAAAATTGTATTTTTTTTTATTTAAATCCATTTTTTTTTCTTCAAAACGATCACACACAAAAAAATTTTTTTAAACTACCCTGCTCTTTCCCAAATTTTACATGGTTGTTTTCTAGTTGAAGAGTGAGTCAGAATTCATTACCTTCTGTACCCATAAACGTGTAGTGTCTGAATTTCCTAATGTAGGTCACCTATCTAGGCAGCCTTTAAAATCGCTGCCAGAATGTAAGGGAAAGGGGAGAGATTGGAGATATTTATGGATACGTTTGGGTTTTTTTGTATGTTTTGTTTTTGCATGTTACACTAGTTTAAGGTGCAAGGCAATGGAAAATCAGTTCCTTGGGGCCACATTCTGGCCCATCCAGTGGCCTCCTTTGTGCTGCAAAGGGTCAATAAATAGGCCTGAAACAGGCAGCTGACTATTCCCCCTACGTGGGGAATCCCCTGGGTGGTGCAGAGCTGCTCCTCTGCCTCCTGTCCCCCGACATGGGGAGTTTGTTTCAGGAGATAAAGGGCATGGCCATGGTGTGCCTACATCCTGGCGATCCTTGGCTCCCAAAGTAGAGCCCTTATGCTGCTTTATTTTAGGACTGGCCAATCCTAGGATAAAGGAGAAGTAAGGGTTAATGTTAATGATACTTTGCCCCATCTTCCCATTTTTCTCCCCACAGCTGCTCCAAGTAGAGCTTAGATGTAGCCCAGGATCTTGAGCTATATACAGCCCTGGAGTGGGTAGGGGGGACCTTATCTTGTCCACTAGTTCTGACATAGTTTTGTGGTGTTAGAATAGTGTAGGGTTTAAAGGGGTTTTCTTCTGCTGTGTCCGTAGCAAAGCTCCACGACGTGGCAGAAGCTACCATGACAACAGGTGTCCTTCAGGTGATAACTTTACAAAAACCAATTCCTTTAGATGATCCAAGAACTGATGTTCCAACATCTGCTGCTTTACCAGAACTGAAACGAGGGGCGTGTGTCCAACATCAAACCTGTGCTAATGGAAAACAGAGGCTCGCACGGCATGCTTCATTTAACACTGTTCATCCTTCTGAAGGGATCAAAAGGAAGGTCAGCTCTGAACCCAACAGCCCACATAGGGAGAGGCAAGGTAACTACCAAGAATTGTTGCTCTTTCCTAACCCATTGTGTCTGCCACTAGCAGTCACTTTCAGCCTTGGAGCAGTGCTCTTATTTTTCAGTAAATTTTCTGTTCTCTACACACTGGAAGTATGGCACAGACAGATTAAGATTCTTTAAATAGAAAGAGAACAGATTTTTATTGTCTGGTTCCTGGTAAAATGGAGTTTACTGTAACAATCCAGTTTATAGCACTTTCACACTTTAGAATTGTAAAGTTATAAAGCAATTACAGGTCCTTCCAGAATTCCCTGTCAATCGTCTGAAGCCTGCACGGTGCTGAGTGCTTCTTGCGTGGAATTGAGGGTGCTCAGCTCCTTGGAGGTGCTGCTCAAACTGAATAGTGAATGTTATAAAAACATGCCGTGGTAGGAAAAACTGCATTCCACTCTTTGTATTACCAATATGAAAATGTGCTTAGTAAATCTATGTAATTAATTCAGTGTCCCATTGTTCTTTCAGCTTGCATTGTAGGTTCAGATGAATACTGCTCCAAAATGATAAATCTAGCAGCTGTCTGCAGACAGAAGATGGAAAAGGATACAAAGTAAGTTGGGTCTTAAAATTTGCAGTCTGCTCAGTTCCCTGCCCTGTGCATTTTAATTTAAGGTCAAATTCTGTACTTGGGATGGAGATCTATAATTTCCAGTGACTTCCATTAGAGGATAGAAATTGGCTTTCAGGATGACTTTTGTTCTCCCATGTGCATGTAAAAGATTCACACCAACATGCATCATAGAATATCAGGGTTGGAAAGGACCTCAAGAGGTCATCTAGTCCAACCCCCTGCTCAAAGCAGGACCAATCCCCAGACAGATTTTTGCCCCAGATCCCTAAATGGCCCCCTCAAGGATTGAACTCACAACCCCGGGCTTAGCAGGCCAATACTCAAACCACTGAGCTATCCCTCCATCACATTTTAACAGAGAAATAAAACAGCTATTGAGATTTTCAAAGCAGCATAGGGGATTTAGGCAAATCTTCCTATACAATTAATGGACTATATATGTATAAATTCCCTGGAGTGTTTTGAAATTTTCATACGATATATTTATTGGAAGCTTAGGGCTACAAGCTCCCCTACCATGAGTAGGGCTCCGTGTCTGTCACGGAGATTGCAGAAGTCACAGAATCTGTGACTTTCCATGACATCTGCGACTTCTGCAGCAGCCAGTGTGGCTAACCCCAGGGCCAGCCGCTCGGGTGGCCCCGCAGCCAACCGCAACAGTCATTACTCGGGCAGCCCCGGGCATCTGGCCCCGGGGACTGCCCAAGCCAGCAGCCAGTGTGGCTGGCCCTGGGGACTGCCTGAGCAACGGTGCTGGGGGCGGCTAGAGCAGCCGCTGCTCGGTGGCCCCCAGCAACGGTCCCGGGGCAGCCCTCTGCAGCTGTTGCTGCTGGCCCCGCCCCCCCTTTCAAGCAGTGCTCCCCCCCCCCCCTTGAGCAGCGGCTCCCCGGCCCTCCCACAGCAACGGTCCCAGGGGCAGCCGGAGCAGCCGCTGCTCAGCAGCCCCCGGTAGCTGGTGGGTTGGCCTGGAGTGCCCCCATCCCTGCAGCAGCCCCCTCCCCCCCCAAACCAAGATTTATAGTATAAGTCATGGACAGGTCACGGACTGTGACTAAATCATAGCCTTAACCATGAGCTTTTTCCACCCCAATGGGGCAAGAAAACTGAATTTCTACTCATTCTTCATTCTTTTGTCAGGGTTGTGAGGGTTCAGTTCCCTTAACCAGTCTCAGATGAGCTACCAATAGACCTGGGTCATCCACTGGCAGGCCCAGGCCCAGAGTCACAAAGGTATTTAGCCACCTAACTTCTACTGTGACTTTGGGCCCCAGTACCTCTGGGCTGGTTCCCAGCCCTATGGCAGCCTGGTTCTTAAAAATAGCCCATGCACACACTGGCTGCTGAATCCAGAACCTTTACGGGGGTTTTGGACTTGTGGAAGTGCAGCCTGAGCTGGTTGAAATTTTTGACAAAAAATGTTTCAATCAGAATTTTGAAGCAAAAAATAGAATTTCCATCTTGCAATTGTGAAGAAATAATTCTTCCTCTCCCCTTTAAAAAGTTTTTAATAGCTAAGAAATAGTGGGATTCTTCCCACTAAAATGAAACAAAATATTTCTAACAAAACGATGAATCTTTTAGGGTTTTTAACCAACTCTCCACACAAGTTAATACTGACTTTACTCATTAATTTGGAGCCAGAATATGCTAATGAGAGCAACTGTTTTCTCCCCATCTAAAAGGGTGGGGATTAAACCCCACGGAGAAGCTTCTGTGGAAGAAAGGGGTAAGCATGCTGCAGAGCTGTTCTGCTCCACTGCCAAATTCCAAACACCCTCTGCTAACGTAGGTGAGAATAACATGGAGCCCTTAATGTGTGGGCGCATGTTGTATCTCCCTGCTAGCACTTATTGAAAGAACTGAATGGTAGTACAGCAAAAGAATCTGTGAGTCAGCTTCTCTGTGGTTTGACATGATATGTAAGTGACTGATAAAGTGTTTGATAATTACTGCACTCTATCAGGTAGTCTCCACACATAACCCCAGAGATCCTCACTGTTTTATTTTAAGGGTGGTTAATGGGGATGTCATTCTGAACTAAACACTTTTTTTTTTTCTCTTTTCCTTACCTCTTTTAGGAATAAAATTTGTGCCACTGAAACAATCTTAAATTCATCGAGGAGCCCAGCTATAATCTCTCCTTTCTCTGTTCTTCCGGATCCTGGGGACTCTGATTTTTGCCTTAACCCCTTACCTCACCCAGTGTTTCCTGTTGCTCACTCAGACATGTCGCACCTCTCCCTGCCAAATGGTATGAATGGCCAAGTTTTGCAGACTCCCACTTTGGTCTCGTCCAAAACAGAGAATGGGAAAACTGCTCTGCTCCCCAACCAGCCTTTTGTTTACCTCCCCTCTGCGTCTCTCTTCATGCTGTGTGGCAGTCCTCAGGAAAGTCTGTCGAGGGAGAACCTTCCAACTACAGGAGAAAAGTGCAACAGAAGCCCTGAGGGGCAGGCCTCACCCCTAAAGCCACAAGCTGCTGTATTTGCTGTTAACTATCACAAGCGTAGTTCCCAGAAGTGTGCATCTCTCTCCACACCTGCAGCCAGCATAGAGCCAGCTGCTAAAAGGAAGACTATGGAGCAGAGTGATGTCCCCCTCTCATTGGTGCTACCCAAGGTAGGGAAGTGCATTTAATTGATACCCAGCTTTGTTGCTAAGGCAGAGAGCAGGGGAAAGATACTTACATTACTTGAAATAGTCTTTTCTGCAGATGAACATTCACTGCAGATACCTATTTAGAGAAACAAATGCCACCTTCCCGCACAAGTATAATCTGGGGGAAGAAATACATTTGGTGAAGCATTAATTGGAAGAGATGTGCTGTGCCTCTGGTGGAAAAATGACTGCCTCACAATGAGGCACAGATCACCTGTTCCACAGAGCCATGGCCCAGATCAGTCCCTGCCACAGAAAAACCTGCGAGAGGGGAAGAAATCTGTGAGGATTCCTCTCCACATTGTCCTGTCACTGGAGCTGCCTCCAAACCTGGCAGTTCCACAGGAGACATTGTTCCTTCACACCAGCTCTTGTCCCAGCAGGGGTCACCCTGGCAGCATGGCTCATTCTACATGGCCACAGGAGAGGTGATCTGCATCTTCCCCTCTTCCCTGTCTCGTCTCCCGCTCTGTCCTCCTAGTCCAACTTCTCCTCTCAGCAGGATGAGTGGGTGGGGAGAGGATGGGGCCTTGAAAGCCAATGAGCCACTTTCTGCAAAGGGAGGAGGATCACATCCAGAGTCCACTCCAGGTGCTGAAGTAGGGGGCATGTCCTGGCCCCACGTCAGTGTTTGTATCTGAGTTGTCTGGGGCATCTACAAGGGATCTACAATCCTTATTCAGTTTTTCCTTCAAATTTAAAAAAAAAAAAAAAAGCCCTCTCCAGGGGTATTTTTGCAAGAGAACTACATCTATTTAATAAGTCTAAGCATTTAAGGTGAAATTCAGCCCTGTGCAGATGGCCCGTGCACCGTGGAGCCCTCAAACCATGACTTCAGTGGTGCACAGGCCTTGTGCTGGCCCTCTGCACCAGGGTGAATTTCACTCTTCAATCAAGGAAGGCATGTGAGAGATGGTAGCTCATATACTATTTTTTAATTTGGACTCTTCCTTCCTAATTGTGTTTTTGCTCAGAAACCTTTTGAGCCACCTGATGTAGAATATCCCCTGGGAAGCAGCTGTGCCTCTAATGTGCATCTAGGAGCTTTTCATCTTGACTTAGGAACTCCTGCTGCTGCTGACGAGGCTGCAGAAGAGGATACAACTAAACCTTTAGATTCTCAGGAGCGGGAAAAGCAATCTCGGAACAGAGACCTTGAAGATCCCTCACAGGGAAAAGAGCACATCTCTCAAGAAAATACCAAACAGCCCTTCTTTCCACAGTATCTCTATGTGCAGCCAGCTGCAGGTAAGGACTATAGATACACAGGGATACATTAGGACTAAATGATGAGGCCTAAATTTGAACATTTAGGCATCTTAAGTGAGGTTCTTAAATCCAGGCACCTAAATAAAAGTGACCTGAATTTCAGAAAACCTGATCACCTACAAATCCCACTGAAGTCAACGGGAGCTGCTTGTACTCATCAACTCTCAAAACCAGTACACTTTTTTTATTTAGGTACCTAAATATGGATTACAATGAATAACCAGGGCTTCCCGTATTACCATAGTAACACACGTTACCCATCACAATAGTCCTGTTCTTCGGAACCAATATTGCCTTTTTTGTTGTTGTTTTAGCCCTTATGATTGTAGCGGGAACCTTGAAAAGGAGAATGTATGTCTGGTCTACACCTAAAACTTAGGTTGACCCAGCTACATTGCTAAGGGCTGTGAAAACTTTCCCTGTGTGATGTAGTTAGGGCAACCTAACCCCCACTGCAGACACAGCTAGGTCAACCTAGCTATCACCTCTCTAGCGAGTGGATTTATGACAGTGACAGAAAACCTTTTGTCACTGTAGTGTCTACACTACAGCAGTGTAGCTGCAGCTATACCACTGTAGCGCTTGTAGTGTAGATGTATTGGTGAAATAATAGCTCTAGCAAGTGTGAACTGCCTCACTCATCTCAAGCAGGGCTTTGTGGATTCCACAGTCATGGAATCTATTTTTCCAGGATGTCATACACTTCAGCACTGCTGCTGAAGAATTTGTCCTATTGCTGTTGCCAGGCATGTGAATTCTTGTTTTCTGGCTCCCTGCCCTGCCAGGATCAGTTTGCAGGTGGCACAAGGGGTAGTTACTTGCATTACAATGTATGCTTTGGTCCATGGAGCTAGGCATCAGGGAGCCAGAGTTGAAGTCCGGCTTGTAGCCAATAGTGTGGAGAACTAGAAGACTAGGCTGGTGAGTTAAGCAGCCTGGAGAACACTGCAGCAGCTGAAGTCCAGGGAGTTGAGTTGCTCTCCTAAAGACAGTTACAAGATTTCCCCTTTCCAGGCACCTGAGTGGGGTGTAGGGAAGAGGATTTTATGGCAAGAGAATAAGCTGCTGTGGAATGGAGAGGTTGCTCCCTTGGAATTTGGTCCCATTGTGACACTGAGTCAAAGACACTAGAGCTCCACATGGATACAGGAGTTCACCTGTGTGGAGCAACTTACAGGCTGGGGGCCTTACTTTGAAATGTTGATCAAGGTGTTCAGAAGATCCGATAAATTGCGGGCCAGTTCAGATCCTATTGAAGACAATGAAAGTCTTTCCATTGACTGCAGTTAGTTTGATTGGGCCCTTAACAAGTGGATTTTTATAAATTTGTTATTTCTTTAAAGTAGGGCTGTCAAACGATTACAAAAATTAATCATGAGATTTTTTTAAAATCACAGTTAATCGCAGTTTTATAATACTGCTAAACAATAACAGAATACCATTTATTTAAATATTTTTGGATATTTTCTACATTTTCAAATACATTGATTTTAGTTACTACACAGAATACAAAGTGTACAATGCTCACTTTATATTTTTATTACAAATATTTGCACTGTAAAAACAATAAACAAAAGAAATAGTATATTTCAATTCACCTCATACAAGTACTGTAGTTCAATCTCTTTATTGTGAAAGTGCCTTACAAGGTGGGGAATTACAGGTAGCACCCCATAAATGTAAACAAACTTGTTTGTCTGAGCGATTGGCTGAACAAGAAGTAGGACTGAGTGGACTTGCAGGCTCTAAAGTTTTTACATTGTTTTATTTTTGAATGCAGTTATATAACAAAAATAAATCTGCATTTGTAAGTTGCACTTTCACAATAAAGATATTGCACTAAAGAACTTGTATGAGGTAAATTGAAAAATACTGTTTCTTTTGTTTATCATTTTTACAGTGCAAATATTTGTAATCAAAAATAAAATAAAGTGAGCACTGTACACTTTGTATTCTGTGCTGTAATTGAAATCAATATATTTGAAAACAGAAAAACATCCAAAATATTTATAATAAATTTAAATTGGTATTCTATTATTGTTTAACAATGATATTAAAACAGCTAATTTTTGTAATCGAGTTAATTTATTTTGAGTTAATCGCTTGAGTTAACTGCAATTAATTGACAGCCCTACTTTAAAGTTGTGTATACATTTTTTTTTTTTTTTTTTTAAGTAGTTCAGCAAATTATTTCTATTAGTGGGGAAACAAGTACTAAGCTTGTGTATACAGGGTGCAGCTTATGGTTCTTTTGTTATTTATACAATAGCAAATGGTGCTTGGTGCATTACAGATGCTTGCAATCTAAAGAGAGAAAAAATTGAAAGGAAGATGAGGAAAGGTGGGGGTATAACAAATGTAGAGAGATTGAGCAGCTTTCTCAGGCATGTAGTTTGTTACCTTCATGTTTTGCTTTTTCCTAAACAACTTCACTTTCTGCTTCTCCCTTTTACTGAATAACTGTTTAGTATGGTTAATGTCAATTAGCAAACTGCATTAATTCCTTAATCTTCTCTCTCTTTTTGGTTTAGGATTAAGTGGTTTTAACTTCCTGTTTTCTGCAAACCAAACCCCTGGTGCTGTTGGTCTGTCTGCAAGCCAGTTACCATCTTTTAGTGTTCCCTGTGTGGTAGTGCCGTCTACAGCCTTGGCACCCTTCCCTCTTATCTGTTCTCCAGCAATCACCAATCCACTTTCTTCTGCTCCTGCTTGCTCTTTTCCAAATACTGCGTCCACGAATTTCAGCATGCCGGGCCTAACGTCAACACCACCCGTCTTTATTGGCACCACAGCAATGGTTACTCCAAAGACCTCCAAAATACCTTCAGTGGATCCACAGCAACCATTTCCTTCTGCTGTACATTTGAGCCCTGTGCTTGGAAGATCTTGCAACACGGTTAAACTGGAATCCCCAGTTTGTACGGGGCCTCCAGTCACCCTTCTGAAACTACAGCAGGTGAGGAATTAATTAAAGGGACGCTATACAAAAGTGCGATCCTGGGGTCAAGTGGCTGAGACTGAATGAAAGTGAATCGGTTCTGGAGTCATTTACTCAGCTTCAGAGTGTGTGTGTTTGTCTGTCTGCCTCAGAGAGAGAGGATAACAAACTCTGGTGCAGTGGCTACCATTGCAGTTAAATATTTTTTTAAAAACCCTGCCAGGCTGAAGTGTAACGTTAAACAGATATGTGTATCTGCAAGTTTGCTAGCACCATATATTGAAGTAGAACAAATTATTACTCTTTCTCAGAAATCAGAGTCTGTGCTTTTCCCCAGTGCTCTGATTGGTAAGGCTGTAAGAAAGTTGTGGGGCAGTTTTGGGGAGGGCAGGAAGGGTTTGGTTTAACACTTTGTTAAAGTTGTGGTTTAAGGCATGCAGCCTACCTTCCAAAGCAGGGCAGCAGCACAGAAGAGATGATATGTGTCCTGCTTGGCTCTCAAAGGCAAGCGTGACAATGAGGCAGCCAGGTAAAATATGAGTGGTGTTGCAACCACATGTGCCAGGTTACAATACCATTCACTCAAATTTGGCCTGGTCTCCACCTCCGCCATGACGTCTGTGAGTGACACTGCAACCTAGTTTACAAGTTCACGTTAATTTGGGTCACTCAAATTTGTGGTAACTATAAAAATTTGCGGTATGTGTTAAAAGTTGTGCTTTCTGCAATAAAATTGCAGCCAGCAATTTTTTTTACAGCCTTACAGATAGGCACTACCACTAAAAATCTGCATTGTGTAAAGTAAATAAATAGGGCAGGGGCAGTGTGGTGCAGAAGGATTCTCATTTTAACTCAGACTGAGCCTCTGGTTGAAAAGTTGTATGAAATATAAATCCTCCAGGCTCCACCCCCAATCTTTTACTGTAACCAGTAAATAATACAACCTCCTAGTGGTAGTGTCAGATTAGAGCGCTGAGCAAAAATATTGTATACAATGTATAGAGAAAAGATCTTAATTTAAAAAAAATTAGCACAGTGTTTGTGGTTTTTCTTGGGTAAAGAAATCACAAATACAAATTCAGAATGGGGAGGAAATCAGCTGTGTTTCGTACTATAAATGAGATCAAACTGCATTCATTATAGTTAAGGCTACAATTTAGTCACAGGTATTTTTAGTAAAAGTCATGGACAGGTTATGGGCAATAAGCAATAATCCAAATATAAATACCCCTAACTAAATCTGTGGGGGTGTTGGGGGTGCTACTGGGGGAGGAGCTAGGGGCCACTGCTGGCGGGGGGGAGAGCGCCTGGAGGCCAGGGGCACCAAGTGCTGGGGGCTGCTGAGCAGCGGCTGCTCCGGCCGCCCAGGGACCGCTGCTCAGGTGGTCCCTGGGGCCAGCTGCCCAGGGCCGCCCAAGCAGTGGCTAGTGCGGCAGGCCCTGGGGCCACTCCAGCCACAGCAGGTGGGGCCACCTGAACACCGGCTCCAGAGCCAGCTGCTTGGGCAGCCCTGGGGTCAGCCACACTGACCGCTGTAGAAGTCACGGAGGTCGCAGAAAGTCATGGAATCCTTGACTTCCGCAACCTCCATGACAGACATGGAGCCCTACTTATAGTACATCACTACCTGCTTCTCATATCCACTATGCTTGTTTTTGCTTTAGTCTTACTTGTTTAAAATTATTATTTCACTACTGGGGAATGGCCGAGCCATTAAAATAAGTTGTATTTGTGGATGTTTGCGAACTTATGAAAAATGTGGTAACAGAGAATTAAAAAATCAGTCACAATATAACCACTAAAAAGAGTGATAGGTTGCATATCCAAGGAAAGTGATTGTGTTATAAAGCTCTCGCTAAAGTTTTCAAACCGGATGACTAGCACTAGGCACCTAAAATCCATATTGGGCACCTGGTAGGGAGGCACTTTACTGAATTTGTCTGATTTTTCAGTTGTGTAAATATGGATTTAGGAGCCTAATTTTAGACACCTGGTTTGAAAACTATCCGTATGTCTAACGAATTGTGTGTGTTCTCACTTTTGGATAAGACATTTCTGAGTTGCTTTGTTTCATTTTTATAACTAGCCATCATCAACCCCACTTACTCCGAAGAGCATTCGTCCTACACATCACGAGGCATTTTTCAAAACTCCTGGCAGCCTTGGAGATCCTATTGCATGGAAGAAAAATGAAGGCAACCAGACCAGAAATGCCAGTTCTGTTCAGAGAAGACTAGAAATCTCAAGTAGTGGCAGTGACTAATCCAACTCATTGCAAAGGTGTGGTCATATTGTAATATGACTTCATAGTTGTTACAAAAGAAACAGCTATCGTATAACAAGAGGAGCATGTTAAAATGTCATCCCTATTGGCACACTTCCCTGTTGTGTATTTGCCCACTAGTTCTTTTAACTTTCTCTTTCATGAATCATCCCTATCACTGAAATATCTTTATTAATTGCTCATGTAATACTAGTTAGGATTCAAACTTTGTGTACAGTGCAGCAATGTGAGCATCAAATTGCATTTATGGTTTTAATTTGAAAAATATCATATTGCTGTGAGGAGATGCAAAGAGACTTACTGGAGTCTCATGGAGCTTTTTTGTTGGTTTGTTTGTTTGTTTGGGTGGTGGGGTTTTTTGTTTTGTTTTTTTGTTTTTTTAAAATGAGCTGTCTAGCACTTATCTAGGGTTAGTGTTTTTTACATGTCCTTTACTTACCCTGAGTAAATCTGTGGTAAAATACGATAACCTCCTGCAGTTGTAAAAGCAGCTGCTTGCTGGGTTCCAATCTGTCAAGTTCTGCCTCAGCAATGCAGCCTCTTGTTATTTATTTTGTACATTGGAATGGGATTTAGTGCAAAATGTTTGCAGCCTCAAAATAACAGATTTTCTCAGGGTATGACTACTTGAATATTGATTGGTTGTTGTACAGTTTTCCCTGCACTTGTTTTACAAAAGCCTGATAAACTTACAGTATGGATGAATGTATACATATGAAAAATATTAAGACCAAAATAACTGTGAATCTTAACTTTTTTTGGTAGTTGTGTTAATGAACTGTATTAGTCTTTGTCTTGTGTCTTTTACTGGGCAAAAAGTACAAGTTAATTGACAAATAGTCCAGAAGCTGGTTCCTAAATAACACAATCTGACAAATTAATTTGGGAATAGTGAACCTCTGAAATGTTGGTCTAGAATCTCTCTCTAAAGCCAGATTACACTGATGAGCAGTTAATCACAAGATTAGATCCAGTTTCCAAAGGGAATACTCGTGTGCATAACTGTTCACCAATGACAGTAGGGGTTTTTGGTAATTCTCATTAGAAATAATAGTTATCCAACTACGTTTTAATATGCCTGGAGATTAAGAACAAGGATGGTCCCCCATGAATGGCGTATTTGAATACAAGTGAAAAATGGGAGGCTTTGTATTTAGGCACTTACGTGGCTAAATTGTAGAAAGAGGATATCAATGAGTGGGAGTCATGAATTTGGGAAGAGAGGGAGGTAGTTATCTTTATTCCTGGAGGGAAAGTAGGAATAAAGAAAGGGATATGTCACACTTAGCATTCAGAGTCTTCTAACAGTGGAAATAATGTAATGGTTAGTACTGATTTGAGATGTGTTTTCACAAACTTAATCTGCAATTGTATTTTTTCAGTCTTCTTTTTTAATATTATCATGTTATTTTGAGTTTTTATCAAAAATATGGGTAGCCACATCAGCTCTTCTTTCATGTAGTGAGAATGTGGTGTGTTTACTGGTATTGCTCTCTTGAGAGCAGACAGAGTCTAGTGTGCTACTTCTCTAGTCTTGGGAGTGAAGGATGTTTTTGTGTGGGGTTTTATAATGAAATGTGTCCTTACAATATGGAATTTAAGAATGAATTTTAGTGGAGCTGGAAGTGGGAGTACAGTGGCCTTATGTTAGAAGTAGACCAATAACAGCCTTATAAGGAGGGAGTATTTTAATCCCTCTTTTTAAAAAAACCAACTTGACAGGAAAATTACAACAGAAAATTTCAGGTGTGGGAAAGGGAAACTTCACCAATGTTAAAATTTAAGTTTTATTTTTTACACTACAGTTTTGCAAGTTTACATGATTGTATTTGAATCATTTTTTCTTACACTCCCAATTATAAATTGCTTTCCAAGGTGAAATGAAGTCTGTAGCTAACATTAATATTGCCAAGCATAAATTACAGCTACTTATGCTGTGACTCTTCCTCAGCTACTACGCGTCAGTACCTGTTCAGGCTTGAAACAGACTGCTATTGTTCCAGATTGTGTGACTGTATGGAGAGTCTACACTAATCTGTTTGCTCCTTTACTTGTGAGCAGCATGTTAGTGAAATGGCAGTCTGGAGGGAGGAGGAGTGATTTAAAATATTAAGCCTTTTTACTCCACAGTTAAATCATCATTGCAAAGCCCATCTCATTTTGTCAGCAAGGCTGTTCCGTTTCATGACTGACCTAACTATACTTAAAAATACAGGGACAGAAAATCTTCAGTTTCCAATATCTACTTCCACATGTTGACTTTTCATTAAAACACTGGGCCTGATTCTGATCTCATTTTCACCAATGTCAATCAGGCATAACTCTACTGAAGTCAGTGGAGTTAGACCAATTATGGTGAGAGCAGAATCAGGCCTACTTAGCTTTTGTAACATACAGAGAGTGCAAGGGTTGCTATGGGGCTTGACACTGTCCCATTTATGTCAATGGCAAGACTCTCACCCAGGTAAACAGAAGCAGGAGCGAGACCACTGTGGAGTGTAAAATAACCCATCAAACCATGCTACCTGCAGAAGAATTTGCAGCATTTAGGCTGCTGCACTTGATTTGGAGTATTTCTGGTAGTCGAGGCAATGGCAGTCTACACTTCCTCTTCCATTGTGTTCAGTCAAACAAATCAGCAAAACTGCGAAGGTGAAGCAGGATTTGAATTTGCACTGAGGAAAGTGCACATGCACGATGTTGTGCAGGGTTTGTGAAACCTTTATGTTCTGGTACAAGTGTTGGGGGGAGGGGGGATGTATAATTTATATACTTGAATTTACCTACCAGGTTTACATTTCTCAATTTCTTTTGTAAAAGGTGCTATTTCTGTATTTAAAAAGCTGTGTTTTTAATGTAAAGCTGCTTCCTCTTTGTATCATTGCACTGCTAGTTTTATATAGATATTAATTTTATTGCTGCTTGTAACTGTTCTTCACTGGTTAGACATTCCTCCTTTTCCTCCTATCTAGCGATGTTCTTTGTAGCTACCTGCATATAACTGTACTACAATCACACTGTTGTTGGGTTGCATTTTTTTTAATACCTTTTAGAAAAATCTTAAAACTACAAAAATAATAAAAAATGAACTTAAAAAAAAAAAGCAGAGATTGTGGAGGAGGTTTTTTTTTTTTTTTGCTTTTATCTATCTAAAATGTATTATCCAGGTTACCCATCACTTTAACATCTGAGCACCAAATACAGTAACTGAGAGCCACCTAGAGCACCTCAGAGTGGCTTCCAGGTTCAGCAGCTTTCCTTACCATGGGTGAGATTCTCACCTCTTCTTTGACCCCTGTATACTGGGTAACAGCCCCAGAACAGTGCAAAGGGGCTCCAAAAATCCCAGTACAGAAATTGAAGGAGACCACCACAGGCTATCCTTCAAAAACTCCCTCATAAGGCGTGTATGTTAAGGGGCTATGGGCCGGAGAGGAGCGTCAGGGTAGGGCCACGGCACATGCAGAGATTCTGGGCAGCGCTGGTGCCATAGTCAAACAACAAACTGCTTTGAGGGTCTGTCTAAATTATGCCAGAGGCTGTTCTGGCTTCCAGAGTAGCCCAGAATCAGCGGGGCACAAGAATGGCTTAAAGCCACCTTAGCTGCAAATTCTGGGCTGTGACTCTTAAAAACTTAGTCCCGAGTCTCACTCATGTGTTCTTTGCTGCTGTAATGCCTTGACTTAGCTATTACAAAAAGGATTTGCAAAGAGACAAGTTTTGTAATGTAACCTTTCTGCCAGGTGGAGCCAGCAGCAACCAAGGCTGGGTTCAGTATCTAGGGATTCCTTTTCAACAATACAACACAAAACTGGTTCGAGCCCCCACCCAGTGACCTGGGACAATTACACATCACCCCCTGGGCGCCTCTAAGAGGCAATACTTCCCCTCTCACAAGCACAGCATCTTAGTGTAGCAAAAACTTTTAATAAAAGGAGGGAATTAACTCAGCATTAATTTGGGAAAACACGGCAACTAGGGTTCATAAACACAAACCATGAGCAAAAGACCCACCCCCAAGTAAGTTGGGCAGTGTCCTTTTCCTCTCAGGGTCTTAAATCCAGCAACCCAAAAGTCCCTTTAACGTGCCCATCCCTTCTCTGCACCCCACTCACAGTTGCTGTCCTTGGTCAGTGCAGCCCCAGAGTACAGAAGTTTATCCGCAGAGTTCACCTCCCATCCTGGGTGGAAGGCAGGAGAGGGGGGTAAGGAGGCACCTTACACGTTGCACTGCTCGGGCACTAGTTGCTCCAGCAGCCGATTGCCACACCTCTGCGAGGCTCTGCTCTGGCCCTCTCCACCAGCTTCTCTGCTGACCGGTTGCCCTGCCTCTCTGCCAGCCGCCCTGCTGGTTGTGCCTCTCTGCCAGCCGCCCTGCTAGCTGCTTGCCACGCCTCTCTGCCAGCCGCCCTCAGTTCACACAACAAGGATAACAACCCTTTATTACTCCTGCCCCAATAACGAGACTGGGGATCAAACATCAGCCACAAGTGATCATTTGGGCAAGCAATCCCATCATGCTGAGCACCTAGGCAGGGTGTTTGTGTCCATGCAAATGAGATCAGCTTCTGAAGTCTTTTTCCACAGCTCACCACTAGAGGTCAGGGGAGAACTCATCCAGACTGCTTACACTAACATGCTCTGACGCATGGTCAGGTGTGGATTCAGCCTACTCTCCTGCTATGTCACTCCATAGACAAGGATGCTCTGTGCCCTGCTTTCAAGAGTGTCATCCTAGGTGCTGTTGTAAGCTCTCTATTATAGCGGCTCTAAGCTGATGGAAAAGAGCTCTCCTGTCTGCTTAATTACTCCAGCGCCTGCGACAGTGCTATGTATGTCTCACACCAACATAGCACTGTCCACACCGGTGCCTAAGTCACCGTAAGTATGTCACTCAGGGGCGTGGCTAATTCACACTTCTTAATGACATAATGTATATCGACTTAGGCTGTAGTGTAGCCATAGCCTTAAACTGCGTGGAGACCTGGGCTGTATTCCTGCCCAGGGCCGGCTCCAGGCACCAGCCGACCAAGCACGTGCCTGGGGCGGCACCTGGTAAGGGGCGGCCAATCTTGGGGTGGCGGGGGGGCACTCAGGGTTTTTTGTTTTGGGGGGGGGGTTCGGTCAGGCGGCGCTGGGGGTGGGGTGGGTTGTTTCTGTTTTGGCGGCTGGGGGGGGATTCGGCAGCGGCGCTCCGGGGGGGGGGGGTGTGGCGGCACGGCGGGGTGCTCCGCGGGGGGCGGGGGTGTTCGGCAGCGCGGCTCGGCGGTGGGGGTGTTTAGCGGCGCTCGGCGGGAGGTGTGTGTGGCGGCGGGAGGGTTCGGCAGCGCGGCGCTCCGCGGTGGGGGGGGGTGTTCAGCGGCGCTCAGCGGTTGGCTGGGGGGTTCGGCGGCGCTCCGCGGGGGGCTGGGGGGTTCGGCAGGGGGATTCGGCGGCACTCCGCGGGAGGTGTGTGTGGCGGCGGGAGGGTTCGGCAGCGCGGCGCTCCGCGGGGGGGGGTGTTCAGCGGCGCTCGGCGGCGGGCTGGGGGGTTCGGCGGCACTCCGCGGGAGGTGTGTGTGGCGGCGGGAGGGTTCGGCGGCGCGGCGCTCCGCGGGGGGGGGGTGTTCGGTGGCGCTTCGCAGGGGGCTGGGAAGTTCGGCGGGGGGGTTCGGCGGCGCTCCTCAGGGGGCTGGCGTGTTCAGCGGCGCTCCGCGGGGGGCTGAGGGGTTTGGCGGTGCAGCGCTCCGCAGGGGGGTGGGGGGGGTTCGGCGGTGCTCCGTGGGGGACTGGGGGGGGTTCGGGGGCGGGGGGGGGTCGGCGGGGGGGGGGTCGGCGGCACTCCGCGGGGGGCTGACATGTTCGGTGGCGCGGCGCTCCGCGGGGGGCTGGGGGTTTTGGCGGCGTGGCGCTGGGGGGGGTTCGGCGCTGGGGCGCTCCGCGCGGGGGGGGGGGAGTGGCGGCGCGGTGCTGAGGGGGTGTGTTATGGCGGCGCTATGGAGTGCGGCACTCTTTTTTTTTTTTGCTTGGGGCGGCAAAAAAGTTAGAGCCGGCCCTGTTCCTGCCTCAGTCACTGGTCTGCTGCATGACCCTGGGCAAGTCATTTCTCCTCTTTGTGCCTCAGCTTCGGTATCTGTAAAATGGGGATGATGAGACCAGGGCCGGCTCTAACTTTTTTGCCTCCCCAAGCAAAAAAAAAAAGAGTGCCGCCCTCCATGGCGCCGCCATAACACACCCCCGCAGCACCGCGCCGCCACCCCCCCCCCCCGCGCGGAGCGCCCCACCGCCGAAACCCCCCAGCGCCACGCCGCCAACCCCCCCCAGCTCCCCGCGGAGCACCGCGCCACCGAACATGTCAGCCCCCCGCGGAGCGCCGCCGAACCCCCCCCGCCGAACCCCCCAGCCCCCCGCGGAGCGCCGCCTAACACGCCAGCCCCCCGCGGAGCGCCACCGAACCCCCCTGCCGATCCCCCCAGCCCCCTGCGGAGCGCCGCCGAACACACACCCCCCCCCCCCGCGGAGCGCCACGCCGCCGAACCCTCCCACCGCCACACACACCTCCCGTGGAGTGCCGCCGAACCCCCCTACCGAACCCCCCAGCCCCCCGCGGAGTGCCACCGAACCCCCCAGCCCGCCGCTGAGCGCTGCTGAACACCCCCCCCCCCACCGCGGAGCGCCGCGCCGCCAAACCCTCCCGCCGCCACACACACCTCCCGCCGAGTGCCGCTAAACACCCCCACTGCCGAGCCGCGCTGCCGAACACCCCCACCCCCTGCGGAGCGCCCCGCCACACCCCCCCCGGAGCGCCGCTGCCGAATCCCCCCCCCCCAGCCGCCAAAACAAAAACAACCCACCCCACCCCCAGCGCCACCCGACCGACCCCCCCCCCAAAAAACAAAAAACCCTGAGCGCCCCCCGCCACCCTAAGATTGGCCGCCCCTTATCGGGTGCCGCCCCAGGCACGTGCTTGGTCGGCTGGTGCCTGGAGCCGGCCCTGGATGAGACTGACCTTTGTGAAGTGCTTTGAAATCTACTATGAAACTTGCTATGTAAGAGCTAGGTATGGCCTCAGGAGCTCCCTTGTGTTATTCTCTTCTACTTCTGTACCAAATGTGCTATTTTCAGGGGGGAAAAATCCTATCCTTTTACTTAACTTACAGCCCTCCAAACTCAGGGTCCAATTCTGTGCCTCCAGAAAGTTTTACTTCACTTTTGTACCTTGATGCTGGGCTGCTCCAGGGACAGGAACAAGCCCTAGTGTAAGTTAGAGCAGCCTTAGAGTCACTACAGAACTCTGCATTACTAGCCTGCTCTCTCCTCCACTCCAACCCCTTGCCCCCAACACGGCAGCTTGGGGAGGGGGGGGCGGAAGCAGTGTAGGGTGAATGACAGGAGCCCGATACTGTACTTATGCTGAGGGAATTCCCCCCACAACCAGCTGTATGGTTGCTACATGCAGCCAGAACACATATAAAGGTCACATCAGGAGTCAAAATCTGTGCCCTAGTCTGAGATTCAAGCTGGGTTTTTCCATCTTGTGCATCACCTCCACTAAATAAATGCTCTGCCGTCTAAATCAGTCCCTCAGTTGACGAGTAGCTCTTGCACAGCCCGTGCAGGATGGGAGAAGGGGCCTACCCAGAAGCCACTCCAGTCCCGTTGTGCAAGGGCATTGCACAGTAGCAGTCCCTGCGTTTTGCAGGTTCCACTTGCCCCTGAGGAGCAAGTCATCAAAAAGAAAGTGGCAAGGAGGCCAGGCCATGGACTGCCCCTTGCAGCTTACACTGTGAAGCCCGTGCACCCAGGTGAGTGGGCCATGGCTTTCTAATACATGGAGCAGGTTGTGCACCCCATCTTGTCCGTGCATGCAGCACATCTGTATGCAGCTCATCTGGAATGTAGAAATTGAATATTTAGTGAGATGACAGATTGTGCATTCATGATTAATTATGCTGTTCCATCCCACTAGCAACCACGCAATATTCTTGCCCTTGTTCTCCACGAGATGGCACTAGTGTCTATGTGACAGCTATAGTTATAAAACTAAACACTTTTTTTTTTTTAAAGTCAGCCACCTACATATAGCCCATCATTTTCAAAGGGGGTGGATTGCTGAGAAGCTCAGTCAGGAAAGTAACAAATACTTTCCTCATGAATTGTAGTTTCTAATTGGACAACCTACCTAATTCTCAATTACTGAGGGACAATCTCCACTCATTGATATATTTTGCTTTCCACAACCAAAGCTCCGTACTACTTTTCATGAGTGATGTACCCGGGTATTCAGATTCTAGTATCTAAACTGTATTGTTAAATCTATTCACCTAAATTTGGGTTATTGCTGATTGTGTACTCTATGTATCATATGACTTTTAAAAACTAACTTTGTACACCTCTACCCCAATATAATGCTGTCCTCAGGAGCCAAAAAATCTTACCACGTTATAAGTGAAACCGCGTTATATCGAACTTGCTTTAATCTGCCGGAGCGTGCAGCGCCGCCCCCCTGGACCACTGCTTTACTGCGTTATATTCGAATTCGTGTTATATCGGGTCGGGTTATATCGGGGTAGAGGAGTATTTGTGGATAATCTAAGCACTATACCCAGATGTACAGACACTCTTTTCCCAACCTATGTATTATATAAATTTTTTTAACATTAGCTTTAATAAAAATTTTAAATCTGTTCTTATTAAAAGCATAACAGTCCAGCCTAAATGATTAGTACTAACACTGAAACTACATTCCTACATGCACCTGGTTATCAAAGACACTAACAAAGCAGTCACATTAATCCAGCAGGGAGACCTCTCCCTGTACCCGAATGTATGCTCACACTCTCATGTGTTTCTTTGCAGTGCTCTCATACTCTGCTGTCTGTTTTCGTTGCCATGCAACTGCAATCATATTGTTGTGCATGCTTATTAGCCATTAACTGCCTTTTTTCCCCCCAAAATGAGAACATGGCAGTAGCCCAAAACGCCTCTTTCTTACAAAGGGCTATGTGAACACAGAAGGTTGTGGATTGTTTCTCTGTATTAAATTGGTGAATCACAATATGTCTTAATAGGCGGGTGTAGGCAAACAATGCACGGTATTATACATTAGCATTCACCCAGAGACTCACCTAAAACAATTACAGACATGTTACCTGCAAAGACGCTTAATGTGAGATGGGGCGGTCAGTCACTTGCATTCTCTTCTTCCATAATAAGTCAAGGTCAGCAGCAATATATTTGTAAGGTGTAGGAATGTAGAAAACTTGCTACATTTGTTAATTCAGCTAAAGCATTTCACTTTCTGATGAGTTTTCCATTTTTTTAATTGCAAAAGAACAAGTTGATTGCTTGACCTGCAGCCTGATCTTGCTATCATTAATGTCAATAAGAGTTTTGCCATTGATTCCAGTTGGTGCAAAATTGGGACCCCCAGCATTTAAGGGAATGTGAACTAGTAGCCTGCACTGGGAACAAATGTTTGTAGTATGCAATAAACCTGTGAGTTATGACTGACTGTACATAGCAAAAATCCCTGCTAGTATCCCAGTGGATTCAATAGTGGATTTTTTCCTGTGTCCTTACCAGTTTTAAGTTTTTCTTTTTAATTGAAAAAGATAAATTCATCCCTGGTGCAACTCTGTTGTTAAACGTGGCCTGTCGAGAGTGGCCTGTCTCTGGTGGCATTATATATGAAGGTCATGATTTTTTTCTCATCTACAGCAGTGTAACTCCCCCCACTTTAGACTACCGTTCAAGTGCCTAGTGCGACGTCTGTTGAAATTGATGGAATGAGTTCCACTGGTTTCAATGCGCACTGGATCAGGCTCCAAAAGCCTCAGATGTGATCCTGCTCCCACTGGGATCCACTGGGCATTTTGCTATTGACTTCCATGGGGAATGGATTGAGTTGTTAGTTTGTTAACACTGGGCCAGGTCCTCAGAAGCATGCCTTCTGTGTCTGACCCAGCACCGGTGGGCTTTGAGCCACATTCAGCTTCCTCCCCTGTCGTCGTCGTCCCCCCCACCCCCCCAATGCTGGGGTTGTTGGCTTGGTCCTGGGGTGCAACTTACTTAGAGCACCTTACACTGGCTGGCAATGGCCGCATCTAGGAACTGGCCAGCCATCGTGGCTCCCTGGCTTTGCCCCCATCCCAGGGACCAGCAAATGCATGAGGTTGGAGCCACTTCCCAAGCACTCCACTACCAGGGGAACCCTCAGAAACATATCAGCCAGACCAAGGGCCAGGATCTTTAGGCTGCCACTGTCTCAGTGTTTAAGTCTATCAGGATCTAATGCTCCTTTAGTGAAATACCAGCTGTCAGAAGTGGCAGAGTGCCAGGATTTTTAAAACTCTGATGCTAGGGGTTAGGATGGAATGGAGGTAGAACTAACGTGGTAACTCCTGACCTCCCAGTAAGAAAGCTACCCCTTCACTGTTTCTCAAAGACTCGTACACAGGCAGTATAAATGGGTATTTGACTACAGCTGTCACCTCACCATTCACTGCTCAGAAATGGCTACAGCCTCAGTCATTCGTGATCATATTTTGACTTCTATTGCACATGTTATGCTGAGCTTTGTTTTAGTCTTTGTTAAATGGAAGCTTGATGACTGTCCTGCTGTCTAGATGGCCGATCAGGAAAAAATCCTGGAGAGACTGTGGCTTGTTCTTAGGATACTGTCCTCAATTCAGTTTCATATTAGATCTATATGAGGTTGAATTACATACATGTTGGAATACACGAGTGCCCAATATTGTGGTGTAAGATGAAGGCTTTATCACCATGAAATAACATGTTATGTCAAATGAACGCCAGTGAAATCTTAATGCCACACCATTCCACTGTATTTATATGTCACATTAAAAAAAGAAAAAAAAACCTTTAAAAATTCTACTGGGACTATTTCTTGTAAACTTCCACTTGTGGTCAGATTCCTTTGTTACCATGAATCTAACTGTACAGGGGATCAGAGAGAAAGAAAAAATATAAGTGGTATGGGGCAGGTCTCAGAAGCCCTGGGACTCACTTCCGGTTTATGTCTTATGTGCCTAAAAGCTCATGGTTCCGGGTTTCAGCTGGCCACCTGCAGGGGTCAGGAAGGAATCCACCCTCCCCCCAATGTGTTGTTTTTCTTTTTTTTAAATCTCCATCCTCTGCAGCATTAAGGATGTCCACATCCGGAGATGGGACATTGAACAAGATGGGCCAGGGCTGTGAGGTGGCACCGAGCATTCTCTCTTTCAGATGCTTGGCTGGCTGGGTCTTGCTCCCATGCTCAGGGTCTAACAGATCACATCTCCTCTCCTTAGCAGTGATATTTGGGGGTGGGTTGCCTTCCTCTGTAGCATGTGGGTACAGGTCACTCGCCAGGACTCACGTAATCATTTCCTTGCCATTGTGGAGACCTTGGGCATTGATGCATCTCAGTCCCTCCTATTCTCTTCCTGTTGCACATGACAGTCTAGTCTCCCATGGGCTGTAATACTTCGGGCTAATATCAGTGGCTGAGTTTAGTATGCTGGTGCTGGTGGTGGTCAGACTAGCTGATCTGATGGTCCCTTCTGGCCTTAAATTCTATGACACTACAATATATTTAAAAACCTCCAAAAGTAACAAAAGAGCTTTTCTGTATGTAAAGATGTCTTGACTTCAAGGTCTGATATCTCAGGACCTTCCGGTGCTTTGTGTCTCCTTGAGAAACTGGGAATAGTCACTTTCCAAATGTATAAAGCTTCCATTTTTCACTCTGCAAGGTCACACGATGTCAGATCTTAATCCTGTCCCTGGTCCAGGTCTGAATATTGCCCATCCTGGATGGGAGACCATTTTAATTTTGAGGAGAAAATTCCATATTTGGGGAAAGGATGAAACATTTTTTGTGTGAGGCTGGTTTCTTTTTTTAAATGGCAGCTGTTTGCAGAGCTAGAAAACATGCATTAGTGGGCAGACTGCAGGTAAGGCAGTTAAAGGTGCAGTAGATCCCCAAATATTGTAATTTGCTACAATAGAATGCAACCAAAACATCCATTGCAATGGGCATATTCTGAACATGATTAGTACGTTAGGGCTCTGATCCAAAGCCAGTGAAGTCAGTGGGAATCTTTCCATGTACTTCAATGGGCTTTGGATCAGGCCCTAGTGAAGGGAAAGAGTTTGAGGAGTGTTAAAATGAGCTGTGGATAGAAAGACTTTCCTCCACAAAAATGAATTGATTTGAGGAAGAATAAATATTTCTTGTTTGTTTTTTTGTGAGTTCATTCTCCATCTCTTATTGGAACAGTGGCAGTACAATGCCATATGTTTTTTATTGTCCCAGAGCCTCAACTGCTAGCCCAACAATATGTGGTTTAATGACCCTATTCCCCTCTACTGTCTCTGTTAACTGGTAGCAATTAGTTGATGCTAAAAGCATCTGCATGTGCCTGGAATGCAAAGTGGCTTTAATAAATGTAGCATATACACCGAAACGGAAGACCCGGGCAGGATTTGGGTTTAGAGGCGGAATGAATGGGACTCATTCTCCTCTCATTTATACCAGTGTAACTTTATTGATGTTGGTGGGATGACTCCCAACTTACATTGGTGCCAGAGGTGAATCAGTCCCAGTCGCTCTTAGCTGGAGGACATAACTGGGTCCTGTGTACACTTAAAATTTTTTCAGTTTCTGAGCAGCTCTAGTTATCCTGGTTGTAAAAGCACTGGCATCTGATCTACACTAGGGCACCCATTGCTTCTAGCAATGGGGGAGTCACACTGGTGCTAGAGCAACTGGGAGAATTAGAAAAAATGCATAGCCTATGACTTCTGGTCTGTAGACATGGCCTAGGAGTAAAAACTCTTGGGTCTGTATTCTCCTCTTACTTACACCCGTTTTACATTGGCGTAACCCTAATCATTTCAACGGCGTTACCAGAGATGTACACCGATGAGAGTGCGAGGAGTATCAGGCTACTTTGTTTTATTCCAAGTCTGTTCCCAACATACTGTGAGACCTTGAACGAATCACTCTATGTTTAGCCATCTGTAAAATAGTTATAATAATTAACTAATAATACTTTCCTATCTCACAAGTGCTCTGACATTGATTAATGCTGTGAAGGGCTTTGAGACCTTCAGATGAAAAGTGCTAGAACAGTTAATGCAAAGTATTATTCTCATTCCTTTAATATATTAGCACCAAATCTGAACATTCCTGTCTTACCAACTCCTTCCCTCATGTTACCCTGGGCCCTGCAAGTAGCAGATGAAGTTATGAAAGCATAACAGTTCCAACCAACCTGCAATATAATAAAAATCTACCATTGTGTTATTTCAGTACACGTCTGAGAATCTTGGAATAACCTTATCTTACTGGTTGACCATTAGTGCACCATTGATTTTTAATGTAAGTTTCCTCTTGAAATGGGTGAGGTTGAAATCAGATGAACTGGAACCCATTAGTTCTAACAGACAGCTGCAAAATACTACAAGATGCATTAAATACAGGATTACCTGTAAGAGACTGAGGAAGCAAAAGCTATTGCAGCCTTCCTCGTGTATAAAATTAGAGAGGAGACTGCATTTCAGGCTCAGTCAGGCATCTATTGAGGGCCCAGCCAGATAGAAAGGCTGGGGACTAGGGGTCTCTGCAGAATAGGGTGACCAGATGTCCCGATATTAGCGGGACAGTCCCGATTTTAGGGGACTTGTCCCGTGTCCCGACCTTACATCGGTCGGGACGCACTTTATGTCCCGATATTGGGGGACCGCGGCAAGCCGGCGCCGCTCCCCGCTTCTTCCGGGCCCTGGGGCAGTGCAGCTGAGCTCCTGGCTCCGGCCCTCCGGCCGGCAGGAGCCTGCAGAGTGCTGCAGCCCCACTCCCCAGGCACGCACAGAGGCAGGGGCGGGGCTTGTAGGCGCCGGCAGCCTGCAGCGGACAGAGAGCGCCCCTGCCCCCGCCCAGTAGAGGGAGCTCTTTGGGGGGCGGCTCTGGTTGCTGGGTGGGGGGCAGGGATGGTAGCCCGGCTCAGCTCGTAGCTGAGCAGCAGCAGCTCGCGTTGCTCCTGAGCCACCGGCCACTCGCTCTAGGTAACTGCTCGCCTGCTCGGCCCCCTTTCCTCTGGCTCCCCGGTTCCAAAAGCCTCCAGTCCGGGACGGGGTTTAAAGGAGCAACCCCCTAGCCATGCTGCCTGCCCTGCCCTCCTCTGGGGGCGGAGGAGCTCTCTGGAGTTAGGGCAGTCTTGCAGACCCAGCAATCGCTGTTTCCAGAGCCGAAGTCTCTTCCCCTGGAAGGGAGGGGATCTGGGTGGACGGAGGCATTTGTAAATGCACCATAGATTGAGTGGCTCTTGTTGATATACACAAGTACTGCTGTGTGCTCTCTTGAACGGAGTGGGTGTGGGGGGGGGCTTTGGTTTCTGCTCTCTGCTAAACAATGAAGGCTTAAAAATGTGAAGAGGAGGACCAGAGGAGAGGAGGACTAGTCTGAGGGGAGCAGAGTCTCAGCCATAGGTGTGTTGGGGTATATGTTAGGTTGAAAAGTACCTCCCGAGTCCCACTATACAAAAAGAATTGGGGGTTTGTTGTTGCTGGCTGCCGCGCCTCCCCGGCCTGCCCCCCGCCAATTTTTCCTCCTGTGCTCCGGCGGTGGTTTGTTTTGTTTTTTTGCTCCGCCCCCCCACATCCTGATATTTCACTTCTGTCATCTGGTCACCCTACTGCAGAAGATGCAAGGATCCTCTCTCAGGCCAAAAAACAGCAGTGGGGCTAGTTAAGAGGCTTCTGCTGCCTCATGGCTGGAATAGCCTCCATAGACCTACAGACCTATTACACCAGAGGACTCAAACAGAATCTAAATCTTTTCAGTCTCTTTCTACATAAGCCTATCCATGCCTCTAATCATTCTCATCATCCATGTCTGAAACCCCTGTCTTTCTCTCCAATATCCTTTTTGAGCTCAAGTGACCTGAACTGAGCCAATCAAAACATTCCCTGAGGCTTTCAAATCTTTCATGTCTACATAGGCTCAGAGTCGAGCAAACCTGGGCCGGTTTATGGTTTTGCACAAAAAAACAGGTGAACTTTGCAGTCCGATGTGATAGCAGGTCATACATGTCATTTCCTCTTTGAATCTGGGGGTTTGATCATAGCCCAAACTGAAAGGGAAAGTGAGGATGCAGTGACAGGAGGTGCAAGTCAAAAAACAAAGATATTCGTACAAACCCATGTGCATGGAAATGCATGGGATCATGCTGGTCTAGTTAAAAACCAGAACACTCACATCAGTTCCAGGAAAACAGCTCTTCAATGAGGGGCTTAGTAGATAATATCTGAAGAAGCTAACGCCCTAAAGTTTGGTGTGAACTAATAGAGTTCCAGCCTCAGGCAATGAGAGACCCAGCAATTCTAGTACAGTGACAAGGATGGGGTAAATGATTAGACAGATTGGACAGATATACTGGGGCAGATCCCCAGATGGTGCAAATTGTCCTAGCTCCATTGCTTTCCGTGGAGTTATGAGAATTTACTCCAGAAGAGGAACTGATGACTATGGCACTAATGAGAGTGTGTAGCACAGCTGTCAGTAACAGGAAGTGGTCACTCTCCGTCTCTTTCTTGCTCCCTTTCCCATTATCGGCCACTTTGTAGCTATTAAAGCCCAGAGCCGCCCTGGGAGTGAGGCTGCAGTGAAGCACCACATCAGCAGTAGTGGTGTCAGCGGCAATGTCTCTGGCACTCTGCACTTAATCCCACTGCCAACACACAGGATGGCTCTGGCTTTCACAACATTCAGGAGGAGCTCTTAAGTCTCTTTACTGCAAGTACAGCATGCACTCCCTCCAACACTAGCCTAGAACCACCGCCAGTGCACAGAGGGGTCAGGGCCATGGGCCTGCCCTTCTCAGCTCATCCCGGGGGAGGGAGGGAGGTGCAGTGCAGCTAGTGGGGCTAACAGTCCTCTGCACTTTGCACTCAGGGATGTGCAGGCATCACATCAGGCTGCCCCCTGGCAGACATCTATGCCCAGCCCCACTTGTGCGCCCTGCAGGACAGTCAGAAACTTTTCCCTGTAATTCACTTATTTTAATACCTGCCAGCCTGTGTGTGACTTTTTATGATTGTTCACACTGCTCAGAATGCCTATTTGGGTAAGATGAACAGAAAACAACATGGAAGGAAGCCAAGTGAACCTAACCCTCCTTATTTCCAAGTGCAGCACAAATACTTGGTGAGAACAAAAGCCTTCAGTTATTTGTTTACAGGATTTGGGAGATGGATCTGAAAGACAACTTGTTGATAGGGCTCCATCCTGACTCCCATTGGAGTCAATGCTCCCACTGGAGTCAATGAGAGGTCGCACTGAATAAGGCTTGCAGGATCAAGCCCCCATCTTAAAATAGTGAAACACCTTCTATAGAGCTGGCTCCTGCTCCCATTGACTTCACTGGGGAGGGAGAGAAGCCATAGTGAAGTCCCATTGTACAAAAAGCATTTCAGGCTGTAGCAGATCACTGCTCTGGTGGGCTCCTGAGTGCCTTACACAGTTTTTACACAGGCAAAACGCTCAGTAATTTCAATGGGAACTCAAGATTTGGCTGATGGGGAAACTATGTGGACTGGA
The DNA here is from genome assembly GCF_028017835.1 of Emys orbicularis. Classification (NCBI taxonomy): domain Eukaryota; kingdom Metazoa; phylum Chordata; order Testudines; family Emydidae; genus Emys; species Emys orbicularis. Next base: position 74,255,361 of record NC_088683.1, on the reverse strand, counting down.
GGGCAGTATTAACAGGCTTTTAGTTTATTTCAAATACTTGATTTTGCCAAGAAGAAATGGACAAGGGTAATAATTTCCATGTTGCATTATCCAAGTTTAAGTGACTAATTAAAAGAGCAAAATTGATGTATTTAATACGTGAAGATCTTCGTGTAGCCATATTCATCTGTGCACACATGGCTCAGTCACACTGTCAAAAGGAAATTGGTTTACGTTGTGCAGAACTAGATTCTGAGATAGAGGAAGAACGCTAAAATGACTATTTAATCCAATGGGCAGATAATGAGCCAAAGTGAGTAATTATACCTCAATAATGAGGAAGAGACTGTGTATGGGCTTGAATCATTTTTAACATATTACCTTGAAAACTGATTGTATGTTCACGTACACCTACTGGGATTTCTACTGTCTGCAGACACACTGTAATTATTAGTGCTACAAGCTATAGCCCTAAATTCCAAATTAAGACAGTGACTTGCAGGGAGAAAGGACTGTTTAATGCCTCTCCCTGGCCAAAGGTAGACTAGATGAAATAGTTTGTCAGAACTGGGGGCAGAATTAGAGGTTACTTTCCTCTCAAAGTAATACTTGAAACCTAAAAAAGACAGTGGTCTAGTAGGAATCCAGCATAATAATAATAATTTCACATTTATGTAGCACCTTTCCTCCCCAATGATCTCACCATTTTATACACTGGATACATAAACCATCACTGAAATGCTACCACCTCTGGGGAGGAGGACAGCAGCCAAGTAGACAACTAGGGATAGCTCAGAGGGGTAGCCGTGTTAGTCTAGATCTGTAAAAAGCAACAGAGAGTCCTGTGGCACCTTTAAGACTAACAGATGTATAGGAGCATAAGCTTTCGTGGGTGAATACGTCGGACGAAGTGGGTATTCACCCACGAAAGCTTATGCTCCTATACATCTGTTAGGCCTGGTCTACACTACGAGCTTAGGTCGAATTTAGCAACGTTAAATCGAATTAAGCCTGGACACGTCCACACGACGAAGCCCTTTTTTTCGACTTAAAGGGCCCTTTAAACTGGTTTCTTTACTCCACCTCCGACGAGGGGATTAGCGCTAAAATCAGCCTTTGCGGGTCGGATTTGGGGTAGTGTGGACGGAATTCGACGTTATTGGCCTCCGGGAGCTATCCCACAGTGCTTCATTGTGACCGCTCTGGACAACACTCTCAACTCAGATGCACTGACCAGGTAGACAGGAAAAGCCCCGCGAACTTTTGAATTTCATTTCCTGTTTGCCCAGCGTGGAGAGCACAGGTGACCACGCAGAGCTCATCAGCACAGGTAACCATGATGGAGTCCCAGGATCGCAAAAGAGCTCCATCATGGACAGAACGGGAGGTACGGGATCTGCTCGCCATATGGGGAGACGAATCAGTGCTAGCTGAACTCCGTAGCAGTAAACGAAATGGCAAAATATTAGAAAAAGTCTCAAAGGCCATGAAGGACAGAGGCCATAACAGGGACGCACAGCAGTGCCGTGTGAAAATTAAGGAGCTAAGGCAAGCCTACCACAAAGCCAGAGAGGCAAACAGAAGGTCCGGGGCAGAGCCGCAAACATGCCACTTCTATGCGGAGCTGCATGCCATGCTAGGGGGTGCAGCCACCACTACCCCAACCGTGTGCTTTGACTCCATCAATGGAGAATCACGCAACAGGGAAGCAGGTTCGGGGTACGAGGAAGATGATGATGAAGACAATGAAGATAGCTCACAGCAAGGAAGCGGAGAAACCGGTTTCCCCAACAGCCAGGATATGTTTATCACCCTGGACCTGGAACCAGTAACCCCTGAACTCACCCAAGGCGTGCTCCCAGGCCCTGAGGGCACACAAGGACCTCTGGTGAGTGTACCTTTGTAAATATTACATATGGTTTAAAAGCAAGCGTGTTTAATGATTAATGATTAATTTGCCCTGGCAATCGCGGCCAGGACAGCTACTGGAAAAGTCTGTTAACGTGTATGGGGATGGAGCGGAAATCCTCCAGGGACATCTCCAGAAAGCTCTCCTTCATGTACTCCCAAAGCCTTTGCAAAAGGTTTCTGGGGAGGGCTGCCTTATCCCGTCCGCCATGGTAGGATACGTTACCACGCCAGGCCAGTAGCACGTAGTCTGGAATCGTTGCATAACAAAGCATGGCAGCGTATGGTCCCAGTGTTTGCTGGCATGCAGACAACATCCATTCCTTATCTCTCTTTGTTATCCTCAGGAGAGTGATATCATTCACGGTCACCTGGTTGAAATGGGGTGATTTTATTAAGGGGACATTCAGAGGTGCCCGTTCCTGCTCGGCTGAACAGAAATGTTCCCCGCTGTTAGCCACGCGGTGGGGGGGAGGGGTGAAGTGATCATCCCAGAGAATTGGGTGCGGGGGGGGGGGGGTAGTTGGGTTTGTGCTGCATGTTAACCTGGAAACCGCAGCCCCTCCTTTTACATTGCAAACCCATTTTCAATGGCCAACCCAACGGGTGCTTGGTATGGGAAATGAGGGCGCTACTGTTTGAAACCATTCCCACATGTTAAGAAGGTTAAAAAAGCCAAAAGACTGTGGCTTACCATGGCTGCCTGCAAGCCGAATTCTGTTGCCTGGCACTGCGTGAGTGATCTCTCACACCAAACCAGTAGGCCCTCAATATAAGAGGAAAAATGCGACCTTGTAACGAAAGCACATGTGTTGTGTAATGTGAACAGCAAAATTTAACGTGAAAGAGTGTACCCATTGTTCTCTAAAATGTGTCTTTTTTAACCACCTCTCCCTTCTCCTCCACCAGCTGCAAATGTTTCTCCTTCACAGAGGCTAGTGAAGATTAGAAGGAGAAAACAGCGGACTCGGGATGATATGTTCTCGGAGCTCCAGATGTCCTCCCACGCTGACAGAGCACAGCAGAGTGCGTGGAGGCAGTCAATGTCAGAGTGCAAAAAAGCACAATATGAACGAGAGGAGAGATGGCGGGCTGAATCACGGGCTGAAGAGAGCAAGTGGCGGGCTGAAGAGGATAGGTGGCATCAGCTTGCTGACAGAAGGCAAGAGTCGATGCTCCGGCTGCTGGAGCATCAAACTGATATGCTCCAGCGTATGGTTGAGCTGCAGGAAAGGCAGCAGGAGCAGAGACCGCCGCTACAGCCCCTGTGTAACCAACAGCCCTCCTCCCCAAGTTCCATAACCTCCTCACCCAGACGCCCAAGAACGCGGTGGGGGGGCCTCCGGCCACCCAGTCACTCCACCCCAGATGATTGCCCAAGCATCAGAAGGCTGGCCTTCAATAAGAGTTAAAGTTTTAAAGTTTTAAACTGCAGTGTGTCCTTTTCCTTCCCTCCTCCCCCACCCGTCCCGGGCTACCTTGGCAGTTATCCCCCTAGTTGTGTGATGAATTAATAAAGAATGCATGAATGTGAAGTAAGAATGACTTTATTGCCTCTGCAAGCGGTGCTCGAAGGGGGTGGGGAGGGTGGTTAGTTTACAGGGAAGTAGAGTGAACCGGGGGGAGGGGAGCGGAGGGTTCATCAAGGAGAAACAAACAGAAGTTTCACACCGTAGCCTGGCCAGTCACAAAACTGGGTTTCAAAGCTTCTCTGATGCGCACCGCGCCCTGCTGTACTCTTCTAACCGCCCTGGTGTCTGGCTGCGCGTAATCAGCGGCCAGGCGATTTGCCTCAACCTCCCACCCCGCCATAAATGTCTCCCCCTTACTCTCACAGATATTGTGGAGCGCACAGCAAGCAGCAATAACAATTGGAATATTGGCTTCGCTGAGGTCTATCAGAGTCAGTAAACTGCGCCCGCGTGCTTTTAAACGTCCAAATGCACATTCCACCACCATTCGGCACTTGCTCAGCCTATAGTTGAAGAGGTCCTGACTACTGTCCAGGCTGCCTGTGTACGGCTTCATGAGCCATGGCATTAAGGGATAGGCTGGGTCCCCAAGGATAACGATAGGCATTTCAACATCCCCAATGATTATTTTCTGGTCCGGGAAGAAAGTCCCTTCCTCCAGCTTTTGAAACAGACCAGAGTTCCTGAAGACACGAGCATCATGTACCTTTCCCGGCCATCCCACGTTGATGTTAGTGAAACGTCCCTTGTGATCCACCAGGGCTTGCAGCAGCATTGAAAAGTACCCCTTGCGGTTTATGTACTCGGTGGCTTGGTGCTCCGGTGACAAGATAGGGATATGGGTTCCGTCTATCGCCCCACCACAGTTTGGGAATCCCATTGCAGCAAAGCCATCCACTATGACCTGCACGTTTCCCAGAGTCACTACCCTTGATATCAGCAGGTCTTTGATTGCGTTGGCTACTTGGATCACAGCAGCCCCCACAGTAGATTTGCCCGCTCCAAATTGATTCCCGACTGACCGGTAGCTGTCTGGCGTTGCAAGCTTCCACAGGGCTATCGCCACTCGCTTCTCAACTGTGAGGGCTGCTCTCATCCTGGTATTCTGGCGCTTCAGGGCAGGGGAAAGCAAGTCACAAAGTTCCATGAAAATGCCCTTACGCGTGCGAAAGTTTCGCAGCCACTGGGCATCGTCCCACACCTGCAACACGATGCGGTCCCACCAGTCTGTGCTTGTTTCCCGGGCCCAGAATTGGCGTTCCACGCCATGAACCTGCCCCAGTAACACCATGATTTGCACATTGCTGGGGCCTGTACTTTGTGAGAGGTCTATGTCCATGTCAATTTCCTCATCACTCTCGTCGCCGCGCTGCAATCACCTGGTTTTGCTTTGGCATGTCCTGGCTCTGCATATACTCCAGGACAATGCGCGTGGTGTTCATAGTGCTCATAATTGCCGCGGTGATCTGAGCGGGCTCCATGATCCCAGTGCTATGGCGTCTGGGCTGAAAAAAGGCATGAAACTATTGTCTGACGGAGGAAGGGAGGGAGGGGCAAGTGACGACATGGCTTACAGGGAATTAAAATCAACAAAGGTGGCTGTGCATCAGGGAGAAACACAAACAACTGTCACACAGAATGGCCCCCCCAAAGATTGAACTCAAAACCCTGGGTTTAGCAGGCCGTTGATTTCACGGAGGGAGGGGTAAGCAAATGAATACAGAACAAATCTGGTCCATCTATTTTTTACATTTTAAGCTGGCAGCAGACGGTGCAGCATGACTGATAGCCATCGGCATCTTCTGGGTGCTTGGCAGAAAATGCTGTATTACGATTGCTAGCCATCATCGTCAAGACGGTTCAATAGGACTGCCGGCAGGACTGAGTCTCCAGGAGACAAAACATGTCTGCCCAGGTGCCTCTGACCGAACTCACTGAGGAATATGATGATGATGGATATCAATCATAATACACCATCCACTGCCAAAAGGCAAGGAGCTGCTGCTGTATAGCAATGCAGCCCCATGTCTGCCAGCACCCAGATAGCCGATGACGGCTACCAGTCATACTGCACTGTCTACTGCCAAAAGGCAATTAGCTGCTGCTGTGTAGCAATGCAGTACCACGTCTGCCGGCACCCAGATGACATATGGTGATGGTGAGCTGAGCTGAGCTGAGCTGAGCGGGCTCCATGCTTGCCGTGGTATGTTGTCTGCACAGGTAACCCAGGTAAAAAGGCGCGAATCGATTGTCTGCCATTGCTCTGACGGAGGGGGAGGGGCCTGACGACATGTACCCAGAACCCCCCGCGACACTGTTTTTGCATCATCAGGCATTGGGATCTCAACCCAGAATTCCGATGGGCGGCGGAGACTGCGGGAACTGTGGGATAGCTACCCACAGTGCAACGCTCCAGAAGTCGACGCTAGCCTCGGTACTGTGGACGCGGTCCGCCGACTTAATGCACTTAGAGCATTTTATGTGGGGACACACACAATCGACTGTATAAAACCGATTTCTATAAAACCGGCTTCTATAAATTCGACCTAATTTCATAGTGTAGACATTCCCTCAGTCTTAAAGGTGCCACAGGACTCTCTGTTGCTTTTGAGGGATAGCTCAGTGGTTTGAGCATTGGCCTGCTAAACCCAGGGTTGTGAGTTCAATCCTTGAAGGGGCCACTTAGGGATCTGGGGCAAAATCAGTACTTGGTCCTGCTAGTGAAGGCAGGGGGCTGGACTTGATGATCTTTCGGGGTCCCTTCCAGCTCTATGAGATAGGTATATCTCCATATATTATTTTATATTATAGTGCACAGTGAATGGCTTCCCACAGTGGGGTACAAGAGAAGTTTTGGCCAGGAACATCAATTCTTATGAACACCGTTGTAAGATATTTAGTGTTCACAAAGAGTAGACGGGATATCTGCCTTTCAGGTACCACCTGAGACACACTCAAAAAACTACACTAAGCTCAAGGGCTGAGCTGACCCGAGAGGACTTTGAACCTGTGATCAGGATCAGAATTTCTGTTGATTGAGTAAATTTTGTACAGTCTACATGTGGCTGCAGTTTCTGCTTTCAGTCAGCTCTTAGAAACATTACCTAGGCCTACAATAACCCAAATAACTATCCTACATAAAAACGTTCAGTTATGAATTGCACTTGTGCAGATTCTGATGTCTATGTATTATTTAGGAAACACCTGCAGTGTTTTACCATCCTAGAGGACAGAAGTAAAGACTCCTTTGCATTCTTAAGAAAACTAATAGGGATGATTTTTGCTGGTCTTAGCCTGTTTTCAAAGCATTCCTCAGCTATTCTCCAACATATGATATTATGTGTCTACTGCAAGCAGTAGGAGTTCAGACTGTTCTCTATGTTATTTACAGTGGAGTTCGTCAAGAGTTCATGCAATAGAATAATTAAGAAAGATATTTCTGGGCTGTGATAATTTTGCATCTTGTAATGAATGGAAACACTGCATCCACACCATAAAGCATATGGTGGTAAGGCAACCTGGGCTGCAGTAGACCCTAATCATCTCTTTTACGGTGTTCTCATTATAACAGATACCTTGGCATCCAAGAACAGTGCATAGAGAGATGCAACATATTGCAAATGAAAGCCTCTGTCTTGTTAGCCCTGATTCTTAGAGAACTACTAGCTGGTATATGGCAGACAAATGGGGAGGAGGCTTCCCCGTACAGGGAAGCAGCAACTTCAGAGATCTTGTAAAACTCTCTTAAGAACGTAAATGTATCTACGTGGTGGCTGCTGCCATGAAGGGTTCCGATCTGCTCCAGCGTCACTTAGGATCCCAAACAGCTCTGCTTCCTCCTGCATTAAGATAGAGCTTCCAGTTTAGCTCTGAGTTTAGGTCTGATGGGCAGGTCACTCTCATCCTTGCTGCTGTCCTTACTATCCTCAATGATAATGAATCTCTCTCAGGGCTGCCCAGAGGATTCAGGGGGCCTGGGGCAAAGCAATTTTGGGGGCCCCTTCCATAAAAAAAAGTTGCAATACTATATTCTCGTGGGGGCCCCTGCGAGGCCTGGGGCAAATTGCCCCACTTGTCCCCCCTCCACCCGGGCGGCCCTGGGGAAAATAAACATTTAAAAACCTTCCACATCTCGGCACAAACCCAGTTTTGAGAAAACTTCTTTTCAAGTCACCTCTACAAGGTATCACTGGTTCTCAGCATCAGCTAGTGCTAAAAGGCACTAAAGCTCATTAAAAGGGTTGGACAAATATTTTCCGTCAAAACTTTTTTTGGATCGAAAACTAGAGGTTTTTAAAAAGCAGAAAAAATCACGGACAACATCTGCTTTCCTTCAAAATTTGTTGTGGTTTTTTTAATTGAAAAGCTGAAATTAGTCTGCCAAAACCTGAACATGGTTTGGGGTTTCAGAAGTGTGTGGCCAAATATTTGTTGCTTGCTGTGTTTGATGGTTTAAAGAAACAATAAAAAAATTCTGCTTAAAAAAAATCCAAAACTTTTGAACCACCTCAGCTTGTGACCAAACGCCTGAGCCCGTCCTGTCAGAGATTTTACCGGGTTTCTGATACTCTGCTGGCTTCCTTGACTCATATCTGTCTCCATAACTTTGGGTTCATTTAGGTTAGAACATAAGAACATAAGAACGGCCATACTGGGTCAGACCAAAGGTCCATCCAGGCCACTACCCTGTCTTCCGACAGTAGCCAATGCCAGGTGCTCCAGAGGGAGTGAACCTAACAGGTAATGATCAAGTGATCTCTCTCCTGCCGTCCATCTCCACCCTCTGACAAACCGAGGCTAGGGACACCATTCCTTACCCATTCTGGCTAATAGCAATTAATGGACGTAACCTCCATGAATTTATCTGTTTCCTAGAGACTGGCTCCATGGGGTCCCTCACAAACTGGAGATGGTTACTGTGGGTTTGTCTTCAGTATAGACTATGGGGAAAAGACAACAGCTTGGCTCATTGGGTTAAATAGCTGTCTGCAAGCAGGGCCGGCGCAACCCATTAGGCGACCTAGGCGGTCGCTTAGGGCGCTAACATTTGGGGGGCGGCGACCGCAGCGGCCGGATCTTCGGCCACCCCAGTCAGCGGCGGCATTTCAGGGGCGGGACCTTCCGCCGCCTCTGTCGGGGATGGCATTTCGGGGGCGGGACCTTCCGCCGCCTAGGGCAGCAAAAAGGTTGGCGGCGCTCCTGTCTGCAAGCCTCAAACTGCTGAATGAGCTTTAGGGTAGGGAAGGTTGTGCCTCCCCAAACAGCCTGGCCCTGCCCCCATCCGACCCCCACCCACTTCCTGCCCCCCGACTGCCCCCCTCAGAATCCCTGACCCATCCTGCTCCTTGCTCCACCCCATAAGTAGCCTGGGAGGCAGTATGACTGCTTAGGTACAGTCCCTTGAGGCACACTTCCTTCCCTGTTTCCCCCTTGCTCCAGAGGGTGATAATAATTTGCTGTAGGCCTATACCAGGCCTACACCCTCTGTGGTGGCTAGCATGCTGTGGGGTGGAGAAAAGGCTCTGCCTGTCTCCTGCCCCACCCACTCACCTGTTTTGGAAGGTGTGCAGTACCTACTACCTTGCATAGTCCATGTCAGGGGTGGGCAACTTTTTGGCCTGAGGGCCACATCGGGAGTAGAAATTCTTTGGCGAGCCATCAATGCTCACAAAATTGGGGTTGGGGTGCAGGAGGGGGTGAGGGCTCTGGTTGGGGGTGTGGAGCGGCCCCCAACCCTCGGAGCGGGGCCATGCAGCTACTTCCAGGAGCTGTGTGGTGCAACCCCCGACCCTGCGCCCTGGAGTGGGGCCATGCCGCAGCTTCTGGGAGCCGTGTGGTGCGGCCCCCGACCCGGTGCCCCAGCTGGAGCGCCAGAGTGGGGCAAGCCCCAGACCCGACTCGCTAGCGGGAACTCGTGGGCTGGCTTAAAATGGCTCGTGGGCCGGATCCAACCCGCGGGCTGTAGTTTGCCCATCCCTGGTCCAAATCATAGTCTAGCTCTACCCCGTAGTAATCAGCAATACTAAAGAAAGGAAATCTAGAAAAAAGTCTTTACAGGATATGGCCATTAAATAAACATCTGGGGGGGAAATGGCCTGAGTGGTTCCTTAAAAGGAATCCTAGAAATTGGAGATGGAAACAATCTGTTAATCATTTAGTCTGTCCCTCTGCCAACCAGTGTATTTTCCAAAAGAACTTTTGTGTGGCACAACTAGTACTTTTTATAGAATGAAGAGAATTCATGCCAGCTTGGTCTCAGAAGCTTTTCTGTCTCATTTTAATCAAATGAATCGATTGTTGCAAAAGGCCTTTGTACCCTTGCTTGCCTAAGTAAAGAAATTTAATAATCTTTTCTCCAAGTTATTAACCCATTGATTCCACTGGCATATCGAGATATTACTTTTGCTGGTTTAGATGAAGTCATGAGTTCTGGCAGCAGCAATTAATAAATCAATATACAGCCATGATTTCTATTTGAGAAGGACTGGAGTCTCTCAGTCTCTGGGCTCTACACATTACAAGGTTACACAATGTGTGAAATTGCTACATAGCAATTCAGAGTGCCCAAAGTAGCATACAAATTAGTCACAATATTTTAACCTTATATTTAATTGTGTGTGTGGGAATTTAGCATTTCCATCACAATCTTCTATTTTTAAAGTCTGTAATTCAGCTGCATGATTTTGATATTTCAGGGTAGGTATTCAAAGCGTGTGTTGGGCTTTAGCCCTGTAACTTCCACAGATTTTAGGGTGGCTGTATCATATAAAGTGGCCACCAGTCCCACTGTATTTCAAATAACAGTCCCACCTTGGACATGGATGTCCTATGTCAGGCAAGGCATTAGAACAGTCCTGAAATATCTTCAGGGCGGATTTTGTGTCACAACAAAGACATCACAAATTATAACATTCCATCTCTCACTGGAATGAGTTTGTCCCTGAGTGCAAAGTACAGAAAGTGACAACCCTGCTTGCTTTGATAGTGTGAGGCAGAATTAAACTGTTTTAGGCCAGGAGTGACTATATTAGCAACCTTGGGGAAATAATTAAGTCATGGGATTTATGTTGTATGACAATGACGGAGGGACAGATCCTTATTTACTCCAAGGCCTCTTTACACCACTTTGACAATGTAAAGGGTCCTCAAAGTGAAGTAAATTACATATGCACCTTCTGGAATATATACAGATATAAATTAAGAATTACTTAGACAAGTTACTTGTCTTCAAGTCGGCAGGGCCTGATGAAATACATCCTAGAATACTTAAAGAACTGGTTGGAGAGATCTCTGAGACATTAGTGATTACCTTTGAGAATATGTGGAGGAGAGGAAAGATCCCAGAGGACTGGAAAAGAGCAAATATAGTACCTATCTATAAAAAGGGGATTAAAGACAACCCCGGGAATTACAGATCAGTCAACTTAACTTCAGTACCTGGAAAGATAATGGAGCAAATAATTAAAAAATCAATTTGTAAACACCTAGAAGAAAATAAGGTGATAAGTAACAGTCAACATGCATTTGACAAGAACAAGTCATGTCAAACCACCTAACAGCCTTCTTCAACAGGGTAACAATCCTTGTGGATGGGGGGAAATAGTAGATGTGATATATTTCAACTTTAATAAGGCTTTTGATACTCTCTCACATGACCTTCTCATAAACAAACTAGAGAAAAAGAACCTACTATAAAGTGGGTGCACAACTTGTTGGAAAAGTATACTCAGAGAGTAGTTATCAATGGTTCACAATGAAGCTGGAATGGCATATTGAGTGGAGTTCCGCAGGGACCTGTCCTGGAGCTGGTTCTATTCAATATCTTCATAATTGTTTTGGATAATGGCATAGAGTGTACACTTATAAAGTTTGTCAATGATACCAAGCTGGGAGGGGTTGCAAGTGCTTTGGAGGACAGGATTAGAATTCAAAATGATCTTGACAAACTGGAGAGATGGTCTGAAATAAATAGGATGAAATTCAATAAGGACAAATGCAAAGTACTCCACTTGGGAAGGAACAATCAATTGCACAAATGCAAAGTGGAAAATGATTGCCTGGGAAGGAGTACTGCGGAAAAGGATCTCGGGGATATAGTGGATCACCAACTAAATATGAGTCAACAATGTAACATTGTTGCCAGGAGCGCTGAAACAATTTATATAGTGGGAGTGCTGAGAGCCATGGAACCAAACTGTAAACCCTTTATATATGATGGAAACAACTTTGAACCAGGTTCTGCGGCAGCACCCCCAGTTCCAGCACCTATGATTGTTGCAAAATAAAGCAGACATCATTCTGGGATGTATTAGCAGGAGTGTTGTAAGCAAGACACAAGAAGTAATTCTTCTGCTCTACTCCACGCTGATAAGGCTTCAACTGGAGTTTTGTGTTCAGTTCTGGGCACCACTCTACACTTCAGGAAAGATGTGGACAAATTGGAGAAAGTCCAGAGGAGAGCAACAGAAATGATTAAAGGTCTAGAAAACTTGACTTATGAGGTAAGATTAAAAAAACTGAGTTTGGTTAGACTGGAGAAGAGAAGAATGGGGGGTGGGGGGAAGGGGGGAAATATGATAACTGTCTTCAAGTATATAAAAGTCCATTATAAAGAGGAGGGTGATAAATTGTTCTCCTTAACCACTGAGGATAGGACAAGAAGCAATGGGCTTTAATTGCAGCAAGGAAGATTTAGTTTAGACATTAGGAAAAAACTTCCTAACTGTCAGGGTAGTGAAGCACTGGAACAAATTACCTAAGGAGGTTGTGGAATCTCTATCACTGGAGGTTTTTACGAACAGATTAGACACATAGCTGTCAGGGATGGTCTAGATAATACTTAGTCCTGCCTCAGTGCAAGGGACTGGTTAGATGACCTCTCGAGGTCCCTTTCAGTTCTACATTTCTATGATTTCTGTGATTTATGGTGTCTTTACACTGACAGACCAATGTAAAGGTGCCTTTATGTACATGTGAATAGGACTCAGAGTGTTGGGTTTTTTTCTGTTATGTCTGAATAAACATACTGGTTTCCTTTTAAAGAGATTGATGAACAAAATGGGCTCAATTCATCCCTGAGGTGACTACCTCGAAGTCAGTAGAGTTACACCAGGAATTTACTTAGTCCAATAGATTAAAGGAGATAAGGTAAACACTAATTGCCTTCATAGAATCATAGAATATCAGGGTTGGAAGGGACCTCAGGAAGTCATCTAGTCCAACCCCCTGCTCAAAGCAGGACCAATCCCCATAAAACTGAGGGAAAGGTACACCAAGGAGTGATGAGAACTGAAATGTATAAATTAATTTTAAGCGGAGGCTATGTGTATGTGGATATGTTAATAAGAGAACTTCTGTGGAACATAGCATGTAAATATGTCAGTAGCCTGCTATTCAGTCTTGGACCTTTTACTGCATGACATTTTATTTACAACTGGTTGCAACCAGATGACATTTTTTCCTCACTAAATTTGTCTCAGTGATGTCTTGTCTTTTCAGTTTGATCCTGGGGACAGATCTAACCCCGGTGATCCAGGCATTTATAACCCCTAGGCCTGATTATTGAAATGCATAGCTAGGAAGCAAGACATACATGCTGAAATAGCTCCAGCTGATACAAAACACGGTAGCACATCCGTTTAGCAACACAAGGTGCTGTGAATACATCACTTCAGTGCTTAATACCATGTCTACACTGGCCAGGGAAACTATGTTAATACCTATCTAGTGAATGATGTTTAAACTAGGGTTACCATATTTCAGCAAGCAAAAAAGAGGACGGGAGGAGCCCCGCCCTAGCCCCACCCCCGTCCTGCCCTACCCCCGCCCCTGCCCCTCCCACTTCCCACCCCCCTCAGAACCCCCAACCCTCCCCCCGCTCCTTGTCCCCTGACTGACCCCTCCTGGGACCCCTGCCCCTAACTGCCCCCCAGGACTCCACCCCCTACCTAAGCCTCCCTGCCTCTTGTCCCCTGACTGCCCCCTCCTGAGACCCTCCCCCCATCCTAACTGGCCCTCTAGGACCCTACCCCCTACCTGTCCCTTGACTGCCCCAACCCTTATCCACACCCCCAGACAGACCCCTGGGACTCCCACGCCCCATCCAACCATTCCCCACCCCCTGACAGCCCCTCCCCAGAACTCCCGACCCATCTAAACCCCTCTGCTCCCTGTCCCCTGACTGCTCTGATCCCTCTCCCCACCCCTGTCCCCTGACAGCCCCCCCCAGAACTCCCAAACCCCCCCCCCCTGCTCCTTGTCCCCTGACCACCCCTCCTGGGACCCCTGCTCTTAATTGCCCTCCAGAACCCCACCCCCTACCTAAGCCTCCCTGTTCCTTGTCCCCTAACTGCCCCCTCCTGAGACCCCCCCACCCTAACTGCCCCCCCGGACCCTACCCCCTACCTGTACCCTGACTGCCCAAAACCTTATCCACACTCCCACCCCCAGAAAGCCCCCCCCGAACTCCCGACCCCCCCCCGCTCCCTGTCTCTTGACTGCCCCCTCCAGAACCTCCCTGCCCCTTCTCCGACCCCCTGGCCCCCTTACCCTGCCGCTCAGACCAGCGTGCCGGGGAGGAGGAGCAGGGGGAGGAGCTCCAGACTGCCGTGCGAACGGCCGGCTGGTGATCTGCAAATGCAGGGAGGGAGGGACGGAGTGCTCTCAGCTGCAGGGGAGAGGAGGGGGAAACGGAGGAGGGGCTCTCTCTGGCTGTCGGAGCCCCATGTAAATGGCACCATCCGGCCAGCTGCCCTGTCAGCCGTGCGCGCTCTGCATGGGGGGGGGAAGTCCGAACATTTACAAATTCCCCCCAGACGCTATTTTTAACTCTAAAAGCCGGACATGTCCGGGGGAATCCGGACGAATGGTAACCCTAGTTTAAACACTGTGGTCTAAAAAGATGCTAACTAGTTTCTTTAGCCGGTGAAGCCAAAGATTAACTCTTTTATATATACACCAGTTCACAAAACTGTACTACTGCTTATGTAGGAACCCGATATTTTGTATTCTGAGAATAGCAGGGAGTCAGTGTTGATGTGTTTTAACCAGCTCACAGCAACACAGTTAGTACCTTTCTACGTTGTCCAGGAAAGCTGCTATAGTCCAGCGCATTCTCGTTCTTGAACTACACCCATTACCACAGTTTCTGAACACCAGCAGTTAGAGAATTAAACAAGCCTACGTCGGCCCTGATGGTCAAAGCTTTCCGGAGGGTCCTGGGCCTTGCTGCAGGGCAAGGATGCATCCCAAGAGTGGGGATCTGGACTGATAATGCTCAAAGAACTGTGTTGAAGCGTAATTCACTAGAAAGGTACTAACGTAGGGCCTAGCTCCACAAAGCCTTACTCAAGGGGGTCACTCGTTGACCTGAAAATAAACACTAACTGCAAAACTGGGCACACAATTTTCCTTGCAGACGTAGCCTAACTGTCCACAACCACACAGCAGTGACAAAACAGCACAAACGGCAAAATATCCCAACTCAAGATCTCACCAGCTGTCCACATCAAAAAGTCTGTGATAAGGTGCTTTGGATCAAAGCTAAATGATTTCTGCTAGGAATTTTGTTTTATAACCAAAATTATTTCCTTTCCGGTTAAAGGCTATGGTATATTGTGCATTTAAGGCACAGAGGATGGTGTGGAGGTGTGCTAACCCAGCTACTCCTGTAGCTTTGTGCCTGTTTCAGGAGCTGCAAGGCGTGTGGTGAGACCACTACTACCCCTGTGGCAAGAATGCAATCTGTACTGCCCACTGAGCTGGGCCATCTCCATTACCTGGTGAGGTACACAGCTCTGCTCTCTCCTGGCCTTTAGAAACACTAATTGCTACTAGCCTACCACAGTCCTTGGTCTCAGGAAAGTTCAAAGAGAGTGACTGTGCCGAGCCCCAATGCAGAGTCACAGTGATACTTTATCCTCTCGCAACTTCTCCCGACCCTCCTTCCCACACAGTTTGTCCTAACACTTCATAACCCTCATATGGTACACATATTCCAGAAGTAATGAGCAATTCTGGCTTTCCCCATTGTCTGAGAAATTGAATTCATGCATGATAAAAACCCAGAGGCCTTTTTCCAGTTTCTGAACTGACAGCTGAAGCAATGTAAATGTCACAATCTTGGCATATCTGCCAACTCTTCCCACATAAGCAGTGGCTGTATCAGGATATAAACTTTTCCAACGAGCTCCAAGCTCTGTAATAGCGGATATATCTCAGCAGCAGGAAGACACATATGATTATTTCTCCTATTTCCCTGTGCTGCAAGAAATATGCCATTGCTCATGTTTTCTGCATAATTTAAAATTCAAGACGTTTTTAAAAAAATTAATTTCAGCTGCTGAGAATTTTGAGAGACATTTTTCTTTATACCTCCTGACACCTTTTCCATTATACGATCAGTCTCCAAAGAACTGAAATAAATAGTCTCAACACAGGGTAACTGATCATGTTCAAAATCTGCAGTAGCTGGAAACAGATGCATTCAGGTTTCAAAACATAAAAAAATGGATCACTCTTTCTCACCAGCTTTTAGGTCTTGGCTTACTGTAACACCCTGAAGAGGGGTTTAAATACATTTAGCCCATAAGCAAACCTTTTGTTCTCCCTTTTTGTACCTGCACTTATTTCTGGGTGCCATTGATGTAATTTAGTTGTCTCACTGTTTACCTGATATGCTATCATCAAGTAATGATGTGTGCTGTTTCCACCCTCTAGTGCAGAGTTGTCAGAATTTGGCATGTTGGTAGCCACTGACATTAGACAGCACCGATGTAGCTCATAAATTCACTCATTTGATGCTGGACATCAAAAAATCAGCATCGTCTGATAATACCTGGGATAGACGAGCAGGCCTTTTCCAGACAACTGCTCCCCCTTGAAAAGGAAAAAGGTGCCAGAGATGCCCTAAGAACTGTTCCTATAATTGTTATGATTTATTATTTGTATTGTACGGGCATTCCAGAGCCCCTAGCACAGAGGTGGGCAAACTTTTTGGCCTGAGGGCCACATCGGGGAATAGAAATTGTATGGCGGGCCATGAATGCTCACAAAATTGGGGCAGGGGTGCGGGAAAGGGTGCAGGGTCCGGCTGGGGGTGCGGGCTCTGGGATGGGGCTGGGGATGAGCGGTTTGGGGTGCAGGAGGGTGCTCCGGGCTGGGATCGAGGGGTTCGGAGGGCGGGAGGGGGAACAGGGCTGGGACAGTGGGTTGGGGCGTGGGGAGAGGCTCGGGGTGCAGGCTCCGAGCGGTGCTTACGCTTACCTCAAGCGGCTCCCAGAAGCAGTGGCATGTCCCTTCTCCGACTCCTATGCGTGGAGTGGCCCCCCGACCCTTGGAGCGGGGCCATGCAGCTGCTTCCAGGAGCCGTGTGGTGCGGCCCCCGACCCGGCACCCCAGCTGGAGCGCCAGAGCAGGGCAAGTCCCAGACCCTATTCCCCAGTGGGAGTTTGCGGGCAGGCTTAAAATGGCTCGTGGGCTGAATCCGGCCCACAGGCTGTAGTTTGCTCACCCCTTGTATAGAGCCTCGTTGTCCTGTACAAACACATACAAAGACACAGTTCCTATCCTGAAGACTTACATTCTAATGTAAGTCCAAGTACACCAAGTGAGTGTTATGGGGACAGGAGGAAAAGGGGAACATCAGTGAGATCATGAGGTGACATAGGCTAACAACATGCACAGCGTAATGCTTCAAGATCACTTAAACTATTTCTTTAGCATGAATACATAAATAATTACCAGCAGTCCTGGGCAATCCCTTGATCAATATACTATGGGTAGCTAGTGCAAGACCAAACAATACAAAAGGCATGCAAGTAGCCCTGGCATCTCGGAATGTTACTAACCATACAGATTAATAGACACGACATTTGTAGCAAGAAAACTCAGGAGCTAAAACATGACACCACTGTACTGCAGTATCCCAGATTTGGCCATCAGGCACACCAGGGTGGGACTGGAGGAGGAGATTTCTTAGAATCCCTTGGAGCTGCTGCTAACCCACAGATGAAGCATGCACTTCTGGGATGGACTTTGCAAAACATTCCATTGTTGGTACTAAGATTGAAATCATTCCAAAGGCAGCAACACAATGATGCAAAATCATTTTAATATAATTTGGGTCTCAGTATGTATTAATTGTAATTGTGCAGTCATTGTATGGCCTCACTATAGGACAGAGTTAAGGTTGATTTGGTGCCGTAACTGCATTTTGGCATCTTAACATCATTAGATATTTTAACCTTAACTCTGAATTTCCTGGGTTTAAAATGGTTGTTTGGGGGATAACAACAAACTTCTTGCATTTTTTTAAAATCCCAAATTACTGATGTTTACTCTCATCTTTCACTGTAGCCTAATGTAGTTTATTTATCTAGGAATAAGTGAGTGGTTTGGTGGTTCTGAGGGAAGGGCTAAAAGTCAGAGTCTAACAGGATGCGGATGTGATGATTCTGCTGAGCAGGCATAAGTCGCCTGAAGGGGGAAGGATCCATGGCAGTTGGAGGAATGACTAGTGAGCAGTGAGTCAGGAAGACAGTGTGTCTGAGGGACCTGGGAGGAGTTTGGAAGCAGCTGGCAAGTGCTTATGAGGGGAGGAGAAGGCACAACTATACAGGGCTACTGATATGTATAATTATGGGGGCACTAGTCCTTTAACTTGATAAAATATAGTTGGAGAGGGTTGTGCAGCAAAACTCGATTTTAGGGTAAGAATACAGACTGGGCCTAGCACAGGATTGTGAGCGTCTGATTCTAACCTCATATTGGTTTTCTATTGTAATTCCACTGGACCTTGCTGGAGTTACTCCTGCTTTGCATTGGTGGGAGACAGATCAGAATCAGGCTGTGTGTGTCTATCAAACTGCAACTTGAAGCACAGTTCTAGGGCCCCTACTCAAGATTCAATTTGCTGATTGGCTGGATTGCAGATGCCAGCATCAAATGTAACCAGATAAACTTTGAGCGTGATACTACTCCAACTGCGGTGGTGGAAATGTTGGAATCAGGAAGTAAAGGAATCACGATTCTTTCTCCTCTCAAAGGCAGAGTTTTGCAAAGAGGGAGAAATGTGGGAAGAAACCCTTTTCTAAAAGAGGGAGCTTTGGTTTGAAGGTTATTAAATGAAATCGCTTGATTTTAATGGGATACTTGAAGAAGGAGATTTCCCCCCTTAGGGCCTGATCCAAAGCCCACTGAAGTCAAGGTAAAGGCCCCCACTCTGAGTCAGGTCCTTAGCAGTCTGAGTAAATTACTTTTCTTCAATTAAATAGAGATGGCTGAAATTTTTACTGTAATTTAACTGAGCAAATTTAGAGAAGAGACAAGTTAAATTCCACCAGATGCACTCGGTGAATGGATGGTTCTTTGAGTGTCTCAGAAGGAAACAACTTTTCCCTTATGTATTTTGAATTAAAGTCTCGGAGTGAAGTCCTGCCCCCATTTAAGTATATGGCCGAAGTCCCACCAATTTCAGTGGATCAGGATTTCACCCTGGGGCAGATCTGGTGTTGTCAGTATATTAACAAGTCCCCCCCCCCCAACATTTTCCCCTGGGGCCTGTGATAAACCTTGTGTCCTGCAGGGGATGAGGGGTGGGGGAAGAGGAGGTGCTGCACAGAGAAGAAGGGTGGGACTGGGGAAGCTATTCATTTTTCATCCCATTTACACAAATGTGCTTTTTACATAACCAGACACTCTGAGCAGCAAGGGATATTACTGTCCCCATTTCACAGATGGGGACAGTGAGACCCAGAGATGAAGTGACTTTTCCTAGTTCACATGGTGACTCAGTGGCAGAGCTAGCAATAGAACTGTTGAGTCAGGCCTCCTGGTCGCCCCTGCTCTAACCACATTTCCATAAAATACCACTTTTAAAACAGCTAAGAAGACAAGAACAAAATAGGGGTTGGGGGAGCCCAACATGAGAGGTGTGTGGGCAGTGGACCCAGCCACCTTCGTGCTCCTAGGGCTGATATTTGCCTAGTGAAACTGCATGAGATTATGACCTCAGAGGGACCTGTTCCCTATCCTCTAGGCCTAAGCATCTGCTTTGCCAAGTCCGTCAGGAACAAGAGTGAGAAGGGTAGGGTTGAGGCAGCAAGAACTAGAAGAGAACTTCCAGGGAAGAGAGAATCATGTCGGTGCTGACCCTGAGATCCCTGGCAGGACCTTTCTCGGCAGGGTCAGGATAGGAGAAGGGCAGACGCAAATGAACAAGGAGAGAAGAGATATAGAACACTGATGTGTTTGCGATGTTGGCAAATTCCCAGAGCGGATTTTGTGTATTACTTGGGGTGTGTATTCAGGGCCTGATTATTAACATTTTGCAGACTGAACAGCATGGCCACTCACAACTCCACAGCAGCAGTGGGGACAAAACTCTGGTGCTCATAGAGAACAGCAGGCCACTGCCCCTGGAGCTAAAGCAGAGTCTCAGTTAGTGGTAACGGGCGTAGGACACAGAGATTTCATCCTCTAGAGGGCAACAGAACCCAAACACTCCATCCTCATCATTCGCCTGGTGCTCTTCTGCAGCACCTTTCATCCTAGGATCACCAAGCACTTTACAAACAATAAGTCATCTTCCCAACACTCCTGAACGCTGTAGGTACAGGAAGTATTATCATCCCATTTCATAGATGTGGAAACCAAGGGCAAGAGAGGTTAAGTGACTTTGGGCAATTCAGTGACAGTGCCACAAGTAGAACCCAGCTGCCCTGACTTGCAGTTAGCTGCTCTAACCACTAGATCACAATCCTAAATGCATTGACAGAGCTAAAGTGGTAGAGGTGGGATAGGGATTTGGATGTTGTGGGGCAGGACTGGAGTGCACTAAAAGGTTTCTGTGTTTTAGGGGAGAAGGAAGCACCCATAACTTGAACCTCGGGGGATGCTACAGATCTAGCTGGTTTAATATCACTGAGGGTATGTCTACACTACGAGAGTAGTTCGATTTTACTTAAATCGAATATGTGGAATCGATATTACAAAGTCGAACGTGTGTGTCCACACTAAGGACAGTAATTCGACTTTGTGAGTCCACACTAACGGGGCAAGCGTCGACATTGGAAGCGGTGCACTGAGGGCAGCTATCCCACAGTTCCCGCAGTCCCCGCTGCCCATTGGAATTCTGGGTCGAGCCCCCAATGCCTTCTGGGGAAAAAAATGTGTCGAGGGTGGTTTTGGGTAACTGTCGTCATCCAACCGTCACTCCCGCCCTCCCTCCCTGAAAGCGCCGGCGGGAAATCAGTTCGCGCACTTTTCTGGTCAGTGACAGCGCGGACACCACAGCACTGCGAGCATGGAGCCCGCTGCGACCATCGCTGCAGTTATGGCCGTTATCAACACCTCGCACCTTATCATCCACCTTTCCCAGAGGCAGATGCTGAGAAATCGGGCGAGGAGGCTACGGCAGCGCGGTGAGGACCTGAAGTCTGACAGTGGCACAGACCTGTCACAAAGCACAGGACCCCGCGCCGAGGACATCATGGTGGCAATGGGTCGTGTTGATGTTGTGGAACGGCGATTCTGGGCCCGGGAAACAAGCACGGACTGGTGGGACCGCATAGTGCTGCAGGTCTGGGATGAATCCCAGTGGCTGCGAAACTTTCGCATGCGGAAGGGGACTTTCCTGGAACTTTGTGAGTTGCTGTCCCCTGCCCTGAAGCGCAAGGACACCCGGATGCGAGCAGCCCTGAGTGTCCAGAAGCGAGTGGCCATAGCCCTCTGGAAGCTTGCAACGCCGGACAGCTACCGGTCAGTCGCGAACCACTTTGGCGTGGGCAAATCTACCGTGGGGGTTGTTGTGATGCAAGTAGCCAACGCAATCGTTGAGCTACTGCTCTCAAAGGTAGTGACCTTGGGAAACGTGGAGGTCATCATAGATGGCTTTGCTGCAATGGGATTCCCAAACTGCGGTGGGGCTATAGATGGAACTCACATCCCTATCCTGGGACTGGACCACCAGGCCAGCCAGTACATTAACCGAAAGGGCTACTTTTCAATGGTGCTGCAAGCACTGGTGGACCATAGGGGACGTTTTACAAACATCAACGTCGGATGGCCGGGCAAGGTTCATGACGCTCGTGTTTTCAGGAACTCTGGTCTGTTTAGATGGCTGCAGGAAGGTATTTACTTCCCGGACCACAAAATAACTCTTGGGGATGTGGAGATGCCTATAGTCATCCTCGGGGACCCAGCCTACCTGCTAATGCCCTGGCTCATGAAGCCCTATACAGGCGCCCTGGACACTGAAAAAGAACTCTTCAACTACCGGCTGAGCAAGTGCAGAATGGTGGTGGAGTGTGCTTTTGGACGTCTCAAGGGAAGATGGAGAACCTTACTGACTCGCTCTGATCTCAGCGAAACCAATATCCCCATTGTTATTGCAGCTTGCTGTGTGCTCCACAATCTGTGTGAGAGCAAGGAGGAGACCTTTATGGCGGGGTGGGAGGTTGAGGCAAATAGCCTGGCTGCTGATTATGCCCAGCCAGACAGCCGGGCAATTAGAAGAGCCCAGCGGGACGCGCTGTGCATCCGGGAGGCTTTGAAAGCTAGGTTCCTGAGTGAGCAGGGTAACCTGTGACTATTAAGTTTGTTTACAGAGAAGCTGAACCTGCCCCCGTTTCTTTACCCAGTAAATGTTCACTATCCTCTCCAGTTACATACCCCGTTCACCCCGTTCCCCCCCTTCCAACACACGTTTAAAAATAAAATCACTTGAAATTTGTTAATGAACACCGTTTTCTTTATTACTGTTTTCGCGGGAAAGTGTTGAACCTGGGACGCAGACTGTGGTGGGGAGCGGGTGTAGTGTAGTGATGCAAAGGACGCTTCTAAACTCCAGGAATGACAGGCTCCGCACTGGTGGACTGGTTGTTTCAACGGAGCCTGCCACCCCTCCTGTTCCGGACTCTGTGTGTGGGGGCTATGTGACTTTGTGGCAGGGGGAGGACGGTTACAGATCCCCTGCTGCGTGGCTCTGTGATCCAGGATAAGGACAGCTGCATAAGATCTCTAACCGCCCTCCCCCGCCACAAAGTCACATAGCCCCCCCCCCTCCCCCCCCCCCCACAGAACATGAAAACCACCTCCCAGACTGAGCAGGGTAACTAGTGAATGCAATGTGTGTGTGCCCTGCTGCTGAACCTGCCCCCGCGTCTGTACCCTGGTAAAGGTGACTGTCCTGTCCAATTACCAACCCCCTTCCCCCCCTTCAAACAGACTCTCCTCTAAAAGAACATGATGGAAACAGTAATTAACAGAAACGTATTTTTTATTAGCAACTACACATGAAACTGGGGGATGAAACTGGGACGGGGGCTTGGGTGAGGCAGGAAGGAAAGGACTTATCAAATTTTGGGGAATGAGAGCCTTCTGGTACTTGAGCAGTCTGCAGGGGTGGAGTGAGAGTTTTCACGGACTCTGACGCCCCTCCTTCTTGGGACTTTGGGTGAGGGGGGGTATGGGACTTTGTGGCGGGGGAGGGCGGTTAGAGATAGACTGCAGCGGGGCTCTGTCCTCCTGCCTCCGGTCCTGCAGAACATCCACAAGGCGCCGGAGCGTGTCCGTTTGCTCCCTCATTAGTCCAAGCAGCGTTTGAGTCGCCTGCTGGTCTTCCTGCCGCCACCTCTCTTCCCGTTCCATGTGTGATCGGTGGATTTGGGACAAGTTCTCCCTCCACTGGGTCTGCTGGGCTGCCTGGGCTCGGGAGCAGCCCATAAGTTCCGAGAACATGTCCTCCCGTGTCCTCTTCTTCCTACGCCTAATCTGTGCTAGCCTCTGGGAGTGTGATGCCAGGGTAGTTCGGGAGACAGTCGCAGCTGTGGGATGGGAAAAAGGGAGTGAATTCCTCAGAAAGATAAATTTTTGGTTGAACAAAGAACATAGTCTTTCTCTGTGAACAAGACCATGCACAGCACCTATCACATGCGCACTCAGGACAAGGTCGAATTTTCGGCCTTCGCATTCAGTGCCTGGGGTCTTGCTGTGCAGATCAGACAAGCGGGACAGGACAGCGGAATTTGGGTAACAGGCTGACATGGTAAGCCGTAGACTTGTGGCTGCTTAAAACTTTAATAATAGCACCGGCCTCCTTTCACGTTCAAAGCAATGCCAGTCCCTGCTGCCAGCAATCCGGCAAGCATGAACTCTGCCCCTGTCCCACCCCCTCGCGGCTGTCCCAGGGAAAGATCCCTGTATGCTGCTCCTCTCCCGCCTCCACCGCGTGGCTCTAAACCGCCGGTTACAGTTCTGTAAAGGAACAGGCAAGCAGTCCCAATACTAACATTCCCCTACCTAATTCAAAGCAGGTCACCATGAGCGACATCACTCTGATGAGGATTTCCGAGACGGAGAAAGAACGGATGCTTCGGGAAAGCCTGCAAAGACCAAGGCCGTATGCCGCCATGCTCTGCAAGGCAATGATACCCGAGTACTTGATTGTCTCCTGGCGCGGAAACGTTTCCTACCACGGATGACCCAATAAGGCCGCTCTCCCCAGGAACCTGATGCAAAGGCTTTCCAATTACCTCCAGGAGAGCTTCGTGGAGATGTCCCAGGAGGATTTCTGCTCTATCCCCGGACATATAGACCGGATTTTACTGTAGCTGCACTGGCAGGGACTAAACAGTAGAGCGGCTTGGGCAAAACAATCATGCTAAACCGGACATTGTTAGATTTTTTTTCAGTAGTTGCACTGCCAAGGACTGAAACGTTAAGCGCCTAGGGCAAAGTAATCATGAAAAACCCATTGTTAATATTGTTAATATTCCTGTTCTGTTAAAAATAAATGTTTACACGTTTAAAACACTTACTGACTGATCCTTCCCCTGATTCTGTGTCCGGGTTAACGCCTGGGGACGGTTGGTAGGGGATCTCTGTAAGGGTGATGAAGAGATCCTGGCTGTCGGGGAAATCAGTGTTGTAAGCGCTGTCGACTGCCTCGTCCTCCTCATCTCCTTCCTCATCTTCCCCGTCCGCTAACATGTCCAAGGAACCGGCCGTCGACAATATCCCATCCTCAGAGTCCACAGTCAGTGGTGGGGTAGTGGTGGCGGCCGCACCTAGGATGGAATGCAGTGCCTCGTAGAAACGGGATGTCTGGGGCTGGGATCCGGAGCGTCCGTTTGCCTCTTTGGTCTTCTGGTAGCCTTGTCTCAGCTCCTTGATTTTCACGCGGCACTGCGTTGCATCCTGGCTGTATCCTCTCTCTGCCATGGCTTTAGAGATCTTCTCGTAGATCTTTGCATTCCGTCTTTTCGATCGCAGCTCAGAAAGCACGGACTCATCGCCCCACACAGCGATCAGATCCAAGACTTCCCGATCAGTCCAAGCTGGGGCCCTCTTTCTATTCTGAGATTGCATGGCCATCTCTGCTGGAGAGCTCTGCATCGTTGCCAGTGCTGCTGAGCTCGCCACGATGTCCAAACAGGAAATGAGATTCAAACTGCCCAGACAGGAAAAGGAATTCAAATTTTCCCGGGGCTTTTCCTGTGTGGCTGGTCAGAGCATCCGAGCTCGGACTGCTGTCCAGAGCGTCAACAGAGTGGTGCACTGTGGGATAGCTTCCGGAGCTATTACCGTCGATTTCCATCCACACCTAGCCTAATTCGACATGGCCATGTCGAATTTAGCGCTACTCCCCTCGTTGGGGAGGAGTACAGAAGTCGAATTTAAGAGACCTCTATGTCGAACTAAATAGCTTCGTGGTGTGGACGGGTGCAGAGTTAATCCGATGTAACGGTGCTAAATTCGACATAAACTCCTAGTGTAGACCAGGCCTGAGACTGTCACTTTCCTCAAATTCTCCCCTGATAAATCACCAGCTCTGGGTAATACTTTGATCTAGGGAAACCGGCAACAGAGGAAAATCAGCATGATTCAGAGACAAATCCTTTATCAAAGAGGCTAGCACATTCAGGCCAATCCCACTACAGCTAGTCCCCTGGTATGACTGTCCCATTGCCCAGTTACCTCATTGCATTGGAACTGCTAAGCCCGTCTGAGATGATATGTTGGTGGAGTCCTGCAGGTGAAACCTGCTATGTTTTAGAAAGGCAGGGAGCAGTGGAAGCAGGAGGCGTTGGGGGCAGTCTGGGTTTTCTTGTCTCTCAAAAAAATGGATTTTTAAAAAAAATGTTCTCTGTAGAACTGGGCACTGAACCCTCCTCCCTGTGAAACAAACTGAGGAGTCAACAGTGGGTGGAGAGATGGAGCTGGATGGACAGACACAGAGAGGAAACATGGTAAAAATAGAGCCTTCTCAGCTTTATCTGAGAGGTTTAAGAGGAAATAAATGGATGCAGCTCATCAGATACTAAGAACATTGAGTCTTTAGAGGGAGCAGAACTAGAGCTTGTTACTAGGAGAAATTCAGACCTGCTGAGAGAGTGGGGAGTTGTGAAAAACAAAAACAAAAAAAGACTCATGGAGAACAGGGATTTCTCCAGGGGAGGAGGAGAGAAAGCTACCCTCCTCCCCTTTATTACTCTTCTTTCAATACTGTTTTAGTCTTTTTCTTGTTATTCTACCTTATCAACACAGTCTTCTGTAACAGTGCCTCTGCCATCCTTCTCTTCCTTAGCCATCAGGCACAAGGCTAGCTTGGCTGGGTTCACTGGCTGGTCAGCTTTTGCCAGATTTAATCAGAGTTTTCACCACATTTGGGCTCATAAAAAATCTGGACATTCCAAACACTGAATGTTCAGCTCTCAGACGCCGAGTCACGCGAATGTCATTTGATCTAGACATTGACTTTTAGGTTGGGATTTTCGAAGAGGTCCAAGAGAGTTAGGCACCCAACTCCCTAATTTCCTGGACTCCCTCTGAGAATCCCAGCCTAAATCTCCAATCTCCTTCTCTACTTCTCTCAAGCTCTTTTGTTTAAGAGTGGAATGCAAGGTCCAGCTGCACCCTCCCAAGGAGGATTTTTAAAAATATCTAACACCTGGTGCAATCTGGTGCCCTCCAAAGACAAAAAATTAGTCTACAGTATTTTTATGAGCCCCAGAGATCTGAGACTCAAACAGGCGAGGCATTTGCTTCTCACGCATCATTGCCACTAATACTGTTCTTGCAGGAAAAATTAACTCTGCTCTTCAGGGATCCCTTGAGGGAAAAAAATGAAACAACCTAATTTATCTTCTAAACATCAGTTTAATCTGATCTGGGACACAAAATGTGTTAATTGTTATGATATGGTTATGGCATAGCATCTGTTCAGGGTAGACCTACAGTTATTTGGGTGCCTTCACTGCGTGTTTCTATACATTCATGCTGTGTTACCAACCTCGAGAGATCAAGAATCATGAGATTTGCCCAAAAAAATTGAGATTTAAAAAAAAAAGAAACTATATTGTGTTTCCATGGTCCGTCTCTTGATTTGTAAACTGCCCATCTCCAGTATATAACAATTAGTGTTGCCCACTCTCCCCAGTTTATTGGGAAAGGTGATCTTGGCCCTGCTGCAGGAGTTCTCACCCTCAGCTCTCCATCTCCTGCCCAGCAATTAATTCTGTCTGCTCCCAATGTCCCTTTCAATAACATCCCCCCCTCAATTCCTCCATCAGTTCAGCCCCCACATCTGTTCATCCCCCCAGCCTCACCTCTATTCCTCCAGGTTCTTCACCCCCATCTCCCAGGCCTGTGGGGGCTTTAGTGGGGTCTCTCTCCCTCTTGCTGGCTGGGGGGCGGGGCAGTTTCAGGCACTCTTCACCTCCCCTGCCTCTTTCCAGATAGGGTGCTGCAGGGGGGAGGAGTGAGGAGCCATCCCTTCCCCCTTGCTTGAAGTAGGAGGAGGATCGGAGCCACCCTAAGCTATTGGGCTCTTTCTGTTCCCTCCTCCCCATACCTCTCCTGTGAGACCGGCTTCAGGTTGCTGAGGGGCAGGGGAGAGAGCTCTGCATGGCTGCTCTGCCCCAGGAGGTGAACAAGTGGGTCAGGGATCCAATCAGAGGGTTGCCCCCCCCCAAGAGGGCTCAAATTCCCTAGAGGACTGAAACTTCTCTCGTCATCACGTCACTGGGCTCCAGCCCCAGCCAAGATCCTGCCAGTCACCAAAAATTGCAAAAGTTGGCAATACTGTAACATTCTGTGATTTCGTTTAAATCTGAAGGTAATCCTTGTATGGGACATAATTACAGCATTCTGGTAAGCCATTACACATCAGTAACTTAACCTTAACTCCTGCTTAACAAGTCTTCTGTCTAGGAATATGTTATTGATCAATCCAGTCACAGTGACACGGGCTCTCACCCGACGAACTTTTAGACTGTTTCAGTTTAGCAATTAAGCTTCACTGAAGCAATGCTACCATAATAAAATGGTCAGTTTCCATTCAGGAGTGGTGAGATCATAGAAGAGTCTGCTCAGCTTCACTTGGCTGTGAACTAATGAACACAGACCATTATGATTATCTGCAGGATCTATTTATCTATATCTGTGATTGGACCATAGACTGCAGGAGAAAATCAGATTGCAACAAGCCAGGAAGCTGGTGAACTAATAATTACAGGAAAGGAAACTCATTCAGAATCCTAACATGATCGTTCAGTAACTAAACCTTGTAGAAGATCATTCAAATAATGGAGTAGTATACTCTTCATTGCAAACTTGACAGTCTTTAGAAATTAAAGTGTCTTAAAGTTTTAGCATGAGTCTGGGCCAAACCCTGAAGTCCTTATTAATTAATTATTATAATTATTAATTTATGCAAGATTCAGAATGAAACCTGTCCCTTTCCCAGGAGTTCACTCCATACGCAGCAAAACACTCATTGGCTTCACATTATTCCTTAGAAATACACTCACAGATGGAAAAGAACTTGTGCAAATATGGGACAAAAATACCTTGGACCCACATGTAACAGGATAGCAGGCACGGAGACTCTGTATGGGAATGCAGGGCTTTTCTGCTGAGACACCTTGTACTCAAGTGATACAATCCTGCATTAAGATTCAGGGTAATTACTGCTGAGTAATACTGGCAGATAGGTCCAGATATCTCCAACCTGGCTATAAAAGAGGTGTGAGTATCTCTTTAGACTACTGGGAAGTAGAGAGCCAAGAACTGAAGAGGTCCTGGAAGGAAACCCTCAGAACAACCAAGCTCAGGGACGGGGCATAGGATGAGGTTTATGTTGTGTTAGGATTTTTGAGTTTCTTTCCAAACCCCAGGAAGGGTGAACTTTGACACTATCAGGGTCTGTGTGGTCTGCTGAGGATGAAGCAGGGATCCATCACATTCACATGGAAGAAAGGGGAAGCTGCATTCAGCCAGTACAAACCACCACCAAAGCCAGACCTCAAAACCTGTAGAAGTCCTACCTACAAATTTGGGGCTTTATGAATTTGGGGTGGGAGATGGGGCTGGATCAAAAGAGCTCCACTTTCTTACCCCCTGTAGTGGTCCCTTGCTCTCTAGTGGGGAGGGAAGCCACTCTGCCTCACTGGGTCTGGCAGTAGGACTTGGGCCCGGGTCCCGCTGGGGGGTGGGGGGCGATCAGTAAGCAGTCTACAGCCAGTTGCCTCCTAGCAGCAGTAAACTACCTTTAACAGTCTGGAATTCTAGCCCCCTTGGGTGAGACTGAGCAGTAATCAGTCTTCAGCCCGCAGTCTCCTGGTTGGGGCAGACAGCAATTAACAGTCTACAAGGGGATGCCCTGGGCCCTTTCGGGTGGGGCAGAGAAGGGAGCAGGCTTTAGCCTAAGCTTTGGGGCTAAGGCAGCCAGCAAACACACAGTCTAGGCTCTGCCCCTTTGGGCGGGGCAGAGCAGGGAGCAGTCTTTAGCCCACAGGCCCCCGGCTGGGGCTGACAACAGTTAAGAGTCTAGCACGCCCCAACCCTCAGTCAGGGTGGAGCAACAAAAGATCTGGTGTCTTAACTTGGGCAGATGGCAGGAAAAGGCAGGCCTCTTGGCCTACAGAAGGGAAGCTGCCACCCCCGGGTCGGGTGGCAGGGGGTAGGAGGACACAGACCCACCTGACTCCACCGCGTCCCAGCTCAGGGCCCTAACAGTGGCGGAGTGGTCTGCCACTGGGTCAGTGGGGGTGTCCAGCCGCAACACGCTGGCTTGTGCTCCAGCAACAAAACCGGACTACAGTCTGGTTTCCCTGGGCTATTTCCTACCACAGTCTGGGTGGGGCGGTCTGTAGTCCACAGTGTGACACTGCAACCCATATTCTTAATAGAAATATTATTATGATATAATTATGACATAGTGATGATGTATTTTATGCAAGATAAGTCATGTGAGATGTCATTGGAAGGTTATGATTTGCTGAATATGATTATCCTATTTGTATGCATGTATCATTTTTGTATCTGAAGTTATGAATATTGACTATGTATCTTTATCTCACATGTAGTTACACCTGAGTAACACCCACTAGGCAAAAGGCTCTCAGTCTAGATGGCTGGCTGGGAAGGGCCCATTCAAGTTAATGAGCCATTAGAGAGAACAATAGGCCTTAGGAGAAGCTTATCCCCCTCCCCCCGGGAAGCCTTCCTGAGAACTCTACAAATAGCCTCCGAGTAATGGCTGCTGTGACACTACAGAGACAGGTGACCAGGTCACTTGGTGCTGGACTCTATCTTGGGATATCAGTATTTTTCCACTGACTGGGATCCAAGCTTTGAAACAAAGGGTTTCCGCCATATGCAAAAAGCTATATAAGGCAGGGGAATGACACCATCGTGGTTCTTCATTGATGCCCCTCCCAAGAAGAGAAAAGACTTCTGGAAACACCTGAGGAACAAAGACTGAACTGGGGGAAGTGTTGGACCCAGGCTAAAGGGATTTTTAGCCTGTGAATGGAACACCTGGGGATTCCAAGCTGTAAGCAAGTGCAGCTTGCTCCTTAAGAATCTGCAGCCTGCTTGTATCATCACTTAGGGTGAGAATCTGCTATTCATATCCAATCTCTTTAGTATATTAAGTGTAGTTTGCGTTTTGTTTATTTCCTAGGTAATCTGCTTTGATCTGTTTGCTATCCCTTATAATCACTTAAAATCTATCTTTTGTAGTTAATAAACTTGTTTTTGCTTTGTCTAAAACCAGTGTGTGGGAGTCATAATTCGGGGCAGAAAGCAGTTGTATATTCCTCTCCACATTGGGGGTGGGGGAGACTTGAATTTTATGAGCTTATGCTGTATAGTTCCCTATGCTGCACAAGACGGTATAATTTTAGGTTTATACTCCGGGGAGGGGGGGTGCATGCCTGAGTAGCTGGGAAATTCCCTAGCTGGAGTCTGCCCATGCAGGGCTGATCACAGCATCTGCATGTAACTGCAGCTGGGTGTGTCTCTGCCTGTATTGTTGCTGGTGAAAGTGCAGGCTGGAGCCTGGAGAGAGCTTGTCACAGCTATAAGGTGTAAAGGGAGCCCAGGCTGGTGGGTCGGGGGGCTCAGTAGTACCCCAGTTCCAGGTGGCACCCTGCGGGAAACCCATCACACACAGGTCTTCTGGCTCCTCTGGATACACAACGGATGGCAGTCCCGGCAACTCCTCTCCAGGGTCAATCTCCTCTGGAAGCAGGGCACTGCACAGCGCAGGTTCAGCTCCAGGGTTCTGCAGTAGAATGAACCGTCCATTTCCTTTCCTGGCTCCCACACTGGTACTTCTGGTGAGAGGGGCAGGACGGGTTTGGCTCTGCCCACCAGGGTGAATGTAGTGGTCCCTCACTTTCATGTCTGGAGGGAGGCCACTCTCCCCCACTAAACCCCAACCCCCCACAGATTCTATAAGGACTTCCTGTGGAAGATGATACTGACCCTCTCTGCCTCAGCTTTGTGCAGAATCCCCAACCACTGTGATGTAAACACCCCTCACCAAAGAGTTTTCAAGTCAAGCACAGGTTATGCCTAGGCAGCACAACTGACAGAGTTAAGCTGTCTTGGAGGTTAGAGAGTAGCCCCCAATTTTTCCTGCTAGTACCCTACCTCAGTGGCTGTGTGAATTTCCCTCCAGCACCTCTTATGATCTCTTGTATCCCTCTTTCTGTAGTGTACCCCTCTTATGGTAGTTTGTATGCCTTTGGCCACTCCATAGCGGGGCAGGCCGTGCTTACTGCTTATCCCCCAGTGGGGTAATATGTAGGAAACTGTAGTTACATTTTTTAGGTAATTCCATGCTATGTTTTTAGCTGTGTTTCTGAGTAGGTTCCACATTCCTCTCCTACCTGTTTTTCCCCCTACCAGTGTGTTGTTGCAAGAAATCTAGCTCTGGGGGTCTCCCGCTGCAAACATTTTTGGATTATCCTCAGAAAATATACTCCCACTTACTCAGTGATTCGAGAGTAGAGTAGACTATGGAGTGAAGGACACCTAAACAGTCTCTAAATTACCAGCAAATAAGAGGGGAAACAATCAAATACAGAAAAGATGCCACTTGCCAAGAAGTATTGCACTCTGACAATCTGCTCTGCTGATACACCTCTCTGTGTTTCCAGCACATTGGGCTGAGTATGTTCAAAGCTAGATACCCAGACCTGCAGCCCCCTCCTTATGGGAATACTGCTGGGACTAAGGACTACTCCCCAGGAGTAAAGTATGGCTGGCCCTGGCCCTATAGCTATTTGGAGCCTATTTTGCCTCTTTTAAAAATGCAGTCGTTTGTATCTAAAATCCAGAAACAAAGGGCTTGTATGGAGAGTTAGTGCGCAGCAAACTGGGGTGTAAATCTGCAGCGCGTTGACTGCCATGCACTAATTGGCTGCTTGGACCCTGCTACTGGGCACTAAAAGTTCCATAGCGCGCTTTGACCTCCTCCTGTTTCAAACAGCTGTACATCAAGCTGTACGAAACTCTTAGGACACAGTGGGAGGGTCTACATGGTAGCAGACAGTGCACGGTAGATCCACATTCTGGCTTGCCACGCACTAAGGGAATGCCTACACTACAGAGACTACGCAGACATAGCTACGTCATCATAGCTATGCTGCCATGGCCCTGGACTATAGATGCAGCCTACACCACCAGGAGTTTTTCTCTCAATGTAGGAACATCGCCTTGCCCTCTTTCATCTATATAGCAGCAGCTCCACTGGGGGTTTCGTCAGCATAGCTACATCGCTAGGGTGTGTGATTATTTTGCACACCTTTGATAGACGTAGCTATGCCAACAGAACGTTTTAATTGTAAACTAAGCCTGAGTCTCTGTGAGGACAAGCCCAAAGACGATACAGAAACCGAATTACAGGGGATGATAACATCCTTGTCCTTGAGCCAGCTTGTGTTTCCACATATTTTACAGACTATTACACACCAGTATCCTAACTCTAGCCCTCTGTCCTCACCCTGTACCAACACTGACATGTGAGGCTGACTTTGGGCTCAGTCCTGAGCCTTGCTATGGCCCCTTTGTGCTGCCACCATTTATCTGCCTTAAATAGCCAGATGGGGATTCCCTGGGTGGTGCACAGCCAGCCAGCTGTAAGCCACCCCTCTCACAGCTGCCCATGTAGATTGCATATTGGGTGGTGCATGCTGCAGTCTGGCAATTCACAGCTGGCAGATGACCACTTGGGCCAGTGTGAGTAAGTCTACACCACAGCTGTAAGCAAGCCTCCTGGCCTGGCTAGACAGACTCGTACTAGCCACCCGAGTTCAGACAAAGGGGGTCCGATGGGCTTGAGAGCCTGAGCTGCTGCCCAAGCCAAGCGAGCATGAGTCTGTGAACCCAGGCTGGGAGGCTCGCTCCCAATTGCAAGGCAGACATGCCCTAGTGACGCTCCTGGTGCATCATAATTACTTGTGTTAAAAACCAACCAACATGGGCCTGGGCCAAATTCTGACCTAGGGTTGCCAGGCATCCAGTTTTCAACTGGAACACCCGGTCAAAAAGGGACCCAGCACTGCTGACCGGGCCGCTAAAAGTCTGGTCGGTGGCGCAGCGGGGCTAAGGCAGGTTCCCTGCCTGACCTGGCTCTGCGCAGCTCCTGGAAGCAGCGACATGTCCCTGCGGCCCCTAGGTGCAGGGGTGTCCCCGCCCTGAGCACTGGCTCCGCAGCTCTCACTGGCCAGGAACTGCAGCCAATGGGAGCTGCAGGGGCGGCGCCTTTGGGCAAGGGCAGCGCGCGGAGACTCCCTGGCTGCCCCTGCACCTAGAGGCCACAGAGACATGTCGCCGCTTCCGGGAGCTGCCTCACGTAAGCGCTGCCCGGCACCTGCCCCGCATGACCTCCCACACCCCAACCCTCAGCCCTGAGCCTCCTCCCACACCCCAACTCCCTCCCAGAGCCCGCACTCTGCACACATTCCCACACCCCAAATGCCTGCCCCAGCCCTGAGCCCCCTCCTGCACTGTGAACCCCTTGGCCCCAGCCCAGAGCCCCCCACACACCCCAACCCCTTTGGCTGCAGCCTAGAACCCCCTCCTGCACCCCAAACCCCTCATGCCCAGCCCCACATCAGAGCTCACACCCCCAGCCAGAGCCCCACACCTGCACCCCAACCCCCTGCCCCAGCCCGGAGCCCCTTCCCGCCTCCTGAAACCCTCATTTCTGGTCCCACCCCAGAGCCTATACCCCCAGCTGGAGCCCTCACCCCCTCCCGCACCCCAACCCCCTGCCCAAACCGGAGTCCCCTCCCACACTCCAAACCCTTCAGCTGCACCCCTCAACCTAGAGCCCCTCCCTGAACCCCAAACCCCTCATCGGCCCCACCCCAGAGCCTGCACTTCCAGCCAGAGCCCTCACCTCCCACACTCCAACCCCTTTCCCCAGCTCTGAGCCCCCTTCTGCACCCCAAACTCCTCATCCCCAGCCTCACCCCAGAGCTCACACCTCCAGCTGGAGCCCTCACCTCCTCCCACATCCCTGCCCCAGCCTGGCGAAAATGAGTGAGTGAGCGAGGGTGGGGGAGAGCGAGCGACAGAGGGAGGGGGGCTGGAGTGAGTGGGGGCGGGGCCTCAGAGAAGGGGTGGGGCAGGGCCTTGGGGCAGGAGGCAGGGCAAGGGTGTTCGGTTTTCTGCAATCAGAAAGTTGGCAACCCTATTCTGACCCATTTCATTGGTGTAAATCTGGAGTAACTGAGATCAGAATTTGGCTCTTTAAGCCTAGCCACTTTGAAAATCCACACTGGACACCTGGCCTTCAGCTAAATTTGTCATTGCTTCCTTTTTGCTGGGGAGCTCTACTGGTAGTGTATTAGACTACACTGTAAATCATGTAGGTATATTAGTCTGAAACCTCCAGCAGACATTCATAACAGTACCTGCCAATGGCTTCCAGAGATTCAGCACAAGATAAATGTATCTGTTTCAAACTTATTTCGTTTTAATAGTTGTTCCCAGTTCTAAATAGGATTTTGCTGTTTGTCTGGAAATTAGGTGCTCTAGATTACATGAATCATTCCTGATAGAAAAGATCATTTTATAGCCGCCTTGAGTAACAAATCATGCTGAAGCATGCAAAATGCTTTAGCTACTGTATACTGCACTGTAAAAAGAAATCACATAATTCATTGTTTTAATTAATTACTAAAAAGAAGTAGGTAATAGTTGACACTGGAAAGATAGTGGCCGTTCTGGCGATTTCTTGAAGTAATTAAATAATAGAATAGTGGGGGAGGTCTAGGTTGGATATTAGGAAACACTGTTTCACTAGGAGGGTGGTGAAGCACTGGAATGCGTTACCTAGGGAGGTGGTGGAATCTCCTTCCTTAGAGGTTTTTAAGGCCCGGCTTGAAAAAGCCCTGGCTGGGATGATTTAGTTGGGAATTGGTCCTGCTTTGACCAGGGGGTTGGACTAGATGACCTCCTGAGGTCCCTTCCAACCCTGATATTCTATGATTCTATGATAATAGATGACAATCAAGCCTAAAGGTTGCAGGGATGGCTCTGAATGCTGTATTCTGCAGGGTAGTTACGAGAGACCCAACTGGGGAGTATGTGCTAAATGATGGGGTGCCCTCCTAATCGCATAACATTAAATGTCATTGAAGTAATAACAGCACTTACATTTTCAAAGCACTTCACTAACATTAACTAATTAAGCTCACAACATCCCTAGGAGGTAGCTATCATTAGCTCCATTTTATAGATGGGAAAGTGAAGCAGAAGGGTTAAGAAATTTACATGAGGTCACAGAGGGAGTCCATGTTAACTGAGATTAGCACTTAGGCGTTACTGGCACCAAACCGAAGAAATATATCGTGCAACCTTCTTTCTGGCCTGCATTTTCACAAAGGTCATCCCAAACAGTTTTTGCAGCTGTGACATGTTCTGTCCAATGCTCATTGAACACAGGCAGGGCCATCTCCACCTGCTCTTGTCAACATCTGCCTCACTGTCTACCTTGTTTTCTTCTTGTGTCAGGTCATGAGGCAAGAAGGGGAGGACTCAGACCGTTTCCCAGTGATTCTTGTGCAACTGGGCTGATTTGCAAGATGAATAGGGAAATACTTTGAGAACCTGTTCTCGCATAATTACCAAATATCTTAGAATCCAGAGCTAACCATTCTGGAGTGATTCTCAAGAGGGAGCTGCTGGGAAGTTTAAAAATGCCTGGCTACCCTCCAAATTCACTGTAGGAAACACTCCTGCATTTGCAGGGAAATGAACGCACTAGGCCACATTCACAGGGGTGTTTAAGACCATTATGAGGATACATAAATCAGTGTAATTTATACCTTCTTCCAGCCCTCTCAATGTGCATATTGCACTATCTTAGACTCCTTTAGACTCACAGCCACCCACTTACCAATGTGTCATTTACACCACCCCTCCTCTCAGGTCATCTCTGAATTTGTCCCTTTGAGTCTCAATTGATGTAATTCATATATTAAGGGGCCGGATGACAACAAAAAAGGAAGAAAAATTACCAACAGGAGTATGTGAGAACATCCAAGTTATAGCAGGCCATTCCCTACGTTAATTTACACCACTTTACACCATGTTCCAGCTCCTTAGTATGTAGGTTACACCAGCTTGGAGTCCCTGACCAGCACACATTGATATGCAAGGTAAGCTGGCTGCATGGTGCCAGAACATTACAGGAAGTATTACACCCATTTTACATATTTGCAAATGAAGTCACCAAGGTGTTTGAGTGACTGACAGAATGTCCCACCGGCTAAAGCACACTTCATTGGTGATAGCCTTATCTTCTAAAAAGGCTGCACCACAGGGGAAACCAGGCATTTCTTCAAAAACTAACTGCTCTCCATTCAGACAGGCAGAACTAGGAAGACCATCTGCCATAGCACCTCTAGCAGAGCAGGGACCATCTTATTGTTCAGTACCTAGCATAATGCAGGCCTACTCTGTGACCAGGGCTTCTAGGCCCTACAGGAATACATAGACTAACTCCCAATAAATCCTAAGCATTTCTCAAGGGCATACTGCAAACATTCAAAAGGCGTCATATAACCTATTATTATGTAACCTTTCTGCTGGGTATCCTTAGCGGGTGGGTAGAACCAGTTACATTGCTGTCCGGGGATTCCACTTAAAATAAACAAAATGTTTGGCTTGAGCCCCCACCTAAAACTTTATCTTCTCCCACGTTTTAGGAACTTTTAATTCCTCCCTGCCCCCCCAGTCACCATAACAGATGTTTCCTCCCCACTTGCAAGCACTCAGGAGTCCCTTGGAGGAATGTGAAATCACAAATCATTTTTATTTGGAAAAACAAGACACACATCTCTTTATAGATTTAAAAAAATGAAATGAGTAAAACCCAGACAGTATATGGCAAGGGGTGGCCAACCACACAGTCCCAGTTACTAACTGCCTGGCTTGTCGGAGCCCAGAATTCTTATTCACAGAACGGTCCCCTCCCACCTAAGCCGCCCTCATAATATCCAGTTAAACTCAGTGGCGGTCAAATGGGAACCAGGACGGCTTCAGTCCATTGAAGTCTGTACCATCAAGTCTCACTCAGGTCAGTTGCTGCCATGTTGGATTCTGTGAAGTCAGCTCCCTCAGGCCTGCTATCCCAAGGCACTTGATAATACATGCCCCAAAGAATGTTTTTTCTAAATATTGGGTAAATTTACTGCAGCCGTACAACTGATTTCTATTTTTCTGGATAATGTTAAATTAGATTTATACTCCGATTTGCTTAATTCAAAAGCTGCACATCTGCCCAGGTGGCCACCAGTGAGAATCCATAATTAACATGATTGGATCTGATCTATCCGTCTAGGGTAAGGTACCATGCTCATCAATGTAGTAGCAGTCAGTGAAGTCACTGGGAATTTTAGATGTGTAAGCAATGCAGGATTGAGGCACTGAAAGTGTTTTGCTACATGAAGAAGTGCTGATTGAAGTCTATAGCAATATAAAGAGTTAATTAGCTGAAAAATTTTGGGGTTTTTTTTACTGTTTTAAAACTTGCCTTTTTGTTTAAACAAATGGATAAAAGAGACAATGAAAGGAACAAGGATTTCCTATCACCAAAGAGAGAGTTTTACAGAAAGTCAATACACATTTTTGTAATAAGAAAAGAAGGAAACTGGCATTTTGTGCCTTCTCTAAACTTCAAACGGCGGGGCGGCCCGGGGGGGGGTGGGGGGGGGGGGTTTGCAACAAAAGCTAATGTGTATTTTGACATCAGAACAGGAAAATCCAGCACCTTTTGTAGGTGGTAACACCTTCAATTCAGAGAACCAACACTCTGGGCCTGCACTGGGTTTCTAAGATCATAGCAGTGAAGAGGGGCTACTCTCAAGGATGCTGACAGGCTGTCAGGGGCTGAACTGATTTCTGCTACATCTTGGACGTGGTAAACCTATATTTTGTAACTTAAAAATTATGGAAAGATTTTCAAACACAAAGAGCAGTTAGGTGCCTGATTCCCACTGGACATCACGGGCTGCAAACACATAATTCCCATTTGTGCTTTTGCAAATCTCTCATAAAGGCTGGCCTGAAGCTGCTTTTCACAGTTAAATATCCCTATCAGGTGTGTAATAACCTATTTCTTGCTGTTTCCTATCTACATGTAAATTGCCAATAAAAATTTCTTTTCTTTAAATAAAGATGAGCTGACATATCAGGGCAGTTCCCTGCTGGGCTCTGAAGGGAAAGAGAACTCTGCAATCAAAGCAGAGATGTAAAGGTGACAAGATGAAAGAAAAGGCTATGGTCATCATCTGGAATAGGGTTTGAAGACATGTTGGGTACAGAGCAATCAAATGACCTAAGACAGTGTTCCACAAACCTGGTACATGGGCTTCCCTGAGAGGAAGCCGGACAGGTTCAGGGCAAGGAAGAGGTACAAAGGAGAGGATCAGGGTGGATGGTGGAGAAAGCTTCAGAAGGCCAGATCTAGGTCCCTCCTGCCCCCACATGCTGCTTGCTGTATCTGTAAGTAAAGTGGCAGGTAACTCATTGAACGTCTTCCCTGCCTGCTCCTGTTGTGGCCTCTCACATAGCTGACTTCAGACAAAGTTCATCTGTACAGAACTACAAGCCCAGATGACAGTCTGCCAGCTCAAATTTCCCCCACAAGTATGTAGCCTTCTGGTGAGTGGGGAACAAGGCGAGGGATAAAAAAAAAAAAGGAAAGAAAGAGTCAGCAAAACCATGTGAAACATCCAGAATGGGAAAAAAGCACAGACAAGAAGGAAAAATGGAGAAGTGGGAGAGAAAATGGACAGAAATAAGGAGAGATGGCAACATCTGGGTTAGGACAGGGTGAATGGGGATATCCATCCATTAAATCTATCCTGGGCAGCTCCACTAAAGAGTGTTTAGAAATGCTCCTTGGGAGTGCAGTGCTGTGCAGTACCCCAGGAGAGTAGGAATGATAGACTAGGTTGTTATGGAGTTTGATGCATAACAAAGAAAGTCTTCACATCACTATGATCACCTAGTCATTGCTGATTCCTGGTTTGAGGAAAAAATAGCTCATTATTGCCCCCACCAGTCTTTCGCTCTCACCCAGGCCTGGTCTGCTACAGAGTTAGACCAGCGTCAACCTAACTCTGTAAGCGTCTACACTAAAATGTCACTCCTGCCGATGTAACTCGCCCACTACACTGACTTAATAACTTCACCTCCATCAGAGGCGTAGAGTCAATGTCAATGTAGTTAGGTCGATGCAGTGTCAATGTAAACACTGCATTGCTTACATCGACTGTAGCTGCCTTCAAGAAGTTGTCCCACAATGCCCCAAACTGACTGTTAAATTGGTACAAGCGCTCCCAGCATAGGTGATGCATAGGAGGGGCATGTGGGGTCAAGTACCCCCCAGATTTCTGCTTGGCCTGCCGAAGGGGAGGGAGAAGGGCTCTGTCCTTCTACTGTTGCACCTTCCCCCCGGCTCACTTGGCTTCTGTCCCTGGCTGTCAGGCCCAGGCGGGGAGTCATGGGCGGCCGGTGACCCAGCCATTGGGGGAGGCTAGCCCCCAGCCGCTCCCCTTGTGCCAGAGGCCCCCTCCCCTTCAGACCCCCCACAGGAGCCCACAGCACCCCTATCGTGGCCCCCAGCCCCAGCACCAGGCAGCCCGAGGATGAAGCCCTAGCCCTGGTGTGCTGGGCAGCTGGGCAGCACGGCCCAGCACTCCCAGGCCTGGTGTGCCAGGCAGCAGAGCCCCCAGCCCCTGTGCACCGGGAAGCCAGCCCCAGAGCACCAGGCAGCACGGTCCAAGCGCCAGGTGGGCAGCATAGCCCCAGCCAGCCTGTGCCAGGGCAAAGCACTGGGAATTGCAGGAGGGGGCCTGGCCTGGGGGCGTAGCATGGGCGGGGCCATGCTACTCAGTTTGGGGAGGTACAGCCTCCCCCAGCCTACGATACCGGCCACCCATGTGGGGAGTGAAAGGGGCAGGACCAGCCCTTGTCATGCTGGCTGCTCAGGGTCATTGCTCTGTGCAGCGCGGCGGCTGCCTGAGAGAGCCTGGCTGGGGAGGTGGCGGTGGACCGTTCCCTGCCCAGGACCAGGTGCCAGGGACAGGAGCCGAGAGAGTCGGAGTCCCCACTCCTCCCCGGCATGTTTCCAGCTCACTCAGCTCCTGTCCCCGGCAGCCGGGCCTGGCAGGGAGTGGGCCACTGCCGCCTCCCCGGCCAGGCTCTCTCTCAGGCAGCTGCTGTGCTGCACAGAGTCAGCAACCCAGAGCAACCAGCTTCAGCCCCGTGAGAAGTGGCTCCAGCCCGCTGCCCGCCTGGGCCCAGCTGCCAGGAAGAGTGGCCAAATGTGCCGCTGGGGGTGGCGCAGCAGGAGAAGGACAGAGCTCCCCCACCGCAGGTAACTCTGTTGGGGCAGGGAGAGTGCAGCGATCCCAGGCTGGGTGCAGGGCAGGGGGGTGGGGAGAGGTGGTAGGGTGACCAGATGAGAGATGTGAAATATTGGGACGTGGGGGGGGGGGGGGGGGGGAGGGTTTGCTGGTAGAGGGGAAAAAAAAAAACCCAAGAGCCAGCGGCGGAGGGGAAAAAAAAGAAAGAAAAGCCGGAGCATAGGAAAAATTGGTGGGGGCTGAGCACCCACCGGCAGCTCCACGCCCCGCCCCGCCCACACCAGCTCACCTCCACTCCGCCTCCACCTCCCCTGAGCTGGCTGCCGCATCCTGCTTCTCTCCCCTCCTCCAGCGCTTGCGCCGCCATACAGCTGATTAGCACAAGCCTGGGAGGGAGGGGTGAGGAGGAGGAATGCGGCGTGCTTGGGGAAGAGGCGGGGCCAGGACGGGGATTTGAGGAGGGATCCAATGGGGCAGTGAGGGGGCGGGGCAAGGGTGGGAATTTGGGGAGGGATCCACTGGGGGAGGAAGGGGGCGGAGTTGGGGCGGGGGGGAGTGAACCCCCTCTGCTTGTGCGCCAGAGCGCAAAATATCGGGACAATTCGCATCCCGACCGAACATCGGTCGGGACGCGGGACAAACAAGTAAATATTGGAACAGTCCAGATAAAATCGGGATGTCTGGTCACCCTAGGAGGTGGTCATTGGGCAGAGGAGACTCTTGGGAAGGTCATATGTCCTCCCCTTTAGATTGTGTCCTCCCCCCCAGCATGGGGAGGCACGAGTTATCTATGGCGGCTGGTGAGGATGCGCACTACTGACACAAAGAGCGTAGTGTGGACATGCACAAGTGATGTAATTAACGTGGTGGCAGTACGTCACCATAACTTAGGTCGACATA
The DNA here is from genome assembly GCF_028017835.1 of Emys orbicularis. Classification (NCBI taxonomy): domain Eukaryota; kingdom Metazoa; phylum Chordata; order Testudines; family Emydidae; genus Emys; species Emys orbicularis. Next base: position 74,213,927 of record NC_088683.1, on the reverse strand, counting down.
ATTTTATAGTGCAGACATATCCCCAGACTGCTCCCCTGAAACCATTGATACCAAAATGGACAGAGCAATCCCTTTCATTTTCCATGATTAGGAAGAGTGAGTACACAAGAGGAACTTTGAGAATACAGGCCAAAACCAGTGTGATACATTCTCTTCAAACTACTCAGCTCAGGAAACAGATGAGAGAGAAGTAAGGCAGAAAAGAAATTATTTGTATTCTGTCCTTATGTGCTGTCCAGTTTCTAGTAGCAAGCCTGGAGCTTGCTCCAGAGCTAAGAGCAATCATTACTGTTGGATAGGCAGGCTGGATACCAGGACAGTGCAAAGGGAATTTTAACAAAGCCTTGCTTTTATTGACTGCAGCCATGCAAGCTTGTAATGAAAGTAGAAATGGATGATCAGTACCAGTGACTACAATGTAGTTTCAATTATCAAGCTTCGTAGTAATAAACATCACGTTAGGCCCAGCCAGTCAGTTTGAAGACAGGCTGAAATAGCATGGGTATGCAGTTGAATACCCACAAAACTGACTTTCTGAGTTTGTATTCACAACTTCAAGCTTTAGCCCTGGTCCTGATTTTATGAAGGGTGGGATGGATCAGAAAGTTTTGAAGCACTGTCCTCCATTGACACATATTTATACAATGACCAAGTGAGCCATTGAGCCAGCTTTGCTGGAAAACATTCTGATATCTAGAGACTAAGCTGCTGTCAAGACTGAAGTCCGGATGCTGTTGAGATATGGAACTGGAACTGTTCCTACGCCCTTTCCTCTTGTCTCATGAACTGCTCAGTCATGGGAGCACCTTCCCTTTTAAACACATTCTGTCTGTCATATAAACAAACCTGTTCCTCCTCCCTCCAGAACCCAGCTGAACGATTAACACTTGCTTTCCTCCTCTTCCCACCCATTTTTCTCCTTATCGTGCCCCTTTCCAAGCTGCCCTTTTTTCATTTTATTTTCTGAAGTGTAGAAGTCAGACAGAGATTAGACAAAACTACACCCGGATCCCAGGAGCAATTTTTTTTAATCAAAGTAAAGTGTGAAAAAGTGTGCTAGTGTACTGTTGAGCACGCCCAGCACAGCAGCTCAGATTTCTTCTTGGGCCTGATTCTCTGCTGCCTTGCACTTTCTGTCGTCATTTACACCTGTGCAAAGTGAGCATAAAGTGGATGTAAAATGCTAACAACTCATTTTGTACACTTTTATTCGTTTTGCACACATGTAAATGATCGCACAAGCTGCAAGGCAGGGGAAAATCAGGCCCGTCATACTATGCAAATGGAACTGTGTTGCTTTGCAGTCAGAAATTATAAATCATACAACTGAAGGGAAGTAATTGAAAAATAAACTGCATTGTACAGAATGATAAGAGTCTGTCCAGGGAAGCCTCATAAACCAAGCTAGGTGAACAAAGGATTGGTGTGATCACAAGTCTGGGTACATCAGGTAGATTCATATGTCTGAAAGTATGGGTTTTGTCAGCATTTTAAAGTATCCATGTCCTTGAAGTGTCTGTTAGAAGCAGATGTACCAATCTAGGTAGCTCAATCCTTTGCTTCCCTTCAATCTATCAAGATACAAAATACATTTTCCTTAGTGATCTTCTCAAGTAAAGGTTTGGCAGAATTTATGTCCCACCTGAATTCACAAATTTATCCACAAAAATGATGGAGTTTTACAGGAATAGAAGAGCCGCCTCCCTCCCAAGTGCTCACTTTTGTCTTGCCTGGATCATGTGGCTTGGGTCAGGAAAATCAGAATCCTGTTACCCACCTAAGTAATGTCTCCTTCAGCTTTAACAGCTTTTAGGATCCTCTTCCAGCCTGTGTTATCAGACAGAGTGACTTTAACAGAGCTGTCTTTGTTGGCCACCTTTCTTATCTTTCACATACACAGAGTTTCTGTAACACCTTTCAACAGAACTGGGGTTTTTCTTTAATATCTAGCTTCAGGCATTTAGGTATTAGGTTATCCAATAATAGAAGCAAGTTCTCACACTCTTTGCTATCTGGGATTCCTTGATACCCCACGGTTTCCAGCTTTTTTTTGTTTTTTGTTTGTAGTTACTATGGGCTTGTCTACACCACGCAGCTTTTAGCAACAAGGCTGTGTTGTCGCTAAAAGTCAGCGCGTGTAAACGCTCTTTTTCGGTACTTTGTTGGCACTTTTGCAGACAAAATACTTCCAGCCCTGCGAGCGGCGTTAGCTTTGTCAGCAGGAGAGCCACGTTGACACTGCCACTTGCGTCGGCAAAACTTTTGTCTTTCGTGGGGGGGCTTTTTTAAGTACCCATGAAAGACAAAAGTTTGTTGACAACTTCGCACTGTAGACAAACTCTTTGTTTATTTTTCATAAGGCTGTTATGAGTTTAATCGCCTCCCTGTTATTTTAATTTGTCCAGTGACATTAAATGCCCCTTTAGTGGCACCATTGTATCCTCAAACAAGGTGATTCATTGTTGCAGAGTATCTCATTTCTGAGTGAACAGTGAAATTACATCTCTCAGACACTCATTTGGTTTCCACTTCCCTGGCCCAACGAACAGCCTGGCAAAGCTGCACTTTGTGGTGGCCCACAAATAAAAGAAATTGGCACTATAGGTTAAAGCTTAGCCAGTGTTAGATGGCTGTTGATTATCTTTGCCAAGTGTCTTTCTAGGGAGATTTACTGCATTTAGCAGTTTTTTGGTTTAATTTGGATTTGTTTGTTTGTTTGTTTGTTTGTTTTTTGGTAGAGCCTTGTCAATAGTAGGGATTAGCCCTAATTTTATCAATCACTGGCCAGTAGCCAGTGTAGTCACCCCAGTATAAATCCCCAGCATACACAAGGCAAGCAGCTATTTGTGTCAGGGGAGCCTTCCTGGCTTTCTTTCTTTGCCACTTTCTTGGCCTCCACTAGGAGTTTGTCCTTGTACAGCTACATTAATTGCTGGCCACCAACTGTTGAAATTGGGTTAGTCCCCAGCTTTAGGCCTAGCCTATGCTAGAAAAGGTTTGCTGGTATAGTTATACCGGTATAGCTATATTGGCAAACCTTCTAATGTAGACACAGCTTGTACTGGCAAGAGTGGTTTTGCCAGCATAGCATAAACCAGCTCCCCAAGTTAAATAAGGTATATCAGCAAGAGCCCTTTTTGTTGGTATAATTGTGTCTCCACTAGTGCTTTTGCTTTCAAAGAATATCATACCCCTAACCAAAATTACTATACCAACAAAAGTGTCTAGTGGGACCTGGCCATAATTTTCTGTATGTTGTGGCCATAGACAAGTTACCATGTGCTTACTCTGTTTGTTTGGTATTAAGCTCTTCCCCATATCATCTTTTATATAATGGTTTATTTGAACTTTAAGAGAAATAAGGCATCAGAAGCCCATCCAAGAGTAATGATGGATTCATACCCATGCTACAGAATTGTGGAGCATTATTGTTTTGTGCTTGATTCCCCACTATTCCTTCCTTACCAATTAGACTTTACTAGTGACGTTTATCTGTAACTCAAAGAGCATGGAAACATTGGAGGAGACTTACTTGAAAAGCAGATCACTCCCAAATGTGCATCCTCACCACAGCAGTAAAAGCTTAGCACCACCAGTCATACTCCAGCCAACATTAGAACAACATTGATAGCTGCATCTAGCCATTCTTACCAGACAGAGTAAGTTACTATGATGCATGGCTAAGGAGAATGAAGTAAAAGAGGAAAGCTTCCCCCCTTACCTTCAAACCTTCCCCCCAAAATTATTCTCCAAAAAAATAAGGTTCTTTTCCATTCCATATATGGCTATAATTCACTGGGCTTAGACATTTCAAGAGGGCCTGCAATGGGACATGCTCCATCCCCATCCTCTGATTTCCCACAAAACCTCTCAGACTCTGTCCAGTAGGAGGGCAACTTCATGTGAATTTAGTTCTATTCCTATCACCAATACAGTCTCATACAGCCAAGTATTTACAGTGTTTCTTGCCCTTTCCCACAGGGCCAGGGAGGACCAACAATCTCAGCACATGCTAGGCTCAGCTAGCCTAAGTCCTCCCCCTATCACTTTCTTCTTGTATACCTGTAGTCTTTTATTTTATTTAAAGTGAATTTAGTAATGTTGTATTACAACAATGTGGGTTCGGCTCTGGTGGCTACAGTTTCAAGATCAACAGAGTGAAAGTCACCTCTGCTACTTGCTTCAGATTTAGAGTCTCTAGGAACACATAAAGACCAAGCATAGTAACCACATGTACATTTCACAAGTACAAGGTCAAGTCTGTTTTACAAGTTTTAATAAAGGTACGATTACCCAAGCATATGGAAATTCTATAAAGACCTATGCACAAGTTGCAAATATAGTCATACTCACATCCTTAACGATATGGTCTGATTTCAGAGTAGCAGCCGTGTTAGTCTGTATCCGCAAAAAGAACAGGAGTACTTATGGCACCTTAGAGACTAACAAATTTATTAGAGCATAAGCTTTTGTGGGCTACAACCCACTTCTTCGGATGCATATAGAGTGAAACATATATTGAGGAGATATATATACACACATACAGAGAGCATGAACAGGTGGGAGTTGTCTTACCAACTCTGAGAGGCCAATTAAGTAAGAGAAAAAAAACTTTTGAAGTGATAATCAAGATAGCTCAGTACAGACAGTTTGATAAGAAGCAAGTGTGAAAATACTTACAAGGGGATAGATTCAATGTTTGTAATGGCTCAGCCATTCCCAATCTTTATTTAATCCTGAGTTGATTGTGTCTAGTTATGGCTACCTTGCCAATTGATCCTCAGTAGAGGGATGGCTCCTGATGGAGTTTCCCATAGAAAGCTAAATTCTTCTAGTCTGGACACCCTCTTTTTTATAATGTGATGCTGACTATACCTCATTAGCATTTATGCACAATGCACCCTGCCGCTAGCGCATGTGTTAGAAAAATGTGACTACCAGGTATCTTGTAAGCAAAAAATTACTCTTAGTGTTAATTTTTCATAATATCACCCATTGGTACATCTTTTCGCATAATCTTGTGGCGTAGGATCATTCTTTGGTTACTTACTTATGTCAAACATTTCTTAAGCCTATGGCCTAGTATGGCTAAGCTAAAATCTTACAGGTCTCAGCCTCTTGGCCTTTCATTTCAGCCCTTCCTACCTAGATACCTAATACATAATTATCCCTTCTAACTACTGATCAGTCTTATACTTCTATAATCCTACAATTTAACTCTATTTAGCATACAACGATTATAGATGACATAACATGTTAATCAGAACATCACACAATAAATGAACAATAAACTAAAATCATTGGCTACATTCCCCTCAGCTGCTGGCTAATTGGTTCATCAGCCCGCACCCCCAGCCTGATCAGCTAATAATCACCACTCAGCCTTCTCAAGGGTATAGGGATGTCAACTGTCTAATCACTGTCAGTGTCTAAAATAGGGAAAGAACAAGTCAAAAATTACTTAGACAAGTTAGATGTCTTCAAATCACCAGGGCCTGATGAAATGCATCCTAGAATACTCAAGGAGCTGACTGAGAATATATCTGAGCCATTAGCAATTATCTGTGAAAAGTCATGGAAGATGGGAGACATTCCAGAAGACTGGAAAAGGGCAAATATAGTGCCCATCTATAAAAAGGGAAATAAGGACAACCCAGGGAATTACGGACCAGTCAGCTTAACTTCTGATAATGGAGCAAATAATTAAGCAATCAATTTGCAAATATCTAGAAGATAATAAGATGATAAATAACAGTCAGCATGGATTTGTGAAGAAAAAATCATGTCAAACCAACCTGATAGCTTTCTTTGACAGGGTAACAAGCCTTGTGGATAGGGGGGAAGCAGTAGATGTGGTATATTTTGACTTTAGTAAGGCTTTTGATAATGTCTCGGATGACCTTCTCATAAACAAACTAGGGAAATACAATCTGATGTTGGGGTGTGGGAGGGGGTGCAGGCTCTGGACTGGGGCTGAGGGGTTCAGAGTGTGGGAGGGGGCTCCAGGCTGATCCTGGGGCAGCAGGTTGGGGTGCAGGAGGGGGTGCAGGGTGCAAGCTCTGGGAGGAAGTTTGGATGGTGGAAGGGGCTCAGGGCTGGGGCAGAGGGTTGGAGTGCGGGAGGGGGTGAGGGGTGTGGACCCCGGCCAGGCAGCGCTTACCTTGGGCGGCTCCCAGGCGGTGGTGCAGCAAGGCTAAGGCAGGCTCCCTGCCTGCCCAGGCCCCGTGCCACTCCCGGAAGCAGCCGGCACTTCCCTGAAGCTCTTGGGGGGGAGGGAGCTCTGCGCACTGCCCCTGCCTGCAGGCACTACCCCTTCTGCTCCCATTGGCTGCAGTTCCCGGCCAATGGGAGCTGCAGAGTCGCCGCTCAGGGTGGGGCAGCGCACAGAGACCCCCTGCCCTCCCCAGGGGCTGCAGGGATGTGTTGGCTGCTTCTGGGAGCAGCGCAGGGCCAGGGCAGGAAGGGAGCCTGCGTTAGCCCTGCTGTGCCGCCAGACTTTTAGTGACCTAAAATCTCCTGGTTTGGCTTCAGTAGGCTCCGGGAGCTAGAGCCCGATTCTGGGAGACTCCCGGCGAAACCGGGAGGGTTGGCAACCCTACAAGGGGAGCTGATTGATGCCTGAGTGATCAAAGTCCTGGCTCAACTGTGTAGCTTTGAGCACTCTGACACAGGGCCATAGGGAAGATTAATTTTATAAACTGGTTTGTTATTTTGCCAAAAACCTTCTTGCCAAAGTAGAAAAAGTATGCTTCCCTTAACCTTAATCAGGAAGTCTCCTAGGGCTTGTCTTAACTAGACAATGTTATTGTGTTTGAACAAAGACTGTACAAAGATGAATTAGGTGCAGAGGTGAAAGTAAGCTGGTCCGGTCCGATACAACCGGCAGCTCTTTTTTCTCCACCCAAGGGGTCTTCCATGAGACCTCTCCAAGCTGCCGGTCTTCTACCAGGATCTCCTCCAGACCTGGAAGCTGTTCTCAGTGACCAGGTCCATTGTGGCTACCGAGGGGAACCCCTGCTACACAACCCCTACCTTCATGTGCAGGTGGTGGAGTCCCCCTCGGTGCACCAGAGGCTGGTCCTGGCAGAAACCACTAGAATCGGAGACCTCCTGGACTATGACAGGAGGGACTGGGTGGATCCCCAACGCTTGGTCAGTGCATGGGGTTTTCCACTCTTCAGACCCACCTGCGCGTACTCCAGGAGGTGGGGGCAGCTTTGTCACCCACCTCTCAGGTTTTCCTTGAGCGGGTCCTGTGAGAGGGTGCTCCCTACCCAACCCTCACCCCAGGCCCTCTGAACCTTTTCATTGGGCCCCTGTCTCGCGAGCCCCCCTATTCCCCTCCCTTCAATAACCCGAGCCAGCTGTGTGCCCTGTAACCGGTTTGCTTCCGAACCGCACCAAGGGCACACCTATACATACTTGTGCTCCATACATTTCACTTCCTCACCCTTGTGTCCCTCCCTGATACCAAGTGGCGGGACTATCAACCATCTTTAGATGGTGAGGAGCCCCGGTGGGCCAGCCTCTATTCCACCCTGGTCCCACGGCCCACCAGGGATATCAGTCGGCGGCTCCTCCATGAAGCCGTGAGCATGGGCATGTACTTGGCCCAGTTCACCCCCTACGCCTGCTCCTTTTGTGGCGTAAGGGAGAACCTGGCACACGCCTATCTAGAATGTGCCAGGATGCAGCCCCTATTCCGGCTCCTCCAGAACCTCCTGTTGAGGTTCTGGCCGCACTTTTCCCCACACTTCTTCATATATTCACATCCTGTCCATGTCCCCACGAAGTCGCGAGACCTCCTCGTCAACCTCCTCCTGGCCCTAGCCAAAGTGGCCATCTTCAACATCAGGAGGAGGATGCTGAATGAAGGGGTGTTCTGTGACTCTGGGGCCTATTTCTGCTCCTCCCTGGTCTCATGCATCCTGACAGAGTTCCTCTGGGCACCATCCGCTGGCTCCCTAGACAGCTTTGAGGAGCAGTATGCGCTGTCCGTGGTTCTCTGCTCAGTGTCCCCCTCTGGATCCCTAGTTCTGAACCTATGACCCCCACTTCCATTCCTGTTATTAGTTGTCCCCCAAATTCAGTTGGTTCCTGGGTCCAGTGGTCCCTCCCACAAGGCGGGAGAGGGGCCTTTAGAAGTGGGCGGGCTTCTAAGGCTTCACTGTGTCAGACCACAGTAGTTGCACCTCTGCGACCTAAGGAACTGGCACCCAATCTTGCTCCTCAGCACAGACTACAAGGTTGTAGTGAAAGTCATCTCGTTACAACTGGGGTCCATGCTGGCAGACATGATCCACCCCAAGCATACCTGCACTGTCTTGGGATAGACCAGTCCTAGACTAGTCCATTCCTGTTTTTTTCAGTTGTTGTCAGTTGATGACCTGTACTTTTCCTAAAGAGACGTGTACTTTTTGGCAATTGTTAGTCCTAAACTAGTGCTCTAACAACAGGACTATCCTTCCTGTCACGATTACTTCCCTTAACTTCAGCAGGAGTTTTCCCACAATAAGAGGGCTTGGACCATAAACAATTGAAAGATAGCCAAACCCCAGTCCTTCAATGAGCTCTTTTTGGGCAGAACCAACACCTGCATGGAACCCCATAGATTTTGGTAGTAACCCACTCATTTTGACGAGGCCAAGAGACGAACTGTAGGTGTACTACTATACAGAATGAGGCCCCAAGGTAACAATTGCAGTTGTAGTACTGTAGCGAGGAGGTGTGGCCTCCCTCAGAGATAGACCAGGAGGGACCACAACCCGCCCCTTGGATTGTAGAGCCAGGAAAGCCACGCCCGCCCTTCTGGAAGCTGAGGGGCAGGACAGTATAAAAGACAGGTCCTGCAGCTCAGTTGGGTGGGAGCTGTTGAGGGAGACAGATGCTTCTCCCCCTCTACAGGAGTGGGACACCAAGGAGGACCGCTGTTGCCCCGAGGACTTGCATGAGCTTCCAAAGCGCCCTGCCATTCCCAACACTGAGGAGCTGCTGGGACTACAATTGGCAACGTATTCCGGGGAAGTGGAGGATGACCCCTGGATGCAGGTACTTCCTCCGAGGGGAGGAAGTAGCCCAGGGACAGCCAATTGTAATCTGGATTCATTGCTGCCTGCAGATAGGTCAGCGTGTTGAGGCTGGACTCCCCCCTGAGCCCAGTGATGGAATGCTCCGCCACTGTTAGGGCCCTGGGCTGGGAACCAGTGGAGTTGGATGAGCCCAGGTCCTCCTGCCTCTGCCACTCCATCCCTGGGGTGGCAGCCTCCACATCATAGGCCAGGATGCCTGCGCTAGTTTACCATCGCCAGAGCTAGGACTCTAGACCCTGTAATACTCTACCCTGTCCGAGGGATGAGCTCTTAGACTGTTTGTTGCCCTGCCCTGACTGAGGACCAGGGCTCATAGACACTTTGTTACTCAGCCCTGACTGCAGGCGAGAGCCCTCTACCTGTTTGCTGTCCCGCCCTGACTGAGGGGCTGGGCTGATAGACTTTGTTACTCTGCCCTGTCTGCGGGTGCCCAACCCTCTCTGAGGGCCGAGGTTCATAGACTCATTATTGTTCAGCCTGGCCCTAGTAGCCTGAAACTTTAAAGACAGCTAATTCCCCCACTAATTGATTGCCGTGCTAAGGGTGTGACAGTGAAGAGGCATGGCCTCTCTCAGACATAGACCAGGAGGGATGGCCACGCATGCTTACAAGTACATTAAAACCTTACATGATATCTGCATGATGTACAGTTTACACTTACACTGTGATGGAAAATTTCATATGGGTTTTTCTGAACCCCTTTCTTTGTCCTGGTTCCCACCAAAAATGAAACTTGTCTACTTGAAAATTTGTCCTCTTCTCTTAAAGAAGTGATCTTTAGTCATTCCTCAGCCCTTCACAGTATAAAGATTAAAACACAGATTCTAATAGAAACAATACATTTTTGGAACTGAGCTCTTAGTTTAATCTTCCTAAAACTTCAAGGATTTTACTGCTAGTGTTGGTACTTGAAAAATTACACCTTCAGCCGCCAATGCACAAAAAGGTCCCTTTTGTTAGAGGATTTAATGACTACTTAGATTCATTAGCAAAAGTAATTTTGGCCTAATTAGCCTTCTAATTTGTATGTTATCCCTTGTAGAAATATGCCCTCAGAAATTAATAAAATGGCTTATAATTTATGCTAATCACCATAATCTGATTTGTCTTTAATTATTATGTAATGGAGGAATCTAATTGGAAAATGAAGAGCATTTTGGAAGGGCCAAAACATATGTAAATTATGCAAGAGCAGCAGAAAGGAAGAAAATGAAAGTGGATTTTTGAGTTAATGGAAGAATATCAGCTTAGTGGAGAAGGAATATCAGGTTACTTAATTTCTTCTCAAGCTTTATACTTTTAGCAAAACTGGTTCATATATGTAATGACTCCAGTGTTGTCGTTAAAAATTATCAGACTGTTGCAGCATACACCACCACTGCAACTGAAAATTTCATTTTAGTAGCTGGCCAAAAATACCCGGAATGTTATTTGTAAACAGTGAGGGAGGTACCTGCATTGTTTTTACTTAGATATTTCTATCCTGTTTTCAAATAAAATGTTTCTGGTTTTAGAATTTCCCAGTTGCAAGAGTCATTTCACCACATCCTGAGGTCTCCTTTCATTTTTGAAAAATAGCCTGGGCTGATGGCCCATACAACAACATATATATTTTTATTTGCAATGGGTTTTTTTCCTCTCTGTGATCTTAACTAAAATGACAGAAAAATAGCAATTTCCTAAGCATTTATTTTTCCTTCCCTTGAAAAATGCATCTTGCATAAACCAGTGTCAAAATCTATCCATGTTTCAAATCTTGTGGTATAATGTGATTTTTTGCTTGGCAGATAGAAGAATAAAAGTAATTATGGATCCTTTGCAATAATTTCAGAAGGGAGCCATTTTCAAATCCTTTAATCTCAAACCATACGTCATTTAGTAAAAAAAGAAATATTCCAGCTGTCAATGAGTTTTAGCCATAAATATTTGAAATCATGCAGATTTTTTTCCCCCCCAGTTACAAGGATGATCAAAATCAGACTTGGAACTTCTCTACAAAGTATTTTTGGTATTATCTCAGGCTATGTCTACACTACAAAATTAGGTCGGATTTATAGAAGCCGGTTTTATAGAAACCGGTTGTATGCAGCCGATTGTGTGTGTCCCCACATAAAATGCTCTAAGTGCATGAAGTCGGCGGACCGCGTCCACAGTACCGAGGCTAGCGTCGACTTCCGGCGCATTGCACTATGGGTACCTATCCCACAGTTCCCGCAGTCTCCGGCAGTCTCCGGCGCCCATTGGAATTCTGGGTTGAGATCGCAATGCCCGAATGATGCAAAACAGTGCCGCGGGGGGTTCTGGGTACATTGCGTCAGGCCCCTCCCCCGCCGTCACAGCAACGGCAGACAATAGATTCGCGCCTTTTTACCTGGGTTACCTGTGCAGACAACATACCACGGCAAGCATGGAGCCCGCTCAGCTCAGCTCACCGTCACCATATGTCTTCCGGGTGCCGGCAAACGTGGGACTGCATTGCTAAACAGCAGCAGCAGCAGCAGCTAACTGCCTTTTGGCGGTAGACGGTGCAGCATGAGTGGTAGCCTTCATCGGCGATCGGGATGCTGGTAGCTGTGGGGCTGGCAGCCGTAGGGCTGCATTGCACCAGCCCCTTGCCTTTTGGCAGTAAATGGTTTATTACGACTGGTAACCGTCCTCGTCGGACAATCATGGATATCAGTCATAGTATATTATTTTCTGCCAAGTATTGTCTGCTGAGCACCCAGAAGAGGCCGAGGGCGATCTGGGTGCTCAGCAGATCTGCAAGAAGAGCTTTCCTCAGGTCTTAAAGCAAGTAAATTTACAGGTTGCCTGAAATGCTCTTAGATTATTGTAGCCTGAGCGCCTTTACCGATCCTTCTGGCTACTGTACAGCAGATATTACTTGTGGGGCTACATTGCTACACAGCAGCAACCCCTTGCCTTTAACCGTCCTCGTTGGACAATGACGGCTACCAGTCGTAGTATACTATTTTCTGCCAAGTATTGTCTGCTAAGCACCCAGAAAAGGCCGAGGGCGATCTGGGTGCTGGCAGAGATGTGGCTGGCACACGTAGGGTTACATTGCTACACAGCAGCAACCCCTTGCCTTTTGGCAATAAATAGTATATTATGATTGGTATCCATCATCGTCATACTGGTACGCGCCCAGTATTTGCTGCCAAGCACCCAGAAAATGCCGAGGGCTATCAGTCATGCTGCACTGTCGTCTTAAGATGTAAAAAATAGATTTGTTCTGTATTCATTTCCTTCCCCCCTCCCTCCGTCAAATCAACGGCCCTCTAAACCCAGGCTTAGGATTTCAATCTCTGGGGGGGGGCATTCTGTGTGACAGTTGTTTGTATTTCTCCCTGATGCACAGCCACCTTTCTTGATTTTAATTCCCTGTACCTGTACGCCATGTCGTCACTCGCCCCTCCCTCCCTCCCTCCCTCCCTTCTTCCCCTGGTCTTTAGATACTAGTTTCGCGCCTTTTTTCAGACCAGACGCCATAGCTATCACTGGGATCACGGATCCCGCTCAGATCACCGCGGCAATTATGAGCACTATGAACACCACGCGCATTGTCCTGGAGTATATGCAGAGCCTGGACATGCCAAAGCAAAACCAGGACCAGCTGAGGAGGAGGCGATTGCAGCGCGGCGACGATAGTGATGAGGAAATTGACATGGACCTCTCACAAGGCACAGGCCCCAGCAATGTGGAAATCATGGTGTTACTGGGGCAGGTTCATGCCGTGGAACGCCGATTCTGGGCCCGGGAAACAAGCACAGACTGGTGGGACCGCATCGTGTTGCAGGTCTGGGACGATGCCCAGTGGCTGCGAAACTTTCGCATGCGTAAGGGCACTTTCATGGAACTTTGTGACTTGCTTTCCCCTGCCCTGAAGCGCCAGAATACCAGGATGAGAGCAGCCCTCACAGTTGAGAAGCGAGTGGCGATAGCCCTGTGGAAGCTTGCAACGCCAGACAGCTACCGGTCAGTCGGGAATCAATTTGGAGTGGGCAAATCTACTGTGGGGGCTGCTGTGATCCAAGTTGCCAGGGCAATGAGAGACCTGGTGATATCAAGGGTAGTGACTCTGGGAAACGTGCAGGACATAGTGGATGGCTTTGCTGCAATGGGATTCCCAAACTGTGGTGGGGCCATAGACGGAACCCATATCCCTATCTTGGCACCGGCGCACCAAGCCACCGAGTACATAAACCGCAAGGGGTACTTTTCAATGCTGCTGCAAGCCCTGGTGGATCACAAGGGACGTTTCACCGACATCAACGTGGGCTGGCCGGGAAGGGTACATGATGCTCGCGTCTTCAGGCACTCTGTTCTGTTTCGAAAGCTGGAGGAAGGGACTTTCTTCCTGGACCAGAAAATAACCATTGGGGATGTTGAAATGCCTATCGTTATCCTTGGGGACCCAGCCTACCCCTTAATGCCATGGCTCATGAAGCCGTACACAGGCAGCCTGGACAGGAGTCAGGACCTGTTCAACTACAGGCTGAGCAAGTGCCGAATGGTGGTGGAATGTGCATTTGGGCATTTAAAAGCGCGCTGGCGCAGCTTACTGACTCGCTCAGACCTTAGCGAAAAGAATATCCCCATTGTTATTGCTGCTTGCTGTGCGCTCCACAATATCTGTGAGAGTAAGGGGGAGACATTTATGGCGGGGTGGGAGGTAGAGGCAAATCGCCTGGCCGCTGATTACGCGCAGCCAGACACCAGGTCGGTTAGAGCAGCACAGCAGGGCGCGGTGCGCATCAGAGAGGCTTTGAAAACTAGTTTTGTGACTGGCCAGGCTACGGTGTGAAACTTCTGTTTGTTTCTCCTTGATGAAATCGCCGCCCCCCCACCCACCCGGTTAACTCTACTACCCTGTAAACCAAGCACCCCACCCTCCCCTACCCTCCCCTCTTCAAGCACCACTTGCAGAGGCAATAAAGTCATTGTTACTTCACATTCATGCATTCTTTATTAATTCAGCACACAACTAGGGGGATAATTGCAAAGGTAGCCCGGGATGGGTGGGGGAGGAGGGAAGGAAAAGGACACACTGCACTTTAAAACTTTAAAACTTATTGCACTGGAAATCATCTAGGCTGGAGTGATTGGGTGGCCGGAGGCCCCCCCACCGTGTTCTTGGGCGTCTGGGTGAGGAGGCAATGGGACTTGGGGAGGAGGGCTGTTGGTTACAGAGGGGCTGTAGCGGCGGTCTCTGCTCCTGCTGCCTTTCCTGCAGCTCAACCATACGCAGGAGCATATCACTTTGATGCTCCAGCAGCCGGAGCATCGACTCTTGCTTTCTGAGTACAAGTTGACGCCACTTCTCCTCTTCAGCCCGCGTTTCAGCACGCAACTTCTCCTCTTCAGCCCGCGATTCAGCACGCCACCTCTCCTCTCGCTCATATTGGGCTTTTTTAAAATCAGTCATTGACTGCCTCCACGCATTCTGCTGTGCTCTGTCAGCGTGGGAGGCAGTCTGTAGTTCAGTGAACATTTCGTCACGCATCCTTCGCTTCCTTTTTCGAATATTCACTAGCCTCTGTGAAGGTGAAACATTTGCAGCTGGTGGAGGAGAAGGGAGAGTTGTTTAAAAAAGATACATTTTAGAGAACAATGGGTACACTCTTTCACGTTAGATTTTGCTGTTCACATCACACAGCACATGTGCTTTCGTTACAAGGTCGCATTTTTCCTCTTATATTGAGGGCCTGCCGGTTTGGTGTGAGAGATCACTCACGCAGTGCCAGGCCACAGATTTCAGCTTGCAGGCAGCCATGGTAAGACACAGTCTTTTGGCTTTTTTAACCTTGTTAACAAGTGGGGATGGTTTAAAACAGTACTGCTCTCATTAACCATACCAAGCACCCGTTGGGTTGGCCATTTAAAATGGGTTTGCAATGTAAAAGGAGGGGCTGCGGTTTCAGGTTTAACATGCAGCACAAACCCAACTAACTCCCCTCCCCCACACACCCAATTCTCTGGGATGGTCACTTCACCCCTCCCCCCCACCGCGTGGTTAACAGCGGGGAATATTTCTGTTCAGCAGAGCAGGAAGGGGCACCTCTGAATGTCCCCTTAATAAAATCGCCCCATTTCAACCAGTTGACCGTGAATGATATCACTCTCCTGAGGATAACAAAGAGCGATAAGGAATGGATGTTGTCTGCATGCCAGCAAACACCGGGACCATACGCTGCCATGCTTTGTTATGCAATGATTCCAGACTACGTGCTACTTGCCTGGCGTGGTAAAGTGTCCTACCATGGCGGACGGGATAAGGCAGCCCTCCCCAAAAACCTTTTGCAAAGGCTTTGGGAGTACATGAAGGAGAGCTTTCTGGAGATGTCCCTGGAGGATTTCCGCTCCATCCCCATACACGTTAACAGACTTTTCCAGTAGCTGTACTGGCCGCGATTGCCAGGGCAAATTAATCATTAATCATTAAACACGCTTGTTTTTAAACCATGTGTAATATTTACAAAGGTACACTCACCAGAGGTCCCCTGTGTGCCCACAGGGTCTTGGGTGAGGTCGGGGGTTACTGGTTCCAAGTCCAGGGTGATAAACATATCCTGGCTGTTGGGGAAACCGGTTTCTCCGCTTCCTTGCTGCTGTGAGCTATCTATGTTCTCTCCATCCTCATCTTCCTCGTCCGCCGAACCCGCTTCCCTGTGTCTTTCTCCAGTGAGGGACTCATAGCACACGCTTGGGGTAGTGGTGGCTGCACCCCCTAGAATGGCATGCAGCTCCGCGTAGAAGCGGCATGTTTGCGGCTCAGCCCCGGACCTTCCGTTTGCTTCTCTGGATTTGTGGTAGGCTTGCCTTAGCTCCTTAATTTTCACACGGCACTGCTGTGCGTCCCTGTTATGGCTTCTGTCCTTCATGGCCTTGGAGACCTTTTCTAATATTTTGCCATTTCTTTTACTGCTTCGGAGTTCGGCCAGCACTGATTCATCTCCCCAGATGGCGATCAGATCCCGTACCTCCCGTTCGGTCCAGGCTGGAGCTCTTTTGCGATCCTGGGACTGGGACTGGGACTCCATCACGGTTACCTGTGCTGATGAGCTCTGCATGGTCACCTGTGCTCTCCACGCTGAGCAAACAGGAAATGAAATTCAAACGTTCGCGGGGCTTTTCCTGTCTACCTGGCCAGTGCATCTGAGATGAGAGTGCTGTCCAGAGCGGTCACAATGAAGCACTGTGGGATAGCTCCCGGAGGCCAATAATGTCGAATTCCGTCCACACTAACCCAATTCCGACCCCCTAAGGCCGATTTTATCGCTAATCCCCTCGTCGAGGTGGTGTAAAGAAACCGGTTTAAAGGGCCCTTTAAGTCGAAAGAAAGGGCTTCGTCGTGTAAACGTGTCCAGGCTTAATTCGATTTAACGCAGCTAAAGTCGACCTAAACTCGTAGTGTAGACCAGGCCTCAGATGTGAATTTAAACCAAATTAGTAATACTGGTATAACCCCCAGTGTAGACAATCTTACCCTTATAAGATTGGCTTTTTTACTCTGTTGCTTTTTTTAGAATGGGATTGTAGCTAGAACCTTGGATATGCATACACTAGAATTTTGTTTACTTTGTTCCTGTAAGGCAGTCACGGTTCTCTCTCCACCTGTCAGGGAGGGAGACCATGCCCCCTCATTGCGATGCTCCTAGAGCGACTCCATTCAGGGGGAATTAACCAAAAGTTAATAGGCCCTAGTCTTCAGTCCAGGCTGGGTATCAATTGGGTCTGGTAGCCCCGACACTCAGCCAGAGCGGGGCAGCACACGGTTAATGGATCTGGCCCACAGTCAGGCCAGGTGGCGGCAAGTCTCTAGGCCTGGCACCTTCAATCAGGATGGTTGAAGGTGTAATCAGTTAACAGCTCTGGCTTGCAGTCAGGCTGCGCAGTAGTAAGTCTATCTGCCGGGGTAAGTCTATCTCTCTATCAATCAGGGCGGGGCAGCAATCAGGTCAGGGGGCTATAGCCTGCTGTCCGGCAGAGCAGCCCCGCAGTCTAGGGAGAGATTAGCTCTCTGATGGGAGAGCCTGCTAAACCATCTGGCATCCTAGCTCATGCTGGTGTCAGACCAATGCAGGCCTCCTGGCCTAAAGGTGGGGCGGCTACCACCCCGATGGTGGGATGGCAGGGGGTAGGGGCACACAGGCCCACCCGCTCCACTGTGTCCCAGCCCAGGGCCCTAACAGTGGGGGAGTGGTCTGTCACTGGGTCAGCGAGGAAATCTGGCTGCAACACAGTGGCCGGCTTGCAGTCAGTCACACAGCTGAACCCTATTCGGCTTCCCTGGGCTCCTTCCTACACTCCCAGTCCGGGGGTACCTGGGTTCCAGGGTTGTCGTTGGTCTTGCTTAGGTAAATGGCGAGTGGCAGCCACAACAGCTCCCTGGTGTCCCGGTGTCTGGTAGCTCCAGCAGTCCTTCCGGGTCTCTGGCACAGGAGCAGCCTCCGTCAGGTCCGGGCTCCAGCAATTGGGGGGAGGTGTCCTGCTCCTCTGGCAGCTCTGCCTTCACTGAGCTAGAGGACCAGCCTTTTATAGTCCCGGTTCCTGTCCCGCCCCTCTGCTTCTGGCGGGGTGGCCGCAGGTATCCGGTTCTGCCCACCAGGGGGCAATTGCAGTTCTCTCCCCACCTGTCAGGGAGGGAGACCATGCCCCTTCGCTACAGTTCCAAGCTACAAATATTTGTTCTTTACCCTAAGCTGACCCCTGGGTAAAGAACAAATGTTTATAGCCTTGATCAACTGTGTGGACATCCACACTAGCCTTTACAAGCATGTTAAGTCCTATACTCATAGATTTTAAGACCAGAATTAATCACCTACTCTGAGCTCCCACATAACACAATCCAGACAGTTTTAGCTAGCAACCCTTGTATTGAACCCAATAATTTGGTGACTAAAGCATACCTTTCAATGTGGATTTGAAGACCCTAAGACAATGCTTCTCAAAGCCGGTCCGCCGCTTGTTCAGGGAAAGCCCCTGGCGGTCCGGGCCAGTTTGTTTACCTGCTGCATCAGCAGGTTCGGCCAATCGCGGCTCCCACTGGCCGCAGTTCGCCGCTCCAGGCCAATGGGGGCTGCGGGAAGGGCGACCAGCACATCCCTCGGCACACGCCGCTTCCTGCAGCCCCCATTGGCCTGGAGCGGCGAACCGCGGCCAGTGGGAGCTGCAATCGGCCGAACCTCAGATGCGGCAGGTAAACAAACTGGCCCAGAATGCCAGGGGCTTTCCCTGAACAAGCGGCAGCCCGACTTTGAGAAGCACTGCCCTAAGAGACAGAAAATCCACTACTTCTCTTGGTGGTTGTTCCAATGATTAATCGCCCTTTCTGTTAAAATTATGCTTATTCTGAATTTGTCTGTCTTCAGCTTCCAGCCATTGGTTCTTTTTCTGCCTTTCTTTGCCAGATTAATGATCCCTTTAGTACCTGCTATTTTCTCACTGAGAATGTATTTATACATCCTAATCAAGTCACTTCTTGATCTTCTTTTCAAGGTAGTAGCTTGAAGTAATGGTGATCAATTAACTCACGGTAAAAATATATATAGTGGAGACAAACCCACTTAACTTTGGGGAAGCTATCTGACCATAGTTCCTCAGCTCCAGAAAAAGAACAGGCCTCTATATGTTGCAGTAAAAAACTCGTGACACTGAATTTCAGCCCATGGGTCAACTGACTTGGGCTCGCAGGGCTTGGGCTGAGGAACTAAAAATAGCAGTGTAGACGTTCGGGCTTGGGCTCGAGCTCAGTCTCTGAGACCCACCCCCACTCACAGGATTTTGAAGCACGGGGAGCCCAAATATCTATAATGCAATTTTTAGCCTCCAGCCCAAATCCAAGTCAGCTGACCCAGGCTCTGAGACTCAGTGACATGGGTTTTTTTTATTGCAGTGTAGATATACCCTATAACAGTGGTTCTCAAACTTTTTTTTTCACGGACCACTTGAAAATTGCTGCGGGTCTTGGTGGACCACTTCATGATCTTTCCTAATGTTGTTTGTACCATTAGCTAACTATTATAAAGTGCTTTGGATAAAAGCACTATATAAAAAAATCTTAATAATAATTAACATTTTTTGTTTTACAAATAAAAGCACACAACTCATATTTTAATCAGTAGTCTTGCCTATCTAATGCGATGGATGTGCCCTCTCTCCCCCGCTGCAGCAGCCCCCAAGCTGGGGCTGGGAAGGAGGGGGGTCTCTCCCTCTCTCCCCCGCTGCGGCAGCCCCCGACCTGGGGCTGGGAAGGAGGGCGGTCTCTCCCCCATCACAGCAGCCACAGAGCTGAGGCTGGGAAGAAGGGCCATCTCTCCCCAGCAGCCGCAGCCTTGGAGCTGGGAAAAGTCACCTCTTTTTGTGGCTGCCGCAGCCCTGCACATCCCAAATTCCCCCCACCCCTTCTTCTTACCTCACTGCCCCCTCCCACCTACCTCCTATGCCCCCCAAGAACACCACCTCACCTTACAAGTGTGTCTTCTCCAGGGTCCAGGCACCTAATTAGTGGAGCCATGCCTGCACGGCTCCACTAATTAGGTGGGTGATCCTTCATTCTTTCATGTGCGGCTGCCCAGGCGCACACCTTAGAGGGAACTATCCGCAGACGACCTGAATGGAGCTCGCGGACCACTGGTGTCCACAGACCACAGTTTGAGAACCTCTGCTCTATAACCTGAGCTAAAGGAAGAGCTCCTTGAGGGAGCTTTATGTTCTTGCTAAGCTGCAACCAGTCATTGTACATCAACACTGTCACATTAAAGTCAATGGCAGAATTAGGCCTAAAACTATCTGCAATAACCGCTACTTTCTTAAATTTAGTCAGTGCAAGGTTTTCAGGGAGATTTAACTATACAGAAAACTTGGAGATTCAGTAACGAGCTGTTTTTCAGCTAGACTACAACAAAGAACTGTTGGACAAAATTCAAAATTTCAAATCAAGGAACATTTTTAAATGCCTCATGTGACGCTGGCAGACCAGATGCCAGCTCTTGCCAAGGCTTTTTGGTCTCAGTTGAGCATTAACAAACTAATTTCTGGAAACCAGTCCAGCTCACCTGTGTGTTAGAATGGTTTAAGATGGGTATTGGACTTATAACAACATGTTTAGGGCTTAGACTTTATGAAATGCTTATAAGTTGCTACATGTATTTATCCTACTTCTAATGTCTGTATTCCATGCTCTAAGGCAGTGATCACCAACCGGTCAATCAAGATCGACTGGTCGATCCTAGAGGATCTCCCAGTCAATCGTAATCTCCGGCAGCATAGCGGGGCTGCTGCTAAGGCAGGCTCCCTGCCTGCCCCAGCCCCATGCCGCTCCCGGAAGCAGCCAGCAACAGGGAGCTGTGCCCAATGGGACCTGAGGAGGCGGTGCTTGCAGAGGGGGGCAGCGTGCAGAGCCACATGCCCTCCACCTCCCCCCAGGGGCCACTGGGGCGCATTGGCCTCTTCCGGGAGTGGCGTGGGGCCAGGGTAGGCAGGGAGCCTGCCTTAGCCACAGCCATGCTTCGCCACCAACCAGGAGCTGCCAGAGGTAAGTGCTGCCAGGCAGGATGCCGCACCCCAACCCCCAGCCCTGAGCCCCCTCCTGGAGCCAACACACCATAACTCCTCCTGCACCCCGAACCCCTCCTGCACCCCAAGCCCCTGCCCCAACCCTGATCCCCCTCCTAGAGCCAGCACTCCATACACCTTCCTGCACCCGAACCCTCTGTCCCAGCCATGACCCCCCTCCCAGAGCCAGCACCCTGTACCCCCTCCTTCACCCCATTACTCTGCCCCAGCCCGGAATCCCCTCCTGCACCCAAACGCCCTTCCAGAACTTGCACCCCTCCCCCTCTCCTGCACCCCACCCCCTCCCCCAGGCTCATCCCAGAGCCCCCTCCCACACTGTGAACCCCTCAGCCCCAGCTCAGAGACCACATCCCCTCCCGAACCCCAACCCTAGCCCCGTGAAAGTGAGTGAGGGTGGGGGAGAGCGAGCGACGGAGAGAGGGGGGGATGGAGTGAGGGGGGCAAGGCTTTGGGAAAGGGGCGGAACCTCAGTGAAGGGGCAGGGTAAATTCTGGGTTGCCCTTAAATTCAAAAAGTGATCTTGGGCGTAAAAAGGTCGGAGACCACTGCTCTAAGGTAATACTTAAGTGTTTGCTATATAGGTGTGAAATGTTTGTTGTGAACTATGTAATTCACCAAACAAGAAAAAGCTTTACTTAGTGCAAAATCCCAATGAAAGGTATTACCTCCTGCCCATCAGAAAGGATTATCAAAACTAAATGGGCCACTGGGGGAAACCACAATACAAAGACTTTGCTAATTGACCCTGCACACCCATGAAGAGTGCAGAAGGGCTCCTCCCATCAGCCTCAATTCTGGAAGAAGGAAATAAGAATAGTTGACAAAAAAATTCATCTCTTTTGCTGTTTTGACTCTGGCAGGGCCGAAGCTATGAAACAGAGATCCCCAGGGTCAACTCAGGTTAGCCTTTAAAGACATAGAGAGCTAACAGATTGCTAGCACTCTGTCACCTTTTAAAACCATAGACTGTAACTGATCTGTATATATATATGTTTGCTTGTAATAACTCTCTTATTTCTTTTCTTACTTAATAAATCCTTCGTTGTTTTATTATTGTAGTGGCTAAAGCATTGTAGTGACTTTGATGTGAGATCTGAGAAACAAATTGACCTGAGATAAGTGACTGGAAGCATCCTGAATCTTTTGTGATCTTTGGTGTATGGCTAAGGTATGGTGTATCACTAAGCCCAGCTTGCCTGGGTGGTAAGATAGATTGGAATGCCCAAAGAGACTGTCTGTGACTCCATGGTAAGACTGCTATAGTATGTCAGGAATTCACACTGGTTCCTGGATTGGTGAAAGCAAACAGGGGAGTTTGAGAGAGGACGAAGGAAATCCCCCTGCTGAATGAACAAGGTGCGAGTACTAACCTTGGGGTGAGTGAATTTTTTTGGCTGTTGTTTGTGTTTGTGTTTTTCTTTTTCTTTCAGGTTTTTTCAGTTACAGGCTCAATTGGGTCAATTGGGATTGTGTGTTTGGGGACAGTATGAGATGTTCCCTTGATCATCCTTGATCAGCCTCAATCAACCTTGTGATCACCCTCCGCCGTGTAATTAACAAGGGGGTAGGGCTGACCTAGGAGGGAAGGCCTTAAAACCAGAGGCTAAGCGACTCAGGGGAGTTTGAGAGGGAGTTTGTAGGAGGGAGTTGTAATATAACATTGCTCTACAGCCAAAATGCTTCTGAAATAAATGTAGTCAAACTTTACTAATTCTGGGTCACTGAGAACAAAAATGATGCTTAAAATTGTTGATTGGCTCTAGTTTTCAAGATATGCTATTGGGTCAGTAGATACGACCCTTGACTTGGGAATGGCGGAGGATAAGTGAGTTATAAAGGGAAGGGATCTCAATTTAAACCAGAAATGACTAAAATACATCTTTGACTGGATCTATGAATAAATCTATGACTGGGTTTGGACAGTACTTGCTTTTTAGGCAAAACAATGAATGATGCAATCTGAAGCTGGTATTGCATCATACATGATATGAATTGCATCATGTTATTCCTAGAAGTCATGGATGATGCAATCATAACGAAGCTTACATCACTCTGCTGAACAAATTGCCCTATATCAGCTCTAGAAATCATACAGTGTCATGCTCTCTTATTTGTCAGTGTTTGATTTTGCAAAGGGACACATTTCTGTTTAGCCAATGTGAGCAGAGATGCCTCGTACTTGTGTGAACAGTGCAGATAACTTCTGCTATGTTTGCGGTGAAGTGACTTTTGCATCACAAAAGCGCAGTATAACCACTATGGTTAAGAAAGCCTATCACCTTTATTTTGGCTGCAAAATTGGAGATCAGGACAAGAGGTGGGCCCCACACATATGCTGCAACACTTGTGCAACAAATCTTCACCAGTGGTTGAACAGGAAAAGGAAATCTATGCCTTTTGCAGTGCCAATGATTTGGAGAGAGCCAACAGATCATACCAGCAATTGTTACTTCTGCATGGTGCCTCCAGTTGGGAAAGGTGTGTCAAAGAAGAAAAAGCGAACTGTGCATTATCCAAACATTCCATCAGCTATACGCCCAGTACCCCACGGAGAAGGACTGCCGGTTCCTGATGCACCAGAATCATTCTCACTTGAGTCAGACGAGGAAGAGGAAGAGGATGAAACTTCTGGTCCTGAACCATCAATGTCACAGGACCCACATTTTCTCTCATCCTCCTCCTCTGAACCACACCTCATAACACAAGGTGAACTGAATGACCTTGTCAGGGATTTGGAACTACCCAAGAGTAAGGCAGAGCTGTTGGGCTCAGACTACAGCAGTGGAATCTCCTGGCAGGTGATGTTAGGGTTTCCATGTTCCGTGACCGTCAAAAGGATCTTGTCCCATTCTTCTTCATGGAAGGTGATCTTGTAGCCTGCAACAACATCGATGGTGTGATGGCAGCCCTCAACATCGTTCACGATCCAGATGAGTGGAGACTGTTCATTGATTCATCGAAGACGAGTCTTAAAGCTGTTTTACTGCATAATGGCAATGTTTTGCCATCAATTCCAGTTGGTCATGCAGTCCATATGAAGGAAACCTATGACAACATGAAACAACTTTTGAGGTGCATAAACTATGACCAACATCAGTGGCAGCTTTGTGGCGATTTGAAGGTTGTTGCTCTCTTGCTTGGTCTGCAGCCTGGATACACAAAGTACTGCTGTTTTCTCTGCGAATGGGATAGTCGTGCAAGAGATTCCCACTACATCAAGAAAGATTGGC